>NC_091393.1:70816981-72066981 GCF_032191515.1 Phaenicophaeus curvirostris | reverse complement strand
CGCAGTCCATACTCTGGGAAAGAAACTAAACAGCTGTAATGATAAAGTAAAACTGAGTAGCTATGATTGTAAAGTGAAATAGAGCATGCTCACCTGGGATGTGTGTTGAGAAGTCAGCATTATGTAAAGACGTAACATGAATTCTCTGAGGTTTTAGGGCAGCCACTTGGAAGATACATTATGAGTACTCTCCAGTTGAAAGATTTCTGAGCTTTTGGGAACTGCAGCAAGATCTGTATATCATCTAGCTAGAAGCAGCTGAAGGAGCTAGTTCCAGCTGTGAGAACAGCCAAGCTGCTGCATCGCAGGGGGCTTGTGCAGAATTCCCTCTTTGTGCATCTCAAAAGTCTTTGTGAAGTGCCACACCAAGAGCTGCTTCTGGAAACAGATTGGACTCTTAACTGACAAATCAGGAATGGTCAATCTCGTAGTAATCCTGCTAGTGCCCAAGCCAGAGGAGAACAAGACAGCCTAAAAGACATGCATTCCCATAGTGTAAGCCTAGGCCTGCGTCTGTAAGACACAATTTGCTTTGACACTTCACTGTTTTAACACAGCCAAATACCATCCAGCCAGAGGTGAACTGTAACTTCAGCAAGTTGTGCTGGTGCTGAAAGCTTTGTTTCATGAACTGAGACAAAGGATGCTCCTGGCTGTTCACACATCCCTTACTTGACAGATTTTTGAGCTTCACAAGCAGCAAGGATAGAGCTGCTGCAGGTCACGCATTACAGTCTGGTGTTCAAGTGAGAAACTGTTGCTGCTTTTAGTTTGTTGCTGAGGTATTTCAGGAGGCGCCTGGGGACTATCTGTGAAAAAAGGGCAGAGAAGATATCTGGGATGATGCCTTGCCAGCCTTTGCCATGGAAAGAGAGGGACCTTCTGATGAATCAGAGCCCCGACGTTGTGGGTTAGGCTGCTATCCTGTTAGCAGTCACACTGTGAAGCTACACAGAGTAACTCTGCTTTGAAAACATTGACTCTTGGATGTCAGGACAATTAAGAGCATGCTAGAAAAATTTTCAGAAGGTGGAGGAAGCTGTCAGTGCATTCAGCATGCATCCCATACTGCAGAATGACTGGGTTAGCATCCGAAGTGCAAGCAACCACAAGGCAAGCAACCATAGGATGAGCCAGCTATCTTGAGCTGAAAGCTAAGTGACAGTGAGCAGAGGTCTGTGTGCTGTCAGGAAGGAAACTGAGATCAAGGAAGGTCTGTTCACAGCATACTGAGAGAGTCACACTTCAGCACATTTGAATTGTTTGCTGCAGTGCCTATTCATATCAGTGTTTGCTTTGAAAGTATTACTAAGTGCAGCTGTTGTGTGTTTCTCTTGTGGTTTTTGCACATCCATTTTATACTTAATTGATAGATTTAGATGTATTTTTTCTGCATCTCAGAAATATATTTAAGCTTTCTTTACTGTGCAAAATGGAAGAAAACTGCAAAAGTTGAGGACATAACTATTTCGTAACATACTAAAAATTAGTAATCTTAGTAATAAAAAGCATAATAAGAATATTCTTGGTGAAGAGATAAAAGGAATATTGGCCTTAGAAATTATTGCAAGGTTAATTTAAATATTTGCATAGGGTAAGACTTGTTTGGAATAGCACAGACATCAGTAACTTCAGCTTCGGTCATCTTATCTGTGCTACCTTCTTTAGTATCTGGGCAGCAGAATCTGTCGTAATTTTGGAGTTTTCAGTGAGTGGTCAAAAACATTAAACGTAAGTTAGCAGGAAGTTGAGACTTTCATAGGGAATAACATTCTAGAAATCACAGTCATACTTTTTGGCTTTCTTCAAGAGAGTAATAATTAAAAAGGCATTTGAGATAATTCTTTTGAAAAAGTGAATGAGCACATTTTTATGAGGAAAAATTTAAGGAATAGGTACCAATGGCAAGTTACTACCTTGGAAATACAATCACTCATTCCTGTGACATACTGTTCTCTTCTGTTTCTTTCTCTTCTTTTCAAGCTGACACAGGGTAAATAAATACGTCACCTAATTCACTCAGGCCTGTGTAAAGAGCCATTGAGATGCAAGGGCACTGTTTAAGTTCAGTTAAGAGCTCTAGTGAATCTTCAGCCTCGCAGCAAGAGGTTCATTCAAGATGACTGAAAAATAACGTTGTATTAGAAGTGAGCATCGTACAGTATCGTTAACCAGAGTATTCTTTACCTGACTATTCCAGTGTGGCAAAGCACTTCCTGGCCTTTCCAAGCAAGAAGACTGCTGCGGAACCGTGGGTACTTCCTGGGGTTTTAACAAGTGCCAGAAATGTCCCAAGAAGCCATGTAAGTGCTATTTTGTTGTTATTCTCTGGATCAGTTTATGGCTTTTTTTTCCCCCTCAATTACTATTTTTCCTTTTCTTTATAAATAAACAATTTAAAAAAGGAATATAGTAGAGGGAGTATGCTATGGTTTGACTAGGAACAAGTTACAGAAACTGGAATTCTCCTGCATGCCAGAAGAGTTACAATATGCAGACATTCAGTGCAGCCAGCAAAGTTAACGTCATTGGGGTTTTTTGCCTTTTCTCCTTCTTTAAGTCAGTGATGCACCATTGTGTTTTCTCAGTGCAGGAAGGATAATGACATTGAATCATCTTGCCTCTTCCAGCTAGATTTATTTTTTTAAAAGTTTGCACTGAAATGTTAAATTATAGAGGCGCCAGTTACTGCTTGGAGAGAATGCAGTGACCTCTTGGGACTGCAGATGAACTTCCAAGTTTGAAGCCAAAGTCTTCCAAGCTCTGAATTGTCAGCTGCATTTTTTAGCTCTGGTTTTGAAATATCTTCCTCAACAATTAGGCAATGACAAAGACCTCACTGTTTTGTTATGATTTGACATCATATTATAATGTGAAAGACATTTCAAATTCTTTACATGATAGGTGAAGCTGGTCTCTTCAGCTTTTTTGTGAATGACATTATTGTTGCACAGGAATGGTAGTACTTCTTTGTCATGCCATATTTTCATCACTAAATGAAAGATGAGAAAAGGTAACATGATTTCTGTTTTGCAGCCAGTGTGGACCTGCATTTAGTGGCTCAAAAATAGTGCAGGGAGTTGCAGTCATTCTTAATCTAGGTCTTCTAGGCCCTTGTTACTTATACAGCGAGCAACACTGGAAGCACGTCCAATGTTTGATGTGTTTGGAAGCATTTTTTTTTTTTTCTGCAAGTCTTAAAGTGGACATAAATACAATTCTAGCAGAAAATCTAGTGTTAATACTACTTCTCTGACTCCTTCCACAGAAGAGTCTGATATAAAGTTGTACTGACTTAATCTGATGTGCTAGTTCATGAAGCTTTTAAATTTTGTGGTGTGGAGTATGTTTTATCTTCTGATATGCTTCCAAAAGAGAGCCTTCTTGGGGTCTTTGAGGTTCATAGTTAGTAAAAGACTTGGATGTCTAGATTTTTATTCCTGTAGCACATAAATGCAGTTTCTAACAGAGACTTACATTCTGTTGTGGTGTATGAATTACGAAACTTGTCCTGATTTTTTTAGGTTTCTCTAAAGAAGTAGCAATCCAGTGAAATAGCAATTCAACTACAACTGAAAGTTTTGTTCATCAGAAGCATGTGAGTGTGCAGAATGTTGCTTAGTGGATATAGGTGTGCCTTGGGAAAATCACAAAAGCCTGCCATGTGCTTCAACCAGAAACTGGTTGGAAGTACTAATACAAATTTTTGGTGCCTGGTTCAAAGGGAAGCCCGTATGCTAGTTCTTCATAGCTTAGGTAAAACACGAGTCTCCTCAGCCTGGAATCCATGGTGGACAACATGTTGATCAGGCAGCTTCTTAATGCCAACATGCTCAGCATGATATTAAGAGCAAGAAAACAGGGAATCACTGGAACAAACTATGATGCCCAGATGCTTCCTAGGGGGGTACAGAGAAGTGCCTGAATTCACCCTAAAACCTCTCCTGAAGGGAAGTGTGCTGCCCTTTTTTCAAAGCACTGAGAAAGAATATTTTTTTAAAATGCTAATGAAATATGCACTGTCTTTCATAATGAAAGCTTAATGGCTAGTATACTGGCGCAAGATGGAGCACTTCAGACTTCTTTTATCTACCAAAAATGTTTCTAATCTACATTTTGTACTTATGAGGAGATGCCCTTATCTGTAAAATGTAGAAACAATTCTTGGAACAGGACTAGGAACCCAGTCTCTTTCCCAGTCCTTAATTACTTATGGTATGAGTCATGCTCACTCTTGCTTTCTGGCTCAATCCTGAATTGGTTTTTGGAAGAAAACTACGATTTAAAGAAGGGACAGAGAACATTGCCACTTGGAACAATCCTGTCCTTGTGATTAAAGCATTCCTGGAAAGTAAGAGGTTGTGTCTCCTACACATAATGGGATACATTTCTTATCTTTCTAGATGAGAACTCTAGCTATACAGTAGTGTTTGAAGAAGGGAGTAGGAAATGGGTGCACTGTTTTCTTCAGATTAAAATACAGTGTCCTCTAATTATATCAAGAATATAATTTGATAGGTATATGCTTCAAGAATATTAATTGAATTTTTCAGGAAGCTTTGGTAGAGGTAAATGTAATTTCTTAGTCTGGATGACGATATTCAATCATGCCGTGACTTAAGGCAGTTCTGTCTGAGTGAAAACGGTGACTTTTTAGATTTCTAAGAAATTAAGGTGATAAAATTGGAGTGTTGCAGGAGTGTAAGTGATCTTACAGCATCTTAGAGTTTTACAGTGGTTCAATTTGAACTTAGGCACACGACTTGTTTTGGATCTGAGCCTAAATGTCCTTTGGGCATAGCTGTCAAAGTAAGCCTCATGTTAGTGTCAAAGTGTTATGCTTCTGTGAAGCAAACAATTTCCAAAGATAAATGTAGATTATGTTTCATGGAAGTGTAAAGTGCCTGCTTAAAGATTTGTATTTCATCAAGTTGTTTTTTTTTTTACAGTAATGAAAATGCTTCAGTGGTAAAAAGGGGATCCTTACCTCTATTTAGATATAAGTATTCATGGTATTGAATGGAAAGTCATAGAAGTCTAGCAAATTATTAGTAAGTTATCAGTTAATTGGTGTCCATGGTGGTGTCTCAGCAGGCAGTTAGTCCCAAATTAGTCCCATGTCATTTTGGCTTGTTCTGGTATTTCACTAGATGGGTATTACCCTTTTTATTGTAGATGTTTTGGAAACAAACATACTTCCTTTTGCTTTTATGGTTTTATGCTTTCTAAACTTTGTTTAAGATTGACCTGTTTTTATAATAATATGTAAACAGGTTGCGTTTAATGTGATCTTCTGCAAAACCCACTTCAGCAAAATATTTAAGCATATGCTTTGGTCTCATTAGCAGGTATTTTTCTTCTCTCTTCATTCAACTACTGAAGGATGTAGTTAAGTTTACATGTGTCTTGTTTCCATGGATTTAAATAGAGTTTTGTCCCTTTGCATATTTTGGGTAGCAGCCACTGCTCAGTTAGGGCCTCTGTCTTGTTGCAAAGTCGATTGCCTTGGCCTAAGACAGCTACCATGTCTATGAGTTTATGGGTTATTCAGTACCACTGAAAAAATAAAAGAAAAAATTTTGGAACAGATCTCCATTTTTGAGAGCTTCTAGAGAAGACGACATTTATGACAAAGTGCATTTCTGTGTTGCATGGGAAGTGTTATGATTGTTCAGGCATTTTGCTAACAGCTAATAATTACAAACAGGTTGTCAAAGTGAGTAAAGGGTAAGTAATGTAGGACTTAATCCAGCTCCTGCATGGATCACTAGCCATCACTGAGTAACCTCCTTACTCTACTACAACCTGCTTACGTTGCTGCTGTTTGTAGAAGGAAGAAAACAGCTGCTAGTAAGCCACTGTTTCCTGTTTAGTGTGGGAGTAGGAGGATGAGGAGGGAGGGAAAGGTTAAAATTTCTGACCTCACTCCACCATTGCACTTTCTAGAGCAGCTGAGTCACCCTGGAAGGGAAAACGTATTGCAGCATTGGAGAAGGCCTGGAATAGCTTGTAGGCTGGTCTCCATTTACAACTCTGCTCTTCTTCTGTTTTCCTCTGCCAGGCTGTACTGCAGGGTACCATTCTTGGCCACAAAAAGTTAGAAAGATTCTGCTGGGTTTAGTGTGAATTGGATCAAGCGTAACAGGAAATGTATAAGTTAGGACGTAGTCAGTGCAATTATGAATCTGAACCTGCCAACACGATCATTAGTAGCTTCACTGACCTTTTGGGGGACCAGAAATGGTCTAATGCATTGTGCTTTGAAAATCTCACCTTGTGTTTCAACTGGTTTTAGTATTGACATTGTGAAGAGATTGGAGCTGCCTTGAAAATAAATGTGTAGCTGCCACTTTTTGTTGAGAGATGAAATTTTGAAATTTGATTTTGTGTTAAAATGGTTGTAGTCACTGTGAAGATGAAAAGTATGTGTTCAAAACTCGTGCTATTTATATGTTCAACCATTTTATCACTTTAAGCAATCTCTAAGGCGATTCTTAATGTTTTAATTAAGCAATTATTTTAAATAAAATTTAAGTTCACAGCAGTTTAATATAAAACTGTCTCACTCCACAAGCTGGTACTCAAGATCATCAGTTAAATTTTTGCAATAAATAGGACAAGATTTAGAACTGATGAAAATTAGTCTTTTTTCCACCCCCCCCCCGCCCCCCCCCCCCGCCTTTATAGTCAACCAGTTACCAGTTTTAAAATAAGCTGCAGGGATAAATGTGCAATTCAGGCATTATATGTGGAATGAAGCCAATTTGAAAACATTATCTCACTCAGTTGTTCTGCCTTATTTGACAGTTTATGTGCAGTAAAGTTGGGGAGTAATGTGTTTGGGGTTTTTTTGCCTGTGAACATTTAGAGCACTTCTAAAGAAGAACAAAAGATCTGACCAAATGCAAGGTATCTCTGTTGTAGCATTCAAATTATGAAAAACTCTCTTGACCCGTATTAAAGGCACTTAGGTGATCACAGTGCCAAGATTTTAGTCCTATACGTTTAATAGAATACTGGGCTTTGCCAAGAGGTTAGCCTTTAGTGCATAACAAAGAAGTTACTGCTCTCCTTTGTGCTGTTATAAAAATTTAAGAATCGGTAAACAGTTTTCTTCAGTCTCAAAGGCAACCTTAATCTAGTTAAGTGAACACTTTCTGTTTTGCCAAAACTGAATTCAGGCTGTGTTTTGTTGTGTTGTTAGGGCCTTGACAGTTTACACTGATGAACCAATAAGCCACACAGTCTTCTAAAATTCCGCAACTTTGTTAGGTAAATCAGAAACATGACCTTTTTTTTCTTGTTTTAAAAGTTTACTTTACTTGTATATTCCAGGCATTTCAAATATTTTTATTTAATTCATTGCGGCTGTAAAAATGGTACCCCACAATTATGCCTAACACTGAAGATAATTCTGCTTTCTGATGCTGCTTTCAGTTTTATAACCACTGAGTTTCCATCATGAATCTTCAACTTTATTTTCCCCACATGATATTTATAGCTGGTTTGAGAAACTATTTGAATATTTGAGAATAACTAGAATGAAAGATACTGTCCTGATTTCAAAGATTTATTTTCTTGGAAAAAAATGTAAGTTTAACTGGATAACTGAAGACTTAGGTGGTGTACATAGAGAAAGAAATGGAATTAAGGTTACCTGTGCAACCTTTAATTTTACTTTCTTGACCTTTTATGCTTAACTATGTGTCATAAAAACTTATAATCATTTTTCTTATAGATACATAATAATTTGGCTGTCGGGCTCTCAATGAAGCATATAATTCAGCAGTACTTACACGAAATCCTGTTTTTTTCTTCAGCTTACCATGGATATAGTCCTATGATGGAATGCCCACAAGGCTACAAGAGGATCAATGCTACATTTTGTCAAGGTACAATAGCACCCACAATTGATTGTGTTTATTTTGAGTACCACATTTCTGTGACAGGTTCTTTGATATTTACAACTTAGATGAATTGATCCAGTCCATTGATATATATTTGGGCAAAGGTGCTGAGGCTACTTTTAACACTTTCCAAATATTGGAGATGCCATAGGATGTTTTTTAGTTTGCTCTGAGTTTGCTTGTCCAACTTCTTTGGCACAGCTCAAATAAACAAGAGAAAAGACCTCTGAGAAGAAGTGAGGAATACTGCAGCGGTGTTCTAGAGAGAGATCTGGGAAGGAAGGAAGGGAAGAATGAGTTCCAGTAAGGATGGCACTGATCTGTGTTCAGGTTCTTGTTAGTCATTGTTGACATTGCGAGTGTCAAAGAGGTCCCAACAAATAATAGTGGCATTGGAGAGAAGAAAATGAAAGAGTAATTGGCATTGAAGGATATATGTAGACATATATATATATTTGGAAATAAAGCTAACTTTATTTAACTGAAAGCTTGCAGTTAGCATGTCAATGAAGGAATGCACAGCAGCCAGCTACATAAAGAAATTATTTTACCAACCAAAAAAAAAATTCTAGAGCACTAAACACAGATTTAACGCTGCTTCCACTGCTGAGGGCAATGTATACAGTTGAGTCTGTGTGCTGCTCAGTTCTCTACCTAGAGGTTTATCAGCTTGCGGGGTAGGGGTGTTTGGAGGACTGTGAGAGAAAATTGGGTTGGATCAAAACAGTAAAAAGCTAAATGGAAGAGAACTGCATCTCAAGAGCTTGTTCTCATGAGATGCAGTGAAAGACCGTAGAGATTTCTTAAGAAATAAAAGGGAAAGGGAGATGTTGATGGCAAATTAGTGATGAGGACTACAAAATGAAAAGGTGAAGGGGGTGAGTGCAGGCATGGATGGGCCACCTTTTCACACCTCAGTGTAGGTGGTACGTGTATTTCAGTAAGGTATTACCAACCATTTTGAAAGAGATTGTGTCATTCTGGATGTTAGTTATGGGTGTTTTCAGAGTGTTTATCTGAAGCAGACATGCTTTTCTAGAAGAGAAGAGGGTGGGGTTAATGAAGAAACAACTGTCTGTATCACAGACTTGGAACAAAGCAACCGCAATAGCTGTGAAGAGCAAACTGTGTAAGCTGCTGGCACAGGAGTATTTGTGTTCTTCTAATAATCCTTAAAATTTAATTGGAAAGGAGTGGCACAGCATGTCCACACGCAAGTATACATTTTAATTAGATTATTCTTTGCTGAACAGGCGTGCATGCTGTGTCCACACTCAGAAAGGGCCAGCATTGCCAGACCAAATAGTAATGGGGATTTGTTTCTCAATCCCTGCCTGCAGCTAAATAGATTGTTGTTTTCACCTAGATAGCATCCAACTTTCACTGCCTTTGAAAACTCAGGCCTAAAAGCATCATTAACCTTTTGTTCTACATTGTTTTTGCAGTCAAAAGCCTCCTTTAGTTTACAAAGCCTTTATGGTATTAGTGTGATTAATAACCAGGTCCTGGTTTTTTTCCTTTCTAGTTAGTGAACTAATGTAATGAAACATTATTCTCTAATGTGTGTGTAGGGCAGCAAAGAACCATCTGTGGGTATGCTAATTCAAACAGTTTAGTGTGGTTGCTATCAAGAAAGCTTTTTTCCCCCTCAGTAATTATCTTTTCAATGGGATGATTTATTACATGTACACACATGGGTGCCCTAAGGCTGTCAATAAAACCAAAATACAAAGAAGTTGCAACTTCTTTGTCAGAACCCACATGCAATGTTAATTTCTGGTTCCCTGTTTGGAATTATATTTACCGTTTCCTCCTTCTTCAAATGGTTTTCTTGGAAAACTGAAATAAAATGAAAAAAACAGCTGGTGAAATGTTTGGATTCTTTTTTCAGGAAACTAACATATTGCCAATAGAGCACTTTAAAAATCTTATCTTGAAGAACTGGAAAAATACCTGAACACTTGTTTTTCAGTGAAGTAAAAAGTTGTGCATGGAAGTTCTTGAAAATTCCCCATGTGCTTAACATTAAATGTATATGAGTTTGCAGAAACTAGTACTTGTATGTTGATGGATCACATTGCGTAATCATGTGCTCTCAGGACTTCAAGCTTCTCTTCCTTGGCTTCATTATGATTTAAAATAAATTTTGAAGGTATAGTCTGCCCTTCTACATTTGTTCCTGAAATACAGTGATAAATTTGTTTTCTCTGCATGCTGTATATATATATTATTACTTTTAAGCAATAAAAGAGATTTGCTTCATAAGAAAAGTTATTCAGTGTTACTCATCTACTAAGTTAACCTTCTTTCAAAGAAGATATTTTATGATGAGTATGCTGAAAGATAAATATATCTCCAGAAACTGGGCTGGGTTGCTGTTTGGACATTGTTTGTGTGTTTGAAAAGTGTGACTCTGCAAACTTGCATTTCAGTAAATTCCATGCAGCAGCACAAAATTAGTTGGATTGATTTCTTCTGCTCTGTTAGCTCAGAAGAAATCTGTGGCACATTTCTTAGAATAAGCAACTGGTTTTTATGTAGTTTTAAAAATATATGTTGCAATCAATTCATTAGCAACCAAACATTGTTGTTTTGGATTTTTTACCCCCTATTGTTCTCACTGAATAGATTATTATTTAATCAACTATAATGGTGGCAGTAAAATCTAGATGTTATTTATTTCTTAGAACTGAGGCTCTTCATGGTGTTTAACAATATAGCTATAGCAGAAACTGTTGGAACAGTAGTTTCAGTGGTGTTAGTAGGTACAGTTGTAATTGATTTTCATAGAAAATAAAAGATGTTGCCTGCAATTTGGAGATCATTCAGCCAGCACTCCCAGTGAAGCCTAGTGTATACCTACCACAATGTTTTGAATTTTCACAAATAAGATATAAATTATATATTCCAGTCTTAATTTGCAACATGAGATATTGTGCTTATTACAGCACTTAAATGCATGAAAACATTTGTAAAGGCAGATAACACTAAATAACATTTGATGACTGACCACTAGGTCATTTCTAATTAAGACATTACCCAACACTTTGACAAATTGTAATTAGTACATAATTCATCTAGATGACTTGCTTTGCTTAAATGCAGCAAAGTGTCTTAAGTGTGTGTGGTTCTTATTGAAAGGCAAGTTGCTTGCTTTGTTTCAAAAGGGGATAAAAATATTCTGTTCAGTTTTATTACTTAGTCACTTAAACAAAGCCAGTGAGTTTTTGAAAAGCATAGAAATCTGATATCAGAGCTAAGTGCAGAAGTCCTGCTTCAGAAATTTATGTTTCAATACTGCTTAGGCATAGAGTCAGCTGTGGGCTGCCAGTGTTAGGCTTGCTTGTATCGTCTGGCACCAGGCATTTAAGACAGAGGGGATGAGAAGGACTGCAGTTACTTTCTAGCCGCAGGTTTATTCTGAATATCTCAGTGCAGCTACCAAGACTGTGATGTTCTGATTCAGCTTTCTTCTTCGAGTTCCCTTTCTTGGTCCAATTTTCATAAGACCTTCTTAATAGCATGACTGTCCTAGCTAGAAGCTGTTGCGTGTTTAGTTTTTATGCCTTGTCATCTGTGTCATATGTTGTCTTAAAAATTCCAAAATTATAAATTGTTTTCTTCTGTTTATGCATATACTGTGACTTTGAGAATCTAAATTTTTTGTTTTCTGTTGAGACAGATTTATTTACATTATCAAAAACCACCTACCAAATGTGTAAAATAGAAAATGCATTATATACAAATGAGAACTGTTGTTTTGAGAGGGATTATTTTTTTAATTATTACTAATTGCTTTTTAGTGTTCTTCAGCCTTGTTTATCAAAATTTTAAGTGTCTTTTAGCTAGTTCAGCATACTATAGTAAAAAATGAACCCTGATCCAATTTTTATAGTTGACACTATCATTTCAAAACCAGTGCTCCTGAAAAGAAATGTCACTGCATTCTTTAAATGAAAGATAACAATGATTTCTTTCAAAAAACACATTAAAGACTACTTTTGTTTACAGTTGCATTGTTCAAAATTCTTGTAGTGACCCCTGACTTTTTTTAACTCATAGACTGTTTTCTTGAGCAAGAGTATCTTCTTTAAATGAATAGATAAATATAAATAACATACTGTCAGAAGACTGCAGAACACATTAATAAACATGTACGTTCAGTTCTAGAGTTTTGTTTTCAAGTTAAATGTTTAAATGTGGTTAAATGCTCCAAAATGTGATGATTTTGTTGAGCATAAATTCAGTCTTTTAATCATGGAGGTGAAAGAATGAATTCCATTTTATAGGAATGTTTCAAATTCCAGTATGTCTGTGACCAAATATGGGCCTCACTCGCTATCTGAAAAGGGTAGAGAGGGGGCTTGCTCCATGTGTCCAAATGAGCTACAAGGCTGGAGGCAGAGAAGACAGCTTTCCATCACCTAAGTGTTTCCTGTGATTCTGCATTAGGCCAGCTGGGCCTGGGTGGTCTGAAGAGCTGTTATAATGGTTAACACAGCCAAAACACAGTGATCTTCTCCTCCTAAATACTCTTCCAGCTGGAGGCTGCCAAAGGGAAACACTGCAGAGATGATACTCCAACCATCAACTTTTGTCTATAGCAGAACAGCTCTCCACTGATCAGCTAGCTGTCCTGCACTTCTTTGCTTGGTTGTAGCAGGTATCAGTCTCTTCAGGTTGTGTTGATCTGTTAATGTGTCAAAGACCAGTAGCTGTGAAGCATTTTCATATTTGCTTGCTGAGGAATCTAGGAAAGTATTTCACTGAGTGGACAAGCTAAAGGACATTACAGTAGCTTTACAATGCTCCCTATAAATAATTCAGTATGTTTGACAGTAACCAAGCAAAGCGTGTTCTTTCAGCAGTAAGTGACAGGTACAGATCTTGTTATAAGTAGGCACAGGAATTTTTCCTAGGATTGGATGTTTACACTTGGCATGGTTTGTTATCCTTGGAGAAGGGATACTCAGGCTACATTATGGTTTCATTAATCCTGGAATAAACCTGAAATGATTCACTTCCTGAATGTGATTCAATTTGGCATGCTATTGCCCGAGGAAAGGTACGAGAGTATTGCATGTAGGTTTCCAGTAGAGAACCGAAGTAGTGTTGAACAGCAGCTAATATAGCCCCCAAAAATGTTTTAATCTACTTCAAAAGCCGTTGAAGAACTGGAGAATTCTAGCAGAACACTGGAAGATAACACCTTCCTCCACTCCAGCACAGAGTTCTTCCATGCGTGATCATACAGTGGAAAAATAAAGTGGTTCTACTACATCATTCCCTTCTGTACACAAATACCTATACCTTAGCCAGAGGGAAACCTTCCATTAGGTCTATAAATGCTTTGTTGCTTAAATTTAAGTACGTTAGAGGATAATTTGATCCCATATCTAACTTTTCTCACTTTAAAGTTTTGATTCATGCATTTCTTTTTCAATTGTCACAATTTCCCAGTGTGCAATGCGTGTAAGACAGCTGAATAAGTAAATCACTATTTGAGTACAAGAGCCCGACCTTCATGGTACAGATTGAGTTGTTGAAAAGCTATTGGCGTTTTGGATATTTAAGCGAGAAAGAACTGTTTAGAGAAAAGTAACAAAGAAGGGTTACATTGTTTTTCAAAAGTTTGCTGGGGTTTTTATATCTCGTGGACTATTCAGTCCTATCCTAAATCATAGTTAGTAGAAGAAAATAGGTTGTTGAAGTAACTATTCCCTCCACTTGCACTTAATGAAATTTGGTTTTGTATTGTGATATTCAGCCCATGCAATTGCAAATTTGTGTCTGTGCATTCCTGAGGAAAAACTGAGATTGGTTCTTCATCTGATTCTGTTAACTATTTGTGGAACAAGGTTCTGTTAAAATGCTTTCAGAACACAGTTATTTTGGGGTGTTTCTCATATGAAACCCTGAATATTGCCTTACCCTGGACAAAAATCTAAATAGAATTTCTTCATGAACATTCTTAGAAAGCACGCAGAAAAAAACATGAGTAAAGTAAAATTTTATTTTGATATCTGAGTTATCCATTGATTTCCATCTTATGTATGTAAAGTTCTTTGAAGATGCAGTTGGTTTTGGACTCAGTAAAACTATATGTAATTATTATGGTTTATAGCAAGTTCCATGTGCTTTCTTGTTTAAGTGAATACTGTCCTATGTTCCCATCTTCCCCTTTCACTTCTGTTTTGGGGGGGTTGTTGGGGTTTTTGTAATTCATGAAGATTACTTCATTCATAGTCACGCTGTTCATGTGAGCAGACAAGCTTCAGTTAGGAAACAGTTTAGCTTGGTCTTATTTTCCCAGGAAATCCAGTGGCAGTGAGTCATTAACACATGGCATTTTCTGAGAGCAAGTTGACCTGACACCCATTAGACCAATAAAGATGTATGGGAAAGTATCAAACACTAGCTGTTGTTGTTAGGAGAGGCTGTTTTAAGTTCTGCTTAGTGGGAAGGATTGTGGGATAGATTACCAGTGGTTTGGTTATAGCATCTCAGTTGTGTGAAACTGGAAGCACTGTGGTAGCCCTGGAGGAGAGTGTGGTGGCTCACCTCACCATATATCAAGCTGTGTGCTTATAAGAGGATATAGAGCTGAGACATAGCAGTCTCATCTGTACAATACTGCAGGACCACTGTCAAGACCCTGGTTATGGCAAAGCCTCTGAATGGCAGAATGACAGTGCTTCTTTCATGCCAGTGGAGTTACACCAGCTTATTACCATTGAGAAGGGTATATTCATATTATCAAGCACTAACTATTACAAATCAATGCTTTATTTACCAGTTCTCTATAAATCATAAATAGCAGCACCTCCTGTGAGAGTTTGTGGTGGAGCTATGCAGGGTGCTGTCTGGGAAAGGTCCTTGCTTAAGCATTTTTTCCTGCATCACTAACAAAGTCTTTTTACCAATGGAACTTCATTACTCTTTTTATCTTGAAAACTGAAAAATAGTATTTATTTGATCTTTAAAAAGTTTATTTACATATGTATAGTTTTATAGTACTACTACATAACCCGTTAAACATTTCCTCTGTGTAGATGAAGGTGTTTGATCAAATCATTCTACAAGCATGTTATCAGTTCATAGTTCTGCACAACAAAAGATTATTCAGACAATTTTAAAGTAACTTTTTCTCTGGTTTTTACAATGAAGCAAATAAATTCTCATTGCTATGCTCATTTCAAACTGAAATATTGTTTATGTTGATATACAAGAAATAGAGGGCTAAAAAGAAGAAAAAATCTGTTAATCTTGAATTAGATTTATTTTCCAGCTGCCTGAATGAGTTGATTCCAGTGCAATTTGCACAGCTGGGCAAGCTGGCAGGTGGTAGGAAATATTTTGAGTAGGTGGCCTTTCACCACAGTCTGAAAAAAAATGAAGTAGATAGTAAATCTGGAAAGGATTTTTTAATTATTATTATTTTTTTAACCAAGGTTGTTAAATAACTATTCTTACACATATGTATGCTTTTTCTTAAAAAAAAGTCAAGGTTTTTTATCGATTTGTAGCTTGTTTCTGTTGAATCTCTTGAAAGGCTTGTGTAATTCAGCATAGAGCATCAGCTCAGTAATTCTGTGAGCTTATTGAGAAGACATGACTTGGAAAAGAAGCATTAAAAAATACACCATAATTAAGTTATGCTGTGGCATCAGAACATAAACAATAAAGTTAACTTAAAAAAACTGGACAAATTTAGCAAAAGGAATATCCATTTCAGGAACTCTAGAAGGAGCATTTATTGGCATTTACACACATATAAGCCGGTACTTAAATGTAGCAGTGCCCACATCAAGTAGCAATAACAGTACATGTGAACAAGGCGTTATATTTTCAAATACTAGATGTAGAAGAATGGTTCATCTGGGAGGAGATTTAATACAGAGGCAGTAATGACAGTATCTGTGAATGTTCCCTGCAGAATAGTTGAATTCTTTGCAAAGATGACTGTGTATTGATGAATAATGGGAAGATCCCATCTACCTATAAGTTAACCACTTTAGTAAATAATGCCATGAAATCTTCACTATTAGTAGCTGAAACTCTAAAACGGGATTCTCTGAGTATCGTGAAATGCATCCAATAACGTTCCTATACCAGTTTTTCTCAGTAATGACATGAAGTAAGTTCAGATCTGTAAAAATGTGCATAATTTCTACTTAGATAATATTTAAATTCCATTTCCTTTAAAATTCATGATTACAGTTTATCTGTATAAAGACTTAAATATAAGCCATGTTAAAAAAAAAATTCATTATAAAATCCAAACACAGCTTGTTACTGGGTATTGAAGGATACTCGCTAGTTGAAGTCTGTAACCTGTAACAAGAATTTGTTTAAGTGCAAAGCCAGATTTTATACCCCCTGCTGCAGAACATATGTTTTTTCATTTCACGGTAAATAACTATATATATGTGCATCTCAATTCAGTAGCTGAGTTATTCAAAGTTGAAAAACTGCTTGAGAATTATAACAACAGACACCATTTTTATCTTCTACAACCTACAGATATAGTTCTACCAACTTAAAAGGTATGGTTCATTTGAGTAGTACAGGTAATAGTATTGTGAATAAAATTATTCAAATTCAAGTTAGAAAGCAGGTTTTATATTTTTTTTTCTCTTCTTATCTTTGTCTTTGCAGGATTTTAATGTTTGGGTTTTACATGTCGATATACTTTCAGTTTTCAAATAATAAAACTTATCCACATATAGATTTTTAACATTCCTTAAAATGAAGTTTGATACAAACAAACAAAATAAAAACAAAATCATCATCTAATAAATGAAAAATGCATCATTAATCATTTTAAACATCGGAAGTCCTGTTAAGCTGTATAATTACTTACCTTTTTTAAATACCCTTCCATAGATAGGAAGGAAAAGTGCCAAAATTTTCATAATGATGACATACAAGCAAATAGCAATGTATTTTAATGTTTAACATACAAGAGATTTTGTCTTTCCTAGAAAATAAGGGCTATAAAATTAAAGTCAAATTACTACTATTTAAAAGAAGTTGTCTTTTTCACTAATTTAAAATGTAAGTTCTGTCTTCACTTGACAAAGTGTTTCTGCTAATTCTACATGGATATATAGTCCAGCAAAAGTGTATGTCCCCAGGGAGATATCTGCCATTATTTTCCCAGCAGTATATGTTAATTATCTTAAAAATAAAATTGTATATTGTGAATTTGTAAGGGGAGAAAATAGTTTTCAAATGTCTGGCTGTTACAGTGTAGATAGCGAGCAATTATTTTTGCTGTATGATCCAATGTCAATTCTAATATTAAACAATAAAAAGCAAAAGTCACGTTAGAATAAAAGAGCACAGTCTTGTTAAAAATATGTATCTTAATTTTAAATTTTTTATATTCTCTTTCTTCCATCTCTTGACTTCTGTGTTTTTCCTCTTCCTCCGAAATCTTTTCGCACATGTGTGTAGGTGTTATTTGTGTATCTGTGTAATTGTGTCGGGGATTTTAATTTTGAAATGAACATAAATAGAAGTGTCTCTTACTCTAACTTGTTTGTCATGACAGAGTCAGTGCTTCATCAAAGCAAGTAAAATTGTTCCATGGTTTAGCATTTGAGGACTTCTCTGACAACCCAAATTGCCAACAGGTAGAAAATTTAATAGTGGGTTCTTGAGTATTCCAGTATTTGCTTTGTATCAGGTTCTAGGCATTTCATAATCTTATGTTCCTTGGCGTGCCTGATGTTTAAAAGTGGAGGGTTAGCAACATGTCCCTTTCTCCGGGCAACTTTACAAAGCATCAATATATTTCTATCAGGATTGTTTCAATAACGTATTCAATTTGTTAGCTGCTAAGATTTAAGTTCATTCCTCACAACAGTCACAAATGATAATGGCATTGAAACAACTCTTTTGGGATCAGTTGGCATTCTGTAGATGCCTTCAATCATATTTTGAGATTTCAGGACAAAAGAAAACCTAGTCAAGCAACGCAAATGAAGCAACTGTCTAAAAAATTGTCCTTGATTGCATCAGAATGAGTCTAACTTACTAATTCTTCATTAGTGCAGTCCTTAAATAAGATAATCCTGTGCTTATGTGGAACATCTTCCCACTGCTGTAGGTGAATATTTCAGTAGTTTTTTGTGTTCTTTTCTTACGTTTTCCTTTTTAAATAGTTTGCTCCCTTTGAGGTCATAAAGTCATGCAGTCTGGGAATTTCACTTGAAAATTCCTGTCAGGTAGAGCTGATCCTTTGTAATTCATGTGGTTTCCGTCAAGTTTTATCCAAGATTCTAGGATATAAATTATCGTTCTTTGTCACATGTGGCTACGTGCATAGTGGTGAAGTTCATCCAAATGGGGTCAAGATACTAGATTAGGTAGAGCATTTGAAGAGCTGAGGGGTAGGCTCAACACTGAATAGTTGGAAGAAATTGCAGCAGACATGACAACCGCTAGAATCTGCTGTCCTGTGCGCTTAAGTTGTGCACTCCTGTGTAATGGGACAGGTAGCCAAACTTGAGGAGAAAAATGAAGCAGAAGGTAGGAAAGATTCTTTCTGTAGGTTTCCAAAAGCAAACTCCAGCACGTCTGTTGTATTTTACAGATTCAACTTCTTACCCTTGTTGACAGTATTGAATCAAGCAGCAGCATACAATCAGGTCAAATAAAATGATGAAGCTTTTTTAAAAACTAAGTGGAAAGGTAGCAAATATTTATTTTAGATAAAATGATCACTAATACACAATTATCAAGGAAATAGCTCAAGTACCTGATTTCCACTTGAAGCCTGTTTACCCAGCAAGGTAGGGATTTTTTTCCTAGCTTAGGGATAAGGAGGGAAAGTCTGATGTAAAAATAATACACATAAACATTTTAAGTTAGATCTATTTAAATGTACTGTTTCTGTTTTTCTGAAAGAGGAGGCATGACAATTTATGACAGAAAAATATAAGCTAGGGGATTTTTTTGTGGTTTTTGAAAAATTATTTTAAGGTTTTGATTATCAGTGCAAGTTATATTGTTACTGTCTCCTGAAATAAAATCCCAGTTTGGCTAACTTAGTTACAGATGGTATCCAGATGATTGTCAGACAGGTCCTACTTACTCTAAGAGTAAGTAACTTATAGGCAAAACCCCAAATATGGTAAAGACCTGGGGCCAAATGCTTGGGGCATTGTAGATTAATTCAGTGAGATCCTGAAATTGACACCAATGCAGGTAGCCTGCATCATCATTAGAAAGTTACGTTCTGGCAATTCTTTTTGCCCCACATCACTTGTTCCATGCTTCCCGAAGCACGTTCTTGCTTTTAAGATGGTAAGCTGTTTAGGCTAGAGATGGTATTTTTGCGTTGTGCTTCTTCCAGCTCATTGAACCTTCAGACACTATTGAATAGAAATACTAATAAAAACCATATAAGATGTGTCATGCAGTGTTCCATCCTGTATAAAATATACTACATCGCTTAAAACTTGTTTCTGTGAATGTTCTTGTGAGTTGTGTTTGACTGCACAATCAATCATCTAGTCAGGAAAAGATATGTTGATAAGCCTGACAGAATGTATTTGGTTTTTGAATTCAGCGTACTTGAGAATGGTGCATAAATGTAATGGTTCTTCTGTTATGTTCTCAGCAGTGGTTAAAATAGTTATAAATTGAATATTGTTAGTATGGGGAAAAGTGTTGATTTGAGTGCTAACTTGTAACAGTTCTCTTGCACATGTTTAAAAAAAAAGGTAAGATAACTTCTGAAGAAAGAAGAATGTTAATACATATTTCAGTGCCTGATTATTTTCAATTTTCCCTCAGATATCAATGAGTGTCAGTTACAGGGAGTATGCCCAAATGGTGAGTGCTTGAATACCATGGGCAGCTACAGATGCACCTGCAAAATGGGGTTTGTGCCAGATCCTACCCTCTCAAGATGCGTCGGTAAGTAGTAGTGCTAATCAAAGTACCAAAATGGAGACTTAGTTGCACTTTAGATGAGGATTTACTTGACTGACCCCAACACTTCTGAGCTGTCCCTATCTTTTCTGCTGTCCCTGTCTCCTCTTCTCAGCTTATTTACATTATTTAGTCAGTCTTAGTGCTTGTACTTCTTTTCTGTCTCCTTGTCCTGGAAGCCTTGGTCTCGACCAGTGGCTGTCCAGGTTCCTTGCCATCTTTTCCTGTTTCTCTTGCCACAAAACTTTCAAGGTCACATCCAGCCTCTCATACACTCTTTCTCAACAGCCTGGAGTTCTCCCCACAATTTTTTTACCTTCTCTGCTAGTTCCTCAGCCAAAATCATCTTTGTATTCTGCTCTCCCCTCTTCCACCTCTGTCGCTTTGACCTGAGTGGTTTCCATTACTAAGCATTTAGCCCAGGATTATCTTTGGCACAATTTCCTTCTGATTAAGAAGGATTAAAAATTAAGAAAGAATTAGGAGAGAGAAAAAGCTGTGAACAGCATGAATGCAAATACTTTTGTTTGTTAATGAGCTTTCACTTGGTCTGAGATCAACCACCTTTTCAAGAAGAAAAAAAGGCATAGAAAACAACTACATTTCTCACTTAGTTTGGTGTTGAAAGTGTTGTGTTGTTTCTTTGTTTTGCTTTTCATGTAAGCAGTACCATTCTGTCTTCCACTTTCATTGCAGCTGATAATCCTATCATTGCTGAAGAGAAAGGACCCTGCTACCGGTTTGTTAGTGCAGGAAAGCAGTGCATGCATCCTCTTTCTGTTCAGCTCAGTAAGCAGCTTTGCTGTTGCAGTGTTGGCAAAGCTTGGGGCCCAAACTGTGAGAAGTGTCCACTTCCAGGAACAGGTAAGAACTGCCCATTAAAAATAAAAGCTCTTGCCCCTACCCTATGTTTGTTACGCATGCTTAAAAACAAAAAACACACCAAAAAAATCCAATAATTGGGTTAAACAAGAAGCATCCATCAGGAAATTATGAGTTCTCTACGTGATAGAATAATCACATATCTAGTATTTTTGTTCAGAGGGATGTGTGATTTAAAAAAAAAGGAATTATCTTTGATTTGTTGTGATAGAATTCCAGATTTGCATCTTAGAATATGTCCTTGAACTTTGATTCTCTGTCACACGAGGATGAATTTATTGTACGTTATGTTCTTACTGTTGATAGAGGCAAAGTAACCCCAAAACAATTTCATACTCTTCAGTTAACAAAGGCACTCATGAAAGGGTGGCAACTTTTGAGAATTAGGTTACAGAACTACATGTGTTGCAGTTTACATTACAGTTAGCGGGATATGTATGGCAGTATCTCTGCTTTCTAACCTTCCTTCATATCTTTACCATCCATTATGAGAAATGTTACAAGTACAGTGTTGCCTTCTTAACATTAAACTGGTAGTTAAACGTTTCAGGACACCTTTCACTTAAACCATTCCTTACTTGATAGGTAAAGTTCACTTGTATTATCAGTGTTCACTTGGAGTCCTGCCGGTTTTTAAACATATAAGGACTTGCAAAATACTAGCTTGGTTGTTCACCACCCCGATTTAGGCTGCTCATAGATATCTTAATACCTCATATTACAGATACTGATAATTGCTTTTGAGTACCTTCTATTCCCTGATTTTGCTTAAGACTTAAACGATCAGAGTTGGAGTCTTTAGTCAAAATCTGTTGAATATTGGTTTTTTGCCAAAATATGTGGTCAAGTTCATCTTTTAAAAGTGTCATTGCATATTGTAATATACATGATGTCCAGCCTGTTCACTGTTTTAGTAATGTATTTGTTATGGTAATCCACTCTTCTCATTCAAGTCACTGTTGCAGATGTCACTGTTATGATACAGGTCATATATTTCTCTGGAGTATCTTATAAATATTCAGATTTTCAAAATGAGCCAGCTGCTTTGGGAAATCCACAGCTGGCATCAGAGCCATGATGAGCGCAGCAGATTCCGTACTTTTTAAACTTGGGCTTGCAGAAATGGAAGTGACCAAGACTTTTGTTTCTTTCAATCAATTTTTAAAGCCATTGTTTCCTGCATGCCTATTGGGTTGCTAGGTCACTAATTTGGCTTTTAGAAGTCCAGTTCACTTTCAGATAAGTAAAATTTCTGTAGCTTTATAATGGAGAAAAAATATATTCTCATCAGATGACTCACAATTTGAGTGCAGATGCTTTACTTTTGTGAGAATATTGCATGAGGCCTTGTGCCCAGTTGTGTGCATTCTGGAGCAGAGGGAGTATCTTTTTGTTGACAGCTCTCTACTCATAAGAAAACATCCTTGACTATTATGTGTAATTGGTTATTTTAGTAATTTTTGTTAACAAAAACCCTTCAGAGAGAAAGTCTGTTATTAGAAAATTCTGATGAGGTGTGTGGGAAACACTTCTCCCATTTCATGACAACTTTCATTATTTAAAAACATGTTCCTTTCTATAACAGGTTAGATTCATAACCTTTCAGAGTTTTCTGTGAAAAATGTGTGAAAGTGAGATACTCCAGAATGGGGTAATGTATTTACTGCAGCATCCCGTGTTAATTTAAGAGCCATTGAATTAAAAAGTTGTGATCTCACTCTCTGATAGCTTTTAAAATATTTGTACAAAGTAAACCAGATAAAGAGAGACCAAGAGAGGTCAGTTTTGTATACCCAGGTGTTGAGAGCACTTGTCAGAGCTGTGATAGAATAAGGCTCACATTTCTATTGTGCATTTGAGAGAATGTGCCCTGAAACAAGATTTCCTGCATCCTGAGTATGCATCTGAAGGGACACGCATCAAATTTTCACTGTCTTCCTTCTTTGCCACAATTCCCACCTTCCATTTTTGTGACACAATTGGATATTGGCATTTCCCAACAAAAAGTATTTAATCATTCTGAATCCACTCAGTTTAATCAGTTTGACCCTTCATCCTTTATCTAGAGCAATGAGGACGGTAAAGCACTGCCTCCGCAAGACTCCTGGATGGCTCCCTGTCTGTGACAGGAGCATAGCTATTATTGTACATGGGAAGGAAGGCTGACCTGTATTTCTTTTTCATTCTAGTCTTCCAGTAGGACTGCAAAAACCTGATGGTCTTGTAGAGCAGCTGCAGAGATCAGAGCAGGTGCTGCTGCTGCCTGACTTTCATTACCTTTTTCTGTAGCATCTTTATAAATGAGATTATTTCCCTTCTCTTCCAGTGATGATTTGGCTTTTTATGAGCCCCATTTTGTTTTTATCCAGCCCACTGAAGTCAGTGGAAAGACTCATTCAGTTCAGTGGAATTTGGATCAGGGCTAGTATGAGACCTCTGATGTAGTCAGTCCTGTGAATGAATGTTGTTACTGGTTGAATATTCTTCTGCTCCTCTAGTGTAAGGGCGATGAGCTTTTTTGCTTTGACTTCTGCAAAGAGAGAATGATAGAAATAGTGATCTTCGTTCCTTATGTAATGTAGGTGATGATGGCAATTTGCATACTCAGAAAGGATATACTTTTTGAAGAGAATTAATACAAAAAAGATATTGATATAATGATAGATTAAATGTAACTGAAGAAAGGTGGTAAACTGGAGTGGAAACCTTCTGGGAATAACAGCCAGAACATGCTCTTGGGAGAATGCTCAGTCGTATTAGCATGCAATGAATAGCTTGTCTTTAAGTAGTTTTTTGTAAAAATGTATATACAATATTAGATTAAATTTATTAGTGGTAGTCATTATATTTTCCACTATGTCAACATATTGCACTTTTAGACTCCTAAAAGGAATATTTTCCCATCCCAAATCTAGCTGCTTTTAAGGAAATCTGCCCTGGTGGAATGGGTTATACGGTTTCTGGTCCTCACAGAAACAAGCTATATCATCACCCTGCAGTTAGAGTACAGCCACCTGTCATTGGCAAGACCCCGATTACTCAACCTGTTGCTAAAGGTACTTCTCCTCCACCTCTCCCAGCAAAGGAAGAGCCAGTGGAGGCACTGACCTTCTCACAGAAAAGTGAGACTGAGATGGCTGTGCAAGAAGGTGAGAGTGGGAAAATTTAATCTTTCTATATTTCTGTGCATGTGTCTTCAATGGTATGTTTCTTTGCGGAGTAGCTGCATACAGTGTGGAACAAAGAGACATCACTTTCCACAGCAAATTATTCCACCTTATGGAATGTATTGTGTTACCTGATTTACTTCTGACATTTTATATGAGGTCTTATACAAAAAAAAAGAAAAATGAGACTAACCCTATAGTTCGGGAATGAAGAATGGGGAGGGAGAGATAAAGAGATGGCTATACAATATGTTCTAACCTGTCACAATGAGACAAGGCTCAACTCGATCGCTTTGCTCAGTATGAGTGGACGCATGTTCAGATACAGATGTTTTCTCACCCTCGGTCAGAAAATGTCATTGTGCAAGAGTGATAAATTCAAAAAGGGCAAACGGCAATGGAAAATAAAAATTTCTACCTCTCCTTCCCAGAAAAAAAAAGCCACTTCTATGGAGAAAAGAAACGCAAACCACTTTTGCTTACTTCATCAAAAGGCAAATTTCAAAACTTGATTACTTGTTTTACAGTAATTTCTTGCAAATTCATTAGTGGTTACTTCTATAACATTAAGGCATTAAATAATTACAGATGTTGATATTCCTTGGAAGGAATTTAAAAAGTTTAATCAGTGAGCTAATAACTTGTGAGTTACTCAGATTGTTTTGTAAGGAAACAATTAAACAATTGAGAAGCATAGAAGGCAGCTGAATATTGAGTAAATAATTATAAGCATTGGTCAATGTGTAGAATTGTCTTCTGGTTTCAGATTAGCATTTACACTTGCTTCAGGAACGTTGCTTCAAGTCTGCACTATTTTGGAATGAGGTTAGAGCCTGAAATTCTTGTGGAAAGGCAACAGCCACTTTCAAATGTGCTAGTAGTTTTATATGGTATGTGTAAGTAAACGTTATGTAAAGGCTGATTAATTTTCTTTTTTTTTTTTTTTCTGGTTTTAGTGGCAACTGCATCCCCTGATCAGGTAAAATATGATGTGGTTTATCTAGGAATTAGCTTGCAGACCATGTGCATGAGATGTGATAGTGATAAATCTGAAAAACATCTAGGATTTATGAGGAACAAACAATTCATTGAGCACTTACAGTGCAAATCCTGAGGCAAAAAGATGTCATGCTATTATATACAACCAGAGACAGGTACTGAGGTACAGGAAAAAGATAACTTTAACCTCTCTTTAGGATGTTGTTGGAGGGTCTAGTGTGATATTGTTCTGTCCCTTCCTAGAGCCTGTATTTTAAAGAAGATAGCAAAAAATGCAGACACTGTGAAGGAGAACTACAGATACTGAAAGCTAGTGACAATGAATTGTTGAGAAACAGTATGAAGTTTTCAGAAACATTTGTGACACCTGATTAAGAGACTTACATTAATGCCTAAGTTAGCTTCCTAGTTTTTTAGGGTTGCTGTGTGTTCAGTGGAAAAGAGCAGGTGCATATCTGTGTTAAGTCCCCCATTCTGAAGGTTCCATGTTCTCTGCGCTGAAAGTAATGGCATTCGTTAGGAATAACTGCAGCTGCACATCATTTCATTTTTCCTAAGAACTTATAAGGATCTGACACTTTTAAGAAAATAAGGTAATCACTGCAATACCTAAGAGAGAACCTTTCACAGTGGTGGAAGTCTTTGAGACATACGTGATTATACATTTTTGTATGACACTGAACAGCAATTAAATACTTCTTGTAAGTAATTGAAAACCACAGTGTGGGAGACCTATGGAGGGACAAAACCAAAGATGCAAATAGAAGCTCCTCAGATTGGCTACTTCAAATAAAATCGATGTTAAATTGTATGCCATTCTGTAAACATAGTATTCCATGTTCTTTCATGCTTAAATTGGTGGTAATTAATGGCCTACTATCAAAAGCCGCTTATGTGAGAATATTAGCAGATTCTTAAGCCAGGAGTTTGTGAGTTGTTATGATAGCTGAATTTAGAGAATGTTTTCAAATGTAATGAATGTAAGAATGTACTCATTGTTTTAGGAATTAGCTTCCTTTGATCAAGAAAAGCAGCCTTATCTAGAGCCTGGGCAGCCTCAGCTTTCTCCTGGAATTTCAACAATTAACCTGCATCCACAGTTTCCAGGTAATTTGTTTTGACTTGTCTTTTAGTATGGAAGAACGTGTAGTTAGAAAAACTTATTGCAGCTTCACCAGCAATTTCTCCGTGAGCAGAATCAGGGGGAGGGAGGCGCTGAAATGATGGAAGCTGAAGTGGGAGGAGTTGGAAGGTTGGCACTGACTGGATGACCTCTAGGAGTCAAAGATGAATTTGAGGCAAAATTGATATCCCAGATTACATACATGAGAATTTTAATGTTAACAGAGTTAGAGGCCTTTTGTCCCTTTCAAGAGGAAACTTTACTGCCTGCCTGTGGACTTACGCATAACTTCCACTGCAAAAGTTTTACCGTTGTACGTGCTTTCTTTAGCACCTCAGTTTTTCTTCACCAGCAACAGAATGATGGAAAACCCAGTTATACTATTTTGTCTACTCCAGAGCTAAGCAGAATAAACTAATGAAAAGCTCCATAGTGTCTAGCTCATTCAGTGTGAATTCACACGTGTGTGAATTTTTTAAGGTTTTTTTCAATGCTTTAAGGAGGGTTTTTGGATACGATTGATTTCTATTCCATGTCCCACAGTAGTGATTGAGAAAACATCTCCTCCTCTGCCTGTTGAAGTTGCTCCTGAAGTCTCTACTTCAAGTGCAAGTCAAGTAATTGCACCTACTCAAGTTACAGGTATTGTACTTCCTTTTTAGGACTAAAATAAATTAAGACATGACTGTGAGTTCCTGACACTGTAATGTTCCATGCTACTTCTTAACTGTAGTAGCAAAGAGAATGTAGCTATTGAACAGAAAGGAATACTGTGGAAAGAGATAGAAAGTATAGAACAGCACAGCAGCAAAGGTGCTGTCCACAGAGCCAGGACTAAGCCCTCCCAGGTTGTACCTTCCATTTTTGTGCCCACAAATAAATGATAGAAGGAAAAACTTATAATTCCACTTCAGATTGTGATCTGCAACTGAAGTTCAGAACTGAAGACTTCTTGGATACAAGTCAGGTCTCCAGACGGTTAGCACTTGTGTTCGTGAAGTATACATACTCACGTTCTTTGAGGGATGTCAATTTCATGGGTTGTAGATCAGCATGTTCTACAAAAAGCAGTTGAGGTATTATTGTAAAATGTATTTTGAAGTGTTCTTTTGATATTTGTGGTTCTTCCTTTTGTGATGTGGTAAAGTTGCCTTTTCTACATCCATGTGTCAAGAAATGAAAATAATGGAAATGCAAGTAATGCTCCTGTCATAGCTGAAACTGTCTAAGCGATGTCTGTGTCCAAAAGACATGAAAATTTCACTTGCTCTAGATTTGAAAACAAAAAGGTGAATGTACTATGCGTGTATATATGAAAGCATTACAATGTCACATTGTCTAATCCCTCAGAATTAACACAGGCTTTGAAGTAACTGCAATATCCAGGTAAATACTTCAGGATGCAGTATAGTATATGGTAGAGGTTATCTAGATCTACCAAGAGGTTTCCCAGTTTGCATTCACAGGGAAAAATTGCACATGCTTTCATAAAAGTTTAATTCTTTAAAAGTGGCTTTCCTTTATGAAGGAATGTATTTTTTAATTGTTTGCAGCATCTACAGGGCCTAAATCACCCAGTACAGTTCTGACTGCAGTTAAATCTTCATGAATCTACTCGAAGAGTACAGAAAAATATCCTCTCCTTCTGTAAGCGTTCAGCTGCCCCCTTCAATTGTCTCTAAGTACAGTTTGTCAATCCCGTGTATAAATTCTACTAATGATGACTCCCAAACCAGAATTTGGAAGTCTACTGTGACTGCACCCCTTCTGTCAGTTACCTCCCTGCTTCCTTACAAGGAGAAGAAGTTACCCTGCTGGGAACTTACATCAGTTAGAAAAAAAAAAAAAAGATAGTTTTCAATGTTCTGCTGTTTTTTTTTTTCCTTAGGAAAAGGAGTGGAGCTAGAAATTGCTGCATGCTGGAAACAAGTAAAACAATCTGTTGTTCAGATAGAGTTCTGAGTTTTGTTCAAGAGTAAAGTAGAAGT
This sequence comes from Phaenicophaeus curvirostris, assembly GCF_032191515.1. Taxonomy (NCBI): domain Eukaryota; kingdom Metazoa; phylum Chordata; class Aves; order Cuculiformes; family Cuculidae; genus Phaenicophaeus; species Phaenicophaeus curvirostris. The sequence continues at coordinate 72,038,972 of NC_091393.1, read as the reverse complement.
GAAGTAAGATTTGTCGGACAAAAACTGAATGGAGTTAGACTTGAGATGTTTGAGTGTCTTAATTCTGCACTTTAAGATTTAGTTGAATTTAAATGCAATGTATTTCCAAGTAGTCTGGATAAAAAAATATTCTTTACAGATGATAACTTTTTCTCAGGAATTATGATTTCATGCTGCTGTATAACCTTAGTTTAAATTGCAACTAAACACGGTCATAAGTATTTTTTGCAGTTATGCATATACTTCAATAATTTCTAAAACTACTGGGGTTTAGCGTCTAATGCAGCCTATATCTGAATCTCTTTATCTTACTATATACATCCAAGCCATTAACAGATGAGTATTCTGTAAAAAGCATCGGTAACCCACTTCAATCATTTTTTTAAATGTTGATACAGAGGTTAAATCATATTTTTTTATTTGATATTATCTCAATTTTACTTTATTTTTATGTACTCATTTATAGAACTTGCATGGGCCATGAGAATATGTCACTCAGAAAAGCTTAGATAGTTTCTAGATTCTTCAGATAAAGTTACTATTACAGAAACTCAGGACTTAGAAATGTTCCAGCTGTCTTCAGGCCTGATCTTTCTATTTGGATTACAGAATGTTATGCACTTACTGAACTATCTGGGAGAATTTAATATTAAAGGTTTTTTTGTTTGTTTGTTTGTTTGTGTAGAAATCAACGAATGTACAGTTAATCCTGATATCTGTGGAGCAGGACACTGTGTTAATCTGCCTGTGGGATACACTTGCATCTGCTACGAGGGGTACAAACTTAACGAGCAGCAGACAAAGTGCTCTGGTATGAATGGGTGCTTCTGAAAATCTAAAATAACTGTGCTATGAAATGCTTGAAACATAGAGTTTGATAGGTGGAAATATGCTACAGAGCAGTCAGGAGTTGCTTCCTCTACTGAATGCTTGCAGTCTACATAGGAACTAGATTTTTGTGTGTTAAACAGTTTGCCATAGTCTCTGACAGAGACTTTCAGCCACTCAGAGCTGGACTTCAATTTAATTAAATTGAATGAGAGTCTTTCCCATTGTGAGATGAGAGAAAAAGTGATTAGATAGACCATTGCTTCTCAGCTTTACATCAGGTATCTAAAATCGTCAGAGTGCTAGGAAGAAATGCACTTCTGTTTGGGGAAAGAATAAGTGAATTAAAGAATGATTTACCCAGCTACCAGCTCTGCAGCTGGACTAAATCCCATCATTTTGTTAGGTTTTCCCTTTCAAACTTCTACTGAAAAGAAAAAGTATATTACAAACATCCCAGAAGCACATGAGGTGATCTGCAAAGTGAGGTCTTCATCCCCTTCTAAGCTAGTAAATTCTGGAAGATAAGGCTCTGATGAAAGTGAGGCAGAGCCTAGACTGGCTATGTACGTGCTCTTTCAGATTTGGAAGTAGCTGTATTGATAGTTTTCCTTCATTCAGAGCATGCTTGTTCCTCTGTAACTTGGATCAGGGAGAGTTTATTATATCATGTTGCCAGATTACATATTATCAGCTTTGCATGCTACCAGAAGTTCAGTAACTTCACACTGACAATGCATGCTGTCAGGTGCAACTACAGTATTAAAAAATAATTTACACAGATACGCAGCCAAATGGCAATTACTTAAAATCCTTCTGTTTTATCCAAATTGTTTTAGTGTTCCATGCTTATAGCTTGTGCCCAGTTTGCACACAGAGAAGTGATTTGAATAGTAATCATGTCACATTCTTCAAGCCAGTGTAAAATTAGCAATAAGAGCATTTTTTCCAGCCAAAACTATTTACTGCCTTTTTTTTCAGTTCTGAAGGAGATAAAAATATATACTTCTTCAAATAGTTAAAATAATTACAAGATCAGTGTTTTCAAAAGCATGGCATGGAATGCACGAAATTAATCACAACTAAATGCGTTACTCTATATTCTTATGGTTTTATATCTTTTATAGATATTAACGAGTGTAATCAGGCACCCCATCTCTGTTCCCTTGGACGCTGTGAAAATACAGAAGGAAGTTTCCTATGCATTTGCCAGGCTGGGTTCATGGCCAGTGAAGATGGAACTGACTGCATTGGTAACTACTGTTCTCCTTTGTAGAAAATAAAAATAGAAAAATCAGTTAAGAAGCTTATTTAAACCCTCCTAAAATGCCCTTTTCAGCTTTTTTTCTCAATGTCATTGGTATTGGACTGATGTCTGGACGCATTTTTAACTCTTTTACCAGTTTCCATTTATGAAAAACAAGACTTTATTCAGTATCATGCTTGTTTAGGAAAGCTACCATTTAGTAGAAATACCTTCTATGGTGGAAAATACACATTCAAAAAATCAAAACTCTTTCAAAGACTAGCAGTTGTAGCAAACTGTATTTTTAAAATAGCTACTAACAGCCATGGACTTTGCAGAGCAACACAGCCAGCCTGAAATGGCTGTGATCTTCCTCAGGTTAGTGCTGCTTGGGGCACAATATACATCTAATGATGCGTATTGTATTTGCAACCATAGGGCTGCTCACTGGCCTTTCTTCTACTGCTTGATTGTTTCTAGATCTCATTCTCTCTGCGATTACAAGCAGTGAGGTAAAGATGGAACTGCTCAGTAAGATGAGTTGTAGGGCTGTGGCTTACAACCAGCTTCAAAAAATTCAAACTTACTTACTTATGCTTAATTATAACACTGTTTAGAGGAGCTGAGATGTTCCATAATTTCATCGTGAAGCAAAGTTTCTCTTAACCTCGCTTTTTCATTTGCAGATTTTGATGAATGTTCAAGACCTCATACTTGTGGGGATGGCTTTTGTATAAATACTGTTGGCTCATACAGATGTGAATATTGTGATAGCGGATACCAAATGAACAGGAGAGGTGAATGTAAAGGTAGGTTTGCAGTCTTTGCCAGTAGTAATACAGTAACAGTTGCCAAGCCAAGCAACTGCAATAGGATAAGCCATTTGTCCACCTTGACTTCTGTTTCTGATCTCAACAGAGAACTTTATATCTATTTCTTTATTTTTTAAGAAATCTGACCATTAGATGGAAATTAATATTTTTCTGCATGGTATGTTGCTTTTAATTCCTTTGAATCTCAATTTGCTATTTGATTTCAGATGGAATGTCTTGGCATAGTGGTTTTATATCTATTTGTGTTCAGAATTCCATCTACCAACCCACTCTATGCTTATTTCCATGGGTAATTTCTCTAGCTTAATCTTACTGCCGGTAATCTCTCACAGCTACTTTCTTCATTTAATTTGCCTTCAGATCGTTTAACTTCCCTGGTACACCAGCTGAAAATGGCAGAATGTTCAAAAGGACATTGTTTATTTTATCTGCAGTATGTCCTGGATGATGAAGTGGAGTTACTGTTCATTTGTATCACAAAAATAATGCTAAATGTTAACACTGTTTGGAATTATTAACATTACCTGCTGTTCAAGGGAGGCTTAGCACTATGGCTTGAGCTACAAAGGGTTGGAGAGAATGCACCTTCTGAGAAGGTGCAATCTTGAACAAGAAATATTTTTGAGTACTCTTCAATCTTTTCAGGTTTTTGATATCTGGAACCACAGTTCAATTCCTGGTATTTATACTTAAGATGCTACAAAAGAGTTCCCCCTCTATGGACAGAACCATTCCAGGACAGTTATTTTAACAGCTTTTACCATGGAATTTCTTAATTTCATTGTTAGTCCTTTCCTACATATTTTACTAAATTTCTGTTTAAGAAAAGAACAATTTATAGCTTTTCCTATATTACAGCAGGTAGCATCTGAGAAGTTGAATTTTTTAAAATACGGAAATATCTGTCTAGGAGGTAGTTCATGTTGCAGTAGATCCTAGGAAGTGTAAACATCAAAACTGCACATTATTTTTCAGTGTGATAATTTTGCCTTTTTTTGCCATTCTTCTTTTTTCATTTTCAACTTGAATTGTGAACTAAAAACCACAAGCAGCCATTTCATTTTAAACATAGTTTTGTTCATGCTTCAGTCTAAGTTAGTTAGGACAGAATAATATTGTTAACATGTTAGGTTGCCTAGCAAATAACCAATTTAAAGCTGCTGTGGCTGTATTTGCTGTTTTGAGCAGTGCTAAAAGATTCTTCTTTCTATTCAGGCTTTTTTAATTTAAATAGATGTTTCACACACTCTACACTTATGACTGTTTTTTCCAAATCTTCTCTGTCAGTAGGGAATCTGTGATTAAAAGTGTCTAGAAATCAGAACATCACAGTGCATCAAATTTCTTATTAACTTCTATGTTAAGTAGTGTGGTGGTAGTCCTCTATCATTTAACTTAATAATGTGTAATTTCTGAAACAAAATTCTCTGCTGAAAGTTATTTAAGGTTGCTTAAGGGAGAAACCCTCCCACACCAAATCCATCAAACCAAGGAAATGACACATTTGGGGAATCATTTCACAGTGTCATTACACCTACACATTATAGTCACCCTACTGACAGATTCCAGATTCCACAAATAACTCCTTTCCACCTCCTCCACAGTTCAAAAACAAAGGCAAGAGTCCTCCAAACTGCACACAATACACACATTTCACTTACACTTCCTCACTTCCATCTTCACTCTGCCTTCAAGCTATGCTTGTGCAAGGTCTGTTGTGTGCCTAGCCTGGGCATGTATGTTATAGAGTCTGCTGTTTATGTAGAACAGTGTTATAGGCATAGCTGAATATCATTGCATGCAATTAAGTGTTCCTATGAAATCTTCTTGTGATTTCTTTAAGCCTTGCAGCATTTAGACTTTATTTTGACTGAAAATTTCAGTACCAAAGATATCACTCATATTGTGTGTTTCGAGGGCAGGCAGGTCTGAGAGAAGGTTTCAGCAAAAGTGGATTTTTTTTGTTAATTAAATAAAACTCGCAGCAATTTCACAGAGAAACATTTGCAGGTCTGCATCATATCAGCTGAAGAGGCCTGTTGCTGCTTTTATGAGAAAGTGTTCTCAGCTAGATAATCATCATTCTATGAAAAGTTGTAATTTGCCCACATCCAGTGAGTTATTTAGAGCTGGAATGTTAATTCTCTGAAAGCTGGAGCATTGTCCAGTTAAATTACAAGTGCTGGAGGCTGTTTTGCTTCTGTGAGCTTGTTTCTAAAGCCAGAGGTAAATTGCCTCCCTGCTTTCTGTGCTGGAGCAGCTGTCTCTAATTGCAGAGGACATGACCACTTGGCTTTGGACAGGGAAGGGACAGGAGCTTAGGAAGCTGGGTTTAGAGGTCACTTTGATGATTTCATTAGTTCTATGTGCTGCATAAAGAAAATATTTTGTAAGAAAGTTTATAATTATTATGTAATAAAAGATCGTATTATAAAGTGATACTCAAGTATGGGAGCAGACTGGAATGAGGTTGTCCACACGGTTTCACTTCCACCATCTTCTGATCATTGGTCGCTTGACAGCAATTTGTCTTTGAATGTTGTTTTTGTACACAGTCTCTTTTAGTTTCTATATATTGCATATATTGTGGGTTTCTGTGGTGCAGGATAAGTTTCTTGGTAGATGCCCAGAGCCTTGACTTGAGATCCATGAGGTTTTCAAGACCTATGTCTTCTTTTGTTGTGGATAAACTAGAACCTCTTTTTATCCAAGAAGCCCCCTTATCACCTTAAACATTGCCAGCCTTAGTGATGTATGTGTTGTTTGTGCCTTCTTTCAGACATAGTTAACTCCCTATAACCTGTAAACTTCTTTGGTTATGATTCATACAATTAAATCTATAGTCCACATAATACTTAGATGCCGCATAACTCTGGGACACTGTACAATACCAAATTCCTTTTTGCTTTGAGAAGTCAGAGTTACAATTTATTGGTTTTGCAATGTGCTTTCAAAGGCTTTTGAGACTGACAATAGGAAGAGCATCAGGACATTTCAATATGGTAAAGGGGTGACATAAGCAAAATTGTTCTTGCCTATCTAAGCCAGAAATCTACTGCATGTTATGGAGGCCCTACCAAAGATTCACAGCATAACAGAAAATTCAGATTCAGTTGCATGTACTGTGAACTAATTTATATCTCAGAGACGCCCCTTCACTGGTACAAATCTGTGTGAACTTGTACCTTCCTAGGTCTCTAGCAGATGAAGTATGTAACTCTTTAAACATATTAGTATAACATATGTACAGTCAGAAAAAACAGATTAGTTTGTTGTTCAGTGTTCTGTTATTGCTTTGACTGATACTTCCTTTCATCTTCTCTTTTGAAGATATTGATGAATGCCTGACTCCAGCTACTTGTCCGGATGCACTGTGTGTCAATGCTCCTGGCTCTTACCAGTGCATTCCTTGCAGAGTAGGATTCAGAGGCTGGAATGGACAGTGCCATGGTACGTTCAGTACTCCTTGTATCTCTCGTTATCATTTTGTTCCAAGATTCTGTATTTTCTATTCCATTCATGTTACAACCTGGTGGCTGAACTCTCCCCATTTCACTCAATAATTGAAATGGCTTTATGTTCTCAGACACAGTGTATATGATTAAATTGTGTATTACTGTGAGTGAACACTGAATTTAGACTGCAAACAATACAATTATAATTACTAAACAAAATTCTTCAAATAGAACATATGGAACTGAAAGGGATATTTTACCAGGTAAACACTAGTGGGCCGTGCACATTTGCATCTTATGCACCATGTGCTCTTTTGAGAAAGGTTTCCTCTTATTTAATTCTTTTTGGAATATGTAAATTTGCATTCTTTCTAGATATCAAGCTTAAATTCTCTACCTGTTTAAGAAAATTGCCTGGTTGAAAATGCCATGGCATAAGTTTCACTCGAATTCTTTCTAACCGGGTTAGTAGGAGTAGAATGATAGACAAGAAGGCTCTGCTCTGCTCGGATTTACAAACAAAACTAAACTTGCGCAAGGGATAAGTCTTGGTTCCAAGTTGCTGATTCTTTTTTTCCTTGTATTACTGCATGTAGTTTCCCTTTTTCCTTTGTTTTATGAAATGTTCTAAGCCTAGACATCTCACTCACATCATTAGTGGTGTGCTCAGTCGTCATTTTCTGTTTATCCTAGACTTACATCATGTTGGAAATGAGCCATACACATTTTAGAAAATGTAATGCAGACAGAGCTTGTCTTAAAGCTTTGCAATATGAGACAATTCAAATACACTGGAAAGGAAAATATTTCCCAAGTTATCTATGAAACATTTAAGTCCATTGTTTCATAAATTAATTTGTTTCTGCTGTTAGTTTAGGTCAGTTGCAGCTTTGCTAGTTTTCCCCAGTGCTGTATTCAGTAATTTTTTTTTTACCTCTGCTCACTCCTCTGCCTGAACTTGATGCCCTAGAAAGTATAGTGTAACAATTCTGTAGTTCTTTGATGCTATTGATAATGGAATCTTTCAGGATATAAAGCCAGGAACATAATTGCTTTTGTTTAGTAAATGCAAGTCAATTGGTTCTCTTCAGACTTATGTGTAACAGCTTGAACTACAGTTCAGGTGGGAATATGCAATGTGAGATGCATATCGGAAGAAATTTAAAGTGGCACCTGCACACCCTGCCATCTGATTGTCTTGAAACTGCTATTGTCCCAGGTTCCTTGGTGGATTTGTGTTGTACAGGGATTATTTTAAATCCTTATTTTCTAAAGTTTATTTGTAATCAAAGGTTTTTTTCATCTTTCTTGACATTTCTACACATTTACACATAGAGGTGTACATTGATGAATAAATTAAAAAAAAATAGCTTGTCAAAACTTCGTAGACCATTTTATCTTCATTGCTATCACTGTGGTGGATTGTGCAGATACATGATTAACTAACAATGTTCAGCTTGTACAGCATTAGGGACCCATCAGAAGATTTCAAAACTCATACAGAGGTCAACAGAGCTGATTCATCTACCTCTAGCCCTACTGTAGGGGTCACCAATAGAATCAGTTAATCCTCTGGACTTCATCTCAGAAGATTTAGATTCTGTTCCTGGATTTTCTTCTGCCTTTATGGGAAAGTCTTTTCATCTTTGAATCTCATCCAGAAATCACAAATAATATTGCAGGCTTTGTTTTCAAGTAGCATGGATGTAAGCAGATGAAACTGTATTTAAAAGAAGAAGGTTTGCTGTTCAGTTAGGAATTTGCATACCTAACTGCTGAATTAACTTCTCTATGTTTTAATAAATTCTTGAATTAGAGTATTGATCATAGACATTGAGAGCAAATGTTGTGTTTTGTTGAGCAAGCACATTTTGCAACAGTAGGGATCTGAGAAATTAGGCTTGCAAAAGGATGTGAGTAGTATCACCTATTGAACTGCCATAGCAGAGCACCTGTGGATCTGTACTGTTGTCTTTTGGGAGGATGTCACTTTGTGTTCTTGGCCAGGCTGCAACAGGGTATCTTATTTACAGAGTTAGAGGCTCAAGTAAGTAAATAAGAATTGTGTGGCATTTGAAATATAGACAATAGGGGCAATTTCATTTGTGTTTGGAGAGAGATGGGCTTTGTCAAAGTCAGATGGTAGAGGAGCTTGTAAGAAGACATGAATGATAAACGTATATGAGGAAAATAGTTACTGCAGGTATTCACAATACCTAATAAGAGCTATGATGATTATTTGAAGACCTCTAACCTTTTTCCATCTCTCCCCATGCTACAGCTGCCTAAACAGCTAAAGGGCCTCAAATAATCAGTAGTTTTACTCACTTATTGTTGATAGATTTTTTTGTGCTTCATGGTGGCAAAAGACAGGATAATTTGGGGTAATGTTTTCTGGCACATAAAACCAAATAAGATGTAAGACTCTTTCTGCATCAGTGAAGCCAAAAAATAAAACTTTTTCCGTACAAACAGGGTCACCTACAATCCCACAATAAATATATAAATTTTGAAAATTACCCTTTTGGTTTTTTAAGTGAAAACCACTCCTAAGAAAAAGACAATATTATTTTAGAATACTGAATTAATTCTGCCTGCATTTGTAATGAAAGATATTACTTATTTATATGTTTGCTTTTTTTCTTTGTTTTTTTTATACAAATTGCATTCAGAAGGAATTCCTGAAAATGGCTTGTAAGTAGTAATGTAGCAATATTCATGTTGGTTAGGGAGAGTGGCCTATCTCAATACTCATCTTTCAGAGAATAATGAAAGTAGGTATCTATGAGATAGCTTATAGAAAAAAAGTGTCTTTCAAGTCCTCCTGTAAAAAAAAAAAATTATTTGTGATCAGGAAGAGGGATTTTGCTTCTAAGACTTTTGTTATAAAGACATAAATCGAGTTCCCTGTTGCATATATAGAGTAGCCTTACAAAGGAGCCTGTATGAAGTGCAGAAATCTCCTTGAAATTCTTCAGGTGTCATCTAAGTCCTTTAGAATCTGTCTCCTTTAAGTCCATTTGAAAAATGTCATCTGTGAAGGTCTCACATGTACATGTGTTTTGGATAGAGTCTTTAGTTATGCACTGGAGAACTCCTCTAAATCCTGCACATTAACTGACCTAGCTTTAAAAAAAACAGTAAAAACTCAACAGCAGAAAATGCAGTTGGGGGTCTATTTTAGGTTGCAAGAGGATGTGCCCTATCCATTTCTTTACACTTGTAGGTAAGCTCCACAAAAACTAGCAGAGCCAGCAAGTTGGGGGATTCTGACCAGAGCACATGTTTAAAAAATGGGCTTGGAGAAAACAGCTTCTAATAGAGCCTTGGCAGCCTGAGCTGCGTCTTCTTTTCTGGACTGTTCCTTGCAATAGCAGAAGGATAAGTGGCAGTGGTTACGAGGTATTCACAGCTGCTAGTACTTTTATCAGAGGTACATGTCCTAAGTATAAATCTTTGTAATGCAAGAATGAATGTGCCAGCACTCGCTGACTTCTTCTCTGTATTAAAGCTGCACTGGTTTAAGCTATTTTGGGAAAATTATGGGCAAAATTATCTTAATCAGGTGAGGATGATATGGACGCAGTTAGTTGATACCACAACCCATATTTTAAAAAAGAAAAGAAAAGGAAGAAAAAAGGTTTCTTAGCCTAAACTGCAGTCCTTACATTACTGGGATGAAAGCATTGGTTTAGACATGTGGACTCAGACTATAGTTGAGTGTTTGAACTAAAGCCTGCTCAAGATCAAATACTTTTTTAAAATCATACTTGCTGCAGAATTGTGAAGGTCAAAATGTACAGGAAAACTGAGTATAACCATACTTATGGCAGAATTTGAATAAATTCCCAAGCTCAACTGAAAGGTGGTTGTTGTCAAGGTAATTATACACTTACACTTTCTTTGTATTTGCAGATATAGATGAATGTCAGTACGGCAATCTCTGTACAAATGGCCAATGTGAAAATACGGATGGGTCTTTCAGATGTATTTGTGGCCAAGGTTTCAAACTCTCTGCATCAGGGGATCAGTGTGAAGGTAGGAAAGAGTATGATTTAAATTCATAAGGTTTGCACTTACCTTTTATGTAGTATTGTTTGTCCAATAATATTCCTTTTAATGGAGAAACAATTAATGTTCAGCAGTGAGGCTAGACAACCAAAGATGTAAGAATACGTATTTCCATTTTATGACTCCCATGGTCACACTGTAGATTTTGACATTTGTTATAAATCCAAGCAAGAACATATCGTAATATTTATATTGCTAAATTTAAATTTCTGCAAAATGCTTGGCATTTCTGCCATTTTGGAGATTTGGGGACAGTGACTTTCGTTGCCTTAACTGCTTTTCTTTCCATCTTTTTTTTTTGGTTTTGTGTTAGGGGTAAGTGGAATTGAAAAAAGCCAGGCTGCACCCTCTAGGAACCCAGCAGTGTCAGTTAACACTGAGCTGACACCGGCATTGATGTCACTGCATTTCAAGTAGTACTTAAATTAGAGAGAGAGTTTGTTGTCGTATTTCCAAGAACAGTACCTGTACCTCCAAAGTGTTAGGTTCTATATTTCTTCCATATCTAAATTTCCCATCAGGACTGCTCCAGTGGAACAAAATTAGGTCTGAAGTCAGAGTGGAGTAGTCTGAGAGAGAACCTAGAGTTTGTACAGGAGGTATGAATATCCTTCTTCTTACAGAAACCTCTTCCCAAAGGTAGAAATCTGGGGAATGTCTCCAAGCTGTAGAAGCACTCAGAAACCTGAAGATTGCTTGTCAGATGTTGGTTTTAATTCTTTTCCTCCTCCCCTACCCCCTGTCTTTCCTTAAGTGTCTGTGTGTAGCACACGCTTTCAGACTTCTGAGTGCTAAAAATAATACAGTAAAACTAAATGATCGTTCATGTAAATTTGTCAAGAAGTTTGAAACAAAACATTGGTGTAAGTTTCTTGAGTGAGTTAAATGTGCTGTCTAGGACGCACAGCAGACTGGTCTTGGAGAATGTATGTAGACAAAGTTTGACTGCTTCCTCTGAGCCTTTCATGGAAAAGGGCCCTTGCCAAGCTGAGCTGGTATGTACAGACTGTTCTTCTTAAAGTACACCCTTCTAAAGGAAGGACCCATACACGTGCTCAGATGCTTCATGCAGGCCCATATAGTCAGTGATCCTTAAATTCAAAACTTCTGTGGTCACAAGGGACCGTTACTTAAGAGGTCAGACTACATAGCTGTAACACAGACCTGAAAAATGTCATTGAGTAACTTTCTTCTGTTTGAATTGGAGTATAATTTCAGAAAGACCTTCAGCCATGCCTAAATCCTAGGATTGACTAAGAACCTATCATATTGATTTAATTACTGTTCCTTAACAAGTATTTTATAAATAAGGGAGGGAAGACAGTTTGATGTTAAAGTCCGTCTTTTAACCCAAGCTGACCCTAGTTTATGAGAACTGAAGCACTGAGGGATTAGCTGTGGTTGTGGAAGCAAAGAGACATTTCCCCATACTTAGAGGATTAATGCTGTTACAAGGCAAGTATTTAAAGGAGCCTTAAGGTACAGCCTCGCAGGGGAACAGCCTGTCAGTGTGCATCTGAAAACCACACCCTGTTAAAAGGTGGTGATGCTGCTGGAAAGTATTTTGTGGGTTTTGCTGACTCGTTGGAGTGTCTGGCTTGATATAAAAGAAACAAAAGCAGCTCTCAAGCAGCATGTGTGTATGTGTACACATTTATGCATTAAGGGATATAGTGACACACCAGGAGAGAATGCCACACACAGTCATCTCAAGGAAGGCATTCAGTCTGCAATTCCTTATACTTTTATGCATTATATTGACTGTCTGTATTTGTTAAATAAATAAGACCAAAAGTAGTAGTACTGGATATTGAGACTCTGTTTTGCTGTTTTGTTGAGAATTGTTTTTTTCACCATTTGATTAGTAATTGGTATTTTCAGATGTGTTATGTTTGCATCGTCTCTTCTGCTACAGATATAGACGAATGCCAGCAGCGATCACTCTGTACAAATGGACGCTGCAGGAACACAGAAGGATCTTTCAGATGTATTTGTAGCCCAGGCTACACATTATCATCTACTGGAGATCAATGTGAAGGTAAGCTTGTGGACTTGAGCTACAGATTCATTTTTTTTCAATAATATCTTGAGTATTTCAGCTACGGGCATGAACTTTTTTGAGAAAGGGGCAGAAAGATACATTGCTCTTCCTTCTTTCTTTATACTTTACTGTCAGCCTTTCAACAATCTCCACCTACGCACCCATGTATTTAATGGATTCTTAGAAATCGTCCCTGTCTTCTTCCCACATACAAGAAATCAGCGCGTGTGTTTCCAGCAGTAAGATTGGAAGAGCAGTTGACATAATTACCAAAAACAATTAAGCCTTTCCAAACCTTGTTACTCAAATTCTGACACAGAGGTTCTGTATTACAAAAGCGTCTGCCAGCATACACTATTCTCGTGGGGGCCTCCTAAGTTAAAACCACTTCTCCAGCTGGTTTTGGGAGCCTGTAGCCAGCCACCACAATCTCACATGTCTACTGTATGGGAAAAATATGTAATATAAGATGAGCTCCAGGGGGATCTGCTGGAGCTCACAGCTTTCACTCTCTCAGAAGGCAGTCTACATACTGAGCTTGTATAAACAAAAATAAGAGGTAAAAGATGCAACATAAATGTAGGGAAAAGTGCTGTGTTTATAGAAAACAGAAATATTCCATTATCTCTCAAGTAGAACAATTTAATTGGTGGTAACTGGCAAATCGATCTTTTCGTAATGGATTATCTTAAAGCTACTCCCTTTTCTCCGTCATTGTCTATACCACCTGATACGGCATATCTGCTGCACGACTCAGCAGCACCTTGAGCACATGAGATTGGTTACTAGCAAGCTCCAGAAAAGATTGTACCTCAATTACTTATCTCACCCTAGAAGGAAAGACTCACTTAAGGCCTCACTGTGCATGTGGTATTAGTACATAAAAGCTTTCTGGTGGCTGGTGTGTTTTCTGAAGCTGCTTAGACCATGAAAGACATGGCTTCTTACTGCTGGTCTATGTAATAATGTTCTGCTGCTAGGTTATCCTCCACACAGCACTCTAGGAGGTAGTTCCTGCCTTCTGCTTGACAGCAATAGATCGGGAATCCTCCTCGTCAAGTCATCCAGGCAGAAGAGCAGTTTCCCCTGAGCCAACTGAATGCTGTCTTCCCAAGAAAAACCTGTAATATCAGAGCAGACTGTAATCAACAGTGACCCTGGATTCCCCACATTTAATGAGGAACATTAGAAGATCTCACCAACAAGGAATAAGGACATCTTATAAAATCTCCTCAGTAAGCTGATATTCTTTGCTACTGACCTGTCTGGGGAATCTGGTCATCGAAGAACTTAACACAGTCTTCTCAGAGTTCTTGGAGAGTACCAGCATCACTTGTGTCAGCTTCAAGAGATGTGGGCTGGTGGTGCAAGTCACTAGAAACTTGTTTCAAAGAATTTTGCTCTCACCTAGCTTCAAGATCTTCATGAGTTGCAACAGATACAGAGATACTGTGTCAAGAATCAAAGAAAAAGTTGGTAGAAGGAATCACTGGTTCGTCCCACTTCCCAAAGGTAGAACAGACCATATGGTGTCATTCCTGACAGGTACTCATCTAATCTGCTTTGAGTAGACTTAAGCAAATGAGATTCCAATCATCTCTTCAAGCAGCCTGTGCCAGTGCTTTGCTGACTGTGTGTTAGACCTCCTTTTTTTTCCAAATGTGTGATGATAATCTTCTATTGGTGCAGTCTAATTTATAAGTTCTTACCTTGTAGACCTTAAACAAGAAACAGTTCTTTCTTTCTGACGCATAGCAGAAAGGCAGATGGTGAGAGAGTGGGATGCATAACCATTTCAAGCGTTTTGGTTCTTTCAGCAAGTAGCTTTACAAACCATGAATTCTGCAGAGAGATATTTTGAATTAATAAATGCTATTAGTATGTGTGAGCATATGAAAAGATGAGTTAAACCATCCTGTGGTGAAGAAGACCAAATTAAATACACAAATGGATTTAAATCCATTGTAGTTAAGACCAAATATTTTCCAGAACTGCTCTTCAGACTGCTTTGGTGCGTTTCAGACAGCCCAAAAAGTCATGTAACAGTTGATGCTCTCCATCCTATGTGGTGACCTGTCAGGACAGGTCCATGTTTTATCTTCACTTTTTTCTTGACCCTGTTCAAGGGCAAATTCCAGGAAAAAATAATTTCAGAAGCTCTCAAGGTGGAAGAAGAGGGATTGGATCATACAAGGGAAGAAGAGGGTGAAACTGCTCCCTGGGATCTTTGTCTCATTTACAACAGTCTGTAACCAAATCTACAGCTTCTCCAGCAAGTGACAGAATAGTTTATTTATATAGAGACAGTTCGTTCTCAGAAGATTTTCAGACATCTTACAAGTCCTGCACAAAATCTGTTCTTCACTTGAAGTAGAAGAAATTCTTCTGTGCTTTAATTGTATCCTTTCAATATTTTCTGATGTACAGGATATTGCAGACTGTCTTTTGCACTTTGAAAACTTAAGTTTGAACAGACTGCGCTTGTTCTGCTGTCAGTAAGAGTGCTTTGTGCAACTGCTTTATCAGCTGTATATTCACCTCCCCTTTTTTTGTTCACCTTGTGATGTAATTATTTTTGAAGACTTCTTGAAGTATTCAGCGCACATCTAGGGAACTCAATTGACCACAGGTTTAAATCTCCCACTCGTTTCATGTCAGCAGAAGTCTTCAGCCTCACAGCCATGTTCCCATCTTCATGAAAATGACTTTACTTCTGACTGTTAGTTCAGCCAGATGCGTGCATGGACTACAGGGCAGAGCTTCTCCTTAAGGAGACATCCATTGTTTCTCCACGTGATGGCCTCTGATTTTCAGATTATTTACCTGAGTGTTTTGTAACACTTCACAGAGAAAGCAGGAAAGAGATGGCAGTAATTGTGGATGTACAGCATAGCACAGTTGTGTAAAAATAACAGTGGTTCAAATTCTCTCCAGTTTCTCAAAGACTCAAGAGTGGACATTTGTGACATTAGAGGATACCCAAAAATATGTCAGGCTGTAAAGCCAATGTGATTGGAAAATCACTAGCAACAAATGTGCTTGTTTATTTAATAAGGATTTCTTCCACTTGAGAAATTTTCTTAAAAATATAGCAGCTCAAGAAGCGGTTTGCTGGTTTGATCATTATACTGTTGTGCAAACTTCTAGGGACATTGCAGAATTTGGCAGAATTATGCTGTGCTCATTTTCAGCTGTGCTTTTTGCAACTCTCTGGCTGAAGTTTTTGTCTGGATGTCTTTGCACAGTGTTTCACTTGTTTAAGAATAAAGGTAATTTGCAAGTAATTGTTTCATACGTTGGTGTGTTCGTGCAGCATACATACTTTGCATGTATCCTTGCATAGAACTCTTCAGAAAATGAGAAGCTAGACTTAGGCCTTCATACCTTCAGTTCTATCTGAAAGCAATAATCCTTATGTCCATTCCTGTTGCAAATGCCTGTATGCTCTGTTATCCAAGGCTGAAGAACTTTTCCCTTCTGCAGTACCTGTAGGGACTTGCTATTGTCTGCTTGGAAATTAGTAGCCTGGAATTGTTATATATGAGCATCCACAGGTGGGTATATCCACAGCAAGTATGCATACGCACCAGCTAGGCTTGTGTATAGGCTATATATCTCAAAGAACTTGGTTTACTGGAAGGGCCCGTCTGAAGCATGGGAGGCTCCAGTATTCTTGTATGAGCTTTCAGAGATTTTGTTAGCCAAACGCTCAAAGCATGCACCTATAAAAGGTGGTAAAAAGCACTGAACATCTCAAGGATGAGTTACTGTCCCTAATTTTTCTGGAGATTCTTCTGCAGCAGCCATAGGAGCTGTGAGGGTTTGCATCCTATATGGAAGATAAAACATTTTGAGTGCATTTGGCAAAAGACAGGTTCTTGTTGTGAGACTTGGCATTAACTCAGCGCAAGGGAGTCGTTAATTTTTTCTCATGCTCCTAGACAATATTAATTGCTGTTTTAAATAATATTTCTCAGTTGAAAATGATTATAAACTGTGTGGTTATTAAGAGGTCACAACTTTGTCAGCATGAAGTGGGGTTTTATCTGCAATAACATTCATTTATGTAAGAAAGCTATGCTGGTTTCTTGTTTTTATCAGATAGATTAAATCCCAAGGATGGCTGCACTCTGATAAAGCAAGGGCTTTGCAGAGATAACTGTAGAAATGAGGTCGTATCCTCTTTTCTAATTAGAGTTATTTATTCCTACAACAAAGGAAAAAAATTACAATTCTAATTGGCTAAAATCCATGCTTAAGAAGTCAGGATTATCAAAGTCAGTGGAAAAACTCTGATAACTGCTTTTCAAAGGAAACCATCTGCATTATCGGAGCAATAGACTCAGTGAATTACGAGGTAGGGCAATGTGGAGGCAAGGGAAAGTTGCTTGTGAGATGCTTCTTCTACTTGTCTCTCTTAAGTTCTGTTTTCTTTTAAAACTAGAGGCTCAGTCATTAAATACTTTGTGATCTTTACTGTAGGGAAATAAAACTGTATGTTAAAATATTGCTGGAATGCAGACACTTGCTGAGTTAGTCCTGTACCCATAGCAACTGTGCTATGTTTCCTCTGGGGAAGAAAAGACTTTAGGTGGAGACAATGCCACTGTCCTGAAAGTTGCCGTGATGTGTGTCAGTCAACAAGTTTATCCCAAGGATGTCAAATCACTACGGCAGAGTCTGAGGCCTGATGCTGGGAACATTGTGTATAGGCAGCTGGGAGCTAGACCCTGCATGCCCTGACTGCGGAGCTGGATTTATGGCTTGGGTGCAGCACTGTGCAAAAGCAGCTGTTCAGGTTCATGGCCAAGCTGCAAAGCCTGCAGAGTGGCTGTATAGCACCACATGAACTGCCTCTGAAAAAGCAACCGTTAGCACAGCAGTCTGCACTGCGTGGTCCCTGTCCTGCAAGCCTCCTGGCTATGGGGCTGTTCTGTGAGTAGTCTCCGCAGGCACGTCTTGTCACAGCAGCTATGCCCGGGCTTGCCAGTTCTCTAGGGGATAACAGAGCCGGGTCATTTCCGGCTCAGGGATCGCTGTGTAGTGGTCTAAACATGTTCGAAGATGCATATTCCAAACTACAAATTTGCATTAGTAGGCATCTTTTCTGTCTGTCTTCTAAATGTACAGCTGCTTGGATTTTCTTCCTACTCGTACTACTGTAAAACCACAGTCACCATTAAAGTAGGGGAGAGAATGGTATAAAGCTCTTTTATGATGGCTTTGATTAGAGATGCATGTCAGATATTAGACATGCTTGCTAAGAATAAATGACGTAAACTCAAATTTAAAAGCTTTCTAGAAATACAAGAACTTTGATGAAGAAATTAAAATTACATTCCAAAATGTAATAAACTTAATCCCCCCCGGGTATTAAACAATATTGTAGCTTCAAGTTGCTGTGTTAGTATGCAAGTATCACTATTAAAAGTTTCTTCAGTTTTTACATCATCTAATAATTCAGTTACATTTTTCTTTCAGATGTTGATGAATGCCTTCAAGTTAGTGACGTTTGCCTTAGAGGAAGCTGCATGAATACTGAAGGGTCTTACAAATGCACTTGTCCAGATGGTTTCCAGCAGATAACGAATAGGGGATGTCAAGGTATGAAACAGCTATAAAAATATAATTATTATAAATGTGCAAGTTTGTAATCATAACTTGTGATAGTCACAGATCATGCTAAGGAAGAGAAACTAATTTTGTTTATCATTTGTAGCACTTTCTTACTTTTCTCATTTTACTGCCTGTAAATATATGCTGAGAAGTTATTTCATGAGGCTGAAATCTCAGCTTTCAGAACTTGGAAGAGGATCTATCTTAAAACTAACAGAGATACAGTGATACATTTTCTCCCGATCCCAGAAACATTTATTTTGACAGAACGTTATATGTTTGTGAATCAATGATGTAACAGAAAGAGCACCAAAGTTAGCATTAAGTCACTCTTGCCTCTAAAACACTTGTGATGATTTGTGAAGGATCGGTGGGGAGTAAGAGAATAGGTTATCCGAGGCTGAGTCAGCATTGCCAAACCCAGAAAAATATTTCCCAGATTTTAGTTCTGAACAATCCCAAGTCCTTGCTGGCACAACACCCAGGCATGCCTCATGACTCTCTTTTGCCATCTGTTTTTATGAGACAAGAACCATGGTATTAGAGCTGGAAAGTAATAGCATGTCCATGCTCTAAATGACTGGAGAAGCAGGAAACTGGACTTTGCTTTGGCTGTTCTCTTATGCATAGTTTAGACTTGAGCTGAGTGACCATATTCCAGCTGATCTATGTTGAAGATCTTGTGCAACCAACAGTAAATTCCCTGCAAAAGTTCTGAGTAGTCTATGTGCCTGTTTTCTAATTCAGTAAATGTTGCATTCAATGTAGGAAATTGCTGCATTAGACCTTTTTCAGCAGATAAAAGAAAATTGATCACAAGCTATATAAATCAGTGCCAGCTTTGGTTACCACTCTGTTCTCTTGACTCCACTATGTAAAGCAGCAGTTTATGGGCTTGGTCTAAGATCCAGATAACAGCCAGTTGTGCAGAGTGATCTTGGTATGAACAAGATATAGGTATGAGCAAATAATATGTGTTTCAGTATATCTAGTTCTATATTGAAGAAGGAATCTCAGTCATGCTTGTAGGAGAGTGGACTTCCTTCTAGGGCATGATCACCGAGAAGAATCTAGGGGATCTAGGGGGCAGAAACAGTCAGCTGAATATG
Source organism: Phaenicophaeus curvirostris (assembly GCF_032191515.1). Taxonomy (NCBI): domain Eukaryota; kingdom Metazoa; phylum Chordata; class Aves; order Cuculiformes; family Cuculidae; genus Phaenicophaeus; species Phaenicophaeus curvirostris. The sequence continues at coordinate 72,019,773 of NC_091393.1, read as the reverse complement.
AGCTTCCAGTGCAACCCTGTGGCCAGTAGGACTAATGCACTCCCAAGAAGATTGAAAAATCAGAATATCCAACAGCAGTAAGCAAGATTTCTTTATTTTGCACTGATACAGCTGCTCTTGGTATATTGTTGTACATTAACATTCTGGCGCCCACAATTCAAAATGGATGCTGTTCACCTGAGGAGAGTCAAAGATGAACCAGAGCGAGCTGATGGCTTGGGTCGGGGGAAGGGCTGAATGCTTTTAAGCTGTTTATTTTGTTGAAGAAAAAAATGAGAGGTGACGTGATCATAGCCTTATTACATTCAAAGGAAACCATAATAGAAAGTAGACGGCTATTGAATTAAAATGGCAGATTTATCCCAGAGTGCAGTGTCTGCAAGTTGAATCTGGGCTAGACTAGAAATTAGGAACATTCGTCTTGGGAAGGAGCAAAGTTGAAAAGAGTCCAAAACATCAGAAAGCATACAGTTTGCTCTTTCGGATGAATTAGGCTCTCACTTCTCTAACATTCATAATATTGTTTTCCTGTCTTTTAATACATCATTCTACATTGCGTAATCAGCTGGTTCGGTTTCTGGTACTTTTCTGACAGTTTTAAGAAACTGACAGCTTAGTCCTGAGAACAGCGTGGGTCCTGTGAAAGGACTGTGCTCTCCTTGTCATTGCTGATTTCTCACCTTACCCGCCTTTCAGAGAGCTTCAGGAAGTTCATGATTGATCTGCATCTACTATGAGTTCAGAGAAAACACGTAGGTGTTGTGTGAAGCACGGAGCTCTGCCTTTTCGTTGTGCACCTCATACGGATGGCACCTTCTCCAAGCTGCCTCTGTTCTTTCCACGTATATGCTGTAACTTCAGGACATTTGCTTAGAAGGTTTACACACAGAATAAAATCAGTCTGTATCTAAAGAAAATTCTTTAAAGGATGTCATGGGTCTTGAAATTATTGTATTGAAGTCATAATTTCTCTAGCCTATCAAAATTACTGTCTACTTTGATGGATTTTGTATGGCTGTAACAGTGGCCAGAATCTAAGCAACAAAAGACCCAGTTAAGGAATAAGAAATTCTATTATCTGCGATGGTGGATGAATGAGCCACACATGTAATTTTGTTTAGGGACCATTTTATTTGGTACCATTCCCATTCACCATCAGCAAAAAAAGCATTCAATTATATAAAAGCAGCTTACTGAGAAAGATGCAACTCCAGACATGCTGGTAGCACATGAAGCCACATGCACAAATTGAACAGCGTGCAGCAATGAAAAAGCAGTTAGATGGAGCTGTCTGAGAATTTCTGTAACAAAGAAGAAATGTTGTCTATTATGGAGCTTATACTGATATCCAACAAATCATTCTCATCTGCCTCATCCTCACCACGGAGAGTGATATAGTTAGAAAATTATACAGGAGAACATACCTGCCTATAGGGAGTTTAAGAATGATTCCAAAAGATTTGTTTACTCTGGAAAGTGAGCCCCATTTACATAGCTGTTTACATAGCTGGTGGAAGTAAGAGCTGCTTTTAAGACTAATTGAACTTAGGCTTAATATTAAGGGTACAAGGATTTGCCGAGCTATTAATGTGCCTTTGTTTTCAGATATCAATGAATGTGAGAGATCTGACCTCTGTTCACCTCACGGGAATTGTCTGAACACAGATGGCTCTTACCAGTGCATATGTGAGCGGGGCTTTTCTGTGTCTGCAGATGGCCGAACATGTGAAGGTGAGGCAAATTGCAATAATGCGTTCCCATTGATTTGCTGTTCTTAGTTGAGTTAGAAAAGTGGTCAGTTTGGGTCTAAAACCCCAAAAACACTATTAACACTGCAATCTTCCACCTATGGGCCCTTCGCTCTTGTTCTTGTAAGTGCAGGGTGTGCTGTGTTGCTGTTTAAAATTATAAGTAGTATAACAGGAAATGCACAAAATAGGCAGTGTAATGTAGTTAATGTTTGATACAAGCTGTGTTTTACTTTTCTTAATTTTTAATGAATTTGCTGCCTTTACATTGAATTATGTTTTTTGTGAGCTAAAGAAATCAGTGAAAAAGAAGGAATACTAAGCTAACAATGGGAAATGATGGCAAAAGAGGGAATGATATTCTTACGTTAAGATATATGAAATCAGCAATCTGAAAATCTATTCATAGATGGGAAATTATTTCTATTAGAGCCACACTGGAAGGAATTAATATATATAAAATGCATGTCAAGTGAGTTTGGATCTCAGGCTTCTGATAAGTTTCAGTGGGTAAGACCTTCCTGCCATAAATATTTAGGATTATTTCATTTAAAGCTTCTGAAGTGTATTAACAGCAACCCTGAGCTGCCTGAATGTTCTCATTGCTGTGTGAGAGACACCAAAACCTTGCTTGTCAAGACTCTTTGTCTTTTGAAAAGGGGCAGGTGAACAACAGAAATATCTACACTGAGAATTGTGGTCAGATGCATTCTATGGTAGAACCTCAGGCATTTTGAAGTGGCAGAAATGCAGTAAAAAGCAGTAATAGGTCTTTACAGTGCTTAAAGCCAGCTTATTCTTCCTAAGTGTATGCAGGTATGCTTATAAAAGTATTTTTCATATAAGGTTTTAAAAGTTGCTCCAGTAATAACAGTGGTGAGAAACATCAATCTGGGGCTTAGAATTTAGGTGTAGCTAGGATTTTAATTTGGTTATAGCATGAGAATATATCCTGTTGGTAATGGAATGCAGACATTTCCTAGTGTTGCTGCTCTCCTGCGCTGAATTTAAAATAGGAGACTTGAGTTCAATGACACCAAGAAGATATGTGGTTTTGTGTAGTCAGCGATGCTGATAGAAAACAAAAATTCCCCTAACTGGCTGAAGAATGGCTGTTCTTATGAATGAGAGGACTGTCCAAGACGACGCCTTGAAAGAAAAATTCAGGAGGGGAAAAAATTACAGGGTGGTGGTTCAGCAGAATACATGCAGTGGAGAAGCACTGAGAAGATGACAGCTTGGTGTTAAAACCTTTGAGTAGTGGATCTCAAGCATTTAAGAAGTAAGCAAGCTTTTCTATGTCCCAAATTATTGGCCAGTAAATCCATATGCGATTTGCTTTCATGGGCCAGCTCTTCTTATAGTTCACTTAGGGATAGTGAAAAGGTTCTTCTATCAGTGGAGGAGGTGTATTGAAAATTTTATCTGACTGTTGCTTTCACTCCCCTTATTTTTACCTGAGGAAATACAGCATTACAGCCTTAATATTTGAGCTGGGATATATCCTGCCATATAGTTAGTAATACAATACCTAATGAAATATATTAATGGCAAGAGTATTGCTGATATAAGGGAATAAGTGCTGTATATTTAGATATAGCATGACGTCGAACACACTATTTGTCTGTTAATTGTTATTGATAACTTAAAAAATGTGGTATTTTTGGTGGTTTTTCCTCTCTAAACATTTACTTTATTTCATAATCATGACGTAAATTGAAAGAATGTGTCTCTTACTGCCAGGGCAAAAGCCTGGTCAAATAGGCTAGGGATAGTAAATCTGAATAACTCCTCTAATTGATGGATAAGGCAGTATTTTGTGATTTCAAGTAATGGGGATAATTCCAGAGCATGTTCATGGACTCTTTTGGCAGCAGGTATACATTTCACCCAGTGTTTAGGAAGGATATGGTTAAATAGCTTCAATTTCTCTGCAAGATAAGTAGTAGCAGGTGTTTTGCCTCACTTTTGAGCACAGCTAAAAAAAAAAATAAAAAAAGTGGTCAGAGAAGAATGCAGCCTGCTCTTAGTAGAAACCAAACACTTTATTCCAAACCAAAGTTAGAGGATCCCTTATTATGTGAAATCAAACTCTCAGAAATTGAAAAAGGCAGTACTAGAAACACAACTTTACAAAAAAAAAGGTTGGGGGGAGGGTTAGGGGATGTTGATGGCATCGAATTTTAGGGGATGCACCAGAAACTATGAGCCTTTCTGTCTGGATCTGTGGCAGTTATTAAGTAGCACCGTTCTCAGGAAAGGGTTACCGTCACATATGATGAAGTAGTACAAAGTTAATCTCCATTAGAACAAAAATGCCAAACGTGTACTAAATAAAAAAAAGATGAAATCACAAGATCTTATTTCCAGGATTATGAGTAGTTTTGGAACTTTTTAATGAAGAATAAAACAACAAGTACAAAACCAGTTGAGTGTGCTTCACAAGTAATTGGTGGTGTGTATGGAATACAGATCAGACTTTATATTCAGTACTTGGAAAAGTATTTTAATAACTTGGCGAAGCAAGGGTACTTCTAGTCTTCTGAAGCAGCAGCACTCCTTTTCTACCATGATTAGTTTCTCCATTCTGTCATTTTAATAAAAACAATTCTAGCGTTGAAAAACCTCATTTGAAGGGAGCACTGATGGCATAAGTGATAATATTTGCAGTGGTGTAAGATTCATGCAAAAAGGCAAGATGAAACAAAAGGATCAGAAGCAAAAGGACACGTGACATTCCAGGTACTGAGAAAGGATGTGGCTTCCAGCCGCATGAGCTACTGTTCTTTACACTAGATGCCTCTGTGAATTTATGTCGTTAAGTGAGTGAGAATAACTGTTTATATCATCAGAGAAAGAACCTGAGGAAATTTTCATGGATTCAGATGCCTCTCTGTGCCTGGGGAGCAGTTTTTCCATATCTCCAGACTGCTTTTGTATGAGTTTGACTCGGTTTTTTTTGAAAAGTCAGAAACAACAACAACATAAAGCATTTAAGAAACCCATGTGGTTCAGTCCCGGTATAGGGTTTTTACAGCCATTGGCCAAAATAAACTGAACAGCTGTGGAGACTGTCTTCTTCCAAGGTGCAGACAAACTTTTCTTGTAGTGGTGACATTCCACTGCTGCTTGGCCCCCGGCTTAGCAATTTGGCTACACCAGGCTCTCTGAAAAGGAGGGCCTCAGAGCGCTCCCTAGCTCCCTGTCGAGCTCTCTGGGGTTCCTGTAAAGGCAGCAGTTTACCCAGTTGGCCGCTAGTCAACAGCGTTGGCAGAAACTCAAGTTAGAGGTTCTCTGATGCTTAAGTCAATGCCCTGCCCCAGACGCCTCTTCTGTCTCTGTGTCCAATCCCATATGTCTCTCAGTAGTTCCCTCAATTTCCCCTCTCTCTGCCCCAAGCCCTGAGCTTCACTGCCTGCCTCAACAGGCGCTCCAGAGAAACTTAGACATCCCACCAGAGGTCTCCAACCTCTGCTTCTTCCTTTCCCCTCACTTACTGTCTTATATCCTGTTCTCCTTTCCTTGTCCACTGAATTTGAGCCATTTGAGCCTTTTGAATGCTTGCATGGAGCATCCACAGACCATTTGTGACAGAGAATCATTTACAAATCTGTACACACAAGTAGTCCACCATTTATGATGACTGCACACCTTAGAAGTCTGAAAATGAGGGAACCAAGGAGCAGGGCTGCGAATAATGTACCTCTGCCGCAAAGATATTTCAAAAGAGTAGATATTTGCTGTAACTGTACATCACAACCAGAATTCTGCCCATATGTGAAGAAGACAAGGCAGCTTTAGGAAAAGGGTATGGCAAATCTAGGGCTCTTATGTGGGGAGATTATTCTGTTGCAGGGAGTAATTTTGATGCTTCTGCCAAACATATACAAGTATCCATAGTATGGCCAGTGTGCTACCTTCTTGTTTTCCCAGCTGGTAATCACAGAATTCACCAGCCTTCTCACATTTGCTGATAAAGATGTTTTAGGGCATCAACTACTTCTTATCTGGATGCTGGCTAGAGAAGTATGATCACAGAGGGAGAAACGAGAATCTGTCTTGCCCACATCACCACAATGTTGGAATGATCATGCAGCATTATTGTCTCTAGATGGATGAAGTCTTTATAAAAATATTCATTTTTCTAATTTTCTCATGAAAGTGATTTTTATATATGGGTGTTATGGGCAGCCCTGGAAGTCATAGAATCACAGCTTTGTTCCCCTAAGCGCTGTACAGAACTGTCCTATGAAACAACTTCTCTTCCAGACATTTTGCCATGTATGTAGATTTCAGTGGTATTTAAATATGATACATGAGGTTAAATATGCCTTTATCTTGTTCAGGTTGGCAGAAAACAGGAACATCATGTTGAGCTGTAGGGAAGAGCACTTCAGCATGCACATGTTTTGCCTTTCTTTAGATCCTGATGACGTTAGATCAATGGAGTTTTGATTAAAGCAGACAGTACTGAGTCGTGGATTCTAAATCAAGTTGTAATTATGGAGTACTGCTTTAGTCGTTGTATAGACATAGGATATATTAGTTTCGTATTTAGCTTTTCCCCTTGCTTTGTCTCCGTGTAGCAAGAGAATTGCTGATTACAATCTTCATGCTTTACAGGATGATTAAAGAAACAAATGCCCTTTCCGGCTGTAAAACAGCGTCCTTTGAGTGAGTTGTCTAGACAAGGAAAAATATTTAGTGCTTGGACCTTCTCTGTAATTTCCCATGCACTGAACAATCCGGTCATGTTCAGACTGTGGCTTTTTAAAAACATAGCTATCTTCTGGGGCTACATTATAGCCATTAAATTAGGACACTTGCTACAAGTTTGGTTTCTGCGTGCTTTTAGTCAATGACCTTAGTTTACCTTTGGAGAACCAGCTGCATGATCCGTTCCCCTATCTGTTTCCGTTAATATTTAGCTATTAAGTAAGAGAAACACTGTGTTTCAGGTACTTTTTAAATCCCCATTGGCAGTTACTTCTGTCTAAGCTTTTAACAGAGTAACTGTGTCCTGTGGCTCAGGAACTTCTGTTGTTAAACTGTGGTTGGCCACTAAAATACAAATGTCTGTTGTCCTAAATTCCCAGCTGTCAATCCGCCATTGTTTACTCATTTTTTAAGTTGCTTTCTTAACTTTTCTTAGCAGGGTTTTCTGAATAAGAGATAAAATTATTCAGACTTTCTGACCAGATACACGAAACTCTGATGATCACATGAGACTAAATATTAAAATAAGATATGTTATCCAGGTATAGTGCACAGCAGAAAGAGAGAGGGACCAGAAAAACAAAACTGTCAAGTAACTCCATTTGCATCTCTTTGTAATTCTGTCATAATGGTGACTGGAAAAGGAAAGGAAATCAATGGTAATATTTGACCTCTCGCCTTTGCCAATGTCTTTAGTACAGATATATTTCTTACTCTTGTTGCTGAATTAATTCTAATTTCTGGTAGATTTCAATAAGTTCAGTACGCAGAAATGACCCAAATGTTCATATTCAGTTCCTTGAGAATGAAGCATACTAGCTGTTGTATTCTTTGACAAATACAAGTAACCATTTCTAAGATAAATTCTTTCTATGTTTTTCCTTTGGTTAATAAAGACCATTAAAACCTTTATTGACAAAACCAACAAACCAAATAAATTATTATGCGAGTTCCATCTGCAAGGTCATTTTTTATAATTATCAGTTGTACTCAAATATATCTCCTAGGTCTCAGTGTATGTACTACATACAGTTTTTGCACAAATTTTGTATTTTAGATGAAGGTTGTTAACCAGTGCATGAGCTCAGTAGGAGAAAAGGTGAGCTTTCCATCACTTAAACATCCTAAAGTGAAATTAGATGCCTTTCTGAAAAAGCTCTTAGAACTCCATAATTTACTACATTGCTACAGAAATTGCCAGAGACCTTTTTTTAACCTATTTAAGTGGTTGTGGATAGTCTCTTCTGGCCTTAAGAATCTGTATGCAATTCTAAACCTGTTCAAAGTGCAACCACAACACGTAGGAAAAGCTATTTTTCCAGACACCAAAAAAGTCTCTCTCCTGAGGCAGAGAGAAGCAAGTGTGGATGAAGTTGAGCACTTGGGGAGCAGGAGGGCAGCACGGTGGGTAACCTGTGCTAATGGTGATGATGTGCTGCTCAATTTCAGATAGCTTGGGGAAATGTGACTGTATCGTTCAAAGACCAAGAATTCCCTTTCACCTGAGCAAAAGATACAATGTAAAAGTGAAAATTATCTTGCTCAGTGAGCGCTCTCAGGAGAAGAACTAGGTGCATCTTTGCTTCCTTTTCTAGGCCTTTGTTTGCCACAGCCATGTAGGCTGTAGGAGGAGTAGACAGGACTATGTATGAGCCCTACTCTCTCTTTTCAGAAAGATATCAAGCAGCAGTGCTGCTCACCTGCTTAAAGAAGTCCTCTCTCTATAGCAATGCAGGATTCAGTCCCACTAGCTCTTCAGTTCAGTGAGTGCCTAAGGTCTCCACTGGAGGTGGAACAATGGTACACTCCTTAATGTGAAGGACTACTGTAATGTGCAGAATTAGCAATAGTAGCTAATACCCAGATAAATCAAAAGCAAATCACTTTATTCACCATTTAAAATGTGATTACCCCTGAGGCAAAATGCAGAAGGTAATTCCAAGCGGACAGGAATCTTACTTAATAGTTACAGTGGTTTCTAGGAAAGAAATATAGCAATAATTTCTCTGCTTCAGGCTGCAGAGGAATTTAGAAGGCAGAAGGTACTAATCCTAGTATCCTGGTAAATTCCCAGTTTCAGTTAATATTCTTCCTCCTGAAAAACACACCATGACACCTTAATGACCACAGATAGTGAGGGCCTTCAGTTTAGTTCTTACTTTGAGTGCAGATAACAGTAATACACTCCTAGCACTAGTAAAAGACAAAAATAAACTATATTCTGCCACAAGCAGATCTGCTTCATCATAGTTTGATGGGCAGCTGAGTCGAAGAACAGGGTTACTCATGCACATGACTCTTTCTTCTGAGGCCAGCAAACCACAAACAGGAAATACAAATTAAAGGGTCAGTACAAAAAACATGCAGGCATTGTAATTACTTTCCCTACCTGAGTAAGATCATTCCTATGTGTAAACATACAGGATTAAAGCCCGCAGAAGGCTCAGTCCACGGGTATTTACCACTTCCATATACACCATGAAATTCTCTTCTGTGCTGAGGGCCAGAATGAGATCAGTGCAACAGTTCTGCACGTCGGATGTAATTGTGCTCTTGAACTCTTCTTCTAGGTGCAGTGGGTTCAGTTTCACACATGTTGTTGACTGTTTAATGCTACACTGACAGAATCTGTAAGTCAGTCAGAGAGATAGTCGCATTTAAACTGTGACTTACCCTATGGTATGTAGCATTGTGTCATGATTGTTAAGTTTGGTGAAGCAGGTGGGAAACAGTTGACCAAAACCATTGTCTGACATATTTCCTACAAAGCTAACACTGAAACAATGTCTTAAATTGTACGTGTGCTTGCATTAAATTTTTGTGTCTTGTCCTTTGTGTTTTCCTTGTGAATGGATAGAGGGACACTGCTGCATGCATTTGCAAAAATGGCCTGTTTTTTTTTCTGCCTGTTAAAATCCTTCCTTACAGATGTTGATGAATGTGCAAACGGCACAATATGTGGCAGTCATGGGTTCTGTGAAAATATGGATGGCTCCTACCGCTGCCTCTGTTACCAAGGATATCAGGATATACAGGAGGGGCAAGGGTGTACAGGTGAGTCTTCAGGTACAAATAGTCATTCTTGCAAGGTTCTACAGAGCAAAAAGCAGCATATGAGCATTTCTTCACAAGGACATTTTTGTTTTCTTTCATTTCTTGTTAAATTTGCAGCAGTTACCAGGTTGAGCTGTGTGTTACTCACTTCATGCCAGATGGAATCTTAACTGTGTTTTTGTTTATTGAGAAACTGTCAGGACTGAATGGAAACCAACAGCAAATAAACTGACGCACTCACTTTATCTCTTTTAAAAAAAAAAAAAGACGGGAAAACCTTCTATTGTGCATGTCAGGACCATTCATAACTATAAATCACAATAGGTTACATTTGATACTTCAGTCTATTGTAAGGCGACATCTGTTTAGTCTCTTAGCTGAAGAATCAGAACTCCGTACTACCCCCTACAGGAAATAATGTCTGGCATGTGGTACAGCCAGTCTGAGTTAGATGGCACATCTCTCTAAGCACATCATATTTGAACAGACACCTATCACCATGAAAAGATGTGAGATTTTTGTAGATTTGTAAATACTTCACGTTTTCCTTGTGAGTAATAGGTTTCCAGATTTGCTGTTAGTAGTGGTGGCTGGACCTAAGAGCCATGTGAGGAAGCACCAGTTTCTAATATAAAAAATTAATACCAGTTCAAGGAAAAGTATTCATTAAGATATTTCTTCAAGTCAGGCTCAGGGTGAAACATGTTCACCAGGAACAGAGACCTAAGCAGAATACTGAACAGAGAGGAGGATTTAGAATTTTTATGGGAGTGCTTATATGTGTTTCCTAATATATTAGTTTTATTACAAAATTGCTTATGCCATTTGAAGGTTAGTTTGCCACATGCCAAGGTATATTTTTGCATACAGTGATTTTTTGCAGATGAAGACAAATGAAGCATAGAAAGAAAAATAAAAAAGGAAAGCAAAAGCTGTTGTGAAACTAAATTTAATGTTAAGTTGCCATGAAGTGATTCTGCAGCAATAAATAATGTATTGGGTTTTTTTTCTTTCATATGCTATATAATATAAAATACTTTATAAGTTTAGATGCCAGTTATCTACCAAAACAATTTTAAGAAATTGTCTTTAGTTCATGGCCAAGCAAGATTCCCCAAAGATGGCTTATTTTTTATGACAGGAATCCAGCAAATGGATAAAGAAATATCTAAGAACTTTTAAAAGTTCTTATCAAACTATAAGTTAAAATGCATCTTTTTATCAAAATACACACAAAACATTCAGTCATATGATTAGATTTTCAGTCTTGCTGAATAAGAGGTAAAAAGGATAAAACATTTCTTCACAAGTTATACTTTAGATCATACTCAACTATAGAAATTTCTGAATTGTGATATGCAAATTTTAATTTTCCGATTCTGCCATTTGTAGACAAATTATATTTTCAAACACAGACTTCAGTAACTGAGAAAAGAGTAAAGTTAAGTGATTCTCACATTATTTGATAACCTTTTTTTAAACAGTAGAGAATAGAGAACTCTCCCATCAATCAAAATAAGCATTTCTGTGTAGACTAGTTAGCAGGTATGTGGAATCCAAGTTAAAAATATAGGAGGGGGGCTGGGGAGTGGAAATTTGCAGTGTTCAGCATATCTCTTCTGAGTTCCAGAGCAGCCTGTGAGGCCATGCAGATGAGAAGCACATGATGGCAGTGGGGCTGGGAAATTCACTGTTCAGTGGATTTAGAGAGGAAAATGGGATTTTGAGAAGAAAAGGGAGTTCTTTTTTCATAGTTCAGTCTGACTGACATGGAAACCTGCTCATTTTACTCCTTTGAAAACAAAAAAGTTAAGAAAACAAGTGAAATTAGTCTGAATCTTAGATCTCAAGAAAAGTGTACAAAGAAAAGGGAGTGTTTTAAAATGAGAAAGAAAGCCCAACAAACCTGAAAAAAAATGAAAGCCAATGTTCTGGACTACAAGCAGTACCTAATAACCTCCAATAGTCTGTAAACTGTGCTGTGGCTTTCAAAGCCTTTATTTCAAAGGACTGACTACTTGTTTATGGATCCCCTTAAGAGTTAAGGAGTTTTTAATCTTTCCCCAGGGATCACATCTGCAATCTGACTGACAACATTGGCACAGATACAGCAGATGAAAGAACGAACTGTCAGTAGTGGGTCTGAATTGATTTGTGTTTTGGATTTTTTTCCCCAGATGTGAATGAATGTGAAATGCTGAGTGGAGTATGTGGTGAAGCCCTCTGTGAAAATGTTGACGGCTCTTTCCTGTGCCTATGCTCTGATGAAAACCAGGAGTATGATCCAATGACCGGACAGTGTCGCTTCCGTACCTCACCAGGTAAAATGCCAGCAGATTTTTGCATGCCTGGCATGATTTTCACTGCATGAGTAACCAGTGGAAAGGTAAAATTGGTTTAAACACTGTTCTTGCTTTAACTACAAAAGAAAAAATCAAAACTGTCTTCTTGAAAGCGTGTGTATGAGAAGAGGTGTTTCTAGGGTGGAACCTGTTATCAGTGAATCATTAGCAGTGAAAATGTAGCAGAAACACCTTGTAGATTTTATATATCAACAGACTTGGCAGTAATCAATGATCACAGCATTTAGGAATAAACAATCTCTTGTTTGCTGTACTGTAACAATGAAATGTGATATGGAATCAAGTCTGTGACCTTAGTGATTTTATTTTTTGTTCAAATTTTTACAAACATCCACCAGCATGAAATATCTGTGACCTAGTTGCAACAAGTATTTAGATCACTCAATGTAGTACTCAGCAGCACTCAAGAAGTTGCCTGTGAAATATCATTAACAGCTGATTGCTGAACTGAAACCTTTGCAAAATCTTGTGACAAAGATTCAGGATTATAAGAGTTTGTTTAATGAAGGAGGAGTAAAAAAAAAAGTAAGATGGCTAAGGCAGCATTGCAGTGTCCAGTGGTACTGCCTCCATTCCTGTTTGCAAGGAAAAATACTGCAGTACCTTTCCACCATGAAGCAGATTAACTTAAATATCTGCTGGTGATAACTGAGGTAGCAGCATTTAATAATCTTCAGTGAATTTATAGAAGAAGATTTTTTAAATTATATTACCAAGATTTGCAGGAGAAGCGAATGCCGTCTGTGTTTTGGTACTGTGAGGAAGTTAGTACTTGGGAGAGTTCAGCTACTTGTTGAAACAAAATCAAAGCTCAAGAATTAATCAGAGAACCTGAGCCCATGTAAAAAGAAGTCAAGTCCAAGGAGCATTTGAGGACATACACAAATGTTACTGTGGAGAGAGAGAAGAAGAAAAATGCAGTGTGGCTGATTGTACTGCTAACAGGTGAATACTCTGCTGTCGGTACTAATTCCATTTTGTTGTCACCGGTGGACATAGTTTTATGATGATCACCATTCTTCCTTCTTCTCCAGCCTTCATTGGGCCTAGCAAAACATGTGCTTCACATTTGGCTCTTCTCTGATAAGGCCATCATCCTTGAAGATCTCACATAAGAGACCAGAAGACACACAAAGCAGGACCCACTAAGATTTACTTTACACTATATACCCTTGGAATAGAATAAAGAAAAGTGAGAGTACTAAGAGCAGAGTTTTTACTATTTATTCTCTTACCTTTCTTCCTGAGGAAAATGAGGACAGTACTGTTGTTAATTCTTCTTAAAAAGAATTCTGGCTTTCCTGTGCATCCTGCAGCCTTGCTGGATATTTTTTCTCTTGGCTTCCACTTCTCAACACCACAGAGTCTGACCAGTCAATTGACATTTTTGACATTTCCCAGAGGAGTCATGGGTGCCCCATCCCTGGAGGTGTTGAAGACCAAATTGGATGAGGCTTTGAGCAACTTGATCTACTGAAAGGTGTCCCTGCCCATGGCAGGGGAATTGGAACTAGATGATCTATAAAGGTCCCTTCTGACCCAAACCAGTCCATGATTCTTTGATTTCAGGAGGTGACAATACACACTTCACTCTTCTACAACTGCTCATTTCACTTGTTCCTGTTCCAACTTAGGTACTAATGGGTGACCCTTGCTCAGGTGTTGGCTGAAGGAACAAAACCAGTCTTTTCCTCCTCATGTATATGTGGCATAAGCCCCATGTGCTCAATGCAGGATGAGCAAATATCAGCTTTGTTGTTTCGCCCAATGATGAGTACTTCAGCCTCCCCTGACATCAGCAGCAGCATGATCATGTAGGAATAGCATACTCTCTTCCTCCAAAGAGCAATGGAATAGCCACACATCCTGTGGCTTTGACAAGCCACATACTCAAGTCAGGCATGGTGCTTTGAGAGCTCCTACAGTGCATGTGAACACCATCTGTCAGCATTAGCTTGAATCGTGCCTATTTTCAGAAAGGAAGAATTTAATCTGCGTTACCCTGTTGCAGATATAGAATCATAGAATCATAGAATAACCAGGTTGGAAGAGACCCACCGGATCATCGAGTCCAACCATTCCTATCAAACGCTAAACCATGCCCCTTAGCATCTCGTCCACCCGTGCCTTAAACACCTCCAGGGAAGGTGACTCAACCACCTCCCTGGGCAGCCTGTGCCAGTGCCCAATGACCCTTTCTGTGAAGAATTTTTTCCTAATGTCCAGCCTAAATCTCCCCTGGCGCAGCTTGAGGCCATTCCCTCTCATCCCTGTCACTTGGGAGAAGAGGCCAGCACCCTCCTCTCCACAACCTTCTTTCAGGTAGTTGTAGAGAGCAATGAGGTCTCCCCTCAGCCTCCTCTTCTCCAGGCTAAACAACCCCAGCTCTCTCAGCCGCTCCTTGTAAGACTTGTTCTCCAGCCCCTTCACCAGCTTTGTTGCTCTTCTCTGAACTCGCTCCAGAGCCTCAACATCCTTCTATAGTTCAGTGTTGTTTACTCAGTTTTACTTATTTCTCTTTCTGTGTTTTTGTGCATGAAGAAAAGCTCATCCAGCTAGGTGAAGTTGCTTCCATTTGGGAGCTTCTTGCATGTGGTTAAATGCTGTTAGCTTTGTGGAGTGCTGTGTGTTCACACTTCTGTTTACTTGCCATGAGGGGTCTTGAGACTTCTTCCTATTTAGATTTCACTCAGTGGAAATTCATCTATTGTTAGCTGTGTCCTGCAACAATCACGTCAGTGGACGTGTCAGGAATTCTAGCCCATATTGTCACGTTCTAGTAACAAACAAACAAAAAAGTAATTGTGCAAGGTTTCGTTGTCTTACTCCCTTCCTCTCTGCCCAGCTCTTCACAAAATGTAGCTCTCTCTTGTAATAGAGGAAACTGTTGTTATACATCTTTGTACCCAAGAGTCTGGGTTAAAGGCTTCTCATTTATTCTTTTAACAAAATATATAAAGTCATTTATGATTAATTTCTAACAAGTACCAAGCTGAATGCAGTTTCAGTAATTTTATTAATGTGGTGGGTTTATTTGTTTCTGTGTAAGAAAAATGCATATTCTACTATGCATCTAAATTACTTATATGTACTAATATTACTAATATATCTCATTGTACTGAATCCAGAAGCTATAAAGGATAGTAAAAACAGAA
The DNA here is from genome assembly GCF_032191515.1 of Phaenicophaeus curvirostris. Classification (NCBI taxonomy): domain Eukaryota; kingdom Metazoa; phylum Chordata; class Aves; order Cuculiformes; family Cuculidae; genus Phaenicophaeus; species Phaenicophaeus curvirostris. The sequence goes on along the minus strand of NC_091393.1, from coordinate 72,004,737 downwards.
GCTTATCCACAGGAATCTGACTTATATATACAAAAGTCAGTACAATCAGAAATTCAAATTACAGCTCAGCCAATAAAAAGAATTTCAGTAAGAGAACTCCACTAAGGTACCAGGGCCCAGTTAGGTACCTACAGCTAATTTAGACACTGCTTGCTCCTGGTTACATGAGATGTGATATGTTATTTATGGTAAGATATTTAACAGTATTTACAAGTAAAAGTCGCAGTTCTAGTGGCCAAACATGGTCAAATATGTCCAGAGTCAGGTTGGACAGGGCTCTGAGCAACCTAATCTGGTTGAAGGTGTTCCTGCTCATTGCTGGGGGGTAGGACTAGATGACCTTTCCCTTGCAACCCAAACCATGCTATAATTGTATGAGACAAGTCCCTGCTAGACTGATCTATATTAAAATAAAATCACCACCTTTCACATTCTAACCAACCATTAGCATAAAACACTTGAGTCTGCCAAGTAATGGTTTATAAATCTGTTCCAAAAGCTTGTCCAAAGCTAGAAATTTGGGGTCTGAGTACAAATTCTGAATGCCCTGAACCTTTAGGGCTTCCCAGGACGCTAAGACTTCAAAGGAAACTCTTCAGTCACCAATGAAAATGGCCTTAGATATATTTTTAAATGTGCATCACTTGCACTAATCCCTGTATTGTACACACATACGTGCAAATACACTGCACACACACACTTTAAGTGGTGTAGCTTCCAGGGTCTTTGCTGAGGTTTTAGAAGTCATGAACTTGTAATGAGGATTTTTCACTTTAGCAGTCACATTACTGATTTCCACCTGTGAATAAGAGGCAGTGATACAGGGCTGCAGTATTTAAGTTCCAAACAGCTCTATATGGGGGGGGGGGGGGGGTATATCTCAGTTATTTACAGGCTGTTTAGGCAAATATTTAAATGTATGCTGAATTCTAAGCATATGCTAACAGCCTGATTATCCAGTGGATCCTGTAACGCTAAAGCATATTTTTGCATCAAGCATATTCTAAAGCATATTGTTGGATCAAGTTATACTAAGGTATATAAATCTTTTTCTAATAAATACTTCACAGTTCAATCTACCACCAGCTATACAGAATCTCTTTTATAGCCTGATGGCAGAGTAGTCACATCAGCAACCTGATAAAATTATGTTGCTTTACAAGCGTGCCTTAGGTAGAGAGATATTTTAAATTTACTGACAACAAAAAAACTGAAGAAACAATTATACGGAAAAAAAAGTATCTGTTTCCCATCATATTTTATCAACATAACTAGTGAAACCACCTTTAAAAACAACCTGTTTTCTAAATGGTTAATATTATATGAGAGAGAAACTATAAGCTTGTAGACACAGACAGGTCTTGGTTTAGAAAAAAATAATAAAAGATTTGTCTCATTTGCTTTCCAAACATTCATGACGCCTGCTTGACTAACCCTCAGTCACAGCTGTGTAAACAACAGACTTTTAAGCTGCTGAATAGATAACGGGAGGAGAGGCCAACACATCATATGCAAAATGGGAATAAACAATGACCCAATGAGACTGTCTCCCCTTCCTCCTGGTGCAGCTTCTGGTGTTCTTTCTCTGCTAAGCAGCATGAAAACTGCTGTGGTTTTTCTCCAGTTGAAGATTTGGCTTTGGTTCAGTAGGCAGATGGCAAGTGGCCAAGGAAAATGTATAATTTGGTGGGTAAAGTACTGCACTCTCATCCTGGAATAACAGATTTAGTTCAGTTGTGTTTCTGTGACACAGGGTAGTATTACTGTAGTTCCTATTGTACAGCAGCTGATACCGCAGAGCCACTGCACTTTATGGAATTCAGTGCATTATGGAAAATTGTAATTATCTAATGAGGGGAGACCACAGGCTCAACTAACCAAGATGAAATGAGCACTGGCTTGGGTGCTTCCTTTAATGTGCAACTTAGTTATATTGGCAAAACAGCAATGTTTGCCTTGTAGGTGGCAACGTTGTACTAAATTTGAATAGAGGTCCCTCAACCTCACAAAACAGAAACTGTCATTTTTCTGAGGAAAACAGAAATAAGCCCAATTGTTTGTTTAGAAGTAGAAGCCAAAGGAACAATTACACATGTCCATTCTATTAAATTGCAATAATAGGTAATCCATACTGAAATTTTTAAGCATCCTTTTCTCAAAATGGATCTAGTATTTGCATACTCCGTAAAGCTGTCTTGCCCCATCTGCTTGGGGGTATGTAGGTGAGCAGGGACAAAAAGCCTGAGATAATAAGAGCTAGAGTTCTTTTAATACCCTCAGCATTTGTTGGACAATTGCTATGTTCAAGCCCCCACCTCACAGCCACTATTTTTTAACTGGATGGGACTAGAAGAAGATCTGTCCTCTATCTGGCATAAAGAGGGTGAGCTTGACCTCAAAAGACAACCAGAGGGAGAAGCAAGCAGATGAGGTGGTCAAGTGATCTTCTCACTCCTAGGTACACTGATACTTGGGAGTGGGCCAACCTTACGCATTTTCTTGAAAAGAATTGCAAGGCAAACAAAAGTAGTTTATACACCACAGCTCTTTGAGTCTCACTAATCTTCTAGCATTTTGAAACGCACTGTCATTCAGGTATAAAGTAAGGTTTTTATTCCTGCCTGGACATGTGCATTACTTGAGAAATGTCTCATGTTTTGCATATTGTGCAAGAGCCTGAGTAGAAAGGAATGAAATCTCAAACAATGGAAAATCAGTCAACATGCAATAATTTTTAGTAGGTTTCTGTGAGTTAAACATTTGTTAAGTCCAAAGCATAAAGAACTTTCCAAGAGTAAAAGGAAACAAACTAGTTGCCACAAGATTTGTCTATCTTAAGTTCCTGAGCAAAGTTTTCATTTTGATTAATAAGTGTAAGAGTTTCTGATTTTAAAGCTCGGTTACCTTATGGATGACCTATGAAAAGTTTTTAATATTGATCAAGTATGAATAACAATTTTATTTGATGGATCCCACTTCTGAGTTCCTGAGAAATTTCGTGGAAGTGCAGGATTAGGTAGAGTTCTGCAAACGCAGAAGCTTTAACTAGATATTTCTTTTCAAACTCAGTTCTTGGTGTGTTTTAGGAGTGCCTTGCTTTAGAAACGTCTTTGACTATTAATAGGACTTTTTTATTTGGTCTGTGGGAGAGACTACTTTGCCTCCAGTCCTTATAAATATCGTGAGAGGACCCACTCAACAACTAGAGGCAGAAAATCTAACTTCTTGGCTGGGTGCCTATGTTAAAGTAAAGCCTATTTTCAAGTAAAGCAGAGTTAGTTAACTTGACATGTACATTACAGACAGTTACTGTTGCAAAAATCATACAGGGTCTTGTTTTCAGGTGTGGAACACACTTTTTTCCCAGTGAGGGGCTGGAAATGTTCATTCTTTTAAAAATGGGGCTTTTTTTGGTTTGCACCTTAGCTCCTTTAATTGTAAAATGAGACTAATGTTTGCTCACCTCTGTAAAGAGCTTCCAGATTCATACATGAAAGCACAATGTCAGTAGGTGGGCAGGGTGGTTACGTAGCTGAGCATGAGAGCAGGTATTTCATGCATTGCTTAAAAATGGAAGAAGTGCAAATGTGAAGAATCCCTTTGTGACCAAGTTGGAGAACAGGTCTGAAAACGTCAAAGAAAGGTTATCAACTTACATCATTTTTCCTAAAAACAAAAAAGTTAGCCAAAAATTTGTACTTAACCATTTTCTCCCCTGGCTGATAATGCTGCTCCTCACTATGGTGACATTGAGGTATTGGGGCTTTTCCAATTCTCCTGTAAAAGGATTTATTTCACTTATAATCTTATGTGATTTATGTTTTCTTTTTACCTTTAGAATTACCAGTAGAGGCTGATCAACATGAAGATGGAAAGAAGGAGTGTTACTACAATCTAAATGATGCTAATTTCTGTGACAATGTGCTCACGTCCAATGTAACCAAACAAGAATGCTGCTGTACCTTGGGTGCTGGCTGGGGTGATAACTGTGAAATCTTCCCATGCCCTGTCTTTGGAACTGGTAAGAGGAGGCCTTCTATCCCTTTGCAAACTTTTGAAGCATTGTATTTATATTAAGAGTAGTGTGCTGTGCCTTCAGAAAAGGCTTGCCCATTAAATCCCATATTCTATAGTATGTAGTCGTGATTTATCCATGGGAAACCTCCATGGAGGAAAAGTTAGTAGGAATAATTCATACCTGGTGTAAATCCATTGGTTTCATGGCAGTTACCATAGCGATAAAAACAGCCTGTTAGTGAACAACATTATCTCCAACTGATTTTAAACAAAGATGGATTCCCACAGGGGCTTTTACAGAATGCTATGGTAACATGTTATATTTCTCCCACAAGCTGGAAAACCAAGGTAAGCATTACAGTGGTTTTGAGTCTCTTGCTATGCTTTGTAATGTTCTTTCTACAGCACTGTGAATTACTGATATATGTTATGGTATTAGTTTTACATTTTGCTACTTACTGAGCAGTTCAATTAATCATGTTGTCTGCAGACCGTTGTTTAACCCCTAAATATTAAATTAGGAAAACAGAGCCATATGATATTTTTCACAAATACTGAAAACAGTACTTGCAACATAAACAGCGATGGCTGAAATTCAGAATCCAGCTGGAAAAAATCACGTAAGAGACCACATGGAAACTCTTGGAGGTTAAAGATTACTTTTCACACCAATGTATCATCATGTTTAATTCCTGTTTTAACTATGCTTTAGAATCAGTGAAACTGAAATGAAATGTGTTACAAAAAGAGCCTCTCTGCTTGGATAAGCTTATTAGATTCTGTATAGTCTCCAACACACTTTAAATATTTTCCTTCTGTAATCCACACCATATTCTGTTGCAGTCAATTAGTGTTTTTCCTGTATAACGGCTGAAGAATGTGTGCAGGGGGTTGGATCTCAGTTGGGGTATTTCTAGACTGCAGCTTGCAGTATAGCTTAGAGAAGCCCATGCTAGCTTTAATTAAGGTAATTTGGCTAGTGGTATTGTTATAACTGCACTGCACCATGAAACCCAGTCAGGACTACGTTCTCCTGCCAAGGAGCAAGAGAAATTAGTTTGCATGGAGCTTTGTGATGCTGTGGGTAAGCTAGCTTTGCAAACTGAGAACAGGGGAAGGTTGGGCTGTCACATTGGCATCTGCCATTTAGCTAAAGGTGTGTATGATTGCCTGACAGATGTGAATAACGCAAAATGTCACCTCAGATTTCTCAAAATACTCTGAAACGCATATGTAGCACATACATATGAGTGTAGCTTTTTCTTAACGACATAATTTTTGTTTTCTCTCGCTCCTAGCTGAATTTACTGATTTGTGTCCTGAAGGAAAAGGCTTCATTCCCTCTGGAGAATCGTCTTACGGGCTTCTTGCTCAGAATTACAAAGGTCAGTACTGACTTGTATTAAGTTTAATTATCTCAGAAGGTCTGGTAGTTAATTAACTAGAAATGTGAGCCAGCAACGTAAACGTACTAATTCAAATTTTATTAGATGACAAAAATAGCTTGTGATATGAAACATTACTGGAAATTGCTGTCTGACAGATTGTTAAGAATGTCAATTATACAGTCTTTGTAATGTTCTGGTTTAATTTATACTAAGTGCTATTTACTGTAAAAGTAGCTGCTGAGACCACAAACCTCAAATACTCATTTACATATGAAATACAAAGCCACCTTAAATTTGTAAATAAACATTTGTAGTGTTGGGAGAGAGAAGAGAAGTTCTGTTAAACATTAGACCTACAAATAAGAATGAATATAAAAACTGAGAAGTTCAGCAATAATATCTTCATTACAGACCTTAATGACATAATTACTGAACAAAAGATTGTGGAGAAATATGAGTGATAAAAGGAGTTGGTGGGTGTGGGCAGGTGGGAGATAGCATCACTAAGAAAGAAGAATGAGATCAGAAAAATTCCTCTTCGAGTTTGAGAAGTAGCCATTGATATTAATAATTTGTGAGATTAATTTTCCTTGGCATAGATGCATTCTGTTTGTGTTAGCTAAAATGAAATCAACGTTTTATCTGTGAGTTATGTAGCAGCTACAGGATCTTTAGAAAATTGCACATTTTATACATTTGTTCCTATTGGAATCACTGTTTTAGAAATAAAGAACTAAATGTAGACAGTACTGTGTGTTCATATCACATAAAAATGCGATAAAATTTTAAAGATCTTCATAGAGGCATAGTATCACATGGTTGATAAACATTTGTCAGAGTTGCGTCTAGCTTAATCACTGATCTCTCAGATGTGATTCCAAGAGATGACAAAGATTGGTGGGACTTCAAAGATTTTGGGGGGGTTTTCCTAAAAATTTTTATGTGTACGTTTTTGAACAATCCTTCCTCACCAAGCAGGACACTAATAGGTCAGTTTTCCTTTTGAGTTAGTGAGTATAGACCATGGTTGAATCAAATTCTCTGTCCTACTAATATTTTTTTGTGTTATCCTCAGCAGGTGTTTCTTTGCACCTGTAAAGTGCGTGGGGCATGGAAAAGATACTGAAGGTTATAAGGCACTGATACCCAGATTCGTTCAAACTAATGTGGGCATTTAAACAGGGTAACTCACGTAAGACCTCCAGTCTCTATAGGTGCTGCCTTGTCCACCAACTTGGAGTAAAGTGCAAAGTGCAATGGAATGAATCCAAGCCTGAGACTTGATGGTAGCAGGGACCAGCGTTGAACAGACTGACAGTTTACATCTAGACAAGACAGAACACTGTCACAGAGCTCATCTTAAAGGACTTCATACCCTCTGAGAGCATTTTTGTTCAGAGGTTGTTTAACTATGTTGTTTATCTTTGCCAATCTAAGATTTCTGTATATCTTTGAAGTGTAGTTTTTGGACATGCTGGATGTACAGAATGTCCAAATGTGTCTCAGAGAAAATCTGCACTGTTTGTGTTGTGCTACCTCAGGGCTGATAGTCTCTCTAGCTTCCATAAATATTGAAGTGTGGAAATAGTTCATCTGGAAATGTCTTCCAGAAATCCTTGCCATAATAAGACTTTTTCTATTTTCATGGAAAGTAAGTTTATTTTGTAATAATTTTAGGAATGGCATAAAGGACAAACAATAAATGGATAAGTACTTTTAGTAATGTGATCTTCCTCTGTTAGACTAACTCATATGTTCTGTGAGCTTTTGCTTGTAGAGGCAACTCCTATTTTCTTAATTGGAATTATCTGTCAGAAGTGAATATACACAGCTAGCCTTCCTTCAGTCTACTCACAGGCTTTCCTATTTTTCCCCAAACACAAATCCGTATTCCATAGGAAAAAGGCAGACATGTACATGACATTTCTTTCATTAATCTTCACATTGTTCTTGCTGCTCAAAAGTCAAACTTAAAATATTTAATGTTTGAAGCCACTTAGCATCTGGAAGAGTGGCTGTAAAAATAAACAGCTTTCAGTTCTTCTGGAAAAAAAGTTAACATTTGAATAATTCACCTTTAAAACTGCTATAAAGCTGGAAATTACGGCTTTGGGCTAAAAGCTGCATTATCCTGGAGTAAATGGGGAGTAAATCTATAGAAGACAAGGGATTAAGACAATTGGTATTGAGACAAGAACCGTCTACTTTACATTGTGGTTTGTATTGCCATTTTTAATACCAGCCTAGGTTTAATAGACTATTCTAACAAATGAAAAGTAGGTTGGAAAAAGGAAGTGAATAGAATTCCAACAGTAACAAGTACATAAATACAAGACTGGGAAAAAATGTATACAACCATGAAAAGCTATATATGAGCTCATTTGCAAGCATGGTAGATTCTCTTTTGTCAGCTGTCACTTGTTCTACAGTAATTGCAGCCTTATATTTAGCAATAGACACGATTCTTCCTGCACAATGGGAAGTCTCCACAAAAATTGTGCATATAGCTTTGAAAAACAAAGTCATGAGCAGTGCATAGATAATATTCCTTGCCATGCACAGCAGAGTCACCAAACTCTGTGGAGAGAGGAGGGTAGTCACAAAAAAGTCACAAGCATAATCATAACTGCTTAGTTAGTTTTGTGATTATATGGTGTGCCTAAATTAGACCCATGGTGGGAATCCCTTGGGTAAAATAAATTATATTGGAAAAGAACAGGCCATATTCTTCATATGTTTTACTTGGAGCTAAGAGCAATGTGGAAAGATTTCAAAGGAAAGAAAAGGGAGCTGCAGATTCTTCCAATCTCTGTGTGCCACAAGATTTATTCTGACAAGGGTAAGGGAAAGTGCTGGTGCGCTAGTCCTGGTGCTTTCCCATTCTTGCCACAAGCACACCGTAGCCTCTTCCATATCAGTGGGTTTTTTTCCTGTGGATATCTGTGCTCCTGAGGCCATCTGTTTAGAGTGAAGTTTGCTTGAACAGAGAAGTGTACAGGCTTTATTCTATCTTGCTCCTCTACGTGACCTCATTATGGTAACACGGCCTTTAATGTTTTCTCCCCAGATGCTGATGAATGCCAACTCTTTGGACAGGAGATCTGTAAAAATGGCTTCTGTTTGAATACGCAGCCAGGTTACGAGTGCTACTGCAAACAAGGCACATACTATGACCCTGTTAAGCTCCAGTGCTTTGGTAAGTTTATTTAAAGTGGTCTTGTCACTATAATGGTATGCAGATGGGCAAAACAAGCAGAATTGTACAGATGGATTCCCATCAGAGCGCCCATCGGGCAGGTATTCCCAGCATGGGGAGGGAACTCTGGGCCTCCAAAGCCTGTTGCAGCTTTTTAAGCAGCATTGGGTCATTTCCCTTCTCTTCTGCTTGGCTGGGCAGCAATTCTGGCTGACATGGCAATGGCTCATAGAACAGGGTTTGCTTTATTTGCTTTCTTTTTCAGCAAATTGCTCCCACGAGTTTGCAACTCCAAAACAGCCACTTGTGCTCCTTTGAGTGCACAGTCTAGAGCTGCTACCAGCCTTTATGCAGGGAACACAAAGTGATCAGAGGTTGCTCCCTCCTTCTATGCACACTGCCGCTTCACTCTGACAAGATACAACCTAGCCTTCTGTTCTTTGTATGTGGGGTGAGCAGTGAAAGCCTGTATGTTGAAGCTCACCTTTCATTCAATAAGTGTGCTGGTTTTACCATAATAAATAAAATTAATGCAGGTGATTTTTTTTCAAGGACAGATACTTTTCACGAGGAGTTAATATGCAATGTGAAATTACAGTTCAGGTCCTTGTTAAGGTCATTTTAGTCTGCACAACTTTGTAGCCCTTTGGTTCTGGTATTCAACTGAAAATTGCTCATAACCAGGAGACTGGCTTTTGCTGTGTAAGCAGAAAACCATGTATAATGTTCAGAATAGCATAATGAAAGGAAGTAATTTTTGCAATCGCAGTAGGAGATCGCACTTTGGGATTCTGTGATTGTTTCTTACAAAGTGTGCAGGCTTTGCTGAGTAAAATGGTCTGTTCTTCCCTTTGAGCTACATTTCCACTTTTCCTCTACAAGACAAACTAAGGAACAGAGAACCACTTTGGCTAGGTAAGAGGGTCCATTCTCCTAACCAGCTCACGAAGAATCTCAGAGAGTATGCCCACCTCTAATGCCTGCTAGTACTGTCTTAAAGGCATAGGAATGTGGGAAGCAGCTATAGCTCTGGTAGATGTAGGGTGTGCCTGGCACTCCGGCCCCCCAGCACACCTCTTCATCCAGATGCTCTCTAGTACTTGAAAATTAGATGTCAACATCCTGCTGATCTACCTGTCCTTCTCCATAGGCACAGGGAGGATTTTTCTACCAGAAATTGGTAGTTGTGGTAATTAACAGGAGGCACTGAGGGAAATCTGCTCCTAATATAAAAACAGAAACATGGGTTGACACAATGCTACTACTTTGTGCTGGCTCTCCTTGATACATTTCCTTCCATTTTAAAGACACGGATGAATGTCAGGACCCAAACAGCTGTATTGATGGCCAGTGCATTAACACAGAAGGATCTTACAACTGTTTCTGTACACACCCAATGGTTCTGGACGCAACAGAAAAGCGATGCATCAGACCAGCAGACTCAAGTGGTATGATCCATTATACATGTTACTGAAGTGAGTGCACCTCTGTGAGGTGGTGCTATCATGGCTGCAGACCCCAGTAAGCTTAGACTGGGTCATGATTGGATGAGCCTGCTCTTTTGGAGGATTTTGGACGGCAATGCTTGGACCATCATCTGTGGATCCAGAAGGCATCATGATATAGGACTCTACAAAGGCTCCTCTTTGCCAATGCAGACAGGAGATACCTGAAAGTATTAGTGAGATTAGGCTTGGGCTGGGGAGCGTTCAGCCCCAACATTCACAAGCTCTGTGTCTGCCTCATCCAGCCTTGTAGGTATTGAGGCACAGCCTGCTTGCCGTCTTACTAAGGCTGGAGTTTGGCTGTGGCTAACTCTGGAGATTCATTATGAAGTCAGTGACTGCTTCTAACAAAGCAAAGAATAAAACAAAAAATAACAGGATATAAGAGGAAATAGCTGAAATTGTACCTGTTTCAATTGATTAATATTTAGGGTACATTGAGCTAACATTTTCAAGCTGTGGGCTGCAGCATCACTGTTAACGTAAGGTTTTTGCTTGTTCTTTTAACTTCAGGAGCCACTGATGTCAGAAAAAAATGTTTGATATAATGAGATTCTTAGAAGCGTCTCAGAAATCCAGAGCATTTTGCAGTCTGAACAGCTTTTCCTCTGCCACACACATCTTTGAAAGAAATGTTACAATGTGTTTGATTAATATTGGCTCTGTATAGCCATATATCCAGACCTCTGGTCCTTGCAACTTGTGATGAATTTTCCTAAGATGCTTCTGTGAAAGAAAATGGGAATACAGATTGAATGCCTGCTTTAGTCACTCCAGGTTGTAAGACTGATACTTTTGAGGAGTAACGTTGCCGTCTTCTTGCCTGAAACTGTGAAAGAACCACAGCATTTCTATTGTTCAATCTTCAGTTAAACAAGCCCAGAACGGGATTGTCCTTTGGGTTCATCTAGGATGTGGAGAGAATGCAAGGGCCTGAAGGGTCTTTCATCATGTGACAGTGGGGCTGACACAGCAATGATCTTCTCACCCAGCACAAAGCACTCAGCCCTTGTATCACTACTGGCAACGTCCTCCCTAAAGCAGAGGAGAGAGGGGCAGGCTGGTTCCTTTGCTGCCAGCAGAATTTGTGTTTGGTTGCAGAGACCCACCATTGCTCTTCACTGCGCATTCTGGCAAGTTCTTTGTAGAATAGGTATCTAAATGCCAATCACCATTGCATTTTCAGAACTTACCATTTTACTCTTGATCCAGGTTTCAATTCATTACTTATCCATGATGTAAAGATGCAGTAGAAGGATGTGCACAGACAAAACAGAATCTTGGTTTGTGACAACACTTATTTTTCACTCTACGTTGGAACAAAATGCCTTGCAGATGTTTTTACAAAGCAATTGTGCTGAGGTTTTTACACTCCATGTGGAAAATTAAGTTTATAGTTCCTCTCCCTCCGATCAGCAGTGATCAGAGATTGCTAGGACTAGGAATTGCTCCTACTGAGATCTTTGTCAAAACTAGTATGCCTGTGAAATATTCGAGCTTTGACAAAAGTACATGTTTCTGTTAATCTTACTAAGAATGTGACAGCGGTTCTCAGCAGTATTCCGTCTCTAACAATAGATTTAACTGGATGATTAGGGATGAGAAGAGCAGATAAATAACACATCTCACCCTCCCCAGCACTCTCCCAGCCTCCAGCTATTTTCAGCTCAGGGGATTTCCTGAGCCTGATGTAGTTTGTCTGCTTAGTTAATGGGACTCTCTTCCAACTATTTGTCCAGTCTCCCGTTGAGCCCATGTAAAACTTTTGTTCAACTCTGCCCTAGCTGTAGAAGTTCTTTCTGATGCCATTAACAACAATATAAGAAAAGCAAAATAACAACTTTTAAAGATTCATTCTGTGGATTGAGTGCTACAAATATCCACCTCTGCCCTAACATACTGGTTTTTGTCAGGTTCTGGTAACAGGGACAGCAGAGCTGAGTCAATGGAAAGAGTCAGTGTTAAGTGTTCAACAGTGACTACTGATTTAGGAAGTTTTATTTTTTAGGTGTCCAACCCAATGTCCTTTTAAATTGCCCTAATAAATTTTTTATTATTTTTTAATTTTATTAAATTTTCTGCAAAGCTGAGATATCAACAAATGAGCCACCTCAAGTACTTAAAAATGTTCATGACTTCTCATCTTAAAGTTGTATTCAGCAAAGTCTGTAAAACTAGGTTATTTTTCTAAGCTAAGTTTTGAAAGTTCTGCATTATGTGAGTATCTTTTTAAAATAACAGTGCTGGAATGGTGATCTAATGCTGTCTTCTCCATCAGAACAAACTGAAGAAACTGAGGTCTACCAGGATCTTTGCTGGCAGCATCTAAGTGATGATTTTGTTTGTAGTCGACCTCTGGTTGGAAAGCAGACTACATATACTGAGTGCTGTTGCCTGTACGGTGAAGCTTGGGGCATGCAGTGTGCACTATGTCCTATGAAGGAGTCAGGTAAGCAAACGTACATATCAGTTCTTGGAATGAAATCTGAAATACTGAATCAATTTAATCCCTTGCGTTTATGCTTGGGCTAATAATATGAGAAAGAACAAAAAAGCACCCTAACCCTTCAAGAACTAATGGAAATTTTTCTTATTAATTAAGGGGAAATCATTACAGTCTAGATTTTTTAAATGGAGCTGCTTTTATGTTTTGTCAATTACAAGACCCATTTCCTTCAGGTGGAACTATCAGTGATTAGCAATGTAGAACCTTGGTGGAAACAGGAGGGCATTTTGAAGGTAGCAGAGTTCCTTAACGTGAATGACAAATTAAAAACCATCTGTGAAAAATCAGATGAAGTTCATGTGCGCACACACTCATGATACTAAGCAGATTACAAAACTGTTTGGGATTTTGCCTGCTGGTGTTATATATTCAGATGCATTTTTCAGTGTGATATTCTGCCAGGCTGGCTGCTCTTAGGTGCATTTGATAAGGATCTGATAAGTTGTGATTTAGAATCACTAAGCCTATCAAAGAATGAGTTGTTTTCATATGACTGTATGCTCAGGTATTATGAAATGTAGAGATGAGCAATTTAAGATAGATAAGAGAAAAGGAGTACCAATAAGGAAGAATTTCCAGGGAATATAACTTAATGTTAAAGAAAGCGGACTGGCAGTCATATTTTTATTTGTTTGTGTTTAGAAATTAGACATTGTTCCAAGATATTTCAGTCACACTTCTTGTGGTGACTACAAAAGCTAAATGGATATAGAGAGAAACGTTGTCACTGACCCACAGACTTATTGCTGGGGACTGGGAACTGGGAACTGGAGAAGAGACCAGTGGAAGCAGCACAGGTACATGTCATGCTGTGCCTGGGGTATGTCAGTATCTTTAGCAGGCCTGGTATATAAAGTCTGGTACCATACTAATTTCTTCCCCTATATAAACTACTCCAAGGTCTAGATTGGATGTAGCTTTCTTACAACAAATGTTTCTTTCAGTAATATGATTTTCCATGTAGGAATATCATGCTGCACTAGTAAAGCATTTTACTCTGATCATACCTAGATTTTCAGTTGGGCTTGTGCTACTCTAACTATAATGTTGTGGCCAAAGCATTATATGCTCTACTTGTAGCAAGAACTCAGAAGTTAAAACTACATAGACAGTTCAGTGAGGCATTAATGCAGTTTTTTTGTGTCTGCTTGAGCTTTATGTTTTTATAATTTACTTGCAAGATCCCTGAACCTCTTCTTATATATCTTTACTTGTTCGCGTTTGCTTTGGAAGTGCAACAGTTGAAAAAAGTGCCTGATTTTGATGATGTTGGCTGGAGTAACTGCTGGCTGATGCTTACCCCAGAAAAAGACTAAAGAAGAAAAACAAGACATGACAGCAACTTGATTTATAAGATATGGAAATCTCTGAAATGTCTTTGTCAGAATAAATCTTATAAGAGGACACACCCAGGCACTGAATTACTACACCTGCTAGAATAACAATTGCAATGGAACAAAAAGTTATAGTAAAATAAATACAGGGCAATAGCTAATAGCAAGAATTGTTGCTGTGACCTGGAGCTCCTCAGGTGGAAAGACAGAGCAGAATAAAGGAGTTTTCCTTTGCACGAAGTTCATCACATGGTGACAGTGACCCATCTGTGTCATGCAAGCATGCAGTCCTGAGAGAAGGAAGGAAAGCTGTTCCTAGTAGAGAGAGTTCAGGTAGGCACAAGACATGCTTCTGGAGATTTCTATCTAGTTACTTTTAAAGAAGGATAAATCTGCAAAGGAACAGAGAAGGACTACCAAAATCTTCAGGAAATGGAGAACCTGTCTTCCAAGTGAAGATTTAAAAAGCCAAACCTAAATGCAGAGCAAAGGCTGCAAATGGTAAGACTTCACAACAGCATAATCATGGAGGTTTCCCATATGCTTTTATATTAAACACCCATCCTGATGCGAGGAAAAAATTGGAACAAGTTCAGTCTAAACATATTTAGGCTTGAAATTAGAAGGATTTTGATCATTAGGACCACAGGATTCTGAAGCAGTAATCCTGTAACATCAGTGGGGTACAACTCCCAACTAGGAAATTAATTTTTAAAAATACATGAAGGTTCCTGATGGATGACATGCTAAACATCAGTTGGATGACCCTCAGTCAAGGCTGAAGAGCATTATGTTGGATCATAAAAACTTTCTCCTTCTAGACGTAAGATATTTTTTATGTGAAGTTTAATATACATTGAAAAGTATCTGCTTTAACTGAAATGATGAGGCTTACTTTGATCCCAAATACTTTAAATCATCCTTATACATTGGAACATAGTTGGTTGAAAAACCTAAAAGGATATTGAATCTTTATTATCTCAGAACAAACATACAGACTTACATTTCTTACTGAAGGTGGTATATGCTCATGTGTCCTTGCACACATGTGCATGCACACACACAGAAACCTGGAAGCCTTTTTCCCTTTTCATGAACATTTACCAAGAAAATTTAAAGCTGACTGAACTGAATAAATGATTCATTTGACATGTCTTCAGTTTGCAGCACTTAAAGTGACATCATTGGCTCGAGAGAGTGCTTTCACACCTCTGGGCCAGCGGGTCACAGGTTCAAGCCCTGGCTGGGGAACCTGGAATTCCTCCACTTTTAAATTCTTGTGTATTGTGTCGGCCAGATTTACTACTGAAGGTATTTGCCTGTTTCCTGAGTTAGGGGTATTCTGAAGATTTGTAACACATGTTAAAGAGGACTAGGGATGTGAAAAGAGTTACCATCACTGACTTCCACCATCAAATGGGTTAGATGATAGAGCAGATCATTCACTTATCAGTGGTTTCCTTTTACCTTATTTATACTCCCCTTGTATTCAAGGATCTAGATGCTGCACTTAGAAAGAAGGAAGTACAGAACTACCACCATAAGTGATATATTTGCAAGTTCCTTAAGTAAATTCCAACTTTAATAAAAAATAACTTCTAACTTTTGTGTCCCAGATTATTTTTAAAGTACTTCATTTTCATTACAAGATTTAAATGTTGAGCATAAAAGCAGTGGCAAGATAGGGAACTTCTGTAACAACTGATCCATATAAATGAAAAAGAAATCCAGCTTTTCATCAGCATGAAAACAGAATTAATGTAGTTGCTAAAATTTCTTGAAACTACTGGTGTGTTCTTGATCAAACTAACAACCCCTACTGAAAATAAGACTAAATATTCAGAGCCTGAGACAAAAATGAGTAGCACCTTTTGAAATCCTGTGACTGAACAGCAGCATCTTAACAACAGTAAGACTGAAAAGTAGTTTGATGACAACATCAAGGAACAAATTCAAAATACTAGTTCAAACTCCTGGTCCAAATAGTGCAAATGTGAACTGTAGCAATATGATTGAGTACATCTTACTTGTACAAGAAATTTTGTGGGGCAGGCCTTCTTGACTTTAAATGAAGGAAACGAAGACAGATTGTTTTCAATTACATTGGTTCTAACATGGTCTTATGGTATCATGATATTACAGATAAAGCCTTTCTCAGATTGCTTTCAATACCAAAATGTTAACTACTGAAATGTATCCTCAATGGTCTTATTGTGGTGTTAGGCTGTACTTGCCTAAAGAATTTTTAGCAATTATCCTTAAGAAAGCTCTGTTATTTAAGGTCCGTTATTTGTAATCTGTAATACCTGACCAATTAAGAAAAATTAGAAAATTGGATATTTTTGGTTTAGATAACAAAAGTAAAACATCCTTCCTTCATTACACACCATCACCCTAAAAAAAAAAGAAAAAAAACTGTTGTATGACCTGACTTCAGAAGTTCTGCTTCCTGGCTCAATTTACTGTTAGTGCCCAGAGACCCAACTGTCTCCATCCAGAGTCTGTGCTCTAGTAACTGGCAGCAGGACAGATACCAATGGGTTTAACAGCAGGATCAAAGCATCCATGCCAGAGAACACAGCAACTGGTCAAGACTGAAAAAATCTAGAATAAGGCCATATACACCTCTTGCTAACCTGAACATGTAGCACCTCAATTGTGAACCTGCTGAGCTTCCAGAAGCTCCTGTGAAACTCTTACAGGACTGGAGTGGATTTTAGACAAGGGGCATTGTTTCAGGATGCAGGAAATTTGAAGGGAGGAGGTAGAAGTAACAGCTAGAAAATGTTGAGTCGGTGTCTAATTTAGGGAGAGTTGAGTCGGTGTCTAATTTAGGGAGACTACCTATTTTTGTCTTTTTAAAATTATCTTCTTGGAGTTTATTACTGCTGTGCAGTACTACCTTTGCTTCAGTAACACCTTCGGATGCTAGGAAGGTAGAACTATATGCCTCTGAACTACAGATACACTAATCTGTTAAGGAGGGTGCTTTCTTCCTCTGTAGCTGCCCACCTGGAGAAGGGGGTAAGGTAGGACTTGGACTTCACAGTTTTAACAGGTGTTTTAATAACTATTTTCTGTGGGTGGGGATACATCGCTACATCTATAACTACAAATTTGTTGGTAATCTTACTAGCGAGATAAGGTTACGAACACATTGTTAGGCTACTGTAAAGGGCACCAGCATTCATTTTATCAGTCTGCTTATTTGCATAATCCTATACACACCTTTTATTCTTTTGTTGTGCATTTTAAATTCTAGCAGTTTATGGGGTTTTATGGAAACACTTTATGTTCAGAAGATCTGCAGAAAGGATGATGGTAGAACTCCAGTCAGTAGATGTCACAGCTGTTCTGTGGGACTAGGAGTCTCATAAAGAACTGCTGAACACATACGTTGTATTTGAAGTTTCTCCTTATCTCCACCTTAGCATTTACAAAGTCCAGATTAGGGAAATACTGAGGGTAGTGGGTAACATGAATTATCTAGGGCTGTGTAATGTAGGATTTCTCTTGGCCAATTTCACACACTTTTTCTTATAAAGAAAACCACATCTGTGTTGGTCCTACCAGTTTCCTCTTCCATCAGGAAAAAGAGAAGAAGGAACCCTGAGCATTAAATTCCTCTGCCCTGTTCCAGACATCTGGAATTAGGATGAGATGGTGTCCTAGAAATGGTTATGTCTTTCCATAGACTAAAAAGGGATGCTGGATGACAAATTTGGGTGCAGGCCCTTGGAGATGCTTGTTTGTAGTTGTTGAATTCTACCCCTTCTGGCAGAACAAAGTATTTGGATTGCATTTTTGTTGCAAGGAGCTTCATGAACATTATGAGTTAGTTCTGGGCTGAGTTTCCATATTTGGAGAACATGGGGTTTCCTTCAAGTTCTGCCAAATGTCACCCATGAAGATCTGGATGCACAGGGGAAACCAATGTGTGTAAAGGATGAGTTTCCATCTGTCTTCTGTTCAAATGGTAAAGATCAGCAGGAAGGCACTGGATTAATTTCTGGAGACCATTGTTTGTCTTTCCATTTAGGATGGCGTTGTGCCTCCTTCCTTTCTGCCAAGGATTACCTTTTGAGCTCAAATTATTGCGGTGACTGGGCTTTGAATACTCAAAGTCATATGCTCAGGTGTTCAGATTTTTGGCTGCTTTCATTTCTGTTGATGAGGGGTTTCTGTGCTTTTTCTGAAGTTTAGAAGAGACAAGCAGAATAGCCTTGGAAGGGTTTTCCTCAGGGAACTTCACATTCCAAGTGTACATAGGAGTCAGCAAGGAGTCAGAAAGCCATTTGCAAATTTGTGGCAGGACCAACACCTGACTCTTACGACAAGTGTCAACAATCTACCTTGAGTAGTAGAAGAGAGAGGCTTGTTTTAGGAAATTTGAGCATCATCAGTTGAGGAACAAAAGATGAAGTTGTAGGTTGTAGGGTGCTGGCCTCTTCTCCCAAGTGACAGGGGACAGGACGAGAGGGAATGGCCTCAAGTTCTGCCAGGGGAGGTTTAGGCTGAACATTAGGAAAAAATTTTTCACAGAAAGGGTCATTGGGCACTGGCACAGGCTGCCCAGGGAGGTGGTTGAGTCACCTTCCTTGGAGGTGTTTAAGGCATGGGTAGATGAGGCGCTGAGGGGCATGGCTTAGTGATTGATAGGAATGGTTGGACTCAATGATCCAGTGGGTCTCTTCCAACCTGGTGATTCTGTGATTCTGTGAGGTTTTGAAATAATCAGATTGGGAGTTACTTCAGTTTTAACAAGAGCTTTACACCCACTGTGAGCTTTTCCTCAGTGATTTCATTTAGGCTGTCTCCTTGTGAGAACATGAATATCTTTCTTAACTCATGAAAACAATCTTTTAAGACTGGTACCCTTCCCTTTTTCTGTAGCATCAAGAGCTGTAGAATATATATGAATGCTGTCCACCACAAACCTTAGCATCTCTTCATGGAAGATGTTGCTGAAATCACCTAAGTTACCAAATAGAACCATTTAAATGTAAAGCAGAAATATCTACAGCATTGGTTCACAGGTGATGCAATCTCCTTAGAGAGCATGAACTTGACCGATTCAGACTGATGTCCAGGACCTCTGATCGGGAAGGGACATGTATTGCATGTAATAAATGCTTTCTTGGCTTTGTTCTTCTCTCCAGTGATTTCTTCCATGATGAAACTGTTGCATTCCTAAATAATTTGAAGGAACTGCCTTGGTGTTGATAGGTTTGGCTCCTTTTCTCTATGTGTGATGGTGACTGTTCTGAAGAGCTGGAATAGGAATAAAGTTTGCTTTGCGGGCAGAACCTGGGATTGTCTGTGGTTCAGTTGTTTCATGGTTGTGTCAGGAAAAACTTTTTTGTATAATATTTTGTTTTAAAAACATGAAATATGGAATAGCTTTTCTGACTAGAGAATTTAGGATTGCGCAGTTACAATTGTATATGCAAATCCGATGCATATTTGCACAGCTGCACTTGTGTGAACAAGCACCAAAAAGCCAGTCAGTCCATCTAGTTCATGTTGCATCGTCTCTGTCAGTCTAGCTTTCACCATTACAGCAAACTTCTGTGCCGGTATGCATGTACGTCTAGCTGTAATCCCCTAACACACTTGTTTTAGTTGTACACGTATGACTTAAAAATATCCTTTACATTTTGGAACCATACCTTAGCTTCCTTTTAGAACAGCTGTCCTAAGTTGTACAAAAAGCTGTCTTAATGCTTCATTTGCAAGTTATGAGAAAAACTTCGAAACACATGGAACAATGTAGACAAAATTATATTAAAAATATGTCTTTTTTCCTCTTGAACTTCAGTTGTATTGTGCCTGATCACAGCCAGGATATGAGCAAGCAGAGGAAATAAATCCATATAAAAAAAGGTTTTATCATTGTTTGTGAATTACAGATTTTTTTTTATTTTAATTTTCATGGAAGGTTATTTTGAAAGTGAATATTAATTTCTGTGACAACTAAAATGTTTTTGTCATTCAGGGGTAGTTAAAAGTCTACAGTACTTGGACAACTAAGTGGAACATACAGAATTAAGAGGGTATTATAGGTAATTCCAAATCATCACAGTATGTAACAAAACAATTGTATAAATTACATAGAGAGAGAATAGGCATATACATTCCAAAGTGACTTACAGCTATTTAAATGCTCTGTCAGCTTTTGTATTAAAACTCTATAAACAAATAATGTATGTTATTAAAATATTAGAGTGTATTAACAAATGATTAACTAAGCATAATTCAAGAATTTAGTAGATTATTACTGTTGTATTTATAGCCTCACAGAAGACTTTGATATGGTTACAACTCCTTGTAACAAATACCAGGTTTACAGCATGCCCTACCACAGCTGTTCATAGTTTTGTAGCCAGGATTTTACTTATAAGTCCTAAAATTGCAGATATCTAGAACTGGACTGATGAAGGACCAGTGTGGCAGGAAACAAGTTTCTCTTGTCAACATTTCTTTATTCTTTTGAGAATAAACAAGTTTGCATTGGCAACCTTGCAATATCAAATAGTATTGCACAAACTTCAAGGTTTTTTTTCAGGTCGCATTCATGTGGAAGAAGTAGTCATCCCTCAGACCTGCTTGCCTTGTCCCACTGCTGCTCACTGGCTGTTTTTGTGTGGCGATTTCTTCCACACAGGCCAGATGAATTAGTGTTTTGCAGTAGAGCATAGATTTCATTTGCCAAGAACATTTGTGTACGTCTGTGAGAAAGCGCTTTCACACTTCTGCCCAGCTTTTCTTTGTGTATGTATCAAAGCCCTTGGGCATAATGAGTAGCTCAACACAAAACACTGGAGAAGTCAGACTGAGGTGATAAACTGGCTGTCCCTGCACATGGGTGTTATCTGGGGTTAGATGTGGGGAAGGAAGAATATGGTGTTTCTGGTCCTATGGCAGCTCTTAAAACTATGCTTGCTATCACAGTATCTCACTGGGAAGCTGTGCATTAAGGGATGTAAGTAACATGCTATATACTGTTTATTTTCTCATGCTGGCTTTGTTTCATGTGCCATGGGATGTCTCTCATGCGCAGTGCACTTTTTCACCTGGGAGAAGGTTGCTTGAATTTAATTATTACTATGTACAAGTATATTCTGGAGGGTGCACATTGGAGGAAATCACCTTACATCGAAGCAGAAGGTGACATGATTTGCAATTTCTAAGTTCTCTGAGGAGTTCATTCTGCAGGCTCAGACTGGCAGCTGTGACAGTTCTGGATGTGGACTGACAATTTTTGCCTGTTCTGTGCAGTCCTATGCTTTCAAAGAACCAAGTTGTAGACCACAGGATTCAAACAGACTTTTTGAACATTTTGTTGTTTTCAGAACAAAATTAAACTGTTCCAGGTGCAGGAGAATACTACCTGTGAAAATAAAATCACAGTGCTGGGCAGCAAGCAGGGCTGTGCTCTGCACTGTCTAAAGGCAGTCTAGATTTATCCAACTATTTGCTGTCTGGGACAGTTCTACACAGCATGAGGTTTCTGGCTCTGTAAGCATCTGCAGTTCTTGGATTTTGTATCTGCTTAGGGCTTTTTTTCCTCTCTCTCTTTTGGTGGTTTTCTTTCCCATTCTTACTCTGCCTGATTCTCAGAACATCAGGCAGTCTTCACAGAAATAAATGCTAAATAGTCTGTAGCAACAGCACAGGAGCACCTGGATTGCTGGATTTTAAAAACATTTCTATTTTCAAATAAATTATCTCATATATATATTAGTAAATGGTAATAGAAACAGAGATGACACAAAAAATCAAATTAAAAAATCAAATTCTGCATCGGCATTCCAGAGATGGACTCTAACATGTAAAATGAAGAGTCTGCTTCAACTTGTGTAGCCTCACTGTTGGAGAGGGGCAGAAAATCAGAGTACAGCTATTTCTCCTTTGTTTGTAGGTGGGTGTGTGCTATTTTAGAAGGATCTTTTCATTGTGTGATTTTTGCAGGTTGGCTGACAGTGCCAGAAATATGGTCCCACCTGCTCCAGTTTTGCTTCCTTTGGGGTGGCTTCTGCTAGCAGCCACGATGGTCTCCTATAGCCTTTGTTCCACCAGAATGACAAGTGTAACCATAGCTAGTCCTGGAGAGGGGTGCACTGGCAGCAGGATACACTGCATCCCTCTGCTCTTCCTGCCGGTGCAGGCCAGAAGAACCTCACCCATAACTTTTTGTACAGTTATTTACTCAAATCTGTCCCTGGTGTTATCCTTGTTATGACTTAATAGTCTGTATTTGGCTCATTAACATTTTAACGACATTCATCTTGAAGGGAGAATGCTTTCTGGAAATTGCAGATTTATGGTGTTTCTAGGAAGATAAGTTTATTTCTAGCTAACATGAACCACAGCTCACTGGGACTAACGTAATGCAGCCTGTGTAACAAATATGATTAGTTTCATATCCTACTTTCTTTCTCCCCTCAGAGGATTATGCCCAGCTGTGCAACATTCCTGTTCCAGGATCTCGACAGCCATATGGACAAGATGCTTTGGTTGACTTCGAGGAGCACTACACTCCAGAAACCAATCCATACTTTGTTGAAGACCGTAAGCAAATTTCTCTGATATGTAAAACACTTGAAATGAGAGTTTTAACTTGGATTATTTCCCCTATAGCTGGCTTCATTCTTCTGTTTGCTTCTTCGTAGTGTGGCCTATTTATGTTTCAGTTATTCCTGTGACACCAGCTTTCTCAGGTGTTCTGGTTCAAGAGCCAGTATTGTATTAAGAGCCCGGTTGAGATCAGAGCACAATATTGATTTTTAATATAGTGAAATAGTTTGTTCCAAGTGTACTAAATTTGTATTTACCAACAGATTTACAGCCAAAGGTCAAAGGGATTGCCAGTTTTCTTTCTCACAAATTCGTTTTCCTTTGGAGCATGGGACAGATTTCCTCAGAGTGCATTTGGTTTAAGATTAAAAAAAAAGTCCCTTCACACCAGCTTTCTTTTATTTTCCAGCAGAATTTGTGTGAGGAAAATGGACAGCAAGCAAGTCATTCTAGCTCAACAGAAAAAAATGTACAGCACAGTGTGATCAGAGAGGATGCATGCATATAGCCTTCAGGATAGATGGAATGGCCTGCCAGGCAGGGTGTGAGGGATTGTAAACAGCATCTCAGTTGAACTTCAGGAATATCAAGGTTCTTTACGAGTCTGTCCCAGCTCACTGTTAAGACTTGTGGGAGGAGTGCTTACAGCTGTCAGCATCTTTCTCAAAATCAACCACCCTGTAATGTTCAGCATATTTCGTCACAGTTTTACAGAAGAAAAGTGGAGGTATCTGGAGGAACTGGTAACTTCCCTGTTCTGTACATATAGCCTACAAGTTGCCACTATGCTCTTTATCAAAGTGTCCCATACAAGGAGTTATTTTTAAAGTAACAGTGACAGGTCACAACGGGACAAGAGGATTGCAGCACACTGTAGAAGGGTGATAGGCATTTCTCGCGTACATTGCACTTCATAGTATACATCTCTACAGAACTACACAAATCAGATGAGTTCATTTCTGTTTGGCATCTAAATGACCTTATAGCTCTGCACAGAATTGTAAAATGTTTCATTTCTTTCTTTCCAGATGATTTGAATTAAACAATAAATTAGTGTTGATGTTTGTTTGAAATGTCACACAGATGATAAGTACCAAACACAGTGAAAAGCCCAGAAAGGTGACGGAGTAACTAGTGTGATGAACAAAATACTGAGTGGGAAAGAAGCACTTCGCAAGTTATAAGCACTGATCAATAAATGCTTTAAAACAGTTTTGAGTCCACTGTCTTAGGGACAGAGGCTTAAGAGTTCATGTCTCTTGCTTCCATCCTATCACTGGATCAGATGCAGTGGCAAGCAAATGCACAAGAATCCTCAAAACACTACTGTAAGACTCTGTCCTAATTGGAGGGATATTCCCTGACAGATACAGTTGCCACAGGAAAAGGAGAAATTCATATTACTAAGTAGTGTTGGAAGTCTTTGTATCACAACTGTTGCAACAATATAAATCAGTAAACAGATTTTAGATAAAACAATAGTTTGTTTGTGGGGTCCCTGTATTAATTATATTAGTTATGGAGCAGCTAGGGAGATATATTCCACTCTGGCTCCAATTACCTCTCCTTTTCTATGCCATATATATTCATTATGCGGATAAAGCTATGACTCCCAAATACTCTTGACTTTTTCCTCAAAATTCTTTCTGATGCAATGGGCTGCCATCTGCAGTCCTGATACCTCACTGCTCCATGCATAGAAAGTTTAAAACCTCGTGCAGGGCTAACATGAGCAATTCAGTCCTGGAGAGAATCTCCAAACTTGTGAAAATGTCAAATACTTTCTTGAATATAACTCCTTCCTTATACATGAAAGCACAACAGTCAGAAAGGCCCTAAGGCAGGGAGCCCAACAGGCATTGTACAAAGCAGTGAGGGCAGAGACAACCCCTTAGATTTGACTGCTCATCATCTAGCATTATGACAAGGAGCAACTGGTACTTATAGGTATTTGTACTAGCACCAGTACCCGAAGTACAAGCCAAAGGGTTGTTAACCAAACCCACAATAGGAAAGCAGTCTGTGATTTCTTCTTACGTTCCTTAAGGCAGTTGAGATTGATTTTCTTAGTACGTTTTCTTCCAGATAAATCAGAAGTCATCTCTTCCCCCCTACACACACACACACTTGTTTTTCTAGAATAGTGTTTTAAGGAACTTTTACCTCAAACGGCTCTGCCACTTTTTACCTTTGTTTCCATAAAGGTTGACAAACATAATAACTGAAATAAAAGCTGCTATTTAGAAAACACTGATTTATCCTTTAAAAAAAATATTGTCAAATTACAGTTTCCTTTACAAAAAAAAAAGTCACAGATTTTTAAAACAAACTTAAAAACTTGAGAGGTCACAAAGTTATTTGATTTTCATCTTGAAACACATCGCAGCACTTTTCTAGTGCATTTAAAACTCCAGATGGTGCAGATCTGGTAAGGCCGTCCTATTTTCTGCAAAGTCAAGTCACATTCCAATAAACTTCTGAGAGAATTTCAGACTCTTACTACACATTTGGGTATTCTGATTCAACAGCTCTGTAACTTGTTTGCAATTCTTTCTCCACCCAGGTTTTCTGAACAGCTTTGAGGAGTTACAAGCAGAGGAATGTGGTATTCTGAACGGATGTGAAAATGGTCGATGTGTAAGAGTCCAGGAAGGCTACACCTGTGACTGCTTTGATGGGTACCACCTGGACATGGCCAAAATGACTTGTGTTGGTGAGAACAGCGTTATGACTTCATGTTCTTCTGTTAGGCTGCCAGTTTACTCAGTCACTTGACCTAAGGAGGGTCTGGAACAAAGGGGTTAGAGATGGTCACCTGAATTGTATTAAAGATGCCAACTTTGATTTTCTGCAAAAGGTGGTAAATTGTGTTACAGAAATAACTATGTTGGTGTTCTTCAGTTAACTTTGGTCATTACAGCTGCATTCAGTTAAGGGCCTAGAAATGAGCAGACACACATTTGTGCAATAAAGTTTAAACTTACATCAATAATGTAACACTATTATATAGAAAAATGTTTTCAAATTATTTAGTGAGCTAAGAGGATGGAACTGGATCCAGACTAGAAGAGTAATTTTAAGAGCAGATTTTTAGAGTGGTTGAATCACCTAAATGTTCTGATAACTGCTTAGTGTGGCTTGGCTCCTCATTCTCACTGATTTCAACCATCAGCAGACCAGACTATTCCTCTCACTCTCAAAGTAGTAAGTCTGCACAACTGCCAACTAGGACATCTAGTGACTACGTCTTCAATTAAAACAACAAAACCTGCGAATGGCAAAAGTCAGTGAGAAGATTAAGGAAACCAACATCCTTCAGGGTAGAAGCCTAGTAGAACCTGTGTATGGGTATTTCAGTTTAAGGTCTCTACTGGCCTTGCTTTAGCATTGTGCTTTGTCACCCACAGCTGAGGTCTCCCAGCTGTATCCTGATGAGCTGCTTGCATGCCTTGTAATCTTTAGGACTTCATGACAAGCTGGCCTCCTTAGAGAGAAAAGATGTAGCTCCTGTGTATTTCAGGCCAGTGCTGCACAAGTGCAGGTAGTTTGCTGCTCACAACTATTTTGTTGACAACACCAACAGCTCCTAAATCATTTGATTTTTTAAAATACAGATATTCTACCAAGAATTTGGAGCTTCTTTCTTCTAAGCCACTTTTCAGTTATCAGATAAGAACCTGTAATTGGATATTATTTTTTTGTTGTTGTTTGCAGCTTAGGCTGAATTTAGAGTTGGTGATCTAACAATTTAAGGCCATTTGGTACAATATTAATTTCCTATGATAACGTCCATCTCTTCCCAATAAAATACTCATCTGTTATAGCTTTTGACCCAGCCTAATTCTGCCTGATCTGAACTGAAAATATAATTCTCAGTGTATTCATACAGCATATTATACTCCTGACAGTGCTGGAAATAAATGAGCTCTACCTACACACCAGACTTAAGCGCATGCATTTTGATGTCCCCTTTTTGCAGATGTGAATGAGTGCAATGAGCTGAACAACAGGATGTCTCTCTGCAAGAATGCCAAATGCATTAACACCGAAGGTTCATACAAGTGTTTGTGTCTCCCGGGGTACGTCCCTTCGGACAAGCCAAACTACTGCACACCTCTGAACTCAGAACTAGACAGTGAACTGGAGTAGAGGAAAACCTCCATATCCTAAGCCCATATACTCTGCACTGTATAAAGAAAAGGAAGAAAAGTATTTAACTTGTGAAGAGAAGGCACCGGAGTAGCAAACGTAAGGGGAGAAAAGCATTAAAGTGTGTCAAAGGTGAGACACGATGGGCTGATTGTAAATCAGCTTCACTGAAGTGACAGACCAAATGGACACATTACTCTGTATGAAAGAAACAATCAAGTATATAGTGTGTTCATAAGAAAAAATGTATCTTTGAAAATAAGCAAAAACAGTGCTCTTATTTTAAACAGAGGAGCTTTGGTTTTTTGGATTTTGTTTTTAGTTTTTTGTTTGTTTGTTTGTTTGTTTTTACTATTGCTTGATTAATTTGGCATTTAAATAGTGATGGAAATATTTTATATTACTATGTCAGTTTTTGATTGTTCAGTTCCTTGCCTACTGTTTCTTTACAGATCTTCTTTCTGATCAGTACAAATTCTATGATACAGATAGTCTTAGACCATTTTGTAAGAACTGTTACACAGGGTAATGCTCCTCCTTCTCTGGAACATTGGTCAGTGACTTTTTTTTTTAATTTGCTAATTGTCTGCCCTGTGGAGCAGGCACCATTTTTTTCAAATGTTTATATACCTTGGCGAAAAGTCCTTATATTCATTTTGTATTCTGTATGGTTGTTACTGCACTTAAAGTTTTTAGAACCTTTCTTGCCAAGTTCAAAGCTGCTAGTGGACAATATTGGATTACTTTTGTACATTAAAACAAAAGATTTGAGCTCATGTCTGTATTGTAATATGTAAATTGAACACAAGAGAGATCTTGTATGATTACCCTAACATATTAAAGCTGTATATTAAACCTCAATAAAATCACCTTTTTTTTTAGAAAAAAAAAAAAAGCTGTTTACTAATTGTAGGCATTCTTTTTTCTTTTATTGGTGGTTTTATGTTACAAGAATCAAGCCCTCAGGTGTTTACAGTGCTAGAATTAATTTACATTACAATAGTTAGAGAGAGCTGGCTGGCTGGTTTTTCCTTCTCATGCTGTTTTAATAAGACCAGAATCTGAATTAGTTCATGCCTGAAGTTAGACTTCCAGAGGGAAGATTTCAAACACAGACCTACAGAAACTGTTTGACTTGGAAGCTGATTCCCATGGAATTTTTTTCTTTTCTGGTTTAGGCATATTTCCCACTAAATCTACAAATAAGGCTCTTCAGTATAATGGCCTAGTTTTAAGAAATACTGGAGAGAAGGGGGAGAATTTCCTTTTCTTGATGGACTGTACCTTCCCATCAGCTCTGTTTTTCAGAAGAAGGAGAGAAGGAGATGAGGAGACTGACTGACGTTTCACTTTGACCTTCTCCAGAGCGAAGAGAGTTTGCTTTGGAAATCCCAAAACAGGGTCCTTTTGATATTTTCCAAATGCAATATTTTTGCTGTGTCTTTTAGACCTGCCCTGCATTAAAAGGAAAAGGATAACATGCAGCTTTAAAAAGTGGGTCAAATTTGGTCTGATTGTCTGAGAATTAGATTTTTATTTCTCATTTCACCAAAAAAAAAGAAAGAAATATTTCACTTGGTTCTGAATCAAACTTCTTTTTCCAATATTTAGGTCAGCCACTGAACCAAAAATATCCTGAGTTTTATTCCTTTCAGTACTGCACACTCAGTCAATCTCATTAAAGTTCATGTGCCTGTTAACGTGCAGGAGCAACTGTCCTTCCCAGGGCCCCTTCTCTCCATCTGCTGGAATTTGACACTAGGACTAGTGAAGATAGTGTATGCTTAAGATCGGATGGTATCTTAAAATGCAAGAAAACTTCCTGAGTAAAACTGGGGCGGGGGGGGGGTTGATCTTTAAAGAAGAGACTCTTTGCAATGTGCCCATCTGCCTTGATTTTTCCAGAGTTAAGCTGAAGAGGGGTGGAGGGCAAGTCACTCCTCTCGGTCAAAAGAGGTGGCCTGCAAACACTACTGCTGGTGTATAATTACAGAAATAAATAATAATTAATTCTTGCTTACATGCTGTGGTTAAGGAGGAAGGAAGGAAGGTCTGGTCTTACTAAGGAATTCCGTAACTAAAGAGCTCTTAGTTGTCCTGCTTAAGGTTAATCCTCTGATCTTAATAAAAACCAAAGTCATGAATACAACCTTTCACTGGATTCAAGATGAGCTCTGGTCTGCTTTCAGCTGTCATGACAAATTCATAGACAAGACAGCACTCCCCCGACTCCCATCGCCAGTGGCCTCCTCCTGCTTCAGACACTGGCTGTGTTCAGCTCTGGAAGAGGCCCCAAAGCTGCCACTGCGGTCAGCACCACAGCCTCAGATTTTCAACGACCCAGCACTCCTTCAGTGCTTCCCCAGTAAGGGAGTTAAAGTGGCAGTTTGGGTCTCCGCTTTTCCTGGGAGTACCCCAGTATGACAGCTGAGGAAATAACACTCAGACTTCAGTACCCCCAGAAGTCTTCGCTTGGGGACAAACGCTGCACTGAATGTGTAATTCTGAGCCACAAGATCAGCTTCTTGGTGATGTATTACATCGTTTTAAAACAACAAATTTAGAATAGCCTGGGACTTTGCCAATCCCAGACAATATACACTTTAAGCCCTTACTTTGTGTTATTTCAGACAAAAAAACAGCCATTCCAAACCCAAGCTGTTCCATGAGCAACAAAGCTGAAATGAAGCCTGAATTCCTATGACCTTTCTCCGTAACTCTCCTCAGCAGACTGACTCCAGCTCCTCGCGCCTCTGTCACTTGCAACAAGCACCGGCAGCACGCGTCTCCAGCTGTGGGTGCCAGGGCAGGGTGATGGATGCACATGCATTGACACAACTGCTGCCAAACCAAATGTGGTCCATGTTCTCAGCAGGGAGGTTTAGTTGAGTCACTTGTCTCTAGCTGTTCATCAGACTTCACAGACCTCAGATTGTACTGGCTTTTTCATCTCATTTGCCTTACACACATGGTTGCAATTGGTCACAGTGTTAAAAGCTATCAGTGTGGGTTTCAGAGAGATGGCACACACACTAGCCCTGGTTCTGCGGAAAACAAACCAACCACCAAACCTGAGCCTAAGTGGCCCCTTGGCCTACTAAGATGTGTTAATAGCAATTCACAAAAGGTTTTGGTGTGTGCAGCCGCCTTCCATCTCCACTGCCTGATTCAAGAGGGCAGCAGTTGACCCAAGCCCTGAGTGAAGCTTGAAAACATTCTTCTGGTTCAATAGCCATGTCCTCATCACAGCCACATTCTTCTATTACAAAGACTATAGGCAAACAGCATACTTTGCGCATGCTTCTGCCTTTCCCTTTGCCTCTTCTTACTTCTAATATACCTTAAAACACACACAGGAGCCAAAAGCAGACCAAACAGCCTAACCTCCACTTACATACCAGTGCTTAGTACTCCACGTTGCCTGGCTCCAGGCCTTCAGAAATGCTTTAACTAAGGAACCACAATTGAAGGAATTAAAGGAAATTCAGCCAACCTGACCTCAGCCTCTGGAGCCCACCTACTTTGCCTCAGTGTAGTAAGGCTGGTCCTGTCATTTCACCTGAAAAGCTGCAGGGCTTAGGAATACAATTTTGATTCATAGTTAAATAAACATTTTCTTAACATCATTAAGACAAGGGATTGGACACCACTGATGTAGCCTTTTACTTGTAACAAGAGTTGTGGTTTAGGTGAGAGCCCTAAAAATACAGAAACTACCACTTAAAATTCCGTGATTCAAGTTTCTGTGTGCAGCCGAGTCTGGAACTGATTACAATTTATACCAAATGGCACCATGACTTTTTACATTCATATGGACCCTTAAAAAAAAATATTAGTCCTTTTTCAGCCAGCCATTTCCTTGCTACAAAAAATAAAATTGCTGACATGGTAGAACTGAATTCTGCTGTTCTCTTATGATGCCACTGTGTCAATGAGAAGTTACTACAGAACTAGTTACACACATTTCAGCTAGAAAGACATCTGACATGAATAGATACTTTCATGTTGGGATGCTATTCAGTGAAAAATTAGCCAATGTTAAAACTATTCAAAGTGAGCACTAACATTCCTTCAGAAAAAATCAGTCACAGCTGGACAGATCATTTCAATCTGAGAGACAAAACTGGCAGTCATGACAAATATTCAGCTAGTCAGGGGCAAATGACACATTCAAATAAATTCATGACTAAGAGAAGTCCTAAAACGCTAAAGGCACCAAAGCGGTTGTCATGAAGTATTAGCTCGCAGTGATCCTCCCCATCACGGGGGTTTGAATCTGAGTTTTGGGTTCTTTACTGCCCCTTGAGTGATGTCCATATAGCAGTGGAGGGGCTTCTGGCTTTGGCACTCTTTCTCAGCTTTTCAAAAGGAAAGGTGACAGACACCATTAGAGCATGTCATGGGCTTGTTCTGGCCAACAGTTGAACCACAGTGCGTTCCTTCAGAGTGCAGAGCAAACTTAAAAACCCCACTGCTGCCTCTAGAAGAGACTACAGTATTGTTCTTTCAGTAATGCCACCCACTTTGAAGAGTAGGTTGTGCTTGCTGGAGACTCTCCTAACACTAAGCAGGCCAAGGGAGCTATTAAGGAGCAATTTAAGCAAAAAGGAGGTGAATTGTGTGTCACAGATGCTACTACTCTCGTTGGAGGTCATTATTTGGTATTAATATAACTTTTTCTATCAGAACAACCTTGAAATTTACCTTGGGAAGCTAAGC
This sequence comes from Phaenicophaeus curvirostris, assembly GCF_032191515.1. NCBI lineage: Eukaryota > Metazoa > Chordata > Aves > Cuculiformes > Cuculidae > Phaenicophaeus > Phaenicophaeus curvirostris. The sequence continues at coordinate 71,973,346 of NC_091393.1, read as the reverse complement.
AATGTGTCCAAAAACAAGAAGCAGGAAAAGTAAGAGTGAGTGAATCAGGAAAATCATCTATTTGCTGAAGGCTTCCTGATGAGTAACAATGTCAGCTTGTGAGAGAGTGACAGTGTTCTTTGGGAGAATGTGAAGGACTGGGAGACAACAACTGCGTTCACATGCAGGAACATCCTAACACAGGAGAACTAGAAAATCTGGACTTTCCTGGGGCACAGCCTGAACATCTAGCATAGGCTGCATTTGCGCATCAAGCTGTGAAAGACCTTGCACACCAGCACCAGCTCTGCCAACCTTTACTATCTGAGCACTCATGTACCAGAGAACATGCGTTTAAATAAGATTAACCTGTGATAACCTGCATTAATAAGTGATATTACTGTCTGGTGGGGAAAGGAGGACATAAACTAAAGAAATGCTGGGTGCCAGCCATGACAAATTTCCTTCAAAACCACTGAATCACCAGATGTATATTTTGACTCAGAAGTCTACAGGCTGCATGTTCTGTCCCAGCTGTGTTTGAGGCCTGTGATTACTCTACTCTTCTCTCTGTGCTACAGCAGCTGAGTGACCTCACCAAACTTTGAAGTTTGCCCTTCCTGAAGCAGGAGATTGCACCAGGAGCCTCCAGAGGTCCCTTCCAAGCTACATTTTTCCATGTGGAGAGGCTGTGACCTGACACAGCAGCCTCTGCTCCCTATCTTTATGTGAGACAGGAAATCTGATAGAGGGGACATCACGCCTTTCCCTTCTTCTCCCACACCCGAGTACATGCTGGGAGCCTTTCACTTTGGAAAAAACAGAACACCAACCTGCTCAGCCCATCTCAGGAGAATCCCATCTGGAATGAGCAGTGTGCACGATGTGCATTGTTGCTTGCTGTTGACCAATATGCTCTTGAAAAGCTGAGTGGCAACCTCAGGTAGCAGGAAAGTCCTGCAGCAAAGTTTTTGTTCTGACAAAAGACACAGAGGAGGAAGGAAATTAGGATTTCTTATTTCTTTCTACACTGATTTCTCTTCCCCTCAAGTCATGCTTTGCCACATGCTGCTCTCCATTCGTGCTAAACCAAGGGGGATGGAGAGGATACTGTTAGCCAGCATGGAAAATTTCTATGTGACAGTTTCAGCATCACCTCCAATCCCTACTTACTCACACTGCCAGGATCCGCTCTGGGCTGGATTTACCAAAGTGCTCCATGTTGATTTAGCTCTCCTCACACTGAAACCTGTGGCACCTCCACAGATTCCAGTGGGAGCAGAACAAAGGCTGTGCCAAGCTTTTTTGAAAAATCCCACCATGTGTGTTTAATGAGGAATGTCTCTGGCAGAAAAGTTTTGAGTGCAACAAAGAAGATTTTTTTTATTATTTCTTTCACATTAAAAGTTCAATTTCTGCCACTTCTTAACCAGGAGGCAAATGCCCTGAAGGGTGGGTAGGACCTGCTCCAAAGTTACAAGCCTGATATAATCTATTTCCACCTGTAAGAGTCGGTCAAAGGATCGATTTCTGTCTCAACATTTTCTCATTTTTAGCCTCAGAACTTGACTGTATAAATCACAAATGCAGGCCTCAGAAAAACAGCCAGAGCTGGTACGGAACAAATGCTTTGTACCTAACTACCTGTACCTGCCTCCTTATCTCAAAAATGTTTTGTACCTGTCTTCAAGCCTCCTTGCTCCCTACCATTGTGAAAGATCCATGAAGCGAGGAGGAAAAGACAGGAAGATTAATGACGGGACTTCCCATAGACCCATAGCCAATAGAGCATGCGTGCAAGGTGATGATGACTACTGGCCTGCATCAGGAGACCCCAGGTCGACCACCGCCACCAGAAGGAGCACATGCGCAAGGAGAGGAGACCTGCAGACACTCATCTCTTGGCATGTGTGGCCTGCTAGGTGGGGATTGGCACATCTCCACAGGCAAAGGTGGGTCACAGGTGTATTGACTAGCACAAAAGACAGCTCTGGAGCACCTGAATTAGGGGGGGTAACAGAAGACCAAGACAGAAGAACACCCCTCCACTGTGGGATCACCTCTATCAAAGACTGAAACAATGGAACGCCTTCTGGACCAGGACTCCCAGAGACGCTGGACATCTGTGGACCCGTGGTGGTAGCTATGAACCCCTTTTCCTTCCCTCTTCTCCCCATCTCTCTTCTTGATCTCTGTCTGTCTTGATCTCTGTAAGTTGCTTTATAGGCATAACTAATAAAGTGCCAGTTTAGATCGAAATTTGACTCTCTTGACTCTTTGAATTATTTGCACTCTGAAATCATAAATGAAACAAACCACCACGCGTCCACTTACGGGCGGACCATGACACCACCTAAAACTGAATTAAACTTTTCCTGACATCTAAATGGTCCCTGTCACTTTATGAGTGGCCACCATCCTCAGGATCCACACCTCCCCTTCCTGCTGCAGCTTAGCTCTTGCCACAAAGGCATTCCTCACTTTCTATCCTTTTTGATACCCTTTTGCAGGGCCAGTCCTCACTGCAATCCTACTTCTGCTTTTTGCCCTCTCATTTGCTCATGGCCCAAAGCCTTATTATCCCATGCACCTATTCCTTCCTGTTCATTGGCACTGGAGTCCACAAAGTAATTTTCAATCTCTAAATACAGATTTGGCATGTGGGGAAATTGATAGCTACTATCCGGTACTAAGAAAAATCTTCCACCAAGGTAAACTGATCCCATCTGTCACAGAGGTCTCTCTCCTCACAGAAACAGAAGACACCACCACTAAGTCAAGTTTGTATTCTTCCCAAAACTACCCAAAGCTACATGATGTTCATTTTCCTTATTTTACCACAAGCAAGAAATGTTTATATGCTTTCAGCAATGAATGTGTTCTTCTTTGGCCTGCAGCATCAACAAACTGAGCTGAACAGCAAACATGGAATAAGAAATTTTCAAAACTAAAACAGGAAAGGGAAATCCTTTGCACAACAGTGAGCTGAATGAACATGGACTTTTCATTCACATTTGCTCAAGCTTAGATGTCAGTTTGCCAAAAACTAAAGAAAATAGAAAATTATTATTTTAAAATTCCCTTAAGCTGAAAAAAAACCTCCAAATTACATTAACAATATTACTCATTGCAATATTAGACAAAGCAGATGATAGGGAGCTTTTGAGGGTTTCATTATTGAATGAAACAATACATAATGCATCCAGAGATATATCTTGTTTTCACATCTGGTAGTAGCTCTGGTATTGGGTTATTCCACAAGCAGGTAGCAATAACTACTTTTAGTCAAGCTGGCCCTTACTTCATCCAGTAAAACTTGGTTTATGGCTGAGTGTTTGCTAAAAACATTGCATCTATGTGGGAAACCACGGCTCGTTCGGGGAGTCAGAGTGTGAGCTTAACATTGGCCTTGAACAGATGCCCGTGTATCCTTGGAGAAGCTGGAAGGTGCCAAGAAGAGCCGAGTAAACAAGATTAGGAAGCTGCCAGGCCGCAGGTGGAATCACCCAATTATGAAGTTAGAACTGAGAAAGAGTCATCCAATTATAAACTGTTGGTCTCTAGTTAAACCAATCATATATGAACGCGCAGTTCCTGAAAGGGTATAAAAAGTCTTGTAAAATCAATAAAGATGTCCTTTTGCCCACAACTCCTACATGTCGTGGATTATCCCAACCACGACCCATCTACCAAATACTAGACCTAACAAAACATGCAGATGCGTACCACAAGGAAGATAGACTGAGAAATTCTAACACTATAGGCATTTTCTTTGTCTAAACACCTAACCAAACAGCTCCAAGATACCCAGCTGTATACAGGACTCAAGGGCATAGACCCTCAGCACAAGCTCCTCGCACATGGTCTACCAGCCTCCAGGGCACACCAAACACAAGGTTCTTGTAGCAGCCCTCTTTTGTTGTGATTCCCTTATACTTCTAATGTTGCTGTTTTAGATCTCCATGAGTTCCACTGTCATCTCTTCATTCTGCTGTACAAGCACGTTGTATTGTTATATGTTGATCATTCTTTACCCAGAGAATCACAGAATCACAGAATCACAGAATGGATCCTCCATCCCTGGAGATGTTCAAGGCCAGGCTGGATGAGGCTTTAAGCAGCCTGGTCTAGTGGGAGGTGTCCTTGCCCATGGCAAGGGGGCTGGAACTAGATGATCTTTAAGGTTCCTTCCAGCCCAAACTATTCAATGATTCTATGAAGTGCATTTGACAGCATCTGTATTAAGATTTTCCCACCTAATTTTGGTGCTACTCCAGTGAATCCAGTGACACACAGGGATTAACTGTGCTCCCAGTGTATAAAGAACCACAGCGGTTTTCTAACACTTCAAAATTTTGAAAAGTAAAGCAGTTCAACACTGTGAGGAAGAGAGCATTTAAAATCTTTCGAAAGAGATCTAGTAATGCTGGAGAAATTTGCTAATTATCTTTTTTTTTCCTATGTTTCAGAACAAGTAGCCTCTCACTGAACTCTTCCAACTCCCCTGTTGACAATATGAAACATGAACTAAAAGGTACTTGCAATTAATGGACAAAAAGTAAGAGTCAAAACAAAATTTTTGAACTCTGAGTTTTGGGATTTCAGCTCTCTTTATATAAGGCTTTTTATAGTAGGATCATAAATGGAATGAAGTATCGGCAGCTTGCAAATTTTTTTTTTAATAATTAATGAATATCAATAAAAGTTAATAGAATTCTCCCATTACACAACACGCAGGAGATCTGAATTCAGCACCAGCTGTTCAACAGCTGGACAGAAATATAAGCAAAAATCATAAAAAAGTGGAGGTACAGTAGGAGAGATTAAGTCTTTATCATTTTTTTTGGTCTGAAAACTGCAGAAAGGAGAGCTCCAGGGAAGCCTGCTGTTCACAGGTTTTAACAGCACAGATACTTTTCCACCTGCCTTTGTCACTAGAGGTCAGCACAGCATCTGAAGTGCCTCATTGTTCGTGTTTAAGGAATAAGAAAATTCGTAACTCTGAAACAGTGGTTTAGGAAAAGCTCCAAAGATAGAATCTGTGTTTCTGCAAAGGGAGAAGTGTGAAACGTGAGCCTCAAAAAAGAACAGAACAGCAACTGAAAATCCTAAAGTCAAAATCAGAGTAAAAGCACGATAGAATTTTCAAGGTTTCTGCAGAGCAACTAGAGTCTTATGATGGCTGTTTTTTAAAACACCCATTAACCTAAGGTAAAAGCTGTCACCTAAAATCCAGCTGACTCTAAGGGCTCTTCCTGATGCATGAGAACTCAACTATTTAATCTCCTGCACAACAAAGTTCCTACCCCAAGCTGAAAGCAGTTAGCTAGTCCAGCTCATGTAAAGCTAGCTCATACATAGAGGTCAAGGAGGTTGGGGAGGAATTAACTGAGCTGGAACAATTCCTAGGAATGCAGGGGGTGGGAAAAAACAACCACAAACAGACACTCATCTTCCCAACAAAACAAACCAGATATCCACTGTGTGATCCTTGTGCCTTTGAAGTCACTGGGGAAACCTCATGCTTAGGAACTCTCACTGCGCACACTGCTATTCCTGTCCCCTGGGGCCTCTCAAAGGCCCCTTACGGCCAGCCAGGAGGTGACATCCTATCACAGCACCTGACAGGAACTGTGAAGGAGCAGCTCTTCCTTTTAGAAGAGGAGTCTGCAGCAGAGACAGGTGCAGGCAACAGAGATCTGGGATTGAAGAGATGTCACCTCTTGGTAGGGCAAATCAATCACCTACACTCCCAGCACATGTGCCAGAAAAAGGGTCCATGTTCTGTTATGATTTATGGTGGTCAATTCACCGCTGCAGCAGAAGAACATATTTGTCAACACGATCTAGACTTCCAACGGAGAACTGTATAGCCATACCCCTGCCCTACCCTAAACTGCAGCTAAAGGGCTTGGACTACGATGTTGTCCATAAGCTGACACAACAGTGTTTAGGACAACTTAATCTGTATCCCCTGCTCTAGCCAATATAAGAAATCGATACCTTGAAATCCAGAAATGTTTGGTTGGCAAATGGAACCCCCTTGGAACAGGGGCAAAGGAAGCTACAGGAGAATAAATTCACACTGACATATGGGAAACCAGTGTAAATGAGAACCTAACTCCATCAAGCCAATAAAAAAGTAGATGAATACTAGCCATTTTTAAATATTATCTTTCCTAATCTACATCTGACTATGAGGGGTGAGTAAAATGGTGTGCACCCAGCTTCTGGCAACCATGAAAATTAGCACATTCTGGCAGGGAAGTATTTTTCTTAGAGATTACCTGTAAAACCCATTGTTACTCTTCTATTACTATATTATTCTACAAAGGAGGAAACAATTTGTCACTGCTGTTTCTTTTCTCACTTTTTTTCCTTGGAAATTTCATTTCTAGAAGACACACATTAAAATAAATACAAGAGTAGAAAAGATCACCCATCTAAAGGCTGAAGTGCAGGACTACAATGCTTGAGATCTTCCATCCATTATTAAAACCATTGTGTCATAATGCATGGGAGTCAAAAATGGACACCTTGCTGTGCTAAGTGCTGTAAAAAAAAGGTTTTCTCTCAGTGGAGGTTTGAACCAAGAAAATAGGATGGATACAGGTGGGAAAAAGGAAATAATGAGATAATGCTAGCAATAGTGATAGCAGCTGCCCTCCCTGTATGAACAAGGAATGCAGTCAGGGGTGGGGAGGTCTGACATGCTATTCTGAGCAGCCAGGACAGCAGAGAAGCCACCGAGAAAGATGGGCAGCACCAGAAGAACAACTTCTTGGAGCACAGTTTACCTTTGTGGAACAAAACACTACCTGCCACTCTACAGCAACAGTGCTGACACTTTTGAGGGATGGTGGAACAAAGGAGTTTTGCAGAACAGCGAGTTAATGTTGCAGTTTTTTATAGCAGCTTCTTACAAGCGAGGGAAAAAACACAAGGGCACTTGCGTGAAAACTTTACGTGTTATCCATAAATCAGTTTGTAAATATGTATATATATATAAAAGATGAAACCATGAGCTGGCTGGAAGCAAAGACCTGTTCTGCTAGTCTGAATTATGTATACCCTAAGCAGGTCAGAAGATATGACTGGAAAGTGAAGAGGGGACAAGTAAAATACAAGATGGAGAAAGGATTAAAAGCAAAAACAACCAAGAAAATAAGCTTTCCACATAAAAGCATTACTTCCTGTGATACCTTTGTCAAGTTACTCTATTTCCTCATCAATACCATGAAGATAATATTTCCTTATCCTCCTTCCTAAAAGATTTAAACTCCTGGTTGTTCATACAGAAATCAGTCACAGGAAAGAAATGGGGATGCACATAAAGTTTGGGCCCTAAGAACTTGTATATTTTGTAAATGAAGCTTTAACATAAATCTTCACTATTATGCCATCAGGTTTAATGTATGTTCTTTTTATAAGGTACAGAGAAAAAAACATGCATTGTGTTTTGGTAAGCAAGAAGGTGAAAAACAAATTAGACTTCTGTTTGTTGTCTCCCTTCATTACCACACAACCAATCTGAACCACACAAAGGTAGTTTATGGCGTAAGGGCTTGCAGAGCATAACTACGCTAACCTCACGAGGCCACAAACACACAGGGCAGACAACCAGCACATTATCTTCTAAGTGTATGTTGACTCACAGCTTGAGTCCAACCCACATTTTTTCCATGAGTTCTTTTTTTCAGGTCACAATGAACTGTTCCTCAGCTTGCCCCATAGCTGTAAGTGGTAGATCTTTTGGGATATTTCTGTGTTTTGATGATTTGCTTGAGTGGCAGAGAGGAGGAAAACGATACATTTTCTGTAGAGTGCATATATACTACAATTAGAAAGCCCTTTAAACTCACAGCTCCTCAACTGCTATGAACTGGCACAGATCCATTAAAACCAATTGGCCAGATTCCCCAGACAGCTCAAATTAGTGCCGCTCCACTGAAGCTGATGAAGCAACACCAATGTGTAGAAGATAGGAATGTGGCCCACAGTCTGCACTGCAGTCCAGAAAGACCATCTGTGTTTAACAGGATCAAAAATCAAAAGGAAAGTCTGTGTCTTTATAATTTACTCAATACTTCTGAGACAAGTTATTTCCCTGGTGTTAAGTTAGGTAGACTAAACAAGAGCTATACAAGATAAAAACCTGTTTATTATTGTTCTTCCTCACTATAGCTTTACCACGGAAAGTTAGGTCATTTCTTGCAACATATTCCATAAAGCAAGGAAACATGAAAGCAAAAAGAAGACAAGTGAGGAGACAAGAGGGACAGGAATAACACTGTAAAGAATTCAAGCTATTTAATGAATTATAGGCATGAAAAACTAGAGTGTGCTGTCCTGCTGGTGCTGACTTTATGTCAAACCCATTCCCACTGATGTCAGTGGAAAGGGTGGCATAACACAATGCTGCTCAGCAGCACAAGGGAGGGGCAACATAAAAGCAGAGGAGGTGGCTTCAGTAGTTCAGCTTTTTCTTTCAGAGGCTGCTCTGAAAACCTTCCATACTGAAATGTCGTGGGAATTTGATACCATTTTCACCGTTCTAATTGTGAAAGGCCACACGCGGATCTAGAACGAACTCAGTAATCATCACTAGAGCGGAAATCATATCAAAGCATCTAGTTTCATGTTTTGTGACTCATTGGTAGAAATCAAAATTATTTGTGCAAAGCTTCTTTGAAGTCTCCAGCAAAAAGCAGTGTTTTTGTCATGCTGCCATTGGATATCTCAGTCTGAGTTCTCTGGTAAAGAATTCACATTTCTCTTTACATGAACAAGATGATTCTGCATACAGGAACTCACCAAATACAGTTTGCTTGCATTCTTAACACGTTCACACATCCATGTATTTTCAGGGCACAGAGTGCCCTGAAAGACAAGATGCATTGAATTCCAGGGGACCAAAACCATCCCCCCGAGTTCTGGGCACCACAGTGCTACTCTGCATCTGCTCATACAGCCATTTTTTGTCCTATAGGCTAATGCTTAAGAAAGGTGAGTAAAAATGGGGCTATAGGAGAAAATATCCATACAACCCTTCTGCTTTGACACAGAAAAATGTAACTGCACCTTACAAGTATCTGCCTTCAGCAACTCTTTCTCACTCTGCTCCTAGCTCTCTCGTGACTCCATCAGCTATCTGATCGATACCCAAAGGAAACACTGAAGTGGAAGCTCTGAAGACCTCCCTCAAGACAGACACTCCTCAAGACTGTAAGGGTAAAATGGGAGTGAAAAAGTTTGCACATGGGTGAGAATTTCTTCCAGTGGGAAAAACTGGAGTGACAGAGGAAAAAAATTCTGCTTTAGCCCTGCATTCTCTTTTTAATATTCGGAGATGCTTTGAATAACATTAAGAAAGGATGTGTGTGTTTGAAAGAAAGGCTGCCAGCAAAATCAGTGTAAGCATTCTCCTGCCAATTGTGCTCTACTGGCACCATTCTGGTTTACCTTTATAAAAAAAAGTACTTTCAGTGAAAACCTTGGTCTTCAGTTATTATAGATTTTTGAGAAATCAACAAAAATCTTTATTCACCCATCACTTGTATGTCTCTTCTTTTCTTCATAAACAATCACATTCTTGTCATGAGAGACAGGTCTTTGCAAAGTTCTCAAAAATGCACGCACATTCCTAAAGATGCTCTTGATTTTTAAAATTCTCTGGCATCGCCTAGCCTACCTAAAACTAACACAGATTTGCAAATTCATACATAAAATACCATACTAGCTAACAGTCATGATCATTTCCTACATAATATGACTTAAACAAAAGGTTTAACATTTTCCAAATTCCTCAAATGCCACAGGACCTTAACTCTCACCAATTTCAGCAGGATACATATGTGTATATTTCACATAGAAACCTTAAACAGAAGAAAAATTACTTATCCGTGTAGCAATATCTTAGCAACCTTTTAAATCTCTACCTTCCCACTAAAATAATCACCAATCCCAAACCATGCATTACAGTCTTAGCTACCTTCAATAAGCACATTGCTGTTCTAACATGAAACTACCAATGTAAAGACTAGCAGAAAGCCTTTTTACAGCATTTTACACTATTTGTATAAATTGAAAGAAAGGCGTGTACCTCAGACAGCAGAAATTGTGGGAAGAGTGAGAAGAGATAAAGTGCCAGGTAAGTACAGTATAACATTATCATCTTAACTGAGTATAATGGGAAAATATTGTTTGGTTTGTGTTTGGTTTTTAAGCTTGACAGGTCCTTGGAAGCATGGTTATGTATTTTTAAAACCACTAAGCTGAAAATATTTAAAATTTGAAAGCTTCTGATGAAAACTTGACCTAAAGCCTGTCAAAATAATTCTTTATCTCAAATTAAGTCATAAAATGTATTTGAAGATTTTAACACAGCTGCCATTCAAGAGCTACAGCTGCACAGCCAATCACATTGAATTCATGCATGACAATTAGGTTTCCATGCATGTAAGTGCACTTCATTTGCTTAAAGGCTTCTAACCTCTTAGTCTCCAACTTCAGGCTGCAAGTAGATCTCACTGAGGAAGAAACTACTTAGATGAGTTGGTGATTCACAGACTTTAAACATCACTCTTAAGCATCTGGGATTTGCACCTCCTATATCATACATTTTGTCATCCTATAACCTGTTAGCCATGTTTGTCCTCTTTTCTAAGCCAAAGGAAATCTTTGTTCTGATTCTGTAATCTCAAACAATTTCAAAGATATAATCAAAATTAAATATTTAAGGGAGGTGATAATTACTTAAGAGGCTAAGGTCGAAAGTCCTAGTGCTGCTATCTCTCCTCTTTTTTTTTTTTTTGAGTACAAAAAATTATATCCTAGCATGTTTTTTAACAAGTCAAGTCTCCACAGGAGAACAGTGTCTGCAGGGCAATCTTTTATCAAATTCTTCTGCTGGGGGAGGGGGGGCAAAAAACCCTAAGATCTTTCCTTTGTTTAAATGCATTTCCTGCCTTCCTTACTGCTATAGACTGTGTTGTGGCAGGCCTATTTATAGTCCAAAGAAAGGAAAAAGCACCACTGGAGGCAGGAAAACTAAGTTGGGAAAGAATAGAAGGAAGTGTGGCTGCCATTTAGCCAAACAATCTAGAACTAATTGAGCTCAGAAGAGCCCCAGCCCAGTGAAGCTGCTGGGAATGAACAGAGCACAGTCCTGCTTCTCCTTCCATGGCCCTCCCAGGGCTGCTGAGTGTGAGAGTCATGTACAGGACACTGCCAGGCAGCAAATAATCTCAGCATCACAGCACCATGCAAAGAACTCTTTAAAAGAAAAAGGAGTGTGCTGAAAGTTAGATACCTCTCAAATTAAGGTAAGTGTCTCTTTCAGGCATTTCTGCTTGCTGCATTCTCCATGTCTTTTTATATGTAGTCAGACTGGTGAATGAAAACAGAATGAGCTTTGGAGAAGGAGTTATATCTGATTTTTAGATAAAGGTTTGGTAGGACGCCTGAGTTTTAGGTAAAAAAGTCTGAATTCAATTATGAATTCTTCAGAACTTTCCTTAAGCAAAAGAAGTTTTTTTGTCATATATCCATAAGATAACTTTGTTGTTTTCCTCACCTGAGTCATGTTCATCTTATAATTTGTGATTCAGTACTAGAGAAATGTTGACAGTAACCATATGCCCCAAAGAAAAAATAATGAAGTCAGCTCTGCATTGGGTTAAATATATAGATTTAGAGACAGATAAATGGAGAAGTATATGTAATATATATTTATACAAGATGTGTTAATTTAGAATACATAAACATATCAAAATACATCATTTCTAACTGAAATTCCATGAGAATTTAATTTTGTACTCATGAGGTATATTTGAACATATGAACTTAGCCAAAATTAAAGCATCTGAATTTTCTCTAGTTTTAGAGTTTATTATGGTGGGTTATTTGTGTATGTATGCAGGCATGCATTAAAAATATACTATATATAGATATCAATATATATTATTCATTGTAGTTTTGCATTGCAATACCATGTAGTTACCATTCTGAGGCCTAATTTAAACTGACAGTAGAATGTGAGTGGAAATTTTTAGTCTACTTATTACCAGATACTACACAGAGAGTTATGATATCATGACTGCCTGTGTAAGGTGCTCCTATTTCATAGAACCATAGAATAACCAGGTTGGAAGAGACCCACCGGATCATCGAGTCCAACCATTCCTAACAAAAGAGACATATTTAAGACATACCAGTGTACAGACCATATTAATTCATGGAATTAGCTTTGACAAGACAGACTATTAAGAAAAATGAGAATTTATTTTTACATTGTGTTTGATTTTGATTTCCAATATGACCTTTGCTCTTCTAACAAAGGAAATGCTGTTGTGATTTGAAGGCAGGAGGATAGAAGCTATAGAATACTAGATTTGGGATTTCACCTTGCAATTTTCATCTTCTTTGAATGATTTATGGAAAAAACCCTTTGTATTAGTCTCACTTGTGTTAACACACTACCTCTATGCATACACTACTCGGATTATTTATTTATTATTCTGATGTTGCTTAGGATTAGTGGTTTATGGCAAAAAGTTGCTGGTGAGTAAAAAGGAAGTATGATGTGTTATTATTCTGCTGTATCCCCATGGATGCTGTTATGTTTAGAGTCTGTTATTATGAAGATAGCAAGCAGGATGTCACCCATGTAGGTGAAAAGCTGCGATAGGACAATTGTAAATAACAGCAGTCAGCTGAAACTCTGATCCAGGGAGGTGCCAAGCAGCACTTCCAATGAAGCAGACATTAGTCATTGCTCATAGAAAGGATCAGGCTTTTCTTTGTCTCATTTCAAAGTATTCATTTATTTAAGTCTTGTCTTGTGAAGAACAGAACACCTGTAATATGGATAAAAATAGAAACCTGTACAGATAAAAGCTCTTCAGACTGCAATTTGAGTAACTAGCAAAGCATGCTCTCACTCAGGTAACATTCCTTGCTTTCAATTTCAGTAACTGATTCACTGCACAAAGACTAAGCAGAAACAAAAACAAACAAACAAACAAAAACCAAAAAACCCCAACTGTTTCAATTAAAAAATGTAAGGTTAAACTGTGTAACCACAGATAAGCTTTTGTAAAACTCATAGGATGGAGAGAAGGAATGGAGGCAAAACTGCTGGTAAATACTCACCCAAGCAAAGCAGCATTGCAAATTCTGCTGTTAAACAAAGGCAATCTTTTCCATGAGATATCAGTTAGTGCAATACTACTGAACAACAAACACCCTATCATTCAGATTTATTCAAGTCTGTAACACTCACCACAACATTATTTTAAAGCTTCTTTTTACTGCATTAATGTAGTAGCAAAACAGTAACTATTGCTTAGCTGTAAGGAGATGTAATTATACAGGAAGAGGTGCTAAAATAATATAGTGATGCACTTCCACATGTATTCGTATAAAAAAATATTATAGGTGGTACTTAGAATTGCCTAGTTGATACTCTTAATAAATACATATCCTTAATGAATAATTAACAGAACAAATTCTAATGAGATGCACAGATGCAAATCCACTGGAGCCAAGAGAGCTGCTGACACCACTGACAACAGAGTTTGTTGTTCTGACTATAAGGACAACATACTCCACTGGCTACTCAACTAGTTTCTGTTTCTTACAGTATGCTGTACAGGGAATATGACGCTGGCTTGAAGCTACCCTACTCTTTCTTCACTCTTCTCCCATTTTGGCATCTAAGCCAGGTTCAAAACAACTTGGAATCAGGGAAAATGTGTCAGCAGTATGGCTAGTGGTGCTCTAAACGTACTGTGCTCTTTCAAAATAAGTCAGATTATCTTAGAAAAAAACAGCTCAGAAATTACTTTAAGGTTTTCTGCCTTTGAGAACTTATGGCCAATGTTTTCAAGCTTACCTCTGTAACTGCAAGAATTAGTAACGCTGTTAGAGCTGACAAGCTCATGAGTTCGAAGTTTGCAAACTCAGATTTTTTTCCTGAAGATCCAATGATTCCAGAAGGCTTCAGAATGAAATTCACACCCCTGCACCTTATAAAATCTTACTACCTGTTAGATTCTAAGGTCTCTGTAGGAGATTCTTTGTATATAAACACTTTTGAGTGTTCACAAGTACTAACAGGGTTGCAATTATTAAGACTCCAAGATAAATACTAAACAGGAGAATTCGATATACCAGAAGAAAGTGGAGGTTCACATGCTTTCTACCCTGCCATTATTTTGCCAGGAGATGTAAGGAAGTCTACGGTTGCCAAACAAACACTTCAGTTAACTGTCCATACTGAGTGGGCAGCGTGGGGGTTTCTTGTTCCAGGAAAGGTGACTCACCTTAAGAAAAATCATTTAACTTAAAAAATAATGCACTTTGGTGACAGACAAACTATCCCATGCTTTCGTGCAAAATTAGCTCAAGTTTAGTAGGATTTATTATTCCTCATGCACTTGCTCCAACATAAGTATCTTAATTTCTCCCTATGCCCCTATTCCACTGTACCAGGTGCCCTTACAAGGGAGCTTTGTGCTGCAAGTCACAATCAAGCCTGCTAATGTTACAGGTAAAAAAATAAAATAAAATAAAATAAAATAAAATAAAATAAAATAAAATAAAATAAAATAAAATAAAATAAAATAAAATAAAATAAAATAAAATAAAATAAAATAAAATAAAATAAAATAAAATAAAATAAAATAAAATAAAGAAATCAGAGCAGCAACTTAGTTTTACCAGTGTGTCTGTTTGGGGCAGTCAAAGTGTTTTTTGAGAACACGTGTACAGTCTACAGTAGTCTCACTCAGATAGCAGAACTGGGGAGAGGGAACATGAAAAGAAAGCCAGCTAAAACATAGTAAGAAATTGGACAGCGTCAAAATAATTATACAAAAAGAAGCAGCTGCTCAACACTTAAAACAGAAATGTTAGGGCTAAAAAATTATTTCTTTGATAATGTCTAAAATACCCAGTTTATAACTATGTGCTGAATAACATCCTGACTCATGCAAATGTTTTTACAGGTGCTTAAACATATGAGTAGTCCCATTGATTTACAGCAAAATTATTTCAACAGGCTGATAAAATTTAAAGGCAGGCAAAGTCATTAGATCATCTAGTCTGACTTCAAACACAGCATGCTAATCTTACCATTCCTCTTTTCCAAAACACAAAAGCTTGCCTGCTTCCAACAGAACATACACGTATAGCAGGTTCAAGATAAAAGTTTAAAGGGAAGATCATGATGTTCTTCATACATGAGTAGCAACTCACTACAGTGAAAGTTGTTCAAGTTGACACAAATTCCTTGGCTCAAATGGGAATTAAATGTTGCACAGGCTTTGTACCAGCTTACTGCACAACGGTGAAGGTCAATGTGTCTATGGAAGATGGACTGTTTCTCCCAGAAGTCTATGTGCCATCGGAAAAAGCCATTAACTTTACTTAGGTTGCTTTCCTTCTCTTCTAGTGGACTAGAGAAATATTATTGCATAAACAAGGACGAATGAAAAAGCTGCCTTGCAAGTTATTCTTCATGCCAAAGTGCAGTTATATTTTTACCTTTGGTTTTCTCATTTCCCACAGGCCATGTGCAATTTGTGGTACAAAATAAGGAGCCACTGTTCAGAAGCAGATGAAACATAGAAATGTTAAACAAATGGAGACATACGAAATTGTCAAATCTCTTATTATCACTTGAACACACATAGATAGCTTAAAAAGATTTATTATTTGCACAAAAGATGAGAAAAAGAGGGAGACTTGACCTGGGGCCTCCTTTGCAATCATCAGTAGCAGTGCATTTATATTATATGAACATAAAACAGCAGAACAGTGCTGTGGAAATATGAAATATATGGTAATAACAAAAACAAAACAAAAAAAAGAGAGAAGGGGAACAAGAAAGACTGCTGTGGAGTACAAGTCCACCTTGCCCACAATCCATATTCTCTTACCAGCATTCAAAGTTCCTTTGACTACAAAGAATCTCTCACTCTGTAGCAGAATAGAGGAGTTGGAACATACAACTTCCAGGGCTTCTTTGAAAACACAGCTAGGGGGAAAGTGATGGCATGTGCTTTAAGAAACTAAGTGCCTAAAAACACAGAAGCTGATACACAACCCAAGTGACAGTATTCACAGAACACCTACAACAAAGTAAAACTCCACTACGTGACTTAGTATTACCAATATTTGTTCATAGCAAAATTTTATCAAAAATACAGTAGGAAACACTGACTAATGTCTCATCCAAGGAGTCTGCAAGTTCAGTAACTATACAGGCATCTTCAGGTCTTGGGTTAGCATAAAAAAAGACATGGTGGATTTGAGCAGTATTCTTGTCTTTTCTCTTCGTCCTATTTCCACAGATTTTCAGGCTTGGCAATCTCCTTGTTCCATAGCACAGTACTTCTTTGGAAGCAGAGAGGTACCCTATGGGAAGGAGAAACCTTTCTCAGCTCTTGACGGCAGGGGAAAATGGCAAGCACACTACCATGTTTCAGTCCTCAGCTCTTCTGTAAACTCATTTC
The DNA here is from genome assembly GCF_032191515.1 of Phaenicophaeus curvirostris. NCBI lineage: Eukaryota > Metazoa > Chordata > Aves > Cuculiformes > Cuculidae > Phaenicophaeus > Phaenicophaeus curvirostris. The sequence goes on along the minus strand of NC_091393.1, from coordinate 71,956,850 downwards.
AGCAATTTGCTCTGGATTCTGCAATCTGCATTGGTTATCGCATTTGAAATGACGCTTCTCAGCCACCTGTTTAGTAATGGTTGCAGACCAGTTTATTATCACAGTGATCCCCAAACAGACTGTGTGGGCTCAAGCAACTGCACAATGCAAAATACAGCCCTGGTGTAACAGTTTTATAATGCAGAACCATACACCTCCAGGAGTATGAAAATGCAAACTGGCCAGTCTGTTGCCAGTACTACAAAGAAGTGATGCCACTTAGTCAAGATAGCACAAAGGCAGCAAGCAGCCAGGGCAGTTATGGTGTGATACAAAGCATTGCGGGTCGCCTGCTATACTAGCATGATTCGATCCTACACACAATAACTCATTTTGTGGGGAATTTAATGCTCTGTCAAGCTAGCAGGTCTGGAATTGTCCTATTAATTCATGATAGTTTATATTGTAAAGCTATAGGTCACTTCAGTTAGAACAAAAATTAATGTGTACCAGTTTCTCTGATTAAATAGCTCAGCATTCTTAGAATTTTTTATACCCTGACATGCTTTATTTTTCCAACATCATATCATAAATTGTTTCATTGCTATTTTGGATTATTACCATACCACAATTATACTGTGAGGCTGGAGACAAAGATGCATCTTCGAAGATGCTCAGCAGGTCAACCACAATGAGGATGCCTGGAGAAACCTTGAAAACTAATCTCTTCTAAATGTTCAAAACTGTTTAGAAATCTACTTCAGAGCAATAGAGGTAGTATTGGAAAAAATACCCTTTACGACAGATTTATTTTTGTGCTTAGTTGTGCTGCTGTGTCTAGGTGTAGAATTACAGCAGCATGTCCTTCAAGCTCTATTTCTGATACAAGCACATCTACCATGTGGAATATAGCTATTCAACTTAGCTGGTAATAGACAGCAAAAAGCTTTTGTTGCTTTGTTTAACTGTGTTTTTCAAAATATTCATTAATACAATTTTATTGCTACAGAAGAGGTCCTTATCACCTGCTTTGACTACATGGCACAATTTCACCCTATCTATTAGCAAAAGCAATGACACTACCCTTGAGCATTTACAGTGTAGAACAACTTGCATTTTTCAGTCCATCTCTCTGCTTCAGAGATTACAAGACAAGATTTCTCATTTGTTTCTAAAAGAGACAAATTCTTCATAGAAATTCTTTCTAAAAGAAACAAATTTCATTTCAATAACTGACAATGTGAGAAACATACACAGTTATTTTTCTGTTGCTTTGGATCAGCTATTTCATTAACTTCTGCTGCTTTTGTAAAAATGGGACTTACGCTATTGAACGAGAAGCATCTTGCATAAACTCACAAGCAGTATCCAATCTTGTCATAAAACAACTAAGAATCTATTAAACAAGAAAAAGTTGCTGAAAGCACTAAGAAACTTGGAACCAAAATGACCCATGCTGCATAGTGTCGAGCACTTGGTGCTTTTCAAGACATAAGGAATTCCACATCCTGGTCTATCCAAGTACCTTGAATGAATATCAAGAGATGCTTTTGATGCAATTCCTTGTCTGAAGACCATACACTGGATAAAAGACAAGTTTATTGGCTCAAGCACATATCATCAAAAGTAAATAAATAATACTAAAGATCTTAATTTGATGAGGGTCTTAATATTACTTTAAAAAAAAACTCCTTTTCCACCACAGCCTCTTCACTGTAACAGCCAATTAGCACTCAATTTATGCTGCAGGCTTTTGATGACCCTTTCAGAACATGTCCTGTAACAACACAAACACAAAACCAAGAATTATGACCTCTCTCAGTGAAACATTACCAAGTAAAATTAACTAGAAACAAAATACATCGTAGTCTTACAATAATAGGAACTATTTTAACAACTACAATTTCTTAAATATGTTGATATAAGGAAGGAACTATAAATTGCTAACTTCTCTGTGAATACTGTGTGCTTTGAGAGGGAGGGAATAAGGGAGAAGGAGAGATGATTTTGTGGATTTTGTTTTTGTTTGAGTAGGCTTGAGGTTTTCATTTGTCCCACTAGTCATTATCATCCCATTTCTAAATCTGAGTACCAAAGGTGCAGAAAAATTAAGACTGTTCCCTACTTTTCATGCCATATTTGTAATCCCTGAAATCTAATGTCTCCCTATAGTTCTTCAGAGAAAACGTTACAAGAGGTAAAGCACAGTTACCATTAACTCACAGTTGTGAGCGCACAGCATTTCCACAAGCCAGACAACAAAGTCTAAGCTGGACATCAAGAGGAAAAAAAGACAAACCAGAGGGAAGCTACTAGTAACATACATGAGTGAAAAGACTTCCTTAAGTGATTTGGTCATGCTATTCCCCCCATTTTTATAAGATCCATTCTTATCATCAAACTTTATCCTTTCACCTCCCATCTCTACCTCTTGGACCCTCTTTACTTCTATATCTGTGCTTTGCAGTTGCACTAGATGATTGTTGTGGGTACTTTCCAGCCGAAATATTCCATTCCATTCCATTCCATTTCTCCCCCATCCAGCCCTTCTGCACCTTAGCACTTCACTGCACTTCTCTCCTTCTAACTTCAATAACCTCTTCTGCATATTCCCCTCTATTCCAGGCATACTGCTTCTGGATTTTCCACTATCCAGATCAAACACTTAGGGGGAAACTAAAAGCCACCCAGAAGTGGTGGGAAGAGGGCTGGAAGGATGGGTAGGAGCCCCTCTGGAACATGGCGTGAGAAGCACTAAGGGCACAGACCATTGGCTGAATGTATTAATCCCCAGAGAATTCGGCAGCCACAGTAGCAAACACCCAAATCTCTACTGAGCAAGTGAAGACATTAGTCAGAAGCCTACAGAGTAAGTATTTACTAGGTTAACAAATAGAACCCCTGCTGTCTCCTATGATGCAATTGACCATTGAGGTCAGATATCTGCTTCAGAGATTAGAAGTGCTATTATTTTTCAATGCCACGCTTTGAAGAACTGTCTAACAGAGCACAACACTTTTTTCCCCTCCATTTTTTCTCAGAATGGAATTGCTGGATGTTTTATCTTAGCTCATAAACTCCAAATTTCAGGCAAGTTCATAGCATATCCAGTTTCAGTTTAAATTACAGTATTCTCATATACTTAAAATCATTCAAACCATTTTCTTCCCAATGGAAAGCAACCAGAAGTCTTAACTCTAGGCACGGCTATAGGCTCCACCTATGACATATAACTGCTGATACAAAGAAAGGAACGATTTCAAGGGTCATTCCTGAGGATGACCTAATTTGATGATACCTTATCTTCTCAGGTCTTGCTTTCTTAGCCATAGTGCAACTCTTGGGTGTACCTTGGGTACATAGTGCATTTGCAGTACTCCTGTGCCCCCTAGAGCATTATATTTAAGAACTTGGAATTGGCTTAGATTGCTGAGGGTATAATATATCCTATAGACTTTAAAAACTGATTTAATGTAATGTTGAAACTTATATAAGATATTTTCAGCAAAATTTCCTTTCCATTATGTCCTTCAGACACCCTTTAGCTGGCACCTTAGTGTAAAGTTGTTGGGCTATTTATAGCAGACATTTTAATCACACCTAGGTATTTATAAAACATCCTGTCAAGTGAAGGCTTCCGTAGTCTGCTTTCATTCACGTCTGCTGATAGCGAAGGCTGCATAATATATGGGGCAGTGAGGCAGACCAGCAAACCAGGCACCGTTCACTAGTTGTGGATTCCAATATTCTAAATGTCTGCAGTCAAATCACAGTGCAACCATTTAGGAAAAAACTGTAGTATCACAGACTTGCAGTTAGTATAACCTGACATTTATGTCCATTGAGAACCTTATGTCCTGTTACATAACTCCAAAAGAACACACTAACAGAAAAAGACATTTTCAGACAACCCACAAAACAGCCATGCATAATTGCCATATTCAGGAAATAACTCTATACTGCAAAATTGTGCACAGTATCAAAGCACTAATTCGGAGATAAACTCTTTATCAGTGATCAGTTTATAAATGAATGCACCTATAATTAATGACACATAAACAAGACATAACCAAGTATGTCCAAAAAGAAACAAGAAATGATAGTTGAAAACAAACCATGAAATAAGGACTCTCCTAGAGGAAGGACAGGCTCTGGATCCATTTATCCAGCACCAATAAAAGAATAACAACTTCCTGATCTCAAACTGAACCAAAATGGGCACCTCTTCCATTCTTTAGTTCTTTGAGACTTTTTTAAAAGCTATCCATTGTATTTGGAATTAAAATTTTCACCTTACATACACCCATCCCTATCACAATTCATTGCAATACTCATTTGTTGTTATTCCTGTTTAGCAGGTCTCATAGCATGCCTGAGATATCTGTTCATTCTTAGTTATTATTTGAGGCACCAGTGTTCACAGAGAAAAATGTACCCTTTTTCAGTGCAGTCGTGAGATGTTTTCTTCACAGAAAAGGAAGCTAATATACTGTTGCTTAACAAACAGCAAAGCCTTTTTCAAACAGAAGATGTCATCAGATAGATATAAGAACACATTATATGCATTGTATCTGCTTTAGCTATCTTATGAGGTTTTGTATGAAAGAAATGAAATAATAGGCAAGAAAGAATGCCTCCACAAGTTTTTTGAAATTTTTTATTTTCAGGAATTACACCCCAGTTATTTCTCTGTTTTGCTTCATGATGACTTTAATGTATTCACATAGCATGAGGAACCGATAAACTCTTCCACATAAACCGCAATGAGTTTATGGCATTTTTTATTGAGCCATAAAAAACCATTTATTTGTCTACTCATTTCAGAAAGTACAAAGGCTCCTTTTCTTTTTATAGAGTGTATCCCAAGTTGTCTGTGGAATATTGCCATTCGGTCATTATCATCATATTACGTTCCTGTGTGGATCATGACTACCAAGTAAAAATAGACAGCTGTTCAGTGCAAAGGGGTTACTGTTTTGTTTACTGTTTCAAATGGTCCGGTACTACCAGTATTTAATTGATTATAACAAAGGGTCTTGATAAATATAAAAGAGTGTGATTGATGTTGCATAATTAGAGAAACAAAGTAATACCAATGGCATTTGTGAACTGGTAGACTATCTGCAACACATTTAAATCATTTCTTCAGTATCAAGAAGGAGTAATTTTGAAACCAAGTTTGTAAAGAAACTTAGGATTAATTTTAAAGTTGCATGTAAAGTTCTGTTTCCCTTGATCTCAAATGAAAATGCCTTCTAGGGGAAATTAAATGGCATTATCAAAGAAAACTGATTTGGTCAATGGGCCATACTCTGAAGTACAGGGAGTGCTTTCTCCTTTCTCTGAGGAAGGTCTGATATTTTATACACTGCTCTGTGAGCAGTCATCTGTAACCAAGGTCTGCAAGACATTCCAACACAGTTCTGCAGGAGCAGCTATCGGTCTCTCTTTGAAATTATCATTCCACCAATCCCTTAAACTTAATGAACTCATTCCTCAAGAGTTTCTTTCTCATTTTTAAATTCACAGTTTTCACAGCCTCCTCTGTCTCTCTTTTAAAGTCTTCTTAACAGCTCAGATGGCCCCAGGATCACAAAGCCCTATGTATGGGGATGCTCTCCTTAGAGGCCTGATGAAAGTTCCCCAGGAAGCTTGGGAAGGCCTCCTCAATGCATCCTGCCAAGAAGGCTGAGAGGAGCAATTTTGTTGACATGTTGCCAAACCTGATTGCCCACTGGGACAAAACGGTTCTGTACATCTGCAGCGAGCATTTGGTGTTTGCCTAGCCATTAGCCTGCTATTCCAGGAGCATTCGTCCTTGTGCTGCACATTACTTAGCCCATTTATCAAGGCAGAACAGAGAATCTGGATAAGAAAGAGAGCTCATTCAATGAGATCACACAGTTAGTGAATGATTGCACACTATAATGAAACTTAAAAAAAATATTTTTTATTTTCCAGTGGAATTATATATCCTATTGAGTTTACTGTGGTTGACAGAGGCTCCTTAAGGATAGAGGAGGCACACAATCATAGAATCATAGAATCATAGAATCACAGAATGGTCTGGGTCAGAAGGGATCTTAAAGATCATCCAGTTTCAACCCTCCTGCAATGAGGAGGAACATTTTCAGCTCAGTCAGATTGCTCAGAGCCCCATCCAACCTTATCTTGAACATTTCCAGGGATGGGACACACATCACCTCTCTGCAAAACCTGTTCCAGCATTTCACCACCCTCAGCATAAAAAAATTCTTCCTAATACCTAGTCTAAACCTCTCTTCAAAATGTGGCATCACGCTACGTCGAAGCATTCCAAGCATGACCTCGCATCTCAGGCTTCTTAGGCGGCTGCACCTGGGGCCACTGGGGGCTGCTGTGGGGCCACCCTGCAGCACCTCTCGGGCTCACGGCTGGCTTGGTGACTTCCAGGGGTTCCCATCCTCAGCCCTTTGTCACACGCTTGGTGTGTTTCTGCCCTTTCAAATGTGTGTCCAAAAGGGTAAAGTTGTGATGCTCTTTTTACCGAAAGGGCAAAGTCACAGTGCTCTCTATGAGGGTCCTAACAGCGAGAAGAAGGAGGAAAGGAGGGAAAACCAGGAATGAGCCTCCCTTATAAACCGAAGAGACTTCCAGCTGATGCTTCCATCTCCCTTACTTGTTGTTTACACATGCTTCCAGGGTGTGGGCACAGAGGAGGACAAACTAGGCACCAAACCCAAGAAAAAGCTAGGAGGGAGCTGGCCTCTTCTTCCAGGTGACGGGGGACAGGACAAGAGGGAATGGCCTCAAGCTCCACCAGGGGAGGTTCAGGCTCGACATAAGGAAAAACTTATTCACTGAAAAGGTCATTAGGCAATGGAACGGTCTGCCCAGGGAGGTGGTTGATTCACCTTCCCTGGAGGTGTTTAAGGTGCAGGTGGATAAGGTACTGAGGGGCATGGTTTAGAGATTGGTGGGAATGGTTGGACTCAGTGATCCAGTGGGTCTCTTCCAACCTAATGATTCTATGATTCTATGATTCTATGATGGCAGAAAGCCCCTCACTGGGGTTCCAACCGCCAGTGCTTGGGTATCTTTACTTCCCAGGCTGCCAGCAAGGCCTTCTAATGGGCTGAGTACATCCATGGGAGCCTACAAGAAAGCTGGGGAGAGGTTCATTATCAAGGAGTGCAGGGATAGGATGAGGGGGAATGGTTTTAAGCTGAAAGAGGGGAGATTTAGTTTAGAGATTAGGGAGAAATTTTTTTACTGTGAGAGTGGTGAGGCACTGGAACAGGTTGCCTAGAGAAGTTGTGGCTGCCCCATCCCTGGAGGTGTTCATGGCCAGGCTGGATGAGGCATTTAGCGACCTGATCTAGTGGGAGGTGTCCCTGCCCATGGCAGCAGGGGTGGAACTGGATGATCTTTAAGGTCTTTTCCAATACAAATCATTCTATGATTCTATATCTGGCTGGGTTCTGAGAGACCATGTAAGGTAGGAGGCATTTTCTATGAAAATTTGCCACGGAAACCCAGTGGTTTCAGAAAAAAGAGACAGCAGCAAAGGCACGGGCAATTAGCATGAGGGCTTCTTCCTTGCTCCAGGCTGTGCTGGCAGTGCTGATGGCTGTGTGATTTCATAACCATGTGCGAGTTCATAAAATAAGAAGAGCTGAGTAAGGTCAAAGGAAGCAACCTGAGTTACCCTTTTTTTGCTGCAGCCCTCATCTTCAGTGATTTGCAAGCTTTCATTGGTTTCTGACAAATATGCCAGCTAGAGATGCTATTACAATGTGATAATTTTAACAACAGGCACCTATCTAGCTCTGAGCAATTCCTTGAATTTTTTTGGATCTCAGTTGCAGTACTACTTGTGCAGGTGGTATTTCAGAAAGAATGCCCTATCATAGAATCATAGAATAACCAGGTTGGAAGAGACCCACCGGATCATCGAGTCCAACCATTCCTATCAAACACTAAACCATGCCCCTTATAATGCCCTTTATAATTCAATGAGACTGTGTAATCTTGCAAGATCTGAATCGCTTACCAAACAATAAAATACCACTACCACATACTATATTGAGATATGGAAACTGCACGTGTGCTGTCAGTCTTTTCAACTTAAAGTGCTACTGGAATTCCAGCACAGTATATCCTATAAGTGGGATGCAAATAAGCATTTCAGAAAACGAAGTTTTGCATCTCACCCTTAAAATCTCATTGACACTATGCCTTTGTCCTTAAATACCTAGATATCTTTAAGTATGTGACCAAGATAAAGGGAGTTAGGCGCAGAGCCTCAGTTGAATTGCAGTGATGTATGTCTGCATATCACCTTGGGAAATTCCATGAGAATCTGTTAATTTCTTGACTTCGGTGTCTCTCTGTCATCTGTCCTGTATCTGGGAACATGGGGGCAGGGGAAGCATTTGTTTCTTGATTTGCTCTCTCTCTCTCTTTAGACCCATAGTCCCCACCTCAACAGGGCTATTGCAGTCTGACTAGACAATGTCTAGCACAAAGCAGCCCCATAAGCTGTGCTGTAAAATGCTAGATACCAAAATTAAAATGGTCCCCAGTATTAATAAGGCACTGATCATGTCACTGTCCAAACATGAGAGGTAGTAATGTTGTGCTTTAAGTACAATTAACCCCGAAGTGGGATTGTTCACATATTTTACTTGATCTATAAAGTGGCCTGGTCTTAAAGATGCTATGAATGCCACAGCATTTTAAATTGTCCTGTTCCTGATGGCTTAAGTTCCTGAATTTAAACACAGCAATTTGTGAAGTCAGAAACCAACCTGAAGCAATCAACAGGGATGTGTTTAACTTTCCATTTGTGCTGCCCCTACTGTTGATTAAAGCTTATCTACTGTTTGGTGTTAGTCATTTGGAAAAAAAAAAAAAAAGTAGTTATGGAGCACATAGCGCCACGTTCCAGTCAAATGCTTTAGCAAAGGCTGCTGTTATGAAAAGGATTTTCTAATAAGGGGAATAATGATCTTCAGATTCTGACCTCCTGGCACAGCAGTGAGATTTATCAGGAGGGGCATGTGACTAGTTAAGACACACAGCCCCAGCTTGAAGGAAACAGCTGCTCATTTCATGCTTTAGCACTTGGCAGCTGGACAAGGAAGGGTGATGTTTGTGTTGAATACCTCGGCAGAACCAAGTACAGTAAGTGATTTTCCCTGTTTTTGTTTTTTTCCTAAACTGCCGCTGCTTTCCTATTTTCATCTTAGACCTTTCGTAAAAACACTTAAGGGTGAGGCATATTTTTGTCACTTCATTGATAAGCAGTCATTCATGCCCAGAATGCCTATATTTTTCTGACCTGTGATTAACAATAGCGTTGTTTTTCTCTTGTGGGAACAAGACAGGTACGGTGTTTTGTGCTCATACTAGCTGCAGAGGGAAAATGGTGTTTATTTACGCCAATGATTGAGTAAAGAGGTTGTTTATGATGAATGTATTTTCCTTTTTCTGTAGAGCTAGCCAATAGGTAATGAAGCAACTGCGTATAGGGCAATTTCATTATTTGGCTTAAAAGTACTCATGTGGGGAATTGACAGAGATACCCTCTCAAAATATTGTGATAGGTCTGAAGAAGGTTGCTTGTAACTGGTTGGATTTTGGAGATGAATGCAGAGATTTTTTGGAAAGAAAAAGGTAGAATCAGAGAAATACAGGAAGACGCACTGCTTAAGGTATAATTGAGTCACTCTGGATAATAATGCATAATTGTATTACTTCAATTAAGTATTTCAATTAAGATTGAACACACACTCGTAAACACGGAGTAAGTCTCCTAAATATCTCCAAGTTTTTCATGTAATTTATTTTTGGATACTTGCATTTTTGATGGTTTTCTTCATGAATGATTGATTTCCTCATCTGATAATTTTTGACTGTTATGGTCTTGTTTACTTGCTTTAAAACATGAGAATTTGAGTATAGGATATATATAAAGGAACTTTTGATCAATTATTTATGTAGAGATGATTTTATTCTTTTTTTTTTGGAGGAAAACTTAGGAGGAATGGGAACAAATGAATGGGTGATGGAGTCTGATATGTGATGAGACTGAGGGATGCCAGGTGCTTTGGAGAGGATTAAAGAGGGGCAGAGTTAGAGAGCAGTGGGGTCCTGTTGAGGAACATGTATATCAAGTCAAAAACCCTGAATTTCAGAACAGTACCAAGGATAAACACTGGCAGGTTTAGTGAGTCATGTGGTCCCTCCTTTAAAGATGGAGAGAATAATCCTGATTCAAAGACTTCTTACATAAGAAAGATAAACTTTATTTATTTCTCCCTGAAGACTTTTTTTTGTCTTTTTAACCATAGCTCATGGCTTTGCTAGTTAACTAGAAATTACAAGACAGCTATATGTGCCTCTTGTGCAACTGATTTTATTCTCGAGCATCCTTGGGAATTGTGTCTTGGATGAAAGGGAACTAGCAAAGATTGCATAGTAAAAATTAAATGACTGCACCACTGAGCCCACCTTCCAGTAATAAATATCTGAAAACACCTTGTCATAGTGGTCACTGAATTGTCTCAAACAAATGTGGTGGGAGAACTCAGTATTGAGCCTCTACACTATTGATTATTAAGGTCATTTACAATAAAAGAGAACAAATTATCACTTGGATCTGCAAAATCTAAGGTAAACAACCTTGCTGTATTTACAGCTTCCATCTGTCATTACTGTCTCTCAGGACTAGATTTTAAATCCTTTGTCCACAAAACTAAAAAAATTGATCAAAATTACAAGATTCTCATGCATGCAATTCTTTCAATCCTTATCACCAACCCATTTTGGTAGGTATACTTACTGCATACTTTGAAAATGAGAGTATTAGAGTTTTCAGACTTTCTTGACTTTATGGCTTTTCTGACAAATTCTAGCTGCAACATCTGTTCATGTGGTGGTCAGTGTGCACCACCACTGGGGCACATAGTGATTCACACCATTACATCCCCGCCCCCTGCCCCATTACATTCATATGAATCCAGGCAGGTCTTTAAAGGCGTGAAGTACATTTATTAAATTTCAGTATGCTTTGTCCAGGGAACCACTCAGCCCATGGTTTTCCCATTGATGCATCATCAGAAAGTCCAATACCTAACTGAAAGAGTTCATCCTGGAATTTTTTTTATTACCAAGCAGGGGAGATTTGGTAACAAGTGCGACCATTGCTGTCCATCTGCAGAAAATCAGTACATACTCATCACAGAGAGCCTTGTAGGATTCCTGTTAAGTGCTTTTCCTTTGCTCTGAGGGAATCATCAGGGCAGCCTTACAGTTCTCTGAATGGCTGTATTTCTGCTCTATAGCAGAACATCTAGCCGAAGAGTAACTGCAGTTTTGCCAGCCCCTCTCTCTAGTTTAAAATGCGATTATGCAGAGGAGCCACTCCCAGGATGTTTCAGAATAAAGAGAGGAAACTACTTTTAAAAATACTGAAGGGGTACTTATATGGTTTTCCTTTTTTCCTAAGTTGTATAGGCCTGCCTACAAAACATTTGTGTAGGTACTCTGAACAACCTGCACAGAAATTTTGCTTTGCTTTTAACATATTTTTGGTATGATCACAAATTTGACAGGCATGTTTTTACTTGGTCTTCTCTTTTAAATTAGGAGTGTTTGACTACAAAGGAAACTGAAACAAATCCACATGTCTTCTAATACTTGCTGTTCATTGTTCTTCTCTGTGTTTTTAATTTTTGATGTGAATGTCCAGTATGGTAGTACTTTTTCATTAATAGGGTTGCTTTGTGGTATAACGTATCTAAAAAACACCTGATCACCAGATTACAGGCATTGGGTCTGGGGAGAACTTTTCTCTTGTAGCAAGGTAAAAGACTATTGACTACAAGCACTGTCAGTATCAACAAAACAGGGTTGGTGAGTGCAGTTCAGATGCAAAGACAAATCCTGCAAACACATGTATTGGCTGAGCTGAACTCATGAGTGGTCCCATCAGAAACTTTGGCTTACCTCTTAGTGTGCATGGGATCAGGATCAAAGTGTGGGCATGTGGAAACCCCCACAGGACTGATGTTTACAGATCAGCAGAAAATGTGATTACCCCCAAGAATTACTACTGTTGTTTTCGTGGCCATCTGCTGTCTCACTTCTCTAAATAACTGCTCCCCTTTCTGCAGTGTCCTCTGACCTCACTCGATTAGGTGAAATGGTGTGACTCACTATGCACTGTACTCTCCCACCTGTGATTTATGCATATTCTCTTTACTAATGATCTGGAGTTTCTCAGGCAAGGGGAAGAGGCTTCAGCATCTCGAGAACCTGCCAGGCATAATAATCTGTGCAAATTTAGTGAAACCTGAGCTATTCTTGCTCAGATACTTTATATATTTAGGTCTTGCAAACAGAAAATAGCCGTATAATCTATAATAAAATCAGCACAAATTTAATATTAGTGATTGAGCATTATGTCTGCTTTGGACTACCACAAAAATCAATATACTGGTACCTTTTATATATATATATTACATGTTACGTATATCAATACATTTCCATATACAATTCCTTCCACTACTGTTACAAAAGCCTCATTTTTCAACCCCTGCTATGGAAACAGATGTTCTACTCAGATTAGTGGTGGGCTCGTGCAAGAGAATTTGGAGTGCGGGGCATGTGTGTAGGATCGGGGTCTATGAGATGAACAACAATTTTCCATTCTTTTTGAAGTATATTTTGCCCCCCAATGCCTGAAGCAGGCTGATGTTTTTCAATGTAAAAATCCACATCAGAGGCTAGTGTTTAAGAAAGTCATACATGATACAGCCAAATAGATTGAATGTGACTTATATTGGGTATATTTATATGCTTGCTAAACATGTGGTTGAGGCTGCCTTTGACACATGACCCAAGGTTGCATATATTCTTTGTCAAGATGTTATATTCTTTTTCACATTCTTTAAAAAGGCATGACATTCCTCCAACTTAAACTCTGGTCTCACCAAATTGTATTTCCTTAATCTGAAACAGCATTATTGCAGATAGGCTTCCATTCATAACCCATAATTCAGTTAGCTCCATCTAATCTGTGATCATCCTCCTGGTTCATATGATATGCATTCGTGAGTTCTGTTTGTTTTGCAGTGACTCAGTGTTTGAACCCAGAGCTTGTTTGGAAATTTCTGGGTTTGCTAGTGGGAAGTAAATAAAACAGTTTATGCAAATACATAATTGATTACCAGCAGGGAAAATTACATCAGAAAATCTTTGCTGAACTAGGGCTTGAGTCAACTTACTGTCTGGACATATAATGATTTTTGTCATCCGAATCATAATAGCCATGACATTCCAGCCTTATCACACTGTTCATGAAATAGCTTCCTTAAAAGACTAATAATACTCTCCTCTGCTAAAGATGTCTTGCCTACTTTAGCTTGCTTACTCATGCTCTGCTTTACCGAATTCATGAACACGTACTTCCTGGAACAGCTGCCACCCTTCCTAAAACTCTTGGTTTCCAGGCCCTGCCCTAATGACTGTCCTTATATTTTTATCTTAAGTAGGCACTGGGGCAGGAACTAGAATTCACTTTTTTTCCCCCTATTCTTGATTGAAGTGCTCCTCCCCTTAAATGATACAGTCACTCCCTTACTTTCTTTCTCCCTGCAGCCCAAGGAAACTCCATTATTTCATTTAGTATGGAATTTCATTGATGTACTGGGGTTGGTAAATCTACCCTGTAGCCTCAACCAAGACAATGGGAGATTTCCGATCCTTCCATGAATGGAAGGAATTGATCCTGTATCTCTCACAGCTTTCACAAGTGTTCAGATGTCTTGGAAAAAGAGCCTGGGCGTCATGGCTGCACCTATCTGCTATGAAATGAAAGTTACATGCTAACATCATTGGACGTTTGGGAACTTTATAACTGAAAATGCAGAAAGAGGTTAAAAGCTCTAACCAGTCAGCTTCTGGTGTGAGGACATGAGAAGTGAGAGACTACACTGAGAATCACACCCCTGGAATCAGGCCCTGGAAGTCAAAGGGAGCTAGGATTTGGGCATTTAATCCTTCTTTTGGATCTAATTCTAAGCTCACATTGTGGAACCAAAATAAGAGGTGGGTTTCAGATTTGTGTGTCTTAAGTAAAGGCTCTTTTGCAATTTGCTTCATGTCTGTCTTTCAAAATATGCTCCTTTTGGAATTCTTGCACTGACTTGGGCATGGTTGCCTGGCATACTAGCGCTTATAGAAATATAATTTGTTCCTGCAAGTAAACTTAAAAAGGAGTAAGCGGTTTTAAAAACCGCTTTAAAAAACTCAGTCTTTCAGTGCTGAGTACTGGGTGAGGGAAAACAAGTCCCTAAGCCTCTATCTCAGCTTCTAAACCAAGATCTTCCTAACACCTCTAACCCTTTAATTTCCTTCTCTTACTTAACCAATTTTTCACTTCATATTAGCTTTACCACGTAGCCACAGGACCTCTTTTTTATTATTATTCATTGTTGGAGTAAAGCAGACCCTTCAAGAGATTCTGATAAGCTCCTTAAATTCCATAAATATCTGCTAAGGCATAGATAGTTATGAGTTCCCTCTATAAATATAAAGCAAATAGGCTTGGATTAATTCAATGTCTTCCAAGTTACTTGTGAGGGTGACAGGTACTTGGCATGGCCTGAACCAGCCACTGCAAAGGTGTTATACTACCAATTATCCGAAGGGGTTTTATCCATACAGCCAAAAAGATATTTGATGGAGTATGTGATTCTCAACTGTTACATGAAAAGCAACTGCTTATTTTGCTTTTCAAACAATGGTGAATCTTTGGCATGGCATCTCTACACAGTATGCATTTTGGGATTTTCTATAGTTCTTACTCTTCTAGGCAGAAAATACAGGTTGCACTACAAATAAATAAGTTTTAGAGAATTATAGTGTTGTATCTTAAGACATGAGCATTGCAAACTTCGCCAAAGAGGGCTGTTTCTCTGAAGGCTTGTTTCTCTGAAATTCTGTTGTTGCCATGTGTTCAGTGGTTGTGGAAGTAGGATAGTTTTGTAGCTGCAATCCTATGTTAAATATTCTTTCATGCAATAAATATTTAACTACTAAAATAATATTAGGAAACTAAAGATCAAAGTTACTTGTTTAATACATTACTTATTAAGGAAAGAGCTGTAAGATGCTTTTCCTCCTTTTTTCTTTGAGATTGACTTTTTTTCTCTGTTCCTTCCCCTTTTTCTAATATCTTGCTGTTCCGTATATTTTTATATACAGCACCTTCTTCAGATGACCTTGTGTTTGTGTTTCAAATTTCTTGATGACAGATTTCTGTGCTGCCTTTATGCTCCTCTTAAAGAAGTCATTTAACTTATTGGCTGCAAACTCTCTTATTGTTAGGAAGGTACATGGTTATTAATAAAGCTCACTCTGTTCCAAAGTCTTGGATATAGGAATCAACTGTGGTGACACTATTCTCATATCCTGTACTCTGTAGATGACTTCTTGTATTATAAACATTTTTAGACATTTGTTGCGTGTCTTGATGTGGTCATACTAACCAGTGTGTTTCTTAGTAGACTACTTAGTAAGGAAACAAGGTTTAGTCAGCTGACTGACAGTTGCTTGGTTACCCCTGAAAATATACAGTACAGAATCTAGTAAGACATGCTAGAAAGAGCAAATAGTGTCTCCCTGTCTCTTCTCTGTTCGAGACTTACTATTTTAAAACTCTCTGAACTGGTTTAAGAAACATTGTGTGTCTATGTTTAAAATACTGTATTTGCATCAAGAAATCTGAAGCCTGCCAGTGTTTCAGCCATCTTCCCAAGGGAAACTTATAGAGAATAGCTAGATGTAAGGAATTTCTTTTGTGTTTTTATGTCCAGCATCTGCTGATAGAACTTTGCAAAAAAAAGATGCTGGATCTCTCCTGACCTCCAAGCTGTGCTTCTGCTCTACCAGCTTTTTTTTCACACCTGCCTGCCTGTGAGTTGTGAGTCATTGGTGACTTCTGCAGATGGAAAACTGCAGCACTGCACAGGCAGGCATCCCTGATTCATGTCAGCGTGCAGCAGATAGCAATTTGCATGAGATCACACAGTGGGTCTCTCTACTGCCATGTGCATCTGTGTTTGTACTGTAGCATTTTACTTTGCATCCCCTCTTTAAAGAGTGGCTGCTATCGAATAAATGGGAAGGTGCCACAAGGGAGTGAGAAGGGCTACTGATCACTAGCAACTGGTCTAGTCTCTCTCCTTGTCTGGGACCTATTAGCACATCAGTGGGGAAATAACAGTTAGATGTGAACTGCTTTCTACATTCATCAAAGGGGAAAAAAGGATGATGCCATCAGAAATGCGCCATAGCAGCCAAATGAGCAAAAGGAACCAAAGTTCTGTCCTTCCCCTCTGTCCTTTTAACTCTGTCTTGCTCCATCTCAGACATCTAGCTTCCAATTACTTAGCTCTCTGAAAACCTCTTCCTGCCTTTATTGTTTTGCCAGCTGCTGCCTTTAGTTTACTGCACTGATAAGTACTTCCCAGGCTGTAAATGTGTGGTCAAGACATTTCTGAAGCCAACTCATGTTTTGATTGTAGTCACAGGAGAAAATATCAGCATTGAAACTGCTTTCCCTGCACATGGAGGTCACTCCTCACACCAGGATAGGTGTAGGTTGTGAATTCATGGGGAGAGGTATAAGGTAGTGTGTAGGATAATAGCCAGGAAGAGGAAAAACTAAACGCACACTTAAACTCCTCTCTTCATGAAATAGTACTCTTGCTTTATAAGATGTAAAGTAACTACAGTTGTTTTTCAGCTAGGGGAACGCTGGAAACCAGAAAGAGTGGGAAATCAGATATGGTCATCAATGCTTGCAATGATAGTGGGTAGGTAGGAAGTGTTAAAGACTCTCTTCACCGGTATCCGTGACTGCAGATAATCATTTTATCTTCTCTTTATACAACACAGGTGCAGAGATGGAAAAGGAAAGAGAAGATGTGTTTTAACCTCATGCTTTTTTGGGACACTTTTCTATAATCTCTGCTTCAGATAGGAATGGTTGGACTTGATGATCCAAGGGGTCTTTTCCAACCTGGTGATTCTATGATTCTACTGTTTGGGTGACCAGTACAAGCTGTAGAGCTTGATGTGCTTGAGAAGCTCCATTCACGTCTGTAATTTCTGTGCCATCGTTATAATGTGTGGTACTCATGTTTGCAATGTGGCTGTCTGCCGGCGTGGGCCTAGAAATTATTGTGCCAGAAGCAGTTAGTCTGCAGTGGGAAATAACTGGAAATTACAGACTTAATGTGGAGTGAAACAGGCTGCTTCCAAGAGAAAATCAATTCAGAAACCGTGGGTTTATCAGACAAGAACTCTGATACCAAAGTTACTGACAAGTTAGAGGTTCTTATGTTTCCTCTTTGCCTTAAAATTGATTGGCAAGTGGTTTAAAACTGTGCTGACTCATAAAACTGTTATAACTCTCAAAAGATTTAACAGCTTTCAAAAAGACACTACCCAGGGACTGTGCTATTATAGAAGAATTCTGGCTTAGTTAAAAATAAGACAAAATAAGCTTTGTGGGTGAAAAAATAGATCTCCAAGATGAACATGTCAGAAAGTCTATGTATATAGGGCCTAGGATTTCTTAGTAATCTAATTAATAAATAAGTGTGATTTTTCAACTTGGTTTATAGCTGGGAAAGGTAAACAATAATAAAAAAATAAAATATTTTTTAACAGATACATGATAATAAAATTATTTTTGGCCTTTGAGAACTGAAGGGTTGGTTATTTCTCCATGTTTTTTAAAATAACTTTTTAAAAGCCTATTCTTGTGTGGCCCAGTCTGATTAAAGGCATGTAACTGTAATTGGTCAAGAATACGTGATGATAAGGTGTTTTTTTCCCTGACTTGACCTGTGTTACTGAGTTAACAAAGCAGAAAGACTGAAGAGAGATGTACACAAGTCTGTGAATAGCAGAGGTTATTGCCAAGAGTTTCTTGGAAGGCTTACAGGCAAGAGTAGAACTTGTAAGAGGTATTGACAGTGTATTGATCTGGTTTCTGAAAAAAGATTTGAGTTAGAGTATGTGAACTCTTACTGCTGTTAGCTATCCCTTCCCAGTGGGTTGTACCTCACTGCTGGAGATCTCTTATGTGTCTGAAGGGCAAAGGTTCTTAGAAGAGCCAAGGTTCTCGGAAGAGCCGTGTCCCCTGGCGTCATTCATATTAATCAAATGTCTGATATTTATGATTTTATTATTGCTTTACTGGGACTAGCAAAATAATTTTTGTAGCAAATCTATTGAGAAGTGTGGCTGAAAGTTTTCCTCTTTTTGAAGATGAACAATTTAGTCTTCCTTTTAGCTTGATGTATTCTGGGCAGTTGTACTACCTTGATCCATGGGAAGTAGAAGTAACATGTCATCGTTATAGTACATGGAAAAACTCAAGGGCGTATGTTCAGATTTTACTGCCATCATTAGAGGCAAATGCCATCATGGTAAATTGAGGAAACAAATATAGAAGTTGATGGGACAAAGCTGAAGTACAGTAGATAACTAGTTCCATAAAACAGTAGAATTGCATTTGAGAATAAAACCTTTGTTATTTTTTCAAATCCAGTTATCAAGTTATCCATTATTTTAGGAAGTTTATAAGTGAGGAAACCACTGTTGTCTCATATATCTTCTTGGTAATATTTGACAGAAAATGAATGCTGAACACAATGCTGCCTAAGCACCTCAAGTCTTAATCAAGCAACTTTCTTATTACTGAACTATTTGGTCATGTAACTGTCCATTAGCATTCTTCATGCTTTCTGTAGCTTCTCCTTGATGTTAGATCAGCAAATATTGTACCCCATGTGCTAATTTATTAACATTATTTGGCTCTGAGCTAGTAGTTTGATAGTGCATATGAGCGGATCTGTATATCCACTTGCTTTCTTACCTGTGGTCCTAACCATTTAACCTGTATTCCTATAGAAGAGTAGATGTCTTGGCCTCAAAATCTTTTATAATACCCTTCAATGTTAATCGGGTAACCTGTGATGACCTGTGATAACCCAAAAGTAAATATTTAGCTCAGTGGAATCTTCTCTCAAAATTAAGCATAATGATATACATTTTGACAACTTGTAGCTTGCATACTTTTGTTCTATGGCAGCAAATACTCATCTCTTACAGGCTATATTGGACATAAATGGCAAAGTTTTCATAGAATCATAGAATCACCAGGTTGGAAGAGACCCACTGGATCATCAAGTCCAGCCATTCCTATCAAACACTAAACCAGGGAAGGTGACTCAACCACCTCCCTGGGCAGCCTGTTCCAGTGCCCAATGACCCTTTCTGTGAAAAAATTCCTAATGTTCAGCAGAGGGGCTGCAGGCATCGCCTCTGTGGGAGGAGGCATTCAGCTGCCCTGTGTCCGACAGAAGCTTCCAGCTGCCTTTGCAAGGGACACATTGCAGGCCAAACTTGAGCCCGTCAGCCAAGCTGGTGACACCTCTGTGGAAACATATTTAAGAAAAAGTGGAAAATGTCAAGGGGGAGAGAACACAGAGAGAACAAGAGAATGAAGAGGAGGAGGGAAGGGCTGTGGGAATGACAGAGGGAATAACAAGGTCAGAGAACGAGGAGGTGCTCTGTGGTGGAGCACGTATTTCCCTGAAGGGGCTGTGTCCTGTGGATAAGCCCAACGTAAAGCTCTGAAGGGGCCATGATCCACAGAGAACCCATGCTGTAGCACAGGATGAGAGTGAGAAGGAAGGAGCAGGAGAGATAAACAGTTGTGTACTGACCCTGACCTCCTGCACTGCTTGTGGCCTCAGCGAAGAGGCTGGGTGCAATCTGCTGCAGCAACAAGGGGGAAGGAGAGGTATCTGGAGTGAAGTTGAGCCTTGGAAACAGGAAGGAAAGGTGTTTTAATGCCTGTACCTTTTGTTTCCCAATACGCAAATCAGTAATAAAATATTTATGTTAATTAGCAACAAAATAAGTTTTACAGAGATTTGGGGTAAACAAATTAAATGGAATAGGTAAAGCTTTATCCCATGGAGTCTGTAGAGCTGTGGAGCCACTAACATCCCCTGTAGAGTGTCTGTTGTTTACATGAGATTTGGCTTTAGCCATCCACCAGCAGCGTGCACTTAACCATCCCTTATCCTCTCTCCTTTTCAGACACAGATATTTCACTTTGTTTATTGTCTTCTGAAGTTCCCCTTTGATCCAAAAAAAGAGTGAATCGAAATAATAGGGTGCAGACAGTTACTTCTGGTTTATTGCGTAACTACTGTCTGAAGATGTGTAGCAAAGGTGAATGAGTACTGGTGAGTCACTCTGGATATGCCCGAGACTCTCATGTTTCATTTTTATTCCTTTCCCGTCCCCAGCAAGGTTTGTATCTTGCATTCATGGAGTCGTGCCACAATCTCTTCTTGTTCTGTGTCCCAGCTCCACATGACAACCATCATCAGCGGGCCAGATGTGCCATCCTGCAGCCAGCTGCATGTGATGGTTGAGGTCATGAACTGGGACAGAAGTGGTGGCATTAGGCTGTCTGACAGTCAGCATTATTGCCTTTTCCTTCCTAGTACAGCTTTGGCACATGTAGGATGCTGGAGAAACCCAGCCATGTATGTCACTTGCTTAGAGTTTTCTAGAAATGGATTTGTGTGTTCTGTAATAAATAAACTGGTATTGACCACTTACAAGAAATATTTAACTGCTCGGAGAGGGAAAACTTCAGGAAACATGCGTTAGACAAACTAAGACCTGTCTTGACTTGAGCCCAAACAGATGTCTCAATTGCACCTGTGTAGGCAAAGGTGTAGCCCTCATGTGTCCCAGCTGGGATTCTTATTATGGTAATTACACTAATATGTGCGGAAACCAGTCACAAGAAAGGGCCTCATTGCTAGAGCCTCTCCTACATCTACAGGGTAGCAGATGAACTGTCCTGAAGAACTTGCCCTGGACATGAGGAAGACAGGATAAAGGAAAAAGGTGTATCAAGGGAAATTACCCTTCAACCTTCTCGGGAGACTCTCGATTTCTTCTCAGCTTTTTTTTCTGCACGCTGCTACTGCTTCAATGTCCCTGCTCAGCAGCTTGCATTTAACACCTTTTCGAGCAGCCAGATGGAAACTGTTTAAGGCAAGCATTCAGTGATGTGTTGTGTAGGCTTGGAGGAGGGGGAGACGAGGGGAGGTCTGACTTACCTAAATTCCTAAGAATGTCCCAATCTTGTAAAGAATATGAGTCTCCTGTATGCAAGCCTCTGGAAATTTTATGGATTAACTGAGCTCCACAGAGGTGCCTCTGTGTCAAAGTTGAACTGATCGTGTGTGGCTCTATTTATTGTCCATAAGTAGAAGGAAAACAGTCCACCTTTAATTAATGGGGAAAATGCTACGTGTACATTTACTCTGGCTTGTCTAAAAATCTGTTTAAATTTCATTAAGCTAAGTAAGTATTACTCTGTATGTCAAATATAAGCCTATTTAAACCTAACTTATTGGCTTAGCTTGCACCTGTAACCAATATAAGTAGCTTGAAACCCATGAGAAAGTGCCCACATAGGGATTTGTGCTGGCTTGACATTTTAATATTAAATGGCCATAGCTTGTAGGTGTGGACCTCCCCTTATTAGCCTCCAGCAGTAAAAGTGATGTCTTTTGGTTTTTCTAAAGACAGTAGCAAACATTTAAAACCTGACTGCATGCTGCCCACTCTGTTCACGCTATTTGGTGCTTTTGCACAAGACCACAAGTTTGCTGGCAGGGTAACCTGTTTCTTTTTAAAACTAATGTATCACTCCTGAACCTAAGTGTCTCAAGAGCTCACACGCTTGTTTTAAATACACCTGTTAAATCAGTCCACAATAACACCATGTCAAGACTTTCAAAATGTTGAACACAAAATGCAATTAGACTGCACAAAGTGTAAAGGAAAGCCATCCGCCTGAAGTGACTGTCTGTGTGCATGTGGCAGCCAGGGTGACAGCAAGACTTATAAGAGACTCTGTGTTTTGTATTTAAGTCCATCACAGACTTGTAAACTCTGGGCACATCACTGCAGGTGTTTCTGCTTTCCCCCTCATTAGGAAATGTCCATCCCATAATTGTCATATTTCATGAAATAAAGAATGATATTCCTAATACTATGACTTGGTTCATAGGAATATTGTGGTTGCATTTACTACATAAATGAAGGGGGTCCTTTAGACAAAGCTGTAGGTTTGAGTGAGTGCTAAGGTCTGTATCGATCATATTCCTACTGCTGTAGCCCTCACACATCCTGACAATCACTCTGAAATCCCCTCCCAGCATGTGGTGAGTTACTAGCAAGACCTGCAGCGGGGACTGTCATTTCAATGGACCTGATTAAGAATCACAGAATCACAGAATAACCAGGTTGGAAGAGACCCACCGGATCATCGAGTCCAACCGTTCCCATCAAACACTAAACCATATCCCTCAGCACCTCATCCACCCGTGCCTTAAACACCTCCAGGGAAGGTGACTCAACCACCTCCCTGGGCAGCCTGTTCCAGTGCCCAATGACCCTTTCTGTAAAGAATTTTTTCCTAACGTCTAGCCTAAACCTCCCCTGGCGGAGCTTGAGGCCATTCCCTCTTGTCCTGTCCCCAATCACTTGGGAGAAGAGGCCAGCACCCTCCTCTCTACAACGTCCTTTCAGGTAGTTGTAGAGAGCAATCAGGTCTCCCCTCAGCCTCCTCTTCTCCAGGCTAAACAACCCCAGCTCTCTCAGCCGCTCCTCATAAGGCCTCTTCTCCAGCCCTTTCACCAGCTTTGTTGCTCTTCTCTGGACTCTCTCCAGAAAAGAGAATGGGTAGCCGTGGAGGGTTATGTGCCTCCTGTATCCCTAACAGCCTCTGTTAACAGCAGTAAGCCCAGTAGGATTTATAATTCCCATAAAAGGCAAAACCAATATTTTTTAGTTTTATTATAGTATGCTATCATTCACTAACTGTGTAATCACATTGAGTGAGCTCTCTTTCTCATCCAGATTTCCTGAATGCTCTTGAAACAGCTGAATGGCAATGAAAAGTTTCAGTCTTACATTGGGAAGCACCTGAGGGCAGAGATCCTTTAGGTTGTCTATATTTGGAAGTCCAACTACACCCTTGACAATCAATCTTTTAATAGTAACCAGTTATTTCAAAAGGCTTTAATTCTTTACATGTATAAAAAATATGCTATGATTTTTTATTTTCCTGTTTGGTTTTGTACTTTTCTTGCATTGAACCACTGACTATTGGTATCTAATTTATTTAATTTATGTAGATGAAATTTGTTGTTGTGTTTTACTCATCCATCTGTAGAGGTGGTGGTGTGTTTGGATACCATTGTGGCATGATACAGACAAGGCGTTTATTGTTCCAGTAGAACAGCAGTACTTAATTACACAAGTAATGATGTAATGGTTGTGGTTGTTGGAGTCTGCAGTCAAGAGATCTGATATCTGATTTTGGCTCATTTGTGGGTATGTGGCTTAGCCTCAGTCAGCCAGTTCTTCCTCCAGTGGAAATGTCTTATTCTTCCTTTATTATAAGAATAAAACCCTATAAGGGTCAGAGAGGCCATTTGAGGGGATGGTACTGTAGTATCAGGATCTAGGCATCTATTAGATTAGTATTTGTCATATAATTAAAACCCAATCCTGCGATTTTACACAGAGCATTACTTGTTAATTGCTATACGGCTGGCTTTACACTGTTGCAAACAGAAGACAGAGATTATTTTCTCCTATGCCATAGATTATGGAGGATGGCAATACTAACAAAACTGAAAAAACAGATTGACTCTCTTCGCCTCCTACATTTCACACTCAGTAATTTTCAAGGCATAGGCAGAAAATGCAATAGCTTTTCACAATTCTATTTTTTAAGAGCAGACTAAAGAATATTTTGAAATAGCCAATGTAAAAATTATTTTATTTTTCTCCTCTTGTAAAAAACCTAAGCCAGATGAAGTTGGAAGAGCTAGATAGCTGGCTCTGAAAAATCAAACCAGTAATTTTGGCACTTAGGGAAGGATTTTGGGACGGTCAGAAAGGACAAACGTGCCTGAAGTGGAATTTCTAGCAAAAGTTAGGTGGTAGAGTACAAAGTTTTGATCTTGAAAAACACTGCTCAGCTGCTGGCTAACTCTCAAAGCAAGTTAACCAAGCAAATGCTCTATTTACTTCCCCCAACTCCTCCCATCTCCACCCCCACCCCACTTTAAATACATAAACAGTCTTGAGAAGAAAGACTGAACCTAGGGTAACCCTGGCTCATGTGTGATCTGACCAGCAGGTTGGTATCTCCCTGTAGTCTTCTTCTCGTCCACTTCAGACAACTTTGTGTAGTTTTGTGTGCCAGCACAGCTCTGTCAGGAAGGGTTGGGGCTGCCCAGCCTAGCCCCAGAGCTAACTGTTAGGATGCTTTCTGCTACAACGACGAGCATGAGTTCAAAGCCAAGGACCACTGTGTACCCACCTTCCCTTTTTTTCTTAGATTCTTAGATGAGTGTTCTGACTGCTTACTGTTGTGTGAAAGAACTAGTTTTCCCCTGATTGTCATTCCTGGAAAAACAGATGTGTCCCTTCAAGATTGAGCTCTGCACCACCAAATTCAAGCAGAGGAAAGCGCTTTCTTCACGCTAAGGGGAAAGTGCTGGTAAGGCAGGATTGAATGCTTGCATCTCTGTGCTTCTATTTCCTGTTGGCTGACCTGGGCTGCTGCAGCATCATGTGTGCACTGACTTGTAGAACTCCCTGCTCAGTGAGCAGAGTCCTTCTCTCAGCTTCAGGGAGAAGCGTGTCATGTCTAAATCCATTGTTGGATGGAACCAGGAGGAATGTGCCTGTAGGAACTCATCTAAAAATAATAAATAATACTGTCTTTGGCTGAAGGTCTTCCAAGCAAAACTGCTGCATGCTTAGAGCAGCTTGAACCCTGCAGGACTTTGAAGCTGGGTCTGTCAAGAAATATGCAATGCAGGACACTTTTCCAGGTGTTAGGATGCAATGTGCTGTGCTGCTAGAGTGTCCCTGACCAGTCAGTGGTCCCCTAAGTGGATTTGAGGTGCAGGTGGGAGTTACCATAGACCAGCAACAAGCAGCTTGCATGCGTCAATTCTGTTCAGGATGTTGAGAGACTTCACTGATGTAGGTACAGGCCAACCTCTTCTAGTTGGCCTCGGCACTTGGGAACTGGTCTGGCCATGGTCAGTTCAGTAGCGCAGACCTAGCCTGAATGAGCAGTATTTTCTCCTTTTTTCGGAAAGTGGGAGTTGTGTCAGGATACATTGGTCCTGCCTTTTGCTGAAGAAGGACCTGCCAGTGCCATGGGTGTGAGCTGGCTGGCAGAGGTAGCACCAGCAGGGACAGCAAAGATGCCACTGCCTGATACCCCTTGGCTGGCTGAACACAGTGGCATCTGTAGGGGTGCAAGCTCACAGGGACCTAGCTCAGAGCACTTTGTGCTCATTGTAACGGTGGCGTTTGAAAGGGGGTCAGAGTGGGTTAGTAAAAAGGGTGAAGGGTGGCAGTCTTAGCAGGACCGAGTTTGAAATACAAGGTCTGTGATACAGTAGGTCTCAAAAACTTGGTATTTGTGGGTGAATTAAAGAAGGTATATAGTTCATCTGTGCTTTACATGACCAACATTAAAAAGCTGCATTATGTGCAACAACTTCTGAAAAAAGCTTTCGCAAATGCCTGCATTGTTTCACTTCAAGAACTATTTTAGCTCTAGTCTTGGCTTTTTTTTCTAGAAAAGTTGCTGGGTGTATTTTGTTATTGTTTGTCACATTTCAAACATTATGGCTAGGCAGTAGCAGGGCTTAGTCACAGGTAGCCAATAAAATACTGGTTTCTTCTCTTCTTTAGGTATAATCTGTAAAATTATCTCTGAAAGCTTGTAACAGAGTATTTTGTGCATCTTCCAGGTAAATGGATGTTTGATAATTAAATGCATAGCAGATGTATGGTCCAATTTCAAAGTTTCTGTTCAGCTTTCTGTGAGTCTTCAGCTACTGTGGGGAGATTTATTTTTAAAAGCTGCAGGGACTAATCTTAAGATTCTTTGAAAAATTGCCTCTTACTTTAATGTTTGCTGTAAGTGTCATTAAACATTTTATGTGGTCTGTGCCAATTAAGACCATTAGCATTACCATGAACCAGTAACCTTACGGTTATGTTTAAAATCATAAAAGAAGTGTTATTAAAAAAAAATTTACTTATCAAGTGTAAATAAAATGACCTAAACAAAATGTGTGTCATTGTACATGCATCCCCTCACTTACCATCTGGTTTCTGTTTTATGACCCTAGCTATGGATTTTGTGCTAGTGGGCAAACAATTGGACAACACTTAAAAACACAAGCTAGAATGTAGGGAAGGTTTACATCAGTCTTTCACATGCCCTGTATCATGTGGGGAAAACTGGTTTATGGAAAAGATGAGTCGAACGCTAAACATTGCATCCTGATAAGTCTTCCATACAGTTATATAATTATGATTTCTTTTATTTTCTTCAGATTTGCCTTGAAGTCCAGCTAAGAATGCAACCAACAATAAAGTGAAAAAGCTGTGCAGCTGAAGAAGCATCCTTCTCCTTGGTGAAAATGTCTCTTACATTTTGACAACAATTAAAGGACAATGGGGTCAAACACACTTGGGAAGGCTGCAACATTAGATGAGCTTTTAAATGCTTGTATTGAAATGTTTGGTACGCTTTTTCAATATTTTACTTTGCTGTTTCTGAAATTCATCTTATAATATAATCCCTGCTGTTCTCTGATTTAGCCAGTCTTTTCCTTGGCAAACAACATTTCTGGTCTGTAAAATTTTCCATGTTTTATTTTGACCCAGAATCACATGGACCAGCATTTTAATCACATGCACACTGTATTAAATTTTCTTGTAATGCACAATCATGGGTATAGTGTTTTTTAAAATGCTGGCCTTCACCAAAAGAAGTGTTTAGTTGAATTATTCATGTAGTTATTTCTGGCATTGATCTTTGTCATGAGTGGTTACACAGCTGCATTTCTGACCAGTCATTTTTTTGGAAGCTTTTCCAAATCATCATGCAATAATTGGCAAGAATATGACTTAAGGTTCATATAATCTTTTTACTTTTATTAAAATGTGATGCACCAGTTTGGAGAGAAAGAAGTGATGAAATAGACCTTGGTCCATAACACTATTAATCATGACATATGTCACATTGCAGCCAGATGAGTTCATGGATGGGCTTGAATCCTTTGAAATGAGGCCTTAATAGACAAAGCTACATTTAGATTCTGTTGAAATGCAGGACAGTTTTTGATTAGAATGAAGTACTAAATTTTTTCCCTCGTGGAAATAATATCTAAAATATCTAAAGGTGAGAGAGATTAAATAGTTGAGGGATGGACAGATCTTGCTACTGACTGTAGTGAATACTCACATGTGCATTTCTGTAGACCACCATCAAACCTGTTCTTCTAAAACCTAATGAAAGAATTAGCAGAGCCCATGTACTTGTTTGTTGGAAGTCTTGTCTCTCTCCCTTGTATACACATTCTCTTCACAAGTACAGCTGACATGTGGTTCCCATTTCATACACTCATTATCATCTACTCTTTTTTAAAATAGTGACAGACAGAGAACACTCTAAGATTGCAGATGTTGAGGAAGACTCATGTTCAGTCAGCCTGACAGGGAATAACTCTTTCTGTAGTTTCAGCAGCTATATTGCAGAGACTCGAGGGTCTGTAAGGCAGCTGGAGATAGAACCCTGTACACAGATATGACGTGCTGCTTCGACACTGAATTCCTTAAGGCAAATCCCTTTTTTAATAATATAATTATTGAAACAAAACTATAAAGTGGTTGTAAATAAAAAAGTGGTTGTACATAAATCATCTCACCTTTTTTTATAAACTAATTTTGGATTTGTTCTTTGAATAACTGGCAGTTCCTTTGTGTAACAGTTAGCACAGTGCTGTCCATGCCCCATTTTTTTGGCCATGGCTACTTATCACTGGTTTGGGTTTTTTTCCTTTTAAATACTTAGCACTACAATCTAGCAATAGTTATCTTTAAAGGAGTGAGTTTGTGCTTTGGCTTTCTTTCCTACCTGTTTGGTAGGCAATGAGCTAAAATTTCCACTTTTGATTCTTTCTATCTGATTCTGCTTGAAGAATAAAAGCTCCTCTCTGTTCAAGAGTAATGTGGTTAACTCATTGTTTCTCTTTTGCAGATGACAAAGGAAATCGGTGCTCCAGCCATTTGCCAAGAACCTTTCTTTTAATGCACCGGTGGTATCTGCCTTCCACTGAGCTGGCTGGCAAGCTTCTTTCCACATATCCTTTCACAAAGTCTTGCAAATCTATATTACAACATGAGAAGCAGCCTGTTTCTGTTGACTGCATGTAAAAATGTGTCAATTAATTACTGATAAACAAGGGTTAGAAGTGAATTTTTTCAACCTAAAAGGTGGAGGATTGTGAGCTTCTTTATGATTCTGCTTATGGACTTTTTCCATACGTACAAGCATACTGAGGCACACTTTGCACTAACTTTGGGTAAGTGGAAATAGGTGGCCAAGGTAAACTTTCAAATGTATCGTGGTGGGCTCGCCTTTGAATACTATAAACTTTCAGTGGTCGCTAAGCACCTACATGTCATTTATACCTCTTAAAGAATCCTAACTATTATCATATTTGGTTTAGCCAGGGCTGGTAAGAAATCACTTAGCAGAATATTCACAATAGTAAAATAGAGGCATTTTTACTAGTGCAAAAAACAAAGTGGCAGCCAGGAAATGGTCTTTGTCCCCTAAGATGCTGTGAGAGTGAATGAAGTATCAGAGTATACTGTGCTTATTTCTGGAAGAGAAGTTTGATACTGTTTTTTTATTCAGCTGATCTAGTGTCAGAGTCTTCTGTGGATAAAAACAACATTACTGAATCAAGGCACACAAAGCATTCTTTAACTAGCATACGTATAGAGATGCCAGTGGGGAGAACTGCAATGAGTTCAGATTAAAAATCTGTTTTTTCATGAGGTAAGCAAGCTTCTGGTTCTCTAACATACTATGCTTCTCTGAATACTATTGAAGTAATTTCTTTTTGTAAACATTAAAACTAAACCATGGAAATAGAAAGCATTTCTTTCTTTTTTTTTCTTTTTTTTTCTATTTGATCTCCACTCCGTAGTGAAGAGTGAATTTCTGTGCTTTGAAAACAATTGTTTAAGTTGAGCCATACAGCCTTTAAGACACTTAACAGCATTGAGGTGACTGAAAACTTGTGCTATGAATTACCTGGTGTTTGAGTGTGACGTCTCCTAGAGGGAGATTAGTTCAGTGCCATGCAGAATAGAGACACATTTTGCTTCGAGATGTAATCTAGTGTGTCGGAGGAAAATAGTCTCTGGACTGTTAACTTCTATTCACACAATCCCTACGTAACTCATGATTACAAGAGTGTGTTAGCGATGCCATACAAGTCAGGCACGTACTGATTCTTGCATGACTGTCTCTGACCCCGTTTCTATGGGAAAGCTTTCACGTGTTAGGCTGTGCTCATGTAGGAACATTTCTCTGCCAAAAAGCAAGCATGAATTTTTAAGTTTATATAATATAAAACACTTGCCTCAAACAAATGTTTTTTCCTCCTTCCTCTGGACTTCCTCTATGAAAAAGGTGAGGGGAGTTGTTGAAAGCAGAACTGATAAAGCCTTTTCCATACCCCCTTAAACAGCAGAGGAGACATCTCATTTACATGGTTATTGTGGTAGAACTGTCAATCAATTCACATTTGAATTGAAAAATCTTTTCTAGGCAGAGAAATTGACTCCCTATGACCAGGGCTAAATCCAAGTTTCATTTTGAGTGTCCTGGCAGTGTGAGTCAGGACACTGTGCATGCCTTTCACGTGTGTCAACTGAGGCATCATTTCAATTTTGCATTTTAATAGAATGCTGCTGTGTTGTGCTGTGGGGGGTTAAACAAAGGAAATTATTTATAAAGTGGCTTTTGCCACATCAGTGTCACCAATAATAATGGAAGTAACAGGTTGAGGTAGTCCACCCTCTCTGCCCAAAGACCAGTGGGTCTGAAACAGTTGTAAGTCCTATTAAATAAAATGTTTGTATGTATATGCAACCACTGAATGTTATGCCTAACCCCCTGGGCAACTCTTAGCTGCTGTCTGTGGATTTCAGATACTGGATTTTGGAATTCCCTGCGGAGTTTAACTTGGATCTTGGGCTGATTCGTCTGACTGAAGAGTTTCAAGAAGTAGCCAGCCAGCTTGGATATGAGGATCACATCCATCTCATTGATATCTCCAGCATGTAAGGATGTCATGAGCTTCAACATCTTTCTCTCTGTAACACCAGAATTCTGTTTCTGTGCAAAATATAAAAACATCAAGAGCCATAATGATCTTGAGAGAGCAAAAAAGCAGTTACAAAAAGACTGTATTGTCTTCTAAATTTGAAGTTGTTAAAAATTTGAAATTCTAGTTGTAGTGTCACAGTAAAGATTCTTATCTGTGTGTAAGATTTGAGTATAAATTGAAAATAAATATTTTTCCTGACAAAGCTAGTGCCAGTTAAGTGATTAATATTACTTATTTCCTGTAATTTTTCATACAGAATGACAGGCAGTGCAGTGACTGGCATGTTGTGTAAATCTTGCATTTTCTCAGGGAAGCTTTTCTGTTCTCTCATCAGTAACCTGTTATTTTTTTCCTAATGGCTTTCTGTATACTACTTTTCTATGATTTAACTGAATAACCTTTAGCATTCACCTTTGTAGTTTTGCATCAAAATGTAATTGCATCGAAATTATTATGCTACTGTTTCTTTGACATGATGAAATGAAAATTACCTTTTAAACATCACCAGGCAAGCTCTTGTATCGCACCTGATATTTTAGATTTTCTTTAAGTATACAATATGCATAGTGATTTTTCCTTATTTAAAAATGTTATAGTGACCGGGAAGGACAGTACTATTGATCACAATGCAGGCTGAAAAACAGTCTGCAAGAACAGGACCAGTGAAATTGTGTTAACATTGATGGTTAAGTCTTCATTTTAAAGTATTGTCAGCAACCTCTCTCTGCTTTCTGAAGTGCCTTTACTGTATATGGGTAGGAATTATTCCATTGCTTGCAAATAAATTATTTGTCTTTTTGTCTGCCCACTTCTTACTGTTTTGTTAGCTGTTTGACTGACAGTTTATATTGTTCAATTATTTCATGGACCCGTAGCTCTATGGAGTAAAGATTAATCCTTAATGTTATTCAAGTATTTTTTTTAATTTTGTATTAGAATTGGATATGACCTGTTCTTCTTGGGTTTCCAAAGCATTTTTTAATTATGGATTCCTGTATCATAGAGAAAAGTGCATTGTTGTTTTGGTCTGATAGAAACCTGCTATTGTTTATTATTTGCAGTAGCACCTCTAAAACCCTTATCTTCTGTTATGCACCTGAACGGGTTTTACTCTGAGTGTTTATTATGATGTGCCAGATGTCACAAATGAGAAAACTCATTACCTGTCTCTTGGCAATTTTATGCTATGTGTGCAAACCATGGGCTACGCTCACATGTGCCCAAACAGAAATGAGATTTGTACCTATTTTCTGTTGTAGTCCTTCCTATGACTGGATGAGACGAGTTACACAGAGAAAGAGGATTTCCAAGAAAGGAAAAGCCTGCCTGCTCTTTGACCATCTGGAGCCCATTGAGCTAGCCGAACATCTCACTTTTCTGGAGTATAAATCTTTTAGGAGAATTTCTGTAAGAAGCTTACAATTTTGTCATTTGCAATTAGGAGCCTGTCTTTAAAGGTCATTCATGTGATTTAACATTTGTGGGTTTTTCCCCTTGTCATTTCAGTGAAGCAAATCTTTATATTCCTTCTTATGATGTACTTAGCCATGGCTACGCCAGCATTTCCTTGGTCTTTTTCATGACTGATGCTTTTAGTGACAGAAGTTTTGTGGAGAAATTCTAGGTAAAAATTACTGCTAAAAGCTACTGCAGCCATGTGTTGCATTAACTGATTAAACTAATATTATTAGTTTATCTTCGTGTGTTCAAAATCTTCATGTGTTCTTTTTTCCTCTGAGAAAAATAGTTAATTATTTTTCAGGAAACATGAGAGTCTTTGCAATTAGTAATTTCTGTAGAAATTGAAATGTATGTAGTACTTCTGTCGTCTCTGCTCACTCCCAACCACTTCTTCCTTGCATTTACCAACTTAGGATCAGAAGATAATTCAGGATGGAAGGGATTTCAGGAGGCCTCTAGGCAAACCCTCTGCCCAAAGCAAGGATCAGCCCTAAGACAGATCATGTTCCTTGGTGACTTAGCCCATTGGATATTGAAAACCTGCAAGAACAGAGACAACACAACTTCACTTTCCTCCTTCTCCCATATTGACACTGAGGAAAATTCAAACACAGTTGCTTCTTTTCACACGGGATTGTACATGAATAAGAGGCAAAAATCGATGAAAATGAAAATAGGAGCTAAAGCAAAACAAATGAGTAACCCAAATGGCAAAGGAAAGGCTGATTTCTGCTGGCAAATAACCATATGAGAAGGTCACATGATGCCACTGTATCTGGTAGCAAATGGAAGCAGTATGTTCTCAATATGGCAAGTTCCTCAGAAAAAAATGAGGCATTTTTAAAGTATTTAGAGGCATGAAAGAAATCAAACTCCAAAACTAAGAAAAATATACGATTTTTTTTGTTTGTTTGTTTCATGAGAGGAAGGAAAAAAGAGATCAATGAGGAGCTGAGACTAGTCTAAATAAAATTGCTTTTGATGTCATTTAATAACGTTCAAAGGTTTATTACTTTGGACTTCAAATCATGGGAAAACACCCTACTGTGGTCTGTGCAATGCTAACCTGGATGAAGAAGAGAGAGACAAGAAACTAACTAAGTAGACTTAAAATATAATTTAATTCCTTTGGGAATTCCAGAAAGAAAACTCAGACCTGTAATTAATTTTCCTTTTTTCCTCACTGTGTCTAATTTGTACGTTACTTCTTAGGCTCAAATTTTGCTATTTCAGGTTTTTATCTGCAGCCACTTAGAGTTAATTCGTCATATACTATCCTGTAATACAATGAAGAGGTTTGAAAGATGTGTTTGTTGTTTATATGAGACTGGTAACTAATAAGTTGTAAGAATGGTACATTTCCAGGAAATGAAGTGTAAGCCATATCTCAAAACAGAGAGGTGGATAAATGAGCTCAGTGTTGCTAATCTAATTTAAATAATATCTGAGAACTGCTACAGAGAAACAACTAGAATCTATTTGGAGACCTCAATGAGACCAGGCGATCTGCTGTGGACCGTTTAGAAATGTAGGAGTGCTGCTTACTTTTGCAAGATGCACTGAAGTATTATCTCAAAGCTACATAACTGTAAAAGATGATTAGTCTGAATCCTATCTTGGGTTTTACTTATTTTTAAAAAGTGGGGAAGAAGGAAAGGCAGTGCTAACTGTAACAAACTTTTTAAAGTGTCTGAACACTGAGATACTGTTTCTCTGCAGCTCTGAGATGAGCCTCGGTTTTGTAAGAGTGTATGTCATTACATGGTCTTCTAGCAGGCAATTTTTGATCATCTAAGACCAAGAAAGCCATGTTAGCTGCTAATACTAGCACAAGCTAAAGTTATGTCACAAGTTTGTGATAATGCATCTTAAAGAGACAACTGAAAAATGTTTCCCAAAAATTTAGGGAAATCAAATTCTTGGGAGTATTAGCTCTCCCATGTAGAACTATGTGTGTGAACATATAGGGAATAAATAATAACATCAAAAAAACTAAGATTTAGTAGTAGTTTCTTGTGCTATAGAATTTTTTTTTTTTTACATAGGATAAAGAAAATAGTTAGCATATCTTCTTGGGGTGTAGCTCAAGCTCCTGTGAAGAGTGACAGAGCTCCTATTGATTTCATTGGGGCCTGTTTACATCAGCAATGGAATTGGTCAGGATACTGGAATGGGATGAAAGCTCTTATTTATATGCTTCCTGCTTGTAGATCTAGATAATTCCTATAGAGTGTCATGCAGTGAGGATGTCAAGTAAAACTACGTAGAACAAAACATTATAAGTGTTGAGTAAATCATGGGAAATATGTTTCCATGGAAACAATAATCACGTTCACCATGCATGCTCCTCTATTACCCAACACATAAGCACTAAAGTTTTAAGTTGACGTTTAAGTAATAAAAAAACCAACTGACAACAACAAAGTTATAAGAAAGAACTGATGTGCAGCAGTGTCTGCTGGCCCTGAGTATTGGTTACTTTCTAAACAACAGGAGCTTTAAGAGAAACAAATGATCAAAGCTTCAATTTGATTCTTAAGTTGTCCAAGGACACACTGAAAATGCCTTTTTTCTGTTAGTTCACAGACTACCAAAGCTATGTGATCCATGGCTGCTTGGAGAACAATCCTACTTTGGAGAGATCTATTGCTTTATTTAATGGTATTTCCAAATGGGTCCAGCTCATGGTTCTCAGCAAACCAACACCCCAGCAAAGGGCAGAAGTAATCACGAAGTTTATCAATGTTGCACAGGTAAGTCTTACATATGAGTGGTTTTCCTTCGGTATAAAGCAATAATTGAGATTATTAAACAGAGTAAACAAGTAATTTCCTCAGTGAACAGGTTGCTCAACATCACTGCATGTTATTTGATCAGGCGTGGTACACTTGCATTTTTTAACTGGCAGATGTAACTATAAAATAATTTTCTTTGTCGTATTCTGGTAGACAACTATCACTATTGCGTGTTTCTTGTGGAGATAGGCTAATTAAAAACAGAAATGCTGAACCATTATGTTATGTCCTCTGGTTTAGTGATTTCTGCTTTAGCAGTGATAAGTTGTCTAATTTTGCTTGTCATGTGTGACGCTGGGTAGCTACTGCATGTCCTTCCTTAATTTTTAACTATGCATGACCAATCTCTCCTGCAGAAGCTCCTTCACCTCCAGAACTTCAACACACTGATGGCAGTTGTAGGAGGTCTAAGCCACAGCTCTATTTCTCGCCTGAAAGAAACTCATTCTCATCTGTCTTCAGAAGTCACTAAGGTATGGTGGACTCCAGAATATAGACATATTGAGCAGAACATCACATCTTTGAAGTGTGATGGGTTCTACAGTGCGGATGTCTCACTGACAATACTTGGATGATGGCAGGGCATCCTAAACTGTACTTTGGTTGCATTCCTCTTGGTGGAGAAGGAGCAGCCCATGGAGATCCTCTGCTCAATTGCCTGTGCCAGAGAGGAAATTAACAGTCAGCACCCTGACATGAGTTGTGCTCATTTAAAACAAATTCAGGAAATGCTATGAATGCTTTCACAGAGGCTTGTTTCTCTGGCTATTTGTAGGACTGGAATGAAATGACAGAGCTGGTCTCTTCCAATGGAAACTACTGCAACTACCGCAAGGCTTTTGCTGACTGTGTTGGCTTCAAAATTCCTATTTTAGGAGTTCATTTGAAAGACTTGATCGCTGTCCATGTAATTTTTCCTGACTGGATAGATGAGAACAAAGTAAATATAGTGAAAATGCAGCAGCTTTCCATCACCTTGAGTGAACTGGTTTCCCTACAAACTGCCTCTCATCATTTAGAGCCTAATATGGATTTAATTAACCTGCTAACCGTAAGTATTGAGCAAGTTTCAATTCACTTCTACTGTTTAGATGTTGTATGTCAGTAGGAACGTCTACAGAGATAAGTGCATATTGTTATCCCAGTTTTGTAAAAGAAAAGGAAGAGAATACAAAACAGAAACAAGATCTCATGAAGAGAGTTTCATTACTGTAGTATGTGATGGCTGGAAGCAGAAACAGGATTGTTATCAAGTAATTATTTTAAGAATGACAGATATAGGGCTGTATTTGTGTTAGGAGAAACAAGAACTAAGTTTTGACTTTTTAGAATAGAGGCTTATGACTCCTGTGCAAAGGTAGGTGCTGTGTTGACATGGACACACAAGTCAAATTCCACCTTGGCCATCACTCTGTTCTTGCTCTCCTATCCAGTAAATAAAAAGCATTAAAGCAAAAAGCATTAAAGAGCCCCCGCAGCCCCTGCTCTTTCTTCTCCTCCTTCCCCTTGGCAGTGGCTACATTTGGGGAGGTTTGAAACTTCACACAAATTACAGAGAAGGATTTGAATGTCCAATTTCAAATCAAAGGAAAGTGAGATTTCACAAAGACTGAATAAAACATTTAAAAAAAAAAGAAAGAAAGAAAAAAAAGCTGCAGCTGACAATGCTAAAAGGAATTAATCTTCAGTCTCCTTTTTAGGTATGTAGACAGTGACTGTCATTTTAATAAACACTACACTTTATTTCAAAACACACTGAAGCGTGGAGCCTGAACCATCAGGCCAAATACTATTTCTATTGAAATTTAGTCACTTTAGTACTGATCTAAACTGCAGCAGTGTTTGACCCGGCACCACAGTTTGTTCAGGTCACTGGCAAAAACAGTGGCTTGGAATTAAAAACATCTAGAAATTGGAGTTAGTGGTGGATTTATGCTGGGATGGATCAAGTGAACAGTTTGCACTACAGAGGCTGACAAATATGAGCTTGAGTTTGAAGCAATGAAGATGGTGCGGATATATTCGTTGCTTCTTTGTAACGAGGAGTGGGAAAGTTTAGGGGAATAGGAAAATCTTCTCCTATTGCACTTCGTATGGAGCAATTTCAGAACAAGTCCTAATCATAGTTAGTGAGACAGGGAGGAGAAGGGATCATGTGTTGCCCACTGCAACACCTACCTA
The DNA here is from genome assembly GCF_032191515.1 of Phaenicophaeus curvirostris. NCBI lineage: Eukaryota > Metazoa > Chordata > Aves > Cuculiformes > Cuculidae > Phaenicophaeus > Phaenicophaeus curvirostris. The sequence continues at coordinate 71,920,042 of NC_091393.1, read as the reverse complement.
ATTAAAAAAATTGACTGTAAAGGCAAATATTTATTACTTTATTTTGGTTTAGTAGGGATTGAGAGTCACTTTCTTATCCCATGTCATTCTTTCCCTCCCTGCTCATTTCTGAAAGTGCATTGTTTCTCACTTGAGGCTTGGCTGTGAGTAGGGGGAAGTGGAACCTCAGGTTTTAGAGAACTGAGCAATAAAAGACTGATCCCAAAAGGGCAGAAATTCGGCAATGTGAAGTGAGACATGGAACCTGAACCACTACTGACATTTTCACTTGCTGTTTTTCTCTCTTTTGGGTGATAGCCTGCTTTCTTAAAGGAGTAGAAATCTTTTTCTAAGACCTTGCAGATTCTTCACCATCACTGTATCAACCTGAGCTTACATATTTTACCTGTTTTTCAGTTTTTAAAGTATTTTCCTTGTTTTGATGTTTTTTAGCTAAATTATACAGATTTTATTTTTATTTACATAACATTTAATTCAGTATATTTCATTTACTAGAAGTAACTGAGCACGTGACAAGTACTTTTCGCTAACTGTGCTCTGACGTATTAATTCCTAACATAACAGTGTTGATTTTGGTTACAGATGATTGTAAATCTGATTGTAAATAAATGAAGCTGCATGCTGTCATGTTGATTCTGGACCTGATCATAGTTTCAAATTAACTTGTGCTGCTTTTTACCTGTTAGCACGATTCCATGGTGGTACCTTTCAGTAATGATGTAGACAGCCATAGGCACCCAAAGACAGATATCTATAGGTATCCTAAAAATTTTTGAGGGTAATTCTGTCTTCATAGTAGCCACTGGAATTGTAATTGTGAATTAAGTAGGCTTGACAGTGTGGAAGTTTTGATTTAAGACAGTGTCTCCTGGAAAAACTAAAAACAAATATCTACATAAGGTTCCTGGACCTGAATTTTGCCATCTGTCATATTATTATGAATATTTTTCATTTTTCTTCCAGTATGTAGGTTTTGTCCTCATTTGTGTGTATGAATACATTGCAGTACTGGTTTGGGTTTTTTGATATTGCAATGCTCTCTTAAATAGTAATAATGAATAGTAGGTGAAATGTTTTTGTCAATCTTTTTGTTAGTAAGTTTTAAATTATGGGCTGGGGTCAGAGAAATGGAGAAGAACAATAGGATTGCAGCCCAAAGCTGACAAAAACAGACTAAAAATAGTCAACCTTGCTATGTGCAAATGGTCTTTTAGCAGGTTCAGCCTCCCTTGCTGCCAAAGTCATCTTCAGTTTTCAGAGCCTGAATAAATAACCTATTGCTAGGTCTTCCATCTCTAATGTAAACTGTAAAAAATTCTCTCATCTTTACCTTATTTACTTATTACTTACTTTACCTTATTTATAACTCCCTTTCAAAACTGGTAAATGTGCATAGACATGTACAGTGCTTTTCGCTTGCGTGTGAATCAGCTGACCCAACTATTTGTTCACTTGTGCCATTTTCCCATTAAGCCATTTCTATCTAGGCAGGCTTTTAGTAGGTGTTTAGTTCTGATAAGCAATGTGTAAATCTCTTGCCTGGCCTCCATTCCTTGCAGTGTTGCCTTTTACACCACGCTTAACAAGTGCTAACAGCCTGGCCTGTGCTTGCTTGAGAAGTAAATCATTGGGTGCTGGTTTGCTAGTCAAGCAACTCGAATAAGATAAAATGGGTATTTCATGGGCACGTGGGAATTTGCCCTGGTCTTTCTTTTCTTCACTGGTGGAGGTCTGTCCTCTCTGGGGAAGCTGATACTTTTCATGTGGTTCGGAAATGGTGATGTTCGGGGTGATTGTGTTAAGAACTATGAAGTGAGAGCTTGGCTTAAAAGCTGAGGCAAGAGCTTGGGAGTAAACTCCAAGCCACCTGGTCAAGGGTCTTACGGGCATTTTTCAGATGCTATTGTGCGTATAGACCTAAAGGGTGAATGGGAAACAGGAGAACTTTAATCTCTGTGGTTTTCAGTTGTAGCTACTGAATGATCAGCATTTTGAAAGCTGGGGCTCTCTCTTGATTTAGATCTCTGCCCACAAACTTAAAAGTCGTCATCCTCCCTCTTATTGTCAGCATAAAGAAATCAGCTTCTAGCTCATAGAATTTTATCTTTCAATGAGTAGCTGAAAGAAGCCAGTATTTTGCATGGATATTAAAATGCCAGAAATAAGGCATAAGGTTTGTTGTATGAGGGCAGTGAGACAAACGCCAGGCTTACTGGCCTAGGAGACTGCAAAAGCTGAGATGGAGCTTCAGTGATGTGAGACCTCACTGAGTTACATATAGGTGAGTCTGAGTTGTATGGGTGAGAGAAATAAGCATGCCACAACTCAGCTGCCACTGAGCCAGAGCATGTTACATGAAGACAGATTCACATCTTAATGCACACTTGCTCTTAGTCTTTGCGGTTCTTCCTCCTTTCCCACCTTGTTGGCCTCACTTGCTCCATCTCCACTGAGTCTGTACCCAATTCTGTACTGGTCCCTGGCATCTGAAACATGGAGCTAAGAAGTAGAAGTAGAAGCAGTAAGCATTAGCTTAGCGGTGCACCGGAGAGGAATAACAGTGCTAATGATATTTTCATCATTAGAAAACCTAACATTTGGTAAGGATGCTTCAGGGATTTTCTTACCTGCTATGCGGTACTTCCACATTGTTTTTATTTCACAACATGAATAAAAGCCTGTGGGTAAATGTTTCATCGCTTTCTGTGGATTGGAAGAGGACCTCAGTCTCTCGCCTAGTCTATAGTCTATAGTCTATTTATACTAATTGCATTAGGACTTTGGTGCCACCATTTTTCCCCACTATTTTTAGTTCTCGGCAGCTATTTCTCTAACCTGTTGTGAGACAATATGCAAATGACTGGAAAGTCCCAGTCATTTGTACAGTCTAGTGCAGAGAATGAGAAATATCTAAACAACTGATTTGAAAGTGACCCTCCCTAACTTGTGTTCAGTAAGTTCCACATACCAAAAAAAAAAAAAAAAAAAAAAAAAAAAGCTACACTTTATCTGTCAGAGCAAAACTACAAATATGGTGTAAAATTAAAACTTATATAACTGCATAGTAATTGTGCTTGTAGTTTTTTTTGCTAGAATTTGAAACTTCTGTACTAGACAATACCTTGTCCACTACGTGCGTACACATTGTGCCTAATGAATTCATAACTGCTGCTTATGATAAGGTCAGCTAATTCAGGGAGGGGTAGATACAAACTTGCTCAGTGAATACTCATGCATTTCTGTCCCTGAATCCACACCCTGCTGAGAAAACTGCGCTATTTAGTAGAAACAGGGCAAGATCTTTTGAACCAGCAATTCTACTGCCAGTCCCATCCTGACCTGATAATATCATGTGCTCCAACTGAGTTCTGCTTATTTCATTCCACTAAGGAACCTAAGAATACAGTCACTGAATAGCTGAAGACAGGAATTATATTTATTACAGCAGTTACTGGATCTATATTATCTTTAGGACATGTCCTTGCATTCCCTTGTGACAGCAGCATGCTGACTGGGTGAAAGAACCTTCAGGATGCTCAGGCTTTCACTTGCGCCCATAACCAAGTTACAAAGCACAAAAATCAACACAGTAATTAATATTGCAAAATCCAGACATTTCTAAAGCAATGTACTCATTCTGGGATGTGTACCTACCTTGGGAAAGGACATAACTCCTTTCTTACTCACTGCACAAAACTCTGCTTGCAAGAAGGTTGTTTCTAGAGTACCGTGTCACCGTTACTGCTCATTACTGATTTGACACTTCAGGTTCTCTAAAAATAACCTTCTGTCTGAATCATTTAATCAGTACTAATTCTATCTGCCTTCTGGGAAACATCCTTTTAACTCAATCTTAGCTTAATTGGGGATTTGCAACATGGATGATAACTTCAAGTCGTGACAATTACTCCAAAGCCAATTAATATAAGGACATGATCACAGGAAAAATGCTTTTTGTTTCTTCTCATTGCAAACCATTAGCCACAGTGTTGATTACTTTTCTCCTTCATCACTCCAAGCAAGGAGTAATTTACTGCAGATCTGCATCAGCACAAGACCGCAGCTGCTGAAGTAAAACCAAACAGATTCATTTTGCTTGAAGTGCATTTATACCCCTTCTTTTCTCTAAATAAATCTTCTATGGAAAATAATGAGTGTATGGAAGAAAAATTTTTCATTTCTCTTAAAAGAGAAGATGAAAACAAATTTGCCTTACTCTGTATGAGGGGATTGAGAACAGCCCAAGCTGGGCATAAGTAGCAGGGATTGCTGCATCAACAGCAGTGTCAAACCTGGCTTGCTTCTCCTGGGCATGTGTCAGCTGCTGCCCAGGGCTTTCCAGAGATGCTTTTGCTGCATGAGCTGATCTCTGTAGAAAAGCTGCAATGCTCTGACCCTTCTTCAGGAAGAACACAATCTGAAGTACTTCTAGCCTAGCCCCTTCATAATTTCTTTTCTGCACTTTTTATATTCCCCACACCATTTTTCTGAGACATCACGACCATTGAACCAATAGAAGAATGTATTTTGTGTAAGGATGATCTTCGGTGGCAATGTCCCTCTTTGGAGAAGGTTCATCACACAGTCCCTCTCTCCACGTGTCAGGATGTGACAAACTTCAAGTATAGCACCTGCTCAGCTGTGCGCTCACCAATGTGGGTTCTGTTAGCTCTGTGAAAAGCTGCTTTCCCAGCACCTGCAAGCAGCTTCAGTATGTATCCTGATCTCCAAGTAGTAAAACTTTTGTTTAGCTTCAGTGGGAGGTGTATGTCTGATTACAAGCCTGTCATAACTGACCCAATCTAATAAATATTACTGGTTTTCTCTCTTTCTTACACATAGCTCTCCCTGGATCTCTATCACACTGAGGATGATATCTACAAGCTCTCACTGGTGCTAGAACCAAGGAACTCCAAATCTGTAGGTCATCTTTTACTGCATTTTCACATATTGCTTATTTTGTCTGCATGGAACTGATTAAATTTTTAAATGACAGTTAATTATTTTCTTTAACCATATTCATGGAGTGTGTATGCTTGTACAGTAAACACAGTCACTATAGGTTTTTAGTGCATATTGGGACAAGTAAATAGTGAAACATGTCGGACTTCATTATTAATTATTTTTCAACAAAACCTCTGCAAGTGCTGGAAAACGTAGTTCTGCTTTATGTGAAGATATTCTTTGTGAGTTTGTATCTATTATTTCTTGCACAACCATTACTTCATTTTCTGGATGCTGGTGCAGTTATTTAAAACAACATTGAATCCAAAGATTTGGTTTAGGTAAGGCACAGCACTAGCTGTACTGTTTTATAAACTATTTCCTTATGCAGAATTGACTGCGTCTTGGGCTTCCAGCACTGTTTAAACAGCTTAGAATAGATTTTTTTTCTTAGTATATGTTACTAAAGATAATGTGTTGATGTATTTTTAATTACGCTTTGCAAGTCTGAGGATACAGATGAATCTAACTAACAGATGAGCTTTCATTTCAAGTGTTAGAGTCTCTACCGTTGCCAAAGTTTAGGGACTCCTCTTCCCTCTAAGCATTTCATCACTGCATTAACATCCTTATTACCTATCATACTAAGCACATGATGGTTTCAGGCTGATTCCTCTCAAGTCTGACAGCAGCAGAGACTAATGGCAGCTGTAAATGCTTAGCAGCATGTGAGAGCAGAGTCCAGTAGTCTGAGGTGATTCATTGCAGCATTTTTTATTATTTTGAAGTATTCTTGAAAGCTAAGAAGTAAAAAAAATGAATTTCTAAGTATAGGGCTTCTCTGTGTTTTCAGATAATTTATCAGTCTTGGAGACCAATTAGAGGACTATGTATTTATGCTTTCAGTGAGGGATGATGAGCAATAGTAAAGAAGTTACTCAGTTTGAACACCTGGAATTGCATTACTAAGTCTCCGGTCCTTGTTGGGTATGATTTGACCACAGTAGTTCCCGTTTATCACAATCATTCTGGCTCCCTCATCCTTTCACCACTGCCAGCAAAGCCAAATTGTTACAGTTCTATGTTGTGGAAGGACTAATGGGACACTGTTGTAGATGAAGACAATTATTACCTTGCTGCTTTGATCCCCAGCCCATGCTTTCAGAAGGACAAAGGCAGTGTTAAGAGTGCTATGAACTTTAACAGTACCCAAAAACTGTAGGAGACTTCTGCATGATGGTCAATGAATAAATAACCAGTGACATTGAGCTGCCGCAGCACCCTGATGGGTCGAAAGCTACAGCTGAATAGACAGATGCCGGACTATTTGAAGCACACTTCTCTTTGGTGGAGTGCTAAAGTACACAAGATAATTTAGAGGGAAAAGAATCTGTAGAGCTTTTGTATGTGGAAAAATTAGTCAAAGGCAATATGACATTATAGTTATATCATTCCAACTGCTCCTTAATTTATTGTTGTACTGGCAAAACTCCCATGCAGGTGCCCTGCAGAGAAAGTGCCTCAGGCTGTTGCTGTCATTTTTGAGGCAAAAGTGGAGCTGATCCATTAGCATACAAGCCTGCTGTCAATGGGGATTTGAGCAAGACTTTCATTCTGTTAAACTGGGAAGAGTTCTTCAGTCAGTGTAGCAGCCTAAGAAAATACTGAAGACTGACCACCAGTTGTAGTATAGCATCTCCTTGTCATACTGTCCTATTTTTCCCTGAACATTAGCTATCTTCTTGTTAGGGGGCTTTTAGCAGTACAGCTATTGGCTAGAAGACATCTCTGCCTACTACAGCCATGCCACTGAAGACACATACATCTTTTGCTTTTGAGTAGAAGTTATTTCAACACCAAAATACAGAGTCACAGAATTGTCAAGGTTGGAAAAGACCTTTAAGATCATCAGGTCCAACTGTAAATCTAGCATTGACAAGTCCACCACTAAACCATGTCCCTGTGACCATGTCTACACAACTTTTAAATACCTCCAGGGATGGTGACTCAACCACCTCCCTGAGCAGCCTTTTCCAATGCTTGAAAACCCTTTCAGGGAAGAAATTTTTTCTAATAATCAATCTAAACTTCACCTGGCACAGCTTGAGGCCATTCCCTCTCATCCTATCATTGTCACCTGGGAGAAGAGACCAACACCTGCCCCACTACAGCCTCCTTTCAGGTAGTTGCAAAATGATAAGGTCTCCCCTCAGCCTCCCTTTCTCCAAACACATGTTTGTATGCATTTAGAAATGCTTTTTCAGGCTATGATACCATTATCCTTGTGTTGGTGAAACAGAAAAGAGATACAGGTTGAATCACAAATGTGACCAGATACAGTGTTTCTGACTGTTCAATAAATTCAGCTAGGTAGTGTCTGGACACTGGTTAGGACCTTTCCTCATAGCATGCATTTCAAATACATAAATAAAATTATGGTTGCTCATATGAGTCTATCAGTGAAATAGAAACAAGCAACATTTCCCTTTGGCTAGTGGGCAGTAACATGAAGTTTTCACTGCAACTTGTCAAAACTCATAAAAATTGAATAAAGCTTCAAATTAAATAGTCCAGAAGAAAGAGTAAGATTCCAGTGGATTCAGTCTGTTTCTGCCGTTGCACATTTGGACTAACAGGAGTTAAAAGGACTTTTAGAGTCCTAGGACACTGTGAGGACTTGTTAGTCTAGCACCACTCTGACACTTTGCTACTGATGCTTTGAGTCTCTTTAGTCTAAGATTTCTTTAAGAGAAGGCACATTTCAAATCTCTGACCATAGCTGTATGAACATCACAGTACTGCCGTGTTACATGTTATCATGTAAGATGTAATCTTTAAAGGATTGCTGCATTTCTGCACATTTTTAGAGCAAAAACACTTGCCAGCATGTTGGTCCATCAGTGGTGACATTAATTTTAGGATTAAAACATTCTGTGACTTCTTTTGCCATATAGAGCTGGATATCCAGATTCACTGTATTTCCTGTTGAAACTGAATTCTGTGGATGTAGGGGTTTTTTTCTTTCCAAACTTACTTGTGCAGATTTGTATGATGAGTCAAGAACCATCAAGGATGAAAGCTGTTCTGACAGCTGACTAAGGAGAAGCCAAATAATAAAACAATCCACTAACACATCCTTCATTTTTTTTCCTCCTGAACACAGTCGAGTATGACCTTGTGACCATTTTTCATCCCAGCAGCAGTCTACAATACCTTTGTTACAAACAATAATGACTGTAAAATTTTTAAATGGCTTAATTATCTCTCTCTCAAGTCACACCAGTTTTCAGGGAGATAGACGAGACCCATATTCCCTGCTTATCAGCTTATCAGCCTTCTGAGGCTGTGGGCCATCTCCCTTCCAATCCAAATCATGCTGAGTTTTTTCTGCTTGACACTACTTCACCTGCTGGATGTCCAGTGGTAGATGCAGGAGAAGGTCAGTTGGTTTTGTGCTAGCTGATGATTTTTGAAGCCTTACCTGAAATCATGTTAAGGTTCGTCCTATATTTTCTCCTTGAATAAGCTGAGCTGTGTGCCAGAGCTTCTCCCAAAGCACTGTAGGGGCATGGAGGGAGTTGGACTGCGTGCTCTGTGCATTAAGTGATCTGTCAGCTACCATTTTCTCAAGACCAAGCTGTTTTCAAAATAAAGTAGTCTGGCTGGTGTTAACTGCAGAGCAAGTCAAAGGTTAACCCTTCTGCTCAGGCTGCCTAGATGAATTAAGCTGTGCATCCTGGTGTGCCTTGGCTGGAAACCTGTGGGATTTCTGAGCACCTGCTTCTGCACCCTGCTCGCTTCTTGGAGCTACACAGAGCAGAAGCATTAACTTACTCAGACTGCTAGATTCCCTCACCAGCTTCCAGGCACGGTCCCTCTGGATGGGAGCAAGAGCCAGGCTGTGTTGTGGGAAAGAAAAAAACAGACTTACCTATTTCTGATGCCCACTGTGTCCAGAGACCCTCTGTTCTCTCCCCTTTCCTTTGAGTCTCATTGCCTGATGTTGTGCTAAGGACATTTTACAACACGGGGACTCCAGTAGTTTGTGGTTGTAGCTCTGATGTATAGATCTGCTTTTAATGGGAAATCCAACTTCATAATTCAGATTTTAAAGTTTTTGTGTTCTGATCCATCTCTCAGCAGCCTACCTCCCCGACAACACCTAACAAGCCAGTAGTGCCACTGGAGTGGGCATCTGGAGTGGTACCAAAACCTGACCCTACAGTCATTAATAAACACATACGAAAGCTGGTGGATGTAAGTATTTCAAAGAATGTATTGGCTGAAGACAACAATAACTTTAACAATGTCATATCTATAATTAATTTCAAGCTTTTTAAGAGATTTGTTATGGCTGGGACGAATTTCATACATCCCATAACAAATCTGAGTATGTACTTTCAGAAATGTTTGTTTTATTCCTGCAGCCAGCAATGGCACTAGTAAGCAAGTTTTTGGATGCAAAGGAACATACTTTCAGAAGCATCCAAATTCTGGCTGCTCTTCAATAGGTTTGACGAGCAAATATAAATTGAAAGGACAAAGTTGAGTTTTTGCAGCTCTAGCCACTCACCCTGTATCCAGAAGCAAAATTACACAGAAATGAGGATGCATGCATTACTAGATCCAGAGTTTTCTAGAAACCTTATTTCTGGTTTTCAACTTGCTATCATTTGACTGTCCAGACCATACTGCATATAGCAAAGATAGCACTATCTTGCCATCAGTTTAAAAATATGGGCATGGGGTCATGAAGAATTATAGCTGGGATGTTCCAGCTTCAGTTTGGAAGGTGACATGTTGGTTAATGCTAACAAAACAAACACTACTAGGTTCCTTTGGAGAGACTAAGCCTTATTGTGCTGGTGTGTAAGGGAATTTCAGTGATGTGAGTCCCTGAACAATGTCCCTGAACCAGGAACATTTTCCTGGTTCCTGGCAAGCTTTCCTTCTGCTTTTTACAAATTAATAACTAAGACTGGGAGGAATTATTAAGTTCTGACTCTGCCTGTGTTACAGGTCATTAATTGGGATTATTTTGTTAAAATAACTTAAAGGAAGTCTTCAGTTCTCCCACTCAAATATATCTTGTGGTTTACTTTTTGTACATGCTCTTTTTAATAAAATATTCATTTTTCTCTTAATGTGGGATGCCAGAAGAGCATATGCTTTTCCTATATCATTTTTGTCAGTACCATATGTGCTGATAAAAATCACTCTTTGATGGCTTGTTTAAATAGAAAGTCTGTCACAACTCCTTAATCTTTTCAGAATGTGTGAGTAGGGGAGGCTTGTTCTTTTTCCTGTGGTTGAGGGAGATGCAGTCCCCCATTCCACAATTTTGGCCTGGTTCAGGATGTAAGATCTTGAGTGTGACAGGATTAAAACATCGTTTGGGGTTGTTATGGATATAGCTTACTAGGAGGCCCGCACTGCTCTGTACAACTGTCTGTGTTTTCCCAGTCTTTGCACTCTACTAACTGCTTCGAGTTGTGTTTTAGTGTGTATGGGGAGGTTATTACTAAAAGTGTTGAATACTAATTGGGTTTGCATATTAATTCCTTCTTGACAACACATTTTAGAGGTCTGCCAGTCATCAGTTACAGGTCATTTGATGGAGGTTCAGAAATGGGCTTCATCACATTCTCAATAAAATAAGGACAATGTACACGTCTTTCAGATGTCTCAGCATATTCAGTTCTTGTCTTTTTCAACCAAATCTTAATCTAAAGAGACAGTTGGTGATTTGATGCGTGTCTTTTAGATAGTCATGTTTACTTTGACACTCATCTTTTTCCTATCAGCATCATATGTAACTTTAAGACTCCCTGTGTATACCTGCAATAGTTTAGACAGAATATAGTAATTCCTAAGAAGGAATTACCTTTTAAGTCTGATCCCATGTCTATTGTCACTTAGGGGTGAGCTGTGGTAGTCTGGTGAGAGCGAGTTGTTAGGTACAAAGTGCTTGTGATCTGGAATTCAAAGTGCTAGTGAATAAATCAGACTGAAACAGTACTGTGGCAGAGCAGAGGTGACAAGCTAAAAGAGAAGTGAAGCCAAAAACATCTGAAATACTCATGGGAAAGCTGCTTTTAGGTTGTTTTTGTTCTTTGTCTTTTTTTTGTGACTAAAAAGCATACTTAATTAAGCACTGGGAATATGTCACACAGGGCAGATTTTTAGTGGCATTTCCAATAAAGAAGAAAAATAAAACAAGAATAATTATGTCTGAAGAGGTGTGGAGGACCATGGCTAGATAAATACTGAGGTCAAGTTTTCTTTAAAGATTAGCCATTTTTTCCCCTGCAGTTGAATAATACGCTTATTGCAGTATTGAGAAGGAATAAAAGGAAAGCAAGGCAGCAGAGCATCTGATTAGTAATGTTGAACATTCATTTACCTGTAATCATAAGGTTCAAGAGCTGGTACAGATTCAGGATAGGACAACAATTTCCTTTTTTATTCCAGTCTGTCTTTAGGAACTATGATCATGACCACGATGGCTATATTTCTCAGGAAGACTTCGAAAGTATAGCTGCCAACTTCCCCTTTCTGGACTCTTTCTGTGTGCTGGACAAAGATCAGTAAGTTTGGAAGTTTCTTTATGTTTATTTTCCTGAATTTAAGAACTCGTGAAAAAACAAATACTGAAGAAAGAGTCTCCCAAGCTTCTTCTCGTGCCTAACATCTCACTTAAGGAATTGAAGGTGACTGAAGGCTGATTTCTGTTATTATTTGACTTCTTATGCTGTAGTCCATTCCCTAAGACCACCCGAGCTGGACTCCTGCTTTACCTGGTACTTTAAAAATCATTTATGTTATAGTTTAATGAGCAATTCTTGCTGGGAGTGAGTCAAAACCCCTACAGTAGCATCAAATTACAATGGAGATCCTGTACCCAGACTAAGCATCAGACTGGTGAAACAAATGAGTTGTGTACAGGACAGGGGAAATGAGGGTACATAGCAGAGAGCAGGTAACAAGTATTCTAGGAGGTATATATATTTCCTAGCCAGTTAGGCTTGATAATTCTTGTTGTCCAGAATCTCTTTTGCTGTCAAAGCTGGTGGTCAGCCAGGGGCATAACTGCTTGGTCTGTGTGAGCACTAAGTCAGGGTCCTTCACGTAATGACCTGGTCTGTGCTCTGATGTCAGGATCAGGTAAGAAACCAAAGTCGAAGGATAAGAACCACAAAGGCTCTAAGGTTCTTTCTCTGCCAGCACCATTACAGCTCTTTCAAAGAATGAAAGATCTACTCTACTTTTTCTTCCATAACAGAGATGGTCTTATAAGCAAAGAAGAAATGATGGCTTACTTTCTGAGAGCTAAATCGCAGTTCCAGTGTAAAATGGGACCAGGGTTTATTCACAACTTTCAGGAGATGACGTATCTTAAACCAACTTTCTGTGAGCACTGTGCAGGATTTGTAAGTATGTTTTTAATAATAGTATATCTTAAACACTGGCTCCTTGCATTGCTGAAGTCTCTCCGCCAAATATCTCATTGCATTTAGAAGCAGAAAGTGTTCGCTCATATTGTAGCTGTGCTATCAAGTTTTGTTTTAGTGGTTCTTGAATGCTGGCATTTTTAAGAATTACTGTTGCAGGGGAAAAATAAAATAATGTTAACTAACGGATATTAGAGACTATACAAATGGCTTTACTTGGTTTATCTTGAGTTCTTTAATTTGGCTTGATTTTCCACGTAAACAAGCTCAAGGGAAAATGAGTGTCTGCAACAGAGGTTGTAGATGAAGCAAAAGCCGTTCTTTCTCAGGAAATTGCACAAGGCAACATAGCTATGTTCATAATTCTCTGAACGGCCATAGCAGCCTTTATCTTTTCTCTATTGAATTAACAGATCTTCTAATTTGGTTGAGAAATCGAAAATGTTTCCAGTAGTTCTGTACAATAAGAATATTTTTTGTTTATTTGTTGAGGTTTTTTTTAATTTGCCTTTTCTCTTAGCCATAACTTAGTTTTTAGAGTGCCCTACACATAGCTGGGAAATAATTTGTTATGTCAACATTTGTGTTGTTTATAAACCTCCCCCAACTTCCACTTTGAGTATAGTAAAGAGAAAGGAATGACTATGATTTAAAAGTTACATTGATGTACACACTCCGCTAAAATTAAATGTCCACATGTAGTCAGTTTAAGCAATAGGGGCAGAGGCCCATGTGCTCCACTTACGTGTGACCCATGTACAGGGTGTGAACTCAGAACATGGTGCCTGCTCTCCAGTGCCGGTCTGCCTCTGCCATCAGCCGTGAAATCTCCAGCTTGTGCTTCATGAACTTTTTGAAGTGGTTGAAAGTAACAATAACAGTACTGCTAGTGCAAAAACATGCCTCCTTTCAGACCAGATCTGGTGTTCCAAACCTTGTCCATGTCCCTCTCTCCCTCTGTACTCGGCACTGGTGAGACCGCTCCTCAAATACTGTGTTCAGTTCTAGGCCCCTCACCACAAGAAGGATGTTGAGGCTCTGGAGTGAGTCCAGAGAAGAGCAACAAAGCTGGTGAGGGGGCTGGAGAGCAGGTCTTACGAGGAGCAGCTGAGAGAGCTGGAGTTGTTTAGCCTGGAGAAGAGGAGGCTGAGGGGAGACCTCATTGCTCTCTACAACTACCTGAAAGGAGGTTGTAGAGAGGAGGGTGCTGGCCTCTTCTCCCAAGTGACAGGGGACAAGACAAGAGGGAATGGCCTCAAGCTGCGCCAGGGGAGGTTTAGGCTGGACATTAGGAAAAAATTCTTCACAGAAAGTGTCATTGGGAACTGGAACAGGCTGCCCAGGTAGGTGGTTGAGTCACCTTCCCTGGAGGTGTTTAAGGCACGGGTGGATGAGGTGCTAAGGGGCATGGTTTAGTGTTTGATAGGAATGGTTGGACTCGATGATCCGGTGGATCTCTTCCAACCTGGTTATTCTATGATTCTATGATTCATGCTCCCACCTTCTGCTTTGCTCTTTTGTGATGCATCAGTCTTGTTCAAATGCTCACAGTTTCTATCACAACCACTGATCGAGGCCACAGAGAAGAAGGAATTCCACCTATTTCCGCTAGAACTCAAGGTTGACATGGTCTGTGCTGATTCAGGAGCATGCTGGTGGGCTCCTGAGCTCCAGCAGACTGATGGGGCAGGGGCGGTCACTGGCCTGAATCTATTGTTCCAGGCTGCCTGCAGCCTCAGGAAGACGTCACTGCGTTCGTGACACTTGGTTCGTGTTTGGAAGGCTTCCATAGCAAAGCAGGGTCCAAGGACTGCCCTACAATATCCTCTCCACCAGATATTTTTCTCCCACATCAGTTTGCTAATTGGCCATTGTTGGATTTTTCATGTCTCCCTGATTACATCCAGTGCAGGAATACAAATGAGTAAGGGGTTGTACAGGAAATGGAAATAAGGTCATTTTTTCCTGTCAACTCACCGCAGTCACTGGCATTGTCCTATGGATGATTTGGGCTGATAGGACAGGAACCAACTGCAAAATATGTTGCGTATTTGTTCTGCGTGACAGTGCTGCTCATCCACGGGTGGAAACCTTATTTCAAACTGATGCACTGATTCACAGTCAACATAATGTGCACTGGCAGTGCAGCAAGTTTAATTGACATGACAGTGTAATGCAAGCAGTCCCAAATAAAATATCCGTTATTAAACTTATATGAATTTTAAAAGTCAAGATAAAACCTAATGTCATTAAGCAGTGTGAAACTGGTATGCCCGTGGAGGGGCCACAGTTCTGTCCCACAGCATGAGTTGCACCACGAGGCAGGGTAGGTAACCAACCATCATGCAGGCTTTCTATGGACCTTATTCCACTTTGTTCCATATTCACCTTTCTTCCACTCTGTCTAATCTGTTTTGCTTTCTCCAAGACACTGTTTTCCCTTGCAAATTCTTTTTTGCAGTATATGGGACTTTTTTTCCCCAGAATCTTCCCATTCTTATTCTTTTTTGTTTATTTCTTTTAATTTTTGTATTTTGAATGTTCTGTAGTCTCAATCTTGAACATTTCATTAATGACCATATTCACCCCCTGCACACTGTGCAGATTCTTATAAACGAGGAGCCACGTGCAGTTTCAACTGCCTGGGTGTGCTCATCCTCTCTGTTAAGGTTTTGAATGAGGTCAAGATAAATAAACACTGTTGTCCCCAATCTTTTTCCCTTAATGCTAGTGCTAGAAAAACTGTCCCTTCCTCTCTCTGCATCTCAGAGTGAAAATGCTTGTTCCTGTAATGCCATGGCTGCAGATGCAGCAGTTCTGAGTGCATAGATAACAATTTGCTAGGGAATTTTCCTGCTTCCAAGCAGTACAACTCATGTTGCAAGACATTTGAAAGTGGGGCCGCACACACTGCCTCCTGGAAGCTGTGTACATCAACAGGGACAGCTTCTAGGAGGAGGGAAAGATGGAATTTAGTGGCTTTTCTGCCTGTTTCCGGTAACAACCTTTTTTTTTTAAATGGAAAAATCAAGAGGACAAATCTGTTTGTTATGGCTGGGGATCAGTATTGGAACCAAAAACTCAGCTTTTATCCCCAGTTGTATTTTCTTCTGTTGTGTTTGAATGGCATGGATCACTCACGTATCTGGGGAATGGATGTACACTGGAAATTCCCCCACAGATAACATTAAGTGAGCCTAGAAGCAGAACGTACTCTGTTGGTCTCAGTAAGCTTGATATGATGGCAATTTTTCACCCATTCGTGGAAGAAAATGCCATCTCTGACTCTCTTTCTCTGGTAGCCCCACTATAAGTAGTAGAAATAAGGGGGAAGCCACACAAGTCTTATCACCATTAGAGGGGGAGGTCTGTCTAACAGGAAGGGTGTTAAGAGCAGTTGTATCCTGTTTGTGCTTTTGTAGCCATTGGTACTTCCTCATTGTGACCTTGTTTTCCTTCCAGCTCTCTTTTCTAATTCCTTGACGTTCTTTTGTCTTTCTTTGCAGCTCTGGGGTATAATCAAACAAGGCTACAAATGCAAAGGTAAATAAATATTTCATGGATTTTTCAAGCTATAGGTTGTGGTTTTTAACACAAGTAGGTCAAATGTATTTTTTACAAAGATGACATCAGCTCATCCAAATTATTCTTATAGTCTTTGTACTATGAACAATGACTGCTGGTATGCCATGAAGTCTCACTGCATTAGAGGACATAGCACCCAGCAGGAACACACAGGTTCTGTTAAAGGCACACCTTCATGAGGTCTCAAAGACCTTGCATCTTAGAAAACCGAGTGTTCTCATCCTGACGCTGAGACATCCTGAAATATATCTCACAAGACTTGGGGTCAGGAAAAAGTCTATTCACAATGCTGTCTGTCATATACATTCACATGCCTCTTGTGAAGGCTAACGGGCCTTTGCATTGCAATTGTGCCTGAGCTAGAAACAGAGTAATATTTAATTTCTAGGTGGCCTAGCAGATCTCCTCCAGACATTCAACTTTAAAAAATCCTAGAGCTCTTACAGACAACCCTCTCTGTTGCTCACATAAAATGTTTCATTTCTTATGCAATATGTGAATCATATTGAGCAGGTCAGACCGAGAACGACACCGTAGTGTTTCTCGTGGGCTTTGAAGTTTTGGGCATATTTATTTCCCAAGCAGAGCAGCTCTGGCTGAAGTGCACTGTGTAGTTGCATCTCAATTATTTACAAAAATGTAGTCATTTATGTGCAAACTCTTTTCACTTCATCTTACTCTCGCTCCCAGGAGGAGGGTGGAGAATGTTTTTTTTAGGATATGAACATCTCTTTCTTGGAGAAAATGCCCATGGCTAAGCCACCATAGGTAATACAGCTATTCCTGATTACTGTCATCTGAGCAGCTACAGAAAGGGCTAATTGTGTTCTGTTACTGGTAGGATGAGAGTGGGAAGGTGAGGCTTTGCAGCCCTGTAAACTCAACTTGAGATCTGAAAGTTGAGCTCTGTCCTGCATCATTGGTCGTAACAGCAGCCCAGTGGAGAGAGACCAAAGGTGCTTCTGTAGAGTCAAAACTCTAGGCAATGGAGCATGAAAGTAAGAGAGCAGAGCTTCTTGCTCAGATCTTACTGTAATTAAGTGACTGCCCATTGTGAGTACCAGCTGCTGTGTACGCAGGCAGCACTGTGGTGCTCTGCCCTTTATGGATGATTTCTGCCTCTGAGCACAGAGCTGTCATTTACTGTTTTGAACCTCTGACATCGCACTTGCAAGGAGAGAGGAGGAATTAATCTCTTCAGGTCTGCTGCTTACGCTAATGCTGTGGATAATGAGATAAAGCTACACAGTGTGGTCTACAAGTGAGGAAAGATGTTTTCCAGTGCTAAGAGAGATCTTTATTGCATTTTGGATGGGGTCTTGTTACCTTTAGGACAGACAAAGCCACAGCTGGGAAGGCATTTCTGTATTAGTCATATGAACCAGGTGATGGGAGAAACCAGAACTCTCACCTGTCATGCTGCAGCTGCTGCCCTGAGCAGAACGGTTCTTTTAGAAGAGAGTTATAAACATGATACTTAGGCAATGTCTCACCTAGAACAAAACATTGGTTCCATGGAGCAGCAACCAAAACAAGTGAGACAAATTTTCAGATAAGGGCAAAGGACATGGAGGAGGAAGAGCCTGTGCTTGGGGCACACATCCTCCACTCTTTGGCCCTTTCTTGCAGGTTAAGTTCCTCACTACAGTCGCACTTCAGATAAATGTACCTAGTGATGAGTGTACTGGCAGTGAAGCAAAGCCCTGCAGAGGTTAGGTTTCAGTTTCATCTAGGTGGATGATATGCATCCACAGAGCTTACTCCATGCTGATGTTACTCACTGAGCTACTTGGACTAGTTTTAATCTACAGTGGCCTTCATTGTCCTCCAGCTGTCCTTCTAGAGGGTCAGAGTATGAATGGTCCAGCATCTTCTAACCAAATGCGTTTACTTTAGTGGGCTCTGCTGGGTTAAATGAGAAAAAAAAAACAAAAACACCCTTTTTGGCAACTCGTGCAGTGACGTAGAGGCTTTCTGCATAGTGTACACAGGACCGTACCAGTAGTTGCAGCTCTCTTCCTCTAGATTAATTTCTGGTGATAATACTACCACCCTCTTCCCTTCTGCTGCCAGATTTTTATTAATGGTGCTATGGAAATGATCCACTTTTTGTAACACAGTTTACAACAAATGATCCATTTCTGTAACTTCCTTCACACCTTCTGTCAAAGTATTTGCTCCTTCAAAGTCTTTCTTGATATCTGTCTGCTAATAGCGCTGAGGGATTAGCAGGCAGCTGTGGGTTTACGTTTTGTGACTTGACAATTCCTTTCTTTACAGACTGCGGTGCCAACTGTCATAAGCAATGCAGAGACCTGCTTGTGCTGGCGTGCAGGAAATTTTCCAGAGGAACCTCAGTAGGCAGCAACCACGGCTCTCTGCCCAGCAGTCCATCTCTGCCTCCAGGTAAGAGCACTTCTGTTCCTTTTATAAAGCATTACTGGAATCCTCTCTAATGGAAAGCTTCCTTGCTACCATTTTTAATTTCTCTTCGCAGCAACACACAGAGCAGCCCATATAGTTTCCACTGCACTGTAGCTTGTATTCAGCCCTCAGAGTACATCTCTTTCTGTGGTGATGGCCTTGGTCTCCTCCCTGAGGATCCCTGCCCTCAATAACAGTGTCCCTATCCAAGCTGAGAAGAAATAAAATTATAATTAGGGAACCTGTACTTCTCCTTGTAGGCCACTTAGGGGCAGGGAGACATTGGACGCTAGCTCTCCCTTCTCCCCTGAGTGTACAGATGGAATAAGAGGGAAATGTGTGCACACAAGACCAGAAACAGTTTCCAAACACCGTATGGATATTGCTAATTATACCACTACTTCATATAGGAATAAAGAGCAACCTCCTTCTGAGTGTTCTGCTGCTAAGCGATACTGCTACCTTCTCTTCCACATGCCCCAGTGCTCCCTGCATAAAGTACCTCTGCTAACCATTGTGTGATTATTATATGTAACAGCATCTAAAAACCTAGTCCTGAAAGTGATTTACCTATTAAAAGACCTGCACAAACCTTCTAGAACAGACAGCTCTTATTCTGAACCTTTAAGCCCCTACCTGAGACTTAAGATAACTTTTTGTAAAGATCTTGAAGTAGAATATTTAAAATAACCTATTCCACCTTCTCTTTTAGTCCAAGATGAAGTATTTGAATTTCCCAGTGTTGCTGCAGAACACCAGGACCTCGATGGCAGAGCTATCACCCTTGTCACTGGCTCTTCGAGGAAAATTTCAGTGCGGCTGCAGAGGGCGACCACCAGCCAAGCAACGCAGACAGAACCACTCTGGCACGAGCCAGGCTGGAACGATTCAGGCTCCCACACTTTCCCAAAAATGAAGTCCAAATTCCATGGCAAAGCTGGGAAGAGCAAAGGCTTTGCAAAATGGGAGA
The DNA here is from genome assembly GCF_032191515.1 of Phaenicophaeus curvirostris. Classification (NCBI taxonomy): domain Eukaryota; kingdom Metazoa; phylum Chordata; class Aves; order Cuculiformes; family Cuculidae; genus Phaenicophaeus; species Phaenicophaeus curvirostris. The sequence goes on along the minus strand of NC_091393.1, from coordinate 71,900,668 downwards.
ATGAAAAGCCCAATGTTCAGGCTGATATAGAGCTAGAAGCTGAGGCCCCACAACATACACAAGATCACAACGGAATAGAAACCCTTCCGGAAAGTCAAGAATTTGAGGTGAGTTGCAAAGGAGTCCAAGACAGTTTTAAATCTGCTAGGGTCTCTCTCATAGGGTTATTTTATGAATTTCAGGATGCTTTTTCATTCAAATTTGCCTTTGCTTCTTGCACAAGAGTCACTTTCAGAAGAATGCCAAATCATCCGCAGATATCTATTTTCTACACTGCAGCGTGCATTTACTGTGACTGGACATTTGGCTCTTGGTGTCAGTATGTGCTTTTAGGAGTGGGACACATTCCTTTTTGAAAATCATTAAGTTAGCCTGGTGGATATCTGACCAAATTCTGTGCTGTCGTACCCTTGCAACACACAGGTCAGGACCCTGTATTATAGTCACAAGAACTTCTGATAAACCTAAGAGTCTAGGCTAGGGCAGGATATTGGGCTGCTTTCTGTGGTTCTCACCCGTAAAATTTGTCCTTTCAAAGCCTCATGCTTTTATTAACCATCTTTTTGCTAGCATGTAAGTGCTTACTTTCTTTTGGTTACAGGATAGCTGATTGCTCACCCTGAAGCACAGAAAAATGAAGACAACAACTGTAATGGAGCAAGCATTGACGGACTGTCATAGACCCCATTTGGCCATGGGAAGTTCTCCTTTATCTCATATGTTTAAATTCAACCATTACCCTGTTTTCTTAGCTGAGAGATGTTACAAAGTACTATTTATTTCCTCACAAGTAAGCCATTTAGATGAACATTGCATGGACACAGCAGAATGGATCTCTGCACTCAGTGTTTTTTCTTGTATGACTTTTGTGGAAACTTCCTCTACATGCCAGCAAGGATATATTTGGCCTCTTTTAAATATTCTGCATCATTTCAGCCTGCAACAACAATGGTGAGGACAGAAGCCAAGCATCTAAGTTTGTTCAGTAACACTCCTTTTCCAGAGGCTCATGATGATCTTTTAAGGAAAGAAGTATGTGTGTATGCTGATTAAATCTCAAACAAAAACTTTTCATCAAGTATTCTATGCTGAAATTCTTTGCACACCTGGGGTTTTGAGTTTTGGCCGTGTTTTACATTGCTACAATGAGCGTATTGAAGTTCAGCACAGTAATACCAGTTCCCAGGCAGGATCCTTTAAATAGACAGCACGTGGCTGAGTCTGAAGGAATTCCAAGACACGATGCATATGTCTGGTTACACCGTAATGGAGAGGGGTTCTCTTTGCCAGTGCTGATTGTGGTAAAATTAGCATGTAATAAACATCTTAGTTTTAAGTGTGTGTCTATGTATGTGTATGTGATATGCTTCTCTCTGGTGCGCAACCTGCACGTTAAGATTAAATGTACTGAAGAGCAATCTCCAAACTAGTAGTAGCAGTTTGCTAATACAATATCTGGCACCTGAATGTGTAATGGCTTGAGGATGAGGTTTGAAGTGGCATTTCTCAGGAGAAGTTACCTTAAATGCAGAGCTGCCTTCTGGTAAAAAACACAAAACAAAAGAGCACAAAGCTCAAAATTAAAAGGAGCATTCCAAAGCAGCACACGCGCATTATTCTTCTTCCCCTCATCTCCCTGTAAAAACACAGGTGCATGGGCTGCACACAGTGCATATTAAAACAATCCAACTGTAAGATTTCCTACAAAATTCAAGTTCTTGCACCCTTCACCAAGTTAAGGAGCCCTCAAGATCAGAAGGTAGACTTCCCTAACCAAAACCAACAACTGCACTCCCCTGTGGTACTTCCACTGTAAACTGCACTGCAACTATGTGATACCTGCTCAACTTTGCATCTTGATTCCTGCAGGTTTCCTTTGTTTTCCAACACAACTAGCAACGATGGTAAGTCTATGGTAAGAAAAAAGACAGCATCCTCTTGCTGCTTAACTCAGATTGAACTCAGAGAAATAAGCACTGCAGGGAACACAGGTTCCCAAGCTAGGAAGAGGGCCCAGAAGCATTCTTCACTTACTGCAACAAACAAAGAACAGGCACGAGTAAAAATATGGTCTTTATTTCCTGGAGGGGATCAGGTGACATGTCACAACAGGCTGAACACACAGCTACCGTTACAGCTTATGGCTTGCACACAAATGAAAACGATGTGGCGAAGAATTTGAATAGAGAAATTTGGTTTAAATCCAGGCTGCTGATGGATCTGTTGAGATTAGCCTTCTAACGCTTTATAAATGAAATGTTCATGTGCAACTTCATGCTTAACATCACATAAGAGTTTAATCTGTAGACCTCAGACTATTTCTAGCAGGCTTTTAAAAGGTAGTTGTAACTCTTCCTTTGAAAGGTACTTGCTTTCCTATTTCTGTCAAGCCCATAAACCATGCCCACCTTCATTTAGTTCTGGATAAGAATGTTTCTTGTACATGATCTTATCTTCTCACTTACCTTCTCCCCAAGATATTTACACAAGCTTCTCACATATTCCGTTTACATGAGTAGGTGCTCTATGATCTTCAGAGGAAGGGCTTTTCCAGGACACCATTTTTCCACATATACTGTCATCAAGATGTAGACTCACATTTAAGCAAGAAAAAATGACATCATCTACAGAAGCAGCTCCCACTTTCTGTGGGACCATTCTGTTAGCAAATAGACTGCTTAATTTTCAACCCACTGTAGAGGTTTCATCGATGTGTCTCCAGCAAGTCTGGTAGCTTTGGTCAGTTCAGTGTTTACCCAAGCAGCAGTTGCAGATCAAGCACGGGCTGCAGGCTTACACAGCTGATCTTTCTAAGCAAAGTATTGCAGCACCCAAGGAGAAGCACACATGATAAGCGAAAACTTCAAGCACCTGCTCCCCCTGGAAACTCTTTGGTTTAAGTACTTCAAGAAGGGGAACACAGAGTGTGCTGCAGGCAGTAAGGGTTCACAGACAGTGGAAAACTTGAAAAGAAGAAGCTGGGTAGAAATACAGCCTTTTTTCAGCTCCCCGCCAACCAAAAAGGATATTATATCCTCATCATAGAGGATGTAATAATTAAAAGGGGGACTAGGAGGGAAGCAGCATTAACAGGCTGTTTGCAGCAGAACACTGATCTGCTAGTTTCCCAGCAAGCACTTGAGCGGGGAGAGCTGACAGGGCATGAGCAACCATTTTAAGAAGTTGGTAGAAGATGAGCTCTTTACCTCAGAGGAGGCCTGAATACATGAATTTTTTTTTTTAAAGCATCTTTCTCTCTCCTTACTTCAAGCTGACATCTTTTTCTGAACAATTTTAGTTTCTCAGTCTGGGCAAAGCAACATAGAATTTCTTGTTCACCTCCTCTTATTTAACAAAAGGCAAAACAAACCAGCGATCACGGCTCCTGACTGAGTTATGCACCTCTGCTGGTCTTGGTGAAATCCTGCCTTTTAAAATGCAGCAATTCCAGGAGAGTGTCCAGGAGAAAGTGTTATAATGACAAGAACACTGGATAAATTAAGCAGCTAACATGAGAAACAATCACAAATGATGTTGGAGACTTCCAGCACACCCATTCATCCCTGTCTCAGCCCACAGGATCTTTTAAGAAACTGGGCAGGGGGGAAGGGAAGTGTTTTTAAAACAAACAAAACTCCAATCCCACAGCACCCCCCAAGAAAACAACCACTACCACACAGTGCAAGAGGGAAGATTATGCCTGCGCAGAACTTGTCAAGCCAAACCCACTAGGACTTCGTGCTTGCGCAAGACCTGCACACAGCTTCATGCTGCAAATAAGACAGCTTCAGCCTTGTTGTCGACTTTAGGTAGTAGCCTCAACTGCGGAGTCAAGGGGATGTTTGGCTCCTTCAGGGTGAGGTGCAAACCAGGTTTGTACTGCAGGTCTATCCACTGCTCTGTATCTCCTCACAGTCTTCTCCTCTGCCCCCTCAGTCTTTAAAAGAATAATCTCAGCTGTAGAAAGAGACACTTTCCTAGACACAAGCTGTCTTCTCCAAGGAGCCTTTCTCAGGCAGGTGAAGTTGTGGGGTGGGGGCAACGCAGGAGACAGTAACATGCTTGCTAACCACAGCTAGACTGAAACATGGATTCTCCCCAACTGGGAAAGGTGAGACTTTTTCCCTTTCAATACAGAAGACGACAAAAAGCTGAGCTGCAGAGCAAGTTTAAGAGCAGCTGCCGCCTAAAATACTACATTTTCCAAACCAGAGTGGACTGGGTGCTGTCACCCCTGCAGACACCTTTGTGGAAGCCGGAGTGAATGCACACCCTAAGCCAGCCCCCAGGGTCTTCATAATGTGGAGCCTGGACATCTTTAGCTGAGTTAGCCTGAGCAGCCACAGGAGGGTCCTCACAGTGTGGGACACTAGAGGCACCTGTATGGGAAACAGCAGCGTGTGAAGGATCCTGGACAAGGGGCGGGGGGGTGGAAACAACACAAAACCACACTGCACAAAATCGAGAACAAATAACACAGATGGTGAGTAAGCGTGGGAAGAAGCGCACTGAGACAGCTCTCCCTCTCTACGTGACACCATGAATGGAAAGGGATCCCAGTAGAGCAGAGTGGAAAGGAAAGAAGGAAGGAAGGAAGGAAGAAAGGAGATCCGACTGAAGATTTCATGGAGACAGAAGAGGCAGGAGAAACAAGGACTTGTTGTTTCATGGTCATCATAGCCAAAAAAAAAAAAATCTAACCATAGTTTGCTTCATTCAGCATCAGCCTGCTAACTGATGGGCCTCTGTACAGCACAAAAAATAGCTCCAAGTACTTCTCAAGAGAGTCTTGACAACAGAGTTGGCCCACCCAGGGACACTGGAGAAATAGATGTAACTTTGGAACAATTTCTTGAGTTACCAGCACTGATCTGAACTGGATTTTCAAAATAAGCACTGTAGCCAAGAGGCTAAACTCATTGGAAAAATCTGTGTGCTGAACTCTGAAGTGCTGTTTGCAGTTGCTGACAATCTGGTCTTAGGAGACAGAAAAAGCCATCAGCAAAAGGCTACTGCTGGGACCATATGAAATCTAGCCAAAAAGCCTGCTTTTTCCATGAGTTAAGCCAATGCCGGAAAGTTTAAAGAGTCCTTATCACCTTCATCTCTGCTTCATGTGTGAAAACGAATTATGACCTCCCACCTGCCCACAGCACAGGCAGTCTCCCTCTTTCTTTGGTTTTACAATAGTGTTTTCCTACTTTTTGTACTTGTTTTTCTCTCCTGTGTTGTGGGAAAGGCCCACGTGGACAAGAAGGGAAATTACTGGACAATAAAGGGGAAACAATGACACTGACAGCACTCAGAGCCATAAAAAGCACAAGGTAAACACAAGAGAAAAGTATTTTTTCCCTTCTAGCCTTGTTTGTTAAGCCATTAGAGGTGCAACTTATTTTCAGCTGAAGAGGGGAGAACACAGTGTTTACAGCTGGTAATAGCACTTGCTTTTTCAGTTTGTCTCCTTTTGAAAGGGCACAACCTGAAACAAATAAGCACATGAGTATTTTGAGAGCCTACACAGGGGAAACAAGTTCACATCCACATCAGTGTGCTGGTCCAGGGCCACAATGCTGTTGCGATTCAAACCTAAGGGAATGCTAGGAGGGTGATAAAGCAAGCTTGCAGTTTAGCTTATTAGTCCCAGCTTATTTGGGACTGCTAAATCACACTCAATACCTTAAAAATGCATGCATAATTCTGCAGCATCCCTGTTGTCCGAGGAAAATCAGAAATTCAGAGAGGAAAGAGAACCGCAAGCCTGGCAGTCTTTAGCAGCAACACCACCAAGACTCTCCACTGCAGAATTAAGAATAAACCAAGTGCAATGAGCAGACAGCTGACAGTTTTGTGTGCTGGCCTCCATTAGCCTAACAGGGAGCTGAATTAACTCCTAGCACTTCTAAGAACCCACACAAGCCTTTTGGACACCCAAAGAGAGTCATCAGGTGTTAGTGAGAATCCTCTGACTCCCCGTCCAACTCTTCCCATTTCAGCACAGTTTAACTTTGATCTCCCAGGAGAATAACCCATTACAAGGAATACTCTCATCCCACAGGACTTTTCAAGCTCCAGCCACTTCTCATATCTATCTACTGACAGGAAACTCGCTCCCTTTCTTCACAGCTCTATCTCAGGTATCTGACTAGTGTCTGGTTTTAATTAGGCCAGAAGTTGGTCAAGGCACTTGCAACTTTTATTAATTCAGATGCAAACAGCAGTTCAATGGAGACATGAAGTATGTGCTCCAGCTGAGAAGTTTAACCCATTGCAAGAGGAGCCCCTCTGGGGGCCACCAGCTGTCATGTATCGCCATGAAGTGCACAGTTCAGGGAGTTTACTAGCGAAGGAGGGGGATATCATCAAGCAAGCTAGGAATTACCAGCCAACACCAATCCTAAAGACGATAAACCACTCAGCGAACACCTACCAGCAAAAAGACTTTGAACAGTGGGGTGAGTGATTCATGGCAGCCCTTGCTGCCCTCTCCCTGGTTCAGTTACTGTTTTGCACACGGTAAAAAATAATTTTTTTATCCGTTCCTTAGACCTGCATGGAAAACCCAACTGTGACCACAATGCATATTGATCATGGTATTCTAAGTCACATACTAGTGATCCTCATGTGGAAAACAAGTATGTGTCCTGTTCCCCAGTTATTTTACTGCACAATGACAACACTCAAGAGAGGGTTATCCTAATAGATGGAACGGATGGGCAATGCAAATGAAGCATTTAGGAAACAGAAGTTTCTGAGAAAGACAAACATGGGAAAAAAAAAAAAATAACAAGATGCCTAAAGCTTGTGGGAGAAGAGTAGCAACAACTATGGCTAAGAGGAAGCTCACTTTGTTCCCCTGTATAAATGCTTGCTGACTTAAATGCCTTGTTGATCTGCTGGAGTTCTGCTTTCAAGCACAACAAAACCAAGCACGTATATCCAATCCACCACAAGTCTAAGTCTCCACAACCTACCTCTCGTCTCCCAGCTTCAGGTTAAGAGATTCTTCCCAGTGCAGTGGGAATCATGTTTGGAAAACAGTAAATATCAGAGCATCATACAGACAATAACAAAGCAGTGGCTGTTTGCTTTCATTAATCAAAGCTGCTCTCTCCACATATACAAAGCTTGTTTTCTCTGGAGAACAAAGAAGTCACAGCACACTAGAAGGAAACAATAGAGTAAAGAAAAATAACAACAGCTGGCAGAAGCAAAATGTTTTCTTTCCTGTTGAAAGAGTAAAGCCTCCTGTTTTGCCTTCTGAATTTTTTTTTAAACTTTCCCCCTGAAACAGCAATAAACTAGGACTTGGCTTACCCCAAGTCCTGCAAGATGGAGGAGGAGAAGCAACATTTTGAGAAGAAAAAGCTAGATAGAATAAGGGGGAAGGGGAAGCTCTGTGCTCCTACCCCACCTCAGCATTATATCACCATGTCATAGCGTGCAAAAGTAAGAGTATCCACTGCAGCAGTTACAGCCTTGCAGAGAAACTAACAACAGAGATGTCTCTGAAGCTGCTGATACAACTCAACCAGAGGCTCTCTGAAGAGCCTCCTGGGTTCCCTCTTGCTAGGAACAACTTTGCAGCACTCTAATGCAGACAGAAAACACTAGACTCTTTACAGTGAGAAGTGGTCTGAAGAAAAGCAGGAGCTGTCAACCTGAAGATATTACATTCCCAGCAAAAGGCTCTTTAAATCTGTCAGTCTCTCTACCTTTCCCAGTCCAGGACTGACCCAGTTGTAGGAATACTAGGGTGGGTTTTTTTAAATAAAAGACCAATTATTTTTGCGTGAATGCAGCTGGTCAGCAGCTAATGCTCACAAGATATTACCCTCCCACAAGAGAGATGTCATCTCTGGAGCTCGCCACTGTAAGAAACCACCAATAGGTTTGTGAAGCAGCGACATTCACTTTTAGATGTTCATAATTTGAACTGTATTACACCGAGATAATCTGTATCAGTGACCCTCAGAGACCCGGATTCAATATGGAAAACTCTTCTCTCGTCAAGCTTGTTAAATTTATTTGAAACATGAAAAAAATAAGAAACAAGTTAGATGCCCGAGCACTTTCCACAGAGACCTTTGCTTCCAACCTGTGAATCACTAGCAGCACCTAGTGGCCACAATAAATTAAACAGATTTTCAGGTTGATCACAGAATGAAATACAGGGAAATCAACTCTCAACTATGTTTTGTCAGATTAATACATGATTAGCTTCAATTACAGCAACACCAGCATTACACAAATTCTCTCAAATGCTCGTGCTGTTTTTGTAATCCAAAGAACTCCTCCTAGCTGCATCAGCCTGGATTCAGCCCCAAGCACACTTCAGGCAGCCAGAAACTCTTGTCATCAGCATAGCCCTCTGCCACAGTGACCCAAGCACAACAGCAGGAACCTGCATTTTCCACAAGTCTGGAGAACATCAGGAGAGCTCCCAGCAGCAGCATACCATGTTCACACAGCATGCCAGAACATAACCTGGGAGACAGGTGCTCACACAGCCTATAAAACAACTTTACACAGCAATGCCCAGGAGAGGCTGTGCTGCTACACCAGTTCAGAGGGAGAAACAGAACAAAACTCAAAGTAATTGAAGATCAGTTCCTCCTGTCTGCTCCTGTTCCGACAGCTTCTCAGGAGGCATAATACACAGTAGGGCTGGGATGACTAGCACATGTAAAACAGACTAAGATGTAGTATAGGTGAAGCAGCCACAAACCCCCACAAGTTTCCAGCTACTGTAGCAACTGCTTATTATTACCAAGAAAAAAGACTAAAGCAAAGGGAACATAAAGATACTTTTATTGCTCACCTTTTATACAACAGCACACCTTCAGCCATTTTCTTTCACAGCTTGACAATGTTTATGTACACAAAAAAAACCCAGCAAGAAGCATTATGTGGCTTTCAGTGAAGAAAAAAAAAACAACATTAGAACATCAAATTCAGCCAGGCTTTGTTTTCTGCAGCAATAATAAAAGGGCTTCCTCCAGGCAGGAACTAATCTTCCCAGGCCGTAGTGCATTTATTTAAAAAGACAACCCCCAAAACAAATTGCCCTAGGTTTGCTGAGCCAGTGGTATCAACTTGCAAATAAAACAAATCTGTTTGTAATTTCCTCTAGCTGATTTCAAGTAAAAATTAGGTTTGGAGGAGCAACTTGTTTTGGATGGATGCAGGTCAGTTTGAATTGCTACACCTAACTACAGGCCTACATATGCTATCGGTTCACAATTTAGCTTAGTTTTAAATGATCTTTGCAAATTTTGGCAGCAGTCGGTCTTCAGATTTGAGCAGGTGGGAAAACTTTTAGTGGGAAAACTCTGCTTAGTGGGAAGTAAGGCTACCAAACACAGCATCCACAGTAGAGCTCATGTAATAGACCAAAAACCTGTTTGTCGGAGAGAGTTCACTGTGCATGAATGCACACAGGTGTAATATCTTCGTGACTGAAATAAGAGGTCAGCAAGCCAAAAAGCAATACTCAGAACTGGTTTTAGAATGTGTAATTTAACGATGATTAGGAGGGAAAATGCATACGTTCTTTTGTGTAGTACAATAGACAGATTTGACCAGATAGGTCTTGGTATTTCTTTAAATCAAAGCAGAAGGCAAACACAGCAGGTAGTCTGAGCATAAAAAAAAGTTTTGAGCAGAGGGAACCAGTCCAACATCTAAAAAGCATGGCTATTAGTTGATGTTTAGGGTGCAGCAGGCAGTGAGGATGTATTTAATTTGGACAGATTGGGGAGCGCAGGGAAGGAGGAGGGAACTACAGAAAGGTGTACTTTGCTTAATTCAAAACATCCTACCCAAAGACATTCTACCTGCCACTTACAAACTTGTATTGTTTCAAGCAGCAATTAAGCCAGGCCTCTGAAACCAGGTTTCTATTAGATGAGCTCTGCTGAAGCAAAAGTTTTTAGCAACCTCAGCTCGTGAAGTGTCTTCCTTGTCCAAAGCCAGATTGATTATACTGATAACCCCCATGCTGGAAGTGTTGCTCAAACTGCCCTCCTTGATTAAAGTTCTGTCCACCTCTGCCTCCCCAGCCCCCTCCTTGACCTCCACGCCCACCACGACCACCACGTCCACCCCTCCCTCCTCCACGCCCACCCCCTCGGTCACTGTGGGACCCACCATCCTGGTATCTGTTGTCTTGTTGGTAGCCACCACCACCACCACCCCCTTGGTAGCCACTTCCTGAATATGAAGATGACTGGTAGCCACCATAGCCTCCTCCTTGGTAGCCACCACCGCCGCCACCACTGTGGTAGCCACCTGCTTGAAAACCTGCATCTCTGTAGTTGCTCTCCCTGTAGCCACCATCCTGGTAGCCACCACCTCCACCATCTGTCCAGCCTCCTTGAAGCTTGTTTCCTCTTCCACCTCCTCTGCTGCCATGATCGTAACCACCACGTCCTCCTCGTCCCCCTCGATCGTGGCTTCCTTGTTCATGACCTCCTCGCCCCCCATATGATGAGTCATAGCCTCCTCGTCCTCCTCGGTCGTGACCCCCATGATCATAACCTCCTCGCCCTCCATATGAGGATTCATAGCCACCTCTTCCTCCTCTGCCGCCGCCTTGTTGCGAACCACCCTCTGGTCTTTTCTGCCACGGTGGCATCTCAGGAGGTGGTGGTTCAATTTCATTGGGTCTCCCTCCTCTATCAGGCACTCTGCCCATTAGCACCTGCAAAGGGAAAGGGAGAATTGCTGTAGGAGTTGTAACACATCACAGAAGAGTCCTACTTACTGATACGCACCACAAAGAAGGATTCCATAAAGGCAAACTTCAGTATGTTTGAATATGACAGACCTTTATCTCGAATTAACAATTAAACAGGGATTACCTAGTACTCTAAGCACTGCTAACAATACAAGTCTGGAGACCTGCTTTTTTTGTTCAAACAGAAGGCACACCAGTAGAGGCAGCATCAATACAGTCTTTCACTAAGCCATTTGTAAGTGCAGACTGCAAGTCTCAAACAACTACAAGTACATTGCAACATGGTCTCACTTGTAAACAGTGCTCTGAATCGCTGTAGAAGCCATTGGCTAACATGATATCTTTGGTAAACAAAGTGCAAAGACTCTTATTTTTCAGTAAGGACACACAGAGATGAAATTACACACCAACAAACAGGTGTCAGACATTGTTGACCAGAATTGAGCAAGACTCTAGAAAGTCTTTAGTTGTCCAAGGATGCTATGACATGAAGAATTTAGCAAGACTTAAAATTGGACAGGAGACTTGCATTGCTTCAAATTTGAAAGTGATATAACAGAAAAAAAAAAAATAAATCGAAGCAGGTTTTGTTACGTTATGTTGCTGTTCTGTAGAATATTTAATATTGATATTGGAGATAAGTTAATAAAGTATGGATCATTAGCAGGGCCTTCCTGCATTCCTAGTAAAACAACCATATGATCTCACAATAGTCAAACCTGTCTTCCCACTTAATTCCTTTTATATTCCAAACTCCAACTACACTAAAAAGGTGTAAAAGTTATTTGGGTGGAAGGAGTTGGTCAAATCAGCACACAACCATTCCTTCCTCTATTAGTTAGGATATTAACTGAAATACAATTGGTACCCAAAACACAAAAGCATGCATGTACACCCACACATTCAGAAGCACCATAGCTACAGAGCTTTAAGTTCAGCACATATACTTTCATGAGCCTATCACTCCTGTAAAAATCATAACTTTTGAAACAAAGAAAACTTCTTAAGTCTACATCATATTCCTACCATGCCAGTGCAAAAACTACACAGTTGACTATCATCTAACCTGTGAGATCCTTGCTTTGTGATCTTAATACGTACTATTTACATAGTCCAGAAACATGGTTACTATGTAGGTATTATTTTACACATTTAGGTATTATTAGGTATTAGGAATTAGGTAGCAGCAGTATAATAACGTTTGTAATTCTAATAAGACAGAGCAGGCCTATTCACACAAAGTAATCAAAGATATTTCAGCAATTTTTTACTGCTCCTAGGCAGGGGCACTCTGAACCTAAACAGGTGAAACTGCAGTTCTCACTGACACACAATTTGGAATACATTAACACCAAGTTTCTTATTCTTTATTTCCAAATTACAATCCTAAAAAAAAAAAAAAGTATGATTTATTACTACATTCAAATTATTTAAATATTTATGACAGAACAAGCCATTTGTCTCTAAAGGTACCTTATTAATGGCACATGCAGTCTTCTCTCGGATGGATCCACTGCTTGTTCTCATAATCTTTGACAGATCCTGCCGAGCTGCCAAGAGGTTTGCAATGGAAATAGTGCACTTAGTAGATAAGAGGGCACGTTTTGGCTGGTAGACTTTAGCCAGTTTTTCTGTTTGACTCTGTTGGAGAGAAGAAAAACAAACCCCAGTCAGCTAAAGTAATAGGAAAGCAATGGTACACCTCACCAAACGAATCAAATCAACACTGAAGAGTAAGACACCACTGCAAATAGAACAAAGATTAATATAAAACCAGCTAAAACCACTTTGTAGCTAAATGCTAGCAACAAAGCTAGCACTTCACAAATTAATTCCATAAGTAATATAGGAAGCACTATTCTGAACTGACAAGACACTGACATTCTTACATTTTAAGATTTTATAAGTAATGCAGACTGCATTACTTTCAGGCAGGCAAACACAGGATAGAACTGTGTCAGTTACACAAATTAGTGCTAATGTCTAAACATATTGAAAATGAAACGTGTGCGTCCAGCCTCCAGACCTCCTCCTGGGCCTGCACCCTGACCCTCACTGTTTCACATCACCTATCAACAGAAAAAGACAGTGTTAACTCTTTCACAATGTTCATTCCAGTCAGCTTCTTCACAAAGACAAGCCATCAAGAGCTACTGGCAGAATTCAAGCTCTCAAGAGATTGTTCTAATTCAGTCCTTTGTCTCATATATGTAGTGCCCAAAGCAGAAATGAGATCCTACACATCAGCTTTGCCTCACATGCAACTTCTCTCCCTATACTGTGTTCTCTCCCTATACTGTGTTTTGGCATTAACCATACTGGCTTTTCTGAACACTTCAAAAGTACAACAGCAGTTTTCCAGCTGACAGACATGAGTGAAATCTATGCTACCAGCCATGAGTTAATAAATGAGTTACATTGACCTTCAGTTATCAGAGTATGATGTGTGATGCAGTTAGGATAAACCAGATTGCAATGCGCACACACGACAAAAGCGCTGCTTTTTGTCTGAACCCCAGGTGACAGCAGTGGGGACAGGTAAACCAGGTTTTCCAAGAAAAAACTTGACAGGGCAAGAACTTAGGAGCAAGTTTTAAAATCCCAAAAATCCTATTTTCCACCTAAAGGCAGAAAATGGCAACTGAGAAGAATTGTGAGTGTATATTGTATATTTGATAGGAATGGTTGGACTCGACGATCCGGTGGGTCTCTTCCAACCTGGTTATTCTATGATTCTATGATTGCCAAGTGATTTGGTGATAAGTCTTTAAAAACAAAAGCTTCCACTTTTACATTCCAGCTTGAACAGGGTTTATTCATAAATGAAGGAAAACATGCATGTCATTTACTTGATGCTGACTAAAGACAGAAGAAGCAATAGTATTCACCAGATCAGGAGTATGTTTTTCCCTGGCAAGTCTGACTGAGCTCTGAGCACAATATTTTGGGACTATGACATTATTCTTTCAGGTGAAACTTGAAATTTTTTAACTTACAGCAGTAAAAACTTTATTAGGGGTGTTTTTCTACTATCTGGAGAAGTAACTGTTTAGTTATACTACTGTATTCTGATAACTCTTCAAATTTTAAAATAAATATATGATGGTAGTTTTATTTTTATCAAGAAAAAAAACACTTGATTCATGTGTCTATCACCAATAACTCAGTCTCAAACACTGCCAGCAGCATAATTATAAGATGTTAGCAGATCTAGTTTAGTCCTAGAAAACAAATGATATGTACTATTTTTTGAGTCTTGTCATTCCCTTTTCAGTATGAAACACAGGAAATGGGGAAACAATGTAGTTATTCTCAAAAGCAGAATATGGATCACATACTCAAGAGAGAACAGATGCCAAGTCACAGAGACTTGCACAGTTCAAAGACAAAAGAAGCACATAAAATATCATCCTGCTTATGAGGTAAGAACATGTAGTGCCTTAGCAGCTTTTCTCATGTGCATCTGCAGAGTTGCACTTGCAGACACACTGAGTTAAGGAAATCTGATCACTGTGGACAGCACAAAGTAAGTTAAGGGACATTCAACAGGAAGATGCTTTTCTACCATCACACAGACAGCACTTAATGACTCACGTTACAGTACTCTGGACACAAATGGTTGGATCAGTAGCTTCCTGTTACTATTTTTTTTCTAGAACCCTATTTAAGTGTATGTTTTGGCTTATAGTTAATTACACACGTTCTACCTTCTCATTTTACACACTGTTTTAAAATCCAACAAAACAGTTCTAAGTAAATTTTTTTTAGTCACAGAATCACAGAATCGCACAGAATAACCAGGTTGGAAGAGACCCACCGGATCATCGAGTCCAACTGTTCCCATCAAACACTAAACCATATCCCTCAGCACCTAGTCCACCCGTGCCTTAAACACCTCCAGGGAAGGTGACTCAACCACCTCCCTGGGCAGCCTGTTCCAGTGCCCAGTGACCCTTTCTGTAAAGAATTTTTTCCTAACGTCTAGCCTAAACCTCCCCTGGCGGAGCTTGAGGCCATTCCCTCTTGTCCTGTCCCCTGTCACTTGGGAGAAGAGGCCAGCAGCCTCCTCTCTACAACCTCCTTTCAGGTAGTTGTAGAGAGCAATGAGGTCACCCCTCAGCCTCCTCTTCTCCAGGCTAAACAACCCCAGCTCTCTCAGCCGTTCCTCATAAGGCCTGTTCTCCAGCCCCTTCACCAGCTTCGTTGCTCTTCTCTGGACTCGCTCCAGAGCCTCAACATCCTTCTTGTGGTGAGGGGCCCAGAACTGAACACAGGATTCGAGGAGCGGTCTCACCAGTGCCGAGTACAGAGGGAGGATAACCTCCCTGGACCTGCTGGTCACGCCGTTTCTGATACAAGCCAAGATGCCATTGGCCTTCTTGGCCACCTGGGCACACTGCTGGCTCATATTCAGTCGCTGTCAACCAACACGCCCAGGTCCCTCTCCTCCAGGCAGCTTTCTAGACAGACTTCTCCTAGTCTGTAGCACTGCACAGGGTTGTTGTGCCCCAAGTGCAGGACCCGGCATTTGGCCTTGTTAAACCTCATGCCGTTGGACTCTGCCCAGCGGTCCAGCCTGTTCAGATCCCTTTGCAGAGGCTCCCTACCCTCCAGCAGATCGACACTTCCACCCAGCTTAGTGTCGTCCGCAAACTTGCTAAGGGTGCACTCGATGCCTTCATCCAGGTCGTTGATAAAGACATTGAACAGGGCTGGACCCAGCACTGAGCCCTGGGGAACCCCACTTGTCACTGGCCTCCAGCTGGATTTCACACTATTTACCACCACTCTCTGGGCCCGGCCATCCAACCAGTTTTCCACCCAGGAGAGTGTGCGCCTGTCCAGGCCAGAGGCTGACAGTTTCTCAAGCAGAACGCTGTGAGAAACTGTGTCAAAGGCTTTGCTGAAGTCCAGACTTTGCTCATCTTTCATTGTCATGAACTTCCTCAGAAAATCAAACCAAAACCAGACAACTCCTAGGGTTATTTCTTACTCAGGAAGAATGAACAAAAGCAGCAGTTTTCCAGAGATACTTATTATATAGTATTACCATCAACCAGGACTTCATGGCAAGCTGTTCATACCTTAGCTCTATCTGACCAGCCAAAGGACTGCACAGTAACATCCAAACGTTTGATTAACAGCTTTCTTCGGACTTCATATTCGTTGGCTATGGCTTGATTAATTGCTTCAATTTTTTCCTGAAACAAAAATTTGTGAACATAATCTATAGATTATATATAAAATGCTTCTACTTAAGATAATAAACCATGTGGATGGAAGAGGATGGAAGAGCATAACATACACAGAGATATTAGGCAGGGCTTAAGCCCACAAAATTATCTACCTTGTCAAATGGGCTCACAGCAAGCTATGCCTGCTGACACTATTTTCCTGAAGGCTTCAAAGGCTCAGTTATCCTCACATTCAGCCTTCTACCACTTCTAACAGCACAGCTGTCTCTTTTCAGAAGGGACATAAAAACTGTGTGCACTGCTGAGGCATTTCTCAGCACCAACAGGACAGAGAAGCAAAAGTGCAAAAAGTCTACCTGCAACAAACAGAAGGAGAAGCAAGGACGTACAGTAAATCCTAGAGACCAGGGAGTCTTTGCCTTCTTAAAAAGTAGTAAGCTTAAGGACAAAGATAGAGGACTAAAAGTAAAGTACTGTAAGAGGGTCTTGATTAAAGCACAACCTGCACACAAACAGTACAAAGTGGCCTACAGGAAAAAGGTATCACTAGAAACACACCTGGTAGCAGGCAGTGGTTTAGTCACAGCAACAGCTAAGATATACACCATTAAGGAAGTAATTTATCTACTGACTGAAGCCTGGCTGGAAGGGGGTAGTGGGGCCCACTTTCAGCCTCAACATCACAAGCACTGAAGGAATCAGACTGCTGGGAGTTGATAGGCTTCAACCTGAAGCAAGAGGCACAAGAGAGCCCTCAGGCATCTTACAACAGTAGCCACAGTTTTATGCTGGTGCAGCAGCGTCTAACCCGGGCACACCATCCTTCCAGAAGGGCAGGTGACAAAACCTACCTAGATACAATTGTGGCTCTACTGCCTCTCCCAGCTTCCACCTGCACACTCACTGCTTCTTAGAGAAGATGCTATGAAGGAAGCCAACTACTCAAATAGGACAGAAAGACAAGAGGAAATGATTAATACCTACAGGTTAGCCAGAAAGAAGCCACAGGATGGGATGTGACACCATCTGAGCAAGGGTAGGTCACACAGACTGCTGGCAAGGCAGCAGAAGAGGAAGGCTCAAGCTACTGCACAAGCATATAGATCAGCATCACCACTGTAAAACTCCTTTATTTTGGAAATCTTTTGCCTGCCTCTGCACATAGAAATTCATAAGCTTAAGACCTTATCAGTTACTGAACACTGATTGTACTAATATATATGGAAAATACTGCAAGAAATTATCTTCAGAGATCACAAAAATCATTTGGCAACATTACACAAAGAACCAATAGCAATATCTTACATACCTAAAAAAGTGAAGTGGTCTCTAATACTTGCAACTACTTACCCAGTGAGCTGGTCCCAGCTGTTTCTTCAATAAAGGTTTTCCAACATGAGTAGGCGGAACCTTTGCTAGGGTTTCCTTCAGCTGTTAGGAGACACACAAAACTAAGCATCAGCTAACAAAAAGTAGCTTTTCAAGATACAAATTACAGGAGAGGGCTCTTGACAGTCATAGGCATGACAGAGCAACTTCCAATACCAAGTTGTTTTATCTGGAACAAAGAACCAAGCACACTTTTGGAAAGCAATTGTTTTTATTTCCGATAGATTTAGCTATTATCATTTTAAAAAAATAAGAGAAGGGACTACAGAGTAAAGCTGCAGTTAAAATAGAACTATTTCATGAGGTACAGCTCCCCTTGAAGACAGAGGGATTATTCTACACATCCCTCTAATTCAGAAAAAAACCCACATTTGCATCAAAAAGGTTGTATTAAGACTATGTGAAATATAACACAACCTAAAGAAGGGTCCCTCTTTACAATCAAGAGGGCAAAAATTAAAATTTTCACATCAATGATTAACTTGCATTTTAAAAGTTTGGGCACAACTTAGGTTATCTTTCCCATATCAAGATTTCTGAGGACTTTGAGGGGGAAGAAACCGAACAGCAAAAACTTGGATCAAAGCAGGTTGCAGTTGTGAAATGTCACTTTTCCATTGCTGCAAACCACATTTTTCAACTTCCTTGGACGTCCATTCCAGGAGTTGATTTAACACACTCACTGACCTGGTTTTCCAAATCTACTGATCCCAGTTTGTTTAACGTGAAGATTTTAAAACCAACTGCTTTCAGAATAGCAGAGGTAGCAGCTCATTCAAGTACCAGTAGTTTCTGGTTTTAATGTGGTTGGTCATTAACAGAGAAAGTCAATTATAAAAAGATTCAACTCTAAACTACATTATGCATGTGTGAAGAAAAGCATGGCTTGATTTTCACATGCTAGATCAGAATATTGCTATTTTAAGATTCATTTGTTAAAAAAGGAAAAATTTAGGATTATTTCATTATAACTATCACCTTACAGTCAAGAGTAAAATTTTCACATTTTTATCTAAGTTTTCATGTTTTGCTCAACTTAGCGATGTATTTTCACTGACAAAGTGAAAGAAGTTTCTCAGTTATTAGTCAGATTTACTTTCTCCTTCTCAAACACTACTTACATCTTAAGTGTTTGGACTGTAAGCACCACAGCTATATATGATTCCTAAAAAAAACTCTGCAGGTTAGAAATCCCCCAATGTATTTTATTAAGCTATAAGCACCATTCAAGTTTTCTTCGTATAACTACCAATGGATATAAAACACTGAGATTAACATTCATTTAACCTTGCAAGACAATGTAAAAGAAAATTCAATCAGTAAAACATAACAGAATTCTCAGATTCAAAAGATTTCTACTTTGTATTCTGTATTTGTATAGAGTTTATTTCACCAGCAAATCTTGCTATCATTGTTACGAATCTTTTCTACCTTTTACAGAAAATGGAAGCACGGATTTCTTATGTATCTATATTTAATGGCCATTATAATGCCTAAACCAAAAAACAAACTGCTTCCATTTTATACCCTGGCCTTCTGCTAGAAAACCATCCTCCTCTTCTTTTTAAACAGGTCAATCCAAATTGATTTCTCGCAAAGAAATTAATCATTATTTTCAGTTGCTTAGATTTGTTTAAGCACAATGCAACTAAAAGGTCAGACAAAAAATGTCTCTGAAGGTATTTTGGGGAGTTTTGTAGTCCCATATTTCTTTAAAATACACAAAAATTCTCTTCTGCTCTCTTGTAGCCTGCAAGTTAGGTTACTTAATGCAACTTAAAAACTTTGTCCTCCACCTTTGGTCTGTGCACTGGACAGTCCCTTCCCTTTCATTTCTCTGATTTATTAAAAAAATATATATCACTAAAACCAAAGTAAATTTCTTAGGGAGAAAAAAAAAAACCCACAACAACCTGTGTAACAAATACATGTAAAGGAACAAAAAAACTGAACCACGACAACTGATGAAGCCTTAAAGAAAAGGTGTAAACATGACTTTAGTTAAAACACCTTTTAACAAACGTTTTTAGAACAGTTGGTTCTTGTAAAAACGCATTTAGGTGTATTTCTTGGAATACATTTCTCCTTAATGTTCTTCCTGAGGCCTAAGCTCAGCATTTTCCATGGCTTCTGCAACAGGTGATGACATTAAAAACTAGAGCAGAGTAAGAAATACCTCACCACGGAAGGCAATGATAGCAGCAGTCCCTGACCTCATGCCTTGGCATGGAAAAAGCCTTTAAATTAATTTTCAAAATCCTGACTCTTGGTATACTCTGAGCCACATTAACTCCCCTTGACAATTCAAACACTGGAGTTTCACAAGAGGCAAATCTCTCCATGGTAGCAGAACTATTTCCCGTCAAAACAGTAACATCAAATATTCTAGTTTTATTCCTTTGGATCTTACTTTTTTTTCAATTCCACTGAAGAACTGGAACATCGTTATGTTGGCTGGAGGCTTGGACATGCCTAAAGCAATACATATGCCTTTTAGCTCCTGAAAGACTTCACTGCCACCTCCTTCCTGTGCTTTTTTAGGAGGGGCATTCACACACAGCATTCTGGCAGCTTCCAGTTCTGAGATGAGGTATGCTGGAGTAAGAGAAATTAGATTTCAGTATCAGATACAGCCAAGTTAAATTATTTTAGAATCTGTAAGAACTCAAGTACTTACAACCAACGAATGTGCAAATGGACTGTTTTAGGAAGGGCGGGGGCTATAATTTGGCATCCACAGAATGCTCATATTTCTAATAATCACTGATTGCAATACTAGCAACACAACAAACGGGGGAAAACTTTAGTACAACTGAAACCTGGAAAAAAAATCCTTACAACTCCAACAGGTATTAATCGCAGAGTTCTACAGAGCACAGCTCTTTCCCTTCAGGCTTTGCCCAGCGAAAACAGGAGACTAGGAACATGGAAATAAGCAGGATGAGAGACTGGAATATGCACTTTAAGCTAGACAAGCAAGCAGTCCTTGAGGGTTTAGAAAAAAAGTAGGGAAACAAGTAGAGAAAAGTGAAATGTTAGATCAATCTCCCCTACTTCCCCAGGCAAGATGCAGAGTGGAAAAAAAAACCCTCTTCTAAAAATACTATTGACAATTCAGGTTTATAACCATTCCAGAAAATGTAGAATGTAGAATGCCTACAGTGCTCTTCACTATCAGAGCTGCAAGAGTCTACCATCAGATTATAACCCCTTTATCAAACAAAAACATGGTATACATGCAAATTTACAGCAGTAGATATTGATCACAGCAATGCAAATTTAGCACAGAGCCTCTGCTTGCAGTTGTCACAACTTTGAAGTCTGAATTGAAAAAGATGTGCATGTTTAAACAATACTTTTATCATTAATCACACTGGATGACCCGTAACAGTAACAAATAATTCCTAAAAACAAAGGCTGAAAAACAGAATCATAGAATCGCTAGGCTGGAAAATACTTTTGAGATCATCAAGTCCAACCGTACCTCTCCACTACTAAATCATATCCCTAAGCCCTTCATCTACCTGTCCTTTAATTACCTCCAGGGATGGTGACTCAACCACCTCCATGGGCAGCCTCTTCCAGTGCCCAATAAGCCTTTTGTAAAGAAGTTTTTCCTGAAGTCCAATCCCAACTTCCCCTGGTGCAACTTGAGGCCGTTCCCTCTTAGAATCATAGAATCATAGAATAACCAGGTTGGAACAGACCCATCAGATCATCGAGTCCAATCATTATCCTATCACCTACCACATGGGAGAAAAGACCAACACCCACCTCTCTACAACCTCCTTTCAGATAGTTATAGACAGTGATGAGGTCTTCCCTCAGCCTCCTTTTCTCCAGGCTGAACAACCCCAGTTTCCTCAGCTGCCACTCATAAGACTTGCTCTCCAGCCCCCTCACCAGCTTCACTGCCCTTCTCCAGACACACTCCAGGACCTCAATGTCTTTCTTGTAAGGAGGATCCCAAAACTGAACACAGTATTCTCAAGGTGTGGCCTCACCAATTCTGAGCACAGAGAAACAATCACTTCCCTAGTTCTGCTGGCCACACTGTTTCTAACACACGCCAAGATGCTATTGGCCTTCTTGGCCACCTGGGCACCCTGCTGGCTCATATTCAGCTGGCTGTTGACCAACACCCCCAGGTCCTTCTCTGCTGGGCAGCTTTCTAGCCACTCCTCCCCAAAACATACTGCAGTGATAATGACGGTCGTGTGCAGGGATGTAAACTCACAGCTATACAAAGGAAGCTTAGTCTGTTTAGCCAAAGAATCAGCAGCAACTGAGAAAGCAAATGAAAAATTAACTTACATTGAATTTAAGATCAGATTAAAATTAGTAGTATAACTTCTAACTCTGACACTTGTAAAAGACATTTTTTAATGTCAAGCAACACCACGCTCTTCTTACAAATTTAAGTACTATTTCTTCTCCTCTAAAAACTTCCTAAGCAGCAATAAAACCAACTTAGGTATTGAGATTAGGTAGCTGGAAAAGTTAATGGAAGACATCAACATTGCTACTGTTAATTTCTTTTCAATCAGCAGAAAGCAACATTGAAGCTATTTACTAAGGGAGATGACCAATATTTTCTCTTTTTCACAACCATTCCAATTGTTGTCAGAGCACAGGAAAATGCAAGTCTTATTGCACCTTGCAAGACACCACGGTGGGAGCTACAAAATGATGATGCATCCAATGTTAGTGGTCATTTTTACAACCTTTCCAAAAAAAGTTCAGTGGCCAAATCCTGGCACAAGTCTACAAATTATTCCCTCTTCCTTTTGAGAAGTAATGGGACAGGCTTTTTGCTAGTGAATGTGAAAAAGGTTCATACTCAGAATATTTTTCATCATATACTGGCTACAGAGTGACTGGTAAGTTTATGAGAGCCAGAATAATCTGACAGTGTAAATTACACGGAAAAATAATTCTTCATTTTAGGTAACTACTCTTGTACATAGTGGTAAACAAAACGGTACCTTATTAAGCTTAAGAAACAGTACTATGATTCTTGCACAAAAACAGATTTGCTTGCAAGCACCCTTTTAACTTACTAAGCAGCAAGAGACAGTTCTTCTGATTATGAAGGCGTTTTGTCACTTCTCCTGACGTTAATGATGCATATGGACAGTTCATTTCAGCCAGCAACCCACTCATTTCAAGCTGAAATTCTTCTGCTTCATTTGGACCTTAGAAGGAAAAGAATAATTATCTGTTTACAGCTGATATATGTATGTGGTTATGATTAGAGTGAATTAGCAATTTAAAAAAAATAACAAGTGGAACAAAGCATTACTTAACATTAAACCCCTGCTTTAATGGAAGCCCAATGCATTCTTTGGGTTTCTCAAATATGTAGCACAACCTATTTTGAGCCATGATATACCTCTACATTGTAAACTTATGTTTCACTGACAGCTTTTCCCAGCTATAACAGCCAGCCACTGGCAACTTCTACAATGAAAAGTGACATTAAAAACATCACAAATTTTAGAGCGTTATTTTAAGTATCAACTAATTGTTCCCACCACAAACGCATTACATAGTTCTGATAAAGTCATCAATAAGATGGTTTATGAGCTCTCCTTCCTGTAAGATCACATTTGTCGATGGATCTTATTTCATAACAACACACTCTAAAAATAATTTAGTCACGTAAACCAAAGCATAGACTGATATTTGTGATAGCAGTTAGTGAAACCAATCTGAATTTGTTAAGCCAAGTTATGCAAAAAAAAAGTGATTAGTGAGAGTTAACACCTTTTGTTCTTTTCAAAAGAGACTTCAACCCATTATGTCTGTTAATTATAAACTCAAGTCACACAAAATGAAGGTAGGACATTCCGTTACTACAAATAACACGTTTCTGTCATTGTGCTTAGAGAATTTGAAATACGTGGTAGAATACTTATAGATTGTACTTTTACACATAACGTATAGCAGGAACCTTATTTTACTAGAAAAGGTGAGATGCTGTATTGTTACAGAGAAGGGAAGTCATAAAAAGAAGAAAGGACGGATGTGTCAAACAGAGAGAAAAAGGAAAAGAGCTGCTGAAAGGCAGCAATCTTTGGCCACTGAGCAGACTGAAAGTTAAGCTCATAAAGGCATTTTGAGTTAATACATGAGATATTCAAAAGTACAGGTTATCATACCGATTTAACAATTTGATCTGTAGCATGTTATGACTAGTTGACAAAAAAAAAAACCCTTTTCTTTTAAAACTAAGGTTTATTGGTTTTGTGGAGGAAGCAAAGAAATACTTTCAGACTCCTCCTCACTCTTTATGAGTATTTCATAAAGAGGAGAAAATAGTCAGCGCACAGTTAAGGTAATGAACTATAAAAATAAAATATGGTTACTGCAATCCTGAGAGTGTTTCCTTAATCAGTAAAAATCTTACATCAAAATTACAAACAGGAGTATTGAAATAAAAGTATTCTCATGATGTAACTAAAAAACCAAAACAACAACTCTACTGTTGCCTTAAATCCATCCAGAAACTTTAAAAAAACTCAGTAGTTTAGCAACTAAAAGAAAAAACTAATATCAGAAGAAAGTCTGCTTGATCCTCACTTTTATTTCAACCTCTACTGGCTGTTCATCAGGCAACTCCGAGGTGGAAAATATCCAAAAATCTAACAGTGTTCCAACAATACTCCCTGGTACAAAGGATTTAGCAATTGTCAGCCCAAATCTTTATGGTATGCATAAAGTGTATTAGGTGCACGTTCATGTGAGAGTTGACTACTTACTGTTAGTTGCCTGCACATTTTCCTCTAGTTTACAGAACAGTCGTAACTCCGACACCAACCAAGCGCAGAGTTTGGTGAATTCAGGAGAACTGGCTCCATGAGAGACTGCCTGAGCCAGAGCTCCGTCATCTAACAATGGACCTTTGTAACTGACAAACAAAACAAAAGCACAGTTCATTAATGCTTGCTACCGATGTTCTGTGATAGATTTCTTCTATGCAGTATACATGTTGAGAGATACACTCTAATCACATCCACAATGCTGAATATCTAAATTGGCAAGATTCCTGCACTGACCTGTAAGAAAAAACATACTGAAAGTATCTGAGTAAACCCAGCATTCCCCTGCACATTAGCTTACTGCCACAGAGACTGTGTCACAAAATATCATCATCAAAGGTTTCATCCTAGAAAATGTTACATACAGTACAACTTCTGTGCATCTGTCTCTTCAAGATGTTACTTACAATATACTTATCTAGGGCAACTACAGTTTCAAATTATCATTCTTGAGTGCTGCTTTACAGAACACTGAATAATTACTGCTGAACTAGTCCAACTTTTCTGTCATTTCATACCATGTATTAAAGGGTTGCCATGCAAAACAAAGCCTTTGATACAAACATCACAAAACAATAAGGTGTTTTTTCAAAAGAGGATAAATAGGAACAAGAATGATAAATAGAATCAGTTCTCTGCATAAAAAAATAAGCCAAAATTAGGCCTGGTGTAAGAAATCATGGGTGTACATACAGATTAGGCCTTAGAAGGCACTGTTTTCAGGATATCTGCATACTGATACTCTGTCAGGGGAGGAAGAAGACTAGGGAAAATCTGCCTTATCAAACAGGTAGAAGCACAAAGTCAGAGCTTACCATAATATTTAAGAAAAAACACACAGTATTATTTTGATGTACTGCACCCAAACCAGAAAGACATCCAAGAGGGAGCACAATCAACCGAAACCCCCTTTCAGGCTTCTAGTTAAAGTCACCCACTACCTCACAGCAACCTAGTCAAGTCCAGTCAACTCCTGTCAAGCCTCAGAATTAAAAAGAAAAAACCAACTCTCAAAGATCAAATTAAATTGTTAATTCTCCACACTTTCTTCTTGCACTTAACATTCCCTATAAAGGGCCTGGTCTTCACTGTAGCAGCTTATTATTTCATTCTACCAAAACGACTAAGTCACACTCAGAAATAAATCTAACCACAGAGAGCTGCTAAATTAGCAACTATTATCAGCTCGTGGGAAGCTGTAATGTATTACAACCCTGCTACGTTGCCACGGTAGGCCAGGTAATTCCAACAGGGTAATCAGAGCAAGTTTAAGTCCCATCCCACAGAATTTTCAGACCTACATGTGTAAAGGAACATCTGGGACTCAGAACAGAAACACCTGATCAAAGTGGAAGGGAATAAATGACAAGCCTTGTGCTTTCCATGGACAAGGAAACAGAAATCATTTAGTCAGACAGACCTTATGAGGAACGGCTGAGAGAGGTGGGGTTGTTTAGCCTGGAGGAGACTGAGGGGAAACCTCATTGCTCTCTATAACTACCTGAAAGAAGGTTGTGGAGAGGAGGGTGCTGGCCTCTTCTCCCAAGTGACAGGGATGAGAGGGAAGGGCCTCAAACTCTGCCAGGGGAGGTTTAGGCTGAACATTAGGAAAAAATTTTTCACAGAAAGGGTCATTGGGCACTGGAACAGGCTGCCCAGGGAAGTGGTTGAGTCACCTTCCCTGGAAGTGTTTAAGGGATGGGTGGATGAGGTGCTGAGGGGCATGGTTTAGTGATTGATAGGAATGGTTGGACTCAATGATCCGGTGGGTCTCTCCCAACCTAGTTATTCTATGATTCTATTAAAAGATGCAGTAGTTCTCCCAGTTGTTACCAATACTGTTGGAGCCCCACATCTTTCGCCCTCCAAATTCTCCTTCTAGTCACTGTTGCCAGTCTTGGTTGATATGGATTATTTTTTAATCTGCTTTCATTGTTCACTTCACTTAAGAAATTAGAAAAATTGACAGCAACGCTTTCTGTCTATAATTACACAGAAAAGGAGCACAAATCACAACTCCTTCAAGACAGTAATGACCTTTTAAAAAAAATCAGGAAAAAAAGAGGAGGCAACCACAGAATGTGCATCATGACAGGGACCTTTTCACACTTCAGACGGAGAAATACCTGCCGGAACAGAAGCCCATTTGTCAAACTACTGAACCATCATCACCAACTTAGCCTGGAAATACAATATTTGTTGGAGTATAATGACTCTAACCACAAAGTGATTTAATGGTAATGTGGTCAACGTGAGCAAGTACAGCTGTTAGCATAGAAGCAGCAGCAGTACAATTTTAACTCTTGTCTGAACTTTCAACAGTTTACAGACATGCAAGCTTACAGTAGAGCACGTTCTCCTCGATCTCCCTTTCATATTTATATAACCCTTACTGACTCTGACAGAGCAACAACTTTAAACAACACAAGATTCCTGTGGTACGCTATGTTCAAAAAGAAAGCAAAGGTAAAAAATACTGTGTCATTTACAACTATTTTTTTTGCTCTTACTTTTTTCGACTAAATACAAAGCCTAAGAGTTTGTCTCTACCCCAACTTCTCCCAAAAGCTGCCCAGGGAGGTGGTTGAGTCACCTTCCCTGGAGGTGTTTAAAGGACGGGTGGATGAGGTGCTGAGGGGCATGGTTTAGTGATTGATAGGAATGGTTGGACTCAAAGATCCTAAGGGTCTTTTCCAACCTAGTGATTCTACGATTCTTTCTCCCTTCCCCACACTCAGACAGGGCCATTCTGTTGAACAGAGGGGTTACAGTAAAATGCTCGCAAAGGCTGTACAGCTGAAAAACTGCCAGGGTGGCCCAGTACTTTCCCCAGCCCAGCCGGCACCACCACCAGTCCTTTCCTAGCAGCGGCACCTTCACCTCCGATGAACAGGTACCGCTCCAGCTGCTACCCTGAGCTGAGACCCACCCCGGGGTGGGCAACCGGGCACCCCACACCAGGGCCCCCCTCCTTCTCCCAGCCCACACTGGGGACACCGAGCCCCCGACAACAGCCACCAAGCCGACCCCCACCCCACCCCCGCGGGACAGGGCGTCGCTCGGCCCCGGGGCACCTACCCCAGGTCCTCCAGGGACTCCAACACATCGCTCTCCAGAAGCTCGAACTCCATCCTGCGGCGGGGCACGGAGGGGAAACCTGCGCGACAGCAACACTCAGCGCCCCCGGCACCCGCCGCGACCCCCGAGACTTGGCCCTCCCCGCGCCCGCAGCGCCCCCGGTCCCCGCAGCCGCGCCTCTTCCCCTCTCCCTATCCCGGCCCAGCCCGGCGGGCTCAACGTTCGCCCCCCTCGCCTTGCGGGGCCGGCGGGGACCGCCGAGCGCCCGTCCCCGCAGCCCCACGTACGCTGCTCGCACGCTGCTGCGCCGCCGCCTGCCGGGTTGGCATGTCCGGCTGGGGAGGGCGGGGCGGGGCCCCGGCTGACCTCGCACGCGGCTCCCCTCGGGCTGCCCCGCGACGCGCCCGACCGGCGCCTCTCCCTCCCGCGGCGCCCCCTGCCCGCCCGCCGCGCCGGGAAGCTTTGCCAAGCGGACACGCGGGCGCGAGAACGGGTGCCGAGGTGTTTCTGTGGGAAGGAAGCCCTGGACGGGGCAAGGATTCCGCTTTTCTGTTCAGGCTGCGCTGCGGGCAGCCCTCGGAGAAGGACCCCTCCCTCCCCACGGCGGAACAGGCGCTGGAATGTGCCGCTGCGAGCGGCGTCGCAGCAACAGGCTGGACGGGGAGGGAGGGGAACGGGGCGGCAGGAGGCTCAAAATGCATCAGAGGGCGAGCGAATGCGTCTCTTTTGGAACTACAAGTCCCAGCATGCCTCGCGCCGGCAGGAGCCTCTGCGGCCGCCGTAAGAACCGCGGTGCCCGGGGTCGGGGCTGGGGCTGCAGGCGTGGTTGCGGGTCGGGCAGGGAAGGAGGGAGGGAAGGAAGGAGGGACGGAGGGAAAGAAGGAGGGAAGGGAGGAAGGAAGGAAGGAGGGAAGGGAGGAAGGAGGGAAGGAGGGAAGGAGGGAAGGAAGGAGGGACGGAGGGAAAGAAGGAAGGGAGGAGGGAAGGAGGGAAGGAAGGAAGGAGGGAAGGAAGGGAGGGAGGGAGGGAGGAAGGAAGGAAGGAGGGAACGGAGGGAGGGAGGAAGGAAGGAGGGAGGGAGGGAGGGAGGGAGGGAAGGAATTCTCGGCCGTCCTGCGTTGGCAGGAGCAGCCCCGCCTCTGCCCCGGGGAGGTCGCGTGTCACGGCGGCGCTGGCTGTGGCGGCCCCTCGGTGTCCTCCCCACGATGTGGCTTCTGTGGAATCACAGCATCGTCAGGGTCGGAAACGACTTCAGCGCTCACCCAGTGCAACCGCCAGCTTCTTGAACACCTCCAGGGATGGAGACTCCGCCACTTCCCTGGGCAGCCTGTGCCAGGGCTTCACCGCTCCTTCCGTAAAGAAATTTTCCCTAACAGGGCGCTGAAGCAGCGCTGGCCGTATCGGAGCCTGCCTGGCTTTGTGCTGGCAGTGAAACGCTCTGCCGGCTGTTTTAAGAGTCACTTTAAACCTGGGGGGCAAGGGGGGGCTGTAACGCTGCTCACCTCTTTCAGACTGAGAGCAGCCCTGCAGAGAAGGACCTGTGGGTGCTGGTTGATGAGAAGCTCAAGATGAGCTGGCGATGTGCGCTCGCAGCCCAGAAGGCCAACCGTGTCCTGGGCTGCAGCAAAAGCAGGTTGAGGGAAGTGATTCTGCACCTCTATTCCACTCCGAATTTGTACAGTTCTGGAGTCCTCGACACGGGAAAAACATGGACCTGTTGGAGCAAGTCCAGAGGAGGGCCACGAAGACCATCAGAGGGCTGGAGCACCTACTATACAAGGACAGGCTGAGAGAGTTGGGCGTCTTTAGCCAAAAGAAGGCTCCAGGGAGACCTTACAGCAGCCTTCTAGTACTTAAAGGGGGCCCACAGGAAAGCTGGGGAGGGGCTTTTTATCAGGGAGTGCAGTGACAGGATGAGGAGTAATGGTTCTAAGCTCAGAGGAGATTTACATTATCTATTAGGAAGATTTTTTTTACAGTGAGGGCGGTGAGGCACTGGCAGAGGTTACCCAGAAAAGTAGTGGATGCCTTGTCCCTGGAGGTGTTCAAGACCAGGTTGGACGAGGCCTTGGGCAGCCTGGTCTGGTGGGACATGTCCCTGCCCATGGCAGGTGGGTTGGAACTATATGATCTTTAAGGTCCATTCCAACACAAACCATTCTATGATTTTATGTCCCAAAGTGTCATGTCTACGTGTTTTTTGAATGCCTGCAGGGATGGTAATTCCAGCACTTCCTAGGGCAGCCTGTTCCAACGCTTCACCACCCTTTCAATGTTAAGGGAAATGAGAAAATATGATAAATATATCCATGTAGGACTTAGGTATTATTGATAGTTGATTGAGATAAATAGAGTATTATATTAAGAATATAATAAGAGTAGGTACTGGAAATTAATCTTCTATGACAACTAAAAGAATACTCTTCAATTGTCCCATGTACAGCCCCAGTCCAGCTGAATCAACAGATTGTGGAAGAAATGTCAGACTTAGAATACAGGCAGTAGATTTTTATGACTGGAGGAGGAACATGACCCATTGAAGTATCACTTCTGAGGGAGAATCAAAACGAGATAATGGAGATGAATTATCAAGGTGGATTTTTGTGGAATTCCGAGTTAAGAATAAAGAGCTAGGAGCACATGGAAAAACACCAAGAACTTTTTGAAGTAAATACCTATTGTATAATGCTATGTTAAAATGTATAAATGTCTGATGATTTTGTATGGGCTTTTGCCTCTCACTGAGTTGTGAATAAAGCAAGCCTAGAATTACCCGCTCTCTGGTGAAAATCCTTTAACATTCAGTAAAGAAATATTTCCTAATAGGATGCTGAAGTTGTTCTGGCTATAACAGAGCCTGTTTGGCTTTGTGCTGGCAGTGAAACCCAGAGCAACACTCTGGCAGCTGTTTAAACACCACTTTAAACTTTGGGGGCAGGGGAGGGGTGTTCATCTTTCTCAGCTGCACCATTGCCAGCATCTTCAAGGAGGAAGCTATGCATGTGGATAAAGATGCATCATTAATAATGGAAGACTCCATAGGATTATAGGGGATGATTTCGCTTTCTCTTCTTAGTTCTCTTAGTCAGCATTGCCATATTGCCTGGGACATGGCAGAGAGGACATCACTACTAAAAAGGAAATGTGGATAAGAATGATGGGTGTGTTGTAATGGTCAGGCCACGGCAGGGAAAGCCAAAAGCGTTTGTGCCAAAAATAATCCCAGTCCATCAAGAGCAGTGAGGTGATGTTCCAGAGGAGTCCTGGCTGCCCTTAATTCATTAAAAAACCCTTGGCAGGCATAAAGAAGAAAAGCTGCAGTCAAATAGGGAGTGTAGCCTCGTGATAAGTAGAAGTACAAAGAAACAGTACCTCAAAGGGCTACAAAGAAGAGATTCTTCACTAACAGATGGCTCAGCCGCTGGTTCAGGTCAATCTACACATTTAGGGGAAAACCACCTCTTAAAGACTAAAAGTTTATCATGAAAGGAATAGTATGGGCATTTCTGGTTGTTCCTGTATTTGCTTCACCAAAAGGACCTGCTGCCATCACAAAGGAGGCTTGTTGAACTTGCCTGGAATGGGTCACTGAGTTTGAAGATACACACCCTGATAGTGTAAACGTTACGTCTGTAACAAACCCAGCCAAAGCTGGCAACCTTAAAGTG
This sequence comes from Phaenicophaeus curvirostris, assembly GCF_032191515.1. NCBI lineage: Eukaryota > Metazoa > Chordata > Aves > Cuculiformes > Cuculidae > Phaenicophaeus > Phaenicophaeus curvirostris. The sequence continues at coordinate 71,869,782 of NC_091393.1, read as the reverse complement.
GGGGTTATTTCATTGCAGCCAAGTAATTTCCACAGTGTTTACAGCACACCACTCCGGGTCTTGCCTGTTAACTCTGTGGTTGTCAAAAAAACCCATGAGAGAGGCATCCTGAAATCTGCAGCTATGGAGCAGCATGAAACAAACTTTGTGTTACAAGGTGCAAAGTGTGCACATTAAAGTGCTGCTAATCACTTTCGTATCGCGAATGAAGTTTTTACTGATTCCTCTGAGGAGGATGCAACTTTTCCAGAGGGCCTGGATGCAGCGGAATCCAGCCACTGTGCTGCAGATAAATTCCCACAGGCTGCCAGGCATACAGCTATATTTATGAGCTACCTAGGAACGCCAGTTCTGGCTCACACCACACTCTGATTAGCTGAATAACCTGTTGGTAGCATTAACAAAAACCAAATACCATGGGAAGATCAAGAACAGAAGCACATGTGATGCTTCTCTTAATATTCTTCCAGCCTTTAACTGCTTTCAGCTTTGGACTTTCCTCAGTGCTGTCCTATCAGGTTCTGCCCGAGAGGATCAGAGATGAGAGGCCAGTTACTGAGGGGATTCACTGTCCCCGTGCCTGCTTGTGGGTGCAGGTGGGTCTGAAAACCAGCAACCCCAGTGGGGCAGTGGGTGTCAGGGGCTTGTATGAGCAGGTGCCTGCAGCTGGAGAGAACAAGGATCCAGGGCTAACTGCTGCATAAACTGAGTATCTAGGGCCTGTTACTGGAAGGACACGTATGCATGTCTGCGTGTTCCATTAAGGACCTTCCTCCCAAAGAGAGGGCCATGATGATGCTGTTGGTCCCGTTTCCATTTGCACAACTGCTGTTTTCTGGTTTTAGCTGTGTCTCTGTGGCTGGCCATGTGTAGATGCATACATGTGTTTCTACGTATGCCTGCCTACTGGGAGTACGCACTCAGCCTTGCTCCTGGCCGGGCCTGGGGACACAGAGCTGCAGGCAGCTTCACCTCTGCCAGGTTACCAGGTTTAGCAACTCCAGCCAACACTTCTCTCCCTTATTGCTGAAAATCCAGGTTGAAACAGTTGAAATACACGTTTATTTTATTTTCTGGAGCAGCTGAATCTCTTGCTACTCTGCTGCTTTGGTTACTGAAGAAAGGAATGACAGTAGAGGCAATCTCTTCTAGACAGGATATCCGAATCACTCCTTGCATTACACCTCTATTAGCCAAAGGATGTCAGTGCTATGGTAATTAGTTTCCCAGTCAGCCTCTGCAGTAGCAAATTAAGGAAGGAGAAAGGTAAAGGTGATTTGTAACACAAAAGCACGCTGAGGGCTGACAATTCAATACTTAAGATTATACGGATGGGTAAGACTTTTTATCAGGCACTGCTGCTAGATAACAAGTTGGCACTGTGTGGACCTTGTGTGGGGAAAATAAATATTTACAAAATGTTCCCCTTCCCTGAGCAACATCAGCAAACTAGTTTGTGGGGTTTTTTCATCACAGACATAAAGCAAGATGGGCCCATCTACACACTGTGAAGCAACCTCTTACACGTTATTTTCTAGAATTATCAACAGCTTTGATAAAACTATGCAAAAAACCCCAAACAAGCTGTCTGTTGTTTGTCTTTATTCTCTTACAGGCTTGGTAGCTGCCGTCAGGACATTTTTGTTGGTGGAATACAGCATCATCTCCCTCAGGTGAGATAACTGCAAAATGATTTAACAAGGGATTTCTGTGAATACGAAAAAAAGTTTGCATGAATAATTTAACAAGATAGCTGTGTTTAAAAATAGCTAGAAGATTCCAGATTAAGATTTGAGATAGGAATTTTGAAAAACCTTTTCCCTACTCTAAAGCAGAGACTATGTTATTGTAGGGCCATAAGGACCCCATGAATCAAGAAGCTTCAAAATCCATTGCCTTTTCTCGCCACTATTAATACCTTGAAGTAACCTGCACTTTTTTTACTCCTCTTGAGAGAATAATTTTCAAACAAACACCACGCAGGATCCAGTCTTATTTCATTAAAGTTTAATGTTTGTTTTTAAAATAATACTGTTTAATCAAAAGAAAGGAAGCATCCACACATACACAGTCATCTTGTATTCTGGCAAAAGAACTTACATTACAGACATATCCATGGACAGCATGGTTAACCATTAAGAATATAGAAAAAGACTCACTGATTAACTGCATTAATAATTATGAAAAGAACACGCCCCCACACCAAAAAGAAGAGAAAGAGATAGCATTCCCACCATGCAACTCTGCACCCACCTTCTCCGAATAGGATTCCAGAAGTCCAGCAGTTCCAGATAACATTTTCTCAGCTCCTGTGCAAATTAACCAAAAGCCAGGAAAGAGAATGGGCTTGTTACAGCAAACCCAATGCTCATCCTAAAATTCTGTTTGCTGAGCATCTGGTGGGTTTGATGGTTACATTCCCAAATCTGAGGCCCTTCTAATTGTTTCCCCCTCTGCATCAAAAGCTTTCAATGCCAAAAGATTTTGATGTAGTCCGGAAGAAATCTAACAAGCTTAATACAGAGTGAAAACAGCTCTAGTTGAACAGACTGTGAATGCAGGTAGTGGACTAGGAGAAGAGATTTGTAAGAACTAGGATATCTAAAATCTATGTATTTGATGCTCTGATCTAGGATCTTAACCTTATAAAGAAGGGAGTTGGTTTCATCTTACAAACTTGAAGTAAACTTTCAACCTGTAAGCCTTGCGTTCTGAAACACAAATTCAACTCTCAGAGGAATAATTACAGGTCATGTAGTATCTTGGATGATATCTTTTCTGTAGACACCATAGCCAGCCTGAAACAGGCTAGCCATGCCTGTATTACATCAAATACCAGAGTGCAGGCATAAAGATTCCAGTATTGCGTGTATGCTGGGACAAGCAGCCAATGCCTTGGTGTACCCGTAATATTAGTGACAAGCACAGAACAAACAGCCGATGTTCTTATGCTTGCTAGCTTGTTGAGACCTTGGAATCTTTATTAAGACCCGTAAGTTAATAAGGAAAGAACGCACTAGATGGAAAACATGAAGATAAGGGGCATATCTGTGGAAAACAGTGTGTTGCACTCTATCGTTGTACTGTGGGATTCTCACGGGTGGAAATTCACTGGGATAGCTGTTACTGGATACAGAAACGCTATGTAAGGTTTGCATCCTTTCAATAAAGTTGATCTCGCTTGTTGTTTCATCGATGGGGTCCACGCCTTAATTGCTACACCAGAGAGATCAAATATGAATTATAAATTACTGTATCAAATGCAGCTATGGGATTTCCACCCACCCCCCTCCATCCACACTGAATCCCTTCTATGAATTCATGGCACTGAATGCATGAAATACAAGTGCCAATTACTTCTGTAATCCTAACTTGGAGGATATGGCTAGAGATCCAAAAAATACATACTAGTTTTGAACCTCTTTTGTACACTTGGTAAAGCAATGTATTTTGTGAAACTAACTGGCAGAGGACATGAAGTTTAAATAGTATCTGGAAAGCACCATATTAAATAGGTTTAATTGCATTAAGCTTTCAGCTTTTACAAGAAAAAAATAGTGACTGATACTCCTTTGCTAATGGACTAACGCTCACTAATAAAGCATTTCTAAATAGGTATCTTTCAGGTGCATAGATACATGAGTCCTTCTCTCATCTAATTACTTGGCATTTACCTTTAATTTCTGGTTTTTCCTGTCTGACAGGAGATGAACACAACCTAATGGGAGTACTGATGTGAGGATCATCCCTACCATTTTACCAGAGAGGTGTCACGGGGCTTTTTATATTCTTCACAGCTACCACTGCTCCTGAAGGGCTGCTTCTACGTGCATCTAAAGTTTGTAAACTACTTAGACAGAGTGCTATCCCAAGTGATTGGTACTTATTTCAGTGTCGCCTAGGTTCTAGTTAAAGCTCTCCCGCAAAAGCAGTTTCTTGAAGAAAAATATTTGATTATGAATTGAAAACACTACCTTGTGTGTGTGCTCTCCTGTCTGTAATCTGAAGATTCTTCAGCCTGCTTATTGGAAAAGGGAAGGCTGTTTCCCCCAAAGCAGCTCTGATAAAGGTTTTATTTCCTACAGGTATTCAACTGTTCTCCACCACTCAGCAATTCTGATGGCTCTGATCTCTGCAACCTCAGTTGCTGTACAGCTTCAAACAAATTATTACAGCAGCTTGACTTGTTTTACTAGAGTCTAAAAATGCTACTGTATGGTAATCAGCCTTCTCACCGCAAGCAACAAGACAGCCCAAAAAGTGGAGGTGGTATCACAAAACAAACCCCATACACTAATATTAAACATGGAGCCCGGGTTTTCTGCTCTAAGGCAGAATGTAAGTCTGTAGCTGTGTTATTTTGCTCAATCAGGTACAGTCAGGAATACATCCATATTAGCTGAAAACAACTAACAGAAAGGATGGTCTAGCAACTACAGCCTGCATCTCTCCCCTTCTTCGTGCTACATAGAGTTAGAAGAGTCACATAAAGTCAATTTTATGGCTGCTCTATATTCCCACAGTGGGATGTTTGCACTTAGTCTGTGTGGCAGGCAGAAGAGGACTGAATTCTGTCTCAGGGAAGGATTTTGCTCCTTTTACCTTTCTGTAATACCATAAAAACCTGTCTCCTGTGATTTCTCTTGCCCTTTGCACTGAAGAAATATAGTTTGATCATGCTTTGAGATGCACCAGTTTGGTGGATGGTTGTGGGTTTGGTTTTTTTTAAAGAAACTTCCACTATCATAACTTACTTTCACTTGCTTTTTCTGAAAATAGTTTGGAGTTTACCAGGCTAATAAAATAATCTTCCTACTACCTGTTTCTATGGGTAAAATTTCAGATCTTTGGGCAGCCTTCCTTAGCTAGGAATTAGGCATTTAATTCCACCCTTGGCAAGATTTAAGAAATAGCAGAGACCTTATACCTTAATCTACTACTTTTTACCACTAAGATACAAATGCATTTGGAAAAAATTAGTAACAGAACACTGGTTGATGCATTTCTTCCAGGCTCACCTGCCATTTAAAAGTATAAAATAAAATAAAGAAACAATGACCCCCTGCAAAAAGTTTATCTGCTGTTTAGTTACATCTTAGTCAAAACCAAGATTTCAGCAAGCCAGAAGCAAGATATACCTGACCAGGATTTTGTCTAAAACTAAAATTTTGTCTTTTGCTTTTAAAGTTTTCTGTAAATCGTAAACATTTGAAGGCTGCTTCTCCTTTCCAAATTCAACCACAGATGTTAAAAGAAACTGGTAGTAGTATTAAAAAAACACCTGGACATAAAATAGACAGACAGAATGCCAGCAGCTTTTCCACGGATCATCTTCCACTGCCTCTTAAAAAAGCTTGGTTTTGCAACAAATTTCATCCAGGAGATAGGCCTTTCTGCCAGCCTCCATTACAGCAGACTAAAGGTTGCAGCATCAAATGAAAGCTTTGAGTTAATCCATTGTCCTTTGAATTTACAAGTTACTTGTGTCTGTTTTGAAGCAATGTAAAGAAAGAAACATTGCAATTATACTTATTTCCTTCCTAACAGCAGCTTTCTAAAAATCAGGAGAAAGGTAATTTCTTATGCTTTACATGGCTTTCGGAGAACTAGGACAGGAAGGATCAAGTATCGCACCATTCAAACACACAAGCAAATCCCCTCTATAAACTCACCTCTCCTCCTGAGGATCTGGAGTCAAGAGCGCAAGCCCAGCCTTGAACTTAAGGCTTCTCAGTCAGGGCACTACGCTACAGCTCTGCCAGCAGAGGGGATAAATCATTACTGCATGCCTCTGGAAACCACAGCAAAACAAAAAACAAACACAAAAAAATCAAAAAAGAATACATAAATAAAAAACATATGCCATTTCATGAAATTGCAAGACAATGTAAAAAGCCTTTGTCTACCAACCTGCCTAGATACCATCTACACTATCCATTTTGTTCTTGTCCATTCCAGCGGTTCCAGAAGTACCTTTGACTCCTACCTCAAAAAAAGAACAAATTAATCTTTCTTCCAGCATGGAGTAGTGCCCTACTCCATCCAGGAACAGAAGGACAATTATTTGAATAAAGGGCATGAAGAAAAGTACTGTTTAATTTGTACAACAGGAAGGTTCAGCTTCTGGAAAGCTGAAAACAAATAAGAGGTAACAATTCTCAGTTTCTTATATGCAATGCTCTTCCTTTCCTTTGGTGATAGCTGCTCTCAATTCATGGCCAGCCAGAACACTACCAATACTTGTTGAAACAAATGAGGATGAGCAGATAACAAGGATATTTGATTTATATTTATGTCCTTCCCCCAAAAATAAAGTTAATCAAGAGTATGTCCCACACAGGTAACACAGCATTGAATAAGGTTGCCTGAAGATGACGATTGTCCAAATGATTTTTTGCTGTTGCTTGCAGAGATACCTTCATAAAAACCAATCTGCAAAAGAAAACTAACCCAAAGGCATGTGTGTACTCCAAAACAGCACCACCCAAACCGCAGAACTGCACAAAACAATCAGCCTTCCCTGTACTGATATCCCTCAATACAAGGCAGGCAAGAAAATCAGCTCCCTTGTTCCTCTGTGGATTTGCAAGAGACCAGGCACTTCACTGAAGAAACTGGGAGAGAAAATGGGGAGGAGGGGGGAATTTTAGCTGTCAAATGGATACAAATAAACTCAGATATATAATAAAAAAACATTTGCAAAAGAAAACTGAGAAACAAATACAAAGGACGTTTTAATAAACCAGGATGTAAGCAATCTCTAATCATTACCCAACTCCATTTTAAAAGTATCAAAACATGTTAAACCTTTCTTTCATTTTGATAGCAAATTGTTATTTGAAGAAAGTAGGGCAACAATACTAACAAAGACTTCTCATATTCAATGCAGTAACTGCTTCACATTGTAAAAACAGCTCAAAAAGCCTTTCTCAAAAGCCTCTTCCCTTTTTTTTTTGGTGACTTGAACATTAATACTATTATTTCCAAATTCACCTTAAGTAGTTCTTACATTTATAATATGAAAACTACTACAGTGATTCTGAAAAATGTTTCATACCTTCTTCGCACACAGTCATGGAAACCGAAGAAAAATGGTAATTTTCCCCAATCTGGCTGTCCACATGCTGGTGGTGATTACAGAAATATGAACTCTGCTTGGGTTCTGCCCCTGACCCCCCACCTGGAGCTTTACACAGGGCTCATGACTTCAAACAAACTTCCACTGATGATGTTGACAGTAGTTCTTTCATTGACTTCAGCTGGGAATAAATCAGGTTTTTTACCAAGGCGGCTAACTGGTCAATGTCTTCATAGTCTGCAGTTTCTCAATCTTCTCAGCTACTACAGGAGTTAGAAACTAACTGAAATAAAACACTTTTGAGTTAAGAAAAAAAATCAAGAAGGAAGTCTTGTTGACCACCATATGTTTATTTTTTTAAAACAATTTACAAATAAAAACGTTATATTTATCCAAGCAAACACATTTAATACTTTAGTCTTTAACAAGCTTTACAAATGAGAACCATCACGCTAGAGCTTTTGATAGCTCAAGGACCATTCGGGGTAGGCATGCATGTGTCTGTATCACATGAAGCGAGTCCAATTCCTGACACCACGGTTCTGATCTTCTTCTTCAGAGCTGGTCAGCTGCTAAATGATTTAACACAAATAGTTACTGGATCACAATACAATGAAGAAAAACCCATTTCAAACCACATAAGCGACCTCAATATGTCTGGTCCAGATGTCAGGCCACAGAGCCTTACCGATTAGTCTTCTTCTCTAAAAGCCAGTCGGACAGATTTTCTCCCCTTGCTTAGTGATGTGGCATCCATACATGTGCTTATACAATACAGTGAAACAGCTTAAGTACAGATGAAATACAACAGTAATTACAAATCACAGAGACAGATAAACAAACGAACAAAAAAAAATCAACTCTAATAACATTCTTGCATTTCAAACAACAAAAGTAAACAAAACCATGCATTACAGTTTAAAGAAACTTTCAGTTTTAGCTCTTCTGCAAGTCTCCATTTCCTCAAGTTCTAAATTGCTGTTCTTGAGCTTGTCCCAGTGGCTGGGCTACTCACGGTGCTACTGACACAAACAGGGTGAGCTGGAAATCATCCAAGAATGGTCAAATAATAAAAGCCCCCAAAATAAACAACAAAGACGCACGCATTATAAATGACAGATTCCGTTTTAATAGCAGAGTGTAGAAAATAAATTGGCAAAAAAATTCACATGAAAAAACATTTTACACAATTAATTATGTACAGAATAAAAATGTGTCTGGTTTCCGATGATGTGAGTTTCACTTCAGTCAAGTCCGAGCACAGGATGCAAAAAACACCCAAAACCCTCACCTGGAACAAAAAAAAAAAAAAAACAAACAAAAACCATATACATATTCCCAGCTCTGGCTCCTCAAATATTGGGACTGGCTGGGTTCACTTCAACCCACTGGGCTTTCTGCTAAGCTTTCAGTGATTCCTGAACTTGTTGTAGCTTCCAAACTACTGTCAGAAGTTTCTGTTTGCTCAGTCTTCTTGCTCTGGATGGTGCATACTCCCTTGCCTCCTGAGCCATGCTCCTTTCTGTGTGTTTTTTTGAGTCCAGGACAGAGAGTTTCCATGCACCCAGAAGCCTGGCCTTCTGTGCTACCTCCATCGCAACTCAGTGAGAGCATTTCAGCAGCACAACCTTTACTCTCCTCCACTTGTAAAAGGGTTTCAGACATCGGAGAAATGCCCTGCATTTCTAGAACCGGCATGACTTCTGTAGTGTTACTATTTGAGGACTGCAATCCAAGCTGTGGCATAGCTGCTTGAGAAATCTGTTTGCAAAAGTTATCTTCCCGACTACCAGAAGTCAATGTAGCAAAATGAGTAATCTCTGTTTTGTCCACTGTTTTTTCAATGCCCAGCTTCTTAAGTTCACTGGACTCCAGTCTAATGGATGCAACAGTTTCTAGTTTTGAGATTTCTTCCACATTCTCATTTAAAAGTCCTGCTGTAAGGATGCTGAAACATTCGTGTTTTACCTTACTATCTCCCAAACTGAAATCAGTGCTTTTGAACTCAAGCTCTGCTTTCTCAGAGGGAGACTCACTGTGTTTCACATCTTCTGATATCAAAGAAACGTTCTTATTATCCACAGAATCATTTGCGGAGAGACTTTCAGATTGCTTGGTATTCGATCCTGAGTGAGTGGTATTCAGATGGAAGTAACTGGCTGCTGAGGTTCTTACAACCTCATGCTTTGATTCTGGGGAGCGCACAGCTTCTTCCAAAAGATGTTCCCTAGGGAAATCTGCTGATAAAGCAACTACTGACTCTTGAACAAGACCAGAGTGACTCCTTGAAAAACCTCCAGTCCCTACTTCTTTTGTATCTCCCTTGATAAAACCATTATCTAACGTTACATCAGATCCAGTGTGTCCTAATGATTTTTTTTCAACTTCAACTACTAATTCTACACCGGATCTGAGCTCAACAATGTTTGCAGAGCAGGCATTGACTAACCATGTAACTTCCTGGCTTTGGGTTTGGTTATCTAATACTGCATGGCCTGAAGGGTCAGGTTGAACTTTTTCTTTAGCTTCTAATATGTTACTCCTAGTTTCTGTGTTGGCAAGAAATGTGTCTGGTTGTACCTCTGTCAATTCTAATGCACTGACTTCACTAGAACCAGTTTTTATTTCTATATTTGGAGTATTTGATAGATCCCAACCACTTTCAGAACAAGAATGGGTTGTGGTGACCTGTTCTTCCCCATTACTAGTTCTGGAAGTGTCCCACTCCCCAGGATTTCTTGTCAATTCTGAAATCACATTTTGTGTCTCTGAAATTCGGGGAGCTTTGTCAAGGATTCCTGGCTGAGATACTTCCAAAGCTACACTTTTTGGTTCTACATCTTTTAAGGAGGCATCAATAGAATTCTGCTCTGTCATTACTGCCACTAAAGGCTTTTTTTTTGAAGAGTTTTGAGAATCACTGAGCAAGTCTGGACTATCAGTTTCTGAGTGAGTTCTACAGTTATCACTTAACCTTTCCTCTATCAAATGGGAATTTCCCGAATTTTTAATGTCATTCTTTGTTTCACATAACAAAGATTTTGGATATAGGTTAAGCTCAGGCTTTACTGCTTCCATCTCTGCATCTTTCTCCAAGGTACAAGGAACATTTGTGTTAGTAACTGCAGTTTTATTTGCAACTTCCTGTCCAACTTTCTCTTGGACCTCTGTTTTCTGCAGATCACAGAATTCCTGACTGCCTACCTCCTCTCTACCTCCTATACCCACAAGTCCAATTTCTGCAGGCGTATGGATACCAGAAGCAGGTTTTGTTTCTGGCAGTTCTGTGACCAGCATTTCTGAAACCTGAGGCTGAAGTGGTTTCTTGTTCATTTCAGCCCGATCCTCACCAAGAACCCAACTCCCTGTTAACTGATTATTACACTGGGATGAATCTTCTTTCAACTTAGTCCAAAGATCTGTTGAAAGAGGAGTCTGAAATTTTTTACCTTCATTTTTCTGAATACCATTTTCCATGTCAGGGCTCATGTCAGTATGAAGTACTGAAGTCTCCTGAATATCAGTTTTCTCCAGTTTTGAGCTTCTATCAGCTGAATGGACTTGGCTAACTTCAGTAGCCGCATTCTCAGAATTATCTTTCAAAGACAATGAGCTATTATTTGTTCTAATGTTTGCAGATAAGTCTGCAAGTTTTGTTAGGTTAGCGTTTTCCCCGTTTGGAAGTGCAGAACTTGCAAGCTTGCTGTCAGCCGAACCCTTTCCACCACTACTGTAGAAAATATCATAGAGATCTTTAGCATTGGCTGTGGCCAAGCAAGAGTTTCGCTTCTCTACCTTTTTTGCCTGTTCACTGAAAGCAGTTGAGGGTGGTGGTGGAGGGGGTCTCACAGGCATTGCCAGCATTGTCTGTTCATTTTCAGACACACCTGGAGCTACTTCATCTGCAGGGATGACATCTGCCTGCTGGACTGCTGGGGGAGGAGGGGGAGGAGGTGGAATATCAGAAGTCTGAGAAGACTGATTTTTCTCTGCTGCTTTCAAATCCTCCTCTGCCCCTTTTAAAATTACTTCTTCTCCTCCAAAAGCCTTTGAGATAATATCTGGAGGCAGCAGAAGATCTGCACTGGTTTCTTTTACCACAGGCAGTGGTTTGGTGGTAGCTCCAGAGGATTTTATGGATAAAAAGGTGTTCAAAGGTGCTGGTTTGCTAACAGTTGCAGTAGTAGACTTCCTGAAAATCATGGTGGGGACTGGCAGATTGGGTAGAAACTTCTTGAAAATCATGGTGGGGACTGATATATTGGGTAGGATTTTTGCTGGTGTTGACGTGGACACAACCGGTGTCCATGGGCTAGTGTGCGGAATAACAGTTTTCCCAGACAGCTTGATTTCAATGGGCTTGACATGGGGTTTCCCAGACTGACACTTGCTCTCCTCTTTGTTTCCTTCTGTACTCTCCTCCTTTGGAATAGGTCCTCCCGGGGTTTTATCATCTCTCTCAGTTTTTTTCCAGCTGAATTTCCCAAATGAAGTCTGACTTGGTGATTCCTTTTTAGATTCCTCTTTCGTTTCTTCTTTTTTGTCCTCCTTCTTATCTTCCTTCTTCAGTTTAAGCTTGATACCCATTTTGCGCCCAGAAGAATCTATTTTTCCTTGAGTTTCAGTAGTCCCTTCTCCAAGCTCTGGGATACTCTTTGCTTCCTCTTTCTTTATTATTTTTGTTTTCTTCTCATCCTTCTCTTCTTTCTGTTTCTCATCTAGTTTCCGTTTCAGCTCACTCTGCCGCCTGCGCTCTGTTTCCAGAACTACAGCCAGTCCTGCTTGACGATCTAGATTCCTCCTCTCTTCATAGAGTGGGTTTTCATCTATGTATTTCTGTGGAGATAAATAGCACAATTTTAGCCACCGTTTCCATGAAAAATAAATAAATAAATTCAGCTCTGTAATAGTTTTGACTTGTTCCCTAAGTGCCATCTCAACACTAAGAGAGCAGAGAACTTCCAACCAAGAAACTGAGATGGTGCAAACTCCAGGTTCTGAAATTTAATGCAAAGTGAGTGGTGGCTTGCAGCAGTGCTGCCACTTCACAGAAGAGCTTGAAAATCAACATTGGGACTTATGCACCATTTTAGCCCCATGCAGATGAAAGATTAGTGTCTGTGTAGTGGGAAGTTCTGCTTATTTAGTTCAGTAGAACGTAGTGAAGATAACCACATAAATATACTCTGAGGAGTCAAATGCCATTCTTCAGGAAAGGAAAACAAAACAAGTAGGAGCTAACGTAAGGAATGACTCACTCCAGATACACTCATTACCAACCTTATACTTCTCATTGTGAGGATGACTTTTCACATGCTGCTCTGCTGAGATCTGATCTCCAAAAAATTCATGACAGAGCTGGCAATAATATCCAGTGATGGGAATCAGAAACTCAGAGCCTGAAAAGGCCGAAGAAAATGATCAGAGAAACAAAACTTAATAAATGCAAGCTCTTAGCAAAGCCAGATAAACATATCAAAGGACAACAGCAAAACGTCTAATAATGTTCCTTTTGGAACAGTTAAAGCTGCTCTCCTCATGCTTACAGTATGGGAAACACCAATACAAGGAGCTTCACATAAAGTGAAGAAGCTTGATTACTATGATGGAGATTATTTTAGAGCTCATCATCACATTAAGGCTATCCCCTTTTCAAGTAGGTTAACATTTCCTACAGTCTTAATCTATTTTCCATCTTTGGGGTATAGTCTGCTCGAATAAACATCCAGTTTATAAAAAGAACATAAGTATTTTCACTCAAGTTCAGCAAGACTGCATCCTTGTGCCTACAGAACCAGCTGCAGTTATCTAAAACGTTTCAGAATCTTCTTTAGTGGGCACTACTAGAAATATGTAACAGATTAATAGACTGAGATTGATCACTGGCAGGACAATTTAGACATTCAGAATTCAAATGTTATATTAATTTTCAAATCACTTACAACCCCTTCCATAAGGCTTTCTCAGATACTCTGTATCCCTGCTCTATGAAGTACCCATCAGTGATTTTTCAGAGACACCTTTACTAAAAACGTACTGAATGGAGCAGTCTGATGCTAGAATGTGTGGAGTACTACACAAGATCTGCCCAAACACAGCAAGCTCTTGTGGTCATTTTCTGAATTTAAATATGGTAGCAAAAATCACTTCAGAACTACACTGGAGAAAGAAAAAGTCACCTAGTATTCAAACTAAAAACCAGAACTCTTAAAAAGGAGAGAAGGAGCCATGCTATGTTTTCCTACACTCTTGCTTCATGACCTTTTCCACAAGAACAAACAGGTAATTAAATCATTTGCCTTTTACATAATAGTAAACTATCTATATGTGCTCCTATAGCAAGGTAAAGTTTTTAAAATCCTTTTTCTAAGCAACAAAAACTTGATGGAGAGCAAAGGGAGATGATACCCAAGTTAAAAGAAAAAAATCACATACCTTTGGCAGGAACAGTTATCTTATCAATGCGTTTTATGGAGTCTTGTTTGGTCTCACTCTGGGTCTTCGAAGCCCAAGGTCTGTTGTAAGGATCCAGGGTCTATTTGCACAGTGACAGAGGTATACAGGCTCATATATTACACTAGCAAGGCAAGTACACTTGTCTTTTTCCTTTTTTAACATCCTTTCAGAACACTGAACATTAAAATCAACGTGCAAATATTTATAGGAACTATGTTTGCCTCTCTTTCCCCTCCTATTTTGCAACTTATAATGAAAAAATAACCTGTGAAAAGGGTAAAGCACAAATGATAGCAAAGACCAGGTAAACATATGAAACACGAGTAGCAAATGCTAGTTCCCTAGTGAACTGAACACAGGCCCCACTTATAGCAGTGGGAACACACTGGTAGCTGCTTGAACTGCTGAAGTCCAACATTAGGGAAAAATAATCTGACAAGCAACTCTTGGGTCCATCAATACTCTTGTAAAATGTAGTTCTGTGATGCATGTTTTAGTGTTATTATTTATAGCAATATGAAGAGCACTTAGTGAAGGAAGCCTGCAACATACCTGTCTGTGTTTCTTATTATGCATGTGTGTGAAAAAGTCAAACATGGTCCCGCAGATGGTATTGCAGTCTTTGCACCAGTGGTTCCCTGCATCATAATATTCATAAATATTGGCCAACTGGAAAGGATGTTTGGAGGGCTGTGAAGAGGATTCTGCTGGCTTCGGACTTCTGCCTCTGGGTTTTTCATTAGTAGTTTTTGACTCCTAAATTGAACAAAAGGAAACACTTCTCTAAGACAAAGCAGGACAGATATAATGCTTTAGAACTCAGAACCTGCCTCCAGCAGAAGCCACACACACCAAAAAAATAAAAATATATATCACCTGCTTTTCAGCGCCCCGGCTAATTCCACTGTTTCAGAGAGCTGGTATTGCCGACTAAGATGCTGCGTGGCCACAGTGAAGAGCTTCCAATAAGGCTCCCAGGTGTAATGGCTGGATGGTGTAGGTAATCAAGGAACCAAAAAAACCAATTCCCTATGGCATGCACCCTTCCTATTTTATGATATTCACATAAAGATCTGAATATTCCAATTTATTTACTAGCCAAACAGTCCCCAGGCGACCTAAAATGGTTCCTCTAGAAGAATTCGTAAGTTACTATAAAAGTAGCTTGGATGAAAGCAGAATGAAAAAGGAAGTAAGAATTAGTTGACTAAAAGTATTTAATTCAATCAGCTTCAACAGGTTGTTTGAGAGTTCCTGAATTCTCCAGAAGACTTGTTGCTTAGCAATAACAGAAAGGTAGTGTTTTGTTAATTACTTAAGCGCATATATAAGCTGTTTTGATTTAAACGTGGTATTTGCACTTACATTAATTTGTACAGAAAGACGCCATACAGTGGTACACAGACACTTCAGAACTCTAGTCAAAATTAATACTATGCTAACACTGGCAAGAGTAGCAAAGTAAGTAAATCCTGAAATAGATCATGAATAAGCTGTACTAATTTAGATTATGATAGTACTAGGTGTATTTTGAGCTTTGAGTTACACTTTCAATGGCTGAAAGCCCAGTATGTTACCATTTCTAATCTGCATGGCAGTCTGGAAAGAACACCATGTTAACTTAGCAAACCTGAGTCAGTTGCGTGATTGCCAAGTTATTCACTATCAGCATTGAACAAATTTACTTAAGCAGATTCAAAACTGTTATATATCATCTGCCTTATTTTAAATTCCTTTTGATAAACAGGAATAGATTCTCTCCTATTGACATCACTCCACACAACATACAATTTAAATCAAACAACGAAGAAATAGCCAGGCCACCACACAATCCACAGATGGCCATATCCGAGTAGAATCCAGTTCATGGTGTCAGAGTAAGAAGTGACCCAGTAAATATTTGCACACATTCAGTCTGCAAGAACATAGCAAACCTGACGTTCTCCTAAACAATGAGCAGATGAACTTAAGATCTGCAGAAAGTGCATGGAAGGATGTTCATCATGTCCAAGAAGTGTCATTGTTTGTTACTTACAGACATACCCCCACTCAACATATCCTATAAAAATACTACTTCAATCAGAACTTTAAAAAGACAAAGCTTCTCACATAGATACATGACAGCCAAGTCTTAAGTCCAGTTTGTGCTTCACCTCTGCTCAAAGATGTCTTTATAATTTACTGCTATTTAGAACCCAAAAGGGAAGATTTGTCTGTTTAGTACAAAGCCAGCTTCACTTCTCCACTGACAATGTAACACACAGACACAAGTTCAGCAGCAAGGGACCACGAAGTAGCTTGCAAATAAGCAGAAAGGCATGCAGCTTTGCCCTCAGGTTGTCAGAGTCAAGCAATCTCCATGTCAAAAGGCCTGCACCATCTTTCTTTTCATTAAAAAAGTTAACAATCAGAATTACAAAGTGAATCCTTGAGACCAAGACTTATATGCCTACAGGTATCTAAAAATATTAAACGTTCCTGATTAGAATTCAACATTTTCAGTGTTAAAATGAGGACCTATAAAAAGAGGATCAAGTCATTATGGCTGTGGACAATACAAACAAAGAAAGTTAAAATAATGAAAAATATATTCACACATACCATGTCTCAAGAAAAGAAAACAACATAACTTAATGCAATGTAGGATTTAACAGACATTGTTACCTACGTTCCTTGTACAATATGGGGACTGAAGCAAACAATTTGTAAAAGTGAGTGGATACTAAACTTCAGCAATGTTTCGAGAAACAACAAAAACAAAACAGAAAAGCAAGCTTTGAAATGAAAGACATCTAATAAATTCTCTGCACCAGACCAGGATGAAGCATAAGTAAAAGTTTACAGAATCCACAGATCTGAGTGACTTTGTAAGAAGTTATCTCCTAACCTACTTACATTTTCTTCTCTGCAGAAAAAAAACAGTAAGGCCTACACAAAAAGCATTTTCCATCTCCAATCACCTCCCTCAGCTTCATATTTGAATAAACATCTGAAAAGCAGGATAATTAATCTCCTGACTGCATGCATTACCTTTCAGATGTCACTATCATACACTATTTCTAAAGTCAAAACAGCCTTCTGGAATGTGGTAAGTCTGTTCTGGTATATCTGGCACTCAGCAGTATAGACCATGTCAGAGAGACCATACTGATGCACACTGACATTTCTTAAGAGAGAAACGAAGT
Source organism: Phaenicophaeus curvirostris (assembly GCF_032191515.1). Taxonomy (NCBI): domain Eukaryota; kingdom Metazoa; phylum Chordata; class Aves; order Cuculiformes; family Cuculidae; genus Phaenicophaeus; species Phaenicophaeus curvirostris. The sequence goes on along the minus strand of NC_091393.1, from coordinate 71,853,063 downwards.
ATGTACATAAAATTCATGTTAAGCTGACAGTCATAGGTAAGTCTTGAGACTTGTTAACATCATCACCAAGTCAGAAGACCAACATGCTCCAAATTTGCAGAGGGCTTTCCTGCTACAAACATTCCTCTTTGACAGGCCATGCCAGAAATGTTGCAAAGAAAAAAAGTCTGTCTTCCTGGTATGGCACTGAGACCAAACAAATACAAACACACATGACGATCTTCAATCCAACCAGCACCTCAGCAAAACCAAGATCAAGAACAGTAAATGGTACCGAACTGCACAAAGCCGGAGGGAAATTATAAACACTGATACCTTGATTGTCACCTGCATGGACCATCAAAACCAGCATATGAGGTGTGATAACAAATGACATCAAATGATCCTCTAGTAAACATCTGGGGGCAGCTGTCTCAACAGTCTCTTGTCTCTTAGTGGGAAAATCATTAGCATACAAGCCAAAAGACTTTACCTTATTGGAAGAAGATATTTTCTCCACATTTTTTGCATTTTCTGACTTGCTGTTCTTTTCCAAGGAATCTTTGGTTTCCACAGATGGTTTCCGGGATTTTTCAAATATGTTAATCCCCAGGATTTGTGCTACTTTGTCAAGCTCAGACTGCTTCTTGTCAGCTGCATCAGATTCTTTATGCAGCTCTGAAATCTCCTTCATAATATTCTCTTGTAGTCTGTTCACTTCAACCAACAAGGGGTCTTTGTGTCCATCCTTCTCACGACGTTTCTTCCTCAACATCTCTCCTGAGCCAATCAAGGAAGTAGAAGAGTTGGAAATGAAACAGGAAAATTGCCTTAAGATCTGTACAACTACTCTAGCAACAAGTAAAATACTAATATAAACTATTACCATTAAATCTTGAGTAGGTAGTTGTAAAGATGGAACTGACTCTCAGGTACAGCATCACTACATCCGCATGATCTACCTCTATAAAGATTGCCTTAATGCACAACCCTAACAGTGGCACCATGATTCTCAAGAGAAAGAATCAATTTAATATTCACTATTTCCCTGTGTAATCAACAAGAAAAAGTTAATTGTACATTCTAACTTGAAAGCATAATTTTCCAAAGGTGAGGGAAATTAGTATTTACTTGAACCAAGCAAAAGATTTAAAACCAAAAAACTTAGCTCTGTCTAGAGAGGACTTCTCATTCTCCAATTAACATTAATGAAAAATTAAAAGGCACACTGACACATCTTCAGCTACTATTTCTCACTTCTTCTAAAGAAGCACTAAAATGCACAAAGTGTAATGCACTTAACCTATCAAGGTGCCTAAAAGTATGCAAGAGTAACTGTTTGCTTCAGTGTTAACAGCCAGATTTTGATAGAATTAATTTTAATAGAGTAACTAGGTCAGTGCTTTCTCAAGAGTCCTGCATTGCTTATAGTATGAAAATACTAGTTTTAAACCATAGACTGTTACTATTCCGGTCTTCACTTCTCCTAGCAGATGCCATGTCTTGTGACACATCCCAGTGGAACAAAAAAAAAGCAAGAGGGGATGCACTGTACCTTGCTGCTTACGAAGCCTGTCCAATTCAGTTTTGAGATAGTAAAGCTTCTTCTGCCGTGCTTCTCGTTCATTCTTCAGTTTTTCTCTCTCTTCTATTACCTAAACAGATTGGAAGGGGACTGGATTTTCTTCTATTCCCAACATAAATTCATCAGTCTTGCAAGAATGACAGCAAAACGTCAATTTGGCAGCCACACAACACTGTTCACTGTTCTCAAAACATTCCTCAATACTTCAATACAACAAATACATCTCTTCCTCTGTACCTGCAGGTAACTATAACATGTGCTCATGCTTCATAGTATCATAGAATCACCAGGTTGGAAGAGACCCACCGGATCATCGAGTCCAACCATTCCTATCAAACACTAAACCATGCCCCTTATGTCCACCTGTGCCTTAAACACCTCCAGGGAAGGTGACTCAACTTCTTCACAGTGTACTCCCCAAAACTGCTTTATTTGTTGCACCACTTCCCAAGGCACTTAGGCTCAGCTCACTACCTTCTGCAGGGGTGAGCAAGACCAGTCCTAAACGGCTCTTCAAACCTCATGCGCTATCTCTACAGCTGGTATGTTCCGTCAGTGACAAAAGACTTCACAGCCCTTCACCTTGTCTCCTGCTTTGACTCCAGCCATTTTTAGCTATTACTTAGGCTTCAGCTTCCATCCAATTGTAACTTTATCACCAAATATATCTTGCTGGCGTAACTGTCCTAAATTAATAACATCTGGATGAAGTTTGTGTTTTACCTCAATAAGGTAAACACTGACATGAGAAGCTCACAAATCTGCTTTTCACTAGTTTTCATTGATTCTCACGTAAAGAAACCAGGCAATATGCTACAATGAAATCTGAAAAGTTCTTACAATTTCCTTCCCATCTTCCTTTTTCAAAAGGCAAATCCACAATGCTCTTACAACTTACTACTTTACTTTTACTTTACCCCAAACAAACAACTGACCCAAAGCCTTGTCTTCCCTAGAGAATCACTACTACTATGGCAAGGTAAATGTTGGCAGGATCCCTAGATCCAGCCTGGAGTAAACCCTGGAAGGAGTTCTACCAACACAGTTGGGTCACATCTTAAATGCTACAAGTTTGTTTGTTTTCCCAATAACCAAAACAACATTCTCTCACTTTGAGTTTTCTGCCAGCACAGGGGGATCAACTGGAGCACACTATTTTTTATACTCCCAAGCCTTCCCAGCAAAAAAAAAAATTGTGGACTAAGCCCAAGCCAAAGAGGTCTATAGTGCAGACCAAGACCTAGAAGTTCTGCCAAGATTCACAGACAAATTACCAGGGTATGTCACCTGAAGAAATTATTATTCCTGCAAGCAGTGAAAGTTCACTTATCTGCTGATGTAGCAGTTTACCCCCCTTTAAGTCACTTCAAACAAAAAGCAGGTTATCTCAGACCAAAAATTTAAAGTGACTTTTTTATGAGCCTCTCTTGGATTCAGAAGCCCACCTTTCCACATCCTGACTTCTTTTGAGAACCACAATACAACTCAGTAGGCAAAAAGCCTCCAGCCCCTGCTATGCGCTACTCTTCTACTAGGAGGATCTACCAACACAATGGTATCATTAACACAGCTACACCGAAAGAACACCTCTAATGCAGATATGCATACATAGATTAAAAATTAGATATGAGCCAGCACTGTGCACTTGCAGCTCAGAAAGCAAACTGTATCCTGGGCTGCACAAAACTACAGCCAGCAGACCAAGAGAGGTGATTCTTTGCCTCCACTTCATTCTCATGAGAACTCACAGGGAGTACCGTGTTCAGTTCTGGGACCTCCAGCACAAGAAAGACATGGACCTGTTTGGGCCACGAATATTATTAGAGGAATGGAACATCTCTTCTATGAAGAAAGGCTGAGAGAGTTGGAGTTGCTGAGCCCAGAAAAGTCTCCAAGGAGACCTTATTGAGGCCTTTCAACATTCAAAGGGAGCTTACAAGAAAAATGGTAAAAACTTTTTCCCAAGGCCTGTAGTGACAGGACAAGGGGCAACAGCTTTAAACTAAGTAAAGACAGATTTAAATTGGACATAAGGAAGAAAATTTTTACTGGGTGCTGAGACATTGGAGCAAGTTGCCTAGAGAAGTTGTGGATGCCCCATGTTCCAGGCCAGGTTAGATGAGGCTTTGAGCAAAGTCATCTAGCGGGATGTGTTCCTGCCCATGGCAGGGGGCTTGGAATCAGGTGATCTTTAAGGTCCCTTCCAACCCAAATCATTCTATGGTTCTATTCCCTTATTTTAACAACAAAGACTGAGGGGACCAGTTGCAAAACCCAAACAACTTTCAGGCATCTTCCAGTCCTTTGACAGTTACATAACTACAGTTTCCTATTCTAAAACTATCTTTCTAACTATTCTTTCTAACCATATGTTCTAACTTTCTAACTACCACACAAAACAGAGAAACTAGAAGAAGAAAACATCAATATCCATAACCTAAACTGGTGCCAGATGCACCAAGTGAAGTACGGTTTCCTTTACATTCTTCTGATTTTATGATTCCTATAAAAGATAATTAACATAAATGTAGAGGGAAAACTATGCAACTGTGAATTATGATATCCTTTAGCATGTATTTAAGAATGCCTAATGTAGGTATAACCATGGTTATTATAGTACCACATTATCACATTCAGATGGAGCCTCCCATGTTTCACGTTGTGCTCACTGCCTCTTGTTCTGCGACTGGACATCACTGAAAAATATCGCCACTCCATCTTACCTATACCACCCCTTCAGGTACCTATACATCAAGACATCTTCAGGCATTTCAGTATCGAAAGCTCAGCAGACTAAAGCCAAGCTGGGGCCACCATGCATAGTTTTTTTGTAAGATTTTGGCTGCCTCTACGAACTTCAACTTTGTGCTTGAGCTCATCTGTTCATCCATAACCTATGTGCATACAACTCTGGGGAACTTTAAATCCATTTTTTTAAAACTGCCACAGAGTAATACAGACAAATGCCTAGAAATCTTCCACAAAATCAAATTTAGTCCAATTGCTTTTAAACTGAAGCAACTGAGGAAAAACAAAGTTGCACCTAAAAATGAAACACTTCTACCCCAGCAATCAAGCAGTCCAACATATTTGGAGGTATTAGAATAGGTAACATACCTTCTGCTTTTGAGCTGCCCGATTTTTTTCATCTGATATCTTTTCTGCAGTATTTTTGAGAGGGTGTGAAGACGGACGAGGGGGTACTTTGGAATGAGCAGGAGTGGTACGGACACGAATGAGCACAGAATCATCTCTTTTTAAATCAGGGACATCCTTTCCCATGGAGACTGTTTCAATCACCCGGAGGTTGGGACGCGTGGGGTTTGCTGACATGGCCATAGTAAGAAGACCATGAGCTTCCGGCAGTGCAGGATTAGGCTGCTGGGCTGGGGGGTACATGGACCAGCCAGGGGCTGCATATGCCATATAGTGCCCATATGCATCATACCCTGGAGGAGCCATTGTGGGAGGTGGGTAGTTCTGGGGCATTTGAGTGGCAGTGTACTGGGAATAGTTCGGAATTTGGTACTGGGAAACAGAAGTAGGCGTAGGTGGCAAGCTAGCAGGAGCTGGTGGAATTGAGGGAATGAGAGAGACAGAAGGAAGAGGTTGTTCTGGTGTACACAGAGGTATATCTTGTCCCACTGGGTTGTTCGTATTATATTCTGATTTCTGAAGGGAGGATGCATCTTTAGATTGCTGGAAGGAGACTGGAGGTGATACTGAGCGCTGCTGGCCTGACTCAGGAGAACGAGTGTCACTTCGGCTGCGACGCAAGTCCCAAGAGTCCAGTCTGCGGCGATCTGAAGAGCGACGATCAGGAGAACGAGATGCCAACTTTTTGCCATGAAGGCGTTCCTGGGTACGAACAGCCAGTTTTCCAATTTCAGCAACACCAATGTCAAGTCCAATAGTTTTGAGCAAGTCATGGATCTTTGCATACTCAGCATTAGGCTCTTCTAAAGGATCTGGCTTGACAGCTGGAACAGGAGAAGGAAGTGGGCTCATTCTCTGGCTTATTAACTCATTGCCACAACTTGCTGGGGTCTTCTGAATCGGAAGACATTCAGTTTTGGTGTCTTCGTCCTCATCACCATAAAGAAATCTTTCTTCATCCTCAATGTCAGGAAAACTACGCCTCCTTTTCTCCTGAGCACTGACAGAGTCAGCCATCATGCCCAGAATTCGGGAGAAACCACTGCCATCCTGACTGGCTCTCTCATGAGGCAGCAGGAAGTCAGTATGGCGATCAGCAGGCTCTGATTTGGGTTCTGCCTTTTCCTTATGACTTAAGAAACTTCCAAACTTCTCTTCAAATGTGAAAGCATCTTTGGGAGCCCCAGAAAGTGAGCTCCACTCATATAAACCATCACGAAACTCCTTGTTTGCAGACTCCACAACAGAGTCTTTGTTAAACCGTTTGAGAAAGTTCTCTACTTCAGAGGCAAAAGGAGCCGTGTCGTTGCTCTGAGGCAAAGACGAATGACTAGAAAGAAGAGGAAGATCCTTGCTGGGTGCTGGACAACTTGAAAAGCCCTCAGGCTGAAAGAAAGAGAAGTTACTATTTACTACAGCATGTTCTGAGAGGATTATGCACCTCACAGAACAAACAAAGGAACATGTTAACTTCTTGAGTTCACAGCTGAAGCCAAGAGTGAGAAAATACAATATACAGTTGAAAGACAACACAAAAGATTACAAAACAAGTTGCCTAATGATTCTAGAATGTCCTGTCCAGCAGTGAATATCCATCTCATAGAATACACGAAACTACAACTATATTTCATTAATTTTTTGCAAGCATAAGAACTGAAACTTTTAAATTGAAACCTCGTAAGCACTTTGAGTTTCATCATAGACAAATATGATTTCAACACCTTAAGACATGTAAAAACAACTGCACTGGTGTTATTCTGAGCCAATTCTTCAGATATGCATAATTAATGCCATATTAAATAGGATTACCAATAAAAGGTATAGAATGGGATCTTCAGTATTGGAGCACTTTCTGAGATAAATACATCACTGTCTAACCAACACTGCTCAGTACAACAGGCAGATCAAAAGTGTTGAGCTAAAACACGAGAAAAATAAAAAGTCTATCGCAGTGGTCACAACTGCTTATCTTTCCACTGTGCTAATTTTAAGACTGAATTGGTGTAACCTGGGTACAAATTAAGTAGGGTTGAGCCTAGCCTACAGTCCAAAGGGGATAAAAGTAGTGAAACTCAAAGATGTTTTCAACTAGACGTACTGAGAATGCACTAGGCAGTTCTCAGCCTATAAAGAAACAAGAAAGAGGCACTGTGACAGACAGACAGCTTTGATCAATGTCCTGATTGCCTCTGGTACAAAAAGACTCAGCTTTTTTATAAAAGCTGGCCCAGACCTGAGCATCCTGGGCTGAATTTCAACAAGGATATTTCATTCTGCCTCAGGTTTTATACAAATATGATTCTTATCAAATGCCTTCACTGTTTAAAGTTCCTAATGCAATCCTAGCTTTTATAGGCCTGTAAAAAGATACCTTCTCTCAAAGACAGGAAAGCGTATAGATGTGCTTTTCCTATTTTGGAAATCAAACTAACATTCTGTATCATGAAGTGACTGTTTGGGAAAGTAGAAATACATAGATAGACAGACAGACAGAGATCAAACCTGAATAGTAGACTCTACTTCCATCTCCACTCGTTTCTTTAAAATAGATTTTTTGGGCATAGATGGGATTTCCTCAGGCCTATAAGTATACCGAGGCTCAGAAGTCTGTGGTGTGTTAGTCAAGCCAGGGATCACATAACCACTGCCAGAAACATCATGACTCAAGTTTCTACTACGCTCTTCTTCTTCTCTTTTCCTCCTTGCGCGGTCAAGCTCTCGGAATTCTTCATTCAGGTATGATGGACTCGGGCTTCTACTGCGGCTGCGGCTTCGTCTCCGATAGTTTCGTGTTCCTGATGAGAAACTCTGATGCTCTCCACTCATACCATGTATCTTCTCATCCTTTTCGTACCGCGGACGCTTTATTTCTCGTCCCCTCTCTTCTGGCCTCAATGGGTAAGAGGATTTCCTGAGTTTGTCACCATCTCTGTCACATCCACGAGGCAGCTCTTCTCGACGACCATAATGTGGGCTATAATCTGAACGATGGAGGAAAACATCTCTGTTACGGTAGTCTTCATCATGTCTCATGATGAACGGACTCGAAGGTTCATCTTCATGCGATGGGTATCTCTCAGGGCCTCGAGGATATGAGGGGCCTCTAGTGAATATTGGACCATCAGCCATATCATCCCTGTGTGAAAGAAGCATACAACAGACAAAAATACTTGAGTTAGAGTAAATTAAGACTTCCTCCTACTCAAAAGTAAGAGATTTCCAAATCAGTTTCATAACAACATCTCTATCACGAAACAGAAGCAACGTTTTATACAGTTAAAGGGCAGAGGAGAGGAGGAGAGTTATTTTTAATGGTACAACACATCCCTCCTAGGAAGTCATCTGCAAACACAGTGATGTGAACAATTCAACTCATACTGCAGAAAGAGAGCCTTGAAAAATTGATAGGATGGGTTTATTTCTGTGAAGGAGAAAGACTACACATTTAAGAAAATAAACCAACACGTGACTATCATATTTCAGACCACAATCCCTTTCCTCATCTCTCCCTGGAAGATGCCACGATCACATTTCATATGAATTATTCAGGGAATAATTCAGTTTCACACTGGCTATGCAACCAAATCCTCTTTTTATCTTCAGCTGTAGAGAAGGGACCGCAAATTCTAGCAACATTTTCCATTGTAACAGATCTGCAGACAGGATTGCCACTAATCACACAGACTGCTATGCCCAAAAAGAAGCATAGTTTTTGATATCTATAAGCCAGGGATAGTAAATGTAATAGGATGGGTTTGTGCCAGGCTCTGCATTATTACGCACAGAGGATGTGGAACGGGCACAACACCGGAATAACTAACTACACGTCTTGGACCAATTCCTACACACGCTTGCAATCAGGAGTACCATTTTAACTAAGGCTTTTTTTCCCATACCTGAAAAGTCTTCTGGGACTGTTCTTTACATCAGGCAGAAACAAACCCAAGCAGCTGCTGGTTTTACTCACAGGTATTTAAAAAATATATCAAGATCCTCCAAGAACGGGAAGCAAATGTGCTTCTTAAGTGGAATCAGCCCTAGAGAAAAGTCTTACCCAAGTGGATCAAGACATCAAATCAAGATAAACTGTGAATGATTGCCTGAATCCCCAAAAATCACCTCTTCCTACTGAGAAAAGTTCCTCCATAGATCTGAGAGGCGCAAATCAAGTAACACCAAATGACATCTTCAAAAAAACGTGCAGTTTAATAACAGCCCAGTTTTTAAAGTAAGCAGACTAGAGAATTACAGACATAAACAGACAAGGTAGTTTTCTTGAGTATTTTCATAGTTTATACACACCTATTTAAGAACAAAAGCAACAAAAAACTTCTTTACCTCTAACCTGCGTCATTGCAAAGCATTCTGCATGTTATAAGATGCTTTATCAGTCAAACATTTATAAGGCAAAAATGGCATACACCAGCGCCACAGTATTAGATGGTACCTTTCCAGTTTCCAGCAAACTACACATATTCACCCCTTCCAAAAGCACCAAAATATCTAAAAAGTAGCTAGAACTAAATTTCATACATTAAATGCTGTTGTTCACTGCCTGCATAAAGGTATGTCTATACCCAGTGTCACCTGTTCCAGGAGCCTGCTAAACCCACACAAACTGCATGAATACACCTGGTGTGTTTCACCAGATGTGTTTCACCATAGATCTTCAGCAGATCTTTGTGCAAGTAATTTGCATGAATGCTTGCTAGGTGTCACCTACGATTCAAATACTCTAACTGCAGCAACAAAGCAGAAGGAATATTTAATCACACTTCAGAAAGAAAGGCAAACCTACTATACTTAAAAATAGAAAGATATTCGAAATACACTCTATACACCTAAGATGCAGATTTAAAATCCAAACATTAAATATAGGTGTGAGGAAAGGGCCTCACAGAAACTGTGATTCTTTGGAGTATGTTTTCTGTAAATACAGTCCAACAGAGATTTATCCCTCTTAACTGGTTTGGGTGCTTTTAGTCAGCAATGTCACAGAATCACAGAACAGTTTGGACTGGAAGGGACCATGAAAGTCATCTAGTCCAATCCCTCCTGCACTGAGCAGGGACATCTTCACCTTAGTCAGGCTGCTCAGAGACCCATCCAACCTGACCTTGAATGTTTCCAGGGACGGGGCACCCACCACCTCACTGGGCAACCTGTTCCAGTACTTCACCACCCTCAGCGAAAAAGAAAAATCTTTCTAGTACTTCGTCTAAACTTCTACACTGCAGGTTATTGCATCCCTGAGAAAGGATACCAGGTAGTACCACTGTGACCATCTCAATTCCTTCACCAGCACAGAATCCATGAATTATTGGAATATGCCGTTTCAGAGAAGCAGAACAGAGCATAGACTACACAGACACAACACCTCCGAGAACTACAACTAGTGTAAGGTAAATTTACTTTTCAGCATGTTTATTTATACAGAAACAGAAATAACTAATGGTATTCTGCTGCCAGCAACCAACAGGACTCCCATATTAACAGTCAGTCTTTGAATAGGAAGTCAAATGAGCTGCTCACACTCAAGCCAACTGTCACTCTCGATATTATGCCAAAAAATGCTATTTCAGAGCACAGCTTAACACAGACCAAGTCTCTGCAGTGATATGGTCTAATCTTTTGGATTAACCTCAGATGAAAGAACTGGTGAGATTCTCTTTATAGCTTGTGCCAGCTCAGATAGTACTAGAATGTCTTAAAAATACTGCCAGAGGAAGAGATGAAAGACAGGGATATTCTTTGATAGACTGAGATTCTGGAAGACAAAAAAATACTCATCTGTCGAAGTAGAAGACTGAAGCTGCTTAGGTGACCTTGATGTCACAGACCAGCAGCACTCAGTATGCTTGCTTGTACTTGTGCAGGAGACCAGCTGCCCTAGAAACTCGGGGCAAGTTCTTACACGTGTTTCAAGATGGGCCTGCATGAGGATGCACACCTTGCAAAATCCTCCTAGGGCATCCTGAAAAATCCACTGCTACAGGAAAATTCAAAAGTATCCCTGATTGCCACCCTTTGGTATTTTATTCCCTTTATAGGATAATGAACCTCTCAATCACCCCAAGGCCCTGCAAATTACAGAGATTTTTAAAAGAGATTGCTTGAAATCTCTCAGTAGTTAGCAAAAAATAGCTGAGAATAATTAAATTCAGAATTATTTGCTGCAATTACTTCAAAATTTGAAGAGACGTGTTCAGAAAACACTCTGCTTTTTCCCTTTTATTCTTTTAAGTGAGAACAAGGAAGAACCACGTGCCAAATAAGAACGTGAGACGCCCAGTATTAAACCCAATGACGATTCACAACAAGGGTTGCTTTAAAGTCTAGTGATAGATGTAAAGTCAGTGTCCTACAACCAGGGCAGCCCCTCAGAGGGGAAAAAAATATTGATGAAAAAATACATTATAAACAATGTCCTTAACTGGATACAAAGTGTCTTAAAAACAACCAAAATGGCTACACAGTGAAGAAATCTGGAAGTCAAAAGCAGTACCTAGAAGATTTAGGAAAAGCTAAGGGATGTTGTAACACACTTGAAGCTTCTGGACACTGGGCACCACTTGGTCAAGTGCAGCCAGCACAAATAGATAGGACAAAAAAAAAAACCAGTAAATGTAACCACATGGAATTCTTGCATACCTACACTATGAATATATGGGTAGTCACTTAAAAACTGAGGTCTACAGAGTTTCACTTTCTCTTATTCTCACTTTGATTCATCTGTCACTTTTATACCTTCACAGGAGTCTATTCTGACTGTATTTTTACATCTTTGTGTCCTGTAACAGTGATAAAGTGAAAGTTATTTGTCATTTTCACTCTTATGTTAAAGTAACTCCGCTGTACTTGATGCTACTTCCAACCCTGCATCATAACCACAAAACAGGTTAAATAAAAAAACCTCACTGGAAAAAAGGAAGCAATGGGACAAACACACACCCCAAGCCTTCATGTTCTTAATTTTCCAGAGCAGTGCCTGTCCTCCTGCACACAATTTCCTACTCCCTCCAACCACTGTACTCCCCCAGGGCATATGTGCTCATTTCATTTGGAAGACAGCAAACTGCATCGGGAATTTACAAACCGAACGCTGATCCCAGGAGAAGTGAGGTAAAGCTGTAAAAGTGACAGTACTGAAAACTAAACTCTCATTTGGTTTTCCCCACCTGCTGAAACAAATTTACAGTTGAGAAAATCTTGACAGGAAATTCACTTATTCTGCTCACTTCCCTCTTTCCCTCTCTCTTTTTAACAGTTGGGGATATTTGCATAAAAAATGGAAGCAACAGTGCTTTTCTTGTGCTGGATGCTTATTCCTGACCTGAAACTGCACTTGTCTGCTCTGGTGCACAAACTATAACACCTTTAACTTCACAACTGAAGGCAAAGAAAACAATCTTATTTGCATATGTCTTCTGATTTTACTTCTTCTGCCAGATTATACCTGTTCTCCTACAGAAGGTGAGGATTTCTAAACAGTATCTACTTATATTTAACACTTCACTGTTCACAACGGTATTTATAACACACAAGACAACTCTTCGTTAACTATGTTTCTCTCCTGCTCTAAACAAGGGACCCTAAGAATTCTAACACTTGTTTTATGATGTATGAGACTGACCGACCACGTTGACTTCTCTTCTGCAGGGTTTTTAAAGTCAACATAATAAACTTTCTTCTAACTATACTAGAGCTTTCTTCTGGATTATTTTCAATAATCAAGAAATTAAATTATTCCTCCCAATAAATGAGGAAGATGAAGCTTTACACTACCCATAAACAATCTTCCTTTCAGTCAGGACTAAGTACGTTCATAAGTAATAAAAGGCGGTTGAAGATGTGAAATATCAAAAGAAGCAGCTCCCTCCTGCAATATACTCTGGGCACTTGTAGATTATACAGGTTTCAGAACCAGCTGACAAAAATCAGAGAAGAAATACCTGTTACTATGAACAGAGGCACTGACTTTTGCTCAGGAAGCCCCTGCACCACGACTTGCTAGAGGCTGGGGGAGCACTCCAGGGAAGCATCAATACACGCTTGCCCTCCTACCCTCATTCCCTAGGCATTCACCGGGCTTTGGTCTCACCCAATACAGCCATTCCCACGTTTTTACTGTCTCACACACGTGAACCCCCATTTGCGGAGGACCATACCTGTCACTCAGGTTATCAATTGGTGAGCCCAGTCTATCAGGCAGCCTCCTTCGCTCTGGTGTGCCAATGCAATATCGGTCATTACCAACAGTAATCCGCAAACTCTGTTCCAGTGAAGACTCAGAGCGGAGACTCGGTGAACGTCTCTGTAAATTGAAGAAAGAGTGCAAGCCCATCAATCAGGGAATTTTAATCTTGGCTCCAGAAAGGCAAGTGACTCTGGTCTGCTTAACATATGAGACTTGGGATGAATGGATCAATTAAAAAAAAAAAATCAAACTAGAAGAACAATTGTTCCAAATATTTAGTTATTTAGTTAGCCTTTAGTTACTAAAGAAATGGGAGGGTATTGACTGCATTTAATTTCTCACCCTAGCTGCCAATAACGTGTTCTATATTTACATTGCCTAGAAGAGAAATTGTCAACTCAAAAATACATTTCATAAAGCAACACTTCGGAAGGTGGAAAAAACAGAGAGAAGTTCAAGAAGTCCCAGATTTGCTGCTGTCCTACTTTCTTTGTAGAGGAGAAGCAGCTAAACAAACATTGCATGAGAAAATAGTGCCAGGAATTTCCTAATAAAAGTGTCTGGATTTCTGGTCCTTTTTAGCTTTAGTAATAACATGAACCAATAACACGAACCAAAGCATAAACCAGTGTAAACAAAGATTTTCCTAGCAATGATGTTTTCAACTGTTTTCCTCACTTCATGCTGCTTCCAGCAGGTTAAGTGCAACACAATAATAAAACCACTATTGACCATAGAAACATCTTCTGTAATAGAATTCCCATTATCATTATTTATTATTGGTAGAGCTAAACCAGAGCTAAGTAAAGTCACCTTTGAAAAAATCACAGCAGAGAAGTTCTAAGCTAACCGCCTCTGCACAGACTTTCCTTTGGACACATAATACAGAAAATGACGTAACTGGTAAGTTATGCTTAACTAGTTGTGCCTCACATCTTTCCATAATATGGCACTAGAATACAGGAATGATCAAAGTAAGGGCAGTTCCATAAGAAACAGATGAGACTGCCTGAAGACAGAGATAACTTGATTTACTTTTTTAAACCAACATGGTTTAGATTTTGCTTAACAGGAAGCAATGAACCAACTTCAGTTCTGCCAAAGCAGCCATGCACTGTATATTGTTTTCACCACTGAAAACTGCAGTAGTAAGCAGCAGGTGCACTATGTTGTCTGCATCCACCCTGAGAAGATGCAGCAGATTCAGCTGAAACCAAGAGACCAAAAGAAGAATAGTATATAATCTCCAATAAGAAAGCGAAAGAATTCCCTCATGAATTTGCCTGAACAAAATTTACTTGCAGTACAAATCTACACTTTGTGCACATAACCTCATCCAAAGGTAACATATTAATGATTTGAGTTTTGCTTCATTAATCTGAATCCCAGCATCTACCAGAACACGTTTTAATTACTTTGTAACATCAGCTGTGCAGCACAATACGATCCAGCAACACCCTGGCTGACATACACAAGCTGCATGCGCCTCATACAAACACACTCCAAAACCTCACGTGCCTAGTGTAACACTGAATTTTGAGGGCTGCCTCAAGAAGTGATTATTTTGAAGGGCATCATTTTGTCATCAGACTGTTGGCAAGTTGAACACACATATGACAACTGTCTCCAGAAACTGGAGACAGAGAAGTGTCAATCACATCTCAGAACGAACTTCTGAGCAAAGGAAAGAAACAGTTAACATTTAGAAAGTTTGGGATGTGAGGATTGCCTATGACTGCCATAGAGATAGCCCAGAGACGGCGATTACAGTGGTACATATTTGAACTTCACAACTATTTTTTTTTTCAGTTTGAGAAATTCCACTTTTAGCAGCTTTTTCATTTGGAGCACCAAACACCACCACTAGTCCTGCTTATGCACTACACTGCATTTTCCTCCTTTCCTGAGCGGGTGTCTAAAGCAGTTACCACTGCCACATTATTGCACAGATTGCATACCAATTCTTCATTTCTTCTTTCTCTGTTGACCCAGCACACTCCAGTCCTCTAATTTCAGCCAATTTTCTTACAAGAAAGCAAAGAAGCTGAGAGGAACTACAAAAAGAACAACCACGCAGGTCAGCAGGAGCAAATAAAAGCAGCATGTGTCAGCCTTGCAGGAACAAATAAAGCCCACCAAAACCTCTCACAGTACAACCTTGACCTTCCTCTCCTCCATTATGTTTTTCAATACTCGCCCCAAATCTTTGCTGTCACTCCTTGCTCTTCCAGTTCCCACAAAGTTTTCCCCAGCTACTAAGAAACTAACACCATCCGTACTTACAGCATCCAGTACACAGCTCCACTGGCAGTCAGCATCTCAGTTATGCAAGGGAAAATGGGCAACGATGCTGATAACCTGGGAATGCACACACTATCTTAAAAAAAAAAAAAGAATCAACCAAACAAAATAATTCTCAGAATCAAGAAAAAGGAATAAGAAATCTCTAAGGCTGTTCCTTCCATACTCCGATTTATATGAAAGGTAGGGACAGTAATAAGAGTCTGCACTCAAAACTTCTATGCATTTCAACCCCATGCCCTTATCTCATCGACGTCTTTGCTCCACATCCACCCTCATGCATATATTCCCCTCTTCCAAGTCCTCCTTGTTGGAGCTTAAATTCCTCTTCCTCAGTCTTCTGTCATCATTTATCTCCTTTCAGTGACAGCTCTAAAATGCCACTTACTAAGACATTTGTGTAACTCTCTGCATTTCCACACTTTGGATCCTCAAACTTTCTAGAGAAGGTGGCTTAAGTCATTAAAACTTTATTAAAACTTAACCCAATTATGCTGACCCAACATATCTACTGTCTGCTTTGTTTTGATCCACTTGGTTTCACTGCTTGGAAAACATCAGCATGACCTCAGTTTTTTTCTTTCTCTAATTAATGCCACTTTTGTAAACAGCACTTCTAAAAAGTAAAATCAGCCTGTAGATGCACTTTATCCTTTATATATTCTTTATATATACTTCTAAAGCAGAAGTAATATTCGTCAAACACTTTTTAGTAGATACAAATTTCCATGGAAAAAATGAGCACAATATACACTCTAGGAATTACTTACACTGGGCTTTAGCATATGCAAGAGATGGCATGATACAGGTTAAAAAAGCTATATTTAATTGCCTCTTATAATAAGAGCTGCTTCCTAGAGAAAGTTTTTCCTTAAATGCAGTAATATTCTTGTAAATAAACAAAAAATCTATTTGGCTCAGCAGTTCAACACTAGCTAACTTGCTGAAGCCTAATTTCTAGGGTTAATAATTTCTCAGTCCTTCTCTGAAATTAGAATAGGCAAGAAAAATATCAAGAACCTGCAATAATTTGCTTAGATGATTTCTGCAACTTGAGCTGGAAGGGTGCAAAATAACACTGGAAGAATAGCGTTTGACAAGAATAACATGTGTGTAAAGTGTGGAGGTTTTATGGCTTTTATTTTTTCCCTCTAAAGGGAGTGTGGGAGGTTTCGAGTCAAAAATTCCTAGTTCAAATTTCTCCAAGTCTGCACTACCAACACACTCAGCATTGAAAGTTTTGTTACAGTCAGCACAGACTCACAGCCTATCATGGATGCAGTGAAACAGCAGACTGAGCGATGGTGAAATCAGTTTAAGAAAGTTCTGCTCCTGTATCCCAGTTTGTTTTCCCCTCAGCTGTGACCACACAACTGTCCATCAAGCCACTACACAAACTGACATGAACTAGATGAAAAATTATCTCCTTTTAAAAGATTACTTATTTTCAACCTGGGTCTTACTACATGCAATTTGCAGGGCTATCCCACAACCAACTTATAAGACTGAGACAACAGCGAAATACAGCCAAAAAACAAATGGCCACTGGCAAGCTTGTCAGCCTGGCTCGGCTTAACTGTCAAATGCAACATTATCTTCCCCACTTAACTGTCAAATACAGCATTATCTTCCTGTACCTTCAGGACAGCTCACCTTTAAATAACAAACAGCACCGACAGCTGAATTTTAATCCCACAACAATCATATCTGATCTCTTGTATGGCTACAGCTCCAAAGAAATACAGTAATAACCTATGCCACCAAGAGAAAGGGTAATCCCCATTCTCTCTTGGGGTCTCATCATGCAATGAATAATAGAGACAATATATTTTTATCACATTGACTTTCAGCCACATTGTTTCCTCAGATCACCTCACCCTGCAACCTCACAAATATAACTGTGAACACAAGGGAGTGGGACAGAATACACTGCAGAGCAAGAGGAAAAAGTCAATTTACTGTTATTGTTAATTGTATACATGCTGGATTGAGTGACCATGGAACCATCGCCTAAAATAGTCCAATATGGAAATCTCATCTTTCAGCAAAATGCAAATACATAGTGAACCTACAACATATGTCAGGTAACAGTTATCAGACAAAACAATCCTTGCACCAATGAGTAACAAGAGGAAACCTAAGTGAGCGAATGCCATTTGCTCAAAAAGTAGTACTCTATAACATCACTTCTAAAGGAAAAGTAGTGTTGCCCAAACACCTTTTCATAGACAAAAACTTCCATGGAAAAAAACAATCTATACACTTAGGTTTAATACGAATGATGGCATCTGCATCCAAGGTGGTAACACTTCAGATGCCAAACCAGAGTTTCACACACCCAGATCAGGTTTTGCCAAGACCGAGCGAGAAAATTGGAACACTGTACACAGCTCCAACTACAACGCAGCACCTATCAAAGAATACCTCAGAGACATATATCTGTAACACAGCCTCCTTTGTACACCATGACAGCAGGAAAAACCCAAACCACTTGTTCGGCATCATATTAAAAAAAGTTATCTTCCCATAAATTAAACCAATATTTACACAATAACACAAACCAGTGGCAAACGGAGGAAAGCGACTAATTACAGCCTTTGCAAAAGATACCATGATCTTTAAGCCTATCTAAAATGGCTTAGGCTGATAAGAGGAAAATAAAAATGTAACGGAAATCAGAGAGGAAAACATTACTTAATGTGGAAATAGATTAGTTTACTTCTTCTCTAACAAGAATATAGAAGAAGATGCCTAAAGCAGATTCTTTTCTTTAAGAGAAGAATCACAGAATCATTCAGTGGGAAAACACCTTTAAGATCATCAACTCCAACCATACCTGTCCACTATCTAATATCTCTCCTTCTCTCATAGAGGGAACAGGAATCAATTGTTTTATTTCTTTTTCTCTAAGAAGAAGAAGAAAAGATAGAAGAAGATTCTTAGAGAAGATTCTCCTTTTTCTTCTCTAAGGAACAGGCCTTTTAGAGGGAACAGGAATCAATTATTTTATTTCTTCTTCTCTGAGAAGAGAAAATAGAAGATTCTTAGAGAAGAAGATTCTTCTATTTCTTCTTCTCGATGAAGAAGTATTTCTTCTTAAGAAGGGAAGAAGAAATGTACCTTCTTAAGAAGAGGAGAAATACACCTTTTTAAGAAGACAAGTGACAACTCTTCTCCAAGGAACAGGTCCCTTAGAGGGAACAGGAATCAATTATTTTATTTCTTCTTCTCTACGAAGAAGAGTAGATAGAAGATTCTTAAGAGAAGATTCTTCTATTTCTTCTTCTCTAGGAAGAAGTATCTCTTAAGAAGAGAAGAAGTGACAACTCTTCTCCAAGGAACAGGTCCCTTAGAGGGAACAGGAATCAATTATTTTATGTCTTCTTCCCTAAGAAGGAGGAATACTTCTTCTCTAGGAAAAGAAGCAGGAACAGCTTTGCTTCTCTAGGAGAAGAAGAGGAATATCTCTCCTTCTCTAAGAGAAAAAGCAGGAATATCGCTCCTTCTCTAGGAAAAGAAGAAATAGAGAGAGGAGAGAAGAAGATTTTCAGATCAGAAGACTCTTTTACTTCTTATCTGAGGAGATACCCCTCTTCTGGCCCAAGGAGCAGGAATCGCGGCCCGGCTCTGCCCGGGGGAGCGGCGGCGGCGCGGGGCTTTGGGACTCACCCTGCTGCCGTCGCCGTGCTCGGGGCCGCGGCGGGCGCGGGGCGCGGCGGGTCCCGGCTCGGGCGGCCTGCGGGCGCGGGGCGGCGACGGGGAGCGGCGGGCGGCGCCGCGGTGGCGGCGGGGCGGCGAGGCGGCGGCGGCGGCGGAGGAAGAGGAGGAGGAGGAGGAGGAGGAGAGAGGCGGAGGCGGAGGGGGAGCCCGGCCGCGTCCCGGCGCCGCGGTGCTGGAGCGGGGGGCGCGGGACCCCGAGGAGGAGCCGCCGTCTTTCAGCCGGTGCGAGGAGGAGGAGGACGACGACGACGATGGCCCGACGCGGCCGCTGCTGGAGCGGTACATCATGACGATGACGACGACAGTGGCGGCGGCACCGGGGGGGGTCCTCGCGGGCGCCCCGGATCCCTCTGACCCGGCCCGGCCCGCCCCCCCCCGCGCCCTCCCTCCCCGCGCCCGCGCGTGCGCGCGCGCGCGCGCGCTCCCGAACCGGGCACCACACACACACACACACACACACGCGCGCGGGCGCGCGCCCGCCCTCCCCCGCTGTTCGCGGGAGGGGAGGGGGCGTGGCGAGCGCGCGCCGGAAGCGCTGCTCGGGGAAGTGGGGGGCCGCCCGCACAAAATGGCGGCCGGCGCGCGGTGGTCACGTGGCTGCAGCGAGGAGGGCGGCGCTGCCGCCAGAGGCGGGGATGGACGCGTCCTGCCCTTCCTCCTCCTCCTTTTTCTCCTTCTGGTGCTGCTCTCCGGCGGCCCCGAGGGGGCCACGCTCGGGTGAAGGCCGACGGCAGCTCCGCCCGGTCGGCGAGGTGGGAGCCGAGCCTTGGTGGCCGCGGAGGCTGAGCCCGAGCCCGGGGGCCTCCCCCTTGCCGGAGCTCGAGGTGCTCGCGGCAAAAGCGACGCAAAAATCGGTTCCTCTTAGTAAAAATGGAATGGTTTTGATTTAAGCTAAAGTTTTCATCTTAAGTGTCTTTTGGAAGTCGGACAGAATGTCTCTCTGATAGCATGAAGGTTTTTTTATAGCATGATTTTTGTTGCTTTTGTTTTGTTTATTCCAAATGGGTTTTTTGCAGGCTCTCTTATGCTCTTTGTTCTTCAGGAAAAGATAAAGTCTTGTGCTGAACAGATGTGTCTTCTTCTGTAACTGCCTCTCCAGCCTTTCCCCATCGCAAATACATGGTCAAACAGAGCTGGCTCTAAATTAGCAAGAGGTTTGATTGCTGTGAAGTTAATGATAACAATAAAATTAGTCTTTGGAAAGTAACAGGGTATGCATAAGACTTATGGGAAAACTTACATGTGTGCATGTAAGTGGGAAATGTGTTCTGTAACCATCTCTTGTCTCCTTACATATGATGGAGATTGTGCCCTTGTGTTGCCCCGGCTTGATTAAAGGATGCTTGCTTTCTAAAGCTTGAAAATGAGTGTTAGAGTTTATTTGCCGGCATTTTCAGTAGTACCCTCCAGGACAAAAGCAAAAGGGCTTTGGGGTTTTTTTCCCCCTCACACACTGTGTTGTGAAGCTTGTTAGTATGGGCGTTCTCCTTAAGTAGAAACATGTAAAAGAGCAATCCCTGGCTGCTCCATGGGAAGAGACTGAGCCTCCAGTTCAGCAAATTTCTGAACAGATTTCCTTGCTGGGATGACATGGTATGGAGGAATCGCATCTTGCCTTCTCTTTCTCACCTGAGCACCCCACTGCTGACTTTGCTTAGCAAGTAAGTACAGCAGTTTTGATTCTCATAATGAAACGTTTCTGCTGTTTCATGATGGGGGGCTGCCTCCAGTGAGGAGGGGGAAAAGTGTTTTCAATTAACTGAAAGGGACTATCAGTAGAAAAAAAAATTAATGCAGAGAAATGAAGGTTCTAATTAAACTGTTTCCCAAGCTCCTTTTGTATCTTGTCTAGAAATTGGGAGAGGTTTCATGCGTTAGAATTGTATTTTATCATTAGCTAGGTGACATGTGAGAGCTTGCATTTGGAGACCCAGTCATTTTTTGCAGACTTGCATGAAATTTTCCTGAGTTTTGGGGGGAATGTAGGTGCTAGAACGTAGTGCAGCATTTGAAACATGCTACTTACTTATAGCAACAGCAACTTAAACAGCAGCAGGCTTGACAGGTGGGGGTCTGTCTGATAGTGTAATAAGTTATTTCTGCTGGGAGTGGTTCGGTACAATTGTGTATTAAAACTGATTACCCCACCTTTACATTTTCTGAGTGAGTGCACCACTGCATAGACTCAGGAAATACGCTTGGTTGTGCCCATCATCAAAATAAGCACAAGTTATATATAGAGTATCTTGTTTTCCATTACCATTGTCCAGTCCTCCCCCTTCTCTCATTGGTGTGATAATGTTAATCAGTGACCTTAATTCAAATACAACTATCTGGGCATAAGAATCTCATCTTTGAGGATGCTCCACAGACTGCAGATCTGCTTCTAGTGGGAACAAAACATGGTGACTGTGAAGGCAATGGATACTTAACTTGTTTTAAGTAACTACCCTAAGCAGCAGAGGCAGCAGTTTTGCAGGAATTTCCCCCCCAGTTTTGCTTTGTAGATAACATCAAAGTAGTTTATCACTATATAGGAATATAGTACTATCCCAAATGTTTCTTCATGCACTAGTGTTGGGCATCTGTGTCAAGTGCTCAGTTTCACCGATTGAAATAAGCAAAAACAGCATAGCAAGAGGGAGAAGATGGACTTGTTTGGTCTTCCAGGCTGTTGCTTTCTTTACATCAGTTTTAAAGAATGGTTTAAAACCTCAGTTTGGTGTCAAAACGGTTTAGTATAAATCCACAAATCCAAGAAACACAGACAATTATTTTATTTTTCTGTCACTTTATATAAAGTTATGCATATAATATCTAAAAGCTTTGCAAAATGCCAGAACAGGAAAATATTTTCTAACTTCTTCTTGTCTCGTATCTGAAGGTCTACAGATGTCTCGGTGGTTTCTGGCATAGATTTCAGTGGTATTTGGAAAGTGAAGGAATCCAGATACCAATAGCTAATCAGAAATTTCATTAGAACTTGTGTCTGCACACCAGTAAGTATACACTCCGGGGAAGAAAAAAGCAAATGGCGCTTGTGGTGCTCAGAAGAGAAAAATTCCATTTGTGGAGGAAAAATATTGACTGTCTATGCTCATTAGCATTTTGTAGCGCCCTGTCATCTTAGTGAGCATGGCTTTACAATTACAACTTATAAACTCACTCTATACTAGCTGTGGTGTCTTCTTTCAATCACATGCTTTGCTGAGTTAAGTTTTTAAAGGAATTGAGCACCTCTAGTTGGATTCAGTTAATTATTCCTAAAATCAGCACTAAAATCTGGGCCTGACGGTGCAGAGCAAATTGAGAATTTTCACCTCTTTGCAAGAGGAAGTGCTGCAGGTTGTTTCAGGGATTGAAAGAATTGGACAAAGTCCTTATCTGCTTTGCAGAGGTTTTTGTGATACTCTGTGTGTGGTGCTCCAGACTCTTACTGGATAGAAGAGGTGCCAGTCAGTCTGCTCTGCTACAAGTTCAGCTCCCAAACTCCCCTTTGGAATTCCAAAGCTCATCTTCAAACTTAGTTAGCTGCTGCTTGGAGCGATTTTAGTTAATTGGATGATGAGGGCAATGTTGGGGTAGTAAGATATCTTTGAATTCTTGTTAGGCCTCAAATAAGCCAGTCAAGGGAGTAAATGACAGTGAGAAAGAAAAGAACATAATGATAAAAGCTAGCAGTCCTTAGTATAAACAAGTAAACATAAATGAGAATTGAAGTTAAATCAGGTTGGACCATTAGGTTAAAAAGCAGTACAGTAACAGAAAAAAACCTGTAAGACCTTAATTGTAATTGCTTACCCTCTTAGGACCAAGTCAAAACTAGATACAGAGGTGTGAGATGACCATGCAGTACTCCCTCTAACGTTAAAAGGCTAAGTTGCTACTAAGAACAAAGACAGTTTCTATATTTTTATGACAAAATGAGTTCTCACCACAAGGTGCAGTGTAAGATATTCCTCTGTCTTCTGAACTTTGCATTATTTCTTCCCCTAGAAAACAGGGCAAAATATGTATGTTATGTCTTCAGGTCCAGGCAGAGCAGACTGCTCATGAAAAATTTTGTACTGAGCCAAATAATCAAGCCATCCTTGGCCATGATGTCATGGAATTTGAGGGTGGTTCAGCTGATAACAGAGCCCTGGCTGGGACTGCAGAAAAAGCATCCAAATGTAAAATCTCCGAAAGCAATTGTCCATCTATAATTACAAGCTTAATATTTCTGAATTAAAGGCTTGTCTAGGCTGGCTCCTGTTTCAGCTCAACAGTTACTTTTAGCTGAGAAGTGCCATGGGATTGCATGCAGCTTACACTCCTTCCCTGACTCAGAGTGCTGGCAGGGGTATTAAGTAATCTGTTATAAACTTGTCAGAGAAGGGAGGGGTGGGCAGTCTCCCTTTCCCAGATAGCTCTTCCTCTTTGTGGGTTTATGAGTCGAGAGCGCTGAAAAACTGGGTAATAGAAAATGAATAAAATCTGGCCTGTGGAGTAGATTAAATTAAACCTGATGTTGGGTTTTATCCCATTTTGAATGCTCTGATTTTTTTTTTTTTAATAAATATCAGGTGTCTGATTATTTCTAGTGCATGAGGTACTTTGTAAAAATTATACCCACAAGCCTGTACTCCACATGGTGCACATATTAAATCCATCAGATACTTAGCAATGAATGTCACAGCCAACAATATTCAGGAGGAGGGGAACTAGCCCAAAAGAAGCATGAAGAGGTAGAAAGTCTATTTAGATTCATGCCTTGCTCCTGTTTGCATGTATTTATGTGGAACAGGTGCCAGTGATTTCAGATCAGTTAGGGTCAACTGGGTTTTTTAATACTCTGTTTCTTTTCCCATATAAGTGTAGATAATACTGTTCGGAACAAAAAGGGATCCATGGCATCCGAGAACTGTCCCTCTTGCAGCTGAAGTGGAGAAGTTTGTGGTTTTGAAGATAAAGAGGTTAAGAGAGATGAACAAGCAGAGCACAGCACGTAAAAAAAGGAGAATGCTAGAATGCAATGTGGCTGAAATGGAAAAGCTCTGAGAGTGATCAGCTCAGGGAAGAGAGAATGGCCTTTGTCCTGGTACCCGAGAACTCCTCTGGTGTCTTAAGTCAGGGGAAGTGGTGGTCTCTTTGTTTCGTTTGGAAATAAATAAGTTTTATTTGTGCAGCTCATGCTTTAGCCTCACACATCCCCTGTTTGCTGTCTTGAGAATTCATTACTTTCACAACATTGCTTCCTTGAGTGGAGAAGATGTAAAACTTCTATTATAAAGGCCTATAGAGGAAATAGTATTCTAGAAGCCTTCGGATGACCTGTAGGGAAAAAGAGCAGTCTGGCCCGATACACACAGTGTACATGACCAGTAGCTAGCTTGGTTATGAATAGACAGCCTTGTAGCTATGACACACAGGCAAAGATTGCTTTCAGGGCTGTGAGAAATCAGAATCCTCGGAGGCAACCATTAAACAAGGAACGGTATGTATATATACACATTTAGGAAAACTGCATTCTTCCTGCTCCTTGTCAGGAAACTGTTATTAGGGGTACTGTGGTCTCCAAGCTTACTATTATCTCTGCTGTTTCACACTCCATAAGCCGCATTGCTCTCTTTTCCCAGACAGGAATGTTACTGATATTTTACTTCCTCAGCACCCCACTGATAACACTTTGAAGCTCAGAGAATGCTTTATTTTATCTCTGATGTGTCTTGAAAGTAAAGTTTGCTGTCTGTGATGAATTATTTACAAGGGCACTCTAATTTTCCCTGGTGAGAGAGCGTACTGAAGTATCTGGAGCACCTGCTATAAATCCACCCATAGCAGGTAAAAATGCCAGGCAGTGTGGTAATGCTGCCTGCACGCTCCTGTTCTGTGTAACAGTCTGGAGGGGATGAGGCTGTATGTCCTCTCAGGTCTGTTTTCTCTCAGCTGGCAAGTCGAGTATTTACTCACCTTCCCCAGTGCAGTTTGCTCTTTCAGTAAAGGCAGAGTGTTGTATTTGAGGCTGCTCTCTAAATCATAGGCCAGTAGCTTTCTTTGTTCACTTCCAGCACTGGCCAAAAGGGTAAGGGAATATTAGGAGTGGGAGAGCATGTATAATGTTTGTTTCTTGAACAGTGACATTCACCTATCGGGAAATAAATGAGCAAAGCTTACTGTTGCAAACAAGATATTTCCAAATGGCAGAGGGGTGGGAACTAAATGACCTTTAAGGTCCCTTCCAATCCAAATGATTTTATGTGTGTGTTTATGCTCTGGACAGACATAATCACTGTGCACAATCCAGATAAAACTGAGTGGATTTGTTTAGCTTGTGGTTGGTTGTCTTTAGGTTAACGGTAATGTGGAGTTGTACGTGTTTTTAGTGTTACTGCGCTAGGAGAGCTCTGGGTACACTGCTGTGTTGTAGGCAAAGCGCTCCTGTAGTTACAGCATCTGCTAGAGCAGTGAATGCTGTACCTGTAACAGTGCTGCCTGGGCAATACCTGCTGGTGCCGGATTCTGGAAGCACAGCAGTCCATGAATATTCCCGTGCCTGGTGGGTGGGGGTGTAAAAATGCTCATGCTGTGCCAGCCACTGTGGGCCAAATGTGATAGAAGGAGGGGAGGGTAAATCAGACCATCAGGAAGGAGCTAGAGGAATATGAGGGAGAAAGCATTCTGCTTGAGAAACTGTCAGCCTCTGGCCTGGACAGGCGCACACTCTCCTGGGTGGAAAACTGGTTGGATGGCCGGGCCCAGAGAGTGGTGGTAAATGGTGTGAAATCCAGCTGGAGGCCAGTGACAAGTGGGGCTCCCCAGGGCTCAGTGCTGGGTCCAGCCCTGTTCAATGTCTTTATTAATGACCTGGATGAAGGCATTGAGTGCACCCTTAGCAAGTTTGTGGGTGACACTAAGCTGTGTGGAAGCGTGGATCTGCTGGAGGGTAGGGAGGCTCCGCAAAGGGATCTGAACAGGCTGGACCGCTGGGCAGAGTCCAATGGCATGAGGTTTAACAAGGCCAAATGCTGGGCCCTGCACTTGGGGCACAACAACCCTGTGCAGTGCTACAGACTGGGAGAAGTCTGGCTAGAAAGCTGCCTGGAGGAGAGGGACCTGGGGATGTTGGTTGACAGCGACTGAACATGAGCCAGCAGTGTGCCCGGGTGGCCAAGAAGGCCAATGGCATCTTGGCTTGGATCAGAAACAGTGTGACCAGCAGGTCCAGGGAGGTTATTCTCCCTCTGTACTCGGCACTGGTGAGACCGCTCCTCGAATCCTGTGTTCAGTTCTGGGCCCCTCACCACAAGAAGGATGTTGAGGCTCTGGAGTGAGTCCAGAGAAGAGCCGGGCTGGAGCTACTTGGGAAGAGAAGACACAAATCCACGACCACCCTGGCCCTAGATCGCCCGGCCTGGCGTGGCCAGGGGCAGGGGGGGGCGTGGCCAGTGAAGAGGGGGCGTGGTCTGAAATGCGTTTGGGCGTGGCCATTGGAAGGCCTGTTTGCCGGGGGGCGTGGCCAGTGGAAAGGGGCGTGGTCGGGCAGGGGGCGGGAGCGCGGGGACGGGGCTGCCGGGGGTGGGTGTCCCGCGCGGCGTTCGGCAGGCGATGCCGGTGCTGGGCTGCGCTTTAGCCAGGGCTTCCCGGCGCCCGGGAGGCCGCCGTGACGGGTGCCGGTATTCCAGCTCCCGCGCCGCGGCGCTCCGTCCCAGCGCGCCCAGCTTCCGACTCTCGGCCGGCTCCGGGCTGGAGGCGGGACTAGGGGGTGAGAACAGGCATCCCTGTGGAGCCGGGGCCTTGCCCAGCGTGCTGCTGCACGCAGAGACGGAGTCGTGCTGGTTCCCTGCTCCCGTGTAGCTCTTAGGTGCCTCCCGCTTTCCTGGGTGGGCCCCAGCATCCTCCTGTGCGATCCAGAGGAAGTTTAAGGTTCCACGCTGCCTTAAGGAGAGCCTTTGTGGAAGCTGGCCTGAAGAGGGAAGAAATTGTTTACTGTGCGGGTGGTGAGGCACTGGAACAGGTTGCCCAGAGAAGTCATGGCTGCCCCGTCCCTGGAGGTGTTCAAGGCCAGGTTGGATGAGGCATGGAGCACCCTGATCTGGTGGGAGGTGTCCCTGCCCGTGCCAGGGGGATTTGAACTAGATGGGTTCTAAGGTTCCTTCCAACCCCAATTGTTCTATGCTTATTGTCAAAAGAAAAGCAAATGCTTCCTGGTATTGGTTTCAAAGGATAATCTGGCCATGGGGAAAAAAGAATCAGCCTGGAAATAAGCAGAAAGCTTCAAATTGCCAAAATGTTGAGGTCCTGGGGTGATTTAAGGGGGCGAACAACTTATTTGAAGCTAGAGCCTGACTACTGTAAAGTAGATGATGAGATAGCAAGTGCGCAAGAGCAGGGCCTGGACTGTGTGACCCAGGAAGTTGCCTCTAGCCTTATGTTCATTTCTTATCACAATCCCCCTTGGACTGGGGCTGTACTTTCTTCATTTTGTACCTCATGCTACTTTTTCTTTTCTACCCTAGGAGCTCTTGTCTCTCACATTGAATTCCCAGCAAAGGATGGAGAACATCCTGGCTGGTTTGTGTGGGACCAGCCCAGAAGATCCATTCCCTGTGTGGGTTCATGGCAGCATTGGCCATTGCTTTAATCAGCTGGCATTAAATGTGATTCCTCATGTGATCCTTGCAGTGGTCAGTGCCTGCTTCCTTGGCACTCCAAGGTATGTCAACTAACTTGTCTAGCTCTTGATTATTATGTAGGACTGGACGTGGGGTGGGAAGGCTGGAAATTAGATCTCTCTATAGTGTGCTGAATATGTAATTAGAGAAGAATGCAATATTATAATGTTTTTCTGTTTGTCAGCATCTGTCCTAATTCAGAGTACTGTGTACAGCTCTGGTCCCTCCATTGCAGAAAGGAATCCAGAAAGAATAGAGAGGGTAGTGAGCATAAAATCACAGAAAGTAATTCAGAAGAATTTCAGTGAATGGGGATTGGGAAGACTGGGGGTCTTCTGGGAGAGGATGTAAATGCAAGATGGCATGGAAGATGTATGTAAGGTAATAAGGAGTTCAGAGAAACGCAAAATTGTTTTTCTGTTTACCCTCTTCTGAAATGCATAAACATGGCAGTGTTCACTGATATTGAAAGGCCGCAAATGATAATGAATTGAGTGATATTAAATACTTTGTTGGGCAATAATTTATGGACTTGATGTTCATAACATCACTGAAACCAAAGATAAAAATAATGTTTCTAGACAAAATACCACAAAAACAAGAGAACCAAGGGTCGGAGATGTGACACAGGATTTGATCCTCCAGAATTCGTGTTAAAGAGGTTGAATATGCCTGTTTTTTCTTTTTTAAATCCTCAGGGACTGGAGTCTGATTTGACCATGATTTGCAAAATAATTTTTGTAGGGAGATGCTATACTTTGGTAGCGTCTGAATCTCTGGTGTTGATCAGATGCTGGGCTACGTTGACCTGATGTAGTTTAGGAGTGCCTACAGTCTGAAGTAGTTACATATCTAGGGAAATTAATCCAGGAGGTTAAGTAAGGGTAAACACATAAAGGAGGGAGTAGAGGCAGAAGAAGGGAGAGTACCAACAGAGAATTCATCTAATTTCAACTGTAATTCTTTTCTCTGCTGTTTCCTCCTCTAGGTCTGGCTCTGGAGCACCTTGCAGGACAGGCTGGGGATTCAGAATCACTGCCTCCTTCGTACTTGCCGGCCTGTTCCTTGCTGATACCATCCCAGCCACCATTTCTCAGCAGGAGCTCGGCCCTGTGTACCTGGAAGTGCTGGCAAATGGCATTGCCACCCTGACATGGCTCACACATGGCCTCGCTCTTCTCATTCTTTTCAGATCCTTTCACGGTTCTACCAGGGCCCCTGTCATCCTGGCTCTCCTCACTCTCTTACCGCTACCTTCCTTCATCTTCACACTAGTGTGGTACTACCAAAGCGGGACAGCCTGGTCCCCTGCACACCCTGCTGCCTCCTCCAGATTTGCCATTCTCTGCCTTCAGCTGGCCTCTCTGCTCATGTATATGATTGGCTACCTCTTACCCACCACTGGCAGGCAAGACTTCCTCTCCGTCAATCGCTCCTGGCAAGAAGACCCCCACATCTCAGAGCCAGGGATCCCAGTACCTGAGCAGCAGGGAGTGGCAGAAGATGGTGAGAGCTTGCTCTCACGCTTCTTTTATGTTTGGATGAACCCTCTTATGAAACGTGGCTATCAGTGGAAGCTGAACCAGCCACAGGATGTCTATGTTCTTCCTCGCAAGCTCCAGGCTGCCAGGGTCTGTGATCGGTTCTATGCTTGCTGGCAGAAGAAAGCAGTTCTGCACCAAGTGGAGGAGGAGACCGTGTCTCTTACTAGCCCAATCATTGCTGGAGGTGATGGGAGTAGCAATGCCCCAGACAGCTCACATCATGCCCAGGAGGCCGTGCGACTCTTTTCAGTCCTTCATGTGGCCTTTGGGCTTCGTTTCTACTCCCTTGGACTTCTCAGGCTGGCTGGCAGCCTGCTGGATTTCTCAGGTCCTCTGCTTCTGAACATGTTGGTGAACTTCATGGAGTCACGGCAGGAGCCCCTGAGCCATGGCGTGCTCTATGCCATCGGGCTCTTTGCTGGCTCCTTCCTGGGTGCTCTTTTGCGGAACCAGTTCAACTATGAGGTAAACAAGGTGTCGCTGATGGTGCGGGCTGCTGTCATCTCTGCCATCTATCGCAAGGCTCTGCGTGTCAGCAGCACCAGCCTTGCCCGCTTCACCACAGGGGAAATTGTCAACTTCATGAGCACAGACACCGGTAGGTTGGTCAACTTCTGCCTCAGCTTCCATGAGGTGTGGAGCCTGCCTTTCCAGTTTTCCATTACACTCTACCTTCTCTACCAGCAAGTGGGGGTTGCCTTCCTTGGGGGCTTGGCCCTGGCATTACTGCTTGTGCCCATCAACAAGGTCTTAGCCAACCGCATCATGATGAACAACAAAGAGATGCTGAAACACAAGGACTCACGGGTCAAGGTAAGGGGCAGCTATTGGCTCTCTTAAGTTTGTTGCTGTATTTTCTCCCTGTTTTTCCTTAGAACATTGGCTTTTTGGCTGCTTGCCATGATCCCAAGCAGATGAATTGTATCACAACTGTTGGGGAAATGGCTGCGAGGGGGGTGGCGCACATGCATGCATACTTGGTTCAAAAGTGTTTCAGGGTGATGCAGTTTTGCTACCCACAAGATAGTGAAGGTCTGTTGCCCTGGAGTAAGTCAGGTTCCCTCGCAGGTTTCTATTCTATACGTAGTAGGTAAGGTAGGTGTTCTGATTGTTACCTCTGGAGAGGCTTCTATCCTATCACTTGAGTAATGTTATCAATGGTGGGGCAGCTTGCAGTTTGTCAGAAGCAACAGTTACAGGCATAGTTATTTTATATCCACTGTGACACCCTCAGTCATCTTTTCCACTGCTTTCTGCATATTTGTGGTGCTGTCTCCTTGCTACGTCAAACGTTGGATTCCCATCTTCTAGCCTTTTATCACTAATATGAGGGCACAGCATTTTCACTCGCTATTTCCATCATGCTTTGGAAGCATGAAACATAAGTCAGCTCCATGGCAGACCTGTTGGGAGCAACAATTCTCTTGATGATAGAAGGTGCATCTAGTTCTATGGGGGTATGCTGGAACTTCTCCAACTACTGCAAGTCTGGTCTGCTGAGTGAACTCTCACATTTTAGTGTTCTTTGATCTCAGGCACAGACACATCTTGGCTTGCTCTGCACAGGCTGACTTGAGAGGAGTGAGAGGGCAGCATGCTGCAGGGACACCCGAGCTGCTGAGTGTGAGCCAGGCAGGCTCCAGATAGCCTACCTGTGTCGTGGCAGGACCAGGGCTGAGAGTCAAGCGGTACTTTCTCAAGGCACTGTCAAGCTAATGTAGTTAAGTGGCATCCATGCTGGAGTTAGTAATTCCACATGTCCCTTCACCCATATTGCACATCCTTCAGTTGGGAAACAGTGTAGTGTTTTGCCTTTTCCTGAGCAAATGGTTGCTTTTCCACAGCACGAATGGTTGAGGAAGCTGGTGGAATGAGTGGGAGCAAAGTTCCCCTGTAGCTGCCCCAATAGCAATTTATTGCAATTAGCAATAAATGGTTCCTGGTATCTCTAGCCTGGCCTCTAGTAGGAGGCAACTGCAAACCTGGCCTGAGCCCAGATGCCTAGCTGGCATTTGGTGCATTAGGCTGATACTGGTTGTTCCATGTGCTTTTCCTCTTTGCCTGCAGCTAATGACAGAATTCCTGTGTGGCATTCGTGTGATCAAGTTTTACACCTGGGAGAAGCACTTCAGCACCAGGATAAATGCCTTCCGAGCTAAAGAGCTGCAAAAGTTACGAGCTGTCAATTACTTGGATGCTCTGTGCGTGTATCTGTGGGCAGCACTTCCTATCATTATCTCCATTACCATCTTCATCACCTATGTCCTGTTGGGTCACCAGCTCACTGCTGCGAAGGTGAGTAGGTAGCAGGGTGAGCTTCAGCCTTGTCTCATGCAGAGGACAAACTACAGCGGGGCTGTAGTCCTGAGGCATCTGCTCTGGGAAATGAATCCAGCCTGTGTCTCCCTGCAGCATTTCAGGCCCTTACTGGTGAAGGTGTTTGGATGCAGGGGAAGTACTGCCTCCAACTCATGGCTGCTTCCTTACCCATGCAGGTGTTCACAGCATTGGCCCTTGTCGGGATGCTCGTTCTCCCCCTCAACAGCTTCCCATGGGTGTTGAATGGGACCTTGGAAGCCAAGGTTTCCCTGGATCGAATCCAGCGTTTCCTTGAACTCATGGACCAGGACCTGGAAACTTATTACGCTCTAGGTAATGGTGAAAGGGTGCTGGTGGGCTTGGGACCCTGGGCAGGGGGCATTTGGAGCAGATAACTGAGGTGCGAGGCCCAGGGGCAGTACTGGAGGGCAGCTGGCTGTCTCCCCACGACTCAAGACATTTGGTTGTCAGAGGCAGAGTGAAGGCACTTCATTTCTGTGGAAAACAGGGGACAAGGCTATAATGTTCCTCTTTACCACCTGCAGGTCGTTGCTTCTCCCCACAGAGCCCTGCTGTTAGTGTCCCTTTAGAAGAAGCTGCTCCCTCCTCTGTTAGTGAAGCCATCAAGAGCCTTGGCTTTGCCTGGCAGAAAGGCTTGAGTGGGTGCCCCTCTCCCGAGCCATCTCAGCTCCCTTTGTCTCCCTCCTTACCTTTTGCCAGCTCCCTGCCATTCTTTTACCTTCAACAATGATAAAAAGAGGTTATCTTTACAGTGTCTCCCTGACAGCCAGTAAATCGCCTTGTGTGTCTGGTGGGAGCTGGAGGACAGAGGTGGGAGGTATAAGTTTAAGGGCAAGTCAGTAGGCAAGCGTCTCATTCTGTGGTTGGTTCAAGGGCATTGTGGCAGTGCCCTGTCTGTGGTCCCATCCTTTTGGGAACGAAGCTGATAATATCTGTGATGGCAGGTGCCTCATTTTCTGGCCTTCTCATAACAATGCAATGCTGTGCTACTTCTCTCTTGCAGATAGCCCTTCAGATACTGCTGCTGCCATGGAGATGCGTTGTGCAGCCTTCTCATGGGTGCCAGTTGAAGAACAAAGCACCAAGCAGCCCTTATCCACAGGCACTCTGCAGCTGCATATTGAGAACCTGTCAGTGAGAAAGGTGGGCAAGGGTACAGGAGGTAACAGAGAGGAATGGCACTACAGAAGCCAAATAATGGAGCAGGGTTGGCGTGTTTTCCTGGTCTTGTGAGGAGTTCTCTTGATCAAGAGGCACAGGGCACATACCACGTCTCTCAAAGCTGAAGAGTGCTGGAGTAGATGTGGCTTACAGACAAGAGATGAACTGTCTCTCTCTGCTTTCCACCACTGTTGTAGGAGAGGACTGGGCAGGGAACATAGCTGGGTACCAGTGTTAACACTCCTTGCAGGCTTGTGTCCCGCGGTATGAAGAGTCTGGTTTACCCAACAACCATACCCAACTCTGCTACTGGTCCTCTGAGATAGTTCTAGTTTAAGACAGCAGTCAGCTTTCTTGCAGGCTATGTGCAGCTCAAGAAATCTGGATGAGCCACCCTATATTGGTGTATCAATTTGCTCCTTTTCATTTCCCTTTGCAGGGTATGCTCCTGGGGGTTGTTGGAAAGGTTGGCTCTGGCAAAAGCTCTCTGCTTGCAGCCATCACTGGAGAGCTCATTAAGTAAGTAGCCTAAAGTCTCCTTTCTGGATAGCAGGCAGGAACAATCCAGTGCTATCCCTATTTCTAGAGCATCTTGATCTTCCAACAGTTCTCCTTTGTTGCCCTTTCCACCCATTTCTGGTGTGCTTGCAGACAGGGTGGACGATTGTATGTTTGTGACCTGGAGCAAGGATTTGGTCTGACCACACAGGAGCCTTGGATACAGTTTACCACTGTCCGTGAGAACATCCTCTTTGGACGGGAGTATGATGCTAGGCTGTATGAGGAGGTGGTGGAGGCCTGTGCCCTCTCTGAGGACCTGAATGTGAGTGCCTAAACTGTAAACCTGCCTGGGTGTTCTTAGCCAGGTTTTGCATCCTGCCTGAGCTTCCCTGGGAACATTTCTCATTCTTTCAGTCTGTGAACTGCATTTCCAATTTCCCAGTCACACAGCATTACTCTGATTACTAGTCACAGACTATACTTGACCCCACGGTGTGAAATCACTCTGGTAGTGCTTCAGATGAGGTTTCCTCTGCTGCTGAGCCAAAAGATCATGATCCTGGGCAAAGGAGATGTGCTTGTAGAGCTGATGACTGATGAGTTTTTCAGGCAGAACCTATCAGCAGCTGATGCTTTTTTCGGGTCAGAAGGAATTTGCCTGGGATCTGGAACAGTTGAGTCTGTGGTCCTCCTGTCACTAATAAATATATTCTAGGTTTGAGGCTTATGGCTCTATTATCCTGTAAA
This sequence comes from Phaenicophaeus curvirostris, assembly GCF_032191515.1. Lineage (NCBI taxonomy): Eukaryota > Metazoa > Chordata > Aves > Cuculiformes > Cuculidae > Phaenicophaeus > Phaenicophaeus curvirostris. The sequence continues at coordinate 71,819,178 of NC_091393.1, read as the reverse complement.
CCTGGATGTTATATATGGTAGGAAGCTGGCCTTGCCCTCCTAGTTTATAACCTGGTGTCCAATTTTCTGAGGTGCCAAGCACTATGAACTCCTGTTTGCTTTGGCAGAGCTATGAATACTCCCCAAAGGCAAGGTATATTTTGAGAAGTAGTAGGTTATGCCTATGCTACCAAATCAAGAGGAAACTCTTTCCAGCTACTGAAACTCTGTTGGTTTTACTGCTAAACTGTTTGGATGGGCCCTAGCATGATTTTGGTGCAGGCGTAGCTCTTGTTCTTGTTTCTTTTTTGGTAAGGTGTCACCCAAGGAATTACTGTCAGAGGCACCCCAGTAGTTTCCTGTTGCTTCTAAATGGATTTTCTCGAATGTTTCAGATTTTACCAGCAGGTGACCAGACAGAGGTGGGTGAAAATGGTGTGACCCTCAGTGGGGGACAGAAGGCTCGAATAGCCCTAGCCAGAGCCGTTTACCAGGTAAATAGCAAAGCAGTCATGCTGTGGCAGTTTGTGCCCAGTGCCAAGCCAGATGCAAAGAATCTGGAAGCTATAGGTGCCAGCTACACAGTGTGCTCTAGCAGCATGTCTTAAACTGCATCATGCTGGCCTAAATATGCTGGCATGTGCCACACAGAGACGCTTGCACTTTTCTGTACAGCATTGCCTGCTCTGGCAGGGTCAGGAGCTATATCCTTGTCTTTTGTTTCCTGCTCAGGAGAAAGATCTTTACCTCCTTGATGATCCCCTGGCTGCTGTTGATGCAGATGTAGCCAACCATCTTATGCAGAAATGTGTTCTTGGAGTTCTCAAACACAAGACCAGGATCCTTTGCACTCACAGGACGGAGTTTTTGGAGAAGGCTGATGCCTTGTTGTTGATAGACAACGGCAGGATAGTTAAGACAGGTACACTGTTCGTCTTCTCAGACATTCATTTGAGCCTCTGCACCAGCTGTGGAATGGCTTGAGCAAAGGTGGACATAACAGGGTAGCATTAACTGGTGGGAGAAGCAGTTCTAGGAGCCTGAGGATACTGCGTGTGGGAAAACATGGGGTGGAAGGGAATGTGCAGATGCACAGATAAAACAGGACATCCCTGGAGATGGGGAGCTGATAGAGCTGAAAGCCATAGCAGGCTGTATGGAGTAGGCCTTCAAAGGTGCAGGTGCTGGGAGAGAAAATAAGGAATGTTACGAGAGAACAAACTTGGGTCATTTCATAGCAAGAGGCAGGGAGTAGCTGGCATCATCTGTTCATCATGGACTCTGAAGCATGTGCATGTCTCTTTGCAGGCACACCAGCTGATATCCTGCCACTTGTGGAAGCCTTCAACAAGTTCAAGGATGGGGACAAGAGGCAGAAGGATGAAGGTCTATACCTGGCGAGCGTGAGAATGCCTGGGACAGCACAGCTCAGCTGAGCACCCAGACAGAACCCATAGCTGGTGGCTGCTGGCCTTAGAGCAGAGCTTCCATCACCTCACTCTGCTGTGGCAGTGCTAAGCTGTGGGTGGTGTGTGCACAGAGGCAGAGGAGGCCCACATACCATTGGGGATTGATCTGGAGCAGTGTTTGAATCTGCTTTTCCACTTGAGGTCCAGCTTTGGATGAAGGTTTGCCAGGACTGGTGTACCTATCTTGAAAGGAGAGAGAGAAGGGAAAGAAAAGTCTCCTTCGCAGGATAGACTTGCTCTGTTCACAGCAAGGAGCTGCTGCAGGAGGAACTTTACATTGCACTGACCTTTGCTTTTGCCTCTGTTCCCACAGCCCCTGATGAACAGGGCCAAGAAGAGGCCATAGAGACAGAGGCAGAAGAATCAACCCAAACCAATCACCTCATCCACAAGGAGGAAGAGAAGAAAGAAGGGGCAGTGGCTTTTCATGTGTACAAGGCATATTGGCAGGCAGTGGGCAGCTGCTTGGCATTATCCATCCTCTTCTCACTGCTCCTGATGCAAGGTGAGACACATCTCTAGACATTCCTCTCCTCTTGTTCCTAGGTTGCGTGAAGTCCAGAGGAAAAAAGAGGCTAGGAATTTAAGTGCTCTCCCTGCAGCAAGAAGACCCATTTCCTCTTCCTCAAACTAATGTAGCACAGTTGGGAGGGGGCATGTGGGAACAGAATCTGTTGTCTCACTGCTGCAGTTGCATGTCTGCTCCTCTAGCAGTGCCCTGCCTCTGCCGCAGTTCCAGGTTGTTCCTTTGCTTCCGCTCTACTACTAACAGCGGAGAAGGCAGGGGAAGACTAGACTGGGCAATGAGACAATAGAAAAAGCTGTCCAGAAGCTTTCTCTCCATTTCTTCTGCTTCATATTTGCTAACTCAAAGGTTGAATCCCTCTTTACGCAGTCTGTCTTTTTCTGTAGCATCCAGAAATATCTCAGATTGGTGGCTGTCGCACTGGATCTCCAGCATATCCCAGACAGCAAATACCTCTGTGATGGTCTCCTCAGCTTCCCTGCCTTCCCCACAGCTGCTTCTCTTCTCCACTGTTGGGCTTGTGTAAGTGAACACTGGTCAGGAGATGCCAAAGGAAGCTGGAAATACACTCCAACTTTGCCCTTATGTGCATTTCCTGTGAAGATCCTTGTTGAGAGCAGGGATAAACTGACACCCTGCTGCAGGAGATCTGTGTGGCTGCTTTGACAAAGAAAGAGAATCAAACACTCTGACCTGATGATGTGCCAAAAGGGCTTCTGCCTAGGGCTGATGGAGGACCCCTAGCTGCACAGGAATTGGAGTGTTTGTCCCAGCGTACCAAAGTGGGGGTCTTTCACAAGAGTATCAGGTTAAAGTATCCTAATTTCTCCTGAAGTATGCTCTTGGGTTCTCATGCCCTGTCTGTGTGTTTGCTGTCATGGAGACCTTGGCAGATTCGTAATCTTCCTCCTTCTGTGTTCCAGCTCCACTGTTCAAGCTCTGGACAGCTCCCCAGTCCCTTCCAATGGTTCACTGGATGTGAACTTCTACCTGATAGTTTACGGAGGCATTGCAGGGGCCAACTCCCTCTTCACCATTCTTCGAGCCTTCCTCTTTGCTTACGGTGCTATCCGTGCTGCCACTGTCATTCACAACCGACTGCTCCAGAGGGTTCTAAAGGTAATAGTCAGAAAGTTCAGGGCAGGCTGGGGCTCCCACAAGTCAGTTTTCCCTGACATTCTTCTCGTATTTGGGAGTAAGGGCTTGGGAGGTGGGTTTAGGGTATTACCTGATGAGCTTTCCTTAGGACTATATCCAAAAAACTGCACCACAGCCAGCACAAGGGGCAGTTGAGCTAGGGTTCAAAACACATCCTGTAATGCTTGTTCTATTCCATGGAGTGGTGTTTTATGGCTGGCATGTGCTTCTTTTCACTCATTGGATTTGACTGGGCCAATAGAATCAGTAGCTTTTGCAGGATCATGATCTCAAATTCAGATGAGGTTGGAAGGAGTCATTAAGCAAGATTTAGGGCTTGTTGCTTGTATGTACTAGTTAACTTTCTTTAGGATTTGGGCTTCCTTGAATCCCCAGGTCAGAGTTGGGATTAGAGACTAGGATCAGAGTTTTTTTACTGACTACTTGTGGGCCAGTATGGGATCTGAGCGATGGCTACCTGCTGATAGCTGTCTGCCATTCGCCACAGAAGGGGTTCTTACTTTTATCATGCAAACAGCATGAGTTGTTTGGATGCAAGTAGATGCTGGCTTTGGAGTCGGAGATTTCTCCTCCAGCTGAGTAAAAGAATGGGGCTGTGGTGGCTGCCCCTTTGTGGCTTTATCTTCTCCCCCTGATGTTGCTCTACTGGGCACTGTTCTGTGTCTAGATCTCGCTGCAACTGACCAAGTCTAACTTTCTGATTGCCTTGTTGCCAGGCCACAATCACCTTCTTTGACACCACACCAACAGGCCGGATTCTTAACCGCTTCTCCTCAGACTTGTACTGTGTGGATGACAGCCTGCCATTTGTCCTCAACATCTTACTGGCCAACATGTATGGGCTCCTGGGCATGCTGGTGATAATCACCTATGGCCTCCCTTGGGTTGGTCTGGTCTTGCTCCCTCTGGGCGCACTCTACTTCTCCATCCAGCACTATTACCGGCGCACGTCCCGGGAGCTCAAGCGCCTTTACAGCATCACCCTGTCTCCTATTTACACTCACTTCTCAGAGACTCTCTCAGGACTGAGCAGCATCAGAGCCATGCGGGCAACACAAAGGTGAGTGAAAGGAAAAATCTGCCAGAGAGCCAGGGCTTTATACACCAGGGCTATCCTGAGGTGTGGCTGCTGAGAGCGTGGCAGGAATGCCCCTGGTCTGGTGCAGCAGGAGTGGATGTTGAGTGGTGCGTAGCCCAGTGCAGACCTCTGTTATGTGCTTGTCAGGTTTGAGTTGGAGAATCAGCTGCGCTTGGAGCAGAATCAGCGCTGCCTTTTTGCCAGCAACACAGCAATGCAGTGGCTGGACATTCGCCTCCAGATGATTGGAGTTGCTGTTGTTACTGCTATTGCAGGAATTGCCATCGTCCAGCACCAGAAGCAACTGGCAAATCCAGGTAGGCTGCCAGAGATTGTTCTGTGTTGTGGTGGTGCAATTTCTCCCTCTCTGCAAGGTCACGCAGGCAATTTTTAGGCTATTTAGCATGGCTTCTGAGCAACAGCTTTTCTTTCTTTTCCCCCACAGTCTAGGCACACGTATCAGGCACATACTGATCAGAATTACCCAGGCTTGCTAGGGGAAAGAATTCCCATTGTTCAAAGGCAGTGATCTGGGATGTTTGAGGCACAACTTAATTATAACTGAAATTGCTGTGTTTGGGAACTAAATTCTCCTAATCACCAAAGGATGGACTGACAGTTTGTCATCTTGACGGGGCATACGGTATAAGAGAGGATGCCTGTTATGAAAGTGCAGTGGTCCAGCATGCTTAGATGCTCTCTTGTCACACTTGGGGGATCCTGTATGTCTGGAGAAGGCCTTTTACCACCTGAGAGTGAGATTGACAATCAGTCACCCTATGACAGCTGAACGTACCTGACGCCTGGAGTTTGGCCCAGGTAGGGTGGACTTAGGTAACTAATAGAAGTTCCCAGAAATACATCATCTAAGTTGTGGCCAAGATGAATATTAAAACATCAAAATGAATATTAGAATATCTGACGAAAAGCGATTATCTCAGATCCTCTAACTAAGCAGTCATATGAAAGGCCCTTTGAACTCTTCTGGATCGCAGCAGGCTGGGTCCAGTAATCTCCCCCTGAGCTGGGATGCCTCTCAGATGTACTGCATGATATCATTTGCTAACACAACAAATTAAAAGGCCAAGGTGAAGTAAAACCCTCAAGATCTGTTAATCACTGGGCAAGGAATGCTGATGCATTGTATCTGAGTATTCTCATTAATCTCAAGAGGGAAATTTTCAGACTAGTTATTTACTTGTCTCTTTATCTGTCTCTTTATCTATCTATGTGCTTAAACATATGCATGTGCCTTTGTGAGAGTGGTTATCCATATATCTTTAATGCTTAAATACTAGTACATCTCTGTGTACGTGTATATCTTTGTATTTCTGTGCTTGTATGTATTCTTATTATTATGTGTAGTAGATACTGTGTGAATCTTGTCATTTTCAAATCTGTGGATAAGTTGCTGTTTTGGTTATACTAGATTCCATACAATCACTTTGTTAAATATTAAATTGGTTTATGATTAAATACTGCCAAAGATCCAGCTATTTGCTCTACCTTAAATTATCAATAAATTCTAAATAGCAGCTAAACCATAATCATGTAAAATATTTCCACCCACAATAAATGCCCACTCTGAGGCTGTGGCCCCAGGGTTCCTCCTCTCCTAGTCCAGAGCTGCACATCTCCATGCACCGGGGCAGGATCCAGAGCTCCTGCTTCCTGTCTCTCTGCAAGTCACCCACAGCGTAGTGATTCAGCTCCTGTCCCTCCTCCTGTGTGTCTCCGTCCTAGAGTGGGATCCCAGACTTGAGAGTGCTGCCTTCTCCCGTTTGTTTGTCACGCCACCAAGGGCCCCGCTTCTTCCCTGCCAGTAATATTCTTGCTTACACTTTTGTCCTCACAGGACTTGTGGGTCTCGTGCTGTCATATGCCCTGTCTGTCACAAACCTGCTCTCGGGCCTCATTTCCAGCTTCACTTTGGTGGAGACCATGATGGTGAGTGTGGAGCGGACAGAGGAATACACCACAGACATCCCCATGGAGTCCCAGGATAAACTGGTCCAGGTAAAACTTCAAATATTTTTCAGAGACTGGCCCATCTTCTGGCTCTGTGCCTAGCACTTGCCTCCTGGGGAAGGCACAGGGTTCCAGTGAATGGGTGGAGGGCCTGCACCCACAGAAACCACCTTGATCACTCATCCTTCACCAGTACATCCCCTCCAGGGGATGTACTGGTACTTACCTATCTTTGGCAGGAATTGGTGGAATGACAGGAAGGGATAGGAGAGCAGAACAGGTCCTAAGTCCAAGCTATGAGAGAAAAACAAGCCTAGGATTAGGCTGGGCTGTGCATTGGGTCAGCTCAGAAGCCAAGTAGCCATCTGTCCTAAGGGATGGACAGGGCTTGGCCTGTGGGGAGGTGAGGCTGAAAATGACAGCAGGTCACAGTCATACTCTGTCTCACACTGTTAATCCTCTTAGGTTGCTGATGACTGGCCAAGCCAGGGGCTTGTGGAGTTCCAGCAGGTGGTCCTGGCCTACCGAGCAGGCCTGCCCAATGCACTCAATGGTGTGAACTTCACTGTTTACCCTGGAGAGAAGGTGGGAATTGTGGGTCGCACAGGATCTGGAAAATCAACCCTTTTCTTGGCCCTTTTCCGCATGCTGGAGCTGAAATCAGGCCGGATTCTCCTAGATGGTGTTGACAGCAAGCTGGTGGGCTTGGAGGAGCTGAGGTACGGAGGGCTGAGCAGAGAGGAGGGCAGCCAGGGGTGGGGCCGGAGGCTGAGAGCTGTCAGTGGCTGGATGCCAAAGGGAAGAGTGAGGAGCAGAAGATTTACTGTCCTGGCAATCTCTTGTCTGATTGTGGCAGCTTCTTATGAGTTGTTCTGTTCCTAAACAGCTGTGCTAAGGGAACCAGGCTGAATATGTGACCCTTATCTCTGTGCCTCTAAGATATGCAGCAAGTCAAGATAAACCCAATCCAGGAGAAAGAAAAGTGGCCTTTGCTTTCCTGCAGTATCTACAGCATGAATCCTCAGTTCTTGTTTGCTTGCAGATCTAGGCTGGCCATCATTCCCCAGGACCCATTTTTGTTCAGTGGCTCAATCCGAGAGAACCTGGACCCCCAGGGAAAATGGACAGATGCCGAGCTCCATGAGGTGCTAGAGCAGTGCCACCTGCGGGATGTCATTACTCAGATGGGTAAGTCTGAACCCAGCAAGAAGCTGGTGTGCCCTGGTATGGGGAGAGGGGAGAAGGCCTCAGCTCAGTCAGAGAGCTAAGGAAAAGGAGCCAGGTGGTCACAGTAGGGAATTGGTTAGCTGAGGCTGCAATAGCACCAGGGTGGGAACAGGTTAGTGAGATCCTGGTGACATTCCCTGAGATTTAGTGGCATGAGACTGGCAGGTGATAGATTAGGTGGTGGGATCTTGCTGGTGAGACCAGCAAGATGTTAAAGCAGAGCCTGAGGGTGAAGCCAATCCCTAGTTCTAGTGAAGCGTGACATCTCTGTGCCAGTTATTGTGTGCATCCAAGCATAAAGCCTCCAGTTCCCAAGGCCTGAGCAGAACTGGGATTTTGAGCGCTACTTGGAAAATGTCAGACTAAGGGAGACATTTGGGGTCCTGTGCAGAGCTTTGTGGGGTGACTGCTGAGCTTGAATCCTGCAGGTGGATTGGACAGCGAGCTGGGAGAGAGGGGAAAGAGTCTGTCTGTGGGACAGAGGCAGCTGGTGTGTCTGGCAAGAGCCCTCCTGACACAAGCCAAGGTGAGTGCCCTGCCTCCATTGGAGAGAGGGGTAGGGTGAACTGCCGATGGGCACGTGCTGGAGCTGGGGTGCAGTGGGGAACAGACAACCCGTGATACCTTCCCAGGCTGTCCCTTGGCAGGGATTGGGGTCTCCCCGGTGGTGGTGGGAGCTCCCTTCACTCTCTGTTCCTGGCAGGTGCTGTGCATCGATGAGGCCACAGCCAATGTGGATCAGAAGACAGACCAGCTGGTGCAGCACACCATCCGCCAGCGCTTTGCTGACAAAACCGTTTTGACAATTGCTCACAGGTACAGAGGATGCAGCGCTCTGCACCTAAATTCATCCCACCTCTTACAGAGAGTAGTGGCTGTGCCTTCCACACGTGGTCGAGCTGAGCAGGGACATCTCCATACTTAGGCTTTTCAAGCACAAAAGGCTGGATCTTGCCTTTCGCCTTTTCTGCTTTATTAGCCCCTGGGTGCTGGGAGGAGCAGGATGTGAAAACATTGTACCCAGAAGAAAATGGAGGACAGCAAAGAGCAAAATGCCACCTTGTGTGGCACATGGCTTTTCCTGGGCGCTGCCTGCTGGGGACAGGGGAGCGAACTGGACCTCGTGGTCCTTCTGAATTAAGGCAAGATGCAATGGTGAACTATTCTACAGAAGCGTATAGCGTGGAGACCCGGGAGGAGCCAGTGTTTCTGGCTCAGTAGAGGGCACTGCAGGACAGCCGGCAGCAATGTGGCTGCAGCTCGCTCCTGGCCAGGGCTGGCGGAACGCTGGGTGCTTCTGTTTTCCAAAGCCCTGAGTTTTGGTCCCAGCCTGCTCCCGATTCTGGCAAGATAGACACTGCCCAGGCAGGACAGGGCAGCAGTGCTTGCCCTACAGCTGAGACATTTAATGTAAGAGTAGGAGATGCTTCCAGGTGGAGAGAGGAGGGAAAAGCTTCAATACCATGGATACTGAGAAGGGATGGGTTAACGTTAGGCAGTGCTCCCACTCTTGCCAAGGGAAGGAGAATCTGGAGGAGGGTTGTGCAGTTGTATGTAGAGTGTTTTCAAAGCACAAGGGTTACCACAAAAATGAAAATCAAATGAGCAGGTGGCAGGGGCTGGTGTCCTGCTGCACAGAAGTGGGAGTGATGGATGGCAGGCAGGGTGGGCTGCACCTGGCGAGTGAATCCAGTGAGTCTTGTTAAATACATCAGATAGGAACAAGGCAGGAGGGATGTGAAGGGAATGTGGCTCCTACGCTAGGGATATTATGCATAAATAAGGTAGAAATGTAAGGGCACTATGGGCTGAGGTGTGTGTTTGGTTTGGGTGGGGTAGACCACTTCTGATGGATGAGGAGAACCAGCAGCAGAAGGAGTGGCAGAAGGCAAGGCAGCAAGACTGTTGAACATCGCTCCACCCCCTCTTCCGCTGGAATGAAGGGAGATGGGATTGGGGGCAGTAAGGAGGGAGAGGTGGCGATGGGCTTAGTTTTGTACCCATGGTTCTTCCATGCCATTCAGGTTCAGGTGAACCATTAATTGGATGGATGAAATCTAGGATGGGAAGTGAATCCGTGCTTGTCCCTTGCCCCTCCAGGTCACTTCCAGTGCTGCAACCTGCCACTTTTGTTGGGAAGAATGTGTAACTGGAGTCCTGAACTCAGTACTTTTTACTTGCTTAAGTCCGGTCCAGTGTCTTCCCTGTGACTTGCAGCTTTGTTGGGCTGTAGTTCTACACTGAACAGGTCACAACTGTGCAAAGGCGTTCTTGCTGCCCTGTCTTCCCTCCTCATGGCCAGAGGTTTCTGCATGCTAGCAGCCTGGACAGAACTGGGCACATACATGTGCTGGGGGTGATGTGATTAGTAGTCTGGTGGTGGCAGCATAAGCAAAGATGCCAAACTGCTGGGGAATGGCATCTGATACACAAGTGCATTTCTCCTGTCCTCAGGAGGTGGCAAGTGAGGAAATCATAGAATAACCAGGTTGGAAGAGACCCACCGGATCATTGAGTCCAACCATTCCTATCAAATGCAGGGGCAAACAGAAGTAACTCACCTGTGAGCATGAAGACTTCTTGTGCAGTCCCAGAATCAGGTGTGCCCTAAGCTCTCCCTCCACAGAACTTCCCTCTGTGCTCCTGGTGCCTTGCCATGCCCAGCAACTGGAAGCTCCTAAGAAGAGGGTGCACTTCAGCAGTGTGCAAAGGCTCTCCGGAGAGCTGGACTGCAGCGTGTCCCCAAGTGCACAGAGGGAAGCTTTTCAGATCCTGGTGTTGGGCATGTCTTAGGCCACCCCTTGACAGCAAGGGAAGCAGTATCCAGGGTTTCTTCTCGATCCACCAATATCTGTCCTGGTGTTTCCTGTCCACAGGCTGAACACCATCTTGGACTCAGACCGTGTACTGGTGATGCAAGCTGGGAGGGTGGCAGAGCTGGATACACCCACCCGCCTAAGCCAGAAAGATGGCTCCTTGTTCCAGCACCTCCTGCACAGCAGGCAGCAGTGACCTCCCTCCTGAGCTGAGCACAGACAGCCCTCCTTGACTCCATTGCTGGCTTTCCTCTCCATCCATTAGTGCTGTACCTGCAGGGCCAGGAGCTGCTGAGGTGAGGGAAGGACTAATTCTTGCCTGCAGGCAGCAATTGTTTGTCCTCATGGACAGGAACATGGCATTGCAGCCCCTCCTTCGGTAGGGAAGATGGGACCTGGTGCTTAAGGCCATGCAAGCCTGGCTGGTGAGATACTGCTCCCCTCCAAAGCTCCCCTTTGAGATTACAGAGGGCTTTTCTGCTCATTGAATCAGTGACTGATAGTGACTACCTGAGACTTGGTCTCACATGTGTAATTTAAAATAAAGTAGAAACAGCCTTGCAAAGTCCTGTTATTCAGGTTTCTGTTCCCTTTTCCCCCAAGACCCACAGCTTCCTCGTGAGATACAGGGATGGTGCCCTCTCTGCATAAAGACAACTCTACCTGTTCCCCACTACTTTCAGAGGGCACTGACCATTCCAAGCCCAGAAGGTTGCACCCAGGGACCTTGCTTTTCTTCTAGTTTACAGTGGAGAAGGCTTTCCCCTGTAAGGACCAGAATGTGATTACATTAAAGGCCTGTAAGGCTAGTTTATTTGGAGACTAGTTTTCCAAGAGAAACTCCCTATCCCTCCTGCCCTGCTCCCAGCTGCACAAACCCACAATTGCTTTCACTTTTAGGATTAGATTGCTCATCCCATGGGGATCATTGGACTCAGTCTATGGTTTTCCCCTTCTCCCCAGCACTGAGGCAACACCTACCAGGTACACACCTTTGCAATTCTGTCCGGAGACAGGTTCCATTCCTTCCCCTGAGGATGTGGGAGCCATCTCCTCCTGCAGCCAGAGCATGGGGTCCTGTGTCACAATCTGGTTTTGTATTCTTGAGAGAAGTAATGGAGGTATTCATCCGGAAAAGTCACTGAGCAACCTGATCTAATTAGATCTGCTGGAGCAGGAGGTTGGTCTCCAGAGGTCCCTTCCAATAGAAATTATTTTACAGTTCTCTGATACAGTGTTTCTGGGCTTGCATTTGTTTTATTTGATAAAGGTACATCATCCATCAATGTATTAAAAATATAATCTTTCTGATGAAGCCCCAGTTCCCTCTCCCAGTTCTCCCTCCTGGCTGAGTGCTCACTGCTCTGTCAACTCTCTTCACACCGTGTTGCATGCAGCCCTCGGCCCCACAGGCCAGTAGTAGGGTTTGGGCTGGTGGTTCTGGGGGGTTACCCCACTGCTTAGCCCTCTGTAACCAAGAGGAGGCATGAAAAGTCCTGGCCCCGGCAGAGAGACACCGATTGCCGCACATCACACCAGCACCAGTGTTCAAGTACAAAGCAGCCCTAGTACAAAGGCTAAGTGACCTGGCTCTCCTACTGCCTCTTGGCCATGCTTTAGCGATGGTGGAGGAGGCAGTGCCATATCTGCTTCCTATGGTTACCCCAGGCTCGCTGGCCTGTCCTTGCACCCACTGTGGGGAGCAGCTGAGAACAAAACAGGAGCTCAGCCTTTCTTTTATCAACAAACCCTATGATGGCTGACTTGAGGTTAGTGCCAGTTGCCTGCTTTGGAGTGACTGGGAGAGAAAAGGAGGGTCTGGATCTTGTATTGCTCCTGATCCAGCTGCAGCACATCTCCAGCCTTGTATACTTCCAGTTTCACCTGGGAGGACGTATCAGAAGGACCCCTGAGGACCCAGAGGAGAGCAAGCTATGCTCCTTCCTGCCAAGAAATGGTGAAGCAGAATTGCATGCTGGAGGGGGCACTAGTTTTGCCATTTGTGTCCAGACCAGAAAGGACGGCTCAGTAAGTGGAGGGAGAAGACTCCTGGATCATCAGGAGGAAAGTAGAGAACATATTTGTAACTCCAAGTTTGACATCCAGAGGAAGAGGCATCACCCAGGGCAGAAGGGCATGAGGAGACCCAAAATGATCTCCAGAGTCTCTTCAAACTGGCTCACTGAACCACAAGGCCAGGGAGCAAGGGCTTCTCCATGCTAAGGAGGACATGGCATCTGATATGACAGCCTCCAGAAACAGCCAGGAGCCACCCCATCCAGCACGGGGGCAGAGAAACCCTTGTAGCTGCAACTGTCCCGAAGGCCGCAGAAGAAACATCCCAACACCAGCATAAATGAGAGGGAGAAGCCCCTTCCAGCAGTCACAAAGAGGAGTTACACAGGGCCCGGCAGAACTTCAGCTTGGAAGAAAGCTGTGCTCTCCTCCAGCACTGCCAATCCTGCTTCTGAGCGCTCACGGCAGTGCATGCCAGGCAGTGCTGGTTCTGCACACTGTGGGCTGCCACAAGCGTCACATCACTGCTCCCCGGCAGGGCTGACCCAACACTGCCCTGCTTTTGGATACCTTTGGGTGCCAGCTGCACCAGCTGAGTAGGAGATGACTCAGACTCAAGGGGAGCCATCGCACCAACACTCGATGCTGTAGACTTCCATCGCTGCTTTTGCTGCTCTGGGAGCCCTTCCCCACTGCCCAGCTAGTGCCAGCACAGCTTCCCAGGGTTGCAGTTCGAGGGGTTTGCCAGCACGATGACCTGCCAAGGGCCCAGCTCGGACTCCTCATAGCTCCGTCGTCTTCCTGGGCTCGATGAGGACGGTGTTGAGCATGCCCACCTGACACTCGCGGTCTTGGAGCTTTCTTGCAGCCTGTGAAGGGCTTTGGCACCAGTTTGACCTCTGACGGCCCCTCTGCCAGTTCCTCAGTATTAGCAGGACAGTGATGAGGACCAGCACTGCTGTCAGCACTCCAAAGACCAGCACTGTCACCAGCTGGGCTTCAGTCAGCCCTGAGTCCCTTTGGGTCACGACCTCCTTCACAGAGATTTTCAGCAACCCTCCCCCTGGCTCTTTCTCACTGTGGTTGGCCACGCGTCGCCCTGTGACCACGGTCCTGACAGGCTCCGGCTGTGTCACCGCAAGCATCTCACTGGTAGTGCTTTTCACCACCCCACTGTTCTCGTGGTTTGCAGGGTGGTAGGGGGCAGCCCAGGTGGGCTCAGGGACGGAAATCTCGCAGGTTTTACCAGTAAAACGGTCGGGACACAAGCAGTCATAGTCATTGATGCGGTCGTAGCATTTTGCCCCATTTTTGCATGGCTGGCTGGCGCAGTCGTTGATGTTGATGGTGCAGAAACGCCCTTCAAAGCCCACCTGGCACTGACAGGAGAAGCGGTTGATTCCATCATGACATGTGGCACCATTGGCACAGGGACGCATCAAGCAGTCATCCACATCATTCTCACAGAGAGGCCCCACGAAGCCAGCAAGGCATCGGCAGGTGAAGTTGCTGGCAAAGCCATTTTCGTCTTGACATTGTCCCCCATTCTTGCACGGAGACCTGCACGGAGAGAGCAAGGACAAGTCATGGCCCTGGAGAGCAAGCAGCTTTCCCCTCTCTAAGGAGGTAAACACACACAACCACTTGTGTGGCCAGTGGATCAGGCACTGTCCCACTCCATGGAGAAGGTGGAAAAAGAAGCAGGACCTTCTCAAGGAGAAGACCAGGCAGGGTTTTCTGCCTCCCCACAAGAGAAGCTATGTGACCTCCTCAAATACTGTGGCTGTGCATGGGCCCACCACCCACCAGGTAGAGTCTTCAGCCAAATGATCTAAAGAGGAAACATGCCCTCCTGATGCTCCCCAAAGGCAGGACAGGTGTCAGCTCATCACACCTCCAGCAGTGAGATCAGATTGCAACAAAGACCTTGACCCGGCAGCCCCCTGTGGTGCACACAGCTAAACCAAAAAGATGGTTTGGGTTTAACTCCATCAGCGCATGGAAATCCACGCATAATGAGCCAAGGGGGGGCACTGCTTGGCAGCGTGTGACCCGAAGTTAATGCTGTCTGTAATCCCGCTGCCCCGGCTGCTGTGTCTCACCCTGCCTTCTCACATGGCCCTATCTTCATCTCACAATCCTTCCCATGGAAGCCTTCTGGACACAGGCAGGAATATTCTCCATCTCGGTCGTAGATGCACTGAGCCCCATTCTGGCACGGGGACTGGTGTTCACAGATGTGTATGTCTGAGGGGAAATAAAAAGGTGGGAATTAGCAAGAAAAGAGCGGGCAGTGTGGCCAATTCAGTTGCCGTGCAGCCCATCAAACCCAGTGGGGATGGAGAAATGGCAGGAGCTTCTCCTGCCTCCCTACCAATGGGCACCTGTAGCAGTGGAAGTGCAGCATCTACTTGCTGACTCACAAATAAAGAGGCTAAAAAGGAATGGCTGAGAGAGCTGGGGCTGTTTAGCCTGGAGAAGAGGAGGCTGAGGGGAGACCTCATTGCTCTCTAAAACTACCTAAAAGGAAGTTGTGGAGAGGAGGGTGCTGGCCTCTTCTCCCAAGTGACAGGGAACCGGATGAGAGGGAATGGCCTCAAGCTCCACCAGGGGAAGTTTAGGCTGAACATTAGGAAAAAATTTTTTACAGAAAGGGTCATTGGGCACTGGAACAGGCTGCCCAGGGAGGTAGTTGAGCCACCTTCCTTGGAGGTGTTTAAGGCATGGTTTAGTGATTGATAGGAATGGTTGGACTCGATGATCCAGTGGGTCTTTTCCAACCTGCTGATTCTATGATTCTATGAAAGGAAATTTTCATGAAAGTTCTTGCAATGTGAAGATGCTGTGCGCACCATCTGTCTGGCCAGAGGCACAGAAGAGGGGAGCCCACTGGCCACCTGCTGAAGGCAGGAAGCCCTGGGGGAAGCATGAGATGCTGCCTGGAGCCCAGGCGTGGCGTGGGAAAGGCAATGAGCTCATCTGCTCCGTTTCCTGAGGTTGGCCAGTGTCACAGCAGCTTTTGCTGTGCAGCCAAGGAGCAGGTGCCAGCAGGCTGACTTCTGCAGGCAGGGGATGGTTTCAGTTGCAGCTGCCAGCCATCTCCTGAGCAGCCCAGGTGGCATCACTTTGGTGGCTTCCAGCTGTGCTGACTCACCACACCATGCAGGGGGTGCTGGGCTTCTGCCTCAGAGTTTGAGATGTCCGGTCCACAACTCACCTTTGTCACAGAACTTGCCGGCCCAGCCGGTGTGACAAATGCACTGCCAAGGCTGGTGGCACGTCCCATGGAGACACCCCGGCATACGCACACACTCCTCACAGTACTCGCCCTCCCAGCCTGGATCACACCTGCAAGAGGAAAGGGCATGTCAGTGTGACAAAACCCAAGCAGGGGCTGCAGAAAACCTCACTGCTTGCCATGCAGGCTTGCTGCAGATAGTGCTGGGAAACCTTCCGAAAGCCCCCCATGAACCTGCCGGCTCCCTCCTCCACAGGGGGTCAGTACTGGCATCTCTTTCCATGGAAGCAGGCAGACAGAGCAGGAACAGACCCACCCTCTGCAGCCAGAGAGGGTGAGTGGGCAGAAACAGCTCAGTAGCTTCACTTTTACTGCCAAGATCCCGCCGCTGTCCTGCATCAGGCCACTGCTTTAGCTCAGGAATTCCTGTGCTTCCCAAATTGCACAGCCGTTCTGGTGGGCAGAGAAAAGCCCCATCCCTAATCCTTGCAGCCCAGGTGTCTGGGCCCAATATGTAGCAGGCTGCTCCTCCCAGGGCCGCCCCGCAGGATGGGGGCTCTGGGCAGCCCTGCAGTGGGATGAGAGGCAGCATCTAGGACTATGGAAACCCATGTGGCTGCAGGGTCATGCTCTCAGCTTTGCCTCTGCAGGATCTGGGCACCAGCTGGAGCTGCGATGCCAGGGATCACACATGCACTTCTACTGTGGGACAGGGTGGCCCCAACTTGCTGGTGAGCCCTTTATGAAAATACCCAGGAGATTCCCACCACAGCCCAGGCTCTAGAGAGAGGACCCCTGATGCCCTCAGACATGCACACCAGCAGCTCTTCTTTTCCACGGCCCCAAGGAGAGCATCCACATCTCAGACAGCAAGGAAGCCAAGCAAGCTGGCTGCCTCCCAAGCCTGCACTGCTGCCTGTCCTCATCATCTCTGCGCTTGGAGGCTTCCTCCCATCATTCAGGCATGGCCCTCCTGTCCCCTGCTCCCGTCTAGACATAAAGGGCTCAGCAGAACTACATCAGTCAGAGCACAGTGAGGGGAATTCCTGGAAGTGCTAGAGCAAAGGCTGGAGACCAGCAAGGGGCTGAGGGATCAAAATATCCCACTCCAGAGGGAGTCGAGTAAAAAGAGCAGAATCGACAATTCCAGATGCTTAAGCTTTGGGCAGGGGTGCAGGCACCAGGGAAGCAGTGTGGAGGGTGGAATTGCTGTCACGGTCAGGGGCAGCAGGAGCAGGGAGCCAAGGACAAGCCTTACCTGCACTTCCCATCCTGGTCACAGCCGCCATGGGCAAGATTACAGCGCTCGCTGCAGTCATCACCTACAGGGCAGGAGACAGGGGAACTTAGGTTAAGCAGATACCGTAGATGACTCCAGATCTGCCCACGGCCCTGCTGGCTCCACAGCTCTTTTTTTTTTTTCTTTCTAAGCACCCAGCCTGCCCCTTCCCAGAACTGTAAGGTGGGGAGCCTTACTTTCAGTGGCTGGATGCTGGACAAGAGATGAGGATTTTGCAGTCATCCAAACAGCAGTAACACTGCCTTTATTGAGAAATGGAACCCTGCTTAAAAGCTACCTGGTCTCTGATCATCCCTCTGTCCTTTCTCTACTGCTTCCCTTAGACTTCAGGCCCTTCTGGGCAAGAACTGGTGTTGCCCATGCATTAATGCAACCTGTGTAATAGTCCCCACCAGGGACTTCAGTCACACAGTCGTGTGACAAACATAGTGGGAAAGCTCAGGACCAGGTACTGCAAGGGACACAAAGAAACGAAGGATGGATCGTCTTTATCTCCTAGGATGTCTCCATCCCCTGGGACAGCTCTTGGCATGGAGAGGCTTGGTGGGGGTCCCTGCCCTCCACTAGTAGCCAGCTGCCAGCAGGCTCCTTCCTTCATGTGCACGCAGGACTGGGCATTGCAAGGGGCCAGGTATCCAGTTCTGTTTATTTATTTAAAGGCCGCAGAAGCTGTAACTGAGCTGTGGCCTTGTCATGCCAGTTCTCATCCCCGACTAAGTGCTGGCCTTCTTTCTCCACTCAGGTGTCCCATTTCATCTCTACCTTCCCCTCTTCCCCATCATCTGCTTGCATCTTAGCTCTACGGGGAGGAGGCTTGCTCTGGCTCCATGGGCAGAAGAGCTAGAGCAAATATCAGGAAGCAAAAGGTTTTCCAGAAGCCCAGTGTGATCCCCGGACAGGCCTAGAAGATGAACACTCTTATCTGACTGAGACACTCTGTCCTGGACTGGAGCAGGTAAAAGCCCGCGTGCCAAGAAGTGCACTCAGGCTTTCCCCAAACCGTGCGATGTACTGCCTAGGAAGCAAGCAGGAGGAGAAATCCCGCCCCAACATGCACACGGCAGTGAGGCGGCAGGTCCCACCACTCAGGATAAGAGCCTCCCAAAACAAGCCATCACAAAGCTGGAGCAGTACCCTGGGACAGCTCAGCCTAGGCCTGGGAATTGTAATCTTTCTTATTTGTTACCAACTCTACTGGGTGATAGTTTTGGGAATTCATATCCAGAGCAGGGGGAAAGCAAACTAATCTTTGGGAAGTGATTTTGCCTCATGGGATCCAGAATTAGCCATTCAGTTTTGGGATCTTCTTTCCCACTCACTGGGCCTCTCCGAACAGGCCCACTGGCTCAGCAACTCATTCATCCTAACTCCAAGAGGCAGAGCAGTGGGACCTCAGGCTGCCAGTCTGCTCAGGCAGTGCCCCCACCATGGGCATCAGAGAGAGTGTCTCTATGGTCGCCACCAGTTACCTCCCAGGTGCAGGATGACTGAGCAGCATTTTATGGTCTTCTAGGTCAGGCTAGCTGTATTTTGCATAGAGAACTGAGAAGACTTCAGCAATGCCAAGAATAGGTTTGGAAAGATGGATGTAAGAGAGAAGGAACCCACACCCATAGAGACTCACCCTGGGCAAGCTGGTGATGAGCCAAGAGTATCCAAACCAAGGACATGAGCTGGAGACAGAAGCTCCTGAGCATGGTCAGTGTGGCCCCACCGAGATGAACACCTACAGAGAGAAAAGGAGCAAGCTCAGAAAAATCCCCAGACTGACACCACAACTTCACTTCATGCATCCCTTCCTCTCTGCGACTTGGCAGTTTCGAGTTGAAACATTCAGTTTTGTACAGACTTGTCACTGCACTCCTCTCTGTCCTTCCAGGCCCCTTTCTCTAAGGCAATGTTGGAGCACCAAGAATCAAAAAGCCTTTTAAAATGCACATTCAGGAGAACTGAGCACGTACATTCAAACCTGAGCACGTAATAGCTCGAGCTGCTACACTGCATCTTGGAGCACCTGCCTCTGCTAGCTTCTGTCGAGAGAGCAGGAGCCTCTACAAACACCAGTCCAGCTGAGGGGACCTTCACCTTCTCTCCTGAGGTCTGAGGGGCTTCATCTTCACGTTAAGGTCCCTACAGTGCACGTTCAGAGAAACAGATGGACTGAGTCTCCTTACAACACCCAGGCTGCTTTTCGAGCCCTTGAGGAGAGCAAGGAGCAAAGCAGATCTGTCAGGCAGTAAATGGCAGCCCCCTTCAGTGTAAGGGAGCAAAGCAATAGGCACTAGACCTGGGCTGCAGCCCCAGGTAAGAAAGGCAAACACGCATCTCTTGCTATGTGCAGTCCTTTTCCTCAGCTGTCCTGCAGAGAGCCCTGTCAGCCCAGGGTTCCTGCACCCATCTATTTTCCGACCACCGCCTGCCCTCTTGAAGTAACAGTAAATACTTTCCAAAAATGCTTCATTCCCTCCCAGCCTTCTGGGGTTGTTAAGGGCAGGAAATTCAAGGGTGATATCATAAATATATTACTATAATGAGATGGGAGGGGTTAAACAGTTCTGCTAGGAGAGTGGTGAAGGTACAAAGCAGAATCCATCCAGCCGCGTGGGTGTGATGGACAGGGGCCATCCCACTTTCAGCCCAACTTTTTAGCTCAGGATGGTTGTGTTGAGCCAGTAGTCACTTAAAAGACTTCTCAGATAAAGAGAGAAGTGTCCCACCCACCCACATGTAGGCATGCATTGCAGGAAGAGGTTTTGGGGTCCCTGCTAAGGACTTCACCTGTCTGAACCAGACAGAATAGCCCACAAAAAGCAATTATATTGCTCCAAGCATCTCTCCAGCAAACAAACCATCACCTACAAAGGATGCAGCATTTTCAGAGAGGCTACAGGATGCTTCTGTCACTGCCCAGCACAGACTGCTGCATCCTCCCTCAACACATTTCCCTTGTCCCCATTCTCGGAGGACCCTCGTTTGCCTCCTGCCCCAAAATGCTGGGTAGTGGTGAACAGCTGCTGCATTTCAGGGGAGGGTGAAGCAATTCCTACGAAACTTATAAAATAATTTAGGACTGAACAGTTGGTATCCTGTTTCTTCAGGGCTATGAAGAGCTCAACCTCTCACCACATGTCATTGCAAAGGTCATTTCTCCCCACGGCTCCCCACTCGGGGTGCAGCTTCTCAGACCTATTGACACAGCCATCCCAGGGGCTGCCGAGGACCCCAGCAAAGCACCAGAGGGCATCCGGGGGGACAGCCCCAGCCTGAGGGAGGTGTGAGCAGCACCCTGGCAGGCCTGGCTTTGGGGCACTGAGACAGAGTTGAGGGAGCTCCCCACATCCCACTCCTCCACTATGGGTTGGAGGCCAGCTCCCCAGGGGCTGCGGGCTGTTAACCCGCCCCTCAGGGGCACTGGGGACCTTCATATGATTGGGGGCTATCAGGGGCTGGGGGCTATTAAGGACGTCCCCGGGGGCTTTTAACCTGTCCCTCAGGCATATTAGGGACCTCCGTATGGTTGGGGGCTACCAGGGCCAGCCCTAGGAGGGGTCTATCATGGGGTGCGGGCTATTAAGGGCATTGCTGGGAGCTAGTAGGGGTGCTAGGGACCTTCCTCGGGTTGTGGGCTACCAGGGCCAGCCCTAGGAGGGGGCTCTGGGACTGCGGGCTATTAAGGGCATTGCTGGGAGCTACTAAGCTGCCCTTAGGGGTGCTAGGGACCTTCCTAGGGTTGGGGGCTACCAGGGCTAGCCCTAGAAGGGGGCTCTCATGGGCTGCGGACACTCGCAGGAGCTATTAACCTGTCCCTCGGGGATACGAGGGACCTTCCTCGGGTCGGGGGCTACCGGGGACAGCCCCCGGAGGGGCACTCTCGGTGCTGCCCTCTAAACGGGGCGGGCTACCAGCGGGTAGGATGCGCGGGGGATGCTATGGCTCGCCTCCTCTCCCTCCCTCCCCCGCCGCTTCGGGACCCCCCCGAGCTCCCCATTCCCTGCGTTTCCCACCCCCATCCCCGGTGATGCCGACACCCCCCCCCCCCCCCGCCCGGTGTCGCCGCGCGAAGCCCGCACCGGGGCGGGGTGGGAGGAATTGGGGGGTGGGGGTAAAAAACCGGGATGGGGCGCCCGGTTCCCCCCCCCCACTCCCCCCGCCTCGGCGTCCCCTGCTCACCTCGGCGACTCGGCGGTCGGTGCGGCTACCGTGGGGCGGCCATGCCCGGCGGGGGCTGCGCAGGGGGAGCCGCCGCGTGTGCCGCTCCGCCCGCCGCCGCCTCGCAGCCCCGGCCGCCTGCCAGCGGCGGCGTGTGCCTGCCTGCCCGCCGCCACGGACCGCCCCCCGCCGGGCACCGCCGCACCGGGGCACCGGCACCCGCCTCACCCCGCCCGGGGCCGCGGGGTCGCCGTTCCCGAGCCGCCGGGGACGGGGGCTGCCCGGGCAGCCGCTGCCCGCAGAGCCCTTTCCCGCCAAGGGAAGGGGAGACGAGCCCCTCGCCTCGCCCAGGTGATCCCAAGGCAGCGACAACGCCTCCCGCAGCCTCTCCCTGCCCGCTCCGGCTCCCCTCGGCCGGAGAACCGCGGGGCTGAGAAGCCCCGTCCTTAAAGCAGAGGAGAAATGAAAAGAGAATCATGAAATCACCAGGTTGGGAAAGACCCACCGGATCATCGAGTCCAACCATTCCCATCAATCACTAAACCGTGTCCCTCAGCACCTCGTCCACCCATCCCTTAAACACCTCCAGGGAAGGTGACTCAACCACCTCCCTGGGCAGCCTGTTCCAGTGCCCAATGACCCTTTCCGTGAAAATTCTTTTCCTAACGTCCAGCTTAAACCTCCCCTGGCGGAGCCTGAGGCCATTGCGGTCACCCCGCAAGAAGGAAGCCACCGAGTGGAACTGTGGCCCCAGGCACCCCTCTCGCTGGCCCTCACTAGCTGTGGTCACCAGCACCTTGGTGAACGATAAGACATCCCTGGGAGAGGGGCTGGGCTGTTGCATCTTCGGGAGGAACAGCTGCCTGCTCTTCTCCTCACCTTGCGTGGACTTCTTGCTACTTGGCGAGACTGCGTATGTCATCTTCAAAGGTCCTAAGCAATCCTTAACTCGATTACAAGTTCACCTCAGTCGACCCTCTTCTACCCCCATGCCCCGTGGATTTCGCTGTTTTCTACCAGAAATGAAGAAGAACCACGTGCTCCTGGCACTTACATGGATGCTTCCGCATCCCATCTCTTCACCTCACCAGACAAAGCTCACCTCCCCACCCCTTCTCTCACCTTCTCCAGTCCCCCTGGCCCTCTGCAGTTCCTGACGGTCCTACCGGCACCACACAACCTGCGGCAGCCGCGGGCAGCACTGTGCGCCCCAACACCCCAGGACAGTCCAACAGCCAGCAGCTCCACCAAAGCCCAGCTCTCCGCTGGCTCTGGCTGTAGACCCCTGCTCGTTTGGTCCCTGGAAGGTCTGGACAACACAACCCTACTGAGCAATAATATGGGAGCTTCCCACCCTGCTCACCACCGCAGGAGTTGCCTCCCTCCTGCCTCTTCCCCACTCTCCTGTTGGCCAGGAGCACTGTTCCTTTCCTTGCCTGCCTCCTTCTGTCTTCATCATCCCCATAACTGGTCAAGGGTACCTCTGGTCCAAACCTTGTGCTAATCAGGCTGCTTTGTCAGCTTCTCGGGTATTTATAGGACAGGTGCGCATCAGGTCTGTTCTGAGATGTTTCTTGTGGTTCTCCGTCCATTCTCATTTCCCAGTCCCTCATGTCAAGCTCACCCTGCTGCTGTGGTCCTGCTTCACATCGTGAGGGCAAAGCACAGCTCCTGGTGCTCACTTAACGAGCAGACAGCCTCTCCTTCAGTCACTGCTGCTCTGGGACCTGGGAAAATCCACCCTTCTCCTCTGCCACCCGCAACACCCGCAACACTTTGCATTCTTTGCTCTGCCAGTCGTGGTTGGAGGCCGTGTTTTAACTGGTGGCACCTCCAACATTGAGTGTAGGCTGCTCAGCCTCACCTTCACTTCCTTCTTGAAATTCTGCTGCCTACACGGACTGTCTCAGACAAAACAACATCTCCTGCACATTCTCACCTGCTCTCACACTCCTCTGCTGAGATCCACCCTGGTCCTGACTGCGTCGCGCTGCAACGCCATTGCATGACCATGCATGGGTGCTCTTAACTCTCATTTGGTTTCTCACACCTAAGAAAACCTTCTGGAGGCCACCTGTGCATTTGAATGGGCAGGTAGGAGAGCGCTTGCGGAGGGGTCCCTGCTCATGTTGATATCTGTAAGTGTCTGTATCCACAACCTGAGCGCTGTGGGACAGGGAGCCGGGATTAGGTTGCAGCCAGTGCAACAGGACAGGAGGCTCTCCCCATGCTGCTTCTCTCAGAGGCGAAAGCTGTGGTCTGGAGTGATGGCCGTCCAGGCTGAGGAGGTAAAGTTGGTTGCTGGAGGTCAGAACACTGAGGCAGGGAAATGAGGAATAGAAACCAGAGTGGGATTTCACAGGGTTGAAATGGGCGTATTTGAGGTAATGGGGTTTGAGGTTTGGTTTTGCATGTGAGTATCACAGACAGAAACAGGCAGAGATGGGTGGGAGTGAATAAGGTGGGTACAGAGGAGGGTGAAAGGACCAGAAGGGAACCCCAAGCGCTGTGGACCTGGGGCGTGGTCCTTCCTCAGCACTGAAGGGCTCCTGTCCTGTCTCCAGGCACACTCCTGAGTCCAAGGCTTGCTCTGGCAGTCCCCAGGCTGCCCAGAGCAATTCAAGCAGAGCAGCTCTGTTTGCAGACCCAAGAAAAGGGCGTTGAAAAGGGGATTCCTGTGCTTAGCTTAGACCCTGCTCTACGTGGCTCTGATCCCTGCCATGCCATCCCTAGAGGCGTCTCAGATGGAACAGCTGCTGGGTCAGAATTAGGAAGGATTTTTTCCTAGCCGTAAGAGTCCTTCTACTGCTTTTCCCTCCAGTGAAGGAAATCCCACAAAGCAGGGACCTGGAGTGGGAACAGGAATGACCTGTCACCACAGTCTGTCCGCTGACATGCGTCAACTGCAGGCTCCCTCCCCTGCTGTCCTTTCAACGTAGCATCACCACTCCCAGCCGGAAGGAGGAATTACCTGTCAAAATCAGCTGCTTCCCTTTCTTCCAGCGTCTGGAACCTGCACCTTGGAGGCAGCCGGACATCAGGGGCGAGGAGCAGATGCTGTGCTGAAGGAACAGGTGATGTTGCGTCTTTTCCTCCACTGAGGAGCCTTCCCGAGAGCAAGGAAAGAAGGAAATTCTTCCCTGTGCAGAAGCCCAGAGAAACTCACCCCTTCCTGCCCATTTTAATCCCTTGAGGGAGGCAGAAGAGCAGCACAAAACAGCTGGAGAAGGACTGCAAATGCCTCCGAGCTGCCAACTCAAATGATCACCCTCTCCTGCAGCTCTTGCTCTGAGCCACCCTCTTCTCCTTACACATGACAGCAGCCTGGGGTCTCTGGGTTAAAACAAATGTTCTCCCCCATCCCACCCCCCTTGCTTTTCCCATTCCACCCCAGCCCACAATAAACATCAGCAGCTCGCTGGCCCTGAAGCCATGTAACCCAACCCCAGCCATTGTTCCCCCTTCCCCAGGGTCTATATTTGACTCTGCAACAGCATTGTGGCCCTGCGTGTGTGTGTGCGCGCTCGCTGCACACGCACACTCCGATATTTGTTCAGAGCCTCATTCCCCAGATGCCCAGGATTGCTTAGAAATAGCTTCCATGGGCAGTAGGTGTTGATGCCTGCAGTGGGGAAGTGGAGGGGGTGGGCAAAAGAGAATCAGGGAGAGGGTGAAGGTCGAAGGCGGAAAGCCTCCTGGCTCTTTCCTCCCAGTTTGCACCATCTTGATAATCTGCTGCTTGGCAGAGCACATCCAGGCAGACAGACAACACCACACACACTCAATAGCATTTACTGGCAGCAGATCTGGGGAACAATGGAGGAAAGGCCAAGCTGTGGTCTTGGTGAATCTATCCTGGGTCACCCTGCCCTAAGTTTCGCTCACTGGTGGCAAAAGTACAATTCAGCCTCCAAAAGCCTCTCAAACCTTCCTAGGTCTGGTGGCTAAGGCCACCAGAAATGGCACTGGAGAGGGAAGTACCTAACTCCCTTAGCCTGGTGGTTCTGCAAGGGGTACCTCAGTGTGTGGGAGCTGCCCTGGGATTCACCCTCCTCTGTTTCAGTGCTTCATTAAGGGTAACCACCCTGGACTACCCTGGGATGTATTTTGTGCTTCCCCAAAGCCTCCAGGAATGCTGCCCAAGCCCAGTGTCACATTACCCATGACCCCAGAGTCCCTGGAAACACTGCCTAGGCTCAGCACGAGCTTCGTTTATTTGCATCCTTTGCGCATCCTTTGCGGCCTGCCAGGACACACAGCAAAACCAGAAATAAGTGCAGTCAAGACAAATGACAGGAAGGATCACCAGTCAACTCACTGCCACTGGGTAACAAGAAAAGGCAGTAATTTAAAAAATTACTAGACATTTATATAGATAATGAGAATAAATAGGAATGAACGCCAAAGAGCTGTAAACCTTCTTGCTCCAGGGCATTGCGGATGAGCTCTAGACTATGGAGTAAGGAGCAGTTTTCCATGAGGTTAGGTTCTTCAGTAATTTTATGCAAAGCAATGCTTGTGCCTCCCCTCTACCTGCACAGACCTGGCCCTGGGAGAAAAAGCATGCTGGGCATGAGAAGGCACCGTCCATCCATATCCACTGGACAGAGGGGTGACCCAGCACACATTTTTGATAGGAATGGTTGGACTCGATGATCCGGTGGGTCTCTTCCAACCTGGTTATTCTATGATTCTGTGATTTCCCATCACCAAGTCCAAGGAGGGTTCAATTGTATGGATGCCCCGGTGGTGCCTGTGAGATGTCCTGGAGAGATGATTCCCAGGTGTTCAGAGCCAAGTGTCATCCTCTGTCCATACCTCTGACCACCACCTGGCCTCTCCTCTACTCCAAACCAGCTGCGGAGAGTCTCTTACCACAAGGGCTGCTGCTTCCTGAGGGGTGTCTGTATCCTGCACTGGCCTCCAGGCAGCTGCTCTGTTGGGACTAGCTAAAATCTGACTGTCTGCTGGGCTGTTCCACTAAAACAGATCCTCTGAGTGTAGGAGAGTGCGTGTGTCATTATAATGGACTTGAGCTCAACACCTGGCAGCTCCCAAATGCGCTGTGAGGAGCTGGAAAAGCATGCTTAAGTCACACATTATTTTGAGATACAGATTCCCTGAGTCCACCCTCAGTACTTATATCCAAGCCAGGATAAAGCCATCAGAAAAAAAAAAAAAAAAAGATGAAATCCCGGAGGCAAAAGGAGTTATACTTGAAGAGGGAGGGAAAGAGAAGGAGGTATATATGGAGGGTGGCTAGAAAAAAGATGTTTTACTTTGTGCCCCCACAGCTCAACAGACTGAGTCACCCCCTTCAAAACCTCCCCCTGAATTCATTGAGAAGGTGTAGGATCTTCTTTTGCCCTGTGATTTCTGGCTTTCCTCTGTGTGTGTGTGTGTGTGTGACAGCTAATGTTAGGGGTCTCCCAAGGGCACCGACTTCATGTGGTGTACCCGCTCCCCGCACCTGCCAGAAGGAGGTCTAGAAGGGCCTGAGTATGAAGGAGATATCTGTCAGGTTTCCCATTGCTGGCACGTATGTGTGGGTACGCGTGGGTGCCTCAAAGCCCACCTCAGCCATGCCCTCTCCCTTTCCAGCTGGCAGCTCCAGCATTAAAACCTCTTAATCTCACTTGGAGAACACAAGCATTTAATGGGAGTCTCTTTGAGCAAATGTTTTGAGCTTCCTCAGTGCTTGCCTCTGAGCTGCCTCCTGGTTGTTTACAGAGGTTGGCATGTCTTGCTCTTTGCATCAAAACCTGGCAGGAGAGCCTATTGCAGTGAATTTCAAGGTCATTCTACAAAACTATGGCCTGTGCTTAGAAAGGCTTGAACCCTGCATGCAGAAGAGTCCGTAATGAGCAGCCCCAGGGGATGTGGACGAGTGTTGGGGGGAGGCTAATTGCAGACTGACTGGCTCCTTGGCCTTCAGCAGCTCCCGTGAAGCAGGGAATCAGTGAGCTCAGCCAAGCACCAAGCGTGTCCTAGGGAAAGGTAATTCCTACCTGGCTTGCCTGGACCTGTCCCTATAAACAACAAGAGCTGCATAGGGAGAGTAGTGCTGGAGATTTCACAAAAAAAAAAAAAAAAGGTCTCTGTGAGCTAGAGATGCGCTAGGCACACAGAAGGGCTCCTTGGGAGACAACACACAGCCATGTGCCTCTGCCTGAAAAAGTCCATGAGTCCCTGCTTTGCCCTCAGAGGGCTTGGGGGATCAACTCATTCCCCCTCCATTTGTGCATCCTGGTGAAATGCCATCACCAACACCCTGGTGTGCAGTGTCCTCCTCTCACGTGCAGGTGAGCACCCAGTCCCACAGTGGGAGTGGGACAAAGCTCCATCTGCAGGCAAATGCCCGAGACCCAGCATCACACCTAACCCCTCTAGCAGCTCCTCACGCACTCCCGTGAGACATCCTCCCCCCTTCCTCTCCACATACTTTTAACTCAGTTCATTTCAAACACTTCATTAGCATGACGAGCTAAACAAGTTTTGGCAAAGGGGAAGGGAGGCTGAGCCCCTCGTGTCTCAGTCTGTCAGCCTGGTCTGAAGCTGATGCAGTGACTCCAGTCTTTGCTTTCTATGGGGTCTTGCCTTGTGTTGGAGCAGCCCTCCTGCCTATCGGGCACACGTGCCATTACTCTCCACTCCCGCACCATGCTAAATCCCTGGCATGGGAGGCTGACTGCCCTTCAGTCTTTGTTGTATGGCAGCATCCATGCTGGATTTAGCACCCATCTGGGGCAAAGTCTTTTCAGGGAATGTTAGTGGGACTTAGGCAAGGCTACTGGGAGAAGAAACTGCAGTGCTGGGTCAGCTCCTCCTGCATGGAGCTCGACCCAGGGAGCTGTGGTGTGGGTCCCAGCTGGGAACTGTCTTTTTCTGGTAGAAAACCCTATATAAGATCACAGCACAGTATCTGATCCCTTGCAGAGCCCTGAAGCCGCATAAAGTAAGAGTTGGAGGCATTTGTGCAGGGCTTGGTGCAAGAGCTGGGATTGGTTCACCAGGTGAGTGTGGCATGGAGCCAGCAGTAAGCAGAGTGATGAGGGAGATGCCACAACCAAATACGTAAGGCCAGAACATCTGAATTTCTAGTGCCTGGCCCTGGGAGTGATGCAGCTGGTGCAAAGCAAGTGCAGTGTACAAACCCACTGCTGCCAGGCGCTGCGCTCCCTGCCCCACGACGAAAGACTGTGCTAGGGACAGGGCAGGAGATGAGAGCCAGCTGTTGCCACTCTGTTTTGTGGCTAGTTAGAAATGGCCGGTAGGGGTCACTGATATCTATTTAATTTATCCTATTTTTATACAGATGCATTTATAAACGCACAAAACACCAATAGCCAGCAACTGAAATGGGGAGGTGTTGATGTGCAACATACTAAAGTATACAAGTTGAGGGAAAGTGCCC
Organism: Phaenicophaeus curvirostris; assembly: GCF_032191515.1. Lineage (NCBI taxonomy): Eukaryota > Metazoa > Chordata > Aves > Cuculiformes > Cuculidae > Phaenicophaeus > Phaenicophaeus curvirostris. Next base: position 71,790,840 of record NC_091393.1, on the reverse strand, counting down.
CCTGCGTACATCTGAAATACCAGTGTGAGCTGTGCATCCTTCTCTGCTCAAACACCGTGATGACATGAAAGGACCAAGCCATGCCAAGCCCCAGGGTACCGCGATGTAGAGTTCCTGTCATTGTTCTTCAGTTCTGCCTTTGTCCTCCATTGGCAGAGATGCTTTGAGAGAGATTCAAGAGATTCAGAGATTCAGGCCTCGGGGGCAGGATATTGCATCTGCTCGACTTTCTGTGCAGTGCCCAGCACGATTGCATCCCAGCCATGATGGGTGCCTTCAGGCAGGCCCATAAGACAAACAGCAGTTTGGGTTGGGATGGGTCAGCATAGTTCTGTTCTTCAGCCACTATTGCTGAGAGCAAAGCGTTTGCTTGTGAAAAAAACTTCAAGACTTCTTTGAGGGCTGCATCTTCATGTTAAAATTGAACCCCAACCCTCATTCTTATGTAGCAGGATGAACAGAATTATACACATGGGTGTTGTTAGTAGCTTTTACTAGTGGGTTGTGTTTTTCTGGTAGGCGCATGCTCCAGGCGTACTGGCAGGATGTGTTTGGCTGTCCAATTCTGCATCCACAGACTTGTTCAGCTGTCCCAGACTGGCTGTGCTTCACTGATCTTATTGTTCCAGAGATGCTGTTGGTTTTGGGTGCTGAGCTCCTCTTGTACTGGCACATCCCAGAATGCAAGCTCTGCTCAAAATACATCTCACTTTTTTTTCTGGTTTGGGTGGTCTCAGCCCATTCACAAAATCTCTTCTGCCTCTGAGGGTTTCCCAGCTGAGATCTACTGGAGTCAGAGAGGTAGTAGAGGAGGTGTTTCCTAAGAGCCCCTTGAGGACTGCAGCACCCAAGGCAGAGGAAATGGGATTTCACGCAACTCTCAGGCAGGTGACAGCCTCTGAGCCATCCACCAAAGAGTGGTCTGGCCGCCACCATCTTCCCTGCCTGACCTGGGTTGGTGGGGAACTTGAGAGGACCAAGGCTGCGCTGTCTTCTTCTGGTGGAGAAACATTATTTCTGGCATCTACATCTTCACTAGCCAAGCCCGTAGGCACTTTAGAGGTATTTGTTCCTCCACAGGGTGGCACCTGCCCCTCTAGGGGTTCCTTTTATACAGTTACAGGGGTCTATATAAAGTGCTGCCAGCTGGAAAGTATTTTGAAGAGATTCCTCCCTGCTCTTCACTTAGGGTCATAAATTCAGCTGGTATTTGAGAGAATCTCAAATGTACTTCCAGGCCTATTTGCTGAGGGCTTTACATCCGCCTGAGGCCCCTTAAAATAAAAGGATTATTGGGAGTCAAGTGTTAGATTACCTGGTGCTTGTTAATTGAACTTCAGAGGCTTTAGCGAGCAACTGTCTCTAGCAGGGAGCAGCACTTTGGTATTAATGGTGTTATATAAATGAATATAATGTAACAACGTCATGCTTCTGCATCATGTCACATCTCTGGTCTCAGGCCAGTGGTGAGTCCAGCTCACATGCATACCAGACATGGGAAAAGGCAGGGTGGATGTGTGTGGAGGAGGAAAGGAATTGGGACCTTTGGGATCTGAGGAAAAAGTGGTTTTCAGTACTCAGAGCAGGTGACTGGTGTTCAGTCTTCCCGAGTGCAGTTTTTGTCTCCCCTTGGCTATCTGACCTTGGGCTCTGATTTTGACAAAAGTTGAGTTTAATGGAAACAGTAAATGCCAAGACCATCTGAAAATCCAACTCTGTCCTTCCCGCAGGGCTTATTTCACCTAGACTTGCAAAAAGCTCGAAGATCCTACTTTGACGCGTCACCAAAAGAAAACAAAGGACTGTAATGCTTTTTTTTGCCAGCAGTGTGCACCTACAGAAACCTGAACAGACCACAACTGTGAAGGCTCCAAGGCCTGGTGGAAATGAGAAACCTCAACAGCCATGAAAATTTCATCAGCTGGCGCTGTGGAAGCAAGAATCTGGAAGTGGAGAGCAGATGGGCAGCCTAGATTCTTGGAGCCATTGTCCTTCTGCTTGTTATCTGACTCCGGCACAGGGAGGATTTGGAGAATTTATGGGGGCACAAATACTGAAGGCTTTCTTGAAATATCCCTGGCTGACGTATGGCATGGGGCAGACGGCACTTGCTGGGTGTGCAGTAGACATTTTTGCACAATATTCCCAAGGTCATGGAAGCAGGGTCCTGCTGAGCACCTGTCTTTTATTGTGTAAGACAGGGGACTATTTGGGCAGAGTTTGAAGCACTGTGAGCCTGGCACTATCTGAATGCAAATTTGAAGCCTTCATAAATGTAGGACATTGGGGAACATAATCCAAATACTATTAGGACTTTTCTCAACCGGGCAAATTCCCTCTGGACTAGGCTCCATTACTTACCATGTGAACAATCAATTCAAGAGATATTTTTGAAAGAAAGGATAATAAGGAAGGGCAGCAGAGAGTGAGCGAGTCTATGCACCAGGCACGAGAGACAAAGTACCTCTGTGAGCTCAGAGCCGAGTAGATGGAGTGGTTTAAGATATAAAGTAGAAAATCTTTACTGTGAAAGTGGTGCAGCACTGGAACAGATTGCCCTGAGAACTGGTTGGTGCCTTGTCCCTGGAAGCATTCAAGACAGGGTTGGAGAGGACTTTGAGCAACCTGATGTAGTGGAAGGTGTCCCTGGCCACAGCAGGAAGCTTGGAACCAGATGATCTTTAAGGTTCTTTCTGACCCAAACCATTCTACATCTCTATGATGATTTGGTTAAAAATTAAAATACATTGACTTCTTGAAGTCCCAAGGCCAGGACAATGGAGTGGGTGATTTTGCAAATAAACACCAAACTGCAATACCTAAGCTGTGTTCAGGTTTGACTAACTCTTGTCTACCTTTGACTGGTACACGCTGCCCTCAGCCCCTCTCCTTTAAGAAGCCAGCAGTTGTCCTTGGGAGGTTTAGGTGCTCTCCCAATCACTGCTCTCCCCTCTCCCTCCTTCTCCACCTGGCCCCATGGATGTGTTATACTTCCCTAGTGACAGGCTGTGATACCCCTCAAATTGTCGGTGTCTTTCTCAAGGACCGAGGAACATTACAAGGGGAATGAGGTGATCCTGAACACTACTTCTTGGTGAATTGTTCTGGCTGGCAAAGACCTGAAGAGGGCAGATCACCTGCAGGTCCTGTGAACCCACTTTGGGGTCCTAAGCGCACCCACCCACAGACTCTAATTGCCATAAACATCCTATATTACATATTATATTACTGAGCTGCCTTTTTTCAAGGTCTACTCTGGTGTGGGATAACCGTGTAATATGGGAGACCTCAGAAGTAGCCTGTGAGGTGACCAAGAGCTGCAGCCCGGCTGTTCTTTTGGAGCCCCCAGAAGCAAAGGCAGGGGCAGAAGCTGGGGCAGGGGCTGCATCCTTCCCCAGCCAGGTGACAGGCCTTTGGCCAGAGCCATACAGCCAAAGGCTGTCCCTAAATACGTATGAGGACATCTCAACCCTGTCAGGTTCCCACTTGAGGGCACACAGGTCCTGGATTTTTGGTCCAAAACCTATGCCCTCGGTGGTACTTTTTGTCTCATCAGCAGGATTTATTGAATACGAACGTCTCTGCATCCCCACAGGCAAGGCCGTGCAAACACCCCACGGTTCTCCCTTCTCTTACTGGGAAGCATGGGGGGAGCCCTCGGGGTAGGAGTCCAAACTTTAGGATGAGAAGGAATGGCCTCAAGTTGTGCCAGGGCAGATTTAGGTTGGACATTAGGAAAAACTTGTTCACTGGAAGGGTTGCCAGGCACTGGCACACCTGCCCATGGAGGTGGTTGAGTCACCATCCCTTGAGGGGTTTAAAGGACAGGACATCACAGAATCATAGAATAATTTGGGTTGGAAGGGACCTTAAAGATCATCTAGTTCCAACTCCCCTGCCATGGGCAGGGACATGTTCCACTAGATAACGCTGCTCAAGGCCCCATCCAACCTGGGCCTTGAACACCTCCAGGGATGGGGCAGCCACAGCTTCCCTGGGCAACCTGTGCCAGTGCCTCACAGTGCTTCACGGTGAATAAATTCTTCCTTATGTCTAGTCTAAATCTGCCCTTCTCCAGCTCATACCCGTTCCCCATCATCCTATCACCACAAGCCTTTGTAAACAGTCCCTCTCCAGCTTTCCCGTAGCCCCTTTCAGGTACTGGAAGGTCGCTATAAGGTCTCCTTGGAGCCTTCTCTTCTCCAGGCTGAACAAGCCCAACTCTCTCAGCCTTTCAGTTGGATAAGGTGCTTAGGGATAGAATCATAGAATGGTTCGAGTTGGAAGGGACCTTAAAGATCATCTAGTTCCAACCCCCCTGCCATGGGGGATCCCGCTGGATCAGGCTGCCCGAGGGTTTAGCAGTGGGCACGTACGGTTGGACTCGATGATCTCAAAGGTCTTTCCCAACCAAACCATTCCATGATTCTATCAAACAGCCTGGCAAAGCTTTCCCTGTCTGCCCCTTGCTACCCACTTCCCCAGTCCCCATCAGCCGGCACTGCTCGCCGGCTGATCCCCTCTGGGAGCGCCCCAGGAGACCTCCTCCCATCCTCGCCCCCCCACCAAGGGGACCTGCACCCCCCGCGCTGGCACTTGGGTCCGCTCATCCAGCCCTACTCCCCCCCGCCCGGCCCTGTTGGTTTCGCCCCCCGCTTCCCCGCCCCCCCCCCCCCCCCCCGCGCGTCGGCCCCGTTGGTTTCGCCCCGCCGCTCGCGGTGACGCAGCGGCGTGGGGATTCCGCCGGGTTTACCCGTCGTGCCCCGCGGCAAAAAAAAAAAAAAAAAAAAAAAAAAGAAAAAAAAGAAAAAAAGGAAAAAAAAAAAAAGAAAAAAATGGCGGCCTGAGGGGCGCGCGCGCGCGCGGTGGCTGGCGGGGCCCCGGCCGAGAGGGGCGCGAAGGCAAAGTTTGGGGCGGGCCCGGAGCGGGGGCAGAACCGGCCGCAAAAGTCATTGGGACCCCCGGGCGGAGACGAGCCCGACCGGGTCAGAGCCGGAGCTGGGGGCCCCGGGATTGGGGGGTGAGGGGGGGCGGGAAGGGGGGAGGGGAAGGGGAAAGGGGAGGAAAGGGGAGGGGAAGCGCGGAACGCGGCCGGCCGGGCGCCCCGAGAGAGAGCGGGGGGCTCCCCCGGCCCCTGTGCGGCCCCGGGGCGCGGGGCGGTGTTGGGGAGCCGGGGGGGCCGGGCGGGTCGCACCGTGGTGGGGGGGAGGAGGAGGTAGGACTGATAGAGAAAACTGACGCCGTTCCAAAAAGTGGAATGTGTCGATTTAAGCTAAAACAGGGTTAAGTTCATCCAAGAACTGCTTTTTTTTTTTTTTTTCAAAAAGCCAGGTGAAACGTCGTTCTGATAGCATGTTTTTTTTCGAATAGTGGTTTACCAGACACTGTTCATTCTTTGGAGATGATAACGTCTTGTGTGAAGTATGACCTGTGCTGAACAGACGTGTCTTCTGTGATCCCCTCTGTTTGCAGCCTTTCCCGGTCTCAAATGAAAGGTCAGGCAGAGAGATAGAGCCAGCTTCGAATCAGCAAGAGAATTGACTGTTGTGAAGTTCATGATGACATTACAATTAGTAATGTAATAACTGGTTTTAATTAGTATTAGGGTATGCATAAGATTTCTAGGAAAATTTATACATGTGCATGTAGATGGAAAATACATTTAGTCCCAGCGCTTGTCTCTCTGTGCGTAATTGATGGAGATTGCTACCTCCTGTTGCCCAGGCCTGCATTAAAAGGATACTTGCTTTCTAAAACTCCAGAATGAGTATTGGAGAGTTTATTTGCCAGCATTTTTGGTATCGGAGCCACAGCCTTGGCCATCAGGAAATTAAGGAGCTCTCCCTCCTAGAGGGAGACCAGTAGTGGGGAGCAGGGCAGGCCAAACTGTGTCTATGCAGGGTGTAGCCTTGTCTGGGTGATGCAGAGGTAGGTGGTGTGGGGAATGAGAAAGCAGCATCTGCGCAGGGAATGGTGCTGGAGCAGAAGCTGCAAAGTGGAACAAGTCTGGGCCAGCCTCAGTGTGTGTGTGCGTGTGTGTGTTAAAGAACCAGAGTATAACTGACAGGGGCAGAGTTGGAAGGGAGGGAGCAGCACTCCCCTCGTGCCAAACCTTGCAGGGGGGAATGGGAACCCTCTGGACACCCTTTCTACTGCAGGGGATGTCTCCTACTATAAGATTAGAGAGCAGCTCCTGGGAATATGGGAGTACTTTAAAGAAAAACAGTGAACAATAAATACTGAGCTGCTTCTGTCTCTGAGCTTGAGCACACAGCATGGAACAGAGTAAAAGATTGAGTGCTAATAAATGGATTTTCAGATGGGCAGGAGATTGCATTGGTAGGCATCAGGGTGTGCAAATGATATGCAAGTCTGGGAAGGCTGAGAATGACCTAGATCTGAGACATGCCAGGTGGAGGTTGTCAGCTGGAAAGAGTCATCCGTGAAATGTAGATAGTTCTGTGCCAGAGAAAGCTTTTCAGAGGTCTGCATCTCTGTTTTACAGACTTGAGGAACTGGGATAAAGGCCTGCCTAAGAGGAAGCAATGAATCCTTTTTGAAGCATCAAACAGCAGGTAAGAAAGACAGGAATGAGCTGATGCTGAGTCAGACCGTGTTCTTTTGGTCCCAGTACTTGAAGGTTTTGAGTTTACCACGTGCCTGAAAAACTGTCCCTCTCTGTGGCGTTCTCTGCATCACAGTAGGCCTGCATTGCCTGATTTGAGAGTCCAGGGATGTCAGTGAAATGGGAAAAGACCCTCAAAAATTCAGTAAGAGCCCTGGGAAGAAAAGCTCAATTAAAGTAATCCAGTGCTTTTTACATGCCATCCAGAGAAGCAGTTTGTCCTGGCAGTGCTGAAATAACTATTCTCTGTGTAATCACAAGAAGTTTGCTCAGCTGGAATCACAGTGGAATTCTTCCCAATGATCCTGCCCTTGCAATAATTGTGATGCCAAAGTCAGGTGATTCTAGTGATCCTCTGTTCTTTTAGGTTATATCTTCCACCATGTTGGTTTTCCTCCCCTGTGTTAAATGAGCCCCTGATGGATGGTGTTGGAGTACCACTGGCCCTTCTGTCCTCTCCTGACCTCCTGCTGAGATGTGGTTTAGATGTGCAGCCATTTGGTTCCAAGCAACTGGGTCCTTTGAGTTGAGTTACTTGTCAAATCACTTCTAGTACAACTTTCTCTTTTCTTCACTTCTTAGTGAATCACTGCAGAGAGCATTCGGATACCAGCGGTGTTTTGCATACAGTGTGTTTCAGCTTGTGGATGTTAAATCAGCATTTAAGCTAGCAGATCTTAGCTGTGGTATCAGAAGCTTTTTGGCTTTTCGTTCCTTCCCAAACACCCAGTGCTCTTGAAATCATGGGAATGCATTTCAGCAGGGCCAGTGGAGTTCCAAAGTGCAGCTCTTGGCTATCTTAATCTTTAATATTAACAAGGCATTGGGTGAGGCGGAGATGAGTTACACACTAAGACCTGTTGCCTCCTCAAACCAGCTTTCTGAACCAAAGATGACCTTGCATTCTTTTCCAAGCTGTTCCAAGTAGTTTGTTGACTATTGCCAAGTCACTTATTTTGCAGCTTTCAAGCCCTTAATTCTTATCTCTACCATCCACTCTAAGTACAATCATGTGGCATAGCGTGTCTGCCCCGTTTTTGTCCCAGGGTAGGATAAATAAAGTCAGGGGATAAATAAAGTCAGATGGGACAATGAGTGATTTGTGCTGGTGTGAACGGTACTGAAGCTGGCTTGGAGAAAGGATTTGTGGCAGCTGGTGTGGCATATAAAGTGCTTTTAGAAAGGGATGAAGAAAGCCAAGCTATTTGAACAGTAGCAAAATAAACAAGTTTCAGTAAAATGTGACTGTATTTTTTGGTTCCTGTTTGAAGTAGACTTGATGCTTTTGAGTCCTGGAGGCTGATGATTTTTCCAAAGGTGAGCTTCCTAACCTGCTGGAATCCCTGCAATGTTTTATGGAGGATCTGCTGAAAACTAGATCCTCTGAGATTTCCATCTGTCACAACATCTACAGCACAGTCCCAGGAAATAATTCTGGAGGTTAGATCATAATGAATTAACCATGTTGTGTTCTTGTTAGCAAGGGCCTAGCTTTTACAGCACAATGTGGCGAGAATAACATAGGAGTGGCTAATAATCCTCTGTCTTTCATGATGCTGTAAGAAATAAAACATGTAGAGGTCTCAAATGAATGTGCATGCAATACAGACTGAGGCCAGGATTGAGGATCTAGCTTTTTGACTCATCTCTGCTCTTTAGACTGGGGTTGTCAGGAACTGGAAATAGAGCAGATTTTCTTGGCTGTTCAGCTTGGTTGATGTTTTGTGAGTAAATTTAAGGTCCTGAATCTGAGTACATTTGTCTTGTTGCTTGAAGACTTTGGTTGGGAAGATAACCCCTTTTCGTATGATGCTTTGAGCTATGGAGAGCGCTTGTGGCGTTTGTGCTAGCTGTGTGTGTTTTGAGTCACAAGTAACTGGGTAAATATGATCCTTCCTGAAACTCATTTTACACAGGACTGCAAAGGAGCTATGTGTGTAATCTGTGTAAACAGGGCAAATGCCTTAGGGCATGAAATCCTCCATCCTGTGTCCCTGCCAGTTCCCCTGCCTTAGGGCTTCTCCTTAGATCTAGATTGGCTGGGTATGAAACTGTAACAGGAAGAATGTTACTTCTTAAAACCTAAGTACCTTTACAGGTGGTTGGAGAGGAAGGATGACCCTGCAGTCACAATTCTGAACTGTAGTGCAGGATACTTAATTTCTACCACAGATCTGTTGTGTGAATGTGTTCATGTCATTGTTTCTTGTTCTTTGGCTGCAAAATACAATTAATGCCCATCTTACTGGGGATTTGAGGAAGAGTCTGCACGGTACTTGGATACTGTGGCGCTGAATGCTTTAGTAAAGCTCAGTGGAGGAGAGATAAAGTGCGAGACAGGTATTGCCTTGTTTAAGGCAAGTGGGTGTTCTGAGATCCCCCTTTCTTTCTTTCCCAGGAGCTGTTTGCTTGTTTCTACAGCTTGTAACACCTTGTAACAGCTGGCTGAATCTTTTTGACTTAAATCAATCTTCTCTTTTTTTTTTTCTTTTTTTTTTTTCCCCTCTTGTTTATTCCAGGCACAGAAATTGTTGTCTTAATTGTCAAGATGTTCATGTATGGTCCTATTACTAGTATGCTCAGATGGAGAGGGCCAAGAGCAACAGCTTGCAGGCTGTCTTGTATGTAGAATGACAATGAGCCATCCTCTCTGGAGTGTCCTCCTGGGAGCTGTGCTTAGGAAGGAAATGGCGTGGAAGGCCCTGTAGGAGTGTGAAAATAGCATTGCAATGGTTGGAATGCAGGATAAGCATCACTTGGGTGGGCTCAGTTTTCCTCTGCTTTTCAGCAATGCTGGGTGCCAAGCCTGAGGAAGACTGCTGCGCAGAGGTGAAGGAGCTGGAATGTATTCTTCAGTTGAGGTGAATGCAATTCAGTGAAACTGATAGGCATCAAACTGAATAATGATTTTAAAGTATTTTCACATGATGTCTAATCTGTGGAAATCCACTACCACATAATAGCACTGAGGCTAAGAGCTGAGCGGGATTCAGAAAAGATCAAGCACTTATGAGCGGAAATGTTTGGACTTGCTTTAGCTAAATAACTTGTTTTAGAAGGTGTATTTTTTCAGACATAACTCAATCTCTTAACAGGTAAAGGTTTGAAGAAAGGGCAGTTTGTTCCATAGTTGTCCACTGGGGCTTCTTGCTCTGTCTTCTAAACCACGTTTTATTACCTATGTCAGAGGCAAGGTATTGAATCACACTTATTTGCTATGTTAGGTTGCCCGCTAATCTTTTTGTGATAACTGCATTAGGGGAAAGAAAACCACCAACCAAGAAAACAAGCCCACAAAGCACTCCAGCTGCTCTGATTAGGCCTGGTAGTTGAGGTTTTTAAGGTGGTGGTGGAGAGCAGCATCCTTGGAAAGGTAGTGCAGTCCATAGATGAGGACTGTCCTATTCATGAATGTGGAGACTCATAAGTATTGTCTCTTCATGCTGAGTGGTCAGGCAAAGTGCTTTGTGCTTCTTGCCTTTGCTTGTAAGAGGGAAAAAAATGTGTGGAGTTTGGCCTTTCCACGTTGCAGTATCGGACTTTAGTCCGGAAGGTGGCTGAAAGGATGGACTTTAAAACTGTTCGAGTGAGATCCTGTATGTTGTAGCATGAGCCTCGATGTGCTAGTTTCTGGGAAGACACAGTCTGTGTCCTATGCTCATGTCCAGTCTGTGTCGAGGATCAAGAAGATCATCAGTACTGCTTGATCAAGTAGGCATAAGTTTGGTTTGATGGTTAGGCTAATAAAGGTAAGTGGCAGTAATGTAGAGATAGAGATAAAAAGGTGCTTGTAGTGTCTGCCTAGACACAAGGGGAACTCGTGAAGGAAAGAATGAGAAGGGGGATTCTCAGAGCTAGGAGCAGGTCATGCAAACCATGAGATCTGTGTGTGGGTACCCTCCTTACAGGCAGATCTTGTAACAGTATATGCTTTAGAGCACAATGTGGCAGGCCTAACAGCTGTGAGTAAAGGGTTACTGACTTTCAAAGAAGTTTTGTAATACTGAGAAAGCGATGAGCATCAGGATTGAAAAGTAAAGTTTCCTGCAAGTGTTAGGCTGGTTTTTAGGCACAGAGAATCTGACTTACTGCTAGTGGCAGGAGAGAACCGGTTTAGATTTCTGATTTCTACGGGTCTGCAAATTCAGGACCGAGTGCTCTACAGTGGCTACTGTGTCTTTGGTCAAGTTCTGTATTCGTATTTTGGCTCTGTGATAAAGCTGGCTTTGGCAATGTTGTAGGAGTCTTAACTGGATTTTCTTAGTCTTGTCTTTAAAGTCACAGTTGTCCAGCTGCATTAACGTAACACTCATGCATGAATGGTTCTGAAATCAAAAGGGATGGATGAGGTAGTTTCTCTGGCTGTGGGGGAATTATATTTAGGCTCGTAAAAAAGCCTTAGGCAAGTTTTACTTATATTCTTTTGAAACAAATACTATAAAGTTATTTTCTTGAGATAATTAGATAATTGTTGTGGCAGTAAGCTTTTTGACCATTATTTCAGCATATGCTGCTTAGCGTAACTGCATTTAGACCTGGGTCTGTTGTACTGCACAAGCTCTATACAATTCCCAAAGACGCCTTTCTTCATTGTCTCAAATTAGGTTTCATTCTGCCGCTTTGGTGTTCATTGCGGAGGATTCTGCTGCTACCCGACAGGAAGGTTAAAAATACGCTAGGGAGATGAGTCTAAATCTGGTCTACCTCACACAAATGAAAAGTGATTGCAGTTAATTCTACTGTTCTGGGTTTTCTTGTGTGTTTTTATTTATATTTTTTTCCTTATGGAGAACTTCTCCCCCTTTCATTTTACTTGTGGGAGATCTGTGCCCACTGTATTGTGTGCACAGGCCTTTCAAATGGGGGGCAAGAAAAGAATGGAGAATCACAGTTTATTTGTTTCAATTAAAGTTGGTTTTAGTAACCTTTCTTGAGAATGGACTTCAAATTCACATCCTACCTTTAAGTGGTTTTATTTTTCTGAGTAGAAAGCATCTTATGCACTAAAGTGTGCAAGACGTTTCTTGAACCTTTAGAAATGCATTTCTAAGCATTGCTTAACTACGTTTGTGTAAATATCAGGAAAGGGAAACTTTCTTCAGAAGGATTTTCTGGGGAAGCTGCATGTTGCTAGCAGTACACTCTGTTAGTAGGTGTCTGTGTAGGCACTCCTGTCAAATTTATTCTAGGGCTAGTGTGGATTGTCGTTTTTGGGAAGCTGCTTTTACCAGGCTGTATTGATTCCTGAAAGCAAATCACCCTTACTGTGTGGAATTTTTGTAGAGTCTACTTATAAGCATATCCAGTTTTCCTTGTTTAGACAATGCCTTTGTAAATAGATCCCCAAGTGTATCTGGGATGACTGTAACAGGATTCAGTGTCTTCAAGGCTCTAGCTGGATGGGGGGGCTATATTACTATGCGGCTCCAGAAGTGATTTACTACTTGACTGACAACTTGCAATATAAACATTAGTCCAAGCATGATCTTGTCCCAAAACCCCACCTACGCAGGGAGCCAGGAGTCTTCCTGCCACGCGCCATAAATCGTTTATGGTTTGCTCATGCCCGTGCATTTGAAAAACAGCTGTGTATCAGGGATTAGCAGTTTGCAGAAGGCCCGTGCGGGGCTAAATTAGGGTCTCTTGCCCTGGTGGTGAATACTGGTGTCAGAATAGCGGGAGTGCTTCTCTGCAGTGAAAGGCAATTTACTCCGGGGATGGGAGTGGGTGGAGGGTATGTGTGAGGGTACAGCAGCCAGGGGAGAGTGTTGGATTGCAGTGCTCCAGTTTGAGCTCAGATGCCTAAATGATAGCTGCCCAGCGTGGTCAGGGGTTGAACAATTTGTTGCTAGCTGTGTGGAGTTTTAAATTTTATTTATATACTTATTGTTTCTATGTATCGTACATGTGTGTGTATATATACACACACAAAATGCAGGCAGACTACTACCATCTCCTAGGAGCTGAAGGATGATAGAGTTTTTGAGTCTTTTTTTTTTCTTTCTCAATGTGAAGAGCGGTTTACCTTTTGCTAGCCTGTGGTAGCAGAGTCAAATTATATATAAGGCCATCTGGTGCTTTACAACTATTTTTTTCAGCTTTTATAAAAAGTTTTACTCTGTTGCTTGGATTTATTACAGCTTTGCAACTTCAACTCCCGAAGTAAAACTATTTTTGTGCTGGCTGTGATAATCTAAATTACCTCCAGGAGCTTCTAATGACTAACTTGTGTTTATGGTGAACCCTCCCATTTGTCCAAACCCTAAAAGCATGATCTATTTGATAGCTCTAAATTTATTGATGCTTTTGCATCAATGCTGAGAACATCACAGCCTAAAGTCAGTTGGCGCCTTCAGGTCTTCCTGTAATAGACAGAATATGCAGAATCTCCTGCACAAGGGAGATTTGACGGTACAGTTCAGGTACCTCCTGTGTGCTGGCTGAAGGACCAGCTGCTGAGTACAGCAGATATAAGTAGGTCTTTTTTAGCTTAGTTGGTGTCTCCATCAACAAATCCTTTCTTGGGTGGGTTGGGTAAGAATCTGGGTGGAATGTGTCAGCAAGGCTCCCCCTTCTAGATGAATCAGCTGAATGCAAGCGCTTCCGGACTGTATTATGAGCATTTATGGGGCTACAGGCAAAGCAAGTGGGCTCTGGGTAAAGCGGGTGACTTGTTTCCAAAATGACACGGCTAGTAAGGCTTTCAACTGTTTTGTTGAAGCTGTTGCACAGGTGTCCCTCTGAAAAAGGAATGTTTTCCTGGCGCTTCCTGCTTTGCTCTCCCCTGTTGTAGGTTTGCGGGTAGAGCCAACGAGTTCTCTCCGTTTTTCTTATTTGTTTTGCTGAAAGGCTGTAGAGTCTGTTTGACTCTTCATGCTTTGCTAAGATGGAGGCCAGATAGCACCAAATATGTTTGTGGCTGTTTGTGTGGGCATTTGAGATTTGGCAGGCACCTGCTAATGAGTTGTAGGCCATTTCATGTCAGATTGGCTAAGTTTCCATCAGGCTGGTTCTCTGTTGCGGCAGTGCATATGGACTATGTATGTTTGGGGATCCCTATATTCTATCTCGGATGGAGAGGGCTTTCTTCCTGTTTGCTGCCTCCTCTCTCCCCACAAGAAAAAAAAAATAATCGTCTCATTCTGGAGCACTGTTAACTTCCACATTGAATTAGGTGTTTTACTGTTACTTATATAGACTTTACAGATATTCAGAGAGGTTAGAGAGGGGTGTGGGTATATGATCGTATTTTGAGCTTTCGCTCCTTCTCCTTGTTTTTGATGCTGCTGTTGGAATTCACCCTTCCCTTTTCCTGGGAACAAGGGTGAAGCAATTGCTGTCACTGGAGCAAAGCTCAATCTGCTTGTACCAAGGCTTTACCACTCCAGATTAGGACTTTGCCCAACTTCCACAGGCAGCAGTTGATGAAGTAATGTTACCTGAATCTTCTGGGGTCAGTATGAAGGAAACAATTCAAGGCACTGGAAATCTCAACTCGGAGATCCTAGAGTAGGGGACAGAAGGAAAGGAAAGAACAGAGTTTGCAATACTGTTAACTCTTCCCCCCCTTCCTTTTTTCCCCTGTTTCCTCGCCTGCCCAGCTGTGTAGTAGGTTAGCAGTACGTGTCTGTTCTTATTCTTATGAAAGTAGACTTTGTTCTCTGAAGACTGCTAATCATGCCCCATGGGGGTGTAATCAGTTATAAGGTATTTAATACGGTGCAGGCGGGAACAGGCCGCCTGGCCGGGCTGGCAGATTGCAACACTACAATTATAAAGGGCCCCTTTCCCCCACTCACCCGCCCACTGGTGGCAGGATGAGGGTTGTATCTTGAAACTGTATTAAGTCTATGAAAAATAAAGATGTGGTGGGGGAAGGTAGAGGAGAGGTTGAAGAGGCAGCTTCTATTCCAGGAAGCAGGCAGACCTACGTTCTGCGTGAGCTGCAGCCATTGCAGGCTGCACCGTTGAGACTTGTGGGAGTTTGGGTGCCATCACCATCGAAATGGATTGCACGGGGATGGCCCTTGGCAACCTGTAGAGCAGCAGGGGCTTTCGTCCTCTCTGAAATGGGTTTTCTTGTGGTGGCTGGGGTTGGAGAGGTATGGAGTGGTTAGAAACAGAGAAGCCCTTTCTCCTGCTTGCAGTGATTTAGACACTTAATCTGTGCTTTTGTAAATTCTGCCAGGCTTCTATTTATATCTTTGGATATAAATCTATTGGTAAATCTGGCCTTTCATGTCTCTTTCATCCAAGTACTGCAACAGCTTACCTTACTGACTTGGAAGGGAACAGGTAGCTCGAGGCCTTGAATTTTAGTGGGCATAGAAAAGCCTACTGGACCTCATCTCGTCTGTTCTTGTTACCTAATACCAGACCATTCCCTGCGGGGAGGTCCTTGAAATGCACGTGTGGGGTGTGGAACAGCTGGGCCACAGCCTTATAGACCCTCCCTACACCACCAGCTTGCTAGATGCATTGGCATGTTTCTGGAGCTTGTGGCTGTGCTGACCTTTCCCCTTCCAGGTTCCCTGGAGATTACAGTGTTTCAGCCCTTCACCCTGCTCTTTGAATTTGTTGACGCTTTTTTGTGCAGTGACAGCAGAAGGCTCCTCTGTGAGTGTGATCTTTGCTGCTTGGGAAGTAGAAGGGAATGTGTTCTACCATATCCATTTGTGTTAAATTGTTTCTGTCATTTTTGCCTTATGAAATTCTGGTCCTTTATGACATCCCTGTGCTTTGCTGAAGTTCAGCACCTACTCTGTGAAGCACAGCAGATAGAACATCTTTTTTTATGGCAGCCTTTGAGGGATATTGATGTAGATTCAGTTGGGATATGTACTTGCTACAGTTCTCGTGACAATGTTGGCATTCCTGCTTGGTGCTGGGAGAACACTGGCTATTAAGTCTCACAGCTGGCCCTTAGCACTGGGCAGTGCTAAGGTGGCTTTTTAGGAATGGGTTGAGGTTTACCTGTATTACACAAAGTAAGTGCAGATTTGGAACGTGGGAAGTTCACGGTGCAGCCTTCCTTTTGTGGACTTGAGAATGCTGCTGATAACCTCCTGATGCATCTTCTTTTCCCTTCAGAGTAACTTTATGTGTAGGAACCATGAATTCTCTGAAAAGCTTTGGGATTCACAGGAGCAGCACATGAAGGGAGCAATAGTGGGTTTTTTTCTGACTACAGCATGGGATCTTTGAGATTCCAAGATGAGAAGTTGCATGATGTCTTGGATTTTTGTAGGCTGAGTCTCTCTTCTCTTGATCATATAAGTGACCAAGTCTCAGTGCTGCAGGAGGAGAATGATGTACAATGAAGATTGGATCTGTTTCTATGGACCATGGGGATAGTATTCACAGAAGGATTTTGGGGTAATGAGAGAGTGTCTGCATCTCAGAGGAGCTGCCTGGCTTAAGGTAGAGTGGTTTTCTCAGGGTGGACAAAGGCGTGGATCCTTGCAAGCATCCCTGATGGCCAAAGTTGGCACTTATTCAGCTTTTCCCTCTCAGCTCTACAAGTCTGCATTACATTTTCCCCTTGTCTTATAGAAGTCAGGGAAATTCCTTTCCCAGGCTACTGCATAAAGCTGTTACTGCCCTGGAACATGGTTACTCCCCAATTCTGGTGACAGCTCTTCTCCCCATGGCTTGCAAGTCCAGTTGATGACTATCCTCCCTTACTATGTTTCTCTTGCCCCATGCCTTGAGAAGTTGCCTGGAAAACTCAAGGACTCTCCCAAAAGTGAGTTTGAGGCTGAAGCTGTTACGGGGTCCTATCAGTGGCAGGGCTGGCATGCATGTAGAATGTGGCGGGTGTCAGCATGGTGGGTGTGTGGGCTTGCTGCTTGTTTTCCTTCCCTGCCTGGTGAGGAATGCAATGTGTTTGCCTTCCTTGGCCTGTGGTTGCAGCCACATTCCTGCAGTGGGAGTCAGCAAGACGGCGGGCGGCGTGCTGTTCATGCCCCCTGGCTACGTGCTTTCAGCTCCACATCAAAGGTGTGTTTAGTGTGTAGCTTGTGCCATTCCTGGCCACACCTGGTGGCCTGCAGGCATGCAGGAGGTGGAGTCTGGCTGTGTTTGCAGATGGCATTCAGGGTTCAGACTTCTTGCTTGTGGAAAAGCTGGAGCTGAGTCCATGCTAAACAACCCCAGGAATGCAGCGGGAGAGCTGAGCGGCACAGTCACTCCAGGGGCATGTCCTAGCAGCAATGTTTCCTTTATAACTGCAGCAAAATAACTCATGCCTGCTCCTCCAAAGGAACTGACTGTTTGCTTGGGTGTGTTATAGGGTTTAATTTACACTGATAAGGCCAATTAAGGTTGGCTCGTCCCTCCTGCAGCCTGTGTACTCTTAGCAATTGGTAGATGATTGAGTGGCTTGTGCCCAGTGCAAACTGTGCGTAAGATGTCTACCTGGAGATGCAATGGCTTCAGGATTTAACCGAAGTACTTCCCCCAGTCAGTGTGTAAATGTTCTTACACATCTGCACTGCAGCTGAACTGCTCCAGCTTCTTCTGGAAAAGCTTCCTTTCCCTGGCTGGTGCCTCAAGAGATGAGGACAGGAAGCTTGATGAAGGAAGGCAGATCAGGATGCAGATGTGTTGTTTTGGGATCCTTGACACGATGCCTGTGAGAAATGATCACTAGTTTTCTATGCCCCTATAATGCAAACCATCCTTGTCCTCTTTATATAAATCTTTAAGTTGCATGGCATAAGGAAACATGGTCCCTTTTGGCAGTGTCAGTACAGGCAGCCCATGGGCAAGGCTTGTGGAAAGAACAGCCGAGCATCTTCTGTGTCCTGGGTAAGCCCCAAGCTGTTCCCTTCATTACCCAGTTTTCTTTGATCTTTGGGGCTTGTAGTTTCCCTTTTGGCAATTTCTAGTAGCCTGAAATGCTGTGAACTGCCAGTCATTTCCATATTAAAGTTAGTCTTCTGCAGAAGACCTCCCTACTGCCATCCTTAGACAGCAGCAGGCATGAAAGAATTGACTCTCAGAAGTGCTCTGGCTTTGTAGCACAGTGTTTGCCTTTTAGCTGATGGCACAATCTCTGGGTCAGTTGCTGCAGAGCTACTGTTACCAGATGCCAGCCTCTCTGGAGAAGGATGTATCACCTTTCAAAGCACTACCTCAATGATAAGCGATTAGCAGATATTGCTACTGCAAAAGCCTCTTACCATTGTGAAATGGTTAGAAGTTTTTCAGGTTGGGCTCTTTTCTCTCTTGATTCCGTGTAAACTGTGTGTAAAATTTTCTTTCAAACTAGTTGCCACTGACTCCATCCCTGACTTTTAGGGCCTGGGTGTTTATGAGAAAGTGTGTTGCCTGAATCTTCATTTTCCTTGCCTTGTTCTGCACTACCAAGCTAAACAATATGCCCTGTGGCAAAATATAAATAAGTGTAAAAAGGATTATGTGGAATGTTATTGGTAGAACATTTAAGCGTATATAATCATTGGGTGTTTCAGCTTTGTTTTGTGATATAGGCTATGGCTGCAAAAATGGAGGTCTTGTTCAGGATTAAATTCTGCTTCTGCTGTCCCTTTCTGATTGCCAGGAGGGGAGTAAGGGAGCCAGAACTAAATTGTTAGGACATTGCCTAAGGAGGAACGAGGGCTGATTCTTGGCCTTTTTCTTTCCTGTTGGTGCGTTTTAATACGTTTTGGCGTGACAGTGACCAGTTCCTTGTTTTGGCTTCCCCGCTGGCCTTCAGGACTGTGTAGGAATCCCAGATCTCTGGGCTTCTGTGTCCAGTCCCAAACACCTCCGCCAGGGAGATGTGCTCTTCTGGCTAGAGCAGTAACCCTCACCAAGTAGCTAGATCTCCCCCTGGTGGGACAGGGAACAGAAAGCAGGGCTACGACTGGACAGGAAAACTGGGAATTGCTCTGATCTTGGGGCACCTTGAGCCAGCAGCAGATGTGGTGTTTCTCCAGTTGTAACATTCCTTAGTCCAGAGTCACAGATTATAGAGCTGAGCTTGTGCAGCTGGATGAAGCTGAAGGCATGAGCGAACAGCTTGCTCTTGGCACTGGACAAATACCTCACCTTTGCAACGTCTGCCTGGCTATGCCCTGGCATTCGTCTGTGGTCTTTGCCCTCGGGCAAGCAGTGAGCTGGTAGCTCTTTGAGCAGCTTAGTCTGACACTTGACAAAAAAAATAGTGTACCTAGAATATGGTGGCATGCTTTCTTTAGGATATCTGGGGCTGATAATCCTCTTCTCTCTGAGTCCATTTGGGGATAGGTAATTTCACTTGCAGCTTGACTATCTCTCATTCCCACCTTGCTCTCTGAAAAGCTGTGTGGAGCTTACTTACAGAGGGTCTATGGGGAGGAGCCCTGCGGAGGTGAAAAACTTGTCTTCACTGCTAAAAATGAGCTGTTTTCTTAACCTCAGAGTAATGAGTGGGCTTATGCCATCACCAAGGATAACGTTTGTAAGGACCAGGCATTTCAGTTTTACAAGAGCAATGCTGGACAGGGAATGTAATCCTGCTCTGGACAAGCTGACCTTGTGGTAAAAATGAAGTACTGATCCTTCACTGCATTTGCCCCTTGGGACAATTTATGCTCGTTATTAGTTCCTGCTGAAGCGCAACCCTGATGCTAGTGATGATGACAGATGTGGAAAGAGATGATGGCTGAGAGCTCAGACCCTGCTCTGAGCAGAGGTTGTGTCTGGGAAGAGCTGAAGCAGCCCAGCTTGATCTCAGGTAGGGGTGTCTCTGGTTATCCCTCTCACAAAAGAGGAAGATGAACCCAGAAGGTTCAATACAGCGCATACAGAAGGACAAGCAGTGCAGCCTGTGACTGCTGCTGACAGGCAGCCTAATTGCGTAGAGCCTGTAGGGCAGGGGGTGGAAGTACATGTCCCCTCTGCTGTGCTTAGGATCCTGCTGTTGAAAGGACTGACTGGAGCTCAGGTATGGGGAGAGAAGAGCCATAGGCAGCTGCATGCTTTATACAGGTCACCAATGAAAGATGGATGGGTGGGTCTGTTTGTTTTTCCTAAGCTGGATTAAACCATGTTGTATTTCTGTGACAGAACTCTCAGAATAAAACCTCTCAGCAGTTCAGTGGTGCTGAAGACTAGGAGAATAATTTAGAAAAAGAAAAAGCTTAAAAAAATCCCTCAACATCAACAAAAAAAAAGAGAAGCAAACTGAGGCAGATTATCTACAGGGCCACACCACAAGAAAAAAAAAAAAAAGGTGCTTCAGGGTTACATTCTGCATCAGGATCCTTGCTGCTCTGTTGTGTACAGAGTGGAGACAAGTTTTGTGCCTGTTCCTGCCCTTCTCTCAGGCTCTGAATCTGCTAGGCCTTGTTCTGTCTTTGTGGCCTATTGAGATGACTACTGCCAGCGTGTAGGTGTGGATACTCTGACACTCACATTGTGCCTGGATGCAGAGGCTGAACGGAGTCAATGGGGAATACTTGATGTAGTCTCCAGATTAGGCCATGACTGTGACTTTGGTTAATTGGGAAGTATCTGTGCCTGTTAGGACTCCTGCTTTGCAAAGGAGTCAGTAGGACCATAATTCATAATTTCTGGGAAGGGAAAGTTGGCAGGAGGTGATAAGCTTTGGGAAAAGGCAGTGAACCCCTTTCTTTTCTCCCTTTGGCTGGATAGCTTTATTCCTCTAGCACCACTTCAGTTTCTCTCTGCACTACATTGCTTTTCCTTGGCAGCTTATAGGAAGCTATTGCTTGTTGTAGGTGAAGAGTAACCCACTGCTATCCTCACACAATGGCGGCGTCTGTAATTTTACTTCATTCTACTGGCTGCTGTCTGTATTCAGTGCCACAGAGATCATAAAATATTTTTGTGTTGGAAGATCTTCTCTGATGAATATCACCGAGTATGGCTCAAGTTTCCATGGCGATGCTTATGAATGTTCTTCTGTCACCAAAGAAAGAGGGACTTTCAGTTGATTAAGGTTTGAGGGTTTTGTCTGAGAAAGGGGTGGTGAGACCTTGTTAGTTGTTTGCTTGCCTTTGGGTAGTGCCTCTGACTGATACATAATCTGGAGAAAGAGGAAGCTGACATTTGGCTGATGGCAGAGATGGATTGTGTCGTGCAAACTACAGCTGGACTCCTGGACACACTTAACTGTTCAGCTACAGATGCAGCTGCACAATCACCCAACAGTTAAGCCCGTACCATTCTCTGCCTCTCACATTTGACCATCTGCTAGGGAAAAGCCAATTAAACCAAAACAATTCTTGCTGGGATTAAAACCCAGCAGCAGAGAGAATTGAATATAGTACAAAAATTGTTCTCCTACTACTGGATCAGAGTTTCTGCTTTATTTGTACTTAGAAAGCATTGCAGGCTATTCTACACAATTGCTGTCAGGTGTTTAGCTCATGCACGTCTTCCTTTTCTTTTCTATCCCAGATCACTTCTATTTTAGGTGCAAGATGTAAGTCTTTGTCTTGCTGATTTTTCCTATGTTCCTTTCTTACAGGCGCTGAGGCTATTTCTCTTTTACATGGGATTTCATGCAAAAGCTGTGCAGAGCTATTTTTTTTTCCTAGTGCCTCAGTTTCTTCACTTACAGAATGGTAATTGTTCCTGCCTTCCTCATTGTACTCAAGTCTGGGGACCATGAATCCTAGAGTTGGTGTGGAGTCATGTAACCTTGCAGTTGCTAGAAGTTACCAGTGTGAATCCAAGCCTCGAGACCAAACCATTTGTTGTGAAAATGTGCCTGCAGCCCTTTGAGAGGAGAAATTTAAATCTCATAAAATGGAAAATGTGGAAGTGCGGATCCTTTAGCAACTGAACTCATGTGTGTACCTACAGTCTATGTTGCCAGGTGATCAGGTCTTCAAAACAGTTCTTTCAGAAATAAAAAGGACTTAGAACTCTGGTTGATTTTGTGATTGCTCCTAGTAGTGCAGGAGAGACAGCTCACCACGTTGTTCAGAGTTGTGTCACAATTTAGTTCCTGAAGGCCAGCAAAAAATTTAGTTCTCTGCAAGGAGCTTCAAGAGGATCCTTGCTATTGTCTTTCCATGCTGAACATGGAAAACTTGTTGCACTAGAGAGGAAGTTATTACTGTATATGGTAGCTCAGAGATGGCAGTGAAAGGTGGCAGTGATGAGAGGGTGGTGATTGTGTTGCTGGAGTAGGTATGAGGAAGGTTGGAGCAAGCTTGCAGAGACCTAATTGAAGAAGCAGGTAGAGATGAAAGTGAGAGTACCAAAAGAATTAAGATAAATTAAGTCTTGATACAGTTGAACAGGTCAGATAGTTTTGAATGAGAAACAGAAAGGAAAAAAAAAAGGAAAAAAACAGTAATTTTGGAATTGCTGGAATTTAATTTCAATTAATGTGTTTCAAGGGGAAACTGCTGTGGAAACTAGGGAGATGAAAGGCAATTTTAGAGCGTGGATTTGTAGCACGTTTTGTCTTTGACCTTAGGCTTGTTTTGTATATGTGCTTATCCCATGGTCAGCAGAGAACTTAATATTTCAGTGGAAAAGGGGCAGTAGTAAGACTGTGCCTGGGGGCAGTTAGATAACATGCTCTAACTCCACACTCCCGTTTGCTCAGATAAGCTGTTGCTGAGCCATACCTGTAGGAATGAGAGAGTGAAGGATGTTTTCTTCCTGGTGTCTTAGTTGTTCCAGGTACACTGGACATCAGCAAGCAAAAGCTGTGTAGGTGTACGGAAAGTAGCGCAAGTATTTGTGATTGCACTTCCCCTCTTGTTTGGGGAGAGTAGAGAAAACACTATGCTATGCCAGTCTTAGCATTATGGTGATGTTTAGTGGACATAGGAGTAGTAAAACTTTCAAGCCATCTAGGTGTCAATACCTTTAATACTTTAATATACCTTGTGCAGTTTGGTCAGCTTATATCAATTCTGAAAGATGTACCACTTTGGGTTTTTGGAAGAAAAAAAGATCAAATGCAAAACCCAGCAAAATCTTCTCTCGAAGCAGAAAAGGACAAAAAAGGGGTTAACTTCAATATTGGTAAGGATTTTGCCATTGCGGGGAAGCTGTACTGATTTAACTTAATCAGATTAGAAACAGCCGTGATTATATTAGTGGAGCATTCTTGTATAGGCATCCTTAATTTAGTTTGTCTTGTATCTATCTATTTAACTTCAGTTGATTCAACATAAAGTGCTCCTTAACAGAATTAAGAACGTTTACCCAGGAGAATTATACCCCTTTACATTATTTTCTGAGTCAATTTTATTTCGTACAGTGTATAGGTATACAAGACCTTGGGGAAAAAGCCGATCCTTTTTATTACTTGCTGAACAGTATGTCATGTTTGGCTGCAGCCATGTGATAGAGGAGTTAAAAAGCCTGTTGTGGTCCGTTTTGGCAAAGGATGGGTGAACTGATCATTGTAAACTTGGTCATTCTTAGCCATAGCGTTCAATTAAAGTAGTGTACACCTCCTTATCAATCAGGCATTTTTTGTCTGATACAGGTGTGGAACCCCCGTAACCCCTGTTACCCCCTGTTTTCTTGAGTTTACTCCTCAGCCTGCCAATAAGAAGGCCTGGAGGTTATTGTGCTGAGTATGCAGCAAAAGCAGCGTCTCAAAACTGTTTAATGTTTCAAGAGATTGAGATGGCTGAACAGGTTTGAGCTGGACTTTGGCAGTGGGGCAGAGTTTGAGAGAAATTTCACCCAATTTTGATGCTGCTTCTCAGCTGCTGCCTTTCCCCCCCAGTCTGTGCCTCAGTGTGTGCAGCGACTTCCACATATACAAAACTCATGGCCACAGAAGAAGTTACTATGTGAGTACTGCAGATGCCACTTCTCTTTCTTGTTGAAAAGGATAAGTCTAGTCGATACGTCCTGTGGTTTTTGCTTGCAGGTGAACGTTCTATGGGAACAAAATTGGCACGTGAATTACTCCACAAATGTGATTGTAGTGATGGCATTTCAGAGTAAATTTGCTTTTGCCAGCACCTGCATGCATCAAGGCTGGACTTAATGCCTTCTCAACACTGCAGATGCTTTGTGGGCTCAGTCACTGCAACAACTTGTCCATCTGTCCTCTGTAAATAATGCAAATAATGTGCTCTGCTCCATTATCTGGCTGTGAAGATACTGCATAGCGCGTTAGCCATCTGTGCATTACTGCGACTCATAGAGGGGATGTTTTTGAGAGCAGATTGAGGCCAGTGTATAGGTTGCAGTAATGAAGCATTCTCTAGCACTGCTATTCTGTGCTGGAGGGATGGCTCTGTCGCATTCAGTTTCTAGCACTGAGGACCTGGAGACTGTAATTTTCCCAGAATTTCTTAAACCAAAGGCTGAAACAAGAGGACTGCTAAATATTAATTGCTGGGGGTTGTATGTGACTTAAGGAACATTACAGTGGCTGTCTCACCTTCTCAGTGGTTGAAGAATTTAAGCTGCTCCTAGCGTGCCCTGATTGAATACCTTTTGATTTTATGCTGTAGGAAGGTAATGGATGATACATTTTTCCCCCTCCTTTTCTTCCCCTCTTACACAGCATGGGAACTGACAGAGAACTGGGAAAGGAATTTCTGCATGTTGATTTTCTACAGAAATGTTCACCCTCTCCCTCCTTCACTTCTCTTCAAATGTTTACTTGCTGTAGCCATTCCCTTTCTTGTGTTTGAGAAAGTTTAAAGCCACAGCTCCCAGCTTTTCCTCATGTGATCTATCAGCTTTTTGCCAGACACATGTTTTTAAGAGCATCAAGATTTACTTTTCCTAGCAGAGCCCATACAGTTCTTTTCAGGAACTTTGGAGAGTTGTCCTAATCTTCATGAATTGTTTTCTAATGGCCTGGTGTTATGACCTGGTTTATATCTCTTAAAATATCCAAGAAACCTGCTCGAAAAGTCTTCCCATGGAATATGTGAAAAGAGCACGGGTAGGAAGACAGAGAGGGGATGGGCATGAAACCTGTGGTACAAAGATGAAGAGACTCTGGAATTTTGCAGCCTAAACCACCTTGTGAAAGCTGAAAAGATCACTGAACAAACTGACGAGATCAAGCTAACGGAATCACTGAACAAACTAAACAGGCTTTTGGTGTGTCAGCATTTCTACATGAGAAAATGTCATTAGCCCCTGATGTAGCTGTCAATGCTAAAGGTAACTTGGCAAATGACCTTTTGCCAAGCTGATTCTTTTGCAATTTCAGATGTAGCCATTAAAAGTGATTCTATGCTTTTATATGCATTAGAAAGCTAGCATTCATTTCCTGGTCAAAATCTCCCCTGGGTATTTTTATTCTCCATTAACATTCCTTCTGGGGATTGGATTCGGGTCCTCTGCTTCCTGTCCTGTTCCTGTTCAGATGTTAATCAGCTGTTGCATTCTATTCCAGTTGCGTGTTAGCAATGTTAGTTTTTCTTGGGCAATGCTGATCTGCCCTGGCTTTTATAAAAGAGTTAGGGAAGCTAAGCTGCTCTTAACACAACAAAGAAAGTAGATACTAAAATGCATACTTAAGGACATGGAGTGCCACAGAACTGAGTGGACTGAGGTCTTTGTGTTGTGGAAGTGGGGAGCGGGACTGTAAGGAAAGTGGAATTTGAATTACTTTTAAGACAGTTCTGCAGGTCGTAGTGGGTATGACAGGCACGTGATACGTCCAGTGGTATTTATGTCCAACAAGAACTATGTAAGATTGTAGAGTCTAGGGATTTCATTTTCTTTGGAAATACACTAGGTGTTAAGTAGGGCTTGTTATGTGGTCTGTTGTTCAGTGGCTAGCCTGATCCCTTTTGATTGATAGCCTTTGGAATTGTTCCCTTGCAGGGAACAGAACAGAGGTTTCTGCCTAACAGTCAAGGTTAATTTGTATGGAAAAGCAGGAATGAGCAATAATCCTCCCGAAACTCAATTTTAATCCAGGAGTCACTATAATGCTATTACTGAGATCTAAGTTGTGAGCATTAATATAGAGGCAGAACTGAGATGCAAGTTTCTGCACTGAGAATTGTCATCCTTTTATTTTAAGATGACTCTCAAAGCAGCTAGCAGTAGAATGGATACGAATGTATTTTTCATTGAGATGCCTTCTCTAAATGAAAAGATCTCTCATTAAATGTTAAAGCATCCTTCTATAACCTTGCAGTCCTTTTTCGTTGTACTTGGCACCAGCAGTCTAGAGGTGCTGCTTTTAACTTCCCACAGCTTGTTCTTCTGTCTTGGACAAGACCTCTTGGTGCACTTAGATTTGTCTTGATGCACTTGAAAGTTGAGTATTAGCAAGATGAAGTAAGATGAAAGTTAAGTATTAGATACCTTTACACTTAGTGCATCAAGGTTTGTCTCACTGATGGTGTCTCACTTATTATTTGCCCTCATCAGACTTACTGCAGCAGCTTCTCACATAGTCTGGCCTACACATGGAGGCTGAGATGTTGCCTCTACCCATACGCACAGGAAGGCAACTGGACAAGTCTCTCTGGCTTTTGCTTCTCATGATGCTTTGTTGTAACAAAGGAAATTGCTAGGTTTCCACTGCAGTCTTCTGATCCTTTCTGTGTTCATTTCTGTTTGCCTGGTAGAAGTGACTGTTGCTAATCACAGAATGGTCAGGGTTGGAAGGGACCTGTGGAAATCATCTAGTCCAACTGCCCTGCTAACCTGGAGTAGGTTGCACAGGAATGTATCCAGGCAGGTTTTGAATATCTCCAGAGAAGAGGACTCCACAACCTCCCTGGGCAGCCAGTGTTGTGTCTCCTTACAGTAAAGAAGTTGTTCTTCATGTTGAGGTGGAACTTCCTGAGCTCCAGTTTGTGCCTGTTGCCCCTTGTCCTGTCACTGGGCACCACTGAAAAGAGTCTGGCCCCATCCTCTTGACACCCACCCTTTAGACATTTATAAGCATTGATAAGATTCCCTCTCAGTCTCTTCTTCTCCAGGCTAACCAGTCCCAGGTCTTTCAACCTTTCCTCAGAAGAGAGATGCTTCTGTCCTCTAATCATCTTTATGGCCATCTGATGGACTCTCTGGTAGTACCTTGTCTGTCTTGAGCTGGGGAGTCTAGAACTGATTGCAGTACTCCAGATGGGGCCTCACTAGGTCAAAGCCGAGTGGGAGGAGAAAACCTCCTTTGACCTGCTGGCCACACTCCTGTTGATGCACTGCAGGATATCATTGGCCTTCTTGGCCACGAGGGCACATTGCTGGCTCATGGTTAACTTCTTGTCCAACAGGACTCCCAGGTCCTTCTTTGCAGGGGTGCTTTCTAGCAGATCAGCCCCCAACTTGTACAGGTGCAGGGGGTTATTCCTCCCTAGGTGCAGAACTGCACACTTGCCTTTGTTGAACTCCATTAGGTTCCTCTCCACTCAACTTTCCAGCTTGTGCCGATCTCTCTGAATGGCAGCACAGCTTTCTGGTGTGTCAGCCAGTCCTCACCGTTTTGTGCCACCAGCAGACTTGCCGAGGGTACTCTCTCTCCCCTCATCCAGGTCATTGAATATGTTGAACAAGACCGGGCCCAGCAGTGACCCCTGGGGAACACAGCTGGCTGCAGGCTTCTGACTAGACTTTGCACTACTGATCACAACCCTCTGAGCTCTGCATCCAGCCAGTTCTCAATCCACCTCGCTGCTCACTCATCTAACCCATAATTCCTAAGATCGCCTGTGAGGATGTTACGGGAGACACTGTCAAAAGCCTTGCTGAAGTCAAGGTAGACAACATCTGCTGCTCTCTCCTCGTCTATTTAGCCCATTATGTCTTCGTAGGCTATCATATTGGTCAAGCATGATTTCCCCTTAATGAATCCATGTTGACCACTCTTGATAACCCTCTTTTCTTTTTCTCCAGTAGAATTGGAGCTACTGCAGACAATAGTCTCCTGGGAAAAGGACTGTAAATGTTAAGGAACATTACTGATGAGAGATGAAAGGGAGAGATAAAAGGGACCAGGGGGTTAAGTTTCCTCTTATATTACAGTGCTAATTAGAATAGCGGAAGAGCTGCCTTCCACTGTAGCTCAGGCTAAAGCTGAGCTTCTACAGGGTAGTCAGAATGTGTACTTGACAGCAAGCTTCTTCATAGAGAGGCTTGTGAATAGCGTAGTGGGCAGAATTAGTGCTGTCTTCTATTTCTGGATATTACCTATATCCGTTTATGCTTTGGAACACAACGTCCATCTGTTCTGCAGAGAGTATCTGCTCCTCTCTGAAAAGAGGTATGGTGAATTGACCCACCTTGGGATTCTCTCTCTGTCGTAGCAAGGGATGCTCGGGTATTGTAGGCAAGGAAGGCTTGAGTGTGCTGTTCAGTGCAAGGGAGTCTGCAGAGGGAAATTAAGTTGGTGTGGCAGAGTGATTAGAGCAGAATGACAGAGACTGGCTTCCTGGTGTTGGGCAGGAATGCAGATGGGGAAGCAGTGACCCTTGAAGCCATCTAAAATAAATAGCTGCCTTTCAGAGGTCAGTTATTGGTCTGCACAGGCACCCTGTGCAGCAGAGACATGATTAAAAGACCTGCCTTGTCTGGGACGCATTGAAGACAAGCACCTTATTTTACTGGAGGGTCCTGGCACTAGATAATTGCCTGATGGTGCAGCAGTTTGCTGCAGACCCCTGCCCTGGCATCTGGCTGTGGGTTGCTCTGCACGTGCCTGGTTGTTTCCATGAGTTGTGCTGGTAGGTGACTGACACCAAGTTTCCTTTCTCATGTTTCAGGAGTTGTTGGCCAGATGCTGCTGGATGCTGACAGGGGAAAGCTGATTCAGAGACAAGCAGCCCGAAATGTTTGGACACATCATCACTTTGGATCTGTAAGTCCTTGTTTGAGGGAAGGTTGCCTGGAGGCACTGTGAGTATGTCAGTGTCTCTGGAGATTCTCACATTGTGAGGGTAGGTTTCAAATCCCAATATCTTTTCCAGGTAGGCGGGGATGAGGTGGCAGGTAGAAGAGTTGCTGACTTTAGAGTAGGAGGCAGGACAGTCCTGTGTGAGCCTGAGGAACTGTGTGCTGAGAGACAGGGAAGCCTCCGGCATGTTCATTTTGAGCACTTCTGCAGTGGAAACGTGCGTGGACCCATGGGTGCAGCTGTTCCTGGAATCCTCTGCTTGTCTGCCAGCCCATGTTGCTGGTGGTTTTGCCTTGATTCTGAACCAGCTTCTGCTGAGGGTTTGTGGAAAAGCAGATTCAAACTACTCTGGCCTGGTCTTTCCTGAAGGTACATGTTCTCCTTCCCTCTCTGCTTCTCCCCCAACCCCTGTACAATACAGCTTTACCCCACAGAGTAGTTACACTGTTGTGAAGCTGTTTTTCCTGTGCTAGTCAAGACCCGACTCTAGCATTGTAGTAAGAAAAGGAACCAGACAGCTTGTTGGGGCAAGGCCAGCACTAGGGTACCTCTTCAGTTTGTCTTGGCAAAGCTAGAGTTTGCGTGGTCCTGGTTGCCTGCCGGCTCCATTCACCTTCAGTCTTGTCTATCCCTGTGTGTGTACAACTGCTCCACGCCCTGTGCTCCTGTTCCACCTCCCAGGGCTTGGTGCCATTGACAGGGAAGAAGCAGCACAGCAGCAAAAGTGCATCAGGAAAGGGAAGGCTCCACTGCAGTCTCTTGTGCCACTGGTAAGAGTGATGGCCACAGAACTGCGTTCTTATAGCTGCAGCCGAGATCAACCCAATTTTGTTCTTGTAGTGATGAGTACCCTGGACTTTGAACAGAGAGGCAGGTTGTTTCTGAACTTGTGTTGTATCCTGGGCTGGCTGGATGCTGTTTAACAAAAGCCTGTTAGCAGCAAGGTCGAGTGTGGTGTACTGCTTGCTGGAAGTCAGAGAGTAGCTTACCGCCTTGTCTTGTGGAGGTGTGGGTTATCACAGCTGTAGGCACAAGGATGTAATGTTTTGGCTCAACCAAGAGTGATAATTGCCAGCTCATTCATAGGTGAGAAGCACTGGCTTAAAAGGATGAGTGAGGTAATTGTTACCATTACCCAGATTCTGTTCTGAAGGATTCACAGTTAGCATCCCTCTGCAGTAGTGGGGAGGAGTAGCTGGGAGAGTCCCATTTTACAGGAGGTTTGTTTAGTCAGTCCTGGAATCAAGGTTACCTTGAAGCTATTGCTTCATGAATTTTGAGTTTGTGTGGTCCTGGTGTCCTGAGTGCCTTGGACCAGATGCCTTTCTGGCTCTTGCTGGGTTATGTGGCACCACCATCCTAAGTTAATTTAATTTACTTTCAGAAGATCTGATATGGATTGGGGCAGCCACCTGGAGTGAGGTAACCATCCAGTTGTCCTTGGTTGTAAACATTCACTACTCCTTACATATTTATGGGATGAGATTTCAAATGGGTTGTGTTGATGGATGCTAAGCTATTTGTTTCTCCTTTTCAGGGCATCTGAATGAGTGTCCCTGCTTCAGGAAGCTTCAAATTTGATCACAGGCTGGTAAGTGCTCAGGTCCTTATGAGCTAGAGAAATGATGGTGATTTCAGCTTGGGATATCTCCATGCACATCTCCTGTCCTTAGCCTGGCAGGAATTGACGGAAGAATCCCTAGATCACTTGCTTGATGGAGGGGTGTTGACAAACACATTTCTACTCAGGATTTCAGCATTCCCAGCAAGTCAGACTCATCTGTTTTGCTTGGGAATGCAGTGGAATGTGGGTTTGGTATGCTGGATGTGATTTCTTTTCTCTAAAGCATTAGAGATCTCTTCAACTTCTTGAGTGTTTTTAAGGAGAAGGGCCCTTGAGGGAATGACCACAGTAAGGGGGAGTTTCCAGCATTCTGATAGTGGAAATTTACAGGTTAGTCCTAGGAAGTTGTTTGTGTCTGTGGATAAGTTTGAGAAACTTCTGTGAGCTTGTATTTTTAGCTGAGTGAAGGACAGCATGCAGATGTTCCTTGAAGTGTAAAGCTTGTTGTGGCTTGGAGCTGCTCTGTGCATGGTGCAGACACCTCACACTTGCCAGTCCTCCCAGGGAGCTCAGTCTAAGTGTGAAGATGGGACAGTTAGGCAGGAGAGGGTAAGGACTGGAGAGAATTCTTGTAGCTCCATTTAGACGCTCAACATGTGAAACTCCACTGGCCAAAACACAAGGGAAGTGAAGTCTGCTAGGTCACTGGCCCAGTAGTATCCATTGACTGCCTTGAGGGTATGTGAATGGGAATCAGATGGCCCTGAATGGAGAAGAGGGGAAAGGGTAATCTGAATTGAAGCGGGTCTGCACTTTGAAGTGCTGCATGTCAGGCGCTCATGATTGTAGAGGTACTAGGCTTGATCAGTGTTAGGATCCAGCAAGGGAAAGGGGAATGAGAAGTGGGTGCTTACCCCAGATATAAGGTGACTATGAACAGTGTATATATCATCATTGGAGAAAGTCTGGTATTGGGCTCTGCAGGGACTGCTTGGTGTCTCCAGCACTTCTTGTCTTGTATACAACAGGATGGTTGAAAACCTGGCTGCATGGGGGGAAGTCTTCCTGCCTTCCACTGCAGTCCCAAAGTGGTGGAAAGGAAGGAGATTCTTCCATATGCACGAGATAGCTGCTTCCCTTCTACCCCATTTTTTGCTCTTGTACTGCAACTGCTCTTCCAGCAGGAAGAATCTTGTCCAGCATGGGTGGGGTGAAGGGACCAATGTGGTCCTTCTGCTAGTGTTACTGCTGCATGTTGCAAAATCTGGCCTTAGGTACCAATGTCAGTGGTGTTGCTCCCTAATTTGATGCCACCTGTGACTTGGGTGTAGTGTTTGTTTTTTCTGACAAGAGTGAGCAGTTGTGATAGTATGATACCTCCTGACAAGCCTCCTGTGGTCTCCTCCATTTAAGTTCCAGTGCAAGCCAAAAACTTCTGGGTTTGGGCTCTTTAATGGCTGGAGTCTCCTCCCACAGAGTCTCTGCTGACAGTGACAGCACATGATCAATAACTCCTGCTCCAGCTGTCACTGCTGCCTGTAAGGCTTGCAGTTTCCATATTGGAAAAGGCCTTTCCTAAAGAGCCTAATCAATATGCTGCTGTGAGGTCTGTCCTCGTTTGCTATATATAATCCGGACACACACACAAACTGCGTGTGTAGAGGCGGGGAGAGATGTTCCAGCCCTCTGCTTTCCCTGGCTGGGAGAAGAACACAGCTACCTCTTACTTTGCTCCCTCTCCTGCAGCTGCTGCTCAAGGCTTGTGGCCACATCCTTTCCTTGCTCTATTAGCACTCTGCATGGGGACCTGCTCTGGGATTCCAGGGGAGCCACATTCCTGCTGGGTCACTTCTAGGGTTCGATGGAGCGCCTGTGACTGTCTCTTCTGTGCACTTTCTGCTGTTGGTAGGTAACCCGCTTTTGGAGCCACGCAAGTGGAAGGATGTCGAGCACAGCTCCATCGAAGAAGCCTTACCGCAAGGCGCCCCCGCAGCATCGTGAGGTCCGCCATGAGGTACCCATCATCCGTGATGACCAGGATGGAGTGATCTTGGCCGAGCAGAGTCAGGTAACGGCTTGCCGGGTGGCAAAGGGCTTAACACCATTGCACCAGCAAACAGGGTTTAATTACACCAAGGCAGGCCAGCTCAAGCAGGCAGAGGGGTTTGAGGTTTGCAACCTGAACTTCTCATCGTGGTCCCTCGAGTCCAGCAGTGAGAAGGAAGTGACAGGGTGCAGAGCAGAGTTGAACATCAAGAGCCAGACTGTTTCACCAGCACTTCCATGTGGTGGGAAGATGGGGCAGCAAAGTGGGAAGCGGTGCCCAAACCGCAGCCGTGGGCACCTCAGCAAATTTGTGAGCCGTAGTATGGAGACAGTTGTGGCATCTGGAGATGAAAGACACCATCCCACTTGCTCTTTTAAGAGCAGAAGCCTGGAACGCTCACTTATGTTTAAAGAGCCTCCTGAAGTCCTGACACCAAGGAAGTTTCGGGTCTCCTCTACACACCTGCCTCTCAAAGGGATCCTGAAGCAGACCAGCATGACAGGCCCATGCCCTGAGAGCTTACGCAAGTCCCGCTCAGTAGAGACGCTTTCCCATGGCCGCAGCTCAAAGAAGTGCAGTGATCCCCAGCTCTGCCTCAGCCGCAGGGAGAAGTGCTCACTGGAGCACAGCAGCAGCACCACTGACTTTGTAAAGCGCAGAGAGAAGATCACAGAGGAAAAACTGCAGTTCTCCAAGTTCCTGGATGAGATTACCCAGCGCGTGCTGAGTCCCAACCGCTTGCGTTCACCGGGAGAGACCAGGGGAGCAGAACAAGACCAAAACTCTCCAGTTTTCCCCAGAAGCTCTGTGCCACAAGGCCAAAGTGAAGGTCACCTGCAAGGGGTCAAAACAAAGCGTGCAACTGAAAAATCCCCCTACTCAAGCAGAAGAAAAGCAGAAAAGAAATGTGAGCTGTTGGGAGTGGCTTCATGCCTGAGAAAGTGTGCTGAGGAGCCTGAGAGAGCTTCCAGACTAAGAAAGAAACCCATCCTTGGGAGGAAGGACAGTAAGGAAAAACTCCTTTCCTTGGAGGGAAGGGTAGTAGATCTGTGTCAGTATGAGCTGCAGAAGCGGGGGCTGGCAGGGACATCCTCTGGGCAGCAGCACTCACTGTCTCCATGGAAAAGCAGTGCAGAGGGCAGAAGGGATGAAAGCAGTCCCTGTTCACAGCTATTGCAGCCACACCATCTGTGTGCTAAACTTGGGCAGAAGCGTGCAGAGGAGCCGAACTACCCAGAGAAAGGATCCTTCTCCACTCCAACACGCTGGAGTCGGGAGGAGAGGCCTACCCCATCTAGATCCTCCCCTTCCTTCAGCCTGGCACTAAACAAGGTAGGTGCCAGGGCCACCAGCTCACAGACAGGGGTCTTGCAAAGGCCAGATCTCCCACCTGGATCTCTAGTCTGTAATGCAAATGGGGAGAGTGAAAGCAGTCTCCCCAACCTCATGTTCTGGGTGCTTAATAACCAGAAGCTGCTCTCTTGTAGATGCCATTCATGGCTATTCTTCAGGTTGGGTATATCATCCTGTGAGAAATTGGCTTCACTTTGCCCCCATGAGTTAGGAAGGCAGGAGCTGGTGCTGTTCTCCCTGCTGCAGACCTTCCAAGTGTTTGCAAGTTGAAGGGCCTCCCTTCATTTGAAGAAGGCATGTGCAGAAGGCAGGCAGCTCTGTTGTCAGGAAGTGTTGGGCTGCTCCCGGTGCTTTCTGTGTGCCCTGTGACTGGCTCTTTTGGGGTACTAGATCTTTATATGATGGCTGTTTCAGGTCTTTGTAAGCCTTCTGCTCTTTTCTCCAGCCCACTTTGTGGCCATCACTTCATTTTAATAGGAATTGCATTGTCCCCTTTGCCTAGCATCTGCTAGCATCTGCTCTGTGTTTGTAGGGGTGGGGGAGGCAGTTACTAGATAATTCTGCATGAATTAACCAATTGCCATATGGGGTGAGGAAGTAAGAAAAGAGTGGCTTGATGCTTTATTTGCCTTTAGGGACAGGAGGATGTATGCAGGTGATAAGGACCATCAATTTAAAACATGAATTCATGAAGGAAGCAGCCTTATGATGTCCTAGGGCCAGTACTGGGGGTAGTTTTGCCTTCTGTGATATTGCTAGTAACTCAACAGCTTCATGAATGACTGTGTGTGGCATGACCTCTCAGCCTAGAGTTGACTGTGACGCTTAACAGACAATCTAAAGAGTGTCAGTGCTTTAAGTTTGTGCAGTGCTCTTGGTACCAAGCACCAAAAGTAATCCATAGGTAGCTTGGACTTTGTTAGAATGGTCACAGTCTTGGGCTTTCACAGAAAATGTGGTTGCTTCTGGTGCTAATTAAATCTGTTCCAGCCATGCTGGCAGGCAGCAACCATCTCACAGGTTAACGCAGAGTGCAAAGGAAGTGAGAATAGCTGTACACTTGTCACTGTGTGGTCTCCTTGTTCTGCAGGTCTCTGCTCCAGCCATCTCTGGGTATCTTGCCCAGAATGTTTCTTTCTTTCCCAGATGTTTCTGACCTTTGGTGTTTTTTCTGCCTTCCCAAAATAGTTACATTGGCTGGTTTGAGGTCTACAGAAAGAAACTCCTTTTCACATCATAATCTGGATGGTGTAAATGGTGGACCCATTTTTCAGCTCCAAAATGATTTTCTCTTATTCTTTTTATGGGGCTTCAAGGGTGTTGTTATTGCTGTGTTGACAATTTAATCCTTAGCATATGCTGGCCTGTGAGATTCCTGCTACCCATTAACTGTGGGTGTAGAGTAGCCTGAAACACCAGCTAAGGTAATGATGGTACAAGAAATGCTAAGGTTGCACCATGGAGAATAATGTTACCTAACATGTGTGGTGGTTTCTAGTCCAGCTCTGTTACCCTGAACCAGAACACACAGACTGTCTTGGTATCAGACAGCTGAGTGGTGTGTACAGATCCTGGGCATTCTAAGCTTGCCTAGCCTGACCTGTCAGAGCAGGTGAGGAAGAGTCATAAGTATGGTTTAGCGACCAAGATTCTGCGCTTTAGGACGGTGTGAAACCACTTCTTCCTTTGAAAGAATCTCACAATTCTTTTCTTCCCTATGCAGGAGCCTTTGACGGATGCAGAAAGGATGAAGTAAGTGTCCCGCTTCCCCTTTATGCTTGTCATACTGCAACTGTGTGGGTGCTGATTCCTCCCATCCTGCCTGTGCCACCTGCACGGCAAAGCTGACTAGCCCTGTGGGCTCCTCTCAGATCTGCAGTATTCCTGGGTCATGTGGGCAAAGCTTTAGTCTCTGCCTTGCTAACCTCTGCCTTGCATGTCTGTCCCCCTGGAGAGGGAGGGAACACAGAACCTTAGCGCAGGTGCAGGTAGGAGGAGTTGGTAGGTGTGAAAGAAAGTAGGAGATGAAACCTTTAATACAGGGGGAGAGGGGAGCGCCATTTTTAAAGTCTTCTTGTTGTTGCCGTGTTTTGGTGTAAGCCACCAGATGCAGTTTGCAGAGACCTGCTACTGACTGAGCATGAGGGCTGAGCCCTGTGGTGGTGTGGCGCGCAGACAGCTGCTAGCATTGAGCTCCAGGCCATAGTGAGGAGCAAGCTTGTGCTGCCAGAGAGAAGCTGTGCTTCTGGGTTTCTTTGAGCAACTGAGCACAAAGGAATGAAAAACAACAGGAAATCCTTTTGACCACCAGGCATGTCCTGGCTGGGAAGGAACAGAGCAGTTTGTGTTGGAATGGGGTTGAGTGGCAGCTGTGATCACATCTGTACACGTACCCCACCACTTCTGCTTCTGGGCTCAAGGTTGTATCGAGTCCTCTCTCCACCACCTATTAGAGGTGTGAGGGCTTTTGAACAGTTTTGAGGGAGAAGTTACTTTACTCTTTTTGCCTTCAACTTTTCTAAGCTGAACTGTGATAAATTATTGAGCGGGTTTAATTCACCAGCGAGGGACATTGGAGCTGTGCAGCTCATCTGGCTAGTGGCTTTATCCAAGTACTGTAACCTGAGAGGGAGCTGGGAGCCGTGGCTGTCCAGCTGGCATGTGCTCCTTTGCCCCTGCTCCAAGAGAGTCTGAGTCTCCTTCTCCTGACAGAGATGCACTTCTCGCTATGTGTGCTGGAGTCTCCCGCCGGTTCAGTCCTGGACTTCCTGGGGCCCCTACGTGGGGCCTTGGGCCCTAAAGCAGGGCAGTGGGGTGGGGGTGCTGGTGTGGAGTTCCCCATGTGCACCCCTATACCTTGTTCCTGTGTGCCCCAGGCTGTTGCAGCATGAGAACGAGGAGTTGCGTCGACGGCTGACGTATGTGACTAACAAAATGGAGGCGATGGAGAGGGAGCTGGAGTCAGGTCAAGACTACCTGGAGATGGAACTGGGCCAGAACCGTGAGGAGCTGGAGAAATTCAAGGACAAATTCCGTAGGTATGGAAAAGGAAAGGAGACAGATAGAGTTAGAGAGATCCCTCCCACTAAAGACTCCCTCAGCTGCTGTGAGCAGGCTGTTGTGTAAACCAAAGGCATGCTGCATCCTCAGGTGCACCCTCAGGCAGCAGGGGAGTTAAAGGCTCTGCAGCCATTACTTTAGGATACCGTGTAGGAATGCTGTCAGCACAAGGGACTGACATCACAGGCAATTCTCCATCTATTGGATGTAAGGCAGGGTCCAGCTTGTATGGTTACCCCACGACTGTGAAAAGAGCCACTGATGGCTGCAAGAAAATACATCACCACTTTACCTGACTTTTACCTCAGTCAAAAATCAATGCCAGTCACTGATTACGTGCTTATATGTGATACAGCTTGGAGGAGTCCTCCAAAGTCATTCACACCCTCCCCTGCAAGATCCTTTCACCCAGCCAAACCTCATCTTGCCTCCAGTAACTTAGGGATCTGAAGGCCATTATGTGGCAGAGGTGAGGTGTAGTTAATATGATTAGCTGTTTCAGTGCCATGAATACCAGTCTTTCTGGAGTTGTGGAGTTGGTGGTTTGCTTGGCAGCCGTGAAGGGGACTTGAGCAGGTGTCTGAGATCCATTCCCACGTATATCTTGTTTGTGTAGGTTGCAGAACAGCTACACTGCTTCCCAGAGAACCAACCAAGACCTGGAGGAGAAGCTGCATGCCCTGGTAAGTTCCCTGTCAGTCGCCACAGAGAGGAGGTGGGAGAGACCTGTGTGTTAGGAGCAGATGGGGGAAGGGGCCCTGGCCTTGCCCAGCAGATATGGCAGTGGGTGAGGGGTGAGATTCTGGCTGTGACCATCTCCTTGCCATTCAGGCTGGTATCATGAACTGGTTTCTTGATTGACTGAGCCCTTACTTGGTCATGCACGTGAGCTTTGGTTCCCCTCAACATAATTGCATGATATTCCGTCATGTTGCTTCAGTCCCTCTCAAAATGCTAGGGATGTGTCAGCCAGTCTTGGGGTGGTCATCCTGGGGGGACGGGGGCAGTCAGAGCGGAGCCAATGTGCCTGTATGTCTGTTGTGTGCATTCATAACACTCATGGCTGTTTCTTTTCTCTCCCTTCCCCTCTCTCTCTCTTTCTCCTCCCCACGCTGCCGCTGGCACACACTGGGCGCACTCACCTCTCAGGCCTCTCTCAGCCAAAGCTGGATTTTTGCAGTTGCGTCTTTTCGTTTGTGTGTTTTTTCTTTCCTCTTTACGTGTCTCAGCCTGTTGGTTTCATTGTCAGTCCCACATACACCATCCCAGGTGGAGGGGCCCCAGCCCTCGTCCAGCCAAGGGCTCACCTGGTATCCAGCAGCTGCCCGTGGATGCAGCAGGTCCTAGCTTGCAGTGCTCCATCTTAAGAGCGTTTGACTCTGATCCAGCTGGAGCATGGCGTGCTGGGATGTGGTGCCCATAAGCTGTGGCACTGCACAAGATGCAGATGGCTGTGAGCTTCATTTGCTCCCTTTTCTTCCCCTTCTGGGCTCTGAGCAGGCAAGTTCCACAGCTGAGATGCTGATTGCCTCCGTATAGTCCAGGATGAGATTTTTTTTTTTTTGTTGTTTCTAGCACTTTAATTTCTTAGGTTAATATTCACTGTTGTGGTGCCTGGAGAGACTGCGTACGTGGGAAGCATTGTCTTCCCCTACCCCCTTGTGTCACTGTGCCATGCCCCTGATGCACAGTTGGGCCCTGGTGGTCACCACCTCAGAGCACCCTAGCCCCGTGTTGGAAAGAACTTCTTGAGAAGGGAGTGGCTTGGATGTTCTGAGCTGTTGCCACTCTCTGCTCTTGCGTCTCAGTCTCTATCCACCCTGTGACTGTTCGGGAGTCTAGAGAGGCAAGATAGCCTGCTTTAGGAAGGACATTAACTGAGCTCCAGATTAAGCTACACAGGTCCTTTTTGTTACTTAAGCAAGGCTTAAACTCTTCCAATATGTCGCCCTCTCCCTCACAGACAGGCCTTTTGTCCATTCAGCATGGACTGCTGGACCTTTATGGACCTGTTGCCCCAAAGAAAAGGGCTGGCTGTCACCAGCTCAGAGCTCTTTGCTGCTCAAAACCACTAGCTTTCCACCAGGCACCATATGAAGCAGAGCAGAGAGGGAACACAGTTGTGCTGCAAGTAGAGATACTGCATTAAGGAGATTCAAACAGCCTGTGGTCTCTGTAAAGACCACAATGGCTGGCTCCATTTGGCCCTTGGAGTCCCTCCCTTAGTAAGGAGCCAGAGCGTCCCCCCTGTCTGTCTGTCTGGAAGTTTTTGTATCCCAGCTGAACATGTCATTGTGCTATGCTTGGGCTGAGGTGGGTGGTGAACCCAAGTTCTTCTGTGCTGGGGAGATTTACACCTGATGTTTTTGCATCCCAGATTAAAAAGGCAGAGATGGACCGCAAGACGCTGGACTGGGAGATTGTAGAGCTCACTAATAAATTGCTTGATGCCAAAACCACCATCAATAAGCTGGAGGAACTCAATGTAAGTGTCTGCAAATGGCTGCGCAAGTGTGTGAGGACAGGGCTTTTCCTCTTGTTCAAAGTCATCAGTGTAAAGGAGCATGTGAACGACTTCACTGTGTACGAAAGTGTGAGAGCTGCACACAGCATTAGGGACAGACAAACAGAAAATGGTCTGAGGGGTTGCACAAGAGCTGATCTTTAAATTTGATGTATTTGCTCTTTTGAGCTTAGGGTTTGACCTGAGTCCAGGCTGTACCAATG
Organism: Phaenicophaeus curvirostris; assembly: GCF_032191515.1. NCBI lineage: Eukaryota > Metazoa > Chordata > Aves > Cuculiformes > Cuculidae > Phaenicophaeus > Phaenicophaeus curvirostris. The sequence continues at coordinate 71,751,659 of NC_091393.1, read as the reverse complement.
GAGGGGTCATTTACTCTAGAGCTGGAAGAGAGCTGGTACCTTTTCTACACCATTAATATACAAATTATTTGATCTACTGCTTGTTTGTATTAACCTCTCTTAGGTCCCTCCAGTCTGTCTGAAAGATGCTTGACATCAGGCAGTGTCTTCAGGCACGGCTGAGAGCTCTGGGATGGGATAGCAAATGTGGTGGGACCTTTGGAGATCATTAAATCCCCAGAGGGAGACAGGTTTGCTACACTGACAGTGTGTGTGCCTGCAGCAAGGGCTGGAGTTGAAAGGGACACCTTGGCTCAGTTGTAAGAAAACAGCATAGGGGTGCGGAGAGGAAGGAATGGTAGGTGCCCTTGCGACTGATCCATCAGATGCTGCCTCCTGCTTCTGTTCAAGCAGCATCTGGTCAGCTGGCACCTCTTGGGGTAAGAGGTCAGACCAATCTGATGCTGTTGCACACCTGTGTCCTTTCTTTCAGGAACGCTATCGACAGGACTGTAACCTTGCAGTACAGCTGCTCAAGTGTAACAAGTCCCACTTCAGGAACCACAAGTTTGCTGATGTGAGTAACAGTCCTGCTGAGGTGGGGAGGAAGGGTTCCTGTCCTCTGCCTGCATCTTGCTTTCTCTGCTGGACTGTTGGCCTCTCATCCTTCAGGCTCATATGAGGGGCGATGCCTGTTCCCACTCCCACTGAGAAGGCAGGACAGAGCCTCTGCCAGCTCATCTTTCACACCAGCTCCATTTCACAGCTCAGCCAGGAGCTGTTATAAAAAGCACAATAACCTTGAATTTGATAGCCTGATGGGTGCCTGATGGGAGCTGGCAGGAAGACAGACCTCTCTCTTACCCTGCTCTGTCCCCTTCCTCACCTGGCCACATAGAAGAGCCGTGCTACCTGAGAAAGAGTCAAGCAAGTAGTCTGCTTCACTACTTGCACTGGAAAGTGTGAGAGGCAGCTTTCAGGGTATCATTTAGCCCTCCTGAATGGGTTAAGTTGGTACCAACTCATACTCTATCTTATGGGGTTTGTTCAGCTCAATCTGCCCTCAGGATGGGCAAAGACAGGGTTTACACCTTTCATATTAGTAGCATCACTTCTTCAGTTGGAAGTATCATTCAGGCCCTTAACCTAGCTCTCTTTGTTGTACCCATAGTGTCCAGCCCTTTTTGCGTTCCTCTAGGCAAAACCATGTGCTTGTCTTTTTTAGCTTAGCAGGTGACCACTATGTCACCCTCCCCCATTGTGTCTCAAATTAGCACTCTTGAGGTCAGTGTATCAGTTACTGCTGGAGTAACCTTGACCTCTCTCCCAGCTGTCTCCCCTCCCTGGAGCATTGAATTCTGTGCCACAGAGTGCCACGTCACACATGGCTGCCATGGGGTGAGGGGATTGGTGCTGAGCAGCTGTGCAGACGGTCTGCCTCGCAGCCAGCTGTTGCCATGCAATGTGCCTTGCATCCTCAGCTTTGGACATAGTTTTCTTCTGGCTGTGTTTGGACAGACCTTCCTGTGCTACTGAGTGTCTTGTGAAGCTCTGCTTTCCACATCGTGCACTGTGTGGGTGTAGTGGCCGAGGTGAGAGCAGTGTGGCAGGGTGATGGGGCAAGTAGTAGCGCCCGTATGCATGAGGAGGAGCACTGCTTACCCCTTGTTGAGACCCCAGTCTTGCAGCTTCGGTAATAAACCCCATATTTCCCTCTCTGAAATGGAGAGAGTGAGGATGAGGTGGTGAAGTGGGTGGGAACAAGGGAAGGCATCGATTCTGGTCTGTGGGCAGGCTGCCAAGATGGCATGGCAGCAATTACCACATTCAGGGAGCACTGTGGATCCTGGCACTGGGGGCTGTTGAGTCACCTCAGTGCAACCACCAGCTGATTTTCCACAGATCAATAGACCTCTTCCTAGCATGTGCTGGCTGGACCTTGTCTCTCTGCTCGCAGGCATTGAGGATTGAGCCTGTGTGCAGTCTTTCCTTGTTCTCTATGCAAAATGGGGCCTGTGAACCGTGGCCTAGAAACGCGACTGGTATGACAGCTAGAGAGCCTTGTTAGTCCCTCACCTGGGACGGGTTTGCTTTGAAAGGAGATATATTTCCTCAAGGCATATATGTGAATGTTAGAGTCAAGATAAGGAGTACAAAGTACACGTGAAGGTTGGTTAGAAAGGGCAGATTATTTGACATGCATGGCAGCCCCCTTTTAACGTCTTTTTCCTTCTCCTTAGCTTCCCTATGAGCTGCAGGACATGGTCAACAAGCATTTGCACAGCACTCAGGAGTCCTCAGGCCCTGGTCAAGAGACAGTCCACACATTGGCTCCATCTGATGTTGTGCCCACCTCAGTCATTGCCAGAGTCTTGGAGAAACCAGAATCCCTGGTTCTGAATTCAGCCAAGTCTAGCAGTGGCAGCTGTCCCATGGCTGAGGATGTCTTTGTGCATGTGGACATGAGTGGAGCCCCTCCTGATGCCTGCAACAGCACGGGGCAGATGGGGAAGGAGGGAGGAGATGTGGGGAAACAGCAGAATGGTGGCTGCAAGCCTCAGAGCAGCGTGGAAAACATGCCAGAGGAGGTGCCTGCCTTTGAGAAGCTAAGCCCATACCCTACACCCTCACCTCCCCATCCTATGTATCCTGGGCGCAAAGTGATTGAGTTCTCTGAGGACAAGGTAAGGATCCCAAAGAACAGCCCCCTGCCCAACTGTACATATGCTACACGCCAGGCCATCTCCCTCAGCCTGGTACAGAGCGAAGATGAGAGCTGCGACAGGCACCACGTGCTCCCCAATAGCCCTGCTTCAGAAGGGTGCCGTTCGGCCTCTAGCTGTTCCTGTCAGCAGTCCCCCAAAGTAGCCAGGGCTCATGGCTCTTCCCAGAGCAGCCCATTCAGCAGCCCTCCTCAAATCCCGAGCGCCTTTGCCAGCTCTGCCAGCTCCGAAGAAGACCTGCTGGCCAACTGGCAGCGGATGTTTGTGGACAAGGCACCCCCCACCTCAGAGCAGGTGCTGATGAACCGCACGGCCTTCAGCCGTGACACAGCCCCTGAGCTCCAGAAGAGGTTCAGCCGCTCCATGCAGGAGCTGGGTAGGGCAGCCTCGGCCTACTCGGATGGTGAGGAGTCTGCACAAAGCTGCAGCTGGACCGTGAGCCGAGACTCAAGCGTGGACACAGACAGCACTGAGTCCAGAGCCCGAAGGAGCCATTTCTCCTCAGACTATGGTACAGATTTCTCCCAGGATGAGGCCCAGAAGCTGTTGCAGGGAAGCGGTGGAGGCACTGCTGAACCTGGAAGCCCCTCACCAGAGAAGCACAAGGATTATGTGGACCTTGGCTTTCCTGAGAGCCCAGCTGAGGAGAGAGAAATGTTACTCCAGGGAAGCAGGGAGATCAACCAAGGAAGTGTCCAAGAGGAAAGTGGAGAAGGCAAGGTCAAGCTTCCCTTCAGTCGGCCACACCGCAGCCCCAAGAGGATGGGAGTCCACCACTTACATCGCAAAGACAGTCTGACACAAGCCCAGGAGCAGGGCAACCTTCTCAGCTGAGGCAGGGCAAGAAGCAGCAACGTGCTACAGAGGTGCGGGCTGCCACCGTCAGTCCACCGTGTGAGGGAGAAACCCCCCGCATTACCCTCCTCCCAAGGGGGCTCTGCTCTAAATTTTATATTTATTCTCTTCTTTTGCTACCTGGAAGAGCTGAGGTTGCCCTTCCCTGGCACCTCAGACCCGCAGTACCAGCACACACAGTGTGCAGAAGCACACCCACTGCCCTGGCACACTCGCAGCTCTCTTCACAGCCTCACGCTGGTGCCTGTACCGAAGCTCATTCTTGGTGCCCCTCGTCCTGGTGCCTGTGCCTCTTTATGCTCGCATCTTTCTTCCCCCTTCCCACTCAGGTACCTGAGGCCCTGCGTGCTCTCATGCTGGTTGCTCACAGCTGCTCTGCTGTCTTTTAACTTCTGCCACAGGGCAGAGTGCCTGCGTGGCAGTGTCTGATTCTGTGGGAGCCTGCAGGGTCCACGAGTGGGGCATGAGGACTCTCCCAGCGGATGGCATTGGGCCCCTGGGGATGTGTCTCATCTTCCTGCTGGGTTTCGTTTTCCTCAGCTGCCCTTTGGGTGGTTCTTCAGAATCTGCCTCTGCAGGTCTCCACCGCTTGGCTCCTGCACCAGGCTCAGCACCTGGCCTCTGCTGAGGCAACACACGGATGCGGGTGCTGTGGCATGGGGCACGGGTGCTGCCTGCTGAGGTGGTTCAGGGAGGCGTTTGCCTGCTGGGTGCTGGGATTTGTGCTTGTGTGTCTTCTCCCTCACACCTCTTCTCCTGCTCTCTGTGCTGTTGTTTTGTTTGAACGGTGCTGACGCTTTGCTCTTGGGTGGGCTGCTTTCTTCTTTCCAAGCCTTTGGTTTTGGGGTGTATTATTTTTTTTTTTCTCCCCACCCTGCATAAACAGACACAGCTGTTGGCAGCCAGTCTGATGACTGCGCTGAGGGTGTGTTGAGGAGGCTCAGCTCTCGGAGCTGTGCTTCCTTCTGATCCCTGCTTCCAGCCTGCAGAAACCCCTCCAGACTTGAGAACAAGTTCTCACCCTGGGCGAGCAAGGTGTGAAGGACACTACTTGGCTTTTCTGGGCAGGGCTCGGTGCAAGGGCAGCGTGCTGAGGAGCTGCTCCCTGTAGATGTACTACCTCACGGCTCAGCAGCAGCGCTTTGCCAGGGTCTCCTCACATGCTCCCTTCTCTGGGGGGTTCCAGGCTGGCTCTGGCGTCTCTCCAGGGCCTCCTCCTCTGGGCAGGACCTCTCTGTGCGTTTTTCCTAGTGTAGTGTGAGATTGTGTGACTTTTCTTCGCAGTCTTCTGTGCTTGGTGTCTTGTTTGGGGGGAGGGAAGGGGAGAGGTCTGTAGATACAGGTATTTTTTTGAGGGCTTACTAGCCCAGGTGTTCTGTTTTTATTTTGTCCTGTGCTCTTGTCTGTCCGGTGTTTCTTGGCTTCCTCAGAGAGTGTGAGGCAGAGAATAGCCTGGTTCTCTGCCCCGGGCCCCCCTCACACCCTGCTGAATGTCCTCAGCCTTCTGGATAGTTACTGAGTTGGGTTTGTGTTGTCCTCTCACCCTACTCAACGAGGGCTCTTTGCTGGGCTGTAGGAGAGCAGCCTGCTATCCAGGAGGGAGTTCCTTTTCATACACTTACAGCAAGATGCGCAGCCAAGAGCTGCCTGGGGCCCTGCTCCCTTCCCCAGAGCCCCTGCCTCTGCAAAGGGCCTGCAGCTTGCAGCTGGGCCCAGCCAGGGCTTCAGCTCGAGCCTGGAGGCTCCAGAGCCTGTGAAAGGGAGCTGCACGTCTCTCTGGTGGCTGTGTAAGTTGGTTTGTGAGCTACTGCCTACATGCTCGCCTTGTTTCCAACCTCTAACAGTTGTGGAGCTGGATGCCACCCTCTGGCAGAGAGGTGGGACTCAGTATTTCACTACAGTATTTCACTAAACCTGTGCAAACAGGCTGGTGCTGAGAGCAGGAGCCACCTCTGAGCCTGCAGGGTGTTCCATCTCCCCTGTTCTGAATGTGGCGGTGGTATCCTTGCATTTGCTCTCATCAGCCACTCTGCTGCTGCGTTTCTTCAGCTCTTCTGCAGCGTTGCTGAGGGCTTGCACTGCCATGGCTGCCAGCTCGTGCCTCACGGACATCACCTGGGGTTGGGTGCTCAGTGAGTGAGCTCCTCTGGCTCGGAGGCTGCTCATGGACTGCCTGTGGGACAGCACAGCCGCTTGGGCAGGGGGGGAGGCATTGCCCCTCGGGGCTCAGCCCCATCTCCCCTGAGTCCTGACACGCTGCTCAGGGGACAAAACTCACTCTTGCTGAAGCTGATGGTGCTGATGGTGCTGGGCACGTAGATTTAAAAGCAAAACAGTGGAGAAATGGAGGGGTGACAAAGGGGTGCCCAGCGCCTCACCAGGCACTTTGGCTTCACGGTGTAAGGCCGCTCACAGGGGCTAAGGGGGAGCAGTGGCCTCAAGAGGAGCAGAGCCCTTTCCCAGCAGGCACAGTGCCTGCCCTCTGCACTCCTGCTCACCTCCAGCAGTATTGGCTCTGGGGCCTTGAGCTGACCCCGCCTTCAGTGTCCCAACTTCAGACTGTTAATCTGTAACTAATGTGGTTTTTTTCTGAAATTTTCAAACTGATGTATATTTTAAGACCAGAAATAAACTATTTTAAAAGTAGGTGGTGATGGCGATAGTAGTCTCTCTGTTGGTTAAGACCTTCACCAGACTGATCCTGAGCATGCTGGGGGAGCAGAGCCTCTCAGGGTACAACATCCTAAGTTTGCTGAACTATGTAAGCCACCCATTAGTTCTCCCAGGGGAGAGTGATCCTGTGACCTGTCAGCTTTCCAGGCAGCTGTGAATTCACTGCTCATCCTCAGTGCCTGCTTTGGCAGAAGCCTGGTTCAAGGCGTTTGTGCAAATCAAGTCTTCTGTGCAGAGGAGGAGTGATCTGTGGGATGAGTGGTGTTTTGCATCTGTAATCATATCCAAGCTCTGGAAACTGCTGTCTAGGTCTGAATGCAGGCAGTCACCTCAAAGATCAGACCAATCCTAGAGACCAGAATCTGTCATGCACAGCAGCACTTGTCTCTTTTGACTCAGAAGCTGACAGTGGCTTAAATGTTGTCTTTTAACGTTTCCCAGAGTTGCCTGGTTAAATGCTCTGGGCAATTTTCATGTTATTTGAAGGCTGTAAAGGCTGTAAAGGCTAGGCTTGTTCTGTCAACACCTCTGCAGTGAAGCCTGTTGTGCTGTAAGCAGGCTCAGTTATTCTGCCTACCCCACCTCAATTATTTTGGTGGCTGTCGTGTCCTGGCGCAGACCTCCATGTGCTGATCTAGGATGAGGCGTAGCTAATTCTTGTAATATTTGTTGGTTTTATTGAAGCCCAGGCTCTCACAGTTGTGCGAGAGCATCAATTCTTCATTTCAGAAACTACGTTACATGGGAACATGTAATATGCCCCCCCGCCCTCTGAGTTCACAGGAGTTTTATAATTCTGGTATCAGTATTTTCTGCTTTTCCTTTGTGTGAGGAGGGAGGATTGACATTGGTAGGACATACCCCACACAGCAAGCCCTCCAAACATGAGAGAGGGAGTTCCTGTAGAATGCCAGGAGGGACATTTGGAAGCATTCCCTTTTTGTGCTGAATGGTGCTGCAGAGGTCAGAGATCTGTGATGAATTTTCCCCCCATCTCCTGACTTATGCCACCTGTGCCCTTCTGAGCAAGGTGTATGCAAAGTGTAACACAGGAAGAGTTTCTCGTTTCCTTGCCCCTGTAATTAATGATTTTATTCTATGTTCCCTTGAGGAGCAGCTGCTGCCACAATTTAATCTTCCAGCCTAATATGAACTTGAAACAGGATCTTGTGGTTCTGGGCCCCTCACCACAAGAAGGGTGTTGAGACTCTGGAGCGAGTCCAGAGAAGAACAACGAAGCTAGTGAAGGGTCTGGAGAACAGGCCTTATGAGGAATGGCTGAGAGAGCTGGGGTTGTTTAGCCTGGAGGAGGCTGAGGGGAGACCTCATTGCTCTCTACAACTGCCTGAAAGGAGATTGTGGAGAGGAGGGAGCTGGGCTTTTCTCCCAAGTGATGGGACAGGACAAGAGGGAATGGTCTCAAGCTCCGCCAGGGGAGGTTCAGGCTGGACATCAGGAAAAAATTTTTCACGGAAAGGGTCATTGGGCACTGGAACAGGCTGCCCAGGGATGTGGTTGAGTCACCTTCCCTGGAGGTGTTTAAGGGACGGGTGGATGAGGTGCTGAGGGACGTGGTTTAGTGATTGATGTGAATGGTTGGACTCGGTCCGGTGGGTCCTTTCCAACCTGGTGATTCTATGATTCTCTGATTCTATCTTTCTTGCCTAGCTCTGGCAAGGGGCATTTGGCCAAGCAGTGAAACCTGCAGTGCTGGTGGGGGCTGAAGCCTTCACCAGAGGGTGCGTGGCTGGTGCCAAATTCCCTGTACGTGAGTTGTTGCCCAGCCCTCTCCCTCCTGAGCGTAGGAGGCTATGACCAACTGACCTCTGGGGCTAGGCTAACATTGCAGAGAGCCTGCATCTCCAAGGACAGAGCAAGCCAAGCGGGCAGCGGGGCATCCTGAGCCTCGGCACAGCCTTTGCCTGCTGCTGGTGCCAGGCAGCTGCCACTACCCATTGGCATCAGCCCCAGAGCAACGGAGGCTCACGCCACCATGAGTGGTGCCACATCTGTGACCTTTATAATATAAACTCTCATCGTGACAGCAGTACAAGCAATAGAAAGAAGATCTCTTATACACATCTGAATAAATACAGCCTGCGCCCTGCGGGCACAGCTGGGCATAGGGAGGAGGCAGGGCAGCGTGAGCTACACATGCAGCGACTGGACAACCACAAGCAGCCGATGGGGCGCGTGACAACAGAGACACGTGTAGAGATTCACTCAGACCAGGCTCCAGTGCTCAAAGAACCGAGGGAGGCATCAACAGGACATGAAATGTGTGAGAAGACAGCTGAGGCAGCCCACGGGAGGCAAGAGGCTGGCGGACACACACTCCCCCAACAGGCACGGTGCTCTCCTCAGCAGAAGCAGGCAGGGTAGCCCAGCTACATTTCTGTTTCTGCTAAGAGGCTGTCACCGAGACCTGACGTCATCAGGACCATCTGGGAGCTGGAATCTGTGGCAAGAGAGGGAGAAAAAACATGAATCATTTTGGCTGCCAGAGAGCATGAGCTGTAGTCCAGATCCAGAGGTAAGGAATTAGAGCACTGCAGGGTGGGAAGCAAACTGCTGAGAGGATTGTGAGATTAAGTAGTAACTAGGTCTGCTCTGGCCATGCAGCAGAATAGAATTGATGTTTGGACAGGGGGAAGGCAGAGAGAGCAGCAACAGCTTAGGGTGGGAATGTGCATTTGTTATCTTGGCTATCAAGAGGAACATCAGCTCTGAACCCTCCCCACGTACCCTTACAGGTGATCTTGGTTGTGCTGACCTAGCGTGCCCTTGCCCAGCCCTGCCACAGATCTTTAAATTTGCTCTCACTGAGTGCCTTTTCAGCTACAGAGACGGTCTTCCAGGTGGGATGGGCTGGCAGGCTGCAAGCCAAGCAAACCCACACAGGGTGGTGGTGCCTTCCCAAAAGCCAGGAATGCAGTAGGCAAGCAGCCATTTTAAGGCAGTGGAAGCCTGGAAATCCTGAGTTTCTGTGCTGCATGAATGGAGGGTTTATGCAGCCCTCCCCTGCCTGCCTCAGGAAGGTGAGGGCAGCTTGCTGGCTATGCAATGGTACAGAGCTCCAGCCAGGAACGCTGCAAAGATCCCAGACTGAATGAATCAGCTGCAAGGAGGATGGGCATGAATAGCAAGTAAGAAACTAAGCAGGGTACCAGGTTTCCATCCAGAAGTCTTTTGAAACAGGAAAAAAAATAAATTGTTTTCTTTCCTAGCTGTGAGGGGAAAGATCTTCAGTGCCCGCATACTTCAGAGCCAGAGACCTACATATTCAAAAGTGCTAAAAGGGATATCTGGTTTGAGGATCATTTTCTGGAAATTGGATCCAAAACTTAGCCAGAGCTGTCAGTAAAGGATTTTTATGGCTCTAATAAATGAGGATCCAGGGAGTGGCTGTGCATGTTTGCTGCTTATCTGATAAAAGAATTGGGAGGGGGAATGGACAACTAAAGGTAAAAAAAAAACCCAAAACCCAAACAAACAATCCCCCAAACCGGCAGGATCATAAGGTAGGTGTGACAATAGACAATATTACATATACCAACACTACACAACAGGCTACTGCTGTCTACGTAATATACCATTTTTTCTGTTACAAGCCATGGCACAGGCACTGGCTAACCCATGACGCATTTGGGACAGAGAGAGGAATAGCTGATGCTGCGCGGATTGCAGGAGGTTCTGGAAGCAGTAAGGAATTACATGAGTTTTGGCTAGGATAGCTGGCAAAGCCCCCGAGATCATTAATGCTCCTGCCCTTGAGTTTTAAGACTTTGCACACAGATTTTATTCCTGCAGCATCAGGGAAAACGCCTCTGAGGTACCATTTCCACTCTTCGCAGCAGCCGCATTGTCCTTGGGGGCTGCCTTTCCAAATGCTGCTCAGCCCAATGCTATATTCAATGTGAAGGTTGTGCCTAGAGCTGTCTGGATTCCAGTTCACAGGGAGGAGGGATAGACCCCCATCCACCAACCCCACAAGAGACCAGTGGCACTGGAAAGACCACAGACACCCCTCTTCCTGCCTGTCAGCCCCTGCACACAGCCCAGGTCCCAGAGCTCTTACTGTTCTGGCAGATCCAAGGGTTCTTCTCCCTGGCTGTGACTTCATGAGCCTCTGTCTCCTCCTCTTCCTCACCCTCTGAGAGCAGGTCAGAGATCTGCTGCTGCAGCTCGGGACTAATGTTGTTCTCTGCCAGGATGAGTGTCCGTAGGGCTGTGGGGTAATTCTCTACCATGTCCAGCAAGGTCTGGGCAGAGAATGAGATGAACAGGCTGACAACCAGCACAAACAGCAGCTAGGCGGAGCAGTTAAGAGGTTCAAAGCCTTGTCTCCCTACAAACTCCTGCCCTTCTCTTCTTACCTCTCCTTCCCCTTGGCTTTGACCTCCCTTTGCCAGGCTTTCTGAAAGCCTGAGGACTTCCTATCTTTTTGCGGGAAGAGCTGAGTCTGGATTTCGTGGCTCTGTCTAAGGAGGAGGGGGCTCCTCTATGCCCTGTTGCTCCCATATATCCAAGCTAGTCCCCTCCTACCACTGGAAGCTGGGGCCCTGAGAGGAGAGCCTGTGCTACCACGCCTTGGCTCCTTCCTGTCCACAGAGCTTTAGCTCTGATCCTCAATTGCAAGTCCAACCGTTTACTTCTTCCAAGAAAACCAAACTACAAATAGATCCACGTGTTTCCCCCTGCTGTGGAGAACTGTGGCTTACGAGCTCCTCCTGTGGCTAAAGGAAATGGGCCAGGGGAAAGCAATGGCACCACTGGATGCAGGGAAGGACTTGGGGACAAGGATGGTACAGGTCCTAAGGCCTCTATAGACAAGTCCAAACCTATGCCCTTGAGATGCCAGTGATGCTGTGGAGTAGCTGTAGGCTCTCATACCAGGGCTGACTGGTTGGTAAGTCCTGTTCCTTCCAAGTCCAGAACTTCAAGGGTTCGGCTGGAAGCCACAGCAACGGCGAGCATCCCTGCTACCTGGTCACCTGTGGGAGAAGCAAACCGGAGCTGTCAGCAGTGCCTTCCTTCCCTCCTGTAATGTACCACATCCCTCATGGGCCTGGGGCTGTCATGGAAACATCCTCTCAGTGTTCCTGCCATCAGACAACCTCCAAATCTCAGTTACCTTGCGGAGGGTGGAAGTTGTTAATTGAGAAGAAACCAAGCACCCTCCTCTTCACCTGAAAGGAAGTTGTGAAGAGGAGGGAGCTGGCCTCTTCTCCCAAGTGACAGGGGACAGGACAAGAAGGAATGGCCTCAAGCTCCACCAGGGGAGGTTCAGGCTGGACATTAGGAAAAAATTTTTCACGGAAAGGGCCATTGGGCACTGGAACAGGCTGCCCAGGGAGGTGGGTGAGTCCCCTTCCCTGGAGGTGTTTAAGGGACGGGTGGACAAGGTGCTGAGGGACATGGTTTAGTGATTGATAGGAATGGTTGGAGTCGATGATCCGGTGGGTCTTTTCCAACCTGGTGATTCTACGATTCTGTAATTCAAGCAAAGGTGCACCATCTTGTGGTTTCAGGAGCAGTCACTGGGTATCAGGGGGAAGATGAAGGAACACAGTGAAATTGTTTTTATTCCCAAGGAACCATGTCTTCCCCAATCTCCTTCTTAGTCAAATACGTGAGGGCCTTTAACAGTCCTTGTAAGGCATCCCAGATGCAGAATAAGAACCTGAGTACCTCAGTCTAGGGGGAGGCTGGAGCCAGCCAGAGGACCCTGCACCAGCTGATGGAGCATCTTAGAGAGGGGGCAAACTTCTGGGGGTGGACACAAAAGGAACAGGAGCATTAAAGATTGATTCTGGTGAAGAGACACAACTCCAGCATGTTCTCCTGACGTTCCCTGGCAAATGCCAAGATCCTGTACAACTGTCACACCTCTTGGGAAAAACCCAGGCTGCTGTCAGGTTACACCGGGGTCTTTCCTGCTCAGGAGGAAGCACCAGGTCAGACAGACAGGGCTTGGGGGAGGCCCTGTTTCGAGATGGGGTGAGGAGGGGAGCGCCCCGCTGATGCTCGGGGAGGCATGGCCTGGTCTCCTCCTCACCACCTTGCAGCAGAGCTGGAGAGAGTTGGTTTCTATGGCAACGAGTGCCAGGCTCTCCTCCTCCTCCTCCCTGCTCTGCATGAAGATGAAGGGGGGAGTGTGGGGACATACGGCATCTGCCAAGCCAGCATCAGTGCCCAGGAACTGAGTAGACATGGAGGGTCAAATGTGACAACGAAGGCGGTGGAGAGGGCATGGCACAGCCTCCTTTCTGCACATCCCCACAGGGCACGTTGCCATCTCGCACAAGCAGAGCAGCGAGGCTGCCTTCCCTTACAGCCGAGGATGCCCGGCAGGGTGAACTCGCTACCAGGGAACAGAAGGGACCTGTGCAAGAAACTGCTCCATCCTGCCACTGTCCCAGAGCTCAGTCCCTGGCCACCCACCAGCACAAATTATGCAGACACTGAGAGGCAGCAGCGCAGCGTCCCCTGCTCCTCCTCCCTGCCCCTCCAGCTTACCTAGGGGGTTGTAGTCCAGGTTCAGCACGCGGAGCTGTGAGCTGTGAGCCACTGCAATAGCCAAGCGTCCCCAGCCTTTGCTTGTGACGCCTGGGTTGGCGCTCAATGTTAGCTCCTTGAGGCCTAGAGATGAGAGAGAAGCCAAACCAGAGCCTTAGGGTTACGAAAGCAGTCTCAGGGGAACTAGTTCAGCTGACCGGGAGAGCTTTGAGTCATGTCTCTGATGGGTTTGCTTTGCTCTGACAACCATCATCATATTTTCGTTGATCAGTGAAATATTTCACTGCCTTCGTTTGCCCATGCTGTGGCTGTCCCATTTCTCAGCTCTCCTAGTCTGTGTCCTGCTTACCCTAAATAGAAAACACAATGGAAACAAGTAAGAGGTGTGCACGGTGACTGAGCAGGAGAAGGAGAGGGCGCAAGGTCACAGGTTGGAGTCAGGATAGTAGGGACAGTAGGCTCTGAAGCCTGAACCTGGGAGGGGTGGCCAGAAGAGATAAGAGCATCAGTAGCACTGGGGACACAGGGAGAAGTTGTTAAGGAGAAGTGGAAAGCACTTTGACAGTCAGGAGAGAGGCGCGATGTTACCTTAGCACTTGCCAGCCCTCAGCTTAACTGGCCCACCGGCTTCTGACCACCAAAGATCATCCCCTGCAAAGATCTGAGTCTTGGTACTAAGGCTGTGACCATGTAACTACACTCACAGAGCGCACCCACAAACAGGGACAATTCCCAGGCCTGCACAATAACACGAAGTGCTGAGATGGGGGAACACCACATAGTTACCTACAGTTGCTATCAACATGCAAATGCAAAATAATAAACTCAAAGTCCAAGCTGTCCTCTCCTCCAATTCTAAATGCTCCATCAAACAGAAGCAACCTGTTGGTCCCTGAGCTCCAAACTGCCAGCAGCACAGATCAATACCAGAAGGCTCATGCCTGCCCAGGGGAACTGCTCTTCTCTTGCTGGGCTTTTCTGCTTCGCTTAAGTTGGGGAAAGAAATTCCTCAGCTCAGACAAACTACGGAGCCTGACTTCTCCATGGCTGAGGACTGACTCCTGCATGCATCTGCTTTGTGTGAAGATCCACTGGTCCTTGTGCAGCCCGCAGCCCCTGGTGCTTACCGGACTTGGCCCCATCCGGTGGCAGGAGTCCACAAATAAGGTTGATGCCTTCATCACCCAGCATGCAGTCTCCCAGATCCAGAGCCACCAGCGAAGGGTGGATGGAGAGAGCAGGGTTAAGGAGGGCCAAGCCTGCATCTGTCAGGGGACTCCCATGGAGGCTGTGCAGGTAAAAGGGAAAATTATTATGGAGCTTTCTTCCTGGGGGCTAGCTAACCCGATGGGGGAGGGAAAGCAGAAGTTTAGTCTAGACAAAAGGAGATTGAGGGGAGACCTGATCACTGTCTACAACTACCTGAAAGAAGCCTGTAGCTTCTCCTAAGTAATAAGCAATAAGATGAGAGGAAATGGCCTCAAGTTGCACCATGGGAGGTTTAGATTGGGTATTAGGAAATATTACTTCACTGAAAGCGTTGTCAGGCACTGGAACAGGCTGCCCAGGGAGGTGGTTGAGTGACCATCCCTGGAGGTGCAGACGAGGTGCTTAGGGATATGGTTTAGTAGTGAACAGGTACGGTTTGCCTCAATGATCTCAAGGGTCTCTTCTAAGCAAACAATTCTATGAAATTGAGGAGGATGACAAACCCTAACCCCAGGCGGGAAAAAAAGCACCGGGAAGTCTCTACTGTGAGGGTCTCCTCACTGCTACAGTAGCACTTTTTTCCTGGCTGGGACAAGGGTGTGCAGGGGATGGCAGGGGGGCAGGGGACGGGGTGGGGGGCAAGGGATACCAGCTGGGCAGGGGACAAGGGGGTGCTGGGGATGATAGTGAGGCAGGAGACAAGGGGGGACAGGGGATGCCAGCAGGGCAGGAGATGAGGAGGGGCAAAGGATGGCAGGGGTCAGGGGATGAGGAGGAGCAGGAGATGAGAGTGGGGCAGGGGACGAAGGGGTGCAGGGGATGATAGTGGGGCAGGGGATGCCAGCAGGGGATGAGAGGGAGCAAGGGATGCCAGTGGGGCAGGGGAGGAAGGGATGCAGGGGATGATAGTGGGGCAGGGGATGCCAGCGGGGCAGGGAATGAAGGGGCACAAGGGGATGCCAGTGGGGCAAGGGCAGCCCCAGCCACTGGGGCAACGAAGTTGGAGAGTCTGGGACTGAGAGCCAGGGCTGTGCCCGGCCGGTGGGGCAAAGGTGGCTCCCTCCCAGCCGTGTGAAGGCAGAGAGGGGGTTACCCCCCGCAGCCTCAAGGGCATTTTTCTTCTGATGAGACTTAAACTCAGGGGCTGCCCCAGAGCCGCAAGCCCCTCAAAGATCCATAGAATCATGGAACGGTTTGGATTGGAAGGGACCTTAAAGATCATGTAGTTCCAACCCCCCTGACACGAGCGGGGACGCGTTCCGCTAGGTCAGGCTGCCCGAGGCCCCATCCAACCTGGCCTAGAACACCTCCAGGGACGGGGCAGCCACAGCTTCCCTGGGCAACCCGTGCCAGCGCCTCACCGCTCTCACGGTGAAGAATTTCTTCCTAAGGTCTAGTCTAGATATTCCTCCTTTCCGATGTAAAGCTAAGAAGCACCCCCTGACCCGCGTCTCTCTTCCCCCCCCCCCCCCCCGCCGGACTCACAAGAGGGACTGGACGGAGCGGTTCGTCTTGAGGGCCTCGGCCAGCTGCTTGACGCGGTTGATGTTGGAGACGATGCCGAGGTTGAGGTTGAGCTGAGCGAGGGAGCGGGACTCGGCCACGCCGCGGCACACCTGCCCGAAGTCCCGCTCGGAGAGGCGGCAGCCGCGCAGCGACAGCAGCCGCACCGAGTTCTCCCGCAGGCTCTCGCAGATGTCTCGGATCTCCGCCCCGGACAGCGTCTCCCCGGAGATCTGGATGGATCCCGGCAGCATCTTTCCCGCCGGGGCGGGCGGCGGCTCCCCGGGATCGGCTCCGGGATCGGCACCGGGAGCGTCACCGCCGGGCGCCGCCGGCTCCGCGCCGCGGGGGCTCCGGCAGCGGGGGCAGCGCCGACACCTGCCGCCCCGCCCGGGGGAGGGACAGGGACGGCCCCGTCACGGCCCCTCGTCCCTCCCCGTCACCGCAGCCCTTCGTCCCAGCCCCTCATCCCAGCCCCGCATCCCATCTCATCATCCCAGCCCTTCATCCCAGCCCCTCATCCCATCTCATTATCCCAGCCCTTCATCCCAGCCCCTCATCCTATCTCATTATCCCAGCCCTTCATCCCAGCCCCTCATCCCATCTCATTATCCCAGCCCTTCATCCCAGCCCCTCATCCCAGCCCCTCATCCCATCTCATTATCCCAGCCCTTCATCCCAGCCCCTCATCCCAGCCCCTCATCCCAGCCCCTCATCCCATCTCATTATCCCAGCCCTTCATCCCAGCCCCTCATCCCAGCCCCTCATCCCAGCCCCTCATCCCATCTCATCATCCCAGCCCCTCATCCCATCTCATTATCCCAGCCCTTCATCCCAGCCCCTCATCCCATCTCATCATCCCAGCCCTTCATCCCAGCCCTTCATCCCATCTCATTATCCCAGCCCTTCATCCCAGCCCCTCATCTCATTATCCCAGCCCTTCATCCCAGCCCCTCATCCCAGCCCCTCATCCCATCTCATCATCCAAGTCCGTCATCCCAGCCCCTCATCCCATCTCATTATCCCAGCCCTTCATCCCAGCCCTTCATCCCAGCCCCTCATCCCATCTCATCATCCCAGCCCCTCATCCCATCTCATTATCCCAGCCCCTCATCCCAGCCCTTCATCCCAGCCCCTCATCCCATCTCATCATCCCAGCCCCTCATCCCATCTCATTATCCCAGCCCTTCATCCCAGCCCCTCATCCCATCTCATCATCCCAGCCCTCCATCCCAGCCCCTCATCCCATCTCATCATCCCAGCCCCTCATCCCATCTCATTATCCCAGCCCTTCATCCCAGCCCCTCATCCCATCTCATCATCCCAGCCCTTCATCCCAGCCCTTCATCCCATCTCATTACCCCAGCCCTTCATCCCAGCCCCTCATCTCATTATCCCAGCCCTTCATCCCAGCCCCTCATCCCAGCCCCTCATCCCATCTCATCATCCAAGTCCGTCATCCCAGCCCCTCATCTCATCTCATTATCACAGCCCTTCGTCCCAGCCCCTCATCCCACCCCATCATCCCAACCCCTCACCACAGCCCATCATTCCAGCCCCTCATCCCACCCCATCATCCCAGCCCCTTGTCCCATCCCCCCACCCCAGCCCTTCATCCCAGCCCATCATCCAAGGCCCTCATCCCAGCTCACCGCCATCCCAGGTCCTGGCAGCGCTCAAACCCCATGGGTAGCAGCGCAGGTGCCCGCTGGGTCCTGGCTGCTGCCCCCTGCGGGGCTGGGTTTGGGGGAGATGGGGTGGAAAGTGAGGGGATAAAATGAACATGGAGGGGGTTATGGAGCAATTTTCCTCCACCAGAACAGAGGAGCAGGGCCCTCGAGCCGAGGGCTGTGCGTTAGTTCCCAGCAGAGACAAGGAGAGCCAAGTAAGGAGCTGGACTCAGATGTCAGCTTTAAGAATGACTGCAGCGTCTAATTTACAGTGTAGCTGTATCCATGCCCTTTGATTAGTCCTCGGTGTCAAGGGAGGCAGAGGGTGGGAGAAGCCCCTGGAAAGGGCTCTCCCTGCTCCCATCTGGGGAAGGGACCAAAGCCATGGTGCTGCTTAGTCGGAGGAACAGCAGCCTCCCACCAGCTTCAGTCACGTTTGTGCTTAAACCTGATCCACCTCAAGCTTGGCCCCAGGACTTGTTACCCAAAGGGATAAGGAAAAAGTATTTTGCACCTCGTTTATTTACTACAAACATCATGATCCCAGAGACACAGAGAGTTGATATCTCCTACAAACATCCTGGGACTTTTTACAAAGGCTTGTAGTGATAGGACAAGGGGCAATGGGTATAAACCAGAGAGGGGCAGATTTAGACTAGACGAGGATGAATCTCTTCACAATAAAGGTCATGAGGCACTGGCCCAGGTTGCCCAGGGAAGCTGTGGCTGCCCTGTCCCTGGAGGTGTTCAAGGCCAGGCTGGACGGGGCCTTGGGCAGCCTGGTCTCATGGGGTGTTCCTGCCCATAGCAGGGGGGTTGGAACTGGATAATTTTTAAGGTCCCTTCCAACCCAAAACATCCTATGATTCTATGATCCTAGTACCTGCCCTGAGATGCAGACATTTAATACCTCCTACAAACACCCTGGCCTCTGCTCAGGAACGCAGACACCTTGTCTTAAGAAAACGATGAACTCAGTAGCGAATCGACACAAGATTGAAAACACGTGATGAAACGAGGAAAGGGATATCAGACAGGGAGGATTCGTGATTGTTTAAGGATTACTTGAAGGACACCCTTATTCTGCTTAAGGATGTGGTAAGGAAATAAGCAACTTTTGTTAAAGTAGAATTGTGTAACCTAATGAACACGTGTATTCAGTAGGTGTAACGACTGTATCAGCTAGGTGGGATTTTGAGCATTGGGTTTGTATAAATAGGCCTTTGGGTTCTCCAGTGGGTGTGCTAGTTTTGTGGAATATCTTCCAACCAGCACACTGCACAGAATAAAGGCAATGTCTCCTCTCTAAACAAAATACTTCGTTTCAGGAGTTTCTTTTTTTTTTTTTTTTTTTTTTTAATTTCAGGTATTTAATTAAGGTCAATGTGAACCATCCTTTCTGGTCCAGGGCTTGTGGAGCTGGTGCTTGGAGGCAGCTGGTGGGAGGTGGAGGGCTAGGGAAGAGCTGCAGGCTCCCCCATCCCTGCAAGCACACGGCCTTCACCCTCAGCCTGACCTGGAGCGTGAGGGGTGTACCTCACCCTGTGCTAATTTACAGATCAGGGGGATTTGTCCCCTCTCTCCCCCACACAGGGTAATCCAGTACTTGGAGAGAAATAGGAAGCAGGGCCTCTGAATTTTCAACTCTACTGAGCTGAAAAAAGGAAGCCAGTGATGTGGAAATTAGGTTAAACTGCCTAAGTAGGCAGCTTTCTGCACGTAACTAATCTGGCTGCTGCATATAGCAACACTCAAGTGAATTCCACTCCAGTGGGTAAGGCAGGGATAAACTCAGCCTCTTCTGCTTGGTTAGCAGGCCAGGGTGGGAGAGGGGCTGGAAAATGAGGGGAAGAATATGTTGTGGAGGCAGATGTGAAGCAATTCCGCCCTGTTGAAATGGAGGAGCAGGTCACCTGAGCTCAGGGCTGCCCATTAGGTCCTGACTGAGACAAGAGGAGCGCCAGATAAGAAACTGGACTCAGATGTCAGCTTTAAGGCTTTGGCTGCAGCATCTAATTTACAGTGTAGCTGTCGCCATTCCCTTTGACTAATCCACTGCTGTTCTCGAGCGCTATCTACACACTTCCCTCTGTTTTCCTTTTGAACAAGAGTGCACAGGCTTGATACTACGCCTGCAAGACATGTCAAGAACAGACCACTAGCCTGGCAACGCACCTACGCTGGGAGATGAGCAGCAGCTGCGGGCATCCAGCTGTGCAGCCCAGGAGATGGCTTTCAAAAAAGGAGCAACTGGTCTCTAAGGTCCCATTAAACGGTTCAGGTGAGACTGGAATCCTATATATAGCAGGGCTGTGAGGGGCAGAGGCTGAGTGTCAGAGTGGTGGGTGGGGGTCACCAAGAAAATACCAGGTCGACTCAGTCTCACCTCACCTCGCAGTTACCTCCAGGCACTAATTAACAGACTATTATTAGAGAGGTGCTTGGAGGAGAGCCCCTGGGACATGTCCCACTTCAACTGACAGCAGCAGCCCCGAAGCATGGATGAAGATGCTCTAGTGCTGGCATCTTCATTGCCTGTTGTCAGGAGCAAGAGCACACGGAGGAGACAAGCATCCTACCTTGCCTTTTGCCCAAATACCTTGGGAAAAGTATCACAGAAGCTAACGGTTCAAAGCCTAGGCTCTCTTAACCTGATTAAAGGCAATGCAGAGGGGAATTTGGCAGTGGTACTTTGTGAAGATCTAGATATAGCTTCTTGTCATGTGCAGTTACCCAGCAGGTATGAGGAAGGTAGTTTATTATTTACCTACTGAGGGCATAAGGAATGAAAGTTGACTCTGTGAACTGATACCATTAAGAGCTAACACATAAACAGAGAAAAACAGCAGATGAGGAACAGATAGAGTGAGGCTAGGGGCAGGAAGGAAAACAAATGTGAGAAGAAACAGTCTACTTGTAATCCAAAACACAACTAAGGCGTCAGTGCAATGAGGATGGATGACTGTAAGAAGGACTGGACTCCCAAGTGCTGC
Organism: Phaenicophaeus curvirostris; assembly: GCF_032191515.1. Lineage (NCBI taxonomy): Eukaryota > Metazoa > Chordata > Aves > Cuculiformes > Cuculidae > Phaenicophaeus > Phaenicophaeus curvirostris. Next base: position 71,731,535 of record NC_091393.1, on the reverse strand, counting down.
AGAGGAGTGGAGGAGGTCATGAATGCTTTAATATACTTTTTGTCTTCCTCCTTCTGATCTGACAGCTTTACATGTTTATTTCAGTTTTAATAAAAAGCAGCTTATGCAGTTCTCACAGAGCCACCCTTCCTCAAAAGGGGAAGGTGATAGGATGGGGGTGGGGAATTATTTCAGATTTGCTGCAAAGGAAGGAGAAAAATCATTTTAGATTTGCTGCAAGAGCCACGGGAAACAAAGAGCAGGAAACAAAGGCAGAGATGGTCTGCCATGATAGGGCTGTAAGGCTTGTCCTGACAACTAGAGGACTTGAGTAACCACTGAGAGATGCCCTCCCACAAGGACTTCGCTACGGCTGCATGCTCAGCATGCTCCCTGAAACTGCAGCATGTATGCATTTCCCTGCAAAAGTACATCCCTCTGTGTCAGCAAAAGGAGATGTTGAAGCTCTCAGCCAAATGCTGAATTTCTAGCAGTACAGAAAAAAAAATCAGCTTCCAGCTGCAGCTGCACAGAGAATTAATCAGGGCTGAACAACTAGAGCAGAGCAAGCCCCACAGCTTTCAAGAGGGTGGTTGGTTGCACCCTGGTCATCTGTCCCCGGCTGACATGACAACCAAGCTGGGCAGAGGAAATATGAAGACTGCTTTGAGTGAAAACACAGGGTGCAGCTTCACCCCTCTGTTTTATCTAAGCGTCTGGGTGTGGGAGAGGAGCATAGCTCTTCTCTAATAGTGCCTGTAGATCAGCAGTGGTAGCATGTGGCATAGAATGATTTTTCTTCTTGGCTGGGTTTATTCTAGTGACAATTGCCTCTTTCTTCTTTCCTACCCTTCCGCCTGTGCTTGGAGATTTTGCACCAAGAGAAACAGACCCATTCTAGGCTGCCAGGGTAAGCGCACATTAGAAACAAACCTCCTGTGGATTCAGAAAAAGGGAAATACCAGAATCATGCAGCACTATAAACTAACACTTCCCCTTTGTCAAGTTTGAAAGTAAGGGAAATTCTAGGAGCCTTAAGCGGTTCAATTGGTCAAAAAAAAGGTGAAGACTACTAACCAAACTAATGAATTTGATTTCCCCAAAAACAACTAGGTCTGAGTGGTGTTCTTCAGCCAGTATCAAGTTTCCCAAGGTAGGAGGTGGGGAGGGTGGAGCAGAAGAGAGTGAGAGAACATGCCTATTACGTGTTTCTTAGCAGACAAGCTTTGGAAGGGGAACAAAGTATGAACTTAGGAATATGCAAAGAGCGAAAAGTAGGTCTGTGACTGAAAACATCAAGTCCTGTCGGGAAATATTTTTCTTCTAACTGAAGCAGATGACCAGCCTGACGACAGTAGCTGGCACCGTCTTTCTCTGTCATTGCACCTCAGCGCTAGTCCGAGTGCCACTACACCTGCATCCTCTCCTTGCCCATATAAGCAATAGGCCAGAGAGTTGTGCTTCTGACACGCCACCTGCCTTGTGCACAGCTAACTGGTGGGTACACCAGGTCAGAGAAAGAAAGATCTTGGGGCTATTTCCACTCTGAGCATAAAGGTGAACTTAGAATCATAGAATCACCAGATTGGAAAAGACCCATCAGATCATCGAGTCCAACCATTCCTATCAATCACTAAACCATGCCCCTCAGCACCTCATCCACCCGTCCCTTAAACACCTCCAGGGAAGGTGAATCAACCACCTCCCTGGGCAGCCTGTTCCAGTGCCCAATGACCCTTTCTGTGAAGAATTTTTTCCTAATGTCCAGCCTAAACCTCCCCTGGCAGAGCTTGAGGCCATTCCCTCTTGTCCTGTCCCCTGTCACTTGGGAAAAGAGGCCAGCTCCCTGCTCTCCACAACCTCCTTTCAGGTAGTTGTAAAGGGAAATAAGGTCTCCAAAGAGAGCAATAAGGTCTCGAGTCTCCAAGAGTCCTTTCAGAAATGAGAGCCAACCAGTAGTACACAGCAGACTGGGGGTGTAGGGGGCGAGGTGCTGCTCCCTGCTCAGAGCAGTGGGGTGACAGTCCTGTGGCCGGGAGACAGGAGAGCAAGCTGCATGAGGATGAGCTGAGGTGAACCGGCCTCTTCAATGGAAACATCCACAGAAGACCATGCACCAACATGCTGCCTCTGCAGTCAGAGCTGCTTTCCCACAGAGCAACATGGGCAGAAGGGTGACAAGAACAAAAGATGCTGTGGAAGCACAGAGACAGGTATTTCTGACACACACAGGAGAAGGGATGGTAAGGCGAGACAGCAGCATGGACCTAGTGAAAACAACAGGGTCAATCTGGAACACGACAAGAAGGAGAATGTGGTTAATCTTCACACTGTTACTGAAAATCTGCACAGAAACTGAAGTTCCTCTGCCTTTTGGGCTACAGAAAAGTGGCCAAGGCAGGCCACCTACCACAGAGCATTTGAAGTAGGACAGCAGAAAATTGCGAAGAATCCTGCTTTGAGTCTTAGGACAGATAAAGGTGTAGAGACCCAAAGCCACTCTCCAATTACACAAGTACACTCCAACATAACACAGCACTCAGCACCAACATCAATTTAATTCTTCCCTCTCCAGGACAAGAACAGGACAAGTCCTGGAGTTACATCAGCAAGCGGAAAGAGGGGTAGAGGACAACTGTGCTAGGAAATCCCAGCTAAACATGCAGGCAACAGAACCACTCTACTCAAGACAGCCCAGACCTGGGTGGGGGAAGAGCGTAGTTCTTCTGAGTCACTGAGGTGCAGTTGACTCAGCTGCCCAAATCTGCAACCCAAAGGACAGGGCCAGGAAAACAAAATCAAGTCTTCCTCCTGCTGTTCTGTCCAATTCCTAAGAGGCAGCAGGTTATTATGGCTCTATGCAGCCCCAAAAGTAGTGAAGGAAGCAAGTCCAAGTCTGTGAAACTACAGGGTCAATGCAACAGATTTGGCTGTTGTGTTCAATACAACATTGGAAACAACTGGAATGTCTCTGGCAACTCTCTGAAAAGGTGGCACGTTGGGTCCTTCCAATGTGTCCAGAATACCTGCAGGGAACAGCAAAAAAATGAGGAGAGAAGCAAGTTAGTTCAGATGCAGACAGCACGTTTCTTCTTGCTTTTCTTTCTGGACAGGTAGTGGCTGATGGCGGTGGGGCCCAAGACATGTGAAGCACTTAGAGGCAATGGGAGGAGGTATCTTGCCCCTGCAAAATGAACAGCAGCAAACACCTCCAGCAGAAACCACGGGGTACAGATCGGGGCTTCTCCTTGCAGCAGGAAAACTGTGTGCACCCAAGAGGAACATAAGTCCTTTCACTTGGAGAGTACCAGATCCAGTACCCTGCCATGTGACCCAAATGGAGACATTGCCAGGGATACTGCCTTGCTGAGGCAGCTTGATAAAATCCTCTCCCTATCTCACCCATACATGGCCGCAATGCCACGTACATATCTGCCCGCCTAAACTTAGAAAGGGACTTGTTTTTTTTTTTTTATTTTATTTTAAAGGTGACTTGAATACATAACAGCCTGGTAAACAGCACTGACTGGGGAAGAAACAGCTTCTGCTATCAGTGTTGTACAACATAAGATAAAAAAACAGTGTTAATAAAGAAGGAAAAAGACTTATGACACATTTCCTTACCAACCTGACTTCATCAAGGTTCAGGAAGGGACTGAACATCTGCATTCAAGAACAGTCTGCATGGTAACACTTCACTTGTGGAGAAAGACTGCCTCATAACTTAGGTCTCAAGTGCTATAACACTAAAAGTCAGTGACTGTGCCACATCTACATGCTGCCCTACTCCGACAGCTTCCTCTAATAAAGCCAGTGCTGGTCACTCTTGGATTGTCAACTGGCACAGATGCCCTCAGGTCAGATCAAAGCTGTCCATCATTTCTCTCAGCGACAAAAAACATCTCGCCTTCCCCCAGATCTAACAGAACACGTCTTCATATCTCCTTTCCTTACCTTCTACCACCTTGTGATAAGCAAAGTGCAAATAGAGGAGGAAAAGCATATGCAGAGCAGCAAGAGTCCCACACAGGATGAGCCGCTGGGTATGCCCCACGGTGCGCGACAACAATACAGCAACCTAGGAGAGAAGTGGAGATTAGAGACAAGGTAGCTGCTACCTGAGCCTCTGGCACTGCAGCCAGGAGCACACAGGAGGATGGGCCAAATTCAGAGTAATGCGACTTTGTTTCACGAAGGTTAACCTCGCCCACTCTTGTCAAGAGTTCAGGATGCTCAGGCATGGCTCTCCACGCCAGGAGGGGCTGTAAGGGAGCAAGCCTCCTGCAGCCATTAGAATGTGTGAGGATATTAAGCCAAGTGCCAGCTACACCACTGGACAAATGACCCAGGAGCATCAGGCTGTTCTTCACAGCATTTCTTCAGAGAAATTAACTGTTTAGCCCAAAGAACAAAAGCAAGCAACACCTCCCTCCCTTTTTTTTGTCGCGAGGAGGGCCCGAGGCTGCCTGTCCCTTACCATTCGTAGTGTTGAGAGTCCACCAACACCCAACCAGAAGATATAGAAAAGGGAGTGGAAGTGGATATTATAGGTGACAAAGAGAGTGATGCAGTGTCCAAAAAGGCCATAGCCCTGACAAAACAAAAATGTCCATGTTACAAGTATCAGTCTCATGCAAAGGGCTGTTGATCAAGAGCACGAGCAGTCTACTCCCGCAGTGCTACACAAACCACTCTTCCAATGCCAGCACAACAATTTTAACAGCGTCCCACACTCAGATAATGTCTGAAGGACTCATAGGGATATCAGAGATTGCAACAACTTGGGAAACAGAGGAAAGAGCCTCTCTTTCCAGATAAATTAGAATCTCTCATTTTTTTCTCATCGTCAGGCTCTCAGATCAGGAAGCACAAAGCAGGAGACCTGCATGAAGGAACTGCCTCCTTGTGCTGTCGCTGCGCTTGGGATGGGGCAGGTTAGAATAACATCCTAGAATTCCAGGTTGCCCCAGTGCAGCCACCCAGGACCACCGATTTACAAAGATTTTTCCCATTCTCTGGTAAGACATCGTAAGTCACCTTCATGCTGGAACACTGTACAGCCAACCCACACCTTGAGGCATCCCCATCGGTACATACCAACAGCGACAGCATCTGCACCAATGTGATCTGGGCATTGCAGAGATATGCCAGGAAATAGAGGAAAGAGGAGACGCCCAACCAGTAACCGAAGCAGGTGCCAATGGCTGTGCCCATCAGTGTGCCTTCCCTCTGCGGAGACAGGGTCAGGATGAGGAGGACTCAAAGAAGTGAGGAGGAGCATCTGGACGATGCTCCTAGTCATATGGTCTAGATTCAGATATTACTGCAAGGAGCAGGGAGTTTTATGAACCTTACAGGTCCCTCCCAACTGATGATCTATTCTATGTTTCTAAGTGACCTGCCAGCACCCAAATCCCACCACAGAGAGTTCCCAAAGCCCTTCTAGGTGTTACCAAATAGCTGACTGGCAGCACCCAGGATGCCGTGTGACCAATGCCCCAGCTCTCCCATTAGCAGAGCTTTAAGATTTTCTCATGCATCCTTCCTCCCACCCCCAAAGTAACAGGCTCTTCCTCAAAACTATCTGTTTTTCAGCAAGATGCTTTTCAGTCATGGAAGAGGTTTCCTCTCCCTTTCTAACGTTACTATAGCAATCCAGGGCCCAGTCAAACCACAACTTATCACTGAGATTCAACGTACAATGATGGTGTCCGAGGTCTTCATCCCATGCAAAAGGATGGCCACCAGCGTGAAAACAAGCATGAGGGGTCCATAAAGCTCACCTGCAATCTTCTACAGGAGGAAGCAGATTAGGGAAGGCTTGGTTAGTGCCCTTGAGTACCAGGCTGCCTGCCCCAAGTGATGGGTGGATGAAGATTATCACCTATCCACCTGAGAAGTAACCGCAAAGCCATTGCTGACAGGAGCCAGGGAGAATACGTTGTGTGATTTTGGAGGCTGAGACGTGTGAAGTCTGGAGGTCTAAAACTGTACCAGTGCTAAAGGCAGCACACCAGGGTTTGGAACAACCACAGGAAAGGGTTTACCAATATTTTCAAGGAGATGAAAACCTAACAAATTCAGGTCCTTAATAACATGGACTGTTTTGGTTTTATAAGGTGTCAGCGATGTTTGCTTGGATGTGGAGTCTGATTCAGCTAAAGAGAACTCACCTGTGGGAAATTAATCATCTTCACAGGAATCATGGACTCCAGCAGTCTGCATCACAGCAAAGGAGGGAATGACATCAGGAGCAGGGAGGACAACAGGATGGTTAACAAAAGGCTTCAAAAGTAAAAGATCCCACACCCCATCACCGGTGTTTTCTGCTATGGTCACAAGCCTTGGGGGACAGAAATACCTTCTAAAGGGTCACATAAGGTGACTACAAGAGAAAAATCTTACTGCCAGTGGGTTAACTTGGCTGGAGGGGATTCAGTGAAAACATTTAGGGATTCACTCAGGGATGAGAGACTGCTGAAAGAACAGCAGGACGGAAAGCCACCTTTCTTCATGCAACCTCCCAAAACTTTTGCCTTTTTGGACACAACTGTGTAGCCAACCCAACAGAAGTCCCATAATATCCCTGAGCAGGAAAAGGCTGAAGATGCCCATTTTTCGCCCTGAGCAGCAATGCTGGGTGGCAGCTTGCTGCCAGCCCCCTTGGGGGACCTTGATAAGGACACTGGGACAAAGCACAGATACGCTTCCTGGTATGTGAAGCTTTGCTGCCAGGCCGCCGGCCTGGAGGGACAGACATTCAGCCCCATTCTGTGCCTCCCCACTGAAAACGGTCCAGGCCGGGCCCTGCTCACCTGGCGCGCACCTGGACAGGCTCCACGTCAAAATAGGGCCGGAGGATGTCGATGTTGGCATAGAGGCTGAAGGCCCTGGAGGCTTGTCTCTTCCCAGCCTGCCACATCTGTGGGGAGAAAGGAGCTGGCAGTGGCTGGGTGGGCACCGCCGCGGCTGAGGGCAGCAGGGAACATCACTTACCTGGTCAGCCACCTGCCGCCCTAGCTGCCCCCGCAGTCCCTTCACACCCAGGAACTCCCCATCCTCCTCCTCCTCGGCGGCTCCTGCTTCACCCTCTGCCTCCTCTTCTTCCTCCTCCTTCATGCGCTGGTGCATCTCCCCCATGTCCTCGAAGCTGGAACCTGATGTATCATCCATGTTCTCCATGTCGATGACAGCAGAGCCCCCGCCCTGTGCTGGGACAGAAAGCGTTCAGTGCCAGGGCAGGGAGGCAGCACCCAGGGCGGACAGACAGACGGATGGGCAGATGGCACCCAGGGTGGACAGACAGACAGACAGATGGCATCCAGGGTGGACAGACAGACAGACAGATGGGTGGCATCCAGGGCAGACAGACAGACAAACAGACGGACAGGACCCAGGGCAGACAGAAAGACAGGAGGACGGCACACGGACAGACAGATAGCACCCAGGGCGGACAGACAGACTGACAGCACTCAAGGTAGACAGACAACGCTGGGACGGACGGACGGACAGACAGACAGGCAGCGCCGGCAGCGCCCGCTCCGCATCGTCCCCGCTCCGCCCGCCGCCCCCGGCCCGGCCGCACCTGCACATTGTCCTCGAAGCCGCCCCATTCGGCGGCGCCGCTCCTACCCCCCGGCGCCGCCATGCCGCCCGCCCCGCCGCGCTGGCCGCGCTCGACCGGAAGTGACGTCGACGGCGACGGAAGCGCCCCTCCTCACGAGGCCGCGCGGGAGCGGGAGGGCGGCGCCGCCATCTTGTGTGTGGCCGGGGAGGGGAATGGCAGCGCGGTGGGGCGGGGAGACGGGCGGGGCCAGAATCCGCGGGGCTGGGTCACAGCAGCTCCGTGCGGCGCTGTGGGCTCGGGCAAGAGTGACTGGAAAGGTGGCTGGAGGAGAAGGACCTGGAGCGGCTGGTCAACAGCCAGCTGGACATGAGCCAGCAGTGTGCCCAGGTGGCCAAGAAGGCCAATGGCATCTTGGCTTGGATCAGAAATGGTGTGACCAGCAGGTCCAGGGAGGTTATTCTGCCCCTGTACTCGGCACTGGTGAGACCGCTCCTCGAATCCTGTGTTCAGTTCTGGGCCCCTCACCACAAGGAGGATGTTGAGGCTCTGGAGCGAGTCCAGAGAAGAGCAACAAAGCTGGTGAGGGGGCTGGAGAGCAGGTCTTACGAGGAGCGGCTGAGAGAGCTGGGGTTGTTTAGCCTGGAGAAGAGGAGGCTGAGGGGTGACCTCATTGCTCTCTACAATTGCCTGAAAGGAGGTTGTAGAGAGGAGGGTGCTGGCCTCTTCTCCCAAGTGACAGGGGACAGGACAAGAGGGAATGGCCTCAAGCTCCACCAGGGGAGGTTCAGGTTGGATATCAAGAAAAACTTCTTCCCCAAAAGGGTCATTGGGCGCTGGCAGAGGCTGCCCGGGGAGGCGGTTGAGTCCCCGTCCGTGCAGGTGTTTGGAGGGCGGGCAGAGGAGGTGCTCTGGGGTTGGGCTCAGCGGCCGGACTCGATGCTGTCAAAGACGAAATCACGGAGCCCTTGGGCTGGAAGGGCCGCCCCGGCTCACGTGGGCTGGGACGGCGGGTCACGTGGGCTGGGACGGCGGGTCACGTGGGCTGGGACGGCGGGTCACGTGGGCGGGGCCGGCGGGTCACGTGGGCGGGAGCGCCCCCCGTGGCCATGGCGGCCCGGCCGGGCACGGACGAGATGCGGGATCGCGTGGTGCTGGGCGAGTTCGGCGTCCGCAACGTGAGTCCCAGCGACTCCCCACCCCGTTCCTTCTCCCTCCCTCCCTCCCTCTCGCCGCCTCACGGTGCTCCCTCCCCGCAGGTCCACACCACCGACTTCCCCGGCAACTACCCGGGCTACGAGGACGCCTGGGACCAGCGGCGCTTCGAGGAGGTGGGTGAGCCCCGCCGGGGACGGGGCGCGGAGAAAGGGGGCGTTTGGGGTTTGGGGGTTCGCGCCAGGGGCCCCGTCTTGACCCGCAGCGCGCGGCCCCCGCAGGCGTTCCGCGTGGATGTGATCCGCGAGGAGGAGGACACCCTGGAATTCGACATGGTGGGCATCGACGCTGCCATCGCCAACGCCTTCCGCCGCATCCTGCTCGCCGAGGTAACCGGGGGGGGCTGGGCCTGGGTTATTTGGACGAGACTTAGCTGAAGGTAGAAAACCGATACCGAAAATGCCGGCAGATAAACTCCCCGAGACTCCTTTTGGAGTTTTTGAAAGCGAACACCCTTTACCAGGCCTGGGCGACGCGAGGAGGGGTCTCTGTGCAGCCAGATAGGAGCGGGGACAGAATACATTTCCCCCTCGTGTGCACGCGTATACGTTTTCCCAGAAATCTTATGTGTATTATGTTACTTTCCAAGGCCTTATTTTAATGGTGCTATGAGCTTCACAACAGTAAAATCTCTTGCTAATTTGGAGCTTTGGAGCCAGCTCTGCCTGAGCTTGCATTTTAGGTAGGGAAAAGCTGCAAACAGAAGTGATCACATAAGACACATCTGTTCAGCATAGGTAATACTTCACGCAGGATGTTATTATCTCCAAAGCTGCATCTGGAAAAACACTGCTTGAAGAAAAAGCATTGTATTAGAGGCACATTCTGTGTAACTTTCAAAAAATACAATTCCTTAGATGAAACTTTACTTTAGCTTGAATAAAAAAAAAAAATTGCACTCTTTGTACTAGTAACTACTTCTTGTATTAATTCTACTTCAACTCAAATCAGAATATTCTACTTTTGCAGTAGTAACCGCTTCTTGCATTGGGGGGTGGGTGGATGAGTGATGTGGAGGGTGCTGCTGCCTCACCTAAGCCCTTGCAGAGAACCTCTGGGTTTGGAAGGGAAGCACAGGTTCATTCTCCACACGTGCCAGGAGTCTGGAGAGCGTTAAGAGCTTTAGCCGCATGAGCAATAGGGCTATTGGCAGTGTCTGTGGATCAGCCTGCCTTTCACTGCTCATTAGTTTAAGAAAGTGTAGAGGAAGAAGTTATATTAGGTTGAAGGGGGCATTGGGTTGCCTGGTTTGACAGAAATACCCCTGGAAAGGGTGTGTAGGGCAATCACGCAGGGGCACGCTAGACGGGTGTTCCCTTCGCCTTAGTTCAACTGTCATCTTATTCTGACCTGATCCATTGTCTCCCTGAGGTGCCCACGATGGCTGTAGAGAAAGTCTTTGTGTACAACAACACATCCATTGTGCAGGATGAAATTCTGGCTCATCGGTTGGGCCTCATCCCTATCCGAGCCGACCCTCGACTCTTTGAATATAGGAACCAAGGTGAGAGTCTTGGATCAGAGGTAAGTATTGATGATTTCCCCTGAAGAAGGAAATCAGGGTGATGTAAGCTGAGCAGAAGTGCAATTCCATGTAGGCTCATGCTTGTCTCCCGTTCCCAGGAGATGAAGAAGGCACAGAAATTGATACTTTGCAGTTCCAGCTGAAAATAAAATGCAGCCGAAACCCTCAGGCAGCCAAGGAATCATCTGATCCTGATGAACTATATTTCAATCACAAAGGTGAGCTCTCTCCTTAAAATAGGTGCTTTTTCTTTCTTTTTTTGATCTTGAGAGACAGGATTTGATCTGTTCTCTCAGCTCTGTGTGCAGAGAGAACCAATTCCCTTATTCTGCTAAACTTACTTGTTACCACCTCCAGTCCTGCTGGCTGATTCTTGTGGCTTTTCTTTGCAGTTTACAGTAAACATATGACATGGGTGCCCCTGGGGAATCAGACAGACCTCTTTCCAGATGCTGACTTCCGACCTGTTCATGATGACATCCTCATTGCGCTGTTGCGACCTGGCCAGGAAATAGATGTTCTCATGCACTGTGTCAAGGGTATTGGTGAGTTATGGGTCCTGGCACAGCGGGAGGCGGAGCATGAGTGCTTGGACTAGGGCACAGCTGTGTGGAGAGGAAGGGTGGAGAAATGGCTTTCCTCCTGGAACTTTAGGCCCAGGCATCCTTGCACTATTGTTCCCTGAGGCCTGCCCTCTTCCCTAACTCTTAATTCTTTATGCAGGTAAAGATCATGCCAAGTTTTCTCCTGTGGCCACAGCTAGTTATCGACTGCTTCCTGACATTACCCTCCTGCAGCCTGTTGAGGACGAAGCAGCTGAGTTGTTGCAGAAGTGCTTTTCCCCTGGAGTCATTGAGATTCAGGACATCAAGGGTACTTTTTCGCTGCTTTAAAGTGTCTTTTTCCTTACAAGCATCAGCAGAGACTGATTAGAGACTAGAGTCAAACTTTGTAGAGACAGAACCACGTTGTGATGTTGTCTGGGTGATGAGAAACCATTCATGCTATTCTGAGCCAGATCTTACAGATGAGTAGCTGCCACGTGCAGATGTGTTGGGTGGTGGACTGAGGTCTCCCTGAAGTACTTGAGCATTGGCCACCTGTCCCCAGAGCCCTGCAGTAGCTGATTGAAGCTTCCAGTACTGTTCATTTGTCTGTAAGAGTGGGTAATGGGCTTGCTCTTTCCAGCAGTTGAGTCGGGAAAAGGCTTCTTGTGTCCTGCCCAAGGGCACGTACAGGCTGTTCAAGAACACTAGTTCTCAGGTTGGATTTTCACGTTGGGAGTGTGATAATTCTTTCTATTTGTGGCTTTGCTGCCTTTGCTGATGGGGGAGTGCATGTTGAGGGTTAAGGACCTGCCATGACCACGAGGCACCCTTCTGCTACAGGTAGCCATTTCCTTTCATCTTTTCTCCTTTAGGAAAAAAAGTAGCGAGAGTAGCCAATGCAAGGTTGGACACGTTCAGCAGAGAAGTTTTCCGACATGAGGGTCTGAAAAACCTTGTGCGCCTGGCAAGAGTGCGAAACCATTACATCTGTAAGTGCCCCATTTCCACAGAACACAGGGACCCACTGTGATTTGTGCAAACAAGCAGAGGGTAGCCAGCATGTATAACTGGGTTTCTGCCTCCCCTACCCCCGACGTCATCAGCCTTCATACACTGATATTCCAGCAGGTAGCTGCTGAGGTTGTGGTTTGGCGTTGCTTTGGGAATGGTGTGTTTGTGCTTCCTGCTGGAAAATGTAACCTCTTTTCCTCTGGCTGTGGGGATCTGGCTTGCTGGAAGTGCAGCGTAAGGGAAGACGAGGGGCTGGAGCCAGGTGCAGGCTGAAACTGCCTCGTGGATCTACTGATTTGTGTCTCTGCACAGTTTCAGTGGAGTCGACGGGTATCTTGCCGCCAGATGTGCTGGTGAGCGAAGCCATCAAGATCCTGATGGGAAAGTGTCAGCGCTTCCTGAACGAGCTGGACTCTGTGCCTATGGAGTGACCAGACTGCAGCTGGGAAGCATATCCTTGCACTACTGCTCTGAGCTTCCTGCACCTGCCCACAGGGATGACTCCTCTTCCATAGGCAAGAGGTGTGAGATGGGCCTGTTAAGAGTCCTTTCTCTGTGAATTTGTTTTCTGTTGGTGATGAGCCTCAGTGAGGAGATGCACCAAAATAAAGGCTTTTCTTTACAGCTGTCTCCTCCTGTGCTGTTCACAATTGTGAGACTGAAGTACCCAGAGAACAAAGTGGTATTGGGTCTAAAACTGTTTCTAAATCACATGCAGTGTCTGAAAAGCACTGATACGGTAGTGTAATAAAGCATTTTGCAGCAGGTCAGTGAGATTTAATGAGTCAGTGTCGCTGCAGGAGTGTTTTGCAGGTGTCTCAAACCAGCTCCAGGGTAGTTGCTGTGGTAGATAAGTGGCTGGAACACCTTTCCAGTGAAGAAAGGCTGAGAGAGCTGGGATTGTTCAGCCTGGAGAAGAGAAGGCTTTGGGGAAACCTTATTGCAACCTTTCAATTATAAAGAGTGTATGGAGAAGGAGTTTTTACCAGGGCCTGTAGTGACAAGACACGAGCTGGTGGTTTTAAACTGAAAGAGGGCATAAGCTATTTTTTACAACGAGAGTGGTGGTAAGACCCTGCAACAGGTTGCCTGGAGAAGCTGTGGGTGCACAGTGGAATTGTAGAAGGTCAGATGGGACTTGGGTTTGAGCAACCTGACCTAGTAAAAGATGGTTACAGCAGAGGCATTGGACTGGATGGTCTTAGTTCAGGAATTATTCTAGGGTTCTGTGACACGGTACTGGGCTTCTCTGTACAAAGGTGGGGTTCAAAAGCTTGCTCTGTAAAGACTGACAGTCCCTTCTGAGGAGGCTCAAGGTAAGGCTTTTATTCCCAGGCATTACATTTAACTGCTCTGTTCTCCCTTTCAGTGACCAAACATACTTTATTACTGATCTTGAAGCAGAACTCCATGGCAGAGGGCAAGTGCCAGTCCAAGGTCTGTCTCCACCCAGGGAACCCTCTCAGAACTTGAAAGTTGGTCTCAGTGGCGAGCACGGCTGTTAGTCAGCACCGGGTAGGTCTTGGCATGTGAAAGGCTCTCTTGACAAGGCAATGCAGGAATTGGAATCCCAGAGAATGACTGGGAGTACGGGGTCCATCCTCACTACAATGCTGGAATGTGCTGAGATGGCCAAGGCAGCGAAGAGCATCCTGGCTTGGATCAGAAATGGTGTGGCCAGTAGGAGTAGGGGAGGGGATTGTGCCCTGTGCTGGTGAGGCCACAGCTCAAATACTGTGTTCAGTTTTGGGCCCCTCACTACAAGAAGACATTGATGTCCTGGATTGTGTCCAGAGGAGGGCAGCGGAGCTGGTGAAGGGGCTGGAGCACAAGTCTTATGAGCGACTGAGGGAAATGGGGCAAGTTAGTCTGGAGAGAAGGAGGCTGAAGGGAAACCTTATCACTTTCTACAACTGCCTGAAAGGAGGTTGTAGTGAGGTGGGTGCTGGTCCCTTCTCCCAAGTAACAAGGGATAAGATAAGAGGAAATGGCCTCAAGATTAGGCCTAAGATGGCCTTAGATTGAATATTAGCAAAAATTACTTCACTGAAAGAGTGGTGAAGCATTGAAACAGGCTGTCCAGGGCAGTGGTAGGGTCACTGCCCCCAGAGGTGTTCAGAAAGTGTGCAGATGCAGCACTTCAGGACATGGTTTAGGAGGCAGGGTGGTGTTTGGCTAAATGAGCTTAGAAGTCTTTCCCAACCTCAGTGATTCTATGGATCTAATTCAGTGCAGCAACTACTATTTTTTTTCTCTGTTTTGCTGGGCTCTAGTTACTTAAACTGTAAACATCCTTTAGGTGTTAATTCCCTTTGACAAATAGTAATTTGTAGCTGAATCCTTTCAGTTCAAACAAGCTGCAGCAGCTCCCAGGCTGAGCTAGATTACATGGGGTGCCTTGGAAAAACGGTTTCGTAACAAACACTTAAATTGATGTCACTCAGGCCCACCCCTGAGGGCTTCTGCTTTTGTTACGAGATCTTTCATGCAGCCTTCATCAGTACCAAGGGCAATAGCTGTGTCACCTTCCTCTCTTACTGAAAAGATCATCTGAGAGCTAGGGCTAAGCTACACATGCTACTCTCAGCAAGAGCCAGGGTTGGGCTTCAAGGCTACTTTAGTGGCTCCTTTAGAGGCTTCAGATCTTACTGAAACAGATCAAAGATAAAAATGAAACCCTGACACCACAAGTATGAAACTGGAATAGCTTTATTGACATTCAGAGGTGTAGCACAACCAGTTCAGAGACAGCTTCGGATTTAAACATTCCTACAAAAAGGGTTCTAAAAACCATTTTAAAAAAAAAGAAACCAAACCCCTTGTGTCTAGCATGAAGTCACAGAATGTTAAAAATATCACAACACAATAAATACACCCGGCCTTTGCAAGAGCCAGGAGCCATGTTAGCCCAGAGGTTAAGAGTTTTAGGCCAGGAGGAAAGTGGAGGGTGCTGGTGGAACAGCAGAGGCAGGAGGGCGAGTGGATTCCTAAGGCCTGCTCTTTCTTCCTGCACTCTCGCCCTACCCAGCCCCAGTCTGACCCCCGTGGAAACGCCACCTTCTCTGCCTGCCATGATTTATTCTTTGTTCTGTCTCCTGGTTGGCAAACCTGCCAGCTAGCTCTGGACAGACCCTCCCAGCTCCTGTGCTAACACTAGGCTAGACTGAGTGAACCATTTGTCGTGTAAGAAGAACCAGCTTTGCAGATGGGAGTGGTTTGATGAGTCCCACCTCAGCTAAAACCCAGTTTCTGAGCTGGTGTCTGCCCCCTGTAAACTGCAGTATAAACAGCCCCCTCCTGCCCCACCACAGAATTCTCTGAGAAGTACCAGACTGGGTAAAAACACGGGCTACTGTCACCTCCACAGCAACAAGGTGAGGAGATCCCTTTTGGTTTGCAGGTGCTTCAGAGATTGGTCCAGGTTTTGTGTAGCCCGCACTGGCCCTGTTCTAGTCTACAGAGCATGGTAAAACAAAAATAATAATAAAAAAACCTCTACCCTGTTCCCCCTGAGAGATGTCCAAGAAAGGCTGGCACAAAGTACGCGCCTTCCATTTGGCTCTGGGTAGAACAAGCTGTATGATCATATACATACACCTCTGTGTGTGTGTATATATATATCTAACAGTGTCTTCTGCCTTAGAAAGGCTGATCTCGAGGGAGATCCTAGAGCACTGCTAGGCTTCCTGGCACACAGCCCTCAGCCCAAGGCTCAGCATCCTAGAGAGGAATGGATTCATCAGAATACCAGTCCACTAGGGACAAGTCCCGGCAGGCAGGACGAGAGTGTGGGATGCGTTCCCTACAAAGCCTGTCTCCTAGCACCCAGAGGAAGGTTGGGGTAGCCCCTTTTCCCATGGCGCGCTACTCTGCCTTTTTCTTTAATTCTAAAGCCCAAGGGATAAAGAAGTGGAGCAAGAGTGACCCAAGGCTACAGGATGACCAAGCTTTACCTAACGGAGTCTATGGGCTCAGCTCCCACGTTGCAGAGAAGCAGAGGTCTAAGGATGTTCATCCAGTGGAGGGCAGGGAAAGGAATCGGGGGAAGCTTAACAGACTGGTTCAGATGCCACCCCAGACCCCATCCCAGCAGGGAGGAGAAAGGGACAGGACCTATCAGGGGCTTTATTCAGATGAAGGCTTGGGGAGGCGATGACAAGGAGAATCTAATGTGCTTGCTATGAGGAGAGAGAAAATTTAAGGTAGGGGAGATGGTTGCAGCATCCCAGGCTCAGGGCTCAAAGAGCGCAGTCAGGCCCTCTCCATCCTCATTTTCTAGCACATCTGCCTCCAATGATGGCTTCACCTTTTTGAAGAGCGATGGGAGGTTCCGGATATGAACCTCCTTGCGGAACTGCTCTCCGAGGGATTTCTGCAGAGGACAGACAGGCAGGCATCAGTTGTTAGTGCTTTCATAGCCCCACTCAACTCGGGGGCAGCTTGCTTCTACGTCAGAGGCTAACCCCAGATACTGAGCAACCCCTTGGCCTGGAGCCCGTGCCTGCATTTTTGGGAATCTCGGGCCTGGTCCTTCCCGCGTGCCAGGGCACTGAGGTAACTACCGGCACACCAGCTCCCCAGCTTCCAACTCAATACACCAGACTCCAAGGCCACCATCCTCACAAGCCCAGCCCCCACCTAGCAGCTTCACTCAAAAATTTTAACACCCTGTTCCCCCAGGCACCCTCGTTTAAGGTCCCCCCTCTGCCTCTCGATGCTGAGGGGGCTGCTCAGTTGGTGCTGCCAACCCCACTGCACCTCCAGGTTGGAGAGACAGAACAAACACTGAGGATACGTAGGAACAGGTTTCCTGGCTGGGAAGGGAGGGTGGGTGGGGAGAGGCAGGTAGATTGGCAGCCCCACCACTTCAACACAAGGTATGAGGGTGAAAAGAAAGTGGTGCCTTTTGCTCCAGGGTATCACCTACCCCAATGCAACCTGCAATAAGGCGCTTGAAATGATCCTTCCGGCGCTTGTCTGCCACCTTCTGCAGTGTTGGGTTGAGAAGCTTTGAATCAAACTGCTCCAAAGAGTCCCTCTGGATGTCTGGGACCTGCTCCATCACTGCCTTCAGTTCAGCGTAGCGAGGGCGCTGCAGGAAGAAGTACAGTTCTTCTAGAGGAGCAGCCCTGCCTTCCTTAGAGGGCCGTTAGCCCCTCTGCCCCTACCCAAGAGGGCATGGGATTAGTTTTCCACCGCTCCCTGGCCTGTCTTGACATTTGGACAAAGAGCAGAGTTTCTCACCAGGGCCTCGTAGATCTGGAAAGCCAGGTGGACAAGAGCTGCCATGCAGCCATCGTGCTGCCCATGTATCTGTAAGCCATTCAGCACACTTATGAAAAACCAGGACACAGCATCAGGCAGGAGGTTTCCTGGAAGCACCTAAGGAAAAGGCACTGTCAGCACAGAAGTGGGATACTGATACATGACTGCCTTTCTGCAGCAGCCTGGTCTTCCTGAAGGAAAAGGTGCTCAGGCTGAAGCAGACACTCTTCTCACTACATTATGAGCTTCCTCTCCCAGCCCTGACAGAACTGATCCCTTCTTCCTCCCAGAAGTACCTGTTTGAGCAGCGGCCAGCAAAGCTGTGTGGTGGTTCTTTGGCAGGACAAGGTGTCCTTCCAGGAGAGGGATATGTAGGCGGTGATCAGCAGTGCAGTGCAAACATCCTGAAAAGGAGTTAGAGAGGGAAACCAGTCAGAAGAAGTACATCCCACATCCAGGGTTCAAACCTGGAGGGAGCCAGGAAGCAATACAGGCATTCTGCAGGAGCTCTCTGAAGCTATCTTCTGAGCATTCTGCATGCTGCTCCAGCTCAAAGGTACCCAGCGTGCACTATCATAGCCGTAAGGAACCAATATAAAGCAAACCTGCTCCCTTCATCTCCCCTGGGAAGGCTCTGGAGCACTCATGGACTCCCATCAGCTGCTACTCTCAAGTCACTGCAAAAGCTTCTGCAACAGCCTCTGAGACATCGACGGGAGAGGAGGAGTACCGAGGTATCAGGATAAAGGTACTTCTGCACAGTGTGTTGTGTCAACGCTTTGGCTCCTGTGCCAGGTCTGGCAGTTTTTACAGAAAAGCTAGTGGGTTAAGTTCTTCTGTGTGAAGGCTAGAGCCTGGGATGGAGGCAGAGCCGGAAAACACGGCACCTTGCGGGCTGAATGCCTCACCCTGGGAAAATCTGACTCTGTAGCTGCATGTTACATTAGATCCTAACCACTATTGCTCTGCGCTTCTGCAACCATTAACAAGGCTCTTAAAAAATAAACATGTTCTCGAGAGAAGGTTGTCACACTGGGGAATGCTCCAGCAGCTCAGATCTCTGTAGCAGCACCTGGCTGCAACTGTGACAAAGAGTATAGAGAGAGGGCAGTGGAAGCCAGAGCGTGCACTCTTACCTCCTGCTTCATCAGACACTTGCCGAGCTCAGTGAGCTCTGCGCTGGCAGGGGGAGTCACCTCCGTGGCCATTGCCTCGTCATCTGCAGAGGAGAGAAAAGGCAGCACTGTGAACACAGCCTCCCAAGGTGAGAGGGAGACAGAAGGAGGCACAGTGAGAACTATGCTGGGCGCTGGAGACAGCACACAGAATCAGGATGCTGGCACAGCTTGCCAGATCCTCTCTCTCCCCAAGGAGAATGCACCCACCCTTGGTAGGGCAGGAGGGGCACTCAACTAGCTACCTCCAGGTCTCAGGAAGGCCAAGCACATCCCTCTCTTCTCCTCAGCCCTCTTCTTCACACCTTAAGGATCAGGTGTTCCATCATGCTCTTTGTGAGCCCTACAGCACTTTCGTTCCTAGGCTAGACTGGGTTTCTCTGTGCCCCAACACAGCTGAAGGCTTCTTACCAAACTTATACCCCTGGCACAGAACCTCCAGCAACAGGCCAGCCTCTCCCTCAAGATACGCACGAAGAAATGGGAAAAGTGCTTGTATACACCAAGGGCAGGAAAGGCAAAGGTAGGCATTTACTCACCATCTGCATCCACAGCCGCAGTAGTGTTATGTTCAACGCCTTTCTTAGAAACACAGCAAACAGCTGGAAAAACAGTGGCAGGTCAGAGGAGCAGAAAGGGGAAGACACTACTTCAAACATGTGGAGATTATCCTACAGACTCTGATGGACGCAGCTGACTCAGGCTACCCAGCTCTTACACAGTATCTGAAGGACTTGAAAACCCACTTTAAAAGTATACTGTGCTATCTGGAAGGCTGAGACCTCCACACCCACAGGATCCTCCCATAGTGGAACCTGCTGCTTCGAACTACTGAGAACCAGGAACACAAAGAACCATTTGAAACCTATAACCTCAGAAGAGCTGCATCTTGAGTCAAAAAGGCCAGTCAAGGAAGAAGAGAGAGGGTTGAGGACCTGCAATACTTATACAGAGTCAATTTTCCCATCCTCTCTGCTCAAAGCCACACTGGAAAAAATATGAGAAAGGGAACACAAAGGGGAGTGAGTCTTTCCCTCTCTCTGGCTAGAGACACAGCAACTGCCAGTAACAGAATTGTTCTAAGCTCAGGTTGTCCACAAATCAATGTCCCATTGTTGGGTTCCAGGGCACAGAAAGGGACAACCCAGATCCCAAAGGAGGACTGGACTTCTTACAATGACGTTGCCAAAACCACAGAACCCTAGCTGAAATAAAGAAAAAACTCTTCTGAAGATTTTTAATTGATGTCTTACTAAGTTTTCACTAAGATTTTGGCAGAGTTAACCATTTCACATCTGGGATTATGTTAAATACTACTGGCCATTACAGTTTTACTGCAAATTGGAAATTCCTGTTGTTCTCTCCAGGGCAAACTTCCCAAATATCCCAGGGGACCTGGCTTGGTTTCACTTACTGATGAGATCCATGACTTCTCGGGTCAGCAGCCTCACCAGCTGTTCCTCAAGCATCTCCTGAGACTCGGGGTTGTCATCTACAGCATCATCCTCACTGAGGAGAACAGGTTTTAGTGTGAAGGGAGCCAATGTCTTAATTCCCTCTGCCCAAGCACGGGGAGTGAGTCACCATCCGGGTAAACACAGTGCTAGCAGGGCTGCTCCTTGAGCAAGGAGGACCCGTGTAAAAGACCAAAGATCCATCCCACTCCCTACTTCCCCCTTTCTGTACTCATATCAAAGGGTGAAACCTTACCAGAGCATGCTTCGCTGGTTGATCACCTGCCATTTCTGAGACAACCTCTGTTCAAGACAAAAGGGAAAATTCAATACATTTTTAAGGAGCTATGCTGGAAAAGGCCTAAGCAACAGCTACTGATAGAAGCACAAGTGCTTTAAATACAGCTTTCATGCCAAACCCCATACTGAATGGAACTGCTACCAACTGTGCTGAAGATGCCA
This sequence comes from Phaenicophaeus curvirostris, assembly GCF_032191515.1. Classification (NCBI taxonomy): domain Eukaryota; kingdom Metazoa; phylum Chordata; class Aves; order Cuculiformes; family Cuculidae; genus Phaenicophaeus; species Phaenicophaeus curvirostris. Next base: position 71,711,337 of record NC_091393.1, on the reverse strand, counting down.
TGGCTGTGCTGGTTGTACGAACCTGAGTGAGCTGTCAGGAAAACTAGGAGACATGGGGAAAAAAAACCCCACGAAAATTTTCTCCGGGCTGCAGGTTGAGAAGCTAATGTCCACAGGCTTGAATTCATAGCGAGGGGTGCTATGCAACAGCCAGGGTTCTTCAACACCGCCCACCCGCCAAGATCATCAAAATCATTAAGCATTGAGGCTCTGCCCTCGTCTCTGCTGGCTTTGGAGAGACAGAAGATCTCACACGTTGCTGCCAGCTGCTACACAGAGTCTGGGCTGCCAAGGAACAGGCATCAAACAAGTTGTTTTCTTACCACATGTAGATAGGTGAAGAGTGGTCCCAGCATGGGGCAGATAAGAGTTTCGTAGTATTCTGGAGGGCAGGAGAGTACCAAGGGCTTCACAAACACACCTACACAGACCAGTTAAGGAAGAGGCCCAGTGCATACAGCCAGCTGCTAGGGAGACTGCAGCACACACCCCAAACCAGCTCACTGCACGGGGAGGCCAAGCGACAGACACCTCAAAGCTGGTCTTCTCGCAACCCTGAATTAACACGTGGCATCTCTACACAGCAAGAGTATGAGGTATTCAGCCTCTTCCTCTTACAGCTCAGCTGAGAAAGCTGAGGGTGTTTAGCGCCCATTTCCTAGCTGTAAGACCAAAGGTCCAGCCCTGGGAAGTGGGCTGGGAACCCCAGAGGGTCTCCCCATACAAATACAAAATCTAATGAGACACCCTACTACTAAGCTCCCACACTATCCAAGACCCTTTGTCCCCCTGGGATGCACTACCCACATCATGTTGCCTCCAAGACCCCACAAATCCTTTGCATTCTTTCTGACCCCATGCAGTGCTGTTTCTGCTCATGCCCTCCTAGGCTTGTACCTCACCCTCACCAGGTATTTACCTCCCCAGTCACCATTCTTTGACTTCCCCATACTGAAAACAATGCTAGGAAGGCACCATATTTTCAATTTACATGCTCAAAGCCTCCTTAGCTGGCCTGAGACAGCGATGAAAGGATACGGAGCATGGGACGCAGCCTGTAATCAGGAATGTTGTTGAGGTTGATGAAAGCTGAGCTGAGGAGCTGGGTGGCAAGACCCTCAACGGTGTAGAAATCCTGTTGCATGGAAGGGCCTGCGTTTCCCAAGATGTGGAAACTTCAACAAAACAAAGTTAATCGCAACTCTGCAAGATAACAGGTACCATGCCTCTGGCCTGCAAAGGCTGGAAGAACTATCTTGAGATTAGATAGTTTCTTAAACAGAAACTATACGGGAATTTTGGCACGGTATCTTTTTTTTTTGAGGGAGGGGGCAGTACCTGCAGCAGGACAATGAATTAGGCATTTAAGCACTAAAATACACTTTCAAGTGCTGATGTATCCTAACACACAATTAAAAGTGGCAGACACACAAGCTAGGTCAGAATATCAGATAAGCGCTCCTCTGACTACCTAAGAGCTAAAAGCAGAACCACATTTTAAGGTATTTTTCCAGTGACTGTGTTCCATGTGTATATGGGTAGGTTCCAACCACTGACTATAGTTCACCAGTGCAATTCTTACTTGCATATTACAGAATTGTAGAATGGTTTGGGTTGGAAGGGACCTTAAAGATCATCCAGTTCCACGCCCCCTGCCATGGACAGGCACACCTCCCACCAGACCAGGCTGCTCAAGACCCTATCTGACCTGGCCTTGAACAGTTCCAGGGAGGGCACACCCACAACTTCTCTGGACAACCTGTTCCAGTGTCTCACCACCCTCATTGTAAAGAATTTACAACATCAAATCTAAATCTTCCCCTCTCCAATTTAAACCCATTCCTCTTCATCCTATCCTGCCCTTGTAAAAATTCCCTTCCCAGCTTTCTTGTAGCCCCCTTCAGGTACTGGAAGGTCACTATAAGGTCTCCTTGGAGCCTTCTCTTCTCCAGGCTGAACAACCCTAACTCTCTCAGCCTGTCCTCATAGCAGAGGTGCTCCAGCCCTCTGAGCATCTTCATAGCCCTCCTCTAGACCTGTTCCAACAGCTTCATATCCTTCTTATTTTGGAGATTCCAGAACTGGACACAGTACTCCAGGTGGGGTCTCATGAGAAATACTGCTCACATGAGAAGTCTAACTCTGAAAGAGTAACAGACTACTGCTCCAACTATGTAATGCTTGATTGTATATGGGATATCTGGTGGTCTTACCAGTTGTCGTAGAGGGTACAAAAGAAGCCCTGCATCCTTTCTAAGACTGTTTTGTAAACAGGAGAGTCATAAAGCTCCAGCAGAGGCTGAGGGAGACCTGTGGGAAAGAGTAAGCTTCAGCTATATTAATAAGAGCACAGTGCACCTTCAGAACATGCTGGACAGGCCCCAGCCAGCCTCATGGTGGTGCTCGGCAACATCGAAATACAGATGCAGCATTCCTGGGGCAGCAGCTCCCCTCAGAGGTCTATCAAGTTCAGGGCAGCTGTATCCAGAGCAGAAGTGTTTCCACTAAGGTTGTTATAGCTCCCTCATTTCTCCACAGCAAAACTTAAAGGAGCTATAAGAACCCAGTCAGAAGCAAAACTGACAGTTGTGTAGCTCCTCTAATAGCTCATCCCTTCATTTTTATATTTCTCCCTGTCGGGATACAAGCTGCTGCTAAACCATGGTATTAAAAAGTTTTAGAAGAGAGATCAAGGCCCTGATGTTTTATGTGTAGTGGTTCTCACGCAGAGAGTTTACAGGTCACAGAAAACAGGTACAGGGAGCACTTCCTCATTTTACAGGTAAGAAATGGAGATAAAGACAAAGCAACTTCCCTGAAATATTTCACTGTCAGAACCTGAAATTAAACCCCAGTTTCCAGAGTCATGGTCCACACTTTATCCACAAAGCCACCTACTTCTCTGTTTGGCTGGAAAAGCTTCTGTGTTCACAAGCTCAAATCTATTTTAAGGAGGTTCCAAAAGCTTCTTTCTAATATATTGTCTGGAAACAAATGACAGGGCCATATAGCAGGACTTGGCTCTTGCCCTCCAGGACATGTCTCTGCACCAATACTCAGGGATCCTGCTGAGCACTAATTCTGCTCAAAGGCAGACAACTACAGCGCCCCCAGTTTCTCCAGCCTGAAATGTCATGAAACCACCACTCAGCCGGAATAAGCAGGTTGGTAGGATACCTTTCATTTCATGCAGAAGAAACAAATTTTTCTGAGACCAATAACTGGTTTAATTTCTTCATTTCAGCAGGTTCAAATCACAGCTGAGCTGCGAATACCATGACAAAGCTGGTTCTCCAGCCTCTCTTCACTTCCACTGCTATAGATGGATCACTACCACAAATAGCCCACAAAATCTGCCCCACATCTTCCTCCTGAAGAGAAGCCCCTTACCTAGGATGGCATTCTTCTCAACCTCCAGCATGTCCAAGGCCTTTGCAAATGTTTCCCCCAGCCTAGCCACCATCTCTGGTGTGTAGAGATTGTTGTGAGTCCTGAAACAGAAGAATGCTTGGTTTATACTCGTGTGGCTCAACCCCTTTTGCCCTTGACAGTTGGATCCTCTCCTTCAGCTTGTGAACAGCTCCTCTGAGGCAGATGATGAGGAAGGTGAGACCAAGCACGTGTGCATGGGATCCCCCTTCCCCACCTGCAAAAATACTGGGGAAGCTGACCAGACATGGAGTGACTCCACCTCATGTCCTGAATCTCCTGGCTGCCCCTTCCACTTATTTCAGTTGACCCCACCCCTTGCAAGCACTGCCAGTAAAACCTCCCAGCAATCCTCTAGTCGATGCTGGCAACAGCTTATTAGCTTGGCCAAAGGGATCAGAGAATGTATTTTAAAATTAACAAGACATGGATTCTGAAATCTCAAAAGATCTTCTGCACCTAAGGCCTCTGCAGAGGGAGGGGCTGTTTCAGCTCCAAAATGCACACACTGTCCCCCAGGGATGGGTCACAGTCCCCAGCATGGCAGGTGGCATTGGAGGGACTCTAGGGAGAACATCAGTCCAATCAGATGTTATTTGTGGCAGACGCATCCAGCTGGGAACAACTCCGCATCGTCAGGAGGCGGCCACAGTCAGCTCTCTGCGAGGGACACCAATTCAGCCACGGGTGGCTGGTTCTTGCCATTCAGGCCCAAATGGGTCCCCTCTTAGGCAGGGCACTGACACTCAGAGCTGGACGCAGCAAGGGGTGTCTCTCTCACCTACCTCTCTCCTTTGAGACCTCAGACCTCCACTCTGGGTGTCGCCAGCTGCACACAGCACAAATCCTGCAGCCTCCTCCAAAACTGCAATGCCATTGTACCTGCTGCTAGAGGTGATCAAGGGCAACTCAGTATCTTCCCCTAGAGCAGTGTTTCCCAAAGCAGGGGGGTACATGGGAATGGCTGGGGGAAGGGAGCATGGACAGACCTCAGTATGTTCTCCAGAGTCTCAGCTTTCACTCGTGTCTTAATGGTTTTTTCTGTACTTTTTTTTGTTTTGTTTTTTAAGGTCTCTGTTCACAATCCTGGCAACCCTGATGCAGTGACATCTGCCTGAGTTTGCAGAGCCTGAGTTAGCTCTGAAACAGCAACCATCTCATTTCTCTTTGCAAGTGTTAAATACTTCCCTGCCCACTGCACGTGAGAAAGGCAAGTATGTAAATTTGATTAAAAAAAGAGCTATACAAATGACTTAATGACTCATACTCTCATTCTGGGCTGGATCTAACACAATGCAACAGGCCTCAAAGCGGGCACAAGCTGGTTTTACTTTCCCAAGAGCCACAAACGTTTGGATAATGCTGTTCCACTGACTCAAAAAACCTGCATTTCTGCTCGAGGCTATCCTGAAACCTAGCTACTAAAATTATCTCTTCTTGTATTTCTCCTGCCCGTTCCGTGCCAGTGTTGGCTTTGCCTCATGTTGGGCAGGAGGGGAGTGTGGCGAACCCAAGGACTGTGGAATTGCAGGGGTGAAGCTTGAAATCCCACTGCTCTAACCCCAGCAGGACAAGTCAGCCGATATCCTGAAGCTGTGGCCATGGTCCTTAGTTGTTTCAGAGTCCTTGAAGCATGATTTTCTCAAGTTTGACAGCTGGGAAGGCAGATGAACACTCACAGGCTGATCTCCCTTAATTAATACTTTAGCAAGGTCCCTGTGGTAATGGAGAGAAAATGGCTGATCGGCTGCTCCCCATGGGAGTTAAAAAAGCATCCAACGGTCCTCATACATGATGAAGATGTAGCCCCTAGCATATTCCAGCCGAGACTTAGCAGTGAGCAGCACTCCTGGGTATCCCCCACACAGGAGAATGTGGAAAAACAAAATTCAAGAGATATTTATGCTCTAGAAAAGACAAGCAAAGGATATGGCAGGACTTGAAGGAATGTATTTTCAGCGATGGTCACAGCTCTGCTGGAAAGAGTGTTTGATGCCAAGAAAGATGGGCTAGAAGGCCAAAAGGAGTCCTTTAGAACAGCCCATACTTCAAGAGTCTTGACCTAAAGCTGGAGCTGTCTACACTGAAAATGCCTACAGTACTCAAGTCTGTACAACAGTTCTTTCACCAGCATTAATAATGCCTTGGTAATGTCAGCAACTCAACAAGAGGAGTTCCAAAAAAGCCTTTGTCTATGCAAAGCTGAGTCTGACCAGTTCATTTATAACAAAACATGAGCAAATCCCAGCACAATAAAGGTGCCGTGCCAATCAGTTGAAGCAGCTACTGACTCTGGAAATGTGCCTTTATCTAAAGGTAGAGACTGGGATTTAGATTTAAATTCAGGAGAGAATAAGCCAGAAGGTAGAAAGCACCTAGATGAAATGAGGTGCCGCAGAGGACAGGAGAATCATCACTCAAGAAGCCACAACCAGCAATTAACAAAGCAACCTCAAAATCATTCAGTAAATACAGCCACCAAGACAGAGACAAATCAGGGTAGGAACAAAAAGATAGGCTGGCAGGGAAAACACCAGACTGTTTATGCCACTCAAAACCACCTTATATTTCCTTGTTAGCTGCATTCCCTCTCATTTAGTCTCATTCATGATCCGCGTTCAAGTGACTTACCCTGGCAAAGACCCAATGGATTAGCAAATTTCACTGCTTCTGTTTGCAAACACAGCAGAATGGCACACAACATCCAGAAGAGCAGCAAACCCAACTGCTCTGCCTGCAAAATCCCCCTTTTTTGCACATTGGTGCCTGACCTGGTATTCAATTCAGCTGCTCAGTAGGATCCATGCTGCGACTATTTGCAGATCTGCTCACATGGTTACCAACTCCCACATCTGTTTCCTGCATAAGCCCAATAGCAACACTGGACCTTGTTTCCCCCATGGAAACCTGCCTAATGGCACAGAGCTAAGAGAATCATCCACCCCCAAGCAGTAACGCAACTATGTTCCTGAAGGTATCTCCAACACAGGCAGCTTTTCTGCCAGCCAGCCCTCCTCATATACCCGTACCTCCAGCCTGATGACAGGCCGTTACAAATTCCACCTTCCTCGTGTAACCCATATTAAAGAGGACCTGAGGAAGCAGTACATGGAAAAGGTACCCAAAGAGAAGAAATGAAACACACCAGAAGCTCCATAGCACTAGCTCCAACTTCTCCAGAAAGACATAAGCATCACCAACATTTGCACTGAACAACTATGAGCTTGCGATGGTTACACAGAGGCCTCTACATCCAGCAGAAGACAGGAAAGGTATGAAGTGGAGGATCTACTGCTCTTAGTACATCATTCATTGGTTCTTGTTGGAGGACCTGGCCTTAAGAATAGCCTGGATACATTTGAGTGAAGTATAGGCTGCTCCCGTGGATGTTACTAGCACATGCTCAGAAAAGATTCTGGTCTGTAGGGGAGATGCTCAAACAATACAGATGCATTCTCTCAAAAAACAGCCAGGAAGCCTCTTCCTTTATGTAGATTGGGAAGCACTGCCAATAGAATGTAGCTCATGCATTTTCCTGGAGGTGGTAAACAAGTAGGCATAGAATTTCTACTCTTTTATAGGTAGTGACAGAGTTTGACGATAGTTTTCTAAACTTGTGGTAAGAGAAATCTCAAGTGTTTTTCATAATGGGCAAGTTCCGGCAAGAACAGCGATCACACAAGCAAAACGTCTTTTTGCTGCAGTCTGTTCAGACCTTGGGCACTGGTTTAGTTGGTCTCCCACAACATGAAGCATGTTCCAGGCTCTGGAAAAAAATGTCATATTGCTACTTCTGCTCAAGGCAACTCTACCCAACCTCTCCCAAAGGCTCATTGATGGGATCTTCAGCCTTCCAGGAGAAAAGGCAAAAGCTTTTCAAGCACAGCTCCACAGCCATACCAAGATGGTTCAACCCTGCTCCCTGTTCAAAGTACCACCTGCTGTGCTACCAAGTGATTTGTGCTGAGCACACGCTTGCCCTATCAGTCCAGCATGTTACTGTCCTGAGCTCTGTGACTACTAAACATACCTGACTAGAGAGCGCTCGAATAATAGGAACTCCTTACTCACAGACCTGGGAGCTGAAAAATCTAAGTGGATCTGATGATGTTCTTCCCCAACAGGCTCCTGCCAAGGACAGAGCCTCAAATTTTCAAGTACATAACATGTCGCATTATCTCGCAAAATTGCCCCAGAAGCCTGGCAAAATCCCAGTGTCAGCAGTTACTCTGAGGCAGATTCCTCCTCTATAATTCTGGGAACTGTGTTATTTGGGATTCCCTTTTTCTGCATTCTCTTGCTCCCTTCTCCAGCTGCCCCAGATGTACACAACACCAGTGACATGCAGAGAGGCACTGCAAGGTAGCAACAGCCTGAGAGTATGCATCTACTGATTTCAATAGCAGACAGCGCTTCAGGAGGCTGGTGTTTGTGTTCAGGAAAATCAGCTTAATTTGACACTGAAGAGAGAAGAATGCAAACAGGATGCGATGAGAGCTGGGACTGCCCTGGTGGTGACTGGAGAGGTGGCCTTGTTGGGGCTGAGGGCAGAGCAGAGATGTTAGTCGAGAAACGATTACTGTGTGGCAGATTTATAGCAGTGGAGGTGGGGGAGGCAACCCCAGCCCAAGCTTCCACTGGCTTTGATGGACTCTTGTAGGCCAGGCCAATGAACATTCAGAAGGCTCCAGTTTCCCCAGTGCCATTCCCCACTGTGATCAGTCAGGAACAGTACTTGGGCACCTGCACCAGCCTGTGTTCCCACTGGCTTCACATGCTCTGAGCATTCCACGTATTTATCACAGTTTGGCTTTCAGAGATTCTTAAGTCAAGAATTGACATGATTAAGTTGACATGATTTCAAGTCAACTTGACCCACCTTATTAGAGCAAGTAAATTGTCAAGAAGCTTCAGGACCTGCTCAGTGCAGGGATTACGGTACATTGGAGTTCCACTCGGCATGTATCCCACCAAGAATCCTCCAGCTTTCGCCTCTTCCGCAGCAGCAGGCCATCGAGCTCGTTTCACAACTCCCAGAATGGTGTACACACAAAAACTTATCTGCAGCAAGAGATTGGCAGTGTTTCTTAGCCAAAGCACAACCTGAACAAACAGGCTTTCAGAGGAAGCCATCATCATCCTGTCTCAAAGGGAAAACTCTACAATGAGCCTAAGCTGGTGACAGAAACAAACTCTGGTGGGTTTGCTGCCAAGAAAATGCAGCAAATGATAATGCTGCATTCCTTCATCTTCAGTGACCCTTCGCCATGGCAGAACGGCCTAGGAACTCACTACTGGACAAAGCATCAATGCATACAGTGTAATGGGTATGCAAGCAACCAAGTAGGTTGCTTTCTAAAAGGGTCTACGCAATCAGTTCCTCATCTCCTTCATGTGCTGGGATGATGTAGAGACCTGTGGTCAAACTGCATTAGCCCCAAATCACAAACTGGTAAGTAAAATACATCAGGAATGGGGGATGGAAGGATTACACCTCTCCTGGTAACGATACTCACTCTAGAGCGGTTCAGGCCACTAGGATCTTCCAAGCCTGGATCAGCAGTTTTATTGTCTGCACCCACATAGGAGATAAAGGCTTCAGGATCTGAGAGGACTCTGGCAACAGCAAAAGACAGCAACAGGGATTACTGATTTAACCAATGAATTTGAGCAGAACTTTGCACTGGCAATAAACATCCTAAGAAATACAGAGGAGGCTAGAGACTAGCTAGTGCTCCACACTGTACACTGGAACACGTTAGAAAGTAGCAGAGATGCGTGCACTCTCCAAATGTCTCCACTTCTCGTGGGCTATGGGGACCTAAAACCTCTTATGAAAATAGCCCTGCTGGGAAAACTCTTGTGCGTGGCCAGCTGCCCAAGGCTGCAGGACACCTTAGTGTTTGTAAGGAGCACTCAGCTTCCTAGCTTTTCCTGGAGATAAGCAAAGACATTTTTTATTTCTCATTTTCTGCAAATGCTTTGAGCATGCTGGGGAGCACTCCTCTGTCACCTTAAACAAGTCTTACCTAGCAAATTTCAACGAACAGCATTTCTGTTTCCGAACTGCGGGAGAACTATTACCACAATGACTGCCCAGAACACAGGAGGTCACAAGGCTCTCCACAACCCTAATTTGGTTTGCGCATTCCCTTATTAGGCACAACATTACCTCTGCAAGGCCTCCGGGTCAAAGCTCAGAAAAACAAACCATACCTCTGCATCTCTGGGGAGAGCCATAAACCAGCAACGGGAGCCATGAGCTCCTCCAGGAAAGCTTTCTGCCGCTCATAGTCCTTGAACTGGTTGCTGATGAGGACGAGGGCCTCCATAAGAGCACACTTCTCCATCTGTGTCAGAAGTAGTTCATTGGAAAGCAGCTGCTTCACGTGGTTGTACAGCATCTCAAAGTTTGGCTAGAAAACACATCAAAGTGGAAGAGCATCATGCATTTGGTGTGGAGGAGGGAGAGATAGAGGTGGGACATACTGTACTATACAGAACAGCTGGAGTTGCATGTCTAGCTACATTTTCTTTATAGCCACCTCCTCAGTTTCAAGTTTCTCTGAATGTTCAAGTCCAAAAGAACCTCTTTTCTTCTCTACCGCTCTATCACCATTCAGCATCCAGTTTACTTTAGCCTCCAGAATGACCAAGGTAAACCTCTTCCATGCAGTCACATCCTGTACAGCAGTGCCACACCTCAGAACAGTTCTGGTGCTTTTATTTACTCACAGAAGTACCTCATTTCTTTGGCTTTCAAGTGTCAGACTTAGGACTCTTCCACCTCTTTGCTGACAACTAGGTTAATAATGATTCATACCCTTATCTCTGTCTCCACAGAAATGGTGGAGTTTCCTCCCTATCCACTCTACAGCTGCAACTATGTCATCTTGTTACTTTGTATCAGCATGCGCAACCACCCATTACAGTCAGCAAGTCATCTGAAAGCATTTTATGGCAGTTCTGGGCCCTTTGCTCTTCCAGTCAGGACACCTGTCTGGCCATGGGAAAGACAGTGCTGTAGTTCAAAGACCAGTAGAGCAGGACAAAGACAAACCTACTAGTTCTTAGCAGCTACTGCAGACTGCAAGCCCTAAATTACCTTAATCAGCATCCTCAAAACATGTCTTCGTTTAAACTAGCAATGTCCTGCGCTGTTCCCATACCCCTGGAGCCACTCCACACAAACACTGCTAAAGAAAGGAGTTCAGAGCTCTGCACTGCTGCATGCAGGCTGTTGAGTTCAGCAAAACCACACAAAACACTGGCTCATGGATTTTAAATGTGCTTGTTTTTTCTAGTCTCCTCAAGCTAATCCCAAAACCAAATGCTCTCCTCTTGTCCCCACATTCTGTTAAGTAACAGAGGAAAATATAAAGATTAGTCATTGCTAGCATCTTCAGCTGAGGAATCAATTGAGATCACCACAAGTGACAAAATGGAAATTCAGCCAACATTCCCATAAAATGAATCTAGCGCTGCTTGTATTCTCCTCATCCCTTTTGCATTTAACTCGCCACCTTTTTATATAACTCATCACTTCACAATTCAGCTTTTCAGGCAGAAAATTTCTGGAGGACAGGCAGGGAAGAGAGGAGGTGCAGGGAATAAAACTCTGCTATTTGCATAGCAGGAATGTTTCTTGGGAGAAAAACAGGCTGTAGCCAAGGAAGCTGAAAATCCCACAAAATCCAGCTGAAACTCAGGCAAGACTCTTCATGATAAGAGTTGAATTTACATACCAGGACAAGCTGGGGGTAATCCCGACACATCTTTATGATTGAGGAGCATGCATGCCTTCTCACATTCTTCACTGCTCGAGTTCTAGGAGCCTGGACAGACATAACAAACTTCAATGCAACAAAAAAAAGTTCAGACAAATGCAGGGTACCTTCAAGAAACAAATGCATTACATACAGTTTTCTGCACTGTTGAGTACAGATCAAAAAAGCATGCCCCCAGCCCCACCCCAAACAATCATGCAACAACCAAATTTCCTCTGGTGTGATACACTATCCAAAAAGCCCCTGTTGGAACAAGCTGTGCTCAAGGAGAGAGGATGCTATGGATCTTACTCACTACTTCAAGATTCCAAGAACTCCCTAGGTGGCTGGCAGCTTTACAGCCATCCTTCACAGCCACGTACACCAAATACTGAAGAGTACCCACCTACAGCTAATGAAGGTACTTCACTTTCAGAAAGGCCAACACAGACTTCGAGTCTAAGTCCATTGACTTAGATCACACCTGTGGCCTTCCAATTTTAAGAGCCAAAGCTTATTCGGCTTAAAACTTGATCAGTTATATCTAGACTTCCCCGTACTTCTCAGGAGCAGAACTATACTTGAGAAATCTACTACCGTGGAGTCTTCAGAACTGAGCATGCTCTCAAATAGAATATGATTTGATTCAACTGTTATAGCTTATTAGTAGAGAATAATTCAGACATACCTTACTTTCTTCTACAACTTCAAAGGTAACTGAAGCAAACAGCTGTGAGAAAAGGGAGGAAAAATCCAAAACCTCATGTCACTTGCAAATATCTAGCACTCAGGTGAGTTTTGAGCTCAAGAAACAGATCTAAGACATTGGTGCAATTTTACTGAAGTCAGTGAAGAACCCTTGACTAAGTTGACAGATAAATCATACTGGGGCCTTGAAATAAAACACAGTGATTACTGGCCAGAACGTGCATTTAATGTTAAGATTTAAGGCTAGGAAACACAACATTTGTGTTGTTTGACATTGTTTCTTCTTAAATGAGATTCAATCTTATGTTTTCCCCATCTTTAACATGAAGGATAGTCCTTCCATGACAGGAACATCAAGAGGATTAACTCCTGCTATTTAGTACAACGGCAAGCCTACCTGATTTTAGTACGGTCTGCAAGTACCTACCTTAGAAAGTACTTGCTGTAGGTATTCTGGTCGGTAAGTTACAAACGGGAAGAGCGCAGAGACATTGGTGAGCACACAGGACAGGATGAGAGGATCCTTTGTTTCAAAATTAAGAACAAGCTGCAGCAGATCTATGCCATCATTCACTGGGATTTCCTACAGAGGAAGGAAAGAGAAAGCAGAAGGAAAGAAAAAAGGAGACAACATTCAGTACTTCAGCCTAGAGCTTAGGCCACAGAGCTCCTGCTATCATATCAAGCCTCTCAAATGAACACAGCTGTTCTCAAAGCAGAAAGAAAACCAGTAGAAACCTCAGTTAAACTGCATGCTGTGTGCACTTGCTGAGGGAAAAAGAACAGCAGCATTGCTGCTGCTGGTAGGGCAGTGTTGCCAGTCTCAAGCCTTCGTACTATTGCTCGAACCTCCAGGAAAGGCAATTTTCCTCTCTCTGAGTTTGCCTTTCAATTCTCCTCTCGATCTGTCCAACAGATTCCATGCTTAACCAACCCCATCAACCCATATAATTATTTTACTGAGATGAACTAAAGTGCATGAGCAGCCTAATCAAATTAAAAAGAATTGTCAGTCTACATCAGACTGAGAAAAAAAAAAGTTTTCCTTCTGATTTGCCTGCTGTCGAACAAAAAGGAGACAAATTGCTTCTGACCTTCTACTCCCTGAGCATGAGCTTATCTCATTTAGTTAAAACTATATCTAATCAGGGGATGATTAAAAAGAATAAACTCAGGACATTCCCACTTAAGCAGTCCTTTTCTCTTCTAGCAAGGTGCTATATCAAAGCATGCTACCTGAGCACGTGATCCCTCATGGCATAGCGTCAAGAACCAAGACAAGCCTAAGAGAGTAAGCTGGGAGGAGTTTGGTCGCATCTAAGGGTCACTACTCCTCATGAGAATCACGCACCATACAATCTGGGTTTTTGCATAGAGGTAACCCATTACTACAAACCTTTCAAGCACAACATAGCTGAAAAAACCCACTCATCATCCCAAAACAAACCAGAAGAGCTGGCAAAAGCATCTGATACACATACGTCTTTATCCAAGGTTCGAAACATCTGACTGATGACGCTCTCCGAGAAGAAGGTCATGGCATCCCACTGCACAAAGGATGGAGAGAAGACGGAACAGAGACCTTCGCCTGTCTTAGCTGAAAGGAAGAGAACACTGGAGCTCTCACCATGCTCCTCCCTGCGTGCACAACACCAGGCTGATAAGCTCCCACCCTGTAACATCTTAGCACTCTCAAGTATCGTGGTCACACAGCTCTCCTTGCAGATGCTTGGCAGGGATGCACAGAGCAATTAAGGTACTCTGGTGTGATTTGCCTCATTCAAGTGATGGCTCCCAAGATCTAAGTCTGATCTTGGAGATACTACAGGGAGCAACACCAACAAATCATAGAAGACAAAAGAAAACAAGGGAGATCACATGCTGAAGACTCAGCACTGCAGGCAAGACTACCCTTGGTGTGACTTTGCAGAGCATCAAGTGACCTTCCTTCACAGAAGGAATGCAAGGTGACTGACAGAGGTATTTGACAGACAGGCAGAACTTTCTTGGAAAAAAAAATATTATGGAAATAACAAGGCCCAAATTGCAAAACTGTATCATCAGGACAACTGTGTCTGTTCTGCAGAGAGATTTGGAGGAGGAAAAGGAGGAGCCAGGGGCTTTACCTATTCCATAGGTAGACTGGCAAAGGTTTACTTTTGGAGTAGGGTGGGTTTGATTTGATTTTGCTTTTAACTTGCAAAGACCTTAAAAGCCTAGCATTGAGTCATGGCTCCCCATTAAAAAAACAGAAAATAGGGCTGATGGCAAATTCTGCATCTGTGTCAGGCACTGTTCCCGATGGAGTGGTACTGGAGGAGAAACCACTCTGCCTGACAGGCCTTCAGAAAAAGTTTCTTCTTGGCACGAATTCAATACCAAATCCCATATCCCAATTTTTTTCAGGTAACTTACAGTTCATGGGTCCAGGATCAACAGGGGCTGTGAGTTGGTACCTCAGCCATTCACCAGCCATTTGGAAGCCAGTTCGAGGGTCTAGACGACAAGCCATCCTCATCACCTCTCCTTGCTGGGCTCGGAAAGCTGCACCAAAAAGTCAGACACCATGCAACAACAAGCTGATGCTACAAACACTCCCTTCCCCAAAGCTCTCCTGCAGCTGTGCAGACCTAGGATCATTATGGGCTGTTGCTCTGGCGATAGCTGTGTAGTGACCTCAGATATACACCCAGTAAACCAGGCCTAACAGGATGGGCAATTCTTTGAAGCAATGTTAAAAAATGATGGATTAACATAAAAAGAAGTGCAATTATAATGCAATATGGATTATTAATATCTACGCTAAACCCATTCTTACTACAATTAAGCCTCTGTTTGTCATTTTAAGAAGTCCTGTAACTATATGTTTGCTGCTTACAAAGCAACTTTTGATACTGAGGTACAAAAACCAGCATTAGGTAACTATCACTTCCTTGAGCTAAACACACTTCTTCCAGATTATTCAACTTAACCCAACTTCTACGCCAACAAATTAAAAAGAAAACCAAAACAAAAACCTTATTTTAAATTTCAAAGAAATGAAAAGCAAAGTGCAGAATAGGTTCCTTTGTTCCAGTACATGAACATGCAAAAGAATCAGCTCTGCAAACTACTGATGCAACTTGCATTGTTTAACAAAAGTTGTTTTATCAAGTAATTTTACTTTATGTTCCAAATCAGTTTTATTTCCTTATATATGTAATACCCTCAATACCACTTAAGTCCCTAAAACTATCTCAAATTCTGGCCTTGTGCATTTAGCTACTTTTTGATTTCCACCCATATACAATTATTACAGTAAGTAAAATATAATAAGCAATAAAAAAATGCAACACTTGAAATATTAAAAACTAATTGTAAAAAGTAAGAATTTAAGTAATTTATTAAGAATATCCTCTCCACCACCAAGTGAGTATCAAACAAACTACACCAACCTGTGAGAACCAACCTCATTTTTGGGAAGTAAAATACAAAAAGAAAGAAAAAAATTAAATTCTTAATACTCAGTGTTCCCCACTTACTGGTTTAGGATCATGATTAGATTTGGCTATTTTAATTGCTCAACTTTGGCTACTGGTATTGAACCAGAAGCTCCTTAGTGGGGCCAGGGCAGATTTTCTTTCTGGAATTACACATCAGGTCTTTCATAAACTGCCTTCCTCTCCTAACCTGAGCAGGACTCCAGGCTGTTTAATTTCCTCTTCTAGGTGACAAAGAGGCACTTTGACACTTGGTAGCAAAGGCTACTAGGCCACCTACCTGGCCAGCAAGTAAAATAATATCAAAGAGTAAGGAAAATAAAACACCTGAGCTGACAAAGGAGAGTTCTGAATTAATTTTGATCCAAGATCCAGGCTGAAAGAGTCAAGACACAAATGGAAGTTGCCAAATCAACACAGTAGGCTCCAAGCTCAGCCAGCAACTGAAAGTAAGAAGAGAAGCTCAGACAACAGCTTCCACACAGGGTGATGACAACTTACAGTTGAAGAAGGCATTGAAGTCCTCATCACTGTCAAAATCAAAGCGGGAGTATTCACAGCTGGCGCTGTCTGTTTTAGAGGGAAAACCCACCTGGACACAGAGCAGACAAGATTGAAAAGTCATCCACCCCAGCTAGCACCAGTTTCAAGGAGATGAATACTAAAAGCAAGGACCAGAGAGTAAAATGTCGAAATAGAGCCGTTTGCTAAGCAGCTTGGAGGTGATGTCTGTGGCAGACACAATAAAAATGTGGTTTCTGCCCCAAGATCCACAGGCCATGTTCAGCCAGGCACTTCCTCACACCTATCTGGCCACAGTTCCAACATACCTTCACGAGGTTGGTCATAGATGCACGGAGATACTTGGGAATCATAGCCAGCAACAAGGGGTCGCGAGACAGAATTTCATGTCTAAAGAGGGCTCCCCATGTGATCTGAGTGGACGAGCGCAGAAACTAGGGGGAGAAGAGGGAAAAGAGGAGAACAGAGAAGGATTCAGTACTGGAATCTCCATTGCTAACATTAAGTGTTGCTATCAGAAGGCAATAGCAAGTTACACTGACTACTCGGTTGAGTCCAAGGCACCTTGCAGTCTCAACTCAAATGTCCAGAAGGCCCAAAATCTCTAAGTAAATATTAGGGCTGATGGCAAATTCTGCATCTCTGTGTCAGGCACTGTTTCTAAAGGAGTGGTAATGGAGCAGAGACCACTCTGCCTTACAGGTCTTCCACTGAAATGGAAAGCCTGAAAAGCGATATTTGGCAAAGTTCTGCAGTTTTCTATACACATTCACACATTCTTACAAATACATATACGAGACTTGCAGTCCTTCACATACCTGGCTGGGATGGGTTGTGAAGGCTAAAAATGAGTCAAGGTATTTTCCAAAGTTGGCTGGTGTTTCCACATCAGAATCTGAGCCCTGTTAGGAAGACAAACAATTTCAGAAAAAATACTAAGTATATGCTACACTGGGCTCACAAGTGGTATGTCTCTGGGTTAAGTAGGAGCACTACATCCAAGGCCACAGACTGCAAAGGAGTGGAGAGAAAATTACTCAAAAACTGTGTTTTCTTTCTGAAAGCAGTACAGCCTGAGGAGTAACAAGTTCTGCTGATCACCTTGGTGGAGCTGGAGACAGCACTACCCTCATTCAAGAGAAAAGGGGGACACATGAGATACTGGAGTTCCATTAAAACCAAATTCATAACCGCTGGTGTTGCTGCCACGAGTCACAATTTTACTCCAACTGGACCAAGTCCACCCAGCAGCACCAAGGTGGAACAACTCTCAGCCACTCACTGCAGAATTTCACAAGCAAATATACCCAGATGATTTCACTCTCACTCCTCCAGATGTTTCCTGCGTTTAACATCTGGACACCCCTTATCAATAACTTTCTGGGAAGTTTGTCAGGAAAGTAAGTTTTACCTGGAGCCATCAATTCAATGATTTGCTGCTGCTCACTGACCATAATACAACCTGGTATTACTCCAACACAGGAGTAATTTCTGGAGTAGTTACCCCACTTGCAAGCAGAGCCATTTTTGCATTTCCAAATGCGTGGAAAGAACCCTGGTCTTGCCTTAGATCAGAGTTGCCTCACTCCTAGCCCTGAAAACTAGCCTTGCTAGGGTTGCCACGGGAATAATAAGTATAGACTTACTATCAATGCACATAGCTGGCTGCCCAAAGCGCACAAAACTTGGCAAAGTCTCTTCAAGAAAACATAGTGCTTCTCCACTAGGCCTCCTCCATCTGCTGTCCTGGGAATGAAGGGAGGGGGGAAAACAGGATCACAGTTATTCAAGCGATAGGTAACAAGCATACTGCTATCTATCTTGCAGATAAAAAGAGGACTAGTGCAATTTGTTTTTATTCCAGTGGGATCTTCTTTGCTGTTATCCAGAAGCACTGCTTCGTTGGCACCCAAAACCTCCGAAATTGCCTCTCTGAAAGAGTCCTTTTAGATCAATTTCAGGCTAAAAGAGAAAGCTAGGGGAACTGTGATGTTTAGGCCGCTTTTTGCTTCAATCACAGGATTTGAAGAAAGAAAAAAAGCAATTTTTCTGGTTTTGCAAAAGAAATGGTGGTTTTCTTTGCTCCTAGTGCAGTCCCAGCTTCCTGCAGCTGAGCAATGTATTTTGCAAATCACATCTATAAAGCCATTTGTATGCAATTTTGTGTGAAATCATAGCAGCAGGATGGTACTCACTGTGCAGCAGTCAGAATGTAGTGCATGGCAACATCCCCAAACAAGACCATCAAGGGCTTCCGATCCTCCAGCTTACCCTACGTGTAAAATAAGCCAAATGCCTCAATTAGAACATAACTATTTACTCCCATCTGCAAGTGAGATCAGGAGATCCCCAGTTGTCCTTCCATCTGGGGAGATGCTTCTAGTCCACAAATTATTTCAGTAAAACCTTGCTAAAAAAATCTAAGGCACTCCTGATGTCAAGAATTTCTCCAAATAATTCCACTACAAGAACTTCAAACTGAAAAATGGATCCAGAGACATTGATACTTCTTCACTGAGGATTGGCTAGTTAAGCAAAGGCAGCTGGTAAAACATTCAGCCTTAATACAAAGCTGCTTGTGAACATAAGGGTCAAATCACCCGTTTAGATCCTGCAGCCATTGCTGAACTGCCAGATGACACAGCTGGTGACAATATTTCCCACTTCACAGTTGTAAAATGTGGGGGAAAACCATTACAGGGGATCACCAACTTCAAAACTGCGAGTATAGGCAGGAACAGAAGTTGGACAGGGTTCTAACAGCTGCTGTACGTATCGTGCTGGCATGATATTCACGCTAAATACCATTAATGAAAGCAGCCAATTTTGAATTTGGTTTCTTAAATGAAAGGGCAAAGATACCATTGCTCTGTCTGATGAATTATATAGGAGAATAGGAAGAAAACAAAGTGGGGGCACAGGGGCTGAGGAGATAAAACTCACTTTCCTACTGACAGCAATCAGGAGACACTCTGCTGCTCCTATCTGGAGCTCAGGTTCATTTAGGAGCAGACACAACATCTCCAAGAGCTTGCAGTTGTCTGCTGTGATGTGGCTTAGGGCCACCCAGTCAATGTAGCCAGCCAAGGTGTTGAGTGCCGCTATCCCCACGCGGCAGTTTGCCTGGGCCTGTGAACACAGAGGAGGCGAGAGGTCAGAGTCAGAGGGAAAAAACAATTCCCACCTAAAGCTGTCCACTCCCTGGAGGAACAGTATCAGGCACCACCCTGAGAGTGAGGTGGCAGCAGAAGGGTCCAAGTCCCCACAGTAAGGATGTCAGTGAAGGCCTGGGAATTTCTCCACTTGCATCTCACTTCTCTCTTCTCCAGGAATTTGTATTATGGGTGAACGAATTCATCTGTAAGTGAGAACTGCGGGTAATAGACTCCAAAGGCTGGCAGAAGCCTGGTTCTAGGCAATCTTGGTCTTAACAATGACTAATTCACAAACTCCTACGTAGCTCCACTCACCTTTGGCTCCTGAGCCAGATCAGCCTTCTGAAAAAGAGAGGGTAAAAAGAGCAGGTAAGCGAGCAGCTACAGCAGAGACTTTCACCCAGCCACTGCTGGACAAGCTTATTCTCAAGAACAGAGCCAGAAGCAGCTTCACAGAACAGCTCCCTGGTGACAGAGGCTGCAACACAGCCTCCCACCCAGGACATTGCTGCAGCCATCATAACCACCTCTACAGCCCCAGCTTGGAAGACAACAGAATTTTCAGTTGCGTGTTAAGCCACAATTTCCTTCTCATACAAAAGGTGACACTCCATTCAGCAGGCATCAAGGAAACACAGAGGACAAGAAGGAAAGGCACTTCAGTGCTTCCTAGAAGCTTCCAAGGAAAACACTTTTGACCTTTTAGAGCACATCTCACATCCAAAACCAGACTCTGAAAGATGCTGGTGGCTCTCACGTAGTGGGATTGATGTGCGAGAAGGGTAAGTAATCTGTCCACGGTCAGAGAGGCAGCAGGAGAGAGAGCTGGAGTAGGAGCTTACAGCCTTACTCCCAGTTCCAAACACTTAACAGCAGCAACATACTGCTTGTACCATCGTTTTGACTAATGCAAACAAGTCCCTCAGACACTCAGGTTGGATTTGTTTATCAGATGCAAAGACACTACAAGTGTTCCTTTCTGCTGCAAGGCTTTGGTTTGGAAGCAGTTCATCAATGTATTCAGTGCAGTTATTTTAAGTTAATCTGATTGTGTCCCAAATGTTTGACAACTGAGCCACCATACCAGAACTACATAGTTATAAGCACTGTAGATTATGGTCATGGGGAACTGCCCAGTATCTCCCCCAGTTTCAGTGTGCAGACACGTAACTTGAACACCCAACCCTCAGAATTTACCCTGCGCACAAACATCCCAAAGATCTGCTAACCTGTGGAGTGGTGAGGGCTTCTTGTTCCTGGGGTGCTCCAACCTTGCCAATCAGAAAGATTCCACCGTTAGCAGAAGAAGCCACACTTCAGAACCTCAAGCACTGCAATTCAAACCTTACCTGGAAATGCATTTCAACCAGACTACAAAACACACCAGGGTTTCCCACCCACCACCACAAACTGCACAGAGAATAGTCTGCTCTACAGGCAGCTTTGTTCAGCCTGTCAGCACATCAGGAAAATGATGGGTAGGACAGGGTTTTTCATTGCCTCTCAGTTTCACACTTAGTGTAACTCTGGATTTTAATTCACAGAAAAAATAAATAAATAAATACACTTAAGCAACTAATTTCTAGATTTGTTTCTCAATTGTGCTTCACTCTCTCAAATCCACCTCCTTCTCACAAGAACAGACTGGGGTAGAGATTTGCCTTCATCATCCAGCCTGACCAACCTGCATGCCTCTGACACCAGGTAGGTAAGAATTCAGGAAAGAAGTCTCTTCATGCAGAATGGAAAAGCATTCCTCACCACATCTTGACAAAAGGAGGCTTCCCAACCTGAGCTCTCAGTGAAAAGGACCACAAGAGGCCCAGACGCATTGCAGAGACACCAAAAACTCATGCATTTTGGTGCATCAAACACAAAGACACCACCGCGGCGTAAGAGAGCAGATGCCAGCCCAGGAGAACATCTTGTTACCATTATTGTGTGTCACACCAACTACCCCAAATGAACCCTGTTTCTGCCACAACCACATCTTCGTTTTGCTAAGCCGTACACTCAAGTGTCAGTGGAGCACTCCAACAGCACAGCTCAAGGCACACATCCAACTCCAGCTGTTTATGCTAGCAAATCCAAACTATCAATGCTAACCCTGTCAACCTTGTGTGCTCACACTCTCTGATCAGCACCAGCTTCCCAGGCCTCGGATCCCTACCTCACACTGACAGCAACAGATTTCAGTCCGTTTCTGCACCTGCTTCCCCAGCAACTTCCGAGTCGTACCCCAATTCCTAAATGTCTCCAGCACTGACTGAGCCTAAGGAAAGGAGACTCTTACCATGCGTCTGTACTTGTTGACGTTCTGTTGCAAGGCAGTTAGTAAGAAGCTAAAGATCTTCTCCATGTTCTGAGTGAGGGTTTGCTGGATATCTCGTCGCCGCTGGGTAGGCAGAGTTTGAAAAGTCACCACATCCTCTGCCAAACGTAGGAGGATGAACATCACCAGTTCTGTCTGAGTTTCCTGATGTCCCAAAATGAAATACACTCCATCAGCACAGTGCAAACATTACAATCTCTAGAGGCCAGCTCAGAGATGTAAAAAGAAAGTGGGCATGCATGAAGTTACACCCTGGGAGAAGAAGGCAGGAGGGCAGCCCTCACTCTGCTAAAGTCATCTCCTCCAATAACTTAATTTTACAGGGATTTTTGAGTCCATCACCAGCCTGTTTCAACTGACCATGAGTGAGTTAGGCTTCTTTGGGATGACGGAAGACCAAAACCCATACTATGTGCAAGCAGAAGAGAACAGACAGGTATGTTTCATACCCCTTGCTTGGAGAGGGTATCCAGCTCCTTTAGCATGTCAGGCCAGTGCTGAGGCCATTCGCGTTTGATCATCTCCACCACAATGCGAGACAGGACATCCTTAATGTGACTTTCCTCCTCTAGAATACTTAGAGTTCCCTGTTACAGGAAAGGGGCAGAGTTAGACAAAAAAGCAGACACCTTACATTTGTAATCCTAATATAATAGGCACAGTGGTTGTAAATATTGCAAACACCACAAAACAAAAACCAAAAGGAAAACCGACATTGGGTAGCTATTCGTGCCAACTACCATGAATGACACTCCCACCCTCCCAAGCCACAGCTAGCAGACTCTGGGAACCAAAAGGATTTTCCTCAAAAGAAGATCACTTGGTCATGAGAACAATCACAACAATAGAGAAAACTCAACTAAGACAATTAATTACTTTAGTATTCTTGCAAGGGGTAAGAACACACCTATTTGCTGAACGCTCTCCTCAGAAAACAAAAAGGACCTTATATGTGTTACATAAACCTCACAACTTCCTGCCATGTGAGGTTGACATGGTTATCAACCTGACTACAAGACAGAGAAAAGCACTGGAGCAACCAGGGATGCACAGCAATCTAGTAATGAAATGCAGAAATGAATCTAGGTCCTCTATGCCAATTAACTGCAGTTTATTTTTTAGTTTTCACTCACACTTTCTATCTCCAACTGAAAGAATCACACTTCAGAGAACCGCCTGGAATACAAGGTACTTACACTGGATATGAGGCCCATGACATTGTTCTTTAGATAAACTTTTTCTAGGCGAGGCATATTGTTCCAACGGAACCTGTTCAAGAGAGTTTAAAAAACCAACTAAACAAGAGAGATGGAGACAAAAAGGACACCAAGTCAAAATATTTATAAAGATCTCTGACCTGATTCTTAACGAACTATCACTTCTGTACCTAAACTAGAGAAAGTCACCACAGCTCGCTGACCCTGCCAGTGCCCAACCCGTTAATGAAAAGGCCGAGTTAAAACTGCCGCTGGTAAATAGGCGTACACCGCTGAGGCCAACAGACATGAGAAGCAGCAGCAAAAGCACAATGCATCAGGTCTGTAGAAGGGGAAGAGAGAGGCATCTCAGAACTGAGCTGATACAAAGCCTCTTTGTTAGCATGAGGCTAACAACGGAGAACGCTGCAAAGACCTGCTGATAACCCTGCGTGCTCATTCACATCTTGCGATGTGAATCTTGCTTGGTGAATGAACCTTCTTCCCAGCCTGCTTGAAAGCCATTTTCAGAAAGCGGCACAGAGCAGGACAGCAACCATTCTCCACTGCAGGACAGAGCCTCTGTGTCCTGAAAGTGCCCTCCTGAAGCGGCAGGCATGGAATGGGACCAGAGCCCAGATTGGTGGCTGTGGGGCAGCGGGCAGGCACCCTTCCCCAGCACAGAGACACGGGCAGCAGGATGAGGAGCTGCTGTACTTGACCACATGCTCCAGGATCTGCAGGCCAAAGTGCCGGACGATGGCCGTCTGCGTCTTCTCTGCCAGCTTCAGCCCACATGGCACACAGATGGGACACTTCTCCTTGAACTCCTCGCAGAACTGGGGAAGGACCAGGGGACATGCGGTTACAACACAGTGGGGGCAGCCAAGGGGGAGATGGTAAAGGCAGGGGTGTGGGGGTACAACAGCCCAGCCCCTTGGGGGTGCACGCCAGAGGGAACCCTGACTCCTTCAGCGCCACAAAGACGCCCCCTGATACTAAAAGTAGTTACTATTACAAAAATTGGAATATTTTTGATTTAAGCTAATGTAGAGTTAAACTTCATGTAAGTAATTGTATTTTTTGAAAGTTAGACGGAACGCCCCTCCAGCAGTGCGCTTTTCAAACAGTGTTTTCCCAGACGCTTTTCACTCTTTGGCGGTGATAACGTCTTGTGTGAAGCACGACCTGTGCTGAACAGATGTGCCTTCTGTAATCACCTTTTTTTGGAGCTTCTCCCTACCTCAAACGCAAGGTCAGGCAGAGAGCTGGCTCCAAAGCTCCAAATTATCAAGAGTTTTGACTGTCGTGAAGCTCATCATAACATTAAAATGAGTCTTTGGAAAGCAATGCAACACGCATAAGATTTCTGGGGAAATTTACACACGTGCACCTAAGCGGGAAACACCTCCCGCCCCCAGCTCTTGTCGGGCTGCACACGAGAGACGGAGATCGCTCCCTCGTGTTGCCCCAGCACCGACTAAAGGGCCTTCGCTCTCCAGAACTCCACGACGAGCCCCAGGGAACTTATTTTCGCCGTCAGGCCGCCCCTGGGGCCCCCGCGTGTCCAGAGAGCGGCGCCTCCGCCCCCCCCGCCCCTCTCCCAGGTACCTTGAGCGCCTCCAGGCGGTAGCGCTGCGTGGAGGCCGGGTCCATGATGACCGTCACCGCCTTCACCAGCTGCTCGCAGAGGCTGCTCACCTGCTCGGCGGACATGGCGGCGGCGGCACCGGGGCGCGCGCCACCGGACACCGGCGGCCGCGGGGCTGGGGGGGAGAGGGGGCCGGGATAGGGGAGGGGAGAGGTTGGGGGGAGGAGGCCGCGCCGCGGCTCTGCGCATGTGCGGGAGGGCGGAGCGGCGCGGAGAGCGCATGCGCCGCGCGCCGTCTGCGTGGACCGCCTCCCTCCCCGAACTACAACTCCCAGCGTGCATCGCGACCGGGAGTACGGCTCGCGGCGCGGGGGAGGGAAGAGAGGGCGGCCGGACCGTGGCTGCACAGCACACATCCATCCCCTCCCAGAGAACTACAACTCCCGGCGTGCACCTCGAGGCGGACGGCGGCCCTCGGGGAGGCGAGCAGCCGGACGGCAGCGGCCCGGCGCATGCGTAGAAGGTGGAGCATGGGGAGCTGCAGCACCGCGCGACAACCCTTCCCGAGAACTACAACTCCCGGCGTGCACCGCGACGGGGACCACGCCTCCCGGCGGAGGGCGAGGGCGGCCAGACCCCGGCGCATGCGGGAAGCCGCGCATGCGTGGAGGGCGGAGCGGGGGAAGCTGGAGGGGAGAGCGCATGCGCCGCGCACCTTGAATCATGGAATCCTAGAATAACCAGGTTGGAAGAGACCCGCCGGATCATCGAGTCCAACCATTCCTATCAAACACTAAACCATGCCCCTTAGCACCTCGTCCACCCGTGCCTTAAACACCTCCAGGGAAGGTGAATCAACCACCTCCCTGGGCAGCCTGTTCCAGTGCCCAATGACCCTTTCTGTGAAGAATTTTTTCCTAATGTCCAGCCTAAATCTCCCCTGGCGGAGCGTGAGGCCATTCCCTCTCGTCCTGTCCCCCGTCACTTGGGAGAAGAGCCCAGCACCCTCCTCTCTACAACCTCCTTTCAGGTAGTTGTAGAGAGCGATGAAGTCTCCCCTCAGCCTCCTCTTCTCCAGGCTAAACAACCCCAGCTCTCTCAGCCGTTCCTCATGAGGCCTGTTCTCCAGCCCCCTCACCAGCTTTGTTGCTCTTCTCTGGACTCGCTCCAGAGCCTCAACATCCTTCTTGTGGTGAGGGGCCCAGAACCAAACACAGTATTCAAGGAGCGGTCTCACCAGTGCCGAATACAGAGGGAGAATAACCTCCCTGGACCTGCTGGTCACGCCGTTTCTGATAGAAGCCAAGATGCCATTGGCCTTCTTGGCCACCTGGGCACACTGCTGGCTCATGTTCAGTTGCTGTCAACCAACACCCCCAGGTCCCTCTCCTCCAGGCAGCTTTCTAGACAGACTTCTCCTAGTCTGTAGCACTGCACGGGGTTGTTGTGCCCCAAGTGCAGGACCCGGCTTTTGGCCTTGTTTTTTTCCGAGACACGCACCCCCACCGAACTACAACTCCCAGCGTGCACCGCGACGGCGACTCCCGCTCCCGGAGGCGGGGCGGGGCAGAGGGGGCGGGGCCGGCCGTCCCGTTCGGGCGGGAGCTGTCGCGGGTCCGGGCATGTCGCGGGGCCGGGAGCGCGTGGTGGCCCTGGTGGACATGGACTGCTTCTTCATGCAGGTGGAGCAGCGCCTGGACCCGCGGCTGCGCGGGCGGCCCTGCGCCGTGCTGCAGTACACGGAGTGGCAGGGCGGCGGGTAGGCGCCGGGGCGGGGTGGGGAGGAGAGGAAAAGGTTGGAGCTGTCCCCGGTCCCTTCCGTCGCCGATCCCCGTTCCATCCTCGTTCCTCGCAGGATCATCGCCGTGAGCTACGAGGCGCGCGCCTTCGGCGTGTCCCGCGGGATGTGGGCGACGGAGGCGCGGGCGCTGTGCCCGGAGCTGGCGCTGGTGCGGGTGCCGCAGGCGCGGGGCAAGGCGGATCTCACCCGGTGAGCGACAGTGGCGGGGGGGGGACACCCCTCTCCCCCATCTCTCTCCCCCATCTCTCTCTCCCCCATCTCTCCCCACTCTCTTTTCTCTCCCCACTCTATTTTCTCTCCCCACTGTCTCTTCTCTCCCCACTGTCTCTTCTCTCCCCACTCTCTCTTCTCTCCCCATCTCTCTTCTCTCCCCCATCTCTCTTCTCTCCCCCATCTCTCTTCTCTCCCCAATCTCTCTCCCCCTCTCTCTTCTCTCCCCCATCTCTCTCCCCCATCTCTCTCCCCCATCTCTCTCCCCCATCTCTCTCCCCCATCTCTCTCCCCCATCTCTCTCCCCCATCTCTCCCCCTCATCTCTCCCCCTCTTTCTTGCCTCCCCCATCTCTCTCCCCATCTCTCTCCCCCATCTCTCTCCCCCATCTCTCTCCCCCATCTCTCTCCCCCATCTCTCTCCCCCATCTCTCCCCCTCATCTCTCCCCCTCTTTCTTGCCTCCCCCATCTCTCTCCCCCATCTCTCTCCCCCTCATCTCTCCCCTTCTTTCTTCCCCCCCTCTCTCTCCCCCCTCTCTCTCCCCTCTCTCTCTCCCCCCTCTCTCTCCCCCCCTCTCTCTCCCCTCTCTCTCTCCCCCCTCTCTCTCCCCCCCTCTCTGCTCCATCTCCTCCATCTCCCCCATTCTCCCCCATCTCCCCCATCTCCCCCTTCTCCCCCATCTCCCCCTTCTCCCCCACCTCCCCCGTTCTCCCCATCTCCCCCCTTCTTCCCCCTTCTCCCCCTTCTCCCCCACCTCCTCCATTTTCTCCCCCTTCTCCCCCATCTCCTCCGTTCTCCCCCATCTCCCCCCTTCTCTCCCCTTTCTTCCCCGGCGGCTGAGGCTGCTCCCGCCGCCCCGCAGGTACCGGGAGGCCAGCACCGAGGTGATGCGGGTGCTGTCGAGCTTCGCCGCCATCGAGCGCGCCAGCATCGACGAGGCGTACCTGGACCTGAGCGGCGCGGTGCGGGAGCGGCTGCGGGCGCTGCGGGGGCGGCCGCTGGGGGCGGAGATGCTGCCCAGCACCTTCGTGCAGGGGCTGCCCGCCGCACCCCCGGCCAAGCCTGGGCACCAGCCCGGCGGGAAGGGTACGCACCGACCTGGCCCCGATCCCGGTCCCACTCCTGCTCCCCAGCCCGGCGGGAGGGGTGCGCACCGACCTGGACCCAATCCCAATCACGACCCCAAGCCCAGTGGGAAGGGCACACAGTCACCTGGAACCGACCCAGAATCCTATCCCGGTCCCCAGGCCAGTGGGAAAGGTACACACTGACCTGGTCCTAATCCCGATCCCCAGCCTAGCGGGAAGGATGTGCGCTGATATGGACCCCATCCCAATCCCAACCCCCAGTCCAGTGGGAAGGGTATGCACCGAACTGGACCCCATCCTGATCCCGACCCTCAGCCCAGTGGGAAGGGTACACAGTGACCTGTACCCGATCCTCATCCCCGGCCTGGCAGGAGGGGCATGCATCGACCCTGAGCCCATCCCGATCCCGGCCCCCAGTCCAATGGGAAGGGTGTACACCGGCCTGGTCGCAGTCTCAGTCCTCAGCCTGGCAGGAAAAGTGTGCACTGACCCGGGCCCCATCTCCATCTCAGCCCCAGCCCAGTGGGAAGGGTACGCACTGGCCTGGTTCCAGTCCCGGTCCCCAGCCTGGTGGGAAGGATATCCAGCAACCCAGAACCCCATCCCAGCCCCCAGTCCAGTGGGAAGGGTATACACTGACCTGGTCCCTAGCCTGGTGGGAGGGCGTGTGCTGACCCGGATCCCATCCTCATCTCAGCCCCCAGACCAGTGGGAAGGGTACACATTGATCTAGTCCCAGTTCCCAGCCCAGCCGGGAAGGGTACGCACTGACCTGGCCATGGCCCCCAGCCTGGCAGGATGAGTAAGCACTGATCCAGGCCCAGTGCAGCCCCTCTCACAACTTTCCTTTGAGACTGCACAGTGCAGAAATGAAAGAGCCTGATGCCATCCCCATCCTGCTCCATTGGTAACGCTACTTGTATGTGAACAGAGGTAGAGGGTGGGCTGCTTTATCTGCCCCAAAGCAAAAGCACGGTAAACAGAAGTTGTGTTTTCCCCAGTGAATGACTTTTAAGATGCCTGCTTTTCATCCTCGCTGTTGGTGTGCAGGTACAGAAGCAGGTGGCTGTTTGCTGTGGCTCTCTGATGCTACATGTCCCTTTGCTGAGCTCGGCAAGAAATGCCCATGTCAATCCCCTTTGTGTCTATTTTCTAGAGGAGCTACGGCAACGTGGCTTGCACGAATGGCTGGCGTCACTGTCTTTTGAGAACTCTGATTGTCCCGACCTGCAGCTGACCATGGGTGCAGTAATTGTGGAAGAAATTAGGGTGGCTATAGAAGAAGCCACTGAATTCAAGTGTTCAGCAGGGATTTCGCACAACAAGGTATGTTGTAACACATCAGCCTGATTTCCTTTGAACAGCAGAGTGAAGATGTCCTGTCGACACTCCTGTGCATTCTTCCAGGTCTCTCATAGAAAATGAACTGAATGGGGAATTGCAGCCATGTGTGAGCACACTTTCAGGGAAATTACAGGGCATCTAGGAAGGGGAGGAATTTTTTTCCTAGAGATGTAGCCTATCACTCAGCCCTCAATTTACTGCCTGGGTTCCTGGTGTACCCTAATGTGTTAGCTCACTGTAAGCAAAACAGATTTAATGCCCCCAGGAGAGTTTTCTTCAGGAAAAAATGAGAGCTTAAAGCAGGAGACCTCTACCTGGAGTCTTAGGCAGCAGTGGCTGTACCTGTGGATTGGTTTTTACTGACACAAACTCCCAGCGCCTTGGGGGAAGGAGGATACCAGTTTGGGGCACTGAGGCGAGTCAGGCTGCTTTTCCTCTTTCTGGTCAGTCAGTCTTTACCCCTGCTGGCCACGCTTTGGGTGATGCTCAGCCAGCTGCTGAGAGCAGCCACAGGAGCACTTCGTGCATGACAGCAGCTGCAGAAACAAACGGTCTTTGATGCTGTAGCTAAAGAGGGTTTCCTGCTGAGTGAAATGCAGGGTGATTTACTGAGAGCACGTAGCATGCATTTCCTTGCAAAAGAGGCTTATCTGTGCACTTATGTCTTTAAAAATGCAGATCCTCACCAAAATAAGAGAAGGACAAAGACTAAATGGATGGTTAGTATCTTAAGGGAGACACATTTCCCATTAGACTGCTGCAGAAACAACTGGAACTATTACCAGCTATATGCAGGTGCCGGAGCTAGTTCTGCACAGGCTCACCTTGAAACTAGAGTGTGCTGTGATGCAGAAATGAGATAGCTGAGGAAGATCACTGGTGTAGAAGTATCCAGTTCAACTTGCCTTTTTGCTCTGCTTAACCAGGAATAACAGAGAACATCCCTGTTATCCCTAGTAGCTTTTCCCAGCTTCTTTTAAGTTTCTATGCCAGTATTCTTTATTTTTTTTTGTTTTAAAGGGAGCAAGGAAGTTATGACATATTGTGCTGTCCCTGAAGACCTGTATATGTACACGAGCAAGCACAGTGCAGAGATTACCAGGTCAAAAACCTACATGTGGCTGGGCAGAATGCCCACAGCCAGTTCAGTGATGTAGGTACCAACCTTTTCAGCGGAGAATGAAATGCATGCTAGGTGCTCAGTAAACCACCCTGAATTTCACTCAGCAGGAAACCCTCTTTAGCTGCAGCATCAAAGACTGTTTGTTTTTGCAGCTGCTGTCATGCACGAAGTGCTCCTGTGGCTGCTCTCAGCAGCTGGCTGAGCATCACCCAAAGCATGGCCAGCACAGGTAAAGACTGACTGACCAGAAAGAGGAAAAGCACCCTGACTCACATCAGTGCCCCAAATTGTTATCATTCTTCCTCCAAGTCGCTGGGAGTTTGTGTCAGTAAAAACCAGTCCCTGGGTACAGCCACTGCTGCCTAAAGCTCAGAGTGGAGGTTAACTGCTTTAAGGTTGTTTTTCTGAAGAAAACTCTCCTGAGGGGCACTTTTTTCCTAGTGAGCTAATTCGTAGGAGAGTACACCAGGAATCTAGTTGATTAATGACACCAAATAATTGAATGAGCTATTTGGAAGCACCTGGAGGATAACAGCATAGCTTTATCAAGAACCTGTTGTGCTAAACTCATTTATATGTCTTCTTTGGCAACTTAATGTAGAGGGGAAACTGCAGATCTGAGGTGTTGACCTTAAGGTTTCTAACTCGTCTCACCTTGATTCACATAAGCTGAGGATGACACCCTAGCAAAACACAACATGACCGATATTATCTGAGGGGCATGCCTCTATCTGAAGGAAATCTATGCGTTTGTTCAGTGACTTGCACTCAAGTTGGGATGTTTAGAGTCAGATCCTGGGGGAATCTCTCTGAGGTCCACTTAGAGCAAATATTTTCAATGAAGCCTATAGAGAGGAAATAGCTGTGGGAATGCAGGTGATGTTAAGCACAGGTGGGGCCTGGGCTGTGGAGGTTCTTGGGAAATGAAATTAGAGCTGAAAATTCTGGGCATGGAAAAGCCTAGAAACAGTCTGAAATAACCAAGCAGTGCTTCTTATGCTCCTTGCTGACTGTTTTAGTGGTTTGTAGGAAAAAAGCAACCAGCAGGCTTTTAGCTAACTCACTGCAGGTTAGGAAGTAGCCTGGAGTTACTGTGGATAAGCCACAGGATGAGCCAGTAATATGGGTGTTCTTGTAGAAATGACAAATCCTGTTTTAGCATGAACAGATTAGAGAAGGTGTCAGAGAAAGTAAATTATTTCTTCCCATTAAGTCTCAGCTCGCAACACTTCAATTTATGAACAGTGTGGCTAAACTTGGAAGAGTTTCCAGTGATGCAAGAATAACAATAATTGGACATCTATAAAATTACTGGATATGAAAAGTTGAAGGAGAGGGACCTACTTTGTCTAGAAAAGAGTGAGAACTTCATTAAGCCTGTAGAACAGGCTGCTAATAAAGGTTGTAGCTTAATAGGCGGGAACAAAATTTTGCTTAGTTATAGGACATGTATGGTAAAATAGGGAAAGAGGATGTTATTAGACTTGTTTAAAAAAGAACTCCAAACACCCAGCTTAAATCTATTTCAGGCTGGTCTCCGTATTCTTAATCCTGTAGCAGATAAGGGTGGGAGAGGAAGCTGTATAGCAGATAGGTTAGAGAACAACTCTTCCAGGTTAGCATTTCTGTATTTTGCAGATTTCCTTTTGCAGCATTATGCTGCTGTGGACATCACAGAGAGAAGATTAAAATAGTGACATTGAGAAAAAGCAAGACAAACATGGAAGACGAAGGAGCAAGGCATAGTGAGAGAAAGAGCCTGTGGAGGATTATGGGAAGGAACAAGACAGTGAGAGAAATAGCCCGTGGAAGATTATGGGAAGCTCTAGCATGCTTGCCTGATGAAAACTAAGCCAACCAGAACAAGTGATAGACCCAGATTCCCAAAGCTGCCTGGAGCACAAGCCTGGCTCTTTGCAGAGCTAGAAGTCTGGAAGCAGCAGTGCTTTCAGAGCACCCAGCCAGTGCATTCCAAGTCCCAAGGTGGGTAGTACCTGGGAACAAGCAATGCTGCAACCTGTACTTCCTTCCTAGCAGCTATTTCAAAGGCAGCCTTTAGAGGTGATACATCACGAGCCGTTAAGTAGAGTCAGTGCAGAGTCTATAATAACACCGTTTCCACCTTTTTCTGTGTTACAGACACTGGCAAAACTGGCCTGTGGGTTAAACAAGCCCAATCGCCAGACGCTACTATCTTCACGATTTGTTCCACAGCTCTTCAACCAACTGCCCGTTGGCAGTATGTAAGTACTGGGGAGCTGCCTGGTTTTGTGGCGCCTAGGGCTCAGGCTGAGCTGCTCTGTGGCAAAAGTGTGTGTTTGAAATGCTGGCGCTGTGCTTCAGCAATCCAGGTTTTTATCAGGAACAGAGCCCTGTTTGTCTTCATTGTTGCAGTCCTTCCTCCTGTTGGTTTGTCGTCATTGCTTGTGTGAGCAGAACCAAAGTGACTGAAGGGTAGGAAACTGTTCCTGGCCATCTGAAGAGAGCAATTGGACGTGAACTGATAGCAGTCAGCAAAGGCTTCTAACTCCACAGTAACTGCTCATCAATGCTTGTAAGAAATGGAGAGGGAATCCTGCCAGTAGTCCCTCACAGCTCCAAGTAGCAGGTCAGGGAGAAACAGCCTGCCAATGAAGGGACCACAATGGAAGAGCCCACATCATCCTGTGGGCAGCCTTTCCCTGTGTAAAGCTGATGATGTAAGTGGGAGTAACCATGGGGAGGAAGGCCACAGCTGTGTCCCAGTGTTAGTGACAGAGCTGTGCTCCCAGAGACCAGATGCGGTTTGGTTTTGAACGTTTGCACTGTGCACAAGTACTTTCCCTGCTGTGGGCAAGAGTTGGCGGCACTGCTACTCCAGAGGAATGGATCCCTGGTCCTGCTCTCTAGAATTGTACTGCTGCTCTCTGCCCTCAGTGCCTCACTAGGGATGGAGAGGGTGTGCATATGCAGAAGGGTTCTGTCTGTGTAGTAGGGAGTGTGTGAGCCGTTCTTCAGAGCGTGGTTTGGGATCACATTTTGAAGATGAAGCTAAGGGAGAGGCACTGAAACTGAATAAGCCTAGGAGCAATTCCCACTTCAACCACTATGCGTCCTTCTACTACAAGCGGAAGAGCTGTTCCTTGTCACCAAGCGCTCACTTTTGTCCTCCATTCTGAATGCTTCTGGCCCTCCTGAACTAAGGGCAGCTTCTGCATGAAGACTTAGCATAATCCCCACGTGATGCTTGATTTGTGTTCTCTGTTTTATTTTCTCTGCCATAGCCGTAACCTGGGAGGCAAGCTTGGAACTGCCATCACAGACAGCCTGGGAGTAGAGTACATCGGGCAGCTGACACAGTTCAGTGAGGTGGAGCTCCAGACTCATTTTGGAGACAAAACTGGGTAATGAAAAAACACTGCAACTTGGCTCTTGGCAGGAACTGAGATTTCCTCTTGATCGCAGGTTCTTCTGTTGTAATTAGGGAGGTTGGAAGGCAAAACTTCAGTGACATCTTTAAGAAGCATTGGTCTGGCAGGCCCACAAACAACTTTCCAGCCTTGCCGGCTCTCTGGCACTCTCCCCAGGATAATGTTTTGCCTGTCAGCCAGCTCCACTGCCCTCCTGTTCCATGTCTAAGGATGGGGCTAAGCTATGGAAGAGCTCCCTGCAGGCTGGGAAGCAGGCAGGCTTGCCAATCTAATTACAGAGGAAATTACAAGGCTGATCTGAAGCCTGAAACACCACTTCTGGGCTCAGAGCAGCGGTTGGGGTGCCCTGCAGACTGCTGAACTCTTTCCCCTTCAGAAGAGGTGGAGGAGTTGCCCTGACAGGCAGTTGTGGCCTGAAGAAAGCCTTCCTGTTCAGTTGCTGCTGCAACTGCAGAGCTGGAGCCGAGAGCCAGAGTCACAGCTTGCACAGAACTGAAAGCATGGCTCAGCAGAAGGCTGACTAGCTGCTCAGTGATGCTGGCCTGTCTGTGGCTGCCTTCAACTCGTGCTTCCTCTGTGGCTTTCAGGTCCTGGCTCTATGACTTGTGCAGAGGAATTGAAGAGGAACCTGTCAAAAACCGGTACTTGCCTCAGTCTATTGGCTGCAGCAAGAACTTCCCTGGGAGAACAGCTTTGGCCACGCAGAAGGAGGTGGGAGAAGCCTACATCCAGCACAAGGCTTTGCCTTTGCAGTGGAGAAGATGAGAATGCTAAAAGCTGAGACTAGCTTGCAGAACTCCTGATTATATGTGTCACGGTGCCGTGAAACACACTAGGGGCTCAGTGGGAGGAGGTGGTTTGGGCCCCAGAAATTAGGGAAGATCCCTGTTTGGCAGAAATGCATTGAGGAACTCCTACACAAAGAGGTCCAACCTTGTAATTTCAGTGAGCAAAACTGTGGGCCTGTGCTGTTCAAAAGGTATTCGTGGTGTTAAGCTTCAAGGACTTGGTTACTAGAAAGAAAGAAAGGGACTGGTCCAGACAAAGAGAAGGCACCTTACCTATTAGTAGGGTAGGGGTTCCTGCAGAGTTAGAGGGAGATGCAAAGAGAGATCCAGGGTAGGAGACCCAGATTACTTGGTAAAGTCTCGTAGTAACGCTGTAGGGCTTGTATTGTATCTACAATGCCTTACCTCCAGTGCTGAATCTTTACTTGGGCTGGTTTCTTCAGACAGAGGACCTTATGATAGTCTGTGTCTAGTCCAGTCTGATCCCGTTTCAGCATTCACTGGTGCGCAGAGCATTGCTCTGGCCTGGCAGCAGTGCTGTGAGCATAGGCTCAACCTGTGTGTTACTGCTGTTTTGTCCAGGTGCAACACTGGCTCCTGCAGCTGGCCTTGGAGCTGGAATCCAGACTGATCAAGGACAGGAGCCAGGTAAGGAGAGGAGGCATGGGGACAGCATTCTCCCTGCCATGCAGTGTGTTTGCACTGTGAGCTGTTTGCAGGAGGCTGAGGGTGATGTGTAGTGGGCAAGGAAATCCGATTGTTCTCAGTTGTGGCCTGTGTGGAACCTCTTTCCTGGGCAAAGAGCTGTGCAGGAGCCTGGCCAGGAAGGACAGTTTTACCCCAGAAGACTGCAGAGCTAAGGATGGTCCTTGTCCCATGCTCTGCAATGCAGGGACCTGAAAGCCACTACGCCTTCATCCTGCCACACTGCTGCTCCCTTTGCTGATGCAGCCCTGCCTGTCCTGTGGGCTGTGAGAGGAAGCCATGTGCTCAGATCCGGAGGGTAGACTGCAGGCCAGGGTGAGATTGATCTGGTAGTTTCTTCGCTGCAGCTGGGCCAAGAAAAGCTATGCAGCTGCCTTTGATGAAAAGCAAGGACTAACTGCCTCCCATCCAGTGTGGCACAGCTGTACAAGCACTTGCTGTCCTGTATCTCATCCCTTAGAGATCAGGACAAGCTGTCATGGGTCATGCAGCATCATCGGGAAGTGGTAGCCGGTAGCATAGTGTTCTGGGCAGAGACCCCTCCTTGGTCTTTCCTTCTGTTCCCTGCAGGCGTCGCTTGAAACACAGCTACCTCTTCTTTCCGCAGAACCACCGAGTGGCCCGGCAGCTGATGGTGGTTATCCGCATGCAGGGAGACACCCGGGTGTCTCGCCTTTGCGCTCTGTCCCGCTATGATGCCCAGAAGATGTGCAACGATGCCTTTGCCCTCATCCAAAACTGCAACGTGGCTGGGGCTCAGCAGGCAGCCTGGTGAGTGTGGGAGGTGCTCTGCTGCAGGGGGGACAGGAAGGACCTGTCAGAGGAACGAGCGTTACACTGACTGGTAGGAAAAGCGATGCCCAACCCATGCACAGTGGAGTGCAGGAACCTCCAATGGGTAGCAGTAGGATAGCTGTGAGGGCCTCACCTTTTCCTAGTCCCACACCTGTCCAAACACTTCTGTACTTGGAGCTGACAATTGCTACTGGCACGGGGGCGTCCAGCCAGAGCAAGTTAGTCCTTGCCCTTCTGGGCTGGAGAAGTTAGGCTAGGCCTTGCTTTCCTCCCCTAAGGACAAAGCTACTTTATTAGGAGGAGACCTTTGGGGCAGGAAGGAAAGCTAAGGTGCACAGCTCCTGTATTCAGCATTACTTCCTCCTGCTCTGCAGCTAAGGCTGAGGTGTAGTTAAGGCATGAAAGTACTGTCTGTTAGGCTCCAAGAAAGCTGCTGCTCCCTTAAGGCCCTCTCATCTTGACTGGGAGTCTCAGAGTAGCTCCGGTACGCGGTGTACTGAAAGTCCAGACTGGCAGCCAGCTCTCCCTGCTCCAATGCCTTTTCCTTTGCAAAACACTGTTCTGGGAAGATGATTTATGCTCTGCCCAATGCAGCCTGCTATGCCTGTGAGACTTCTGGAGGCAGCGATACTGATGCTGTCAGAGGAAGTGTCCCTCCCACCCCTTACCAGATACCCAGGCTGCAGTTCCCCCATCCCTTGCCTGTGAGCATTTCATGTTGCTTAAAGTCTTACCTCAAAAGATAACTTGCTTCCCAGGCTGGTGTCGAGCTGATGTTGGTCTGTCTGTAATTTGCAGGTCTCCACCGCTCACATCGGTGCTTCTCTCAGCAAACAAGTTCTCAGAGCCTGCCACACTCCTCTCTGCAGGCATCGCCACCTTCCTGACGAGTGATACCCAGCCTGATGGCACTGCCACTACCAGCCAAAACACTCTGAGGCCCAGGGTCAGGTTCTTCAGGAGCCCAAGCAAAGAGCTTACGCAGAAGCCAGCTAATGCTATTGAGTCGTTCTTCCAAAAGGCGGTAGAAAGGCAGCAGCCACAGATGGTGGCAGCAACCAGCCTGCCTGCTGCTACCACTGCAGTGTCACCTGTGCCAAGCTCTCCGGAGCAGCAGGAGAGAGATGGCATTGGACTGGCCTCTGTGCAGTGTGACCTGGAGTCCGTGCGGAAGCAAAGTCCCAGAGATGGGAGTCCTACTTCTCCTTACAACATCCTTCCCTGTGAGAAGTTGCTGTCTGATGCTACACCAACACCATCAACGCCACCCAGCTCCAGGACCCTTCTGAAATTAGAGCCAGCTATGGAGGGAAGCAGGCAGGATTTGCCACCCTCTCCTGAGCTCACTTTGCTCCCTCCTGCCTCACCGGGGGACCAGCAGCACTGTGAAAAGTGTGGCCAGCTCGTGCTGGTGTGGGAGTTCCCAGAGCACATGGACTACCACTTCGCTCTGGAGCTGCAAAGTTCCTTCGTGGAGCCCAGTGCTCCCACGGCTCCAGAAGCAGCTCCCAGCATAAAGGCTGCAGCTTCCAAGTCTCCTGCCAAGGCAAAGAACAAGGCCAAGACTCCAGCAGGATCTAGTGCAAAACGACCCAGAGAAGGCGTGACAAGAACTTTAGATTTTTTTTTTAAGCGTTTACCTCCTTAACTCCCAGCCATACTAGGAGTTTTTAGATAATCAGTGTTTTTAAGAAATCAGTGCTTTTTAATACAGTTAAAAGCTTTTATACAGCCAGTCATGTTTTTATGCAGCAGGGTCTAATAAATTACCTCTACTCCCAGTCTAAGAGGAACTGGAGCTTGTGAATTGGGTATGATGCTGGATGTATTCTGTTTAGCTGATGGCAGCCAGGTTGCCTCTGACTGGTGGTTCCTGAAGCTGCATCGTATTCCTACCTACACCTTCTGCTATGGGTATTCCTGTAGCATCACTGCTCAGTAATTCTGTTCCTACTCTAAAGGCAAGCAATGTATGCACAGTGGCTTATCTCTGGGAAGCTCCAGCCAGGCCTAGGCTCGAACCTCTATCTAGTCACTTACTATGAAGTCTTTACCTCATGGTGGTTCTCCAGCTGCAATTGTAGGCCTTGCCCTTAGTGTATAAATTCATCTATGGTAGCTTAGCCCTGTGGTTCCTCTCCAGCTGGAAGACACGTTTTATTACACATACACAACACAAAGGTTTTGTGTTAATATGGTTTGGCAATTCCCTCTGTCTAGCAGTCTGTTGCATGATGCTTATCACTAGCCCTAGAGTGCTCAAGAAAGACTCCTGTGAAATAAGAGTTGAGGAAGCAGGAGCTTTAGAGGCATGCTTTTTTTGGTGGGCCTTTTGAAATCTCAGCACCAGTTCCTGATAATTGTTCTTGACACAGCCTATTGCTGAAATCCTCAGGGAAGAGATGAGAAACATGCTGAAGTCATAGCCCTCTGTGAAAAGTCTCCTCTGTCACAGAAAGAGCATGTAACCACATTTCTCCTCCTAGACTCTGGGTGACACTGTGTAACTTTATGACAGGTATCTGTTTGGATTGTGCTCTGCCCAATGACTTGTTCAGCTTTCTGGGCGACAGTTCACATCATTGTGTCTGCCCCAGCACTGCACAAGTTGCAACAGAGCCAACAAAGCAAAATATCACGGAGGGGACAAGCAGGCACTGAGAGGGGCCAAGATTGGCTCCAGAGCAAGAGACAGGCTTGTCCTCAGCTGCCTGGCAGGGGCTCAGCTCCCTGCTAGGCCACAAGCTGCCCCATGCCTGCAGGCCTCTTCTAGAAGTGCTGCTGCCAATAATTTGAACACAGCTGTAGGGCAGGAGGAGGGAACATGCCACGTCAAGGCAGCACTGGGTGGGGTTTGAACACACACTTTGCAGAGAGTTTCATCAGCTGCTGGCTTCCCCTCCCTGAGCAGAGGGAGCAGATAATGATGCAAAGTGCAGCTGTACTTGCACGTACCGCCCCCCTTTCTTTTCCAAACTGTGCCATGCTACTTGGAGCTGTTGAGCTGTTCTTCAAGCAGAAAGCCTGCGCAGGGAAGCTGCTACACTGCAGCTTCCCTGCTTGAGGTCGTGACAACACCGTTGTGAAATTTCAAGAAGCAGAAGCAGCTTATTTTGGTATGTGCAACTCTGCTAGTAATCAGCAGAGGAAGGGATTACAGTCACTCCTTCTAATGACAGTCCTCACATTACAAAGTGACAAGTTTTCCAAAGTCCTCATGTAAAGAGTAATAGCAACAGGTCTGACAGGGTTGTCTCACGCTCCAGTGACAGCAGCACGTCTCATTTCCCAAGTGTCTTGCAGGACTAGACGCTGCAGATGCCACTGCCTGACAAAAACAAGTTCAGAACAGGCAAATCCCTTCAAGTGACCCAAATCACTTCCACAGGGAGCTTTTCTGCTTCTGCTTGTCCCAAGGGAACAACTTGTTCTCATGGAGAGAAGGCAGTCACAAACCCCACGATAAGGTTGAAGCTATTTTAAAAACAAACCATGGGGTAGACGTGTGCTCCAGAAAACATCCCTTTAATTAGGCTCCAGGGGAATTTGTGGCTGCAAGGAAGCACTTGCCCCAGCCTGTTCCATCCACAACAGCCCAAAGTGCTGTGGTCAGGGTGACGTGGCTGCTGGTAACCTCAGGCTGCACACTCAGGCTTGCTCAGATAAGCTGGGAGGGCAGAGTTGTAAACAGCAGCACGCATGCATTCCTTCCACACCACGGGGTGGTTATTTATAGGGCTCAACACAGGAAGTTTAGGAAGGGGTGAAGGGCAATCATCTGGATAAGAGCCCAGCTTCACCCTTGCTCATTTTACAACTCAGCCAGCAAGCTCAATAAAACATTTTTATTCTGTACATTTATATATAGATGCTTGGGGAACAGGGACAACCCCCAGCATTAGAAAAATTCAAGACAACAAAACAGCAATTATGAAGAGCATGGCACCAAGAACAGTCATGCCACAGATGCCAGGGATGAGGTGACACTAGCCATCAGTTACTTCAGAGGTCACAACACCCCATGCCCGCTTTGGGGCAGAAAGGACTGCTGCAAACAGCTGGAGTCCCCCCACACCGTGTAGGCAGCTTTCTTTGTGACCCACTAGCACCAAAGGGAAGAGCCTGCTGGCAGCTGGGGCCTGTCCTTCTTGCAGGCATAAGTGAAAGACTATGCCACCACAACACCCAATACCACTGCCAGAATGGGAAGAAATCCTGCTTGAGCAGTGACCCAGAACCAGCAGTCCCTGCCTCACTGCTGGGCTGACAGGCAAGAAGCAAAGTTTTCAGCTGGGTCAGTGCTTCCCCCAAGGGACAGGTTACTGCCGTCACCACTGAGCTGCCTTTGAATTCCTTCATTGATGCCACCACCTCCCTGGCTTCCCCACAACTCAGCACGCTCTTTGCAGGGTGCAGCTGCCACCACCCCACTTGCTAGAGACCAGCCCTCCGTGAAGTGCCGCTCTGTGACACCCACAGATCAGCATGCGCCACTCAGCCCCACAGGCCCTGCCTGTGCCAGCAGCCCAGAACTTGCTCTCAGGATGGCAGGAGGGCTGTTCAGACACCCAAGTGCTATCACAGGCCCCCACCCTTCTCTTTGGTCAGGGCTGGCAGGCCACCGTGCCACGCAGCAGGGCTGGCTGAAGGCCTGTTGCTTGCAGCAGCCACATTTTGTAATTTGGTCAAACAGTCCACAATAAAACCAAAAGTCTACATACTGCTATGCAGCCCCTGCTGCACCCTCCAGCCTATGAGTGGCTGGGAGTAATGCTCACACAGGGGAGCTGCAGGACAGCGAGCAGGAGACAAATGTGCTCCAGTTTTTGAGCACATAGTCCTTGCTGGCAACATCGGTTTTCCTCTGACAACCAGCCCCAGTGGCAAGGCAAGGAAAATAAGTCTATCTCCAGGAGAAACAGAAATAAAGTCACGCCACTGTCAAATCACATCTAAAAAACAGAAGTCACCTTGGTTCTGTTAGTAACACAGCCTGCCCTCCTCACACATTAAGGCAAGCGTGTGGGGAGCAGGCTGGGCTGAGCCCTGGAACAGTCACGCCAGGGAGCCCACTGCAAACCACTGCTGCCAACGTGCAGATTACACCGGCAGCTGAACATCCATGGAAACAACCTGCACATGCCAGCACAGGCACAGGCACAGGCCCCGCTCCGCTCCACAGAGCGGCCTCCTGCCCAGCTGCTGCGAGGAACAGATGCAAGTGCAAACTCTGTCTTCATGCCATTACATCAGGAAGCTGTGCCACTCGGAGCAGCCACAGTTTCCCAGGAGTCAGTAAGTGGGGTGCTGAAGGAGCATGTATATGTGAGTGGGGAACAGAACACTTGTCCAGCACTAAGATACTCAGACTGGAGTAACGCAAAACCAACACACCAATGGACACACAACAGATTAAAGCCAACCAAGATTAAAACGGTTAAAAAGTGTCCTGATCGCATTTTGAGAGCTTCAACCAAGCCCCTGCTGTGGGTTGCAGGGCCTCTTCCATCCCCTGCCCAGAGCGATGTGCTGCAGGACGACTCAAGAGAGGATTCTTATCAACCCAGTACTCAAAGAGCAGAAATGGGACCAGATCTTTTGTCAGAGATGGAAAAATATCCCTTCAACTGCTAGGCTTCAAGGGTTCTGCTCCTCCAAACCAGTAATTTACAAACAGTAAACAAAGCCAGAACTTGCTTGCCCAGGTCCACAGGTGCCTCTGATCTACTCTGAAAGAGGGCAGAGTAACAAAAGCTGCAGGCAATGTGGAGAACATGCTTAACTCGCCTCATGTACGGCACTGAATGTGAGAAACTCTGCCAGGCTCCATCTCACAGTGTGGAGGAGGGACACTCGTGCCAGAAGAGGACAGCAGCAGCTCCAGGCATCACTCAGAGAGCCACAGGAGCTTCCATCTATCTCCCCAGGTGCTGGTGAATGGAGATCTCTCTGACCTAGCGGTAGTCAGAAGCTCAGCTGTCCAGGTCCCAAGGACTCCTCCAGACCGTTTTCCTTGGTGGTGATGGCTTGGAGGTCAGTGACATGCCCGATGCCTTTGGTGACTCCTTCACGGAAAAGCAGCTTGGCTCCGATCTTCAAGTATTCAGGATGCTTGATGAACCTGAAACGGACAACGGCCTTCTCTCCTGTCCGTAGCTTGTCCTGAAGAAAGTAGGGGAGAGCTTAGACCCAGTGGATGCATGCAGGAGAGGTGCATGGGAGTGATAAGATGAGGCAAAGGAGGAAGTTTCCTCTCTCAGACAGCATGGCTTGAGCTCTTCCCATTATAGGGGAGACAGAAGACACATGCTCTAGAGAATGGGAGAGTCCATCTCCCTTCACAGTCTTGCTGTCCAGCACAACATAGTCCGTTATGCTGCTTGTTTTGTGAGGAGGGAATTCTTTAACATGTTGGGAGGAAAATTAACCAAATGGGTAGGGTAAAGGGGTGGAGCATGCTCCTAGGAAGGGA
Organism: Phaenicophaeus curvirostris; assembly: GCF_032191515.1. Classification (NCBI taxonomy): domain Eukaryota; kingdom Metazoa; phylum Chordata; class Aves; order Cuculiformes; family Cuculidae; genus Phaenicophaeus; species Phaenicophaeus curvirostris. The sequence continues at coordinate 71,669,422 of NC_091393.1, read as the reverse complement.
CACAGCTACTTAAGACACCAGTAGCCACTAGCTTTTCAAGATGGCATAGTGGAATCCCAACAAGCCCCACAGGGAGGCCCATCTTCCTTCCTCTTTTCTCCTGTGCTTACCTTTCCATGGATCTTCTCTACGACAGCAGTCTGTCGCACATTCCCCACGTGCACCGTCACTTGAAACCCCTTCCGGAAAGTCGTGGCATGGAACAACAGCACAATCTCCGCTTCAAAAACTGAGCAGATAGTGGGATTCATTTCTGGGCTCACCATGACCATGCCCTGCACAACAACACAGATTTCAGACCAGTTAGGGCCAGTCCCCTTGCTTCTGAACAGCCCCCAAAACCACAAACACATGTCGACTCTGTGACTTGGGCTTGCATCCCATTCTCAGCCTTGTACTCATCCTATTTTATAGCTTGGCCATTTCCTCCCCTTCCAGCAAGTCTCCTGCAAATATCTCTAGTTCATTCCCATTTTACCGATGGGGGAAGCCTTCAGTTCTGCTTACTGGACCAGTGAGGAACCTGGCAGCAGCAATGCTCACCTTGCGCAGCAGGGAGCGGTCGAAAGGTCCGAGGGCCAGCGTGGCTGCCTGCCCGGCCCGCAGCACTCGGCAAGCGGAGCGGTTGCGTTGGATACTGCACACTTTCAGCCGGAGGAACTTCCCATCATCAGTGGGACCCACCACCAGGTTCTCCCCTTCTCGGCAGATCCCACTGCCCAGGGCAGAAGAATGTGACACATTTCATCAGGAGACAAGGAAGAAATGTCACCCTCCAAGATCAACCTTTGAAAACTCCCCGGGGCCAAGGAGGTGCATGTCCTTGTACTCTTACCTGGCACCAACTAACAAGGACGCAAAGCTGGTGGGAACAGGGATTTCCTACAGTAGGAGCAAAAGCCACACTATTACTCCTAAGAATACCAGGTATCCCTCACAGAGGGGCCAACATGTCCCCAGTGCTCTGCCACACTGTGTTGCTTCTGCAGGAGAAACTGCCTATTCTGTGTGGATGCACTGGTACCCAAACCGCTCTGATCGCTCCGAAACACTGAGGGACAGCTCCGTTCTCATGGGGTAGCATGCACTTAATCTCTGCTGAGATCAGAGGACTTGCCCTCTGTTTCCTCCTCCTGCTTGAAGAAGGGAGAAAGCAACGTCTTGGGATCACAGCAAACCTCTGCCAACTCCAGCTCCCAGCATGCTTCCCTTCAACATGCAACTTTAGAGCAGACTCCCTGCTTGCCATCCTATGAGTAATGGTCTGCTTATGCTGCCTCCCAACACCCTGGAGGGCTTTACCCTCACTTGGCTCAGTCATATGGTAGCAGGCAGAACTGAGCCTCGCGCTGCTTCCACCTGCAGCAGGCGACTCTAATCTTGTGGGAACTCCAGCAACCATTCACATTCAGTCTTGTCTGCCTGGCCTCACTTACCTCGACAGGGTTCCTCCCACAACAGTCCCCACTTCCGGCACAGTATAAATTTCATCAACCTGCAGCAAGGCAACAAGAATAAACTGCTCAGACAGCTGTGAATTAGCACTACAGAATGAGGACAAGGTGCCCGCCCTTTATGAGGGAGGTGAGCTCTTTGCTGCTCACCAGGCACCATCTCAGAGCTTTCATCAGCTCCCACTACTTTCCTGATAGTCCTGGAGTTCACCATGTCCCTCCTCAGTCTCCAGAGCTCCCAGATATTTGTCACATTTCACAGCAATGAGTATAGTGCCAGAACTGGAAATAAACTACCCATACAGACCTGAAACTCTGTGAGTTGCTGCATTAGTTCTTCCTGCTCTTTACTGTTGGTCAGTGGAGGGAGGATGTTGAGGAAAACTTTTAAGAGATCCAGGTTCTCCCCAGAAACACTGGATAGTGTGAAGATTGGGGTGATGCTGTCAGACACAAATAAACAGGCATAAGCAGAAGGTCAGAGCACAGCTGCAGAAGGCAGCTGGGATTTTGAATCTACCAAGTCCAGCAAGAGGACAGAGACTACAGTGATAAATATCCAGAACAGGAAGGCACACGGGCTAGGTACATTTCTGCAGTAACCTGTGCCTCAATGGCTGGTCAAGGCACCAGTCCCCTGACAACCCACACTTCTATTGTGAAGAAGCAGAAACATAGAACCATGGAACAGTTTGGGTTGGAAGAGACCTTAAAGACCATCTAGTTCCAACCCCCCTGCCATGGGCAGGAACACCCCACTAGATCAGGCTGTCCAAGGCCCCATCCAGCCTGGCCTTGAACACCTCCAGGGATGGGGCAGCCACAGCTTCCCTGGGCAACCTGTGCCAGTGCTTCACCACCCTCGTGGTGAAGAAATTCTTCCTTATATCAAGCCAAAATCTGCCCCTCTCCAGTTTGTACACATTCCCCCTCATCCTATCCACAAGCCCTTATGAATATTCCCTCCTCTGCTTTCTTGTAGCCCCTTTCAGGTACTGGAAGGTCACTATAAGACCTCCTCAGAGCCTTCTCTTCTCCATGCTGAACAACCCCAACTCTCTCAGCCTGTCCTCGTAATTCCAGCGCAGACTCGGGCACCTTCTGCTCTCAGAGCCAGACAAAGCCCTGGGAGGGGAAAATGCCTTCTTGGAGAAAGCGTAGGTAGGAAACCTTACAAGGAGCCAAGATACTCAAGATGTGGTTGTGTCCCCCATGGTCACCCTTCCCCAGCTCCACACAGCAGCCCAGTCTGAATTACCTGCTCCCAGCAGAAGAAAGGAATGGTCCCTTACTTGGGAGACTGTGCAAACTGCTGTGCTGCTGTAACAGCATCGTCATCCGAGTTCACAAGCAGGGGCAGCTTGTTGCAGCCTGGCTGCTTCAGGATTCGCTCCAGCTGCTTCACTGTCCGTTCCACAGTGGCTTTTGAACACAAGTCAACTTTGCTGATGACAATGAAGAAGGGGACCTTGAGGGCCATGGCCAAGCCCAAGTGCTCTCGCGTTGTGCCTGCTGCAGGAGACAAGTGAGACTGTAAGTACAGTAATGTTCCCACTGTTGTTTTTTGTTGTTTTTTTTTATAGGACAGCTATGTCTTCTTGCTCTCCCACAGACCTACTCTAAAGATTTCACCCCAACTGCTTAGGGTAATGTAAAAACAAAATTATTCTTTTAAACGAAGCCGAGTACCAATCCAGAAAAATAAAAAAAAAACCAAGGATTTTTGTGACTGATCCATTTGCTCTAGAGAGATGCAATAGTTTTCATTCTTGGGCTACGCAGTTTGCCAGAAACCAGACACAAGAATGTCAAGGAAACATGCAGCAGAGCTCCAGCTGCCTTTTAACAAGGATTCATCACCCCTAAGAATATGTCAAGGTTAGGTGGGTTTTTTTTTGTTTGTTTTTTTTTCTCTGACAAGCATAGCCTCAAATTCCAAACAAAGCCTCTCTATCCAGGGTACAGTTTAATGGGGTCAACAGCTGGTAATAAGATCTGCTCCCCTCTCAGGTATTCAGAGGCACTGGTTTACAAGAAATCAGTAGAGGCTTCCAGATTAGCATTTTTTAACTCACAGCTGTTCCCAGCTAACAAGGGCCCACTCCGTGCATTCTCCACTTCTCTTCAAACATTGCTCTCAATCAGTGCAGGCAGGGCAACACTCACCAATGCCAGTGTTGGCGCTGACCACCAGCATAGCAAAGTCTGGGCAGTAGCTGGTGAGGCCAAAGATGGTTGTTTTCAAATACTTGTGGTGGCCAGCCAGGTCAATGAAAGTTATCATTTTGGAAGAACTCTCACAGATCTCTTCTGCTGTTCGGGAGTCACTGTAATTTACCACCTGAGGAACATAAGGACCCTGTGAGAGAAGCAGCCCAGCAGGAAACTGAAGAAAACCCAGCTCTTATCTATCCACTCTGACCTCAGAATTAGCGAGGAGAGATCATTCACCATGGCTACAAGAAATGACGTCTGTTGCAAATGGACAAGCAGCACTCAAGTTCAGTTAAAGGGACACAGAGCCATGCCACCTCTCTTCCCTCATGTCCCACTCACAGATGCAACAGGACGGTTGTCCTATTCTCCAGCTTTCCAAGCGCAGCAGCCCACTCTCTCACCTCTCCTTTGCTGTTGAAGCCAAGGATCTCAAAGCTGATGCTTGATGTTCTTCCTGACTGGATTTCATGGAGATGCCGGAAGAGGTTGAGGCGTGCTCTACCCCGCCCGTTGTCCAGCTCGCCTTGAGTTAGGACACCCAACAGGGTTGACTTCCCTGAGTCCACATTCCCCAGCACAGCTACTCGTAGGTCTAAGAACTACAGGAAAAACAACAGAGAAATCATGCAACATAACGGCTGTTGTGTGCGCAAGAACACTACATGGCACTGGAGATGTGCCTCAGAGAGCTTCCCTCCACGATGGACACTGTGCACTGTAAGCTTCCTCAGAACCTGCTCTTGCCCCCAGCAAACCATTGCCACAAATCACTGAGCTGAGACACACTCTCTAGAGCTGCGATGCGACACATCAGGCTCGGATAACACAAAACCAGTCAATTTGCTGCAACAGAAAACTTGAAATCCTTCCTTGTTTGCACAGAGGCCTGGATCAGAACTGTTGCCATAGAAGAGAAATAATTTCTCACCTCTGATCCTGGCAACCTCCCCTCCTGGCACCTGCTTCAATCATAATCTTAAAGAAGAAAAGCACTATCATCAAGTCTCCCTGTGGCAGCTCTTCAAAAGCACCTGCTATGGGCCAATCTATGACAAAGTGCCTGTAGGATTTGTGCTTCCATCCCAAAAGGAAGCTGCTTGTACGAAGCCACTAATTCTCCCAGAGGAGAGGACAGCCAAGTCGCAGGTCCCTACCTGCTGGTTGTCAGGCACCTTTCGGACAAGCACCTCCGTTATCTTCCTCGGAACATCACTGTCGTAATCAACCTCCCTCTCCCGCAGCACCGTAATGTCAGCTCCAACCCTGCCACAAACACAAAAGGAAAGAGTGAGACGCACACTTGTACTCAACAGCTCCTGCACTGCTAGAATCACAGCTGGCAAAGAGAATGGAATGAAAGCTGGGAATAGCAGGGAAGGAGCCTCCAGCTTCCAGTCAAAAGCCCTATAACGGCCTTCCTACTGCCACAGCCTCACGATGAGGGAATTTCAATCACACAGGGGCTTTGTAGAACGCAGCCACCGACACTGTGGAGGACTTCTGGGGCCAAGCCACTCTACTGGAGGCTCTTTATGCCTGTGGGTCCTACAGATGAAAAGGGAAACATACTTTTCTGCCATACGGCGCAGTGTCTTGAGCGAGGCACGCATCTCCTCCTCTGAGAGGCCCACCAGCAGCCCGTTGTCCTCCACGCCGATCTGATACACGGCCTCACCTCGGCCTTCCTGTAGTCGCCACTTCATCTGCGTTACCAGGTGCTCAAAGCGATATTGCGAGGGATTCACTAGCTTCAGCTGTTTAATGGGGGGGGTAGTTACAGTCGTAGCATGGATGCAGAGGGAATCCCACTGTCCGAGCCAACATCCTCCCAACCCAACCCCATGAAGCAATGCCCCCACCTCTGAGCCACCCCCAGAAACCACAGCCCAGGTCTGTGTCTGCAGAGAAGCCACAGGACAGGTGAAAAAGGGTTTCACAAAGCTGCACACATAGGGGAGCAGAACCCTCGCCAAAGGGATCTGTACCCTGCCTGCTTGGGGGTTAAAGACAGCACTGTGGGGCCTATCAGTAAGTCAGGAGACAAGAAAGGGCAAATGGCAGACAGCCACAAGAAAGTGACAAGGGATTATCAGGGACACCGACAGCCCTCCTCTTTCTATGATCCTCTCTTGACTGAACGGGATATCAGGCTCCCCTGGCAAGTGGTTCAGTCACCAACCCGGGAGGTATTTAAAAGCCGGGGAGATGAGGTGCTCAGGGATAGGGTTGAGTAGTATACAGGTATGGTTGGACTCAATAATCTCAAAAGCCTTTCCCAACCAACTGATTCTGTGCTTCAAAGGAAGATGATTTCAGGAAAACCACACTGGGTCTCATCTCCTAAAACAGTTGCCTGAAAATGACTGCTGAGATCAAATTCTTTGAGCTCACCACACCGGGTGCTGCTAGGCACAGAGACACAGAAGATGACCGATAGTTCCTTAGCACAAGCGTCCACCTTGCTGCCCCTTCCTTGGGCACGTCCCCCATATGCTGTCTTTGGTCAAGTTATTCACTGCAAAATAACCCCCTGGGAGGATGACCTCCTGCAGCCTCAAAAGGCTCACCTTGTACTCGATGTTCCCATCTTCTGCCTGGTCAGAGAATGAAACAAAACAGAAAGGTCAGACCCTGTGCCAGCAGGGACTCCTACAGGCATCAGCTGCCCAAGGAAGTGGACAGTGTCAGAGAGAGGAAAAACGACAGAAACAGAGGGTGTTAGGTCACAGCCTCTTCTGACAGTCATTCCTACACTCAACTGGAACTTTTTTAGGTTCGTTTCTGCTGTTTGCATCCCACGGGATGAAAACCAGAGAAGAAAATTAGTCTTTCCATCGAGCACAGTTCATCCCCTCACAAGAGAGAAGGGCTAGACACAAGGAGACCTACTGCCTTCCCTGCGGCACAGCAAGCTGGTCACCGGGCTGGCGCTTCCAAGAACCAGCTCCCAGGGGCTCCGGCTCCCAGGGGCTCCGAAGCCAACTCCTCTCGCAGACTAAACTTCGCCGCCCGGACCGAGCGGCTCCTTTTCCTCCGGACACCGATTCGCTCGCCGCGCCGCCCTCCCCCGAGAGCCCAAAAGCGAAGAGCCCGGGCCCGACGCCCCTTCTTCCAGCCGTGACCGTTCGGCCCCGCCGGAAGGAGCCGAGCCGGGGCCCGCGCCGCTCCCTGCTCCCTCGCACCCACCTCGGGCGGCAGGAACGGCGGGTTGTTGGCCTTGCCCCCCCGGCCGCGCCCGCTCTTCTTCTTCGCCTTCGAGGAGGACAACGACGACGACGAGGAGCAGGACCCCGGCGCGGTGCCCCCGCGCCCCCGCAGCGCCGCGCCGCCCGCCGGCCGGCAGCAGCCGCCGAAGAGCTCGGACACCCGGGAGTCCATGGCGCGGCCCCGGGGCGGCGCCCGGTGCCCGGAGCTCGGCGCCCGCCGCCCGCCGCCCGCCCCGGGAAATGGAGTCCCGCCCGCCTACAGCTCCCGGCGTGCCCCGCGGCGCGGACGGCGCGGGCCTACGGCTCCCGCGCCCCCGCCCTTTCAGAACTACGGCTCCCGGCGTGCCCCGCGGCGCGCGCCCTCCCGCAGGGGCCCGTGGGAGCTGCGGGTCGAGCCCGGGAGCGCCGCCTGCCGGCCGTGAGCGCCGCGTTCCGGCTCCCTCCGCGGGAGGCGGCGCCCGCGCTCTCGGCGAACGTGACGGCTGCCCCTCCCCGCGGGACGAGGACGGCGCAGGCGGAGCCTCTGCTGGGAGCGGAGCGGGCAGCCCAGCCCGGGCCCGGGGCCCTTGGCGGCCCCTCCTCCTGCCTCGCCGGGCGGAAGCGCCTCTGCCCGCGGCAGGAATGGCGCCCGCGGCGCCGGAAGCCGCGCCGAAAACCGCCCCGAAAACCGCCCCGCCGCTCCCGCGATGCCCCGCGGTGGCGCGCGTGCGAGCCGCGCCGAGCAGGAGGTGGCGGCAGCTCCGCGTCCCGGTCTCGGCGGCTTCGCCCCGGCCCTGGATCGCCCCTGGTGGGAGGGTCGTTCCCGGGAGAGCGGCTGCCGCTTCGCTCCTGGAGCGCGTCCTGTCCCGGCGGCAGCTGCAGCTCCCGCTGCCCTGCGAGCGGCTCGGCTGCTTCTGCCGCCGGGGCCCCGGGTTAAGGGCCGGGAGGCGTCAGCCGGTTCCTGGGGATCTCTCGTTGTCCCCCTTCCGGCTCCAAGCCTGTCGCTGTTCTGTTTGTTACTCAACCATCTCGCAGCAGAAAGCTCAGTTCCTGTTGAGCGGCTTTGGAGTGGCGGCCGATCTTACAAAGAATCTTGGAATCGTAGGGCAGCTTGGGTTGGAAGGGCCCTTAAACATCTAGTTCCGACCCCCGTGCCATGGGCAGGGACATCCCACCAGACCAGGCTTCCTCGTATCAAGCCTAAATAGTCTTCCTTATATCATTGCCTCAATCTGCCCCTCTCCAGTTTATACCTGTTCCCCCTCGTCCTGTCACCACAAGCCTTTATGAACAGTCCCTGCCCTGCTTTGATGTAGCCCCTTTCAGCTACTGGAAGGTCGCTAGAAGATCTCCTCGGAGCCTTCTCTTCTCCAGGGTGAACAAGCCCATCTCTCTCAGCCTGTCCTCATATGGGAGGTGCTCCGGCCCTCTGACCTCTGACCAGCCCTCCTCTGGACCTGTTCCAGCAGTTCCATATCCTTCTTGTGTTGAGGATTCCAGAACTGGACACAATACTCCAGATGAGGTCTCACAAGAGGAGAATAGAAAGGCAGAATCACCTCCCTCGACCTGCTGGCCATGCCTCTTTTGATGCAGCCCAGGATACCTTTGGCCTTCTGGGCTGCGAGCGCACATTGCCGGCTCATGTCGAGCTTCTCATCGACCAGCACCCCCAAGTCCTTCTCTGCAGAGCTGCTCTCAATCACGTAGACCCCCACCCTGTATTGAAATCGCGGATTGCCCCGACCCAGGTGTAGGACCTGGCACTTGGCCCTGTTGAACCTCATGCGGTTCTCACAGCCCCACTTCTCCAGCCTGCCCAGGTCCCCCTGGATGACATCCTGTGCTTAGAGTGTGTCAACTGCACCACTCAGCTTGGTGTCATTTGCAAACGTGCTAAGGGTGTACTTGCTCTTGCTGTTTGTATCGTTGATGAAGATATTAAAGAGCACGGGTCCCAGTACGGACCCCTGAGGGACACCACTAGTCACGGATCTCCATCTGGACTTTGAGGTCTTGACCACTACTCTGAATACAACCATTCAACCAGTTTCTTATCCACCGTACCGTCCACCCATCAAATCCATATCTCTCCAATTTAGAGAGAAGGATGTTGTACGGGACCGTGTCAAAGGCTTTACAGAAGTCCAGATAGATCACATCTATCTGTTTGCCCGTGACCCCTGCTGTGGTTACCCCGTCATAGAAAGCCACTAAGTTGGTCATACAGAATTTGCCCCTGGTGAAGCCGTGCTGGCTGCCATTAGTCACCTCCATGTCCTCCACATGCTTCAGCATAGCTTCTAGGGTGATCTGTTCCATGATCTTCCCAGGCGCAGAGGTGAGGCTGACAGGTCAGTAGTTCCCAGGGCCGTCTTTTCTACCCTTTTTAAAAATGGGGACAATGTTACCCTTCTTCCAGTCACCAGGAACTTCTCCTGATTGCCATGACTTTTCAAATATCATGGAGAGTGTCTTGGCAACCACATCTGACAATTCCCTCAGGACTCTGGGATGCATCTGATCAGGTCCCATAGACTTATGCACACAAAAGTTCTTAAAAGCTTCTCGTGGACAGATGTTAATTTACTCCACAAACACAACGCTAATGAAAACATTTAGTTTAGAATTAAGTCGTAGATGGAAGCAGTGTTTTAGTTTTTTATACTGTGAATTTGTATGACCTTTCTTTTAGCGTTTCGTTGTCAGGTCTTTTCTCCTATGAGAGAATGGGTTTACTAAGAAGTGTTAAAGGTAAAAAGCCCCATTAGTTTTTTCCTCAAAATTTAAACAGAGGTTTTAATTTTCAGAGCACCCCTACCTCTACAAATGGCTTCTTACTAGAATAAGCACTGAAACCTGCTGCTTCAGAGCAAAAGGATTCACTAATTAAGCCCTGGATGTTCTGAATGTCCAGCTGGTAGCTCCACTGGCTGTAGAGGGAGCCTGAGTTTATAGCAGAAGTATTTCTATATCTGGAGCTAAATTTCTGGATACCTTACAGAAATCAAAGTCTATTTCTTTCTGGTTACTTCTTCAGAATAGAGTTTTGTGGTTAGGACCTGGCTGTCTCCAGGTTAAAAGAGCTTAAAAGGGGAAGACTAAGACATTAGTAGTTTCTGATTCCTACCACTCTTATATTCTTATTTCATTGTGTTTTTCTAAGTGTAATGGGATAAATTGCTGGTCTTACAAATTTGTCAGCCTTAACTCTATATTTGCTATCAGACAATTTACTTGCTGAGAGACGTCTTCATTTGTTGGCCTCATAAAACAGAAAAAATCATCACCTCTTTTGCCAGCACATTTGCTCTCCCTCAGGGCCTTGTGGAACTAACAGAAGGATTTTGGCTGCTGGACCACAAGGATTACGAAGTAAGTACATTACTGTTCAGTTGGACGTACGTTACCGTGCAAGGCAAGGCTGTCATTTGTAAAATGATTTTAAGAAATTGCTGCTTAGCTGATAACAGGTACTAAAATACAATAGGCTTTTTTTGTAGTCCTGTTGTGACATCTTCAGCTGTTGGTTATGATTTCTGATTCTGTTCCAATTACTTGGACGGGTAACTGATAAAACTTACTCCCTTTGTTCTGTATGCCTAACAGAATAGTTTTTCTGCAAACACCTAAGAAATCTTATTTACATGTCCTGTGTCAACGATGTCATTATTAGGTCATGCAAGCTCGTTTAACAGAGTTCACTCTTACTTTAAGAAACTTTGGACTATGTGTGTTGCAAGAATGGATGTATATATCTTAGTAAGCCTGGTCTTCAACTTTTACAGAAATCACTTGCCCTGCTGTGTCACCCAGAGACAATGAAAGCAGCACCTGGGGTTAAAACCCAAATAATTCAGTCATTTATCTGTGGAGGAGAGCGTAAAAAAGCTCTGAAATACATCCAGGTAATGAAACCATCAAGGTCTTGCACACAACTTTCTTTTCTAGATGAGAACACTCGGGATGCCAGTCCACAGGTATAATGGTGGGTGGTTTGGGTCATTTTATCTCCTCTTCTAGTTATAGCGTGTTCTACTATTCCACAACTTTCATTTTACCACTCTCATAAACAGACAGAAACCCATATCTAACTTCTAATAAGAACCAGATTAAATTGGGTGTTCCATGAACTTTTGTTATGGATCAGTGAAGCAGTTGTTGTTTTCTGGAACCATAGTTTTCCAGTGAATCAAACTTATAAGGTGGTTTTGGAAGATGTAGATCCTGCATTTGGAAACTTGCATCCAGCCAGGTGTGCGTAGGTAGCTTTCTCTTGCTTGTTTTAATAATCACATCATTTTGTCTAATGCCATTTACAGCTCTCTGCATATTCAGGCATCTCAGACCTTGGTGTTTCAGGAAAAAACAAGGGAAAGCCTTCTATTTTGCAAGTCATTTGAAATCTGCAGGTTATAACAGGTGTATCAGAATAAGGTCCTGCAGAGCGACACACTTATTTTAACTTAGAGCTGTACGTTTACTTGTCATCCCAGCCTTTCTTTGACCTCGCTAAAAGCACGAGGTGAACGTGGGGGTGAGCTGATGGGCAGGTCTGTAGAGTAAGCTTATTCACCAATTAGAAACAGAGAGTTGTGTGCAATGAGCTTCTTGCAATTAGTAAACTTTTTGCTTCATGCTTTTCATTCATCAGAACGAGGCCAGGAAGTCGATATTTGAACATCACGGCAAAATCCGGCCTAAAGTTCAAAGGAAGCTGGCAGCAGAGAGGGCCAAGCCATACCATTTCCCATCCTAACTGAAGGTAATATTTAGGGGGTGGGATATAATGGACAGCTAACCATCGCTCTGATGGCACAAGGCTGATATTGTTTCCCTTCTTGCTTTACAGTGTCAACATCAAAGGCAAAGTTTGAAATGTTAACGAAAATGTTCCATTTAGAGTAGTTATAGATTGAATAAAAATTGTTTTTGTTTCTCCTACACGTGTGTCTGTCTCTGTGCTTTCTGTGCTTGGCAAGTGTTCCCCAACACTGCCAGTCACGGTCATACTGACAAACGCCGCTCTTGGTGCTGCTAAGGCACTTGTTCTCCAAGGCCTGCCTGCTTCTACCACCTTGGGGAGGGGGTGAAGCGAGAAGGCTGTGGTTGTGAAGCACGTGCTGTAGTGGTTAAGTAGTAACCTAGAGGAAAGAGATGAAAGAAAATTCTAGAACTAGTTCCCAATAAGTCACTCATTTAACTTGACCATGAGTTAAAACTCAACACTCTTCATGGGTGTGCTCACTATAGGAAAGGGTATTAGGATTTTTATCTCGATTTCTCTTCTCTTTCTGCTGCCAACAAGAGCACAGTGAAACTCTTTCAGGATTAGGCTTGTAGAGCCAAGTGAGCTTTATTGGAGTCAGACCCAGGAAAGGTGTTCGTTCATACCGTTGTGTTTTGACTTCAGACTTCAGGCTTGTGAATGACAGAGAACACAACAACACGTTTGTTGAGGCGATCAATTAGTTTTGTTTTAGAGAAAGCAGCTCCCGGAGCATACACACCACCCCTGTTAATGAAAATCAAAAGTAGTAATCAAATCAGTAGTAGTAGAGTGACAGAGCGACACCATTTTTCGAAGTCAAAGATGGGTTTCCCTGCCTAAGAAAGAAAAAGCGCCTTTGTCCCACAGGAGAGCACAGGAGGAATTTTCTAGGCTGGTAATATTCAGAGGTGCATTTTGTCACGCAGCAAACTCAATAGAAACCATTCCATTAACTGAAAATATAAACTGTGATGCAATTGATACTGCAAAAGGATTATGAAAAACCTGTGACTGCATCATAGAACAGTTATCCCCCTCCCCCTTCACAACTACTTTAAAATCTTATCTCCAAGCCCTGCAAGCTCCAGGGCATAGACCCTTGTCCCACTCTGTGAAAGGTGGCTCCCATCTGATACCTGTAATCCCGGTGCTGTGTAGGCCATCCCATTATCAACACCCCAAAGTTGTTGCAGTGACAAGATGGGGCTTGTCATTCCTGTGGGAATTCATCAGTGATGTGATTCAGATTCACCCTGAGTAGCGACAGAGCGGCCTTTTCTGTGTTCCTCTTGGGCCTCCTGATTCTATATGTGGGTACCGATGTCTCTGAAAAGGCAGCCCTTTGAACGTTCCTTGACTTTCAGGGGTGGGATGGGCCGTGCTTTCTGCAGAGCGCGTTGGGACTAATGCATCCTAATGAGGAAATGTAGTGCTCTTGGTTTATTTTGCCTTCCAAGATGAAGATGCGAGTAAGAAGCCATCCCCCCTAGACCCGGCAAGCAAGAAATGCTAACAGCTGCTGATGGAGCTAGAGGGACTGTTCTGGCACATGGAAGTAATGTTTAGTTTGACACGGGTTCCTCGGGTTCTTTTTCTGCTTGGAGGCAATGTTATGAGCCCCAAGGAGCCCTATGGTCTCAATTTGGAGAGTATCTGTGAGGGCAGTGCTGAGGAGAGCCTGGAAACGGCATCTTGCCTTCACAAGCTGTTTCACTCTCTCTCTGTTGCGGATGTCTTCAGTGAACTCGAGGACTTGCCTGTCGTGGGCACTGTTGTCACACTCCAGGGGCACCGTAGTTGTGGTGTTGACTGGTTCCGGCCCAAGCTCAACTAGAAAGTGCTGACGTGAGGGAGGAAACTGACTGAGAGCTTGTGGTGTGATGGAGGCATCGACATAAGTGCCTCACCTCATCAGCACATGGCTTCTCCTTGGGACGACTATGTCTGCTTTCAAGCACCGGTGACCCTCAAAGGCTTTTGAGAATGACCTGTGCTCTGCAGAACTCTAGTGGAATATTGAATGAACTTTGGTGGTGCTTTAGGGGCCATGGGCTTTATCAAATGTAACCGCATATTCTTCTCTGTTTGGATCTCTTCTCCAGGGCATCTCCTGTCTTCCTACAGCTCGACCCTGTTCCTCTGTCCTCACCTCTGGAATTGTTGTTGAAAGCCAATACCCATGAAGGCACAGCCGCACGCACACGCGCCCCCAGAGTGTATCTATAGGGACCTGAGTTGTGGCACAGGAGATGAATTACTGTGTGGGGAGTAAAAGTTTCCTGTTGCGTGCTTAGTGAATTGACAAATACTGGAGACAATTTTCTCTCTCCTGAGTTTTAATGTGGCTGTTTCTCTGGTAACAAGTACTAGGTTAGCTGGCTGCTGGGGGCTCTAGATAGTGTAAGTGAATATACTTGGCCTTTGCCTTCAAGGCCATCACCGTTCGTATCTATCCTGCTTCTGTAAAAGGAGAATTTTCCCTGCAGACTGATGAGGCCTGAGTACTCAAGAGTTTGCTCATCTCTCTGAGAAAATTAACTTCCGTGTAACTCCTTTCAGTTACTTAATAATCCAAAGAGCAGGACTGCTCAGTGACTGGGAGGTCTCGTACCTAGCAGCGCCTTGTACTGGTGATGAGAAGAGGCTGAGCAGACCTGTAGAGGCAGGGAATCATATCTTCCTACTCTTTTACTAACCTGTAGTTCAAGAGCCCTGACAATCAGTTAGATACACAGTTACAGTGAAAAATAAGCAGTTTCTGCTCTAACCCTCTTCAGAGGAAGCTGGGGCACCTGCCTCAATATGCTAGTTTATGTTTGCTTAAAACAACAACAACAAAGTTAGTTTCTTGTTTACTTTCGCCTCTTAGAATTCTAAATGTTTCTGAAAGGTGAAGAACAGGGGAGGGGAGAGTGATCAAATTCCACAGGAATTAGCAGGAAAGGTAGTTGGTATTTTTGAGCTTGCAGGACACTAGGAGTGCTGTCTCTGCCTTCTTATCCAGTAACAGCTGTTTATAACACGTAGTGACTGCTGAAGCTGGCTCTGGAGGAGAAGCTGCTAGAATGAGGAAGGCTGCTGAGTGTGCAGCTGCCCACTTGACTGTGTACTTGCAGGTCTCTTGAATGAAATGCGACCTTAAAGTAGGCGCGTGTGCGTGCAGGAGATCAAAACTCTTCCCACTTCCACCCAACCTGCTTGTAATGCATATGCCAGAATGCAAGCACTCGAGTATTTAAAGAAACTTTTGAGCACAAGCCTTGGTTCTGAGGAACAAAGGGCCGGTTCCTTTCTACTCACTTCCCTGACCGAGTATAATGTTACTGTGGTGAACTGTTTACATTTTCTGTTATACTTGAACTATGAATGCAGCAATGATGTGATCATAGAATCATAGAATCATAGAATAACCAGGTTGGAAGAGACCCACTGGATCATCGAGTCCAACCATTCCTATCAAGCTCTAAACCATGCCCCTCAGCACCTCGTCCACCCGTGCCTTAAACACCTCCAGGGAAGGTGACTCAACCACTTCCTTGGGCAGCCTGTGCCAGTGCCCAATGACCCTTTCTGTGAAGAATTTTTTCCTAATGTCCAGCCTAAACCTCCCCTGGCGGAGCTTGAGGCCATTCCCTCTTGCCCTGTCCCCAACCACTTGGGAGAAGAGGCCAGCAGCCTCCTCTCTATAACCTCCTTTCAGGTAGTTGTAGAGAGCAATGAGGTCTCCCCTCAGCCTCCTCTTCTCCAGGCTAAAGGACCCCAGCTCTCTCAGCCGCTCCTCGTAAGACCTATTCTCCAGCCCCCTCACCAGCTATGTTGCTCTTCTCTGGACTCGCTCCAGAGCCTCAACATCCTTCTTGTGGTGAGGGGCCCAGAACTGAACACAGGATTCGAGGAGCGGTCTCACCAGTACCGAGTACAGAGGGAGAATAACCTCCCTGGACCTGCTGGTCACGCCGTTTCTGATACAAAATCAGAAATGTGATGCTGGGAATGAAAGAAGACAAGATGCTTTTGTTGTTGTTATGAAGAGTTTTTGAGTTTAACAAGTTTAGTACTGTAAAAATTATCCCAATAAAATGTTGGATTTTCTGTGCAATTGTGACATTGGTTTTATTTAATCCCTCAAAGGAAAGGTTCTGTTGGTGGCAGAGGAACTCTCTTCCATTCCATGTATGCATTTAAACTGCGGGTTCACAGCTGTTCCCCCTTTCTGAAAAAGGGCATGATGTCTTGTGCCAGAAAAATGCCCTCCATGTGGCATGGAAGAGCAAGTGTGGAAGTTCTAGGAGGTCTCCTTTGCCCAGGCACGCGGTGGGTGTGCTGGCTCCTGAGGGAACGCTGCAGTCCCTGTGGAAATGTACACTTCAGCCATGGAAGACTTAACTGAGTTAACCGCATCTTTGAAAGAAGTGCTGGGGAGGGTCTGTAGGAGCCTTCTGACTTTGGTGACTGCCACAGTGACAGCTGGAGAAGTTTCACTGCAGCATGGGACGTCGTTCTTGTCACCATCTCTTGCATCCAGTCACCAGAAGTCATTGCTTCTCGAACATAGTTGGTTATTTGTTCAGTTATGTTTCTGTGTACGATAAGCAGCTGTAAATGTTTTAGCCCTTCAGCTTGTGGGGTTGCTGCTTGTAAAAGTACGTTTCAGAATTAGATACTCCAAAGCTAACACTTCCGACCTGTGTCTGCTGCCCAGGTACTCCAAGCAATGTAAAATAGAGCATAATGTCAGAAATGACTGTTGGGAGTGTTGCTAGCTTCGTCCCGTTAGACGGGGAGCGTACCTCTGGAGGGAAAGGGCAGTCGTGTGAGAGAACTGTCGGAGGTGGCTGGATAAACTGCCTCTGGTGTCAAATAGTGGCTGGTGGTGCTTTTGTTTGTTTTTGTCTAGTAAAGGGAAATCCAATCTGTGGTCTGCATTGAACCCAGGAGCTTAGGTGTTGGGGACTGATAGGATATGGAGCTGAAATGCTTTTGTCTTCTCCCCTTCTGCTGTAGACTTGTGCTTCTCAGAGAGCTTGTGGAGCATCCACACAAACACTGGAAGCGTGATGGTTGAATCCTGAGACAGACCGTCTCTGTTAGGCTAGCGACATCTTAGACTACAGCTTGGGCTTTGGATTCAATGTAGGGATTTTGCCTGAAATGTCAGTGGGAGGTGTTTCTGCCCATGCGGGAAAGAAATGACCGAGTGGCACTCACTCAGTTACCTGCTCAGCCGCTCAGTAAATGCTCTTTCACATAATCACAGAAACATTGGGGCAGAAGGGACCTTAAAGATTGCCTAGTTCCAAGCCTCTTGCCATGGGCAGGGACACTTTCCACACTGTAGGGATGTGATAAGGACAGAAAATAGGAAGGAAGGGTTCTGGAATAAGGAAGATGAGGATTTCACTGTAGAAAATCCCAGTGGTTTCAACTGCCTTGTTCTGTTTACACTGTAAGGGCGTGAAAATACATAGCGCTTGCCATGTGAAAATATCTGCAGTACATTTTTTCTGGAAGAAGTTGAGAACGAGGGTAGTTAAGAACTCAGCATGCCTTAATGGTCAAAAGAAACATGCCAAAAGTGAGCCTGGCCTAAGTGATGCCTGATAGCTACTCAAAGACAATTGACAGTAAATAATAAATTATGAAACCAAGGGAAAGGAGAAATGGGAACTCTTAGGTTCCTTAGAAACTTTTGAAAAGATGATTTTTCTCAGCTCTCACCTTACTAACCTCAATAAATAGACTTGAACAGAGTGTTTTGTTTCTTCCCTGATCCTTCTCTTGTCAATACCTCTGTGTCAGTTGTTGTTGTTGCATGTTTCACAGCATTAGCAAAGTAAAGAATTCTCCTTTTGCTCTGCTGTGAGATCCAGAAACAGCCCAAGGGCCATCTTTGTAAGGAAAAGAGCTACAGGGTATGTGGAGGAGATTTGTCACAGCGTATTGATGTAACTTGTGTCAATCTCAAAAATGTTGATGGCTGACATGAGTCTCTTTTCCAATTCTTTCTTTATTTAGAGTGAAGAATGCGATACCTAAGAGCGCAGGTGACGAGCAGCCTGCTGCGGTTCCCAGAGGGGACTCTGCAAGCACTCGGGAAAGATCAAGTCACCCAAGGTTCTGTGCTTCGTGGGAAGTTTTCTGGAGGTGAGAGTTTTCCTTTAACTTTGGTCTTGGTATAAAGCAATTATTGCCTGGAAGTTACCTGAAGCCCAGGGTCATAGGATCAGGTGTGTCAGGTGGGTGCTGTTAAGACGCATGAGATTGAGAGAGAAGGAAAAGGACTTTTTAACATGTTAAAAATGCTAGTATTAAAGGTTAGTCAAGTGAAAGTTTGAAATGACAACAACCTGCGCCTCACCTGTGCTATGAAAAATTTACTTAAAGATGCGGAGTCAGTGAGCCCTCCATGGATTTTAGTTAGGTGGGAGGCAGTTTTCAAAAGACAAACAGTGTTGTTTTGGGCCGTATTTACTTGTAGCAGCTCAAGCTCTGTGACCATCATAACATCCGGTTCAGAAATAGTTCTTGTACAATGTGACAGAGGCAACGCCCGCTGCCTTTTCTGGTGAGTCTGAATAAAACCAGAAGGAAGAGGATAATCCAGTGACATGCTGCAGCCATTTTCCCAAAGTATTGAATAGGATGTAGGTGGGTACCCAGTGAGAGTTGCTGAAAGGGGCTGCGCTGATTAGGAGGTGGACTTCCGAGGAGACCTGAAAGTAGAGCTGGGTGCCTATCTGATGTCTTGGCTTCTGTCAAGAGCAGGTAGAGTCTATTTACGTCACTGTAAAGGCAGTAGTTGAGCCTTTGAGCTTGAAGTCGTTCAGTGAAATGAAATGTGTTTCATTCTTTCTGTGAGCAGCACATGCAAATATTTACTGGTGTGGTGCCCAATTGAAGATAATTTCTTGTTGAACTGCAAATCCCTACCCAGAGCATACACGTGTCAAGCAAATGTAAAAAACCTAGAAATTAATTGGTTATATTTGAAGTATGCTGTAAGGCTCTTCTATAGATCAATGTATTGTATCTTTATCCCAAACAATCTAAAGTCTTCAGTGCAGGAACGACAGGTCCAAATGCGAAGCACTGAAGTTGTCCATTCTAAGACGTATTACTTGAGGATTTCAGTGAGGGATTTGAAATAATTGACCAGAATTAGATAAGTCCGTCTTCCTCTCTTAGGAGCTTGTCTTGAAGGAAAGGAGCAGGGAGTGTGTTTTTTCCGTTGTTTTCAGTCTTTGCTTGGAAACTTGCTTCAGTCAGCTTTCTTTTCTCTTCCAGGGAGTAGTGACATAGCATGGCTCGCACAGGGTCCTCACCTCGAGATAGTGAACTCAGTGACGGCACAGCAGCTCTCTGCATACCATTTCAGAGGAGAGCACAAAGAGGCTCCCGCTATTGGTGTGGTGAAGGAATTTTGCTGGAAGAAGAGAACTGGACTGCTGATTGTACTGGAAGAAGCAGAGAGAAGTGTCCTCTGCCTATACGACCTCGGAACATCAAGTGTCGTTAAAGAAGTTATTCTTCCTGGAAGGGTACGTACATTTCAGTGAGAGGAATGAAGCTTTCATGCTGTTAGGTGCTGCATTACTGAGTGTCAGGAAAAGCTTAAAAACGTCGTTTTGCAGGAGGAGATTTTTCTGTATTGCATGAACATGTTATCACTTGAGAGTATCCAGTCGACTGAGCCTCCCTGTAAAATCATGGGCTTAATGGTACCACTATCTTTTTGATTTTTCTGGTGTAAACCAAGTTTGGTTTGTTTTTTTTCCAGCGTGAGAAAGCAAAAAGCCCACCCTTTAAACCCTCTCTAAGATGAATGTCCTAAATGTTTAATGTCTGCCAGAAATACTTTCTTTAAAAGATCTCAACCTTTCACAGTCCTGCTGAAAACGGCTTAGGCACTTTTGCCTGGAACTCAGACTAGCAAGCAGGTGACTTCAGAGCAGAAGATGTTTTTATATTGACTCTGGATAGAAAAAAGAGCCCTTAGTGGGTTACCTGACAGATTGTTGTCAGATTGCCTTTCAAGCGGCAGTCCTTGAACCTGTGCTCTGCGTGTTTTGTGCTTGCATAGATGGGGTCCATTGGTGTAATATTCCTATTTTTTTCTGTCTCCTCTTACCCATATTCTCAAAGGATGTGATGTCCCTTCATCCTAATGTAAAGAGGAATCAGCATAATTGGAGAGAATATCACGATCCATTGAGTGATTTTTATCATCTTACAGCCTGCAACCAGTACTTATTTATCCCTCAGCTTTCCATCAGGTGACAGGATGGCCATGTTCTTCCATTGTAGAGCTTTAGTGCTGGAGTCTGCATGTGTTTGTATCACTGCTATAGCAGTCAGTCTTGTCCTGGACGCGTTGCAAGATGTGGCAAGGGGTTTGTCTTCACCTTGTTGCATGCAGACTGCTCGGCACGTTAAAGAGCAGTGTGCCCTTCTTCCTTAGCTGGAGTTTGCTTTTTACCTAACAAACTGCTGTTCTTGTTGCCGTTGGTTCAGCCTGGCTTTGAAAAGCTTTGTTAACGCTCCTAAAAGTGCTGGTGTGCACGTAAACCTTTTTTTGTAGAGAGGTAATTTTTCTCTTCATCTAATAGGAAAGAATGCTTTGTCTCCAAGTCCTGTATTTACTGGAAACAGAAAAAAAAGTGTTGCTTAAATGGGTGTTTTGCCTGGGTCGGTGGACTGATGTTATAGGTGTTGTCACCTAAGTGTTTAAAATAAGATCTAAATTGCATAAGAGGTTCACGTCTGGTTTTGTGTGCTTAGATCTCAAATTTGTGACTGCATTTCCTGCCCAAGTTCCACCAAGAAGAGAAACTGCCACCAGAGAAGGGAGACATCTCTGCTTTGAACTGCCAAACCCGTCAGGAGCATCAATATCGACACTGTTCTACATAAGGAGAACCAATCAGCTGGTTGTGGGTTTCTCTGATGGCTGCCTGTCTCTGTGGAACAGGAAAACGTTGAAGAGGGAGTAAGTAGAGATTTACTCTTGGTTATGCCTGGAGGGGCATGGCTCTCCTTTTTTTTGCTGAAGGAAGCGTGTTAATGTAAAGAGAACTTTCCCAGGGACTGAAATGTCGAATATAATCTTGGAATGTTTAGAAATATTCTTCTTAATAAATTGTTAACTCAGAGATGGATTAAGTGGACCACCTTCTCCCCAGTGAACTAGGATTGTTTTCCTTATTGTGTTTGTGGATTGGGCAACTGTAGAAAAGATGCTTCTGGAGCTTTTCTCAAGCAGTTAGGATGTGATAGAGCTGCTTTTTCTACGACAGTTTGTTCTATCGCTGGCATTCAGTGGAACCAGGAATTGTGCGTATCTCGATGCAATAGAGTTCAGAAATCAGCTTTCAGAACCAGTTACTGCAGTCTGTGCCTGAGAATAAATCCTTTCCTACATATTGAAGAACAACCTTTTGCCTGGCAGCTGAAGCAATCATGTACGTTCCTCATCCTCCTCCTCAGGTGGAGGAGGGCATAAACCCAGGTGATTGCATCTGATGGGCAGGAACTTTGTCACTCCTTGACCATGGCATAAAACGCAGTGGCTGCCCTGACTCAGTTCTTTGCGATGGAAGTATGACCTCCTGCACTCGCAGGATAAGAATGTGGGGTGCTCTTTCTCAGAAGATGCTTCTACCCTTCTACAAACTGTTAGGGCCAGAAGGCTCACCTTTTTTCTTCTTATTATTTTCTTTTGCTTTTTTCCTTCCTAAACCTGTAGGCATCACTGTCAGCTTGGAGCAAGAAGGATTCCTGTGCATGCCATTACTTTTCAAGAGCCGGAGAAAGATCCTAGCAATTGCTGCTACTTGTGGGCCGTTAAGTCTACACAAGAAAGGTGAGTAAAAACGTGCGATAAGCCACTGACTTGTTTGTCAATCCATTGGTTCACATTCAGTTGATATGTGTATCTTCCTTTCATTTATTTAGCTCTGCAGGATATTCTCTTGGCTGCACAAGGTGTTAAGCTTACAATGAAATGTTTGCAGGATTTCACGGAAGTGAGGAGGGACCTACTAGTTCCTACTCTCTAAAAGAAGGCAAAACAACACTGGCCATACTTTGGTGCTTGCGTTTGGGAAAGATTTCCTTTGTTTCTTGATGACTGCTTCATGATTGCTTTGATATTCACACGGCAGTGTTCAAATGTCCTTAAAAGTAGTTGAGGTTGCCAATCTCGAACACTAAAGGTGCCAACAGAACAGCAGCCCCTAAAGGAAAGAGGTGATGGTATTGCTGATTCCCCTGTGCCAGCTTCAGCCGTCTTTGGAGCCTTCGTGAGCCAGTTCAGCTCACCTGGCCGAGATCCTCCACTTTTCAGCAGAGAAGGCAAGGTTTTCTGCTGGGCTAATGAATCAAATCAGCATGTGAAAGGATCCAGCGTAGGCAAGAGGGACTGGAACCTTGGTGACAAGGGCAGGGGGACAGACCTCTCTCTCTCAGGGTCAGCAAGCTCTTTAACCGACCCAGCTGGTCCTGGAGTGGACTCTTTTGAAGTATGACTTCAAAGCAGTTTTGACTGAGTACTCTTCACTATGAAGAACCATTTCCAACAATTTGTAGTCCATCCAACACAGGAAAGCTTTCTAATGGTGTGGTTAGCATTTGCCCCTGAAGCTGTTAGCGTCAATGTTTCCTCCTCTGTGGTTTAGTGGCTAAAGGTGACCAATTCTGCTGTTGTGGGAAGTGGTGTTTCTCTGTTCTGGAAGTGCACGCTTTTAAGAACACTTCTGTCTTGACCTAATAAAATTACGATTAGGACTGTAAAGGAGCTTTGTGATCACATTTCATCATTTATACCTCTTTCAGTGAAGGCGATGTTTTGCGTTTACGTCTGCTGCAGTTAACGATTGGCAGTCGAAAACGTCTGGCATCTGGTCAAGTCATGTATGAGGTAAGGGGAGCGTGTGTGTGAAAAGGTGAAGAGTGTAAGATTCTCTAAGCGAGTACCGGTGAAGTAGGCTGGCATAACGTTTACCATCAAAAGTTGGAGCAGCCTTCAAAACCCAAAAATCCTGTGCTGAGCCTTCCTAGCCTGGTCTTTGTTCATAAGATGGTTCTTGATTTGAACACCGAATTAATGGCATGCAGGAAAAAAGACAGGTCTTTGAAGAGCTTTGTTTAACCAAACTGCAGACTTGAATAAGCTTCTGCCTCTTTCCCCTTCTTAAAATGGGGTCAAATGAAGGTATCCCTGGGTTTATGTTCTTGGTGTTCCGTTGAGCTCTGTCTCCTTGCCATCAGAAATATGCTCCGAGGAAGTGCATACAATACAATATGTATCTGATATTCGATAGAGACATTCTTTCCTGTTGAAGTCTAATATATGTTTTTATCTCAAAATGACTTTTCCTCTCACGTTTTTTCTTTTCACCCAGGGTTTGGAATGCTGTAAAGAAAGGTTTAGTTTAGATCTCGCGAGTCGAATTCTTCCCTGGAGAAGACAAAATAGCCATATGAAATTCCTCAGTTGTCAGACCATAGAAGACTTTTACGACTCTGTTGACCAAGGGGATAACGCTAATGAAGGTCTGTTCTGATGTCCACGTCATCTAAGCTATGAAAGCTGTTCTATACCCACAGTCTGAAACATCTGCATAGACTGGCTTGTTGGGCTTGTTAAAGAAGAAAGAATGGGTGCTTAACTTATGTGGGACGTCATTTAGGGAAAAAAAGGTTTTATTTTATGCTTGCTGAAACGCATGGGTTTTTTTCCTCAACTCTTCATGTAGCTAAAGGTCTTGGTCAACTCTTTGTGTATGGAAAACTTAGTTAGTGAATAGTTGTGTGTTTGTTGTGGCATAGAACTGGTACATTTTGAACAAGAAAAAGGGGCAGTGTGTCTAGAACCTGTCAGAGAGGCGTTTGCTCTTCGCTATTGTTCTGTATTATCCTTCGTAAGCGAGCATTGTGTTTCCTATTTATGTAACAGAATTAAGCCAAAGTAGAGAGGGGTGTTTTAAAAATATCACGTGTGTCATATCTTCTCCTAGTAAGAAGCAATGTCCTGTCTTTTATAGTACCATCTCCTTACATCAGCATCTCAATGTTTTGTTGGCAAGTGACTACCTACGGTCTGGAGAAACCATCGACTTACTTGGGCGTGTTTGACCTTAATCGTTGGTATGATGTCCACATGCCGGATTCCATAAGGTAGAATGTTAGGAAGCTGTTGTCACTTTCCTTACAAATAGTTCATTGAAATGTTGGCTTTTAGCTTACGCCCTTGTTTTCTTTAAGGCCAGAAAAAGTCCATCTCGATTGCCCTTATTTTGCCTTGTGGACCCTGGATACCATAACAAGCACGGTTTCTCCAGAACCCGTTTGGATGTTCTTGTTCACGAGCCAAGTCTAACCTGGGGAGCTCTTTACTTACCACCCGACCAGAATCTAAATGCAAGCGGCTATAATTTTGGTAGGTATTTCACTGCTTTCAAGAGTGATAAGATTCAGTCGAGCTCAGATGCTCTTTCTTGGTTCTCTTATTCGACGTCTGTCACTCGAAATGCAAACCAAACCAGAACACCCTGAAGCCCCACAAACCCAGCCATGATGATGTTGTACTAACGAGGTATTTAATATTGTGAAACGTATCTGACGGTCCACTGGGGCTTTGGGTTTTGGTGCTTTTGTAATGTAGCCTGTGAAGCGGTGATGGTCATAAAATGACTTTGAACTGAAGCTCAAAGCGCAGCACCTCGGTAGCCCTAGAGGTAAGATTTCTATGCACAGCAATTATTTTTTGAAACAAGCTTGTAAGTGATCTGATGAAGGCAATGGGTAGTCGGTTGTGTCTTTCAAGTTACTGCTGTTTGGAAAACGTAAGCTAATCGTGACGTAACTCCAAGAGTACGGAATGTTGTCCAACGTTCACTGTTTCTGCAGATGGAGCGTGCTTGCTGAGCTCTGGCGTTGTCCATCTGACTTGCAGTGGTTTCCAGAAGGAGGTGAGCTTTTACTGTCTCTTTCTTGAGAATGCCTAAAGAGACAGACCTTGGCTAAGTTTTCTGTTGCACTGCTTTTGGTGCCAGAGACCATTTAATGCTCATTTTTACTGCCGGCTTTAAGAGTCGATGTAGTAATGCTTGCTCAGGTTGCTGCCCTAAAGCGTGTTACTGATGCAAGGTATCTGACAGTCAAAGGGAATGTTTCTATTATTTCTGTTGCTGGTTATCCAGAACTTCATTGATTGAATAGCGATGGTGTTATTCAGAGCAGGTCTTCCCCTCTGTGGCTGATGCTTTGGGCTGCAGCAGCCCAATTTACTCCTCTTAGACCGCTCTCTTGTGGCTGCGACACTTCCAGATTTGTGGAAGTGTGTTAGGGCAAATAACAGTTCTGCACGGAGTGGTAGCTAAGAACAAATTTCTTGGCAAGTTGGCCTAGCCCCTTGGCTGTTTATTTTGCAAGCCTGATGTAGACTGTTAAGATTCCAATCTGATGTTCTGGTATCCGCTGCAGCTCGGAAATAACTTGGGAAATGAAGACTGGGTTTTGTTCCCTTTGCTGAATTGTGACGGTATCGTTCAGAGACTTGTACAGTTGATGGCTCAGAAGTTGAAAGTATGGAATATTCTCATTTAATTTTGTCTGTTCTGCTTAGGAGGAGCAGTTAGATGCCATATTGTCTGCGGCTTTCCAAATGGGATCTTTAGATCTCCTGACTGGATGCATTAAACGCTGGACATCTGAAAGTAAGACTTCTAAGGCCGCTGTCCTGGTTTCTCTGTTTTAGTTTGAAAAGGTTGATTAATTTCTTCTTTGTTCTCTTCTTTTACAGAGCAGCCAAATTCCATGGAAAATTTACAGTTTATTTCTGAGTGTGTGTGGAACAAAGTGGTCTATGCTAAAGATGACTTGGACCAAATGTGTAAGTACTCGTGTAGTCATTCTGCAGATGTAAAATCATTCTTTCTATCTGAACTTATTCAGTAACCCGCTGGTACGTGGTATTGCTTGTGTGTACCTTAAAACTCTGAAATTGCTCCGTTGGGTAATGATTTAATCTCTCTTCTTGAAAAGGCGTTCCACTGTTCCATGGCTCTTCCAACAGCCCTGACCTGTCAACATTACAGTCTCTGCAGCACTGTCAGTGCCTCTTAAGCAACCTTAGCAGAGTCTTAAACCTTTTCCAGTTGAGAAAAAAGCAGGCGTTAGCTAACCACATTTCTGTCTACGCTAAAGTGGTCATCTGGTTCTTCCAAGCTGGTCTCCTTCCAGACGGTTTAGGTAAGCATGAAGCATAATGCGTTGGTCACAAGGAGCCCACCCAGCGAGTGAAGCCTATGAACACATTGTTGGCTGCGCTCTGGTAGCTGTTTTGTCAGTGACAAGTCGTGCTGGTCCAGCGACCCACACGTGTGCTGGAGTCCTCTTGATGACACTGAGATTTTACCGGATTTTCAAATGTACAGTGTAGAATGATGCAAGCATGTTCTTGCCTGGATGTTTCTTAAAAATAGCAGTACAGAGTTCCTTATTTCCACAGCTCGAAACATCTAGGTTTTTAAACAAATGACTATTAAAAAACAAAGACTGAGCACCTGTTTGCTACAGTCACAGTATGACCTGCATGTTTTGAACCTTTTATGTATTGCTTGAGGAAAAAGTACACCTTGGAAACACTTGTTGATTTAGATAGATTATAAATACTACGGTCATCCTCAATTGGCTCACAAATATTCACATGGCACAGTTAAAAACACATTCCTTTTCAGAACTGTGCTTTTTGATAGTGAACTTCAGCTTACGCTACATGTTTTGAATGCTACACTGCATGTAAACTAGAAACGGTACTTGAGACAAGATGGAATTGAGTTACGTCCCGCATCTCTGGTAGCAAGGGCAGAAACAGGACGGGCTTCTTTCAGAGCCGGAGGCTCATCTGTGCTCCTCGATGACAAGCTCGTACGATCTTTTATCTTTCTTAGTCAATGTTTTTAGTTTACAAATGCGATATGACTTCTTTAACTTGCTTTTACTTTTTTGCCTGTAGATGGGACAAAGCAATTGTCTATCCCTTTCTACAACTACCCTCTGCTTCAGGCCTGCTACGCTGCTCAGTGACAGAAGCTGGAGCGTTTGTCAAGGTGAGCCTACAGCTCTGGGGCACTTCCACTGCAGATCCAGAAGTGGAAGGGAATGGCTTCTGTGTCGACATTGGTATTTGCAGCAAGATGAGTTTTGGTGGAAGCTGCAGCGTATTGGAGACCGATTTGAAAGTTTGTCTTACTGAGCTTAGTACTCTAGTAACTTAGATACGGGCTGGTGTGTTCCTTTCCTATGTGTGTTGCAAGAATGTATGTATATATCTTAGTAAGCCTGGTCTTCAACTTTTACAGAAATCACTTGCCCTACTGTGTCACCCAGCAACAATGAAAACAGCACCTGGGGTTAAAACCCAAATAATTTAGTCATTTATCCATGGAGGAGAGCGTAAAAAAGCTCTGAAATACATCCAGGCAATGAAACCATCAAGGTCTTGCACACAACTTTCTTTTCTAGATGAGAACACTCAGGTATAATGGTGGGTGGTTTGGGTCATTTTATCTCCTCTTCTAGTTATAGCGTGTTCTACTATTCCACAACTTTCATTTTACCACTCTCATAAACAGACAGAAACCCATATCTAACTTCTAATAAGAACCAGATTAAATTGGGTGTTCCGTGAACTTTTGTTATGGATCAGTGAAGCAGTTGTTGTTTTCTGGAACCATAGTTTTCCAGTGAATCAAACTTGCTTTCTCTTGCTTGTTTTAATAACCACATCATTTTGTCTAATGCCATCTGCAGCTCTCTGCATATTCAGGCATCTCAGACCTTGGTGTTTCAGGAAAAAACAAGGGAAAGCCTGCTATTTTGTAAGCCATTTGAAATCTCCAGGTTATAACAGGTGTATCAGAATAAGATCCTGCAGAGCGACACACTTATTTTAACTTAGAGTTGTACGTTTACTTTTCATCCCAGCCTTTCTTTGACCTCGCTAAAAGCACGAGGTGAACGTGGGGTGAGCTGATGGGCAAATCTGTAAAGTAAGCTTATTCACCAATTAGAAACAGCAGAGAGAGTTCTGTGCAATGAGCTTCTTGTATATCCTTGTATATCCTTAGGGTTTATCGAGGACTTGGACCCTCTGTCCCCCGTCCGTCACCCAAACCGGGAACGCTAGCGTGGCCGATGCGGCCCAATCGGCACACGCTATCTTTATCTTCCTCCAATCCCTGAGAGTGATTTGTCCCCCTCTCGGCTTTTCTTTAATTCGAGTGGGGATATTTCGGCTTTTAACTCTATCCACTCCCGCTTCCTCCTCCCATGAGTCTGAGTCGGTTGTGATCCACCCGCCCCGACTACCGCCTGAGCCGCAGTCGGAACTCGACTGACCGGTCACTTCCGGGCCCCGATCTCCTTTTGTTGGGCTCCGGCCCCGCCCACTTCCCTTGCGGGCGGGGCCGCTCCCTCCCCCTGGCTCGCCCCGCCTTCTGCTCGGGAGCAGGCGGACGCTCTGATTGGCTCCCCGCCCCTCGCCCCCCACTCCCCTCCCTTTCCCGGTCGCTCGCACCCCCCTTCCCTTTCACGTTCTCCCCTTCACACTCGCGCCCTATTCAATTCTAGCACTTCCTCCCTGTTCCCGCCGGGAACATTCTCGCCCCGCCTTTCCCTTGCTCGCTCGGCGCCATCTTGGGGCGCATAAGGTGCTCTTCATGGGTGTGCTCACTATAGGAAAGGGTATTAGGATTTTTATCTCGATTTCTCTTCTCTTTCTGCTGCCAACAAGAGCACAGTGAAACTCTTTCAGGATTAGGCTTGTAGAGCCAAGTGAGCTTTATTGGAGTCAGACCCAGGAAAGGTGTTCGTTCATACCGTTGTGTTTTGACTTCAGACTTCAGGCTTGTGAATGACAGAGAACTCAACACCACGTTTGTTGAGGCGATCAATCAGTTTTGTTTTAGAGAAAGCAGCTCCCGGAGCATACACACCACCCCTGTTAATGAAAATCAAAAGAGGAAAACAGTAGTAGTAGAGTGACAGAGCGACACCATTTTTCGAAGTCAAAGATGGGTTTCCCTGCCTAAGAAAGAAAAAGCGCCTTTGTCCCACAGGAGAGCACAGGAGGAATTTTCTAGGCTGGTAATATTCAGAGGTGCATTTTGTAACCCAGAAGACTCAATAGAAACCATTCCATTAACTGAAAATATAAACTGTGATGTAATTGATACTGCAAAAGGACTATGAAAAACCTGTGACTGCATCATAGAACCATCGAATAACCAGGTTGGAAGAGACCCACCAGATGACTGAGTCCAACCATTCCTATCAAACACTAAACCATGCCCCTCAGCACCTCATCCCTTAAACACGTCCCTTAAACACCTCAAGGGAAGGTGACTCAACCAGCTCCCTGGGCAGCCTGTGCTAGTGCCCAATGACCCTTTCTGTGAAGAATTTTTTCCTAATGTCCTGCCTAGACCTCCCCTGGCAGAGCTTGAGGCCGTTCCCTCTTGTCCTGTCCCCTGTCCCTTGGGAGAAGAGGCCAGCAGCCTCCTCTCTACAACCTCCTTTCAGGTAGTTGTAGAGAGCAATGAGGTCTCCCCTCAGCCTCCACTTCTCCAGGCTAAAGGACCCCAGCTCTCTCAGCCGTTCCTCATAAGGCCTCTTCTCCAGCCCCTTCACCAGCTTCGTTGCTCTTCTCTGGACTCGCTCCAGAGTCTCAACATCCTTCTTGTGGTGAGGGGCCCAGAACTGAACACAGGATTCGAGGAGCGGTCTCACCAGTGCCAAGTACAGAGGGAGAAGAACCTCCCTGGACCTGCTGGTCACGCCGTTTCTGATACAAGCCAAGATGCCATTGGCCTTCTTGGCCACCTGGGCACATGGCTGGCTCATGTTCAGTTGCTGTCAACCAAACATCCTTTCAAACTGAAAGGCAAATGACGACTTTAAAGGAGGTGGCTTTAAATCAGAGCGTGGGGAACTATCTTCCTTGCACAGCCATGTGGGTGAGGTAACACAGAAAAACCCACGGGGTTAGGAGATTTGTATTTTCAAAGAGAAAGATATACACGCAGTGACTTTAAGGGTGATCAAGCTGCTCTGCATGGGCAATTACTTACTTTTTAGGCAGACAAGCCGTGTCTTCCAGGAGAGATACAGCTGCTTGAACCATTGCAATTGGTGTAGCAACATAGCCAGGCTCTGAAACACAAAAACAAAAACCAACCCAAAACACACCAATCAAACTATGTACAGTGTGTTGAAATGCAGAAGGTAATCTTGCTCTTAGCAACAGCACGCTGAGGAACAACCTCTTAGGCAATGAAATAGCCAACAGCTTTCCCCATTTAAGAACAGCTTTTTTACCTGGTAATTACTCCAAGTAGCTGGCAAGCTCCTTAGGGTCTAATCTGGACAAATACTGCTTCAAATACAGGCCTACAACCACACAGTGACAGAGGGCTCTCAGTTACAGCAAGAACTTCCCCCTTCCTGTGCTTAAATGCACACTTTTGCTGTGAGACTGTTGCACTCAGCTACACCTCTAGTTATTGAAAGAAGCTGTGCTTCATTAACAGCTTTCTGAACAAACATTCTTGTTGCATCCAAACTTTACTTCAGGACTCCCCTCCCCTCAAAGGAATGGATGTTATAGCTAGAAACCATACCGGGCCAGAACTGTTTAAGTTCACTCATAAGGGACTGGAAATAAACACGTAGTAAGTCCAGGCTGCAACAACCGAAAACTACTCTTAAAGACCTTGCCCTTTAACTGCTACTCTGCAAAAATAAAAATTGGACGAGGAAAGTCATAAGGAAAGAGAAGGACCAGAAGCCAAATGAATTGGCTATTTCAAAAAACAAGTCACAACGGAAAGGCTGTTGGCTTTGTCCTCCCATTATCTGCCTCGGAACATCACTGTCGTAATCAACCTCCCTCTCCCGCAGCACCGTAATGTCAGCTCCAACCCTGCCACAAACACGAAAGGAAAGAGTGAGACGCACACTTGTACTCAACAGCTCCTGCACTGCTAGAATCACAGCTGGCAAAGAGAATGGAATGAAAGCTGGGAATAGCAGGGAAGGAGCCTCCAGCTTCCAGTCAAAAGCCCTATAACGGCCTTCCTACTGCCACAGCCTCACGATGAGGGAATTTCAATCACACAGGGGCTTTGTCGAATGCAGCCACCGACACTGTGGAGGACTCCTGGGGCCAAGCCACTCTACTGGAGGCTCTTTATGCCTGTGGGTCCTACAGATGAAAAGGGAAACACAATTTTCTGCCATACGGTGCAGTGTCTCGAGTGAGGCACGCATCTCCTCTTCCGAGAGGCCCACCAGCAGCCTGTTGTCCTCCACGCCGATCTGATACACGGCCTCACCTCGGCCTTCCTGTAGTCGCCACTTCATCTGCGTTACCAGGTGCTCAAAGCGATATTGCGAGGGATTCACTAGCTTCAGCTGTTTAATGGAGGGGGTAGTTACAGTCGTAGCATGGATGCAGAGGGAATCCCACTGTCCGAGCCAACATCTTCCCAACCCAACCCCATGAAGCAATGCCCCCACCTCTGAGCCACCCCCAGAAACCACAGCCCAGGTCTGTGTCTGCAGAGAAGCCACAGGACAGGTGAAAAAGGGTTTCACAAAGCTGCACACATAGGGGAGCAGAACCCTTGCCAAAGGGATCTGTACCCTGCCTGCTTGGGGGTTAAAGACAGCACTGTGGGGCCTATCAGTAAGTCAGGAGACAAGAAAGGGCAAATGGCAGACAGCCACAAGAAAGTGACAAGGGATTATCAGGGACACCAACAGCCCTCCTCTTTCTATGATCCTCTCTTGACTGAACGGGATATCAGGCTCCCCTGGCAAGTGGTTCAGTCACCAAGCCGGGAGGTATTTAAAAGCCGGGGAGATGAGGTGCTCAGGGATAGGGTTGAGTAGTATACAGGTATGGTTGGACTCAATAATCTCAAAAGCCTTTCCCAACCAACTGATTCTGTGCTTCAAAGGAAGATGATTTCAGGAAAACCACACTGGATCTCATCTCCTAAAACAGTTGCCTGAAAATGACTGCTGAGATCAAATTCTTTGAGCTCACCGCACCGGGTGCTGCTAGGCACAGAGACACAGAAGATGACCGATAGTTCCTTAGCACAAGCGTCCACCTTGCTGCCCCTTCCTTGGGCATGTTCCCCATATGCTGTCTTTGGTGAAGTTATTCACTGCAAAATAACCCCCTGGGAGGATGACCTCCTGCGACCTCAAAAGGCTCACCTTGTACTCGATGTTCCCATCTTCTGCCTGGTCAGAGAACGAAACAAAACAGAAAGGTCAGGCCCTGTGCCAGCAGGGACTCCTCCAGGCATCAGCTGCCCAGGGAACTGCAGCTCACGCCGACAGCGTCAGAGAGAGGAAAAACGGCAGAAACAGAGGGTGTTAGGTCACAGCCTCTTCTGCCAGTCATACCTACACTCAACTGGAACTTCTTTAGGTTCGTTTCTGCTGTTTGCACCCCACGGGATGAAAACCAGAGAAGAAAATTAGTCTTTCCATCGAGCACAGTTCATCCCCTCACAAGAGAGAAGGGCTAGACACAAGGAGACCTACTGCCTTCCCTGCGGCACAGCAAGCTGGTCACCGGGCTGGCGCTTCCAAGAACCAGCTCCCAGGGGCTCCAGCTCCCAGGGGCTCCCGCTCCCAGGCAGCACTGTCTGAGATATGCTGTCTGAGACAGACAGCAACGCCTCCACCCCTCCTACTTGGTGTGTGCCTTCTGAACAGCCGTTGATAGCCACACTCCAGTTATGGGATTTTTCCCACACGTTTCCTTGATGGCAACTACATCATAGCTTTCTAGTAGCACAGTAGCTTCCACCTCTTCCTGCTTTTTACCCAAGCTTTGTTTATTTGAGTAAGGGCACTTCAGCTGGGCTGCCATTTGCATCACCTTCCTAGCGGGCCCTTTATTACCTATAAGGTGTTTTAGAGAAGTATCCTCCCTGACCCCTGACACCTGTCCTCCCACTGCATGTTACAGGCCAGCCTGGTGTTATCCCCCTCCCGCTTCACGTCTACTTTAAAGTCCTATCTCCAAGCCCTGCAAGCTCCTGGGCAATGACCCTTCTCCCACTCTGTGAAAGGTGGCTCCCATCTGATACCTGTAATCCCGGTGCTGTGTAGGCCATCCCATTATCAACACCCCAAAGTTGTTGCAGTGACAAGATGGGGCTTGTCATTCCTGTGGGAATTCATCAGTGATGTGATTCAGATTCACCCTAAGTAGCGATAGAGCGGCCTTTTCTGTGTTCCTCTTGGGTCTCCTGATTCTATATGTGGGTACCGATGTCTCTGAAAAGGGAGCTCTTCGAACGTTCCTTGACTTTCAGGGGTGGGATGGGCCGTGCTTTCTGCAGAGTGCGTTGGGACTAATGCATCCTAATGAGGAAATGTAGTGCTCTTGGTTTATTTTGCCTTCCAGGATGAAGATGCGAGTAAGAAGCCATCCCCCCTAGACCCGGCAAGCAAGAAATGCTAACAGCTGCTGATGGAGCTAGAGGGACTGTTCTGGCACATGGAAGTAATGTTTCATTTGACACGGGTTCCTCGGGTTCTTTTTCTGCTTGGAGGCAATGTTATGAGCCCCAAGGAGCCCTATGGTCTCAATTTGGAGAGTATCTGTGAGGGCAGTGCTGAGGAGAGCCTGGAAACGGCATCTTGCCTTCACAAGCTGTTTCACTCTCTCTCTGTTGCGGATGTCTTCAGTGAACTCGAGGACTTGCCTGTCGTGGGCACTGTTGTCACACTCCAGGGGCACCGTAGTTGTGGTGTTGACTGGTTCCGGCCCAAGCTCAACTAGAAAGTGCTGACGTGAGGGAGGAAACTGACTGAGAGCTTGTGGTGTGATGGAGGCATCGACATAAGTGCCTCACCTCATCAGCACATGGCTTCTCCTTGGGACGACTATGTCTGCTTTCAAGCACCGGTGACCCTCAAAGGCTTTTGAGAATGACCTGTGCTCTGCAGAACTCTAATGGAATATTGAATGAACTTTGGTGGTGCTTTAGGGGCCATGGACTTTATCAAATGTAACCGCATATTCTTCTCTGTTTGGATCTCTTCTCCAGGGCATCTCCTGTCTTCCTACAGCTCGACCCTGTTCCTCTGTCCTCACCTCTGGAATTGTTGTTGAAAGCCAATACCCATGAAGGCACAGCCGCACGCACACGCGCCCCCAGAGTGTATCTATAGGGACCTGAGTTGTGGCACAGGAGATGAATTACTGTGTGGGGAGTAAAAGTTTCCTGTTGCGTGCTTAGTGAATTGACAAATACTGGAGACAATTTTCTCTCTCCTGAGTTTTAATGTGGCTGTTTCTCTGGTAACAAGTACTAGGTTAGCTGGCTGACAATCAGTTAGATACACAGTTACAGTGAAAAATAAGCAGTTTCTGCTCTAACCCTCTTCAGAGGAAGCTGGGGCACCTGCCTCAATATACTAGTTTATGTTTGCTTAAAACAACAACAACAAAGTTAGTTTCTTGTTTACTTTCGCCTCTTAGAATTCTAAATGTTTCTGAAAGGTGAAGAACAGGGGAGGGGAGAGTGATCAAATTCCACAGGAATTAGCAGGAAAGTTAGTTGGTATTTTTGAGCTTGCAGGACACTAGGAGTGCTGTCTCTGCCTTCATATCCAGTAACAGCTGTTTATAACACGTAGTGACTGCTGAAGCTGGCTCTGGAGGAGAAACTGCTAGAATGTGGAAGGCTGCTGAGTGTGCAGCTGCCCACTTGACTGTGTACTTGCAGGTCTCTTGAATGGAATGTGACCTTAAAGCAGGCGCGTGTGCGTGCAGGAGTTCAAAACTCTTCCCACTTCCACCCAACCTGCTTGTAATGCATATGCCAGCATGCGAGCACTCGAGTATTTAAAGAAACTTTTGAGCACAAGCCTTGGTTCTGAGGAACAAAGGGCCGGTTCCTTTCTACTCACTTCCCTGACCGAGTATAATGTTACTGTGGTGAACATTTTCTGTTATACTTGAACTATGAATGCAGCAATGATGTGATCATAGAATCATAGAATCATAGAATAACCAGGTTGGAAGAGACCCACCGGATCATCGAGTACAACAATTCCTATCAAGCACTAAACCACGTCCCTTAGCACCTCGTGCACCCGTGCCTTAAACACCTCCAGGGAAGGTGACTCAACCACCTCCTTGGGCAGCCTGTGCCAGTGCCCAATGACCCTTTCCGTGAAAAATTTTTTCCTAAAGTCCAGCCTAAACCTCCCCTGGCGGAGCTTGAGGCCATTCCCTCTTGTCCTGTCTCCTGTCCCTTGGGAGAAGAGGCCAGCAGCCTCCTCTCTACAACCTCCTTTCAGGTAGTTGTAGAGAGCAATGAGGTCTCCCCTCAGCCTCCTCTTCTCCAGGCTAAAGGACCCCAGCTCTCTCAGCCGCTCCTCGTAAGACCTGTTCTCCAGCCCCCTCACCAGCTTTGTTACTCTTCTCTGGACTCGCTCCAGAGCCTCAACATCCTTCTTGTGGAGAGGGGCCCAGAACTGAACACAGGATTCGAGGAGCGGTCTCACCAGTGCCGAGTACAGAGGGAGAATAACCTCCCTGGACCTGCTGGTCACACCATTTCTGATACAAAATCAGAAATGTGATGCTGGGAATGAAAGAAGACAAGATGCTTTTGTTGTTGTTATGAAGAGTTTTTGAGTTTAACAAGTTTAGTACTGTAAAAATTATCCAAATAAAATGTTGGATTTTCTGTGCAATTGTGACATTGTTTTTATTTAATCCCTCAAAGGAAAGGTTCTGTTGGTGGCAGAGGAACTCTCTTCCATTCCATGTATGCATTTAAACTGCGGGTTCACAGCTGTTCCCCCTTTCTGAAAAAGGGCATGATGTCTTGTGCCAGAAAAATGCCCTCCATGTGGCATGGAAGAGCAAGTGTGGAAGTTCTAGGAGGTCTCCTTTGCCCAGGCACGCGGTGGGTGTGCTGGCTCCTGAGGGAACGCTGCAGTCCCTGTGGAAATGTACACCTCAGCCATGGAAGACTTAACTGAGTTAACCGCATCTTTGAAAGAAGTGCTGGGGAGGGTCTGTAGGAGCCTTCTGACTTTGGTGACTGCCACAGTGACAGCTGGAGAAGTTTCATTGCAGCATGGGACGTGGTTCTTGTCCCCATCTCTTGCATCCAGTCACCAGAAGTCATTGCTTCTCGAACATAGTTGGTTATTTGTTCAGTTATGTTTCTGTGTACGATAAGCAGCTGAAAATGTTTTAGCCGTTCAGCTTGTGGGGTTGCTGCTTGTAAAAGTACGTTTCAGAATTAGATACTCCAAAGCTAACACTTCCGACCTGTGTCTGCTGCCCAGGTACTCCAAGCAATGTAAAATAGAGCATAATGTCAGAAATGACTGTTGGGAGTGTTGCTAGCTTCGCCCTGTTAGACAGGGAGCGTACCTCTGGAGGGAAAGGGCAGTCGTGTGAGAGAACTGTCGGAGGTGGCTGGATAAACTGCCTCTGGTGTCAAATAGTGGCTGGTGGTGCTTTTGTTTGTTTTTGTCCACTTTCCACACTGTAGGGATGTGATAAGGACAGAAAATAGGAAGGAAGGGTTCTGGAATAAGGAAGATGAGGATTTAACTGTAGAAAATCCCAGTGGTTTCAACTGCCTTGTTCTGTTTACACTGTAAGGGCGTGAAAATCCATAGTGCTTGCCATGTGAAAATATCTGCAGTACATTTTTTCTGGAAGAAGTTGAGAACGAGGGTAGTTAAGAACTCAGCATGCCTTAATGGTCAAAAGAAACATGCCAAAAGTGAGCCTGGCCTAAGTGATGCCTGATAGCTCCTCAAAGACAATTGACAGTAAATAATAAATTATGAAACCAAGGGAAAGGAGAAATGGGAACTCATAGGTTCCTTAGAAACTTTTGAAAAGATGATTTTTCTCAGCTCTCACCTTACTAACCTCAATAAATAGACTTGAACAGAGTGTTTTGTTTCTTCCCTGATCCTTCTCTTGTCAATACCTCTGTGTCAGTTGTTGTTGTTGCAAGTTTCACAGCATTAGCAAAGTAAAGGATTCTCCTTTTGCTCTGCTGTGAGATCCAGAAACAGCCCAAGGGCCATCTTTGTAAGGAAAAGAGCTACAGGGTATGTGGAGGAGATTTGTCACAGCGTACTGATGTAACTTGTGTCAATCTCAAAAATGTTGATGGCTGACATGAGTCTCTCTTCCAATTCTTTCTTTATTTAGAGTGAAGAATGCGATACCTAAGAGCGCAGGTGACGAGCAGCCTGCTGCGGTTCCCAGAGGGGACTCTGCAGGCACTCGGGAAAGATCAAGTCACCCAAGGTTCTGTGCTTCGTGGGAAGTTTTCTGGAGGTGAGAGTTTTCCTTTAACTTTGGTCTTGGTATAAAGCAATTATTGCCTGGAGGTTACCTGAAGCCCAGGGTCATAGGATCAGGTGTGTCAGGTGGGTGCTGTTAAGACACATGAGATTGAGAGAGAAGGAAAAGGACTTTTTTCACATGTTAAAAATGCTAGTATTAAAGGTTAGTCAAGTGAAAGTCTGAAATGACAACAACCTGCGCTTCACCTGTGCTATGAAAAATTTACTTAAAGATGCGGAGTCAGCGAGCTCTCCATGGTTTTTAGTTAGGTGGGAGGCAGTTTTCAAAAGACAAACAGTGTTGTTTTGGGCCGTATTTACGTGTAGCAGCTCAAGCTCTGTGACCATCACAACATCCGGTTCAGAAATAGTTCTTGTACAATGTGACAGAGGCAATGCCTGCTGCCTTTTCTGGTGAGTCTGAATAAAACCAGAAGGAAGAGGATAATCCAGTGAAGCGCTGCAGCCATTTTCCCAAAGTATTGAATAGGATGTAGGTGGGTACCCAGTGAGAGTTGCTGAAAGGGGCTGCGCTGATTAGGAGGCGGACTTCCGAGGAGACCTGAAAGTAGAGCTGGGTGCCTATCTGATGTCTTGGCTTCTGTCAAGAGCAGGTAGAGTCTATTTACGTCACTGTAAAGGCAGTAGTTGAGCCTTTGAGCTTGAAGTCGTTCAGTGAAATGAAATGTGTTTCATTCTTTCTGTGAGCAGCACATGCAAATATTTACTGGTGTGGTGCCCAATTGAAGATAATTTCTTGTTGAACTGCAAATCCCTACCCAGAGCATACACGTGTCAAGCAAATGTAAAAAACCTAGAAATTAATTGGTTATATTTGAAGTATGCTGTAAGGCTCTTCTATAGATCAATGTATTATATCTTTATCCCAAACAATCTAAAGTCTTCAGTGCAGGAACGACAGGTCCAAATGCGAAGCACTGAAGTTGTCCATTCTAAGACGTATTACTTGAGGATTTCAGTGAGGGATTTGAAATAATTGACCAGAATTAGATAAGTCCGTCTTCCTCTCTTAGGAGCTTGTCTTGAAGGAAAGGAGCAGGGAGTGTGTTTTTTCCGTTGTTTTCAGTCTTTGCTTGGAAACTTGCTTCAGTCAGCTTTCTTTTCTCTTCCAGGGAGTAGTGACATAGCATGGCTCGCACAGGGTCCTCACCTCGAGATAGTGAACTCAGTGACGGCACAGCAGCTCTCTGCATACCATTTCAGAGGAGAGCACAAAGAGGCTCCCGCTATTGGTGTGGTGAAGGAATTTTGCTGGAAGGAGAGAACTGGACTGCTGATTGTACTGGAAGAAGCAGAGAGAAGTGTCCTCTGCCTATACGACCTCGGAACATCAAGTGTCGTTAAAGAAGTTATTCTTCCTGGAAGGGTACGTACATTTCAGTGAGAGGAATGAAGCTTTCATGCTGTTAGGTGCTGCATTACTGAGTGTCAGGAAAAGCTTAAAAACGTCGTTTTGCAGGAGGAGATTTTTCTGTATTGCATGAACATGTTATCACTTGAGAGTATCCAGTCGACTGAGCCTCCCTGTAAAATCATGGGCTTAATGGTACCACTATCTTTTTGATTTTTCTGGTGTAAACCAAGTTTGGTTTGTTTTTTTTCCAGCGTGAGAAAGCAAAAAGCCCACCCTTTAAACCCTCTCTAAGATGAATGTCCTAAATGTTTAATGTCTGCCAGAAATACTTTCTTTAAAAGATCTCAACCTTTCACAGTCCTGCTGAAAACGGCTTAGGCACTTTTGCCTGGAACTCAGACTAGCAAGCAGGTGACTTCAGAGCAGAAGATGTTTTTATATTGACTCTGGATAGAAAAAAGAGCCCTTAGTGGGTTACCTGACAGATTGTTGTCAGATTGCCTTTCAAGCGGCAGTCCTTGAACCTGTGCTCTGCGTGTTTTGTGCTTGCATAGATGGGGTCCATTGGTGTAATATTCCTATTTTTTTCTGTCTCCTCTTACCCATATTCTCAAAGGATGTGATGTCCCTTCATCCTAATGTAAAGAGGAATCAGCATAATTGGAGAGAATATCACGATCCATTGAGTGATTTTTATCATCTTACAGCCTGCAACCAGTACTTATTTATCCCTCAGCTTTCCATCAGGTGACAGGATGGCCATGTTCTTCCATTGTAGAGCTTTAGTGCTGGAGTCTGCATGTGCTTGTATCACTGCTATAGCAGTCAGTCTTGTCCTGGACGCGTTGCAAGATGTGGCAAGGGGTTTGTCTTCACCTTGTTGCATGCAGACTGCTCGGCACGTTAAAGAGCAGTGTGCCCTTCTTCCTTAGCTGGAGTTTGCTTTTTACCTAACAAACTGCTGTTCTTGTTGCCGTTGGTTCAGCCTGGCTTTGAAAAGCTTTGTTAACGCTCCTAAAAGTGCTGGTGTGCACGTAAACCTTTTTTTGTAGAGAGGTAATTTTTCTCTTCATCTAATAGGAAAGAATGCTTTGTCTCCAAGTCCTGTATTTACTGGAAACAGAAAAAAAAGTGTTGCTTAAATGGGTGTTTTGCCTGGGTCGGTGGACTGATGTTATAGGTGTTGTCACCTAAGTGTTTAAAATAAGATCTAAATTGCATAAGAGGTTCACGTCTGGTTTTGTGTGCTTAGATCTCAAATTTGTGACTGCATTTCCTGCCCAAGTTCCACCAAGAAGAGAAACTGCCACCAGAGAAGGGAGACATCTCTGCTTTGAACGGCCAAACCCGTCAGGAGCATCAATATCGACACTGTTCTACATAAGGAGAACCAATCAGCTGGTTGTGGGTTTCTCTGATGGCTGCCTGTCTCTGTGGAACAGGAAAACGTTGAAGAGGGAGTAAGTAGAGATTTACTCTTGGTTATGCCTGGAGGGGCATGGCTCTCCTTTTTTTGCTGAAGGAAGCGTGTTAATGTAAAGAGAACTTTCCCAGGGACTGAAATGTCGAATATAATCTTGGAATGTTTAGAAATATTCTTCTTAATAAATTGTTAACTCAGAGATGGATTAAGTGGACCACCTTCTCCCCAGTGAACTAGGATTGTTTTCCTTATTGTGTTTGTGGATTGGGCAACTGTAGAAAAGATGCTTCTGGAGCTTTTCTCAAGCAGTTAGGATGTGATAGAGCTGCTTTTTCTACGACAGTTTGTTCTATCCCTGGCATTCAGTGGAACCAGGAATTGTGCGTATCTCGATGCAACAGAGTTCAGAAATCAGCTTTCAGAACCAGTTACTGCAGTCTGTGCCTGAGAATAAATACTTTCCTACATATTGAAGAGCAATCTTTTGCCTGGCAGCTGAAGCAATCATGTACGTTCCTCGTCCTCCTCCTCAGGCGGGGGAGGGCATAAACCCAGGTGATTGCATCTGATGGGCAGGAACTTTGTCACTCCTTGACCATGGCATAAAACGCAGTGGCCGCCCTGACTCAGTTCTTTGAGATGGAAGTATGACCTCCTGCACTCGCAGGATAAGAATGTGGGGTGCGGTGCTCTTTCTCAGAAGATGCTTCTACCCTTCTACAAACTGTTAGGGCCAGAAGGCTCACCTTTTTTCTTCTTATTATTTTCTTTTGCTTTTTTCCTTCCTAAACCTGTAGGCATCACTGTCAGCTTGGAGCAAGAAGGATTCCTGTGCATACCATTACTTTTCAAGAGCCGGAGAAAGATCCTAGCAATTGCTGTTACTTGTGGGCCGTTAAGTCTACACAAGAAAGGTGAGTAAAAACGTGCGATAAGCCACTGACATGTTTGTCAATCCATTGGTTCACATTCAGTTGATATGTGTATCTTCCTTTCATTTATTTAGCTCTGCAGGATATTTTCTCTTGGCTGCACAAGGTGTTAAGCTTACAATGAAATGTTTGCAGGATTTCACGGAAGTGAGGAGGGACCTACTAGTTCCTACTCTCTAAAAGAAGGCAAAACAACACTGGCCATACTTTGGTGCTTGCATTTGGGAAAGATTTCCTTTGTTTCTTGATGACTGCTTCATGATTGCTTTGATATTCACACGGCAGCATTCAAATGTCTTTAAAAGTAGTTGAGGTTGCCAATCTCGAACACTAAAGGTGCCAACAGAACAGCTGCCCCTAAAGGAAAGAGGTGATGGTATTGCTGATTCCCCCGTGCCAGCTTCAGCCATCTTTGGAGCCTTCGTGAGCCAGTTCAGCTCACCTGGCCGAGATCCTCCACTTTTCAGCAGAGAAGGCAAGGTTTTCTGCTGGGCTAATGAATCAAATCAGCATGTGAAAGGATCCAGTGTAGGCAAGAGGGACTGGAAGCTTGGTGACAAGGGCAGGGGGACAGACCTCTCTCTCTCAGGGTCAGCAAGCTCTTTAACCGACCCAGCTGGTCCTGGAGTGGACTCTTTTGAAGGATGACTTTAAAGCAGTTTTGACTGAGTACTCTTCACTATGAAGAACCATTTCCAACAATTTGTAGTCCATCCAACAGAGGAAAGCTTTCTAATGGTGCTAGGAAAGTTACACTTAAAGTAGAATAAAATACTGATCATCGACTAATCAGGAACTAAGACTGAATGTAAAATTTCATGATTCTGTTGATTCTTAACGTATCCTAGCAACAGACCCGAGGTGCTTGCTCAAAGGACCTCATGTAACAAATAGGATCCAGGTATGCTTAGGAAAAGTACGTACTAGCTACCCTACCCAAGTAGAACATACACCTGCAGCAGCCAAAAGACCATCATAAATCTTGTGAAGGACAGAAGAATAGGTTTCAGGAGGCAAGAAAGATATACCTGAGCGGTCAAGTGGAGATAAGTGCGGGTCCAGCCAAGAAAAACCGACGAGTTTGCCAAAAGAACAAGATGTAATAAAGACAATGCGAGGAAGACTACTTACTTCATCTGAGGAAGACTACTTACTTCATCAGGACGACCACCAGAGGGGGCTACGCAGGCGCAATAGAGACTGATGTCGCAATAAGGCGATGAAGTAACCTACCTATGCATATGTATTAGATAATGAAGTAACCTGTTGAATATACAATAGATTGCGAAACTTTTAGAGAATAAAAAGCGGACGCGATGTGACGGTCTTGGGAACCAGATTTGGGTGCGTACCCCTGGTTCCCGGGGCCTCGAAATAAAGCACCACATATAACCTCCTAGTGTGGTTATGTGTTTGTCATTCTGCTAACAGTTTTTGGCGACCCAGGTGGGACCTCGCGGGCATTGTTGAGGCGGCTCGCGCATCGATTCTGCTCCAGCCGGCACCGAGTGATTCTCGGGGAGCCATCGACCGCGACCGACCTCCGCTGCTCCCGACGGACCAGGGATATTGGTAAGACACGGTGCTTTATCTGGAATGGTACCATTTGGGGTTTGGTAAAGCCTGCC
Source organism: Phaenicophaeus curvirostris (assembly GCF_032191515.1). Lineage (NCBI taxonomy): Eukaryota > Metazoa > Chordata > Aves > Cuculiformes > Cuculidae > Phaenicophaeus > Phaenicophaeus curvirostris. The sequence continues at coordinate 71,627,018 of NC_091393.1, read as the reverse complement.
TGTCAGACGTGGCGAAAGCTGCGCTTGGTTGGGCTCAAGGGTCTGGTAAAGCCTGCCTGTCAGACGCGGCGAAAGCTGCGCTTGGTTGGGCTCAAGGGTCTGGTAAAGCCTGCCTGTTAGACGCGGCGAAAGCTGCGCTTGGTTGGGCTCAGGAGCTCCGACGGGAAGCCTAGGCGCCGTCCGTAAGACAGCGGCGAAAGCTCTGCAGGTTCGGCATCAGTGGTCTGGTCTGGTAATTCCGGAATTCTGGTATTTCTGGTACTTTGTAGTTTTGTTCTGCTCTCAGTAATTTATACTTTCCTGTCTAGTTAATCCATTCTAAGCTGTTTGTGGTAAAAAGAGAGAAAAAAAAAAAAGAGAAAAAGGAAGAAAAAAACTAAAAAACCAGCAAAAAAAAAAACAAAAAAACACAAACCAAAAAAAAAAAAAAACTTAACCACAATGTCAATACCTAAGTCATCTCCATTAGGATGTATTTTGAGTCACTGGAAGGAGGGAGGATTTGGGCAGGATATGCAAAAAGGAAAGTTGATTGAATATTGTAATGTCTGGTGGACACAATATGAATTAGAAGACCAGGTTCATTGGCCAGAAAACGGGACTCTAGATTATAATACGATTTTTCAGTTAATGTTGTTTTGTAGACGAGAGGGAAAATGGGATGAAGTACCATATGTAGAACTGTTTTTTATTTTAAGGCGGAATGATGAATGGAAAAGAGCATGTGGACTAATGGTTGTCAGTGTAAAATCAAATGGGCAATGTGATGGTTGTGTGGCTGAGAAAAAGTGCATAAAATGTTTAGCAGTAGAAAATGCTTCACGACATCAGCAAGATGATGATTTTGATTTATTGATAACCCCCTCAGCCCCAGACCCCAGGGAGGGGGGATCGGGTAATGAGGGGAGGGACAGAAAGGGGGAGGATAGAAAATGCGAATATGAGGAGGAACAGGTTTATCCAGGTACTCCGATCTCTCATCGAACGCGGCAAAGAGAAATCCAGGGGAGGGAGGCTGGACGTCAGCCATCTAAGGCATTACTAGCACCACTGCGTCAGGGGGTTGGAGCGGAGGGTCCAGTATATGTTAAAGTGCCTTTTACGCCAGGAGATTTGATGCTTTGGAAACAGTCTGCTGGAGTTTATCGAGAAAACCCAGATAAGGTAGCAAGGGTAGTAAAAATGATTCTAAAGACTCAGAATCCTGATTGGGATGATATTCAGGTGTTATTGGACACTTTGATGGATTCTACAGAAAAGGAGATGGTGTTGAGAACTGCCCGTGAGCGGGTCAGGGAAGATATTAGACAGGGTGTTGTCACTGGGACGGTTGATCAGAACTTTCCTCTTGAAGATCCCATGTGGGATTATAATACTATGGGAGGAATGAGGAATTTGAGAAGGTACCAGGAATGGGTAGTTGTTGGAATACAGAATGCTATGCCCAAAACAATTAATTGGTCAAAGCTGTATAGTGTTAAACAGGAGAAGACGGAGTCTCCCTCTGCATTTTTAGAGCGGTTGAAAGAAGTGGCTAGGAAATTCACTGATTTGGACGTGGAGACAGAACAGGCTAAAGCCCAGTTAGCTTTGATTTTCTTAGGACAGTCGCAAGATGATATTAGAAAGAAACTGCAAAAATTAGAGGGTGCGGAGTTGCGAGACTTAGATAGATTGCTGGAAGTTGCCTGGAAGGTGTACAACAATCGTGAAAAAGATAGTGCACAAAGGCAGCAACGGCACCTATTGGCGGTGATGCAAAGTAGAGGTCAGAATGAATTTGGGAACCGAGGTAGGGGAAGAGGAATGGTGCACGGACGGGGAAGAGGATTTGGGCTCAATTATCCGGCCAGATTAGGGCTCAACCAGTGCGCGTACTGCAAGCAGGAAGGACACTGGAAAAATGAATGTCCACAAAGCATAAGACAGACAGGGAGTTCATTTAAAAATGCAGAGGCAGCAAAAATGATGGTTCTGGGAAATTATGGAAACCAAAGCTGACTAGATTTAGAAAGCAGTGAACCCCTAGTGAAAATAAAATTAGGAGGGGAAGAGGTGCAATTTTTGGTGGATACTGGCGCAACATATTCAGTTTTAAATGATTTATATGGAAAAATAGGAAACAAAACTACTACAATAGTGGGGGCCACAGGGAAAGAGGAAATACGGCCATTCATGCGACCCTTAGAGTTACGATTTGGGGGAAAGAAATTAACACATGAATTCTTATATGTACCCGACTGCCCGGTTCCTCTTCTGGGACAGGACTTGTTATCTAAACTAAATGCAAAAATCAGCTTTGAAAATGGAGAATTGATTATGCAAGTCCCAGAATCGAACGTAGGAAAGATTTTAGTAGTGAAGGAAAATCCCAAACCTCAGATACCCAAGAAGGTAGAAGAGGCAGTAATCCCTACAGTTTGGGAAACAAGTATACCAGGAAAATCAAAAACTGCTCAACCGGTAATAGTGGAGTTAAAAGAGGGAGCAAGGCCAGTACGAATAAAACAGTATCCCATAAAAATGGAAGCTCGATACGGAATAGTAGAAATCATTGAAAAATTTTTAAAATTTGGAATATTGGAGGAATGTGAGTCAGAATATAATACTCCGATCTTTCCAGTAAAGAAACCAAATGGGGAGTATAGGTTAGTACAAGATCTGAGGGCCATCAACAATATTACGAAAGATATACATCCAGTCGTAGCTAACCCATATACATTGTTGACATCTGTGAAGGAAAAATATAAATGGTTTACAGTAATTGATTTAAAAGATGCCTTCTTCTGCATTCCCCTTGACAAAGATAGTAGGAAACTTTTTGCTTTTGAGTGGGAAAACCCATATAATGGACGAAAAACGCAACTCACGTGGACGAGGCTCCCACAAGGATTCAAGAATAGCCCAACTCTTTTTGGAAACCAACTGGCGAAAGAATTGGAGATATGGACTACGCAAGGAAAAATTCAGGTACCAAGAACACAGTATCTTTTGTTACAATATGTAGATGACATATTCCTTGCAACAGAACAAGAATCATTATGCATACAAGTGACTATTGAGATTTTAAACCAACTGGGCCTAAATGGATACAAGGTTTCAAGAGAAAAAGCTCAAATTGCATGCACAACTGTATTGTATCTTGGATGTGAGATAACACAGGGACAACGAAGGTTAGGAACGGATCGTGTTAGAGCAATTTGTGCAATTCCAGAACCCCGGAACTTGCATGAACTGAGGACATTCTTGGGAATGGCAGGGTGGTGTAGGCTGTGGATAATGGACTATGGACTTATAGCAAAACCTCTGTATGAGGCACAAAAATTGCCTAATCTCATTTGGGAGGGACCTCAAAAGGAGGCCTTTAGGAAACTAAAAGAGGCCTTGACTAAGGCACCAGCATTGGGCTTACCGGATTTAACAAAGACTTTCCAGTTGTTTGTTCACGAAAGACAACGATTAGCACTGGGTGTCTTAACACAGAAATTAGGAAGCTGGAAACGACCAGTGGGATACTTCTCTAAACAGTTGGACCCCGTTAGTGCAGGTTGGCCATCCTGCCTGAGAGCCGTAGCAGCAACTGTGATTCTGATACAAGAAGCCAGAAAATTGACTCTAGGAAAAAACATTGAAGTTTATATACCTCACATGGTGTTAACAGTCTTAGAACAAAAAGGGGGGCATTGGCTTTCCCCTAGCCGAATGATGAAGTTCCAAGCCATACTCACTGAACAGGATGATATAAGTTTGAAAACAACTAACCTGTTAAACCCAGCAGCCTTTTTAGGTGCAGCAACAGAAAATGGTCCTTTGGAACATGATTGCATAGAAGTCATAGAACACACATATGCAACGAGAGCGGACTTGAAAGATACTCCAATCGAACAGCCTGATCAAGAGCTCTTCACAGACGGGAGTAGCTTCGTGGAGAATGGAACGCGGTATGCAGGATATGCCGTGACCACACAGAGCATGGTAATAGAAGCACAGGCCCTACCGGTGGGGACCTCAGCACAACGGGCAGAAATAATAGCCCTCACAAAGGCATTAGAATTAGGCAAAGATAAACGAGTAAACATATGGACAGATTCAAAATATGCCTTTGGAGTAGTTCATGTACACGGAGCTTTATGGAAAGAACGAGGATTATTATCCTCGCAGGGAACCAATATAAAATACCAAAAGGAAATTTTAAACTTGATATCTGCTGTGCAATTACCGGAGCAGGTAGCGATCATGCATTGCAAGGCACATCAAGGAGGAGACTCTAAGGTGGCCGAAGGAAACGCATTGGCAGATCGAACAGCTCGGCGGATAGCACGACAGGTACAGACGATGATGGCCTTGATACCTACCAAGGTAAGCCCTTTACAAGATTACCTGACACAGAAACCGAAATACTCGGAAGAGGACAAGAAATTGGCCAATTTAATGAAGGCAAACCTAAATTCTGAAGGATGGTACGTAACTACAACTGGACAAATAATTGTACCTCCTGTCATTATGCGGGCAATTCTACAGGCAGAACATCAAAAGTGCCATTGGGGAGCAGAAGCATTAGTGACTTATCTGAAACGAAGCATAATTTCGGCACAGATGTTAACAATGGCAAAATCTGTAAATTCAAAATGTGAACTTTGCTTGAGGAATAATCCTGTGGTTAGGAGGAGAGTAGAAATGGGACACATCAGAGTAGGCATGGAACCAGGAGATTATTGGCAAATAGACTTTGTAGAATTACCTAAAGCTCAAGGGTACAAATATTTGTTAGTTGGGGTCGACACTTTTTCTGGATGGCCAGAAGCCTTTCCCTGTCGCACCAATCAAGCCAAAGAAACAGTGAAATGGTTGTTGAGGGAAATTATCCCTAGGTTTGGGGTTCCCTTAGGTCTATCGTCTGATAGGGGCCCACACTTTGTAGCCACAATTGTACAAGAAGTAAGTAAGGCATTGGGAATTTCCTGGAGTCTCCATACCCCATGGAGACCACAATCTAGTGGACAAGTAGAAAAGATGAATCAGACGATAAAAAGACAGGTCAGTAAAATATGCCAAGAAGCTAAAATTCAATGGCCCCATGCATTACCAATAGCCCTTCTAAGAATAAGGATAAAGCCTAGGAGTGGGATGGGACTGAGTCCTTATGAAATCCTCTTTGGGAAACCATATGAGTCACCACAACCAAACCCAAACATGCATATTAAAGGACACCAAGATGTGTACAACTATGTGTTATCTCTTGGTAGAACTTTGACACAGCTACGAAGGGCCTTGATCTGGAACCGTCCGGTGTCATTAGAGAATTCAGTACATGAAATTGAACCGGGAGACCAGGTCTACGTCCGCGATTGGAGTGAAGAACCACTGAAGGAACGGTGGAATGGACCGTACCTGGTGCTGCTAACAACTTTCACTGCGGTAAAGGTAAAAGGAATAGACTCTTGGATCCACTACACACGAGTGAAGAAGGCACCAAAGGACTGGAGAGTCGAAGTAGTCGGACCAACGAGACTGAAGTTGAAAAGCAAGTAAAATGTCGTACTTCGAGTACGGGACTTTGATTATAGTTTGGTCCTTGATACCTATAATAGGTGTCACACCTCTAGAAATCCCATATAGGAGAGAAACAAGCAAGTATACCATTGGACAAAATACCATTCTGTCTTGCAGGTTTCAAAGTCATGTCCCAATGAAAAGAAAATTAATTCAGATTTTTTTTGGGAAAAGGTGTCTAGAACTTGTGGAGCACCTGAAACAATCTATGATAGCAAAAATTCGGGGTTAGATGGTTACAAACAAGAACTACAAGGGACATGGAAACTTAAAGGGAAAGTATCGAACAAGTTTTATCCGCGAAATCCCATACGAGTTGAGACAAAACTGGAGCTGACGAATTTAACTTTGACTGACCAAGGAAAATATAGGTGTTTTGTGGGAGCAGGAAGTAATGTAGACTATAGAGAAAGAACACTGATAATAGATCCCCTTCAAGACCATGGAATAAAAGCAGGGCATACACATTATCCGGCTCCTCTGGGTAGTGAGGCACTTATTTACTGCCTCCTAGAGGACCCCCAGCCTGAGAAATTTGAATGGATAAAAGAAGGAAAAGCAGTTCTAAGTGATAAAAGACACTCAATAGAATTGAGACTGGGAGGAATATTAGTCCAGATTATTAAAGGGATAAAAAGATCCGACTTGGGAACTTACAGATGCCAGTATCAAAATGCTACTACCTTTGGATATAGCGAAATCAATATTACTGAATCCAGAGTGAAACGAGCCATAGAACTGACCCAGGCACCCCAGGAGATTTATGTTCAAAAGAAAGATGCTGAAGAAAATTTGATGATTGGGTTAATCAAGGATTTTGCTAGAATGCAAAATACAAGTAAGATTACAGCATGCTTGCCTTTACCAAAAACGGCTGGAGAACCGATAAGCTGGGGAATATTGACTTTCCCACTCCCAGAGGTAAAAGAAAATAAAACCGAATGTAAACAAATAATAACACCCATACAGGAAAAACAGAAAATAAGTATAAGAAGGGAGTGGAGAACTGCAGGAAGTCGAAGCGATTGTGAAAAATTACCAAACTATAAGTTCACACGTATCGGACGATTTAAAGATGTAGGATGGTGTTCATATGATGAAATAAAAGAAATAATGAGGGAAAGAAATACAATGGAATGGGTGTGCCAGAAAAGAAATGATACAGAACAAAATTGGGACACAGTTTGGTCAACAAGTATTTTACAAAAATTCCAATACGGAGGAGAAACATCTTGGTGTTTTAAATGGACAGGAAAACAAAGTAGTGACAAATTACCAGTAAATGGCCGGATCAGTAGAGATCCTATTGATAGCGTTCCATGGTGGAATTGTTCTAAAATTTTAGATTGTGACCTAGACCCTGAAGAGATCACCATACCTCCAGTTAAAATGGCTCTAATAGTAGGGTGTGCCTGTCAGAGATTTAAGGTCGAGGAAAAGTAATACAAGTACCAGTTAATGGAATAGACTGTAAATATTCGACAGTACGCAGTATGGGTAATTTTGTTTGGGCATCTAATGATGGAATTTGGACTACACATTTATCAATGGAGGGTCCAGTTAAAGAAATAACTCTGGGGTTGCCTACCCTGTGCCCAATTTGGAAGCGATCCCCCTTCAGAGGTAAATTGGAAACTTTACAAATTCGTGCTAAAAGAGACATAGAAAATGATATTAAAGACATAGATGACACTTGGCAGGAGCCTGAGACAGGAGTTAAAGTGGGATGGGCATTAGAATCCCTTTTTGCCCAAATAGCGACGTATCGTAATAGAGAAATGATTTACAAACTAATTGGACAAACTGAAAGATTGGCAAAGATAACAAAGAAGGGATTTCGAGATTTAAACTTGCAACTACAGGCGACAACGAAAATGACTTTGCAGAACAGAATGGCATTAGACATGCTCTTGTTAAAAGAACATGGTGTCTGTGGATATCTCAAAGATCGAACTGATCACTGCTGTGTGCATATACCTAATGTCACAGCCGATGTGGAATATGATATCTCGCAATTGGGAAAAATAGAAGAAGAAGCTGAAAAAGAGAAAGAAGAAATTGGTCAAAATTGGGTTGGGGCATTATTTGATAGATTAGGCATCCATCTTACTGGCTGGATACACTCTCTCATTCAAACGTTATTCACACTTTTCCTTATATTCCTTACAATCTATCTGGTATATTTGTGTATCCGGAGAGAAATTACTCGCAAACAAAACTGGACACACAAAATTATTGGAGCAGTGACACGAGAATATCCACAGCACCCAATACCCCCATCAACTTACCAAGAAACAGTTACATAAAATGAAAATACTTGCTAAGGTGAAGTATTTTCAAAGGGGGGAAATGCTAGGAAAGTTACACTTAAAGTAGAATAAAATACTGATCATCGACTAATCAGGAACTAAGACTGAATGTAAAATTTCATGATTCTGTTGATTCTTAACGTATCCTAGCAACAGACCCGAGGTGCTTGCTCAAAGGACCTCATGTAACAAATAGGATCCAGGTATGCTTAGGAAAAGTACGTACTAGCTACCCTACCCAAGTAGAACATACACCTGCAGCAGCCAAAAGACCATCATAAATCTTGTGAAGGACAGAAGAATAGGTTTCAGGAGGCAAGAAAGATATACCTGAGCGGTCAAGTGGAGATAAGTGCGGGTCCAGCCAAGAAAAACCGACGAGTTTGCCAAAAGAACAAGATGTAATAAAGACAATGCGAGGAAGACTACTTACTTCATCTGAGGAAGACTACTTACTTCATCAGGACGACCACCAGAGGGGGCTACGCAGGCGCAATAGAGACTGATGTCGCAATAAGGCGATGAAGTAACCTACCTATGCATATGTATTAGATAATGAAGTAACCTGTTGAATATACAATAGATTGCGAAACTTTTAGAGAATAAAAAGCGGACGCGATGTGACGGTCTTGGGAACCAGATTTGGGTGCGTACCCCTGGTTCCCGGGGCCTCGAAATAAAGCACCACATATAACCTCCTAGTGTGGTTATGTGTTTGTCATTCTGCTAACAATGGTATGGTTAGCATTTGCCCCTGAAGCTGTTAGCGTCAATGTTTCCTCCTCTGTGGTTTAGTGGCTAAAGGTGACCAATTCTGCTGTTGTGGGAAGTGGTGTTTTTCTCTTCTGGAAGCGCACGCTTTTAAGAACACTTCTGTCTCGACCTAATACAATTACGATTAGGACTGTAAAGGAGCTTTGTGATCACATTTCGTCATTTATACCTCTTTCAGTGAAGGTGATGTTTTGCGTTTACATCTGCTGCAGTTAACGTTTGGCAGTCGAAAACATCTGGCATCTGGTCAAGTCATGTATGAGGTAAGAGGAGCGTGTGTGTGAAAAGGTGAAGGGTGTAAGATTCTCTAAGCGAGTACCGGTGAAGTAGGCTGGCATAACGTTTACCATCAAAAGTCGGAGCAGCCTTCAAAACCCAAAAATCCTGTGCTGAGCCTTCCTAGCCTGGTCTTTGTTCATAAGATGGTTCTTGATTTGAACACCGAATTAATGGCATGCAGGAAAAAAGACAGGTCTTTGAAGAGCTTTGTTTAACCAAACTGCAGACTTGAATAAGCTTCTGCCTCTTTCCCCTTCTTAAAATGGGGTCAAATGAAGGTATCTCTGGGTTTATGTTCTTGGTGTTCCGTTGAGCTCTGTCTACTTGCCATCAGAAATATGCTCCGAGGAAGTGCATACAATACAATATGTATCTGATATTAGATAGAGACATTCTTTCCTGTTGAAGTCTAATATATGTTTTTATCTCAAAATGACTTTTCCTCTCACGTTTTTTCTTTTCACCCAGGGTTTGGAATGCTGTAAAGAAAGGTTTAGTTTAGATCTCGCGAGTCGAATTCTTCCCTGGAGAAGACAAAGTAGCCATATGAAATTACTCAGTTGTCAGACCATAGAAGACTTTTACGACTCTGTTGACCAAGGGGATAACGCTAATGAAGGTCTGTTCTGATGTCCACGTCATCTAAGCTATGAAAGCTGTTCTATACCCACAGTCTGAAACATCTGCGTAGACTGGCTTGTTGGGCTTGTTAAAGAAGAAAGAATGGGTGCTTAACTTATGTGGGATGTCATTTAGGGAAAAAAAGGTTTTATTTTATGCTTGCTGAAACGCATGGGTTTTTTTCCTCAACTCTTCATGTAGCTAAAGGTCTTGGTCAACTCTTTGTGTATGGAAAACTTAGTTAGTGAATAGTTGTGTGTTTGTTGTGGCATAGAACTGGTACATTTTGAACAAGAAAAAGGGGCACTGTGTCTAGAACCTGTCAGAGAGGCGTTTGCTCTTCGCTCTTGTTCTGTATTATCCTTCGTAAGCGAGCATTGTGTTTCCTATTTATGTAACAGAATTAAGCCAAAGTAGAGAGGGGTGTTTTAAAAATATCACGTGTGTCATATCTTCTCCTAGTAAGAAGCAATGTCCTGTCTTTTACAGTACCATCTCCTTACATCAGCGTCTCAATGTTTTGTTGGCAAGTGACTACCTACGGTCTGGAGAAACCATCGACTTACTTGGGCGTGTTTGACCTTAATCGTTGGTATGATGTCCACATGCCGGATTCCATAAGGTAAAATGTTAGGAAGCTGTTGTCACTTTCCTTACAAATAGTTCATTGAAATGTTGGCTTTTAGCTTACGCCCTTGTTTTCTTTAAGGCCAGAAAAAATCCATCTCTACTGCCCTTATTTTGCCTTGTGGACCCTGGATACCATAACAAGCACGGTTTCTCCAGACCCCATTTTGGATGTTCTTGTTCACGAGCCAAATCTAACCTGGGGAGCTCTTTACTTACCACCCGACCAGAATCTAAATGCAAGCGGCTATAATTTTGGTAGGTATTTCACTGCTTTCAAGAGTGATAAGATTCAGTCGAGCTCAGATGCTCTTTCTTGGTTCTCTTATTCGACGTCTGTCACTCAAAATGCAAACCAAACCAGAACACCCTGAAGCCCCCCACACCCAGCCATGATGATGTTGTTCTAACAAGATATTTAATATTGTGAAACGTATCTGACGGTCCACTGGGGCTTTGGGTTTTGGTGCTTTTGTAATGTAGCCTGTGAAGCGGTGATGATCATAAAATGACTTTGAAGTGAAGCTCAAAGCGCAGCACCTCGGTAGCACTAGAGGTAAGATTTCTATGCACAGCAATTATTTTTTGAAACAAGCTTGTAAGTGATCTGATGAAGGCAATGGGTGGTCGGTTGTGTCTTTCAAGTTACTGCTGTTTGGAAAACGTAAGCTAATCGTGACGTAACTCCAAGAGTACGGAATGTTGTCCAACGTTCACTGTTTCTGCAGATGGTGCGTGCTTGCTGAGCTCTGGCGTTGTCCATCTGACTTGCAGCGGTTTCCAGAAGGAGGTGAGCTTTTACTGTCTCTTTCTTGAGAATGCCTAAAGAGACAGACCTTGGCTAAGTTTTCTGTTGCACTGCTTTTGGTGCCAGAGACCATTTAATGCTCATTTTTACTGCTGGCTTTAAGAGTCGATGTAGTAATGCTTGCTCAGGTTGCTGCCCTAAAGCGTGTTACTGATGCAAGGTATCTGACAGTCAAAGGGAATGTTTCTATTATTTCTGTTGCTGGTTATCCAGAACTTCATTGATTGAATAGCGATGGTGTTATTCAGAGCAGGCCTTCCCCTCTGTGGCTGATGCTTTGGGCTGCAGCAGCCCTATTTACTCCTCTTAGACCACCCTCTTGCGGCTGCGACACTTCCAGATTTGTGGAAGTGTGTTAGCACAAATAACAGTTCTGCACGGAGTGGTAGCGAAGAACAAATTTCTTGGCAAGTTGGCCTAGTCCCTTGGCCGTTTATTTTGCAAGCCTGATGTAGACTGTTAAGATTCCAATCAGATGTTCTGGTATCCGCTGCAGCTCGGAAATAACTTGGGAAATGAAGACTGGGTTTTGTTCCCTTTGCTGAATTGTGACGGTATCGTTCAGAGACTTGTACAGTTGATGGCTCAGAAGTTGAAAGTATGGAATATTGTCATTTAATTTTGTCTGTTCTGCTTAGGAGGAGCAGTTAGACGCCATATTGTCTGTGGCTGTCCAAATGGGATCTTTAGATCTCCTGACTGGATGCATTAAATGCTGGACATCTGAAAGTAAGACTTCTAAGGCCGCTTTCCTGGTTCCTCTGTTTTAGTTTGAAAAGGTTGATTAATTTCTTCTTTGTTCTCTTCTTTTACAGAGCAGCCAAATTCCATGGAAAATTTACAGTTTATTTCTGAGTGTGCGTGGAACAAAGTGGTCTATGCTAAAGATGACTTGGACCAAATGTGTAAGTACTCGTGTAGTCATTCTGCAGATGTAAAATCATTCTTTCTATCTGAACTTATTCAGTAACCCGCTGGTACGTGATATTGCTTGTGTGTACCTTAAAACTCTGAAATTGCTCCGTTGGGTAATGATTTAATCTCTCTTCTTGAAAAGGCGTTCCACTGTTCCATGGCTCTTCCAACAGCCCTGACCTGTCAACATTACAGTCTCTGCAGCACTGTCAGTGCCTCTTAAGCAACCTTAGCAGAGTCTTAAACCTTTTCCAGTTGAGAAAAAAGCAGGCGTTAGCTAACCACATTTCTCTCTATGCTAAAGTGGTCATCTGGTTCTTCCAAGCTGGTCTCCTTCCAGACGGTTTAGGCAAGCATGAAGCATAATGCGTTGGTCACAAGGAGCCCACCTAGCGAGTAAAGCCTATGAACACATTGTTGGCTGCGCTTTGGTAGCTGTTTTGTCAGTGACAAGTCGTGCTGGTCCAGCGACCCACACGTGTGCTGGAGTCCTCTTGATGACACTGAGATTTTACCGGATTTTCAAATGCACAGTGTAGAATGATGCAAGCATGTTCTTGCCTGGATGTTTCTTAAAAATAGCAGTACAGAGTTCCTTATTTCCACAGCTCGAAACATCTAGGTTTTTAAACAAATGACTATTAAAAAACAAAGACTGAGCACCTGTTTGTTACAGTCACAGTATGACCTGCACGTTTTGAACCTTTTATGTATTGCTTGAGGAAAAAGTACACCTTGGAAACACTTGTTGATTTGGATAGATTATAAATGCTACGGTCAGCCTCAATTGGCTCACAAATATTCACATGGCACAGTTAAAAACACATTCCTTTTGAGAACTGTGCTTTTTGATAGTGAACTTCAGCTTACGCTACATGTTTTGAATGCTACACTGCATGTAAACTTGAAACGGTACTTGAGACAAGATGGAATTGAGTTACGTCCCGCATCTCTGGTAGCAAGGGCAGAAACAGGACGGGCTTCTTTCAGAGCCGGAAGCTCATCTGTGCTCCTCGATGACAAGCTTGTACGATCTTTTATCTTTCTTAGTCAATGTTTTTAGTTTACAAATGCGATATGACTTCTTTAACTTGCTTTTACTTTTTTGCCTGTAGATGGGACAAAGCAATTGTCTACCCCTTTCTACAACTACCCACTGCTTCAGGCCTGCTACGCTGCACAGCGACAGAAGCTGGAGCGTTTGTCAAGGTGAGCCTACAGCTCTGGGGCACCTCCACTGCAGATCCAGAAGTGGAAGGGAATAGCTTCTGTGTCGACATTGGTATTTGCAGCAAGATGAGTTTTGGTGGAAGCTGCAGCGTATTGGAGACTGATTTGAAAGTTTGTCTTACTGAGCTTACTACTCTAGTAACTTAGATACGGCCTGGTGTGTTCCTTTCCTATGTGTGTTGCAGGAATGGATGTATATATCTTAGTAAGCCTGGTCTTCAACTTTTACAGAAATCCCTTGCCCTGTTGTGTCACCCAGCAACAATGAAAACAGCACCTGGGGTTAAAACCCAAATAATTTAGTCATTTATCCATGGTGGAGAGCGTAAAAAAGCTCTGAAATACATCCAGGTAATGAAACCATCAAGGTCTTGCACACAACTTTCTTTCCTAGATGACAACACTCAGGTATAATGGTGGGTGGTTTGGGTCATTTTATCTCCTCTTCTAGTTATAGCGTGTTCTACTATTCCACAACTTTCATTTTACCACTCTCATAAACAGACAGAAACCCATATCTAACTTCTAATAAGAACCAGATTAAATTGGGTGTTCCGTGAACTTTTGTTATGGATCAGTGAAGCAATTGTTGTTTTCTGGAACCATAGTTTTCCAGTGAATCAAACTTATAAGGTGGTTTTGGAAGATGTAGATCCTGCATTTGGAAACTTGCATCCAGCCAGGTGTGCGTAGGTAGCTTTCTCTTGCATGTTTTAATAACCACATCATTTTGTCTAACGCCATCTGCAGCTCTCTGCATATTCAGGCATCTCAGACCTTGGTGTTTCAGGAAAAAACAAGGGAAAGCCTGCTATTTTGTAAGCCATTTGAAATCTCCAGGTTATAACAGGTGTATCAGAATAAGATCCTGCAGAGCGACACACTTATTTTAACTTAGAGTTGTACGTTTACTTTTCATCCCAGCCTTTCTTTGACCTCGCTAAAAGCACGAGGTGAACGTGGGGTGAGCTGATGGGCAAATCTGTAAAGTAAGCTTATTCACCAATTAGAAACAGCAGAGAGAGTTCTGTGCAATGAGCTTCTTGTATATCCTTGTATATCCTTAGGGTTTATCGAGGACTTGGACCCTCTGTCCCCCGTCCGTCACCCAAACCGGGAACGCTAGCGTGGCCGATGCGGCCCAATCGGCACACGCTATCTTTATCTTCCTCCAATCCCTGAGAGTGATTTGTCCCCCTCTCGGCTTTTCTTTAATTCGAGTGGGGATATTTCGGCTTTTAACTCTATCCACTCCCGCTTCCTCCTCCCATGAGTCTGAGTCGGTTGTGATCCACCCGCCCCGACTACCGCCTGAGCCGCAGTCGGAACTCGACTGACCGGTCACTTCCGGGCCCCGATCTCCTTTTGTTGGGCTCCGGCCCCGCCCACTTCCCTTGCGGGCGGGGCCGCTCCCTCCCCCTGGCTCGCCCCGCCTTCTGCTCGGGAGCAGGCGGACGCTCTGATTGGCTCCCCGCCCCTCGCCCCCCACTCCCCTCCCTTTCCCGGTCGCTCGCACCCCCCTTCCCTTTCACGTTCTCCCCTTCACACTCGCGCCCTATTCAATTCTAGCACTTCCTCCCTGTTCCCGCCGGGAACATTCTCGCCCCGCCTTTCCCTTGCTCGCTCGGCGCCATCTTGGGGCGCATAAGGTGCTCTTCATGGGTGTGCTCACTATAGGAAAGGGTATTAGGATTTTTATCTCGATTTCTCTTCTCTTTCTGCTGCCAACAAGAGCACAGTGAAACTCTTTCAGGATTAGGCTTGTAGAGCCAAGTGAGCTTTATTGGAGTCAGACCCAGGAAAGGTGTTCGTTCATACCGTTGTGTTTTGACTTCAGACTTCAGGCTTGTGAATAACAGAGAACTCAACACCACGTTTGTTGAGGCGATCAATCAGTTTTGTTTTAGAGAAAGCAGCTCCCGGAGCATACACACCACCCCTGTTAATGAAAATCAAAAGAGGAGAACAGTAGTAGTAGAGTGACAGAGCGACACCATTTTTTGAAGTCAAAGATGGGTTTCCCTGCCTAAGAAAGAAAAAGCCCCTTTGTCCCACAGGAGAGCACAGGAGGAATTTTCTAGGCTGGTAATATTCAGAGGTGCATTTTGTAACCCAGAAGACTCAATAGAAACCATTCCATTAACTGAAAATATAAACTGTGATGTAATTGATACTGCAAAAGGACTATGAAAAACCTGTGACTGCATCATAGAACCATCGAATAACCAGGTTGGAAGAGACCCACCAGATGACTGAGTCCAACCATTCCTATCAAACACTAAACCATGCCCCTCAGCACCTCATCCCTTAAACACGTCCCTTAAACACCTCAAGGGAAGGTGACTCAACCAGCTCCCTGGGCAGCCTGTGCTAGTGCCCAATGACTCTTTCTGTGAAGAATTTTTTCCTAATGTCCTGCCTAGACCTCCCCTGGCAGAGCTTGAGGCCGTTCCCTCTTGTCCTGTCCCCTGTCCCTTGGGAGAAGAGGCCAGCAGCCTCCTCTCTACAACCTCCTTTCAGGTAGTTGTAGAGAGCAATGAGGTCTCCCCTCAGCCTCCACTTCTCCAGGCTAAAGGACCCCAGCTCTCTCAGCCGCTCCTCATAAGGCCTGTTCTCCAGCCCCTTCACCAGCTTCGTTGCTCTTCTCTGGACTTGCTCCAGAGTCTCAACATCCTTCTTGTGGTGAGGGGCCCAGAACTGAACACAGGATTCGAGGAGCGGTCTCACCAGTGCCAAGTACAGAGGGAGAAGAACCTCCCTGGACCTGCTGGTCACGCCGTTTCTGATACAAGCCAAGATGCCATTGGCCTTCTTGGCAACCTGGGCACATGGCTGGCTCATGTTCAGTTGCTGTCAACCAAACATCCTTTCAAACTGAAAGGCAAATGACGACTTTAAAGGAGGTGGCTTTAAATCAGAGCGTGGGGAACTATCTTCCTTGCACAGCCATGTGGGTGAGGTAACACAGAAAAACCCACGGGGTTAGGAGATTTGTATTTTCAAAGAGAAAGATATACACGCAGTGACTTTAAGGGTGATCAAGCTGCTCTGCATGGGCAATTACTTACTTTTTAGGCAGACAAGCCGTGTCTTCCAGGAGAGATACAGCTGCTTGAACCATTGCAATTGGTGTAGCAACATAGCCAGGCTCTGAAACACAAAAACAAAAACCAACCCAAAACACACCAATCAAACTATGTACAGTGTGTTGAAATGCAGAAGGTAATCTTGCTCTTAGCAACAGCACGCTGAGGAACAACCTCTTAGGCAATGAAATAGCCAACAGCTTTCCCCATTTAAGAACAGCTTTTTTACCTGGTAATTACTCCAAGTAGCTGGCAAGCTCCTTAGGGTCTAATCTGGACAAATACTGCTTCAAATACAGGCCTACAACCACACAGTGACAGAGGGCTCTCAGTTACAGCAAGAACTTCCCCCTTCCTGTGCTTAAATGCACACTTTTGCTGTGAGACTGTTGCACTCAGCTACACCTCTAGTTATTGAAAGAAGCTGTGCTTCATTAACAGCTTTCTGAACAAACATTCTTGTTGCATCCAAACTTTACTTCAGGACTCCCCTCCCCTCAAAGGAATGGATGTTATAGCTAGAAACCATACCGGGCCAGAACTGTTTAAGTTCACTCATAAGGGACTGGAAATAAACACGTAGTAAGTCCAGGCTGCAACAACCGAAAACTACTCTTAAAGACCTTGCCCTTTAACTGCTACTCTGCAAAAATAAAAATTGGACGAGGAAAGTCATAAGGAAAGAGAAGGACCAGAAGCCAAATGAATTGGCTATTTCAAAAAACAAGTCACAACGGAAAGGCTGTTGGCTTTGTCCTCCCATTATCTGCCTCGGAACATCACTGTCGTAATCAACCTCCCTCTCCCGCAGCACCGTAATGTCAGCTCCAACCCTGCCACAAACACGAAAGGAAAGAGTGAGACGCACACTTGTACTCAACAGCTCCTGCACTGCTAGAATCACAGCTGGCAAAGAGAATGGAATGAAAGCTGGGAATAGCAGGGAAGGAACCTCCAGCTTCCAGTCAAAAGCCCTATAACGGCCTTCCTACTGCCACAGCCTCACGATGAGGGAATTTCAATCACACAGGGGCTTTGTCGAATGCAGCCACCGACACTGTGGAGGACTCCTGGGGCCAAGCCACTCTACTGGAGGCTCTTTATGCCTGTGGGTCCTACAGATGAAAAGGGAAACACAATTTTCTGCCATACGGTGCAGTGTCTCGAGCGAGGCACGCATCTCCTCTTCCGAGAGGCCCACCAGCAGCCTGTTGTCCTCCACGCCGATCTGATACACGGCCTCACCTCGGCCTTCCTGTAGTCGCCACTTCATCTGCGTTACCAGGTGCTCAAAGCGATATTGCGAGGGATTCACTAGCTTCAGCTGTTTAATGGAGGGGGTAGTTACAGTCGTAGCATGGATGCAGAGGGAATCCCACTGTCCGAGCCAACATCTTCCCAACCCAACCCCATGAAGCAATGCCCCCACCTCTGAGCCACCCCCAGAAACCACAGCCCAGGTCTGTGTCTGCAGAGAAGCCACAGGACAGGTGAAAAAGGGTTTCACAAAGCTGCACACATAGGGGAGCAGAACCCTTGCCAAAGGGATCTGTACCCTGCCTGCTTGGGGGTTAAAGACAGCACTGTGGGGCCTATCAGTAAGTCAGGAGACAAGAAAGGGCAAATGGCAGACAGCCACAAGAAAGTGACAAGGGATTATCAGGGACACCAACAGCCCTCCTCTTTCTATGATCCTCTCTTGACTGAACGGGATATCAGGCTCCCCTGGCAAGTGGTTCAGTCACCAAGCCGGGAGGTATTTAAAAGCCGGGGAGATGAGGTGCTCAGGGATAGGGTTGAGTAGTATACAGGTATGGTTGGACTCAATAATCTCAAAAGCCTTTCCCAACCAACTGATTCTGTGCTTCAAAGGAAGATGATTTCAGGAAAACCACACTGGATCTCATCTCCTAAAACAGTTGCCTGAAAATGACTGCTGAGATCAAATTCTTTGAGCTCACCGCACCGGGTGCTGCTAGGCACAGAGACACAGAAGATGACCGATAGTTCCTTAGCACAAGCGTCCACCTTGCTGCCCCTTCCTTGGGCATGTTCCCCATATGCTGTCTTTGGTGAAGTTATTCACTGCAAAATAACCCCCTGGGAGGATGACCTCCTGCGACCTCAAAAGGCTCACCTTGTACTCGATGTTCCCATCTTCTGCCTGGTCAGAGAACGAAACAAAACAGAAAGGTCAGGCCCTGTGCCAGCAGGGACTCCTCCAGGCATCAGCTGCCCAGGGAACTGCAGCTCACGCCGACAGCGTCAGAGAGAGGAAAAACGGCAGAAACAGAGGGTGTTAGGTCACAGCCTCTTCTGCCAGTCATACCTACACTCAACTGGAACTTCTTTAGGTTCGTTTCTGCTGTTTGCACCCCACGGGATGAAAACCAGAGAAGAAAATTAGTCTTTCCATCGAGCACAGTTCATCCCCTCACAAGAGAGAAGGGCTAGACACAAGGAGACCTACTGCCTTCCCTGCGGCACAGCAAGCTGGTCACCGGGCTGGCGCTTCCAAGAACCAGCTCCCAGGGGCTCCAGCTCCCAGGGGCTCCCGCTCCCAGGCAGCACTGTCTGAGATATGCTGTCTGAGACAGACAGCAACGCCTCCACCCCTCCTACTTGGTGTGTGCCTTCTGAACAGCCGTTGATAGCCACACTCCAGTTATGGGATTTTTCCCACACGTTTCCTTGATGGCAACTACATCATAGCTTTCTAGTAGCACAGTAGCTTCCACCTCTTCCTGCTTTTTACCCAAGCTTTGTTTATTTGAGTAAGGGCACTTCAGCTGGGCTGCCATTTGCATCACCTTCCTAGCGGGCCCTTTATTACCTATAAGGTGTTTTAGAGAAGTATCCTCCCTGACCCCTGACACCTGTCCTCCCACCGCGTGTTACAGGCCAGCCTGGTGTTATCCCCCTCCCGCTTCACGTCTACTTTAAAGTCCTATCTCCAAGCCCTGCAAGCTCCTGGGCAATGACCCTTCTCCCACTCTGTGAAAGGTGGCTCCCATCTGATACCTGTAATCCCGGTGCCGTGTAGGCCATCCCATTATCAACACCCCAAAGTTGTTGCAGTGACAAGATGGGGCTTGTCATTCCTGTGGGAATTCATCAGTGATGTGATTCAGATTCACCCTGAGTAGCGACAGAGCGGCCTTTTCTGTGTTCCTCTTGGGTCTCCTGATTCTATATGTGGGTACCGATGTCTCTGAAAAGGGAGCTCTTCGAACGTTCCTTGACTTTCAGGGGTGGGATGGGCCGTGCTTTCTGCAGAGTGCGTTGGGACTAATGCATCCTAATGAGGAAATGTAGTGCTCTTGGTTTATTTTGCCTTCCAGGATGAAGATGCGAGTAAGAAGCCATCCCCCCTAGACCCGGCAAGCAAGAAATGCTAACAGCTGCTGATGGAGCTAGAGGGACTGTTCTGGCACATGGAAGTAATGTTTCATTTGACACGGGTTCCTCGGGTTCTTTTTCTGCTTGGAGGCAATGTTATGAGCCCCAAGGAGCCCTATGGTCTCAATTTGGAGAGTATCTGTGAGGGCAGTGCTGAGGAGAGCCTGGAAGCCGCATCTTGCCTTCATAAGCTGTTTCACTCTCTCTCTGTTGCGGATGTCTTCAGTGAACTCGAGGACTTGCCTGTCGTGGGCACTGTTGTCACACTCCAGGGGCACCGTAGTTGTGGTGTTGACTGGTTCCGGCCCAAGCTCAACTAGAAAGTGCTGACGTGAGGGAGGAAACTGACTGAGAGCTTGTGGTGTGATGGAGGCATCGACATAAGTGCCTCACCTCATCAGCACATGGCTTCTCCTTGGGATGACTATGTCTGCTTTCAAGCACCGGTGACCCTCAAAGGCTTTTGAGAATGACCTGTGCTCTGCAGAACTCTAATGGAATATTGAATGAACTTTGGTGGTGCTTTAGGGGCCATGGACTTTATCAAATGTAACCGCATATTCTTCTCTGTTTGGATCTCTTCTCCAGGGCATCTCCTGTCTTCCTACAGCTCGACCCTGTTCCTCTGTCCTCACCTCTGGAATTGTTGTTGAAAGCCAATACCCATGAAGGCACAGCCGCACGCACACGCGCCCCCAGAGTGTGTCTATAGGGACCTGAGTTGTGGCACAGGAGATGAATTACTGTGTGGGGAGTAAAAGTTTCCTGTTGCGTGCTTAGTGAATTGACAAATACTGGAGACAATTTTCTCTCTCCTGAGTTTTAATGTGGCTGTTTCTCTGGTAACAAGTACTAGGTTAGCTGGCTGTTGGGGGCTCTAGATAGTGTAAGTGAATATACTTGGCCTTTGCCTTCAAGGCCATCACCGTTCGTATCTATCCTGCTTCTGTAAAAGGAGAATTTTCCCTGCAGACTGATGAGGCCTGAGTACTCAAGAGTTTGCTCATCTCTCTGAGAAAATTAACTTCCGTGTAACTCCTTTCAGTTACTTAATAATCCAAAGAGCAGGACTGCTCAGTGACTGGGAGGTCTCGTACCTAGCAGCGCCTTGTACTGGTGATGAGAAGAGGCTGAGCAGACCTGTAGAGGCAGGGAAATCATATCTTCCTACTCTTTTACTAACCTGTAGTTCAAGAGCCCTGACAATCAGTTAGATACACAGTTACAGTGAAAAATAAGCAGTTTCTGCTCTAACCCTCTTCAGAGGAAGCTGGGACACCTGCCTCAATATGCTAGTTTATGTTTGCTTAAAACAACAACAACAAAGTTAGTTTCTTGTTTACTTTCGCCTCTTAGAATTCTAAATGTTTCTGAAAGGTGAAGAACAGGGGAGGGGAGAGTGATCAAATTCCACAGGAATTAGCAGGAAAGTTAGTTGGTATTTTTGAGCTTGCAGGACACTAGGAGTGCTGTCTCTGCCTTCATATCCAGTAACAGCTGTTTATAACGCGTAGTGACTGCTGAAGCTGGCTCTGGAGGAGAAGCTGCTAGAATGTGGAAGGCTGCTGAGTGTGCAGCTGCCCACTTGACTGTGTACTTGCCGGTCTCTTGAATGGAATGTGACCTTAAAGCAGGCGCGTGTGCGTGCAGGAGATCAAAACTCTTCCCACTTCCACCCAACCTGCTTGTAATGCATATGCCAGCATGCGAGCACTCGAGTATTTAAAGAAACTTTTGAGCACAAGCCTTGGTTCTGAGGAACAAAGGGCCGGTTCCTTTCTACTCACTTCCCTGACCGAGTATAATGTTACTGTGGTGAACATTTTCTGTTATACTTGAACTATGAATGCAGCAATGATGTGATCATAGAATCATAGAATAACCAGGTTGGAAGAGACCCACCGGATCATCGAGTACAACAATTCCTATCAAGCACTAAACCATGTCCCTTAGCACCTCGTGCACCCGTGCCTTAAACACCTCCAGGGAAGGTGACTCAACCACCTCCTTGGGCAGCCTGTGCCAGTGCCCAATGACCCTTTCTGTGAAGAATTTTTTCCTAAAGTCCAGCCTAAACCTCCCCTGGCGGAGCTTGAGGCCATTCCCTCTTGTCCTGTCTCCTGTCCCTTGGGAGAAGAGGCCAGCAGCCTCCTCTCTACAACCTCCTTTCAGGTAGTTGTAGAGAGCAATGAGGTCTCCCCTCAGCCTCCTCTTCTCCAGGCTAAAGGACCCCAGCTCACTCAGCCGCTCCTCGTAAGACCTGTTCTCCAGCCCCCTCACCAGGTATGTTGCTCTTCTCTGGACTCGCTCCAGAGCCTCAACATCCTTCTTGTGGAGAGGGGCCCAGAACTGAACACAGGATTTGAGGAACGGTCTCACCAGTGCCGAGTACAGAGGGAGAATAACCTCCCTGGACCTGCTGGTCACGCCGTTTCTGATACAAAATCAGAAATGTGATGCTGGGAATGAAAGAAGACAAGATGCTTTTGTTGTTGTTATGAAGAGTTTTTGAGTTTAACAAGTTTAGTACTGTAAAAATTATCCCAATAAAATGTTGGATTTTCTGTGCAATTGTGACATTGTTTTTATTTAATCCCTCAAAGGAAAGGTTCTGTTGGTGGCAGAGGAACTCTCTTCCATTCCATGTATGCATTTAAACTGCGGGTTCACAGCTGTTCCCCCTTTCTGAAAAAGGGCATGATGTCTTGTGCCAGAAAAATGCCCTCCATGTGGCATGGAAGAGCAAGTGTGGAAGTTCTAGGAGGTCTCCTTTGCCCAGGCACGCGGTGGGTATGCTGGCTCCTGAGGGAACGCTGCAGTCCCTGTGGAAACGTACACTTCAGCCATGGAAGACTTAACTGAGTTAACCACATCTTTGAAAGAAGTGCTGGGGAGGGTCTGTAGGAGCCTTCTGACTTTGGTGACTGCCACAGTGACAGCTGGAGAAGTTTCACTGCAGCATGGGACGTGGTTCTTGTCCCCATCTCTTGCATCCAGTCACCAGAAGTCATTGCTTCTCGAACATAGTTGGTTATTTGTTCAGTTATGTTTCTGTGTACGATAAGCAGCTGTAAATGTTTTAGCCGTTCAGCTTGTGGGGTTGCTGCTTGTAAAAGTACGTTTCAGAATTAGATACTCCAAAGCTAACACTTCCGACCTGTGTCTGCTGCCCAGGTACTCCAAGCAATGTAAAATAGAGCATAATGTCAGAAATGACTGTTGGGAGTGTTGCTAGCTTCGCCCCGTTAGACGGGGAGCGTACCTCTGGAGGGAAAGGGCAGTCGTGTGAGAGGAGAACTGTCGGAGGTGGCTGGATAAACTGCCTCTGGTGTCAAATAGTGGCTGGTGGTGCTTTTGTTTGTTTTTGTCCACTTTCCACACTGTAGGGATGTGATAAGGACAGAAAATAGGAAGGAAGGGTTCTGGAATAAGGAAGATGAGGATTTAACTGTAGAAAATCCCAGTGGTTTCAACTGCCTTGTTCTGTTTACACTGTAAGGGCGTGAAAATCCATAGCGCTTGCCATGTGAAAATATCTGCAGTACATTTTTTCTGGAAGAAGTTGAGAACGAGGGTAGTTAAGAACTCAGCATGCCCTAATGGTCAAAAGAAACATGCCAAAAGTGAGCCTGGCCTAAGTGATGCCTGATAGCTCCTCAAAGACAATTGACAGTAAATAATAAATTATGAAACCAAGGGAAAGGAGAAATGGGAACTCATAGGTTCCTTAGAAACTTTTGAAAAGATGAATTTTCTCAGCTCTCACCTTACTAACCTCAATAAATAGACTTGAACAGAGCGTTTTGTTTCTTCCCTGATCCTTCTCATGTCAATACCTCTGTGTCAGTTGTTGTTGCATGTTTCACAGCATTAGCAAAGTAAAGGATTCTCCTTTTGCTCTGCTGTGAGATCCAGAAACAGCCCAAGGGCCATCTTTGTAAGGAAAAGAGCTACAGGGTATGTGGAGGAGATTTGTCACAGCGTACTGATGTAACTTGTGTCAATCTCAAAAATGTTGATGGCTGACATGAGTCTCTTTTCCAATTCTTTCTTTATTTAGAGTGAAGAATGCGATACCTAAGAGCGCAGGTGACGAGCAGTCTGCTGCAGTTCCCAGAGGGAACAAGATAATTTCTTGTTGAACTGCAAATCCCTACCCAGAGCATACATGTGTCAAGCAAATGTAAAAAACCTAGAAATTAATTGGTTATATTTGCAGTATGCTGTAAGGCTCTTCTATAGATCAATGTATTGTATCTTTATCCCAAACAATCTAAAGTCTTCAGTGCAGGAACGACAAGTCCAAATGCGAAGCACTAAAGTTGTCCATTCTAAGACCTATTACTTGAGGATTTCAGTGAGGGATTTGAAATAATTGACCAGAATTAGATATGTCCGTCTTCCTCTCTTAGGAGCTTGTCTTGAAGGAAAAGAGCAGGGAGTGTGTTTTTTCCGTTGTTTTCAGTCTTTGCTTGGAAACTTGCTTCAGTCAGCTTTCTTTTCTCTTCCAGGGAGTAGTGACATAGCATGGCTCGCACAGGGTCCTCACCTCGAGATAGTGAACTCAGTGACGGCACAGCAGCTCTCTGCATACCATTTCAGAGGAGAGCACAAAGAGGCTCCCGCTATTGGTGTGGTGAAGGAATTTTGCTGGAAGGAGAGAACTGGACTGCTGATTGTACTGGAAGAAGCAGAGAGAAGTGTCCTCTGCCTATACGACCTCGGAACATCAAGTGTCGTTAAAGAAGTTATTCTTCCTGGAAGGGTACGTACATTTCAGTGAGAGGAATGAAGCTTTTATGCTGTTAGGTGCTGCATTACTGAGTGTCAGGAAAAGCTTAAGAACGTCGTTTTGCAGGAGGAGATTTTTCTGTATTGCATGAACATGTTATCACTTGAGAGTATCCAGTCAACTCCCTATAAAATCACGGGCTTAATGGTACCACTATCTTTTTGATTTTTCTGGTGTCAAACAAGTTTTCTGGGTTTATTGTAGAGCACCTAGTTACCTACTGCTCTGTTTCCACAAAAAGGCATTGAAAAATATCTTTTTGTTTTGCCAGAGTGAGAAAGCAAAAAGCCCACCCTTTAAAGCCCCTCTAAGATGAATGTCCTAAATGTTTAATTTCTGCCAGAAATACTTTCTTTAAAAGATCTCAACCTTTCACAGTCCTGCTGAAAACGGCTTAGGCACTTTTGCCTGGAACTCAGACTAGCAAGCAGGTGACTTCAGAGCAGAAGATGTTTTTATATTGACTCTGGATAGAAAAAAGAGCCCTTAGTGGGTTACCTGACAGATTGTTGTCAGATTGCCTTTCAAGCGGCAGTCCTTGAACCTGTGCTCTGCGTGTTTTGTGCTTGCATAGATGGGGTCCATTGGTGTAATATTCCTATTTTTTTCTGTCTCCTCTTACCCATATTCTCAAAGGATGTGATGTCCCTTCATCCTAATGTAAAGAGGAATCAGCATAATTGGAGAGAATATCACGATCCATTGAGTGATTTTTATCATCTTACAGCCTGCAACCAGTACTTATTTATCCCTCAGCTTTCCATCAGGTGACAGGATGGCCATGTTCTTCCATTGTAGAGCTTTAGTGCTGGAGTCTGCATGTGTTTGTATCACTGCTATAGCAGTCAGTCTTGTCCTGGACGCGTTGCAAGATGTGCCAAGGGGTTTGTCTTCACCTTGTTGCATGCAGACTGCTCGGCACGTTAAAGAGCAGTGTGCCCTTCTTCCTTAGCTGGAGTTTGCTTTTTACCTAACAAACTGCTGTTCTTGTTGCCGTTGGTTCAGCCTGGCTTTGAAAAGCTTTGTTAACGCTCCTAAAAGTGCTGGTGTGCACGTAAACCTTTTTTTGTAGAGAGGTAATTTTTCTCTTCATCTAATAGGAAAGAATGCTTTGTCTCCAAGTCCTGTATTTACTGGAAACAGAAAAAAAAGTGTTGCTTAAATGGGTGTTTTGCCTGGGTCGGTGGACTGATGTTATAGGTGTTGTCACCTAAGTGTTTAAAATAAGATCTAAATTGCATAAGAGGTTCACGTCTGGTTTTGTGTGCTTAGATCTCAAATTTGTGACTGCATTTCCTGCCCAAGTTCCACCAAGAAGAGAAACTGCCACCAGAGAAGGGAGACATCTCTGCTTTGAACGGCCAAACCCGTCAGGAGCATCAATATCGACACTGTTCTACATAAGGAGAACCAATCAGCTGGTTGTGGGTTTCTCTGATGGCTGCCTGTCTCTGTGGAACAGGAAAACGTTGAAGAGGGAGTAAGTAGAGATTTACTCTTGGTTATGCCTGGAGGGGCATGGCTCTCCTTTTTTTGCTGAAGGAAGCGTGTTAATGTAAAGAGAACTTTCCCAGGGACTGAAATGTCGAATATAATCTTGGAATGTTTAGAAATATTCTTCTTAATAAATTGTTAACTCAGAGATGGATTAAGTGGACCACCTTCTCCCCAGTGAACTAGGATTGTTTTCCTTATTGTGTTTGTGGATTGGGCAACTGTAGAAAAGATGCTTCTGGAGCTTTTCTCAAGCAGTTAGGATGTGATAGAGCTGCTTTTTCTACGACAGTTTGTTCTATCGCTGGCATTCAGTGGAACCAGGAATTGTGCGTATCTCGATGCAACAGAGTTCAGAAATCAGCTTTCAGAACCAGTTACTGCAGTCTGTGCCTGAGAATAAATACTTTCCTACATATTGAAGAGCAATCTTTTGCCTGGCAGCTGAAGCAATCATGTACGTTCCTCGTCCTCCTCCTCAGGCGGGGGAGGGCATAAACCCAGGTGATTGCATCTGATGGGCAGGAACTTTGTCACTCCTTGACCATGGCATAAAACGCAGTGGCCGCCCTGACTCAGTTCTTTGAGATGGAAGTATGACCTCCTGCACTCGCAGGATAAGAATGTGGGGTGCGGTGCTCTTTCTCAGAAGATGCTTCTACCCTTCTACAAACTGTTAGGGCCAGAAGGCTCACCTTTTTTCTTCTTATTATTTTCTTTTGCTTTTTTCCTTCCTAAACCTGTAGGCATCACTGTCACCTTGGAGCAAGAAGGATTCCTGTGCATACAGAATCACACAGAATAACCAGGTTGGAAGAGACCCACCGGATCACCGAGTCCAAAACTCGGTGATACCATTACTTTTCAAGAGCCGGAGAAAGATCCTAGCAATTGCTGCTACTTGTGGGCCGTTAAGTCTACACAAGAAAGGTGAGTAAAAACGTGCGATAAGCCACTGACATGTTTGTCAATCCATTGGTTCACATTCAGTTGATATGTGTATCTTCCTTTCATTTATTTAGCTCTGCAGGATATTTTCTCTTGGCTGCACAAGGTGTTAAGCTTACAATGAAATGTTTGCAGGATTTCACGGAAGTGAGGAGGGACCTACTAGTTCCTACTCTCTAAAAGAAGGCAAAACAACACTGGCCATACTTTGGTGCTTGCATTTGGGAAAGATTTCCTTTGTTTCTTGATGACTGCTTCATGATTGCTTTGATATTCACACGGCAGCATTCAAATGTCTTTAAAAGTAGTTGAGGTTGCCAATCTCGAACACTAAAGGTGCCAACAGAACAGCTGCCCCTAAAGGAAAGAGGTGATGGTATTGCTGATTCCTCTGTGTCAGCTTCAGCCATCTTTGGAGCCTTCGTGAGCCAGTTCAGCTCACCTGGCCGAGATCCTCCACTTTTCAGCAGAGAAGGCAAGGTTTTCTGCTGGGCTAATGAATCAAATCAGCATGTGAAAGGATCCAGCGTAGGCAAGAGGGACTGGAAGCTTGGTGACAAGGGCAGGGGGACAGACCTCTCTCTCTCAGGGTCGGCAAGCTCTTTAACCGACCCAGCTGGTCCTGGAGTGGACTCTTTTGAAGTATGACTTTAAAGCAGTTTTGACTGAGTACTCTTCACTATGAAGAACCATTTCCAACAATTTGTAGTCCATCCAACAGAGGAAAGCTTTCTAATGGTATGGTTAGCATTTGCCCCTGAAGCTGTTAGTGTCAATGTTTCCTCCTCTGTGGTTTAGTGGCTAAAGGTGACCAATTCTGCTGTTGTGGGAAGTGGTGTTTTTCTCTTCTGGAAGCGCACGCTTTTAAGAACACTTCTGTCTCGACCTAATACAATTACGATTAGGACTGTAAAGGAGCTTTGTGATCACATTTTGTCATTTATACCTCTTTCAGTGAAGGTGATGTTTTGCGTTTACATCTGCTGCAGTTAACGTTTGGCAGTCGAAAACGTCTGGCATCTGGTCAAGTCATGTATGAGGTAAGAGGAGCGTGTGTGTGAAAAGGTGAAGGGTGTAAGATTCTCTAAGCGAGTACCGGTGAAGTAGGCTGGCATAACGTTTACCATCAAAAGTCGGAGCAGCCTTCAAAACCCAAAAATCCTGTGCTGAGCCTTCCTAGCCTGGTCTTTGTTCATAAGATGGTTCTTGATTTGAACACCGAATTAATGGCATGCAGGAAAAAAGACAGGTCTTTGAAGAGCTTTGTTTAACCAAACTGCAGACTTGAATAAGCTTCTGCCTCTTTCCCCTTCTTAAAATGGGGTCAAATGAAGGTATCCCTGGGTTTATGTTCTTGGTGTTCCGTTGAGCTCTGTCTACTTGCCATCAGAAATAAGCTCCAAGGAAGTGCATACAATACAATATGTATCTGATATTCGATAGAGACATTCTTTCCTATTGAAGTCTAATATATGTTTTTATCTCAAAATGACTTTACCTCTCACGTTTTTTCTTTTTACCCAGGGTTTGGAATGCTGTAAAGAAAGGTTTAGTTTAGATCTCGCAAGTCGAATTCTTCCCTGGAGAAGACAAAATAGCCATATGAAATTACTCTGTTGTCAGACCATAGAAGACTTTTACGACTCTGTTGACCAAGGGGATAACGCTAATGAAGGTCTGTTCTGATGTCCACGTCATCTAAGCTATGAAAGCTGTTCTATACCCACAGTCTGAAACATCTGCGTAGACTGGCTTGTTGGGCTTGTTAAAGAAGAAAGAATGGGTGCTTATGTGGGATGTCATTTAGGGAAAAAAAGGTTTTATTTTATGCTTGCTGAAACGCATGGGTTTTTTTCCTCAACTCTTCATGTAGCTAAAGGTCTTGGTCAACTCTTTGTGTATGGAAAACTTAGTTAGTGAATAGTTGTGTGTTTGTTGTGGCATAGAACTGGTACATTTTGAACAAGAAAAAGGGGCAGTGTGTCTAGAACCTGTCAGAGAGGCGTTTGCTCTTCGCTCTTGTTCTGTATTATCCTTCGTAAGCGAGCATTGTGTTTCCTATTTATGTAACAGAATTAAGCCAAAGTAGAGAGGGGTGTTTTAAAAATATCACGTGTGTCATATCTTCTCCTAGTAAGAAGCAATGTCCTGTCTTTTACAGTACCATCTCCTTACATCAGCGTCTCAATGTTTTGTTGGCAAGTGACTACCTACGGTCTGGAGAAACCATCGACTTACTTGGGCGTGTTTGACCTTAATCGTTGGTATGATGTCCACATGCCGGATTCCATAAGGTAGAATGTTAGGAAGCTGTTGTCACTTTCCTTACAAATAGTTCATTGAAATGTTGGCTTTTAGCTTACGCCCTTGTTTTCTTGAAGGCCAGAAAAAATCCATCTCTACTGCCCTTATTTTGCCTTGTGGACCCTGGATACCATAACAAGCACGGTTTCTCCAGACCCCGTTTGGATGTTCTTGTTCACAAGCCAAGTCTAACCTGGGGAGCTCTTTACTTACCACCCGACCAGAATCTAAATGCAAGCGGCTATAATTTTGGTAGGTATTTCACTGCTTTCAAGAGTGATAAGATTCAGTCGAGCTCAGATGCTCTTTCTTGGTTCTCTTATTCGACGTCTGTCACTCGAAATGCAAACCAAACCAGAACACCCTGAAGCCCCACAAACCCAGCCATGATGATGTTGTACTAACGAGGTATTTAATATTGTGAAACGTATCTGACGGTCCACTGGGGCTTTGGGTTTTGGTGCTTTTGTAATGTAGCCTGTGAAGCGGTGATGGTCATAAAATGACTTTGAACTGAAGCTCAAAGCGCAGCACCTCGGTAGCCCTAGAGGTAAGATTTCTATGCACAGCAATTATTTTTTGAAACAAGCTTGTAAGTGATCTGATGAAGGCAATGGGTGGTCGGTTGTGTCTTTCAAGTTACTGCTGTTTGGAAAACGTAAGCTAATCGTGACGTAACTCCAAGAGGACGGAATGTTGTCCAACGTTCACTGTTTCTGCAGATGGAGCGTGCTTGCTGAGCTCTGGCGTTGTCCATCTGACTTGCAGTGGTTTCCAGAAGGAGGTGAGCTTTTACTGTCTCTTTCTTGAGAATGCCTAAAGAGACGGACCTTGGCTAAGTTTTCTGTTGCACTGCTTTTGGTGCCAGAGACCATTTAATGCTCATTTTTACTGCTGGCTTTAAGAGTCGATGTAGTAATGCTTGCTCAGGTTGCTGCCCTAAAGCGTGTTACTGATGCAAGGTATCTGACAGCCGAAGAGAATGTTTCTATTATCTCTGTTGCTGGTTATGCAGAACTTCATTGATTGAATAGCGATGGTGTTATTCAGAGCAGGTCTTCCCCTCTGTGGCTGATGCTTTGGGCTGCAGCAGCCCAATTTACTCCTCTTAGACCACCCTCTTGTGGCTGCGACACTTCCAGATTTGTGGAAGTGTGTTAGGGCAAATAACAGTTCTGCACGGAGTGGTAGCTAAGAACAAATTTCTTGGCAAGTTGGCCTAGCCCCTTGGCTGTTTATTTTGCAAGCCTGATGTAGACTGTTAAGATTCCAATCTGATGTTTTGGTATCAGCTCCAGCTCGGAAATGTCTTGGGAAATGAAGACTGGGTTTTGTTCCCTGTGCTGAATTGTGACGGTATCGTTCAGAGACTTGTACAGTTGATGGCTCAGAAGTTGAAAGTATGGAATGTTCTCATTTAATTTTGTCTGTTCTGCTTAGGAGGAGCAGTTAGATGCCATATTGTCTGCGGCTGTCCAGACGGGATCTTTAGATCTCCTGACTGGATGCATTAAACGCTGGACATCTGAAAGTAAGACTTCTAAGGCCACTTTCCTGGTTTCTCTGTTTTAGTTTGAAAAGGTTGATTAATTTCTTCTTTGTTCTCTTCTTTTACAGAGCAGCCAAATTCCATGGAAAATTTACAGTTTATTTCTGAGTGTGCGTGGAACAAAGTGGTCTATGCTAAAGATGACTTGGACCAAATGTGTGAGTACTCGTGTAGTCATTCTGCAGATGTAAAATCATTCTTTCTATCTGAACTTATTCAGTAACCCGCTGGTACGTGATATTGCTTGTGTGTACCTTGAAACTCTGAAATTGCTCCGTTGGGTAATGATTTAATCTCTCTTCTTGAAAAGGTGTTCCACTGTTCCATGGCTCTTCCAACAGCGCTGACCTGTCAACATTACAGTCTCTGCAGCACTGTCAGTGCCTCTTAAGCAACCTTAGCAGAGTCTTAAACTGTTTCCAAAGACAAGAACTCACTGGAAAAGGTTTGTCTGATAGTATTACTAAATCTTTGGTACGTTTCTGTAAGATTTGGAATGATGCTTGGGTTGTAATTGTGCAAACATGAGCTTTGGCTGATAATGACGTGCAAATATTGTATTGGCAATACTAAAAATGGGAAGGAAGCGTAAATGAGTGACTTGTAATGCAAGTTACTTAAGTTTCAAGAGCTTTCTCGATTATCAATTTTCTTGGTGGATTGAGGGAAAAACTATCCCTGTGCTACAGGAAAAATCTCTGCTACAAGAAAACCAGAGGTGTGAATCATGAATGTATTTAGTAGTTCAGGGTTTGATTTTTTATTTTAGCCTGAGCACATCTGTTCTTTGAAGGGGTTACTTTCTGTTTTGCTGGCGAATGTGGTTTTTTATTTCACATTGGAAAGTGATACAAAGTTGGAGATTTCTATCCCGTTATTTTTATACTTTCTACTTAGTATGATGAAGGGAGTTTTTTTAAATATGAAAGGAATTGCATAACAAAAATCATCTTAAGCCTTTTTTCAGGTTTTGCGGACTTGAGAAAAAAGCAGGCGTTAGCTAACCACATTTCTGTCTACACTAAAGTGGTCATCTGGTTCTTCCAAGCTGGTCTCCTTCCAGAGGGTTTAGGTAAGCATGAAGCGTAATGCGTTGGTCACAAGGAGCCCACCCAGCGAGGGAAGCCTATGAACACATTGTTGGCCGCGCTCTGGTAGCTGTTTTGTCAGTGACAAGTCGTGCTGGTCCAGCGACCCACACGTGTGCTGGAGTCCTCTTGATGACACTGAGATTTTACCGGATTTTCAAATGCACAGTGTAGAATGATGCAAGCATGTTCTTGCCTGGATGTTTCTTAGAAATAGCAGTACGGAGTTGCTTATGTCCACAGCTCGAAACATCTAGGATTTTAAACAAATGACTGTTAAAAAACAAAGACTGAGCACCTGTTTGTTACAGTCACAGTATGACCTGCATGTTCTGAACCCTTTATGTATTGCTTGAGGAAAAAGTACACCTTGGAAACACTTGTTGATTTGGATAGATTATAAATTCTACGGTCATCCTCAATTGGCTCACAAATATTCACATGGCACAGTTAGAAACACATTCCGTTTGAGAACTGTGCTTTTTGATAGTGAACTTCAGCTTACGCTACATGTTTTGAATGCTACACTGCATGTAAACTAGAAACGGTACTTGAGACAAGATGGAATTGAGTTACGTCCCGCATCTCTGGTAGCAAGGGCAGAAACAGGACGGGCTTCTTTCAGAGCCGGAGGCTCATCTGTGCTCCTCGATGATAAGCTTGTACGATCTTTTATCTTTCTTAGTCAATGTTTTTAGTTTACAAATGCGATATGACTTCTTTAACTTGCTTTTACTTTTTTGCCTGTAGATGGGACAAAGCAATTGTCTACCCCTTTCTACAACTACCCTCTGCTTCAGGCCTGCTACGCTGCTCAGCGACAGAAGCTGGAGCGTTTGTCAAGGTGAGCCTACAGCTCTGGGGCACCTCCACTGCAGATCCAGAAGTGGAAGGGAATGGCTTCTGTGTCGACATTGGTATTTGCAGCAAGATGAGTTTTGGTGGAAGCTGCAGCATATTGGAGACTGATTTGAAAGTTTGTCTTACTGAGCTTACTACTCTAGTAACTTAGATACGGGCTGGTGTGTTCCTTTCACGCGCATCTCAAGTCAGAATCCTGCCTTTGTGTGTTTGTTGCATTCTTTGACTGATGGAGCTTTCTGGTTTTGTTTGGACTGGAGGAAATCTGTTGCACCGGCGGACTAGAATGAGTGTCTTCCTCTGTCCAAATCCTTGCTACCTTTTGTTCCAGAGGAGAAGACTATTCTGACGGCCTGGTGATCGACAGCATAGTTGCAAACGTAGCAGATGAAGTTGCGACGCTGTGGCAGAGAGAGGAAGGAGGGACTGGGCAATATCCCCCTCCCAGTTTACACGTGAGTGCCGTGGTCACTGAAAACACCATCATCCCCCTCTCCCAATCCCACCCAAAAGCCAATGATTTATGAACGACGGGAGTGTTTAAAAACTTTTTGTTTTTCCTTTCAGGCACTGCTGGATCTCTATTTATTGGAAAACATCGAGGAAACCTACAAGCATGCGATTGTATCCTTCCTGGTTACTTTTATCACACCTTGAGGACATGCACACAAAAGTTCTTAAATGTTTCTCGTGCACAGATGTTAATTTACTCCACAAACACAACGCTAATGAAAACATTTAGTTTAGAATTAAGTCGTAGATGGAAGCAGTGTTTTAGTTTTTTATACTGTGAATTTGTATGACCTTTCTTTTAGCATTTCGTTGCCAGGTCTTTTCTCCTATGAGAGAATGGGTTTACTAAGAAATGTTAAAGGTAAAAAGCCCCGTTAGTTTTTTCCTCAAAATTTAAACAGAGGTTCTAATTTCCAGAGCACCCCTACCTCTACAAATGGCTTCTTACTAGAATAAGCACTGAAGCCTGCTGCTTCAGAGCAAAAGGATTTACTAATTAAGCCCTGGATGTTCTGAATGTCCAGCTGGTAGCTCCACTGGCTGTAGAGGGAGCCTGAGTTTATAGCAGAAGTATTTCTATATCTAGAGCTAAACTTTCTGGATACCTTACAGAAATCAAAGTGTATTTCTTTCTGGTTACTTCTTCAGAATAGAGTTTTGTGGTTAGGACCTGGCTGTCTCCAGGTTAAAAGAGCTTAAAAGGGGAAGACTAAGACATTAGTAGTTTCTGATTCCTACCACTTTTATATTCTTATTTCATTGTGTTTTTCTAAGTGTAATGGGATAAATTGCTGGTCTTACAAATTTGTCAGCCTTAACTCTATATTTGCTATCAGACAATTTACTTGCTGAGAGACATCTTCATTTGTTGGCCTCATAAAACAGAAAAAATCATCACATCTTTTGCCAGCACATTTGCTCTCCCTCAGGGCCTTGTGGAGCTCACAGAAGGTTTTTGGCTGCTGGACCACAAGGATTACGAAGTAAGTACATTACTGTTCAGTTGGACGTACGTTACCGTGCAAGGCAAGGCTGTCATTTGTAAAACGATTTTAAGAAATTGCTGCTTAGCTGATAACAGGTACTAAAATACAATAGGCTTTTTTTGTAGTCCTGTTGTGACATCTTCAGCCGTTGGTTATGATTTCTGATTCTGTTCCAATTACTTGGACGGGTAACTGATAAAACTTACTCCCTTTGTTCTGTATGCCTAACAGAATAGTTTTTCTGCAAACACCTAAGAAATCTTATTTACATGTCCTGTGTCAACGATGTCATTATTAGGTCATGCAAGCTCGTTTAACAGAGTTCACTCTTACTTTAAGAAACTTTGGACTATGTGTGTTGCAAGAATGGATGTATATATCTTAGTAAGCCTGGTCTTCAACTTTTACAGAAATCACTTGCCCTGCTGTGTCACCCAGAGACAATGAAAGCAGCACCTGGGGTTAAAACCCAAATAATTAAGTCATTTATCTGTGGAGGAGAGCGTAAAAAAGCTCTGAAATACATCCAGGTAATGAAACCATCAGGGTCTTGCACACAACTTTCTTTTCTAGATGAGAACACTTAGGATGCCAGTCCACAGGTATAATGGTGGGTGGTTTGGGTCATTTTATCTCCTCTTCTAGTTATAGCGTGTTCTACTATTCCACAACTTTCGTTTAACCACTCTCATAAACAGACAGAAACCCGTATCTAACTTCTAATAAGAACCAGATTAAATTGGGTGTTCCGTGAACTTTTGTTATGGATCAGTGAAGCAGTTGTTGTTTTCTGGAACCATAGTTTTCCAGTGAATCAAACTTATAAGGTGGTTTTGGAAGGTGTAGATCCTGCATTTGGAAACTTGTATCCAGCCAGGTGTGCGTAGGTAGCTTTCTCTTGCATGTTTTAATGACCACATCATTTTGTCTAATGCCATTTGCAGCTCTCTGCATACTCAGGCATCTCAGACCTTGGTGTTTCAGGAAAAAACAAGGGAAAGCCTGCTATTTTGTAAGCCATTTGAAATCTGCAGGTTATAACAGGTGTATCAGAATAAGGTCCTGCAGAGCGACACACTTATTTTAACTTAGAGCTGTACGTTTACTTGTCATCCCAGCCTTTCTTTGACCTCGCTAAAAGCACGAGGTGAACGTGGGGTGAGCTGATGGGCAGGTCTGTAGAGTAAGCTTATTCACCAATTAGAAACAGCACAGAGAGTTGTGTGCAATGAGCTTCTTGTAATTAGTAAACTTTTTGCTTCATGCTTTTCATTCATCAGAACGAGGCCAGGAAGTCAATATTTGAACATCACGGCAAAATCCGGCCTAAAGTTCAAAGGAAGCTGGCAGCAGAGAGGGCCAAGCCATACCATTTCCCATCCTAACTGAAGGTAATATTTAGGGGGTGGGATATAATGGACAGCTAACCATCGCTCTGATGGCACAAGGCTGATATTGTTTCCCTTCTTGCTTTACAGTGTCAACATCAAAGGCAAAGTTTGAAATGTTAACGAAAATGTTCCATTTAGAGTAGTTATAGATTGAATAAAAATTGTTGTTGTTTCTCCTACACGTGTGTCTGTCTCTGTGCTTTCTGTGCTTGGCAAGTGTTCCCCAACACTGCCAGTCACGGTCATACTGACAAACGCCGCTCTTGGTGCTGCTAAGGCACTTGTTCTCCAAGGCCTGCCTGCTTCTACCACCTTGGGGAGGGGGTGAAGCGAGAAGGCTGTGGTTGTGAAGCACGTGCTGTAGCGGTTAAGTAGTAACCTAGAGGAAAGAGATTAAAGAAAATTCTAGAACTAGTTCCCAATAAGTCACTCATTTAACTTGACCATGAGTTAAAACTCAATACTCTTCATGGGTGTGCTCACTATAGGAAAGGGTATTAGGATTTTTATCTCAATTTCTCTTCTCTTTCTGCTGCCAACAAGAGCACAGTGAAACTCTTTCAGGATTAGGCTTGTAGAGCCAAGTGAGCTTTATTGGAGTCAGACCCAGGAAAGGTGTTCGTTCATACCGTTGTGTTTTGACTTCAGACTTCAGGCTTGTGAATAACAGAGAACTCAACACCACGTTTGTTGAGGCGATCAATCAGTTTTGTTTTAGAGAAAGCAGCTCCCGGAGCATACACACCACCCCTGTTAATGAAAATCAAAAGTAGTAATCAAATCAGTAGTAGTAGAGTGACAGAGCGACACCATTTTTTGAAGTCAAAGATGGGTTTCCCTGCCTAAGAAAGAAAAAGCCCCTTTGTCCCACAGGAGAGCACAGGAGGAATTTTCTAGGCTGGTAATATTCAGAGGTGCATTTTGTCACCCAGCAAACTCAATAGAAACCATTCCATT
Organism: Phaenicophaeus curvirostris; assembly: GCF_032191515.1. NCBI lineage: Eukaryota > Metazoa > Chordata > Aves > Cuculiformes > Cuculidae > Phaenicophaeus > Phaenicophaeus curvirostris. The sequence continues at coordinate 71,590,534 of NC_091393.1, read as the reverse complement.
AACTGAAAATATAAACTGTGATGTAATTAATACTGCAAAAGGATTATGAAAAACCTGTGACTGCATCACAGAACCATCGAATAACCAGGTTGGAAGAGACTCACCAGATGACTGAGTCCAACCATTCCTATCAAACACTAAACCATGCCCCTCAGGACCTCATCCGTCCCTTAAACACCTCCAGGGAAGGTGACTCAACCAGCTCCCTGGGCAGCCTGTGCCAGTGCCCAATGACCCTTTCTGTGAAAAATTTTTTCCTAATGTCCAGCCTAGACCTCCCCTGGCGGAGCTTGAGGCCGTTCCCTCTTGTCCTGTCCCCTGTCCCTTGGGAGAAGAGGCCAGCTCCCTCCTCTCCACAACCTCCTTTCAGGCAGTTGTAGAGAGCAATGAGGTCTCCCCTCAGCCTCCCCTTCTACAGGCTAAAGGACCCCAGCTCTCTCAGCCGTTCCTCATAAGGCCTCTTCTCCAGCCCCTTCACCAGCTTCGTTGCTCTTCTCTGGACTCGCTCCAGAGCCTCAACATCCTTCTTGTGGTGAGGGGCCCAGAACTGAACACAGGATTCGAGGAGTGGTCTCACCAGTGCCAAGTACAGAGGGAGAAGAACCTCCCTGGACCTGCTGGTCACGCCGTTTCTGATACAAGCCAAGATGCCATTGGCCTTCTTGGCCACCTGGGCACATGGCTGGCTCATGTTCAGTCGCTGTCAACCAAACATCCTTTCAAACTGAAAGGCAAATGACGACTTTAAAGGAGGTGGCTTTAAATCAGAGCGTGGGGAACTATCTTCCTTGCACAGCCATGTGGGTGAGGTAACACAGAAACCCACGGGGTTAGGAGATTTGTATTTTCAAAGAGAAAGATATACACGCAGTGACTTTAAGGGTGATCAAGCTGCTCTGCATGGGCAATTACTTACTTTTTAGGCAGACAAGCCGTGTCTTCCAGGAGAGATACAGCTGCTTGAACCATTGCAATTGGTGTAGCAACATAGCCAGGCTCTGAAACACAAAAACAAAAACCAACCCAAAACACACCAATCAAACTATGTACAGTGTGTTGAAATGCAGAAGGTAATCTTGCTCTTAGCAACAGCACACTGAGGAACACCATCTTAGGCAATGAAATAGCCAACAGCTTTCCCCATTTAAGAACAGCTTTTTTACCTGGTAATTACTCCAAGTAGCTGGCAAGCTCCTTAGGGTCTAATCTGGACAAATACTGCTTCAAATACAGGCCTACAACCACACAGTGACAGAGGGCTCTCAGTTACAGCAAGAACTTCCCCCTTCCTGTGCTTAAATTCACACTTTTGCTGTGAGACTGTTGCGCTCAGCTACACCTCTAGTTATTGAAAGAAGCTGTGCTTCATTAACAGCTTTCTGAACAAACATTCTTGTTGCATCCAAACTTTACTTCAGGACTCCCCTCCCCTCAAAGGAATTGATGTTATAGCCAGAAACCATACCGGGCCAGAACTAAGTTCACTCATAAGGGACAGGAAATAAACACGTAGTAAGTCCAGGCTGCAACAACTGAAAACTACCCTTAAAGACCTTGCCCTTTAACTGCTACTCTGCAAAAATAAAAATTGGACGAGGAAAGTCATAAGGAAAGAGAAGGACCAGAAGCCAAATGAATTGGCTATTTCAAAAAACAAGTCACAGCAGAAAGGCTGTTGGCTTTGTCCATGTTGCAAGGGCTCCTTGAGGGCAAAAAAAAATAGCAGTGGAATCATAAACCTATTTGAGAGTAGGGAATGTGAAACCAAAGCAGTTAGCTACTACTAAGATACGTACCTGGTCCTTTGACTTCGGTGCAGATCTTTACATTCGGTTTGCCATTCTGGGGATCTTGTCCCTCACTGTAACCCTCGCCAAAAAAAGTCATTGTAAAAGAGGTTCCATCCATCTGTCGTGGACAAGCGTGGTCACCAAAACAGTAACTCTCTTATATCAGGCAAGCATCACGAGGAAATATAAGCATCTATCATATTATAAGCATCTATTATATTATCATTATAACACTATGATTCATCTATACATGAGAAGAGTTATTCTAAGTTATTGCTTCAAAGGTACAACCTACATTTTTAATCACTTCCTCTTTGTTGGAACTGTTACTGTTCTAAAGTTCATTTATTCTCTCGGTGCTTTCAGTCCTGGGTTTTTGCTACTCAGTCTCCCCCTGTCATCACCTTTGAGAGATCGAGCGCTGTGAGCCCCCATCTAAATACATCAGACCTAGCAACATGATCCATTTTTTCTCATGAGTTCCACATACTGTGATGCCTAATAGCAGAAGGCATGATTATTTAAATATTCAAAACTATCTGAACAAGCACACACAATGCGCATTTAGAAATTACTTCTTTGAGACTAAGCAGTTGACTCCACATTCAATCATTACCATAACAAATTTATTCAATAATTGTGATAAAAAACAGTCAGTTACCTGTTTCTGGGTTGGTCCTTTCTTCGTGAAGCGTCCAGCAGAGAAAAATTCTGGGTACTATATAATAAGGGAGGTGGGGAGGAGAGAAAAAAAAAAAAAAAAGACCAACAGTAAACCAGAGGGGAAAAAAAAAATCTCCAAACACTTAATTCTTTTGTGTTTTGAACGCTTACTTTTGTCAGAAGTTTTCTTCCAAAGCTGAACTTCACAAGAAGAAGAAATAAAATGCCAGCAAACATCAGCTTGATAACAGAGCCAAGACCACCTACGTTCGCGTAAGCACCATACTGCACCTGGGGCAAAACCACATTTTCAGTGACAGAATTTACATTCTAATTTTTGCATTGGTTCATTTGGAAAAACAAATCTACCCTGAAATTATTTGATACAACAGACAGCTGTTGAAATACGGCCTTAAACAATCATCTTCACTCCACACAACTCTTTGAATAATGCTTCACATTATGAGAAGACAACATAACTACAGAATGGTGAGGGAGCAAGCATGGTAAATAAAAGTGGGAAACTTTAAACTAAGATGCATTTCGGTATCCAATTTCAGGCTTCTTTTGTGAGATCTTCCTTTCCTCCTCTGCCTGCTGTAATTTAATAGAACCTGAGACCTTACTTCAGAAATCTGGAACAGCAATGCCAACCCTGTCTCATTAGTATTTTCCGAGTTCATTTTTAGAGCACTATCTCATCTTCATCTCTTAACTGATGTCTGTGACTGCACAGCTGTTTTACAGACTGTAGGAGCTGATCTCCTCTCAGGAAACCATGGAAAACAACAAAGAATTTTTCCACCACCACCACTTCACACTGCATTTACTCTGCACACCAATGACTTAAGCTTCAAAGAAGTCTCCCGATACAAATGAGCAGCACACAAAACTTTCATCAAACTGTTTACTATACTATACTGATCTGACTATAGTTACCCAGACTATAGTTGTAATGTTTTTAGAAGCTCTGTTGATACAAGAAAAAAAGCCTCTGCACAGGAACAGAGTTTCATGTCTGTATCATTCCCAAAAATAATGAAGGCTACCTTTCAAACCTTTCTGTGGCTCAAGGCTTCCACTCCCTGCAAACACACACTCAGAAAAGAGACAGTATGAGCAACCTACAAGACAGTCTTGTAACTATTATGGCAGCAGCAATATGCAAGCTCCTCAGGCAGAATTATCAAGCAGTACAAAACAGGCCTGTGCACCCAGAAGAACCTGGACCTCATCAGGCCAAGCAACTTCCACAAATGATCAACAGAACAAGCCTCCTTGTTTACCGATGCAAAAGCACATCACAGTTCATTACCATTTACCTAACTACAGAAACCCTACTATGCAGATCCGCACTGAAAGTGGTCATTACATAAAGGAAAGATTAATGGAAAATTGTAATAAAGACATAGAATACTGAGAACAGTAACTTACAGGTGTTTCCTGCAGCTCTGTGTGCAAATAACGCTGAGACCGTTTTACAACAGAAACATCAGATCCCATGAATGGAATGGAGTACTCTTTGAACTCCCGACTGTAAAACACATATCCTCTGCAAATGGAAGGAAAAGTACCAATGTTCACACAAACTGAAAGAAACTCATCATAATGGCCCTACCAATACTGGCATTTTCTCAAGCATTTTTAAGACAATATCTCTTTTCATTTAAAGCAAACTATTCCAAATTTATCTCTGGCTCAACTCAAAATTCTGCGCACTATAGCAAAGATTAATTTGATTGTCAAAATAATATTTTTCTCTTATGTCTTTTTTCCATTCTACTGATTGCTTCAGAAATAAAACTCAAAAGTTCGCCACATCAATAAAAGTCTTTTTCTAAAAGTTAACTTTGAGACCAGTAAATGCTGAGAGGTGTTCTTTTTTCAGTAACAAATTAGTAAAACCGAAGTTAACTTCAATCCTACTAGACGAGCATCTATGTGTTCATATTATACAAAAGTCCAAAACACATCTTTTTAGTATTTAATAAAATGCTAGCAATCTATATCAAAAAAATAATGGAACTGCTAGAAGACAGGACATTTCACATCTTATGCTTCTTATACCTTCTTTTAAGTTTTGCACCAACGACTGGAACAGGGGCATATCCTATCTTTTTTCGAAGCGTCCTAAGGTTGTCTTGATCAGCAAGGCCATAAACAGCTGACTTCCAGGTCCCATCATGTATACAAGAGCCCTGGTGACACACCATGAAACAGTAACTAATTTACTATCTAAAGATTTCATGTATTATTTTAGTAATAACCTTAGAATTACAACATATATTACACATTATTACAGATATTACATATACATATTACAATTACACACATTAGAGTATATTCAAATGTGGTGGGTTGACCTTGGCTGAATGCCAGGTGCTCACCAAGCTGCTCTATCACCCCCACTCCTCAGCAGGACAGGAGGGAGAGAAAATAAGATGGGGAAAAACCCAAACCTAATAGGTCAAGATAAAGGTGGCTTAGTACAGGAAAAGTAAAGGTCACAAGCAGAAGAAAAGTAAAACAGAAGATTTACCCTCCACTTCCGATCATCAGGTGTTCTCAAACCATTTCCCAGGAAGCAGGGCTTCAGTATGCATTGCAGTACCTCTGGAGACAAGTTCAGCACTAACAAATGCCCCCCTCCCTGTCCTCTTTCCTCTCAGCTTTTATTGCTGAACAGGCATCATATAATATGGAATATCCCTTTGCTCAGTTTGGGTCAGCTGTCCTGGCTATGTCCCTTGCTAGGATTTTGCCAACCCCTAGCCTTCTGGGTGAAGGGCCAGAAGGTTGGAGAGACCTCCTGGATGCTGTGCGAGCACTGCTCAGCAGTAGCCAAAACCCTGGTGCATTACTAACATCTTTCTACCTACGAATACGAAGCACAGCACTGTGAGGGTTGCTGTGGGGAAAATTAACTCTGTCTCAGCCAGAACCAGTACAATCTTCACCCCTTACTCCATACAATTTGCCTCGTGCTTAAGTCCCATGTAATTTAATACGCGCGCGCGTGTGTGTGTGTGTGTGTGTATTTATACACATGTATTTCCTCAAACTATCCCATTCTATTTAATTCTCAGTACCGAAATCCCTTCTTATCAACACTTATACTACCTAGTTAAACTACCTTTACACCAAACATACAGATCTATACATTCTCATTAATTACTATTCCCTGTCCTTTAACAGATGGGTATTACTCTCTCATTCCATGGGCTTCCTCTACTCCTCCAGACGTTCATAAGAAGAGGCTATGACTTTGGCCCCATCTGCCAGGACTGGTGTTCAGAACAAAAGAAGCAATTTGTTTGACTGTTAAGTACCAACACCGGCTCAGTTTGGGTCCTTGTTGCAGTATTTTAAAAATTACCTTAGACCTAATTACCTATATTACATATTATGACACACATGTATTGCGATTACATTCATCCAAGTATATTGAAACACCCACACTCCCTCACAAAATAAAAAAAAAACAAACCACAAAAAAACTCCAAAACACAAACCAGCCAAAGACTAGAATTACTGGCAACACACCATGTAGCTGTTACAGTTTACCTCTGTACAAATCTTTCCCAGATTTCTGCAATAACGAAGTATTTATTGAAACAGCTTAACACAACAAATTTTAGGTAGACATCCTATGCAAATGAACCTGACAAAAGAGTGTTTTCTTGGGATACTTTTACAAGCTCCTAAAGAATAAAGTTCTTAGACTCACCATCAAAATGCTGCTAGCTTGTTCCTTGGTCTGAATTAATGTAACAACAGTTATTCTAATGGGCTATAGTGATGTTATTAAAGATACCTCTCAGTTTCCAAGGAGGTATAAACCAACTAACCTCAGGCCCAGATTTCACCGTCAGGAAACTTTCAACAGCAGTCAAAGTACCTTCAAGGGAGAAGGAAACATTACTTGGCATGTATACTCATTACTTCACAAAGCCTGAATACACTCTGGCAGACTCAAAAAGCAGGCTGCTGACATTATTAGTTGAAAAGGCACAATCATATTTTTATCTCAAAGTAAATAAACTAAGATTAAGTTCCACAGCTGTTTTAGTTAGTGGGTATCAAATTTCTTAGGTAATGTGCTTCAGTAAGGGTCACTAATATTATCTTTACTCGTTACATTTTTCATTTGCCTTATCTAGTTAATGGGATAATGTAAATAATCAATGAAAACAAAGGAAAATAATATTAAGAGCCATATTTAGTTTTCCTCAGTTTCAAAATAATGGACGTTGTAGGCTATGAAAACTGGTATGAAGTAAGAGATTTTAGTAGACCTTAGCAAGGTATATTAAAACATTTAATTCTAGCATAGCTTGTATTTCGCAAAGAATGCTTAGCTGTGATTAACAGCAAACCAAAGCAACAACTCCAAATTCAACTTTGTTTTGCTTTGCTCAGTTCCTTCTGAGATTGTAAAACTGTACTTGTACAGACAAACTTCAATACGGCAAGCAACTGGATGGACAGGTGATAATAACATGAAGTCAAAATAGGAAGAGATAGAGACATCTTTATTCAAAAGAAGTATCAGATATTAAATCATAAGCCCACAAACAACCAGATACTCATTTCCATGCCTCTCCTCTCTTTCCAGCAGGTTCAGACTGAGTTTTTTCAAACTGAAAACCGACTATACACTCTAATGCAAAGCACTTAAGAGAAGTTTTAATACTACATAAAAGCAAAACATTTGTATGCTTCTACAGACCCTTCTAACTGCAAGTCAGACCTGGTCACCAAAGTGTCCTCAATTTGAGATTAGGATCAAGTACTATTTGTACGGAATTAAATCATTTCACTTCTTTCCTGAAATATATCCATCCTCTTTCAGTTATTGTCTAGCTGCTCTTAAAGAATAAGGCATTTTCTGCTCATACTCATAAAACAGCTTCTCACTGCTTAAGGCAGGAAAACAAAACTTACAAAACCTGATTACCCACTAATTTGCAATCACTTTCCCACAGCCTTCCTTCTCCCCACTGCCTTTCCCTACAAGATTCTCAACGCATGAGGCAGCGTGCTGAGGCTTGCCTGGGATGACAAGCTGGCTGAACATACTCTGCTGACAGCTGAAGGGTTTGTTCCCTCAGTGAGCAACATAACCTTGAATCCCTCCTCTACCTAATGACCATTTTCCTCCAATCTAAGGGGTTTACTTGTAAATTTTTTTCTGCCAGATTTGGTTGAAACTGATCGGCTGGCAAAGGCAGGCAAAAGGAGAGACTCCAAGAGTTTCCACATAAGCACTGCTGCTTTAGAAAGCCCGATGAAAGCATAATCTCCATGTCTTTTCCAGCATAAGGTCACACTGAAATAAGTTACCTTTCAAGTTGTCTCTGGTGTATAGTACTCCCATATCAGCCGGTATAGAGTCAAAGCCACAGCTTCCAATGATATACACCCCCTTTTCTGCAGCTTTTTCATTGTATTTCAGGTACATTCCTTCCAGAAACTAAAACATAGTCAGAACAAGTATTTTAATCAGAACTCTGTATTTGGCCATACCCAATAGTAGCCATCAACATTGTACTGTCCCATCATAGCACCCAACATACTTCAAATCCTGTATAAGCATTTTTAAGACAGACTTGTATTATTCTTGTGTTATGGTATGCAACTGTCACAGCAAAGCAAAACAATGTGATCACACATAAATCCTATGTAGAACATCAACAAGACTTGAAGCACAATTCAAAAATCTGTGATTTCCAAACAAAACCTGACTCTTGTTTAACTGTAAGAAAACTCTACACCTACACATTAATGTACTTTAAATTAAATTAAAATTTCATTTCAGGAGGCAGAATTTATCCTTGAGTTCAAAAAGATTATCAGAAACATGAAACACACTAAACAAATACTCCTTTAACCGATGTCTGAAATAAGATAGCATTTTTCTGCTGTCACCTACCTGGGGTTCTCCACTGATGTCAATGCAGCTTGCACCATTTTCAACACAAGCTTCTACCACAGGCTCTCCAAAGAACCGATACTACAGAAGGGAAGAACATCACACATAACAAAACAAAACCAAACCCACACACCAAAACTCTCCCAACGTTCTTCATCTAACATATGTATCTACAATAAAAGTAAGCATTTGCTGACTATTCATCATGCTAAGAGGGGCAAAAATGGAAAAAATACTTGCATTTTTTGGGTGGAGGGGGGTTGGAGAAAAGGAACAGCATCACAAACTTCATCACTGATAACACTTTGCTAGACTAAACCACTGTATTTCTCTCATTGGACAAGATCACCAAGGCCAATTTAATGCATCTAATTCAGTTTATGCTCTTTGCACTCACATTATCTACCTAAATACTCTTAATTTCAAAGATGCCATTGTGATCAGACTTCCAGCTCCTGTACTTTGACCCCCTCTGCACACGTGGGAAATACTGCTGCTGAAAGTCTGGAAGGGGCCAACAACATAGAACAGTGAGCCTGTGGGGTTACTTTCCAGCTCTGTTTTCAACCCTGGCACCACTTAAAGCATTTTGGCCAAAGCCAAAACTCCTCCCGGTTTCACAGTCAGTTTCCTACACCGCCCATGAAAGCCTGAAAAATCCCTATTGTGTTTCCGTGGGAACTGTCAGTGAGGCTGCACACTGAATACCGTGTTCAGTTTCAGGCCCCTTGCTAAACGAAGCGCTGGAGCATGTCCAGAGGAGGGCAGCGAAGCTGGTGAAGGGGCTGAAGCACAAACCTTATGAGAAGTGGCTGAAGGAACTGTGGTTGTTTAGCCTGGAGAAAAGGACATTGAGGGGAGACCTTATCACTGTCTACAACTTCCTGAAAGGAGGTTGTAGAGAGGTGGGTGCTGATCTTTTCACCTAAGTAACAAGCAATAGGATGAGAGGAAATTGCCTCAAGTTGTGCCAGGACAGGCTCAGATTAGGCCTTAGGAAAAATATCCTCACCAAAGGGGTTAATCGGGCACTGGCAGAGGCTGCCCGGGAAGGTGTTTCTGTCACCATCCCTGAAGGAATTTAAAAGATGGTAAATGAGGTGCTCAGGGATAGGGTTTAGCAGTGAACAGGTACAGCTGGACTCGATGGTCTCAAAGGTCTTTTCCAATCAAGCGATTCTATGAATCGCAGCTGGTGGTACCAGGGAGTCCCTGTGGCGATGACCGCACTCGGTCAGCACTTTGGGAACCGTTCCAAAGCCCTGCCCTTGACACTGGGTAGCTCTGGGCACTGCAGGGCAGGTCTCCCCCACTCCCAGGAACCCGGCACAGTCCCGCACTCACCGGGCCCACGCAGTTGAGCACCAGCCGGGTCTGCCTCGCCATGGCAGCCAGAGATCCCGCATCGCTCACATCGCAGAGCAGCACGGCCACCTCTGCCGCCAGCGCCGCCTTCCCTGTAAACCGGACACCACTGTCAAACCCTGGGCATCCCCCTCTTCCTTCCTGCTTCTCCCCTTCCTCCTCTTTCTCTCCTTCCTCCCCACTTCTCCCCTTCCTCCTTTACTTCCCTTCCTCCTTTACTTCCCTTCCTCCCGGACTCTCTCCTACCTCCTCTACTCCCCCTAGTCCCCATCCTCCCCTTTCTCCTCTTCCTCTCCTTCCTCCTCCCCCTACTCCCCATCCTCCCATTTCTCCCCATCATCCCCTTTCTCCCTTTCCTCCCTTTCCTCCTCTTCCTCGCCTTCCTTCCCTCTTCTTCCTCGCCTTCCTTCCCTTTCTCCCTTCCCTCCTCTTCCTCCTCTTCCTTTCTCTTCTTCCCCTTTCCTCCTCTTCCTCCTTTTCCTTCCTCTTCCTCCCCTTTCCTCTCCTTTCTCCTCTCCCTCCCCTTCCTCCCCCTCCCCGCATCCCCCCCGTACCCAGCCTCTCCGCCGCCCGCTCCAGCACCGCCCGCAGCTTCTCCCGGCTGCGCCCGGCCACGGCCCAGCGCCCGCGCAGGTCCCCGCCGGCCGCGGCCCGCGCCACCTCCTCCACCACGAACTGCCCCGTGAAGCCCGAGGCGCCGAACACCACCAGCTCATAAGGCCGAACGGGAGCCGGCCCGGGCCCGCCACCGGCCGCCATCGCCGCCAGCACCACCCGCCGCCGCACTGACACCCGCGGCACGGCGCGGCCACGCCCCCTCCCCGCAGGCCACGCCCCTCCTCACAGGCCACACACCCTCCCACAGACCACGCCCCTCCTCACAGGCCACGCCCCCTCCCCACAGACCACGCCCCCTTCGCTTAGACCACGCCTCCTTCAGGCAACCGCCGTTCCCTGCTCAGGCACCGCCCCGTGCCAGACCACGCCCCCACCGCACAAACCACGCCCACTCCCTGCTCAGGCCACGCCCCCTCCCATCCCTTCGGCCTCAGCCGAGGGAGGAGTAACCTTTGCTCGCATCGCAGCAGCTAGGAAAGAGGGAGAGGCGCTATCTCCCAGGGGATTTTGCGAAGGTCAAGGTCCCGCTGGTGTGTAAGGGCAGCCCTCAGTATCGGTGCGGGCTGGGGGATGAAGGGAGTGAGAGCAGCCCCGCGGGGAAAGACCTGGGGGCCCTGGTGGAGCAGGAGCTGGATGTGAGCCCGCAATGTGCGCCTGCAGCCCAGAAGGCCAGTCGTGTCCTGGGCTGCAGCAAAAGCATGGCCAGCAGGTCAAGGGAGCTGATTCTGCCCCCTATTCCTCTCTTGTGAGACCTCATCTGGTCCAGTTCTGGAATTCTCGACATAGGAAGGATACGGAACTGTTGGAGCAGGTCCAGATGAGGGTCCACCAAAATGATCAGAGGGCTGGAGCACCTCCCATATGAGGACAGGCTGCAAGAGCTGGGGTCATTCAGCTTGGAGATGAGAAGGCTCCAAGGAGACCTTATTGCAGCCTTTCAATATCTGAAGGGGGCTTATAAGAAGGTTATATATAAATGGCTTTAAATTGGAGGGGGGAAGTTTTCAACTAGGCATTAGGGAGTCTTCATTATGAGAGTGCTGAGATCCTGGAACAGATTGCCCAGGGAAGCTGTGGATGCCCCATGACTTCTAAGGTCCCTTCCAACCAAACCATTCTATGCTTATGTAAGAAAGATTAGAAAAAACATCTCAGCAGGACCTGTAGCAATAGAAAAAGGGGTAATGGTTTTAAACCGAAAGAGGAGAGATTTAGACTAGATAGTAAGAAGATTTTTTTCTCACTGAGAATGGTGAGGCACTAGAACAGGTTGCTTAGACAGGTGGTGGGTGCCCCATCCTTGGAAATATTCAAGGTCAGGTTGGATGGGACTCTGAGCAACCTGGTCTGGTTGAAGATGGCCCTGCTCAATGCAGGGGGGGTTGGACTAGATGACGTTCATAGCCCCTTCCAATCCAAACCATTCTATGATTCTTTGACTTTTAACATAGAGTGAACAGATAAAATTGTAGCAGGGTACAGCCAAGAGGTTTTGGAGCCCAGCAGTTTAAGCAACAAGGTTGCAGAGAGAGGCCGTCACTATTGGTCCCACCATAAATGTTCTCTATCCTGATGAGCAAAGCTCAATACCATCAATTATCACCACGAGCATGTCAACACAGGTAATGTAATATAGATGAACTGAGAACTGTTGCGAATCAAAGAGAAAGCCTTAATTGCCTAGGAGTAAAATGAAATATGTTTCCCCCAACACTATAGCGAACATTTATGTTTCGCTCAACAACAACAGCAGAACAAGGCAAAATTTGAAGTCCCTTTTGAGGTGCAGAGAAGCAGGCTGCAAAGCCACTACAGCAAGGAGCATTTGTGACTGCACAGTGTGGTGATGTACAGTTATGGTTTCTGTACTTTTCATGGCCAGGCTGCTCACCTGGATTCCAGAGACTTGTAGCGGGTCATGCAGGAAGGAACTTCCTGATTCCCACTTGCTGGCCCTTTCTCCCAGGAAGTGTCTGCCATATCTAGGCTGTTCCTGACAGACACCTGCCTAACCTGTTTTAAACCTTTACTGATGGGTGCTTTCCCATTGCTCCCCAGGCAATCTCCTCCTGCAATTTTTATAGGTATGGCTGGAGACAATAAGCTAGATCCTTTAGTTTGAGCCCCATACTATTTCTGCTGTTTCTAGAGGGTATTGGTAAAAGATTTAATCCCTGAAGAGGATATAAAAGGATGATGCAAAGCTGGAAATGCCCATGTGTCTCCTCAGTCCTCCCTAGATTAAAAAACACTAATTCTTTTGATCTTTGTCACAGGCCACTTCATACATACATTTTTCCTATTCTCCCCTGAACTCTCTCCAGCTAGTTTACATTTTTCTTGAAATCTAGTGTCCACTGCTACGCCCCCATTCACATTGTCAGTGCTAAATCGTTTGAGAAAGTCATATGATGTACCAGAATTTACCTCTGTTTCTACATGCCCCAAACGTTTGCCTTCTTGTTTGGCAAGTGTAACATTGTTGCTGCACCTGCAGCTCAGGCATTGTTCCAACTCAGAGGCTTTTTCAAATCACTGCTGCCTAGCCAGTCTCTCCCCATCTCAGATTTGTACTGAAGATTAATATGTTTTCTGAATACATTCTAAACATCTCATCATCGAGGCAGCAGGAGATCCTCAGCTCTAAGCATCAGCATCAACTCCTTGAGCAGAGCTGATGCAGTTGTTTGCAGGCCTACGCTATCAGCTGCATCAGTGAACAATTCAGTCTAACAAAAAACAAAGAGTGGGGGAGGGAAGGACAAAGACGGGTTTTGTGTTCTTTTTAATGTGGATAATTGCATTGATCTGATTTACAGAGCAACCCTGCAAAACCAGTCTCTTATATTTGATGTTACTGATCATCTTATTAGTCAAGCTGGTCTGTTACTACCTTCCTGTCCTTCCTACACACTGGGATGATTTCCAGCTGTGCTTGTAATACTGTTGAACTCCTCTGAGCTACTTTCCTCTTACCCTCAATTTTTCTCTTCTGCCACCAATTCTGAAAGTAAGGTCTGTTTTGAGGCTTCTGACTTTGGTCTTCAGCTCTCCCTTCTTCTTTGCAAAGGCTTTGAAAAAATGTCGCAATAATAAGCAATAGATATTTTTCCCTCAGTTTAAATTTAACAAAAATCATTATTTCTTCAGACTTTGCATTAACATTTAAAATTGTTTGGTGACAGGAGACTGTAAGGAGCCTGCAGATTGCAGAGGGATTCTGACATAGCTTGCTGTGATCCTCAGCCTGCTTGCTTCATCCCTTTGCACCAGAAGCTTGCTTCTCTTGCTTTCTCTCCCTCTTCCATATTATCCCCTTCTCATGTCTAGTCCCCTGTAACTCCCAGAAACTAAGGTAATTTATAAACCTATGACTCTGACTCAACCATTTGTAAAGAACTGGGATTGCACAAGCTTCTGGGCTGCATGTATTTGATAAGACCTCCGTTGTGATGTTACGCAGTGGCTTGGCAAGCACAAGCTTGCATGCAGTGCTGAGAACCCTGCCTTCTCTCAGTGACTGAAACTTTATGCAAAATTTGGCAGGCCTACCCTGTTCATCTGTCCACAACTCTCAAGATTTCATCTACACTTTCAATGTCATCTATATTTCTTTAAAATACACCTGCTGAAACAAGATAATTCATGTAAGTTGCAGCTTACGCATACAGGAAATCAGGCTTTCAGAGCTGCAGAAGGACACCTGAAAACCAGCTAGAGGGGCATCAAATCATGAGACAAACCTGGGGATTTTTTCCTTACATAAAATATCATTATGGTAGCTCCAACTCATTTTTTAAAGAGTTCTGTTTCCAGATCTCTCCTGTTTCCTTCTAGCTCATTGAGTTTGAAAAAAAAAAAGAACAATAAGCAAAGTCTCTAAGCCAGTTTACATTCCTGCCTGTGAAAATAACAAGTAGATGGGTAAGTTTCAAAATAGCAAACATTAAGGCTATGTCAAGGCTCTGATTTTAAATGGAAGTTTTACTGCAGGCTTGACTAAAGGCAAAGGTTAACCTGTCTCCCTAGTTAGTGTTGCCAATGCAGGATTGCAAAAATTGTTCTGTGGGAAAGCACTAGGATGATTTACAGTTTTTCGTTGTCCAATAGGAAGACAAGAAATGCCAGATCTGCTGCAAGTTCAGTTCTGCAAAAGGAGATTCACACCTGAATCAGCTTTAGAAGCTCACAAAAAAACCCCCCAAACTAACCATATATATATTGCTGTTTCTTTTGAAATCTTGGGTTTTGGATTTGATGGTGCCTGTTTTTTTTTCCATATATATCTGTTTACGGATACTTAAAGACTACAGTATTTCATTTAAAGCCTTGTTTAGCCAGATTGCCTCAGTCTAAAATACCTTCAATTATTAGAGGTCCCTGCCAATTTCTTTGGGACAGAGAAGCACACAAGTGCATGCGTGCTTGCATGCACAAGCCATATCTTTTCAAATTCCTTAGATATAAAAAGGGGCAGGCCTCCTTTTGCTAGCTTCTCCTGTTCCACCTGGAGCCTCTGGCAGGAGCTGAAGAACCTGTATAAGCATTTCTAAGAGCACTTGTATGTCCCTTAATTTGATACAGCAGGTGTTCTGATGAAATCCTTCCAATCAATATTTATATATTTCCTGGACACCAGTCTTTGTGGTAAAAATTTTTATACTCATTCATAACTTTAAGGTACTTTTTATTTATTGAAGTGGAAATGAAGATGTTGTTCCATGACTACTTTTTAATTAAAATAATAATAATAATGTAGCATAAAGAGTGCAGTATTCTGTTAATTGCATAATGCTGTATGAAGGCAATTTTTTTAAGCACAGCATGATAATTGTCTTGTACCCCAAAGGGTGCAATAAGATTGCTAGCTTGCATCATTGCAGAAGTTACTAAAGAACACAAGAAAATAAGAGCATAAGAGTAGGCAGCAGTGTTGGGAAATAAGGTTGATTAACAATACATGGGTATTTCACTGCAGGATATGAAGAATTGTGTGGGTGTGTGTATATAAGGGATAAAAAAAGGCAGGCATCTATGTAACTGCGCATCTATGTAACTGCTACAGTTACTCAGTAGTGTAAGACTGCGCGAACAGATGTTTCTGGAATGCTTCTTAGTGCCATGGTGGATCTTATCTTTATGCAGAATGTTATTTTATAATCAAGAGGCAATAGGCTCCAAAAAGACACCCCATGCAGAACTTAAGAATTTGTAATAAGCCAATCCATTTAGACTAGGACAAAAGAAAGAGTAGCCTGCAATTAAAAACTGCAGAGAATCCAGCACAGTTGCTTGCCACATGTGACAGTTCAGTAATGCTTCATTTTTTAAAAATGTTTTGAAATAAAATATAACCTAACACTTAAAAAAAAATCATAGAATCATTTAGGGTGGAAAGTACCCTTAAGATGACTGAGTCCAGCCGTTAACCTAGCACTGCCAAGTCTACCACTAAACCATGTCCCTAAGCACCACTTCTATGCATCTTTTAGATACCTCCAGGGATGGTGACTCAGTCACTTCCCTGGGCAGCCTGTTCCAATGCTTGATAGCTCTTTTGGTGAAATAATTTTTCCTAATATCCAATCTAAACCTCCCCTGGGGCAACTTGAGACTGTTCCCTCTTGTACTATCACTTGCTGCTTGGGAGAAGAGACCAACACATGCCTCACTACGACCTCCTTAAAGGCAGTTGTAGAGAGGACTAAGGTCTCCCCTCAGCCTCTTTTTCTCCAAACAACTCCAGTTCCCTCAGCCACTCCTCGTAAGACTTGTGCTCCATATCCCTCTCCAGCTTCATTGCCCTTCTCTGGACACACTCCAGTACCTAAATGACTTCCTTGTAGTGAAGGATCCAAAATTGAACACAGTATTCAAGATGCAGCCTCACCAGCTCTGCCCTACCTTACAGGTCAGTAGTCATTTTGATAATGACAAATAAGGATTTGAAACTTTCTCCCATAGTTGCAGAGTAATAATTTAAAGGCAGCTAAGGAATTAAAAGTGAAAGGATACAGAAAATGCAAACTAATCTATACTGGAGAAGTTAAAACCTGGAATACAGATACGCTAAAAAGAAACCAGGGATAAATGTTTTGCCCAGTGAGTGGCAAACGTAGGATATATTAGTAATGCAGAAGAATCAGATTGCATAGAAGGAAATAAAAATGTGTCTCCATTTGAAAGTCTCATTTAAAACAGTGTGTTCTGGTTCAGCCACTTCACTACAAGGAATAGACTGACAAATTGCAGACAGTTTCAAGAAATCATCCAGGAAAAAATGAATTATCCAGGAGCAGGAATGGAGATACCTTCCAGGAAAAATCCAAAGTTCAAGATATATATTATTAAACTAAAGAATAGCTACAGAGTCATAAGGTTTTGAAAATATCTGAGGATGTAACTTCTAGGGATGGAGGGTGAAGGACTTGGAATACAAAAAGAGGTGCACACCTGAGTAAACATGACTGACAGAGTGACCAGCACAACCCATTCCTTACAACAAGGGAGGTGTCAATAGGAGAATGAGACCTGTGTTTTTCTGAGTGCAAATGTACACACTTTAAACTGAGCATGTAAGTAGGTGGAATAAGCATCAGTTACATTGTGAATATAACAGTCTAATAGCTCTTAAAAGATCCTTTTTCTCTTATTTAAGCAAGGTCATTAGACAGGGAAAATATCTACATACTCTTAATTATCAAAAAATGCTTGCAGGCAAACCCATACAGTTCCTCAATGTTATTCTCTGTATTCTACCAACTTTAGCCACCTACAGAATGCCTTGGGGGGCCAGCCAAGGCATGACCCCACACCAAGATGCCTCTGCTCAGTGCATTTGAATGTTCTGTCAGTGTTCACGCAAATTATCCACAAGTACTTTTCTTCTTTCAGATTGTATACTGTCTGTTCACACACAAGGAAGGGCTGGGCTCTCAGATTGTCCAGTTTTACACACTGACAAACCCATAACCACTCATTTTTATCACATTTAAAAATCACGCCCAAACTACACAGATATAACTGTTATCAAAACCCTTTTGAGTTGATAATATAGTTCATCTTTTGACCTTTCATTTTTTCAGTACTATCTTGTAGAGATCCTCTGTGAGGCCATCTATCTGCTGCACAGCTTTCCTTTGCAGTAAGGGTTAGAAAGCATGGTCCTTCACAAAACTCTGACCTTCATTCTGGAAACTATAGCAGCTCAGTGCAGAACATGCCTCCTGCCCCACATTCTGCAAGCAGAACATGTAGTTATTCTTTCTGATCC
The DNA here is from genome assembly GCF_032191515.1 of Phaenicophaeus curvirostris. NCBI lineage: Eukaryota > Metazoa > Chordata > Aves > Cuculiformes > Cuculidae > Phaenicophaeus > Phaenicophaeus curvirostris. The sequence goes on along the minus strand of NC_091393.1, from coordinate 71,572,893 downwards.
TATATCGGTTTTAAAATCTTCCCACTATCCTAATTTCCATGGAAGCCACCATTTCTCACTAATACTGCATCCTCATGAACTGTCAGAGACCGAAGGGAAGGGAATTCCTGATAAGAGGAGAAGAAATGGTGCAGTGGTGGAGCTGTTTTCTCTCTTGCCTCTTGTGAAAGTAAGTGGGAGAAGAGAGCACACCATTTAGCTCTTGCAGCTGCTCTTGCTCTATGCAGATGTTTTGTACAAGAAAATTGCTGCAGACTTTTGAGGGTGAGAGCAGAATGCCACATGTCCTGCGCTGTCAGCCACCATATGCTGCAGAGGTATTTTTATGCTGAAATATTGGTGAGAAGCAGCACTTCAAAGCTGCTTCTATGTCTCTCATGTAGCTACTATTCAAGAACCCCTAACTGAGCTTCCCACAGGACAGCTGCAATTGAATTTAAATCTGTCTGTAAAGTGGACAAAGGCAAGATGTCTTCCATCTTCCTCATAGGAAGGATCCTAACAGGTCTCTAGTTTCTGTGATGTTGGAATGGAGCATATTTTCCAAAATCTATTGCTCACAAATACATCTTATCAAGGAAGTTTTCTGATAACTGCCACAAGAATGGTCAACTATGTTCTGAAAGCAGAAGTTCAGCTTTCAGGCAACTGCCTTGCCTCAGGACTGAGTATAGAGTTGAGCAGTCAGCACATGTAGAATTCACTGTGAGGATGGAAAGAACAAAAACAGCAAATGCAGTGCAGAGACAGCAAATTCCACACATTTTATGGAGCTGGCCTGCTCAGCAGTGTGCAGGGCCAGTAACTGAGCTTTGAGAAATACCAAAGAACCAAATGGTCCTACAACATGGGGAAATATATGCAGTGCAGCATGTTTTGCCATGTTCTTTGACATGCCTCCAGCTTCCCAGGTGACTCTTTGCAAGGCTTGTGAGGAGATCTCTGTATTGGCTTGTGTCAGAACAGAGCCTTACTTACCAACACAGAGGCAATGATCTCCCACTTTTTTGAATTTCTGGGATAGCATCAAGGTATGTAACTGAGAATCAGTTATTTAAGGTCTTACTTTAATAACACCATCTTATTTGTCATCTACCAAAGCGAGTTTGGCTCATATAAAATAATGAGTTGACTGTATTAACCATTTTCACTGTGCTGCTGAACATGTGCTAAGGATAAAAGGCTTCTATCTGTTCTTCTCCAACCTCTTTCTGTAGCATCATCCTGTTTAGCAGGGTGCCTAGGACTGTCCTAGGTGGTTTGGATGATTTTTCTAATTCATCATTGCATTTTAGTGTTCTCCAGCAAGAGAACAAGTGTTTTTTGAAGGAAAAATCAGCTTACAATGACAGTAGTGGTGGATTCCAAGTCTGTTGTGTGATGACTTGTCTGAACAAGAGCAAAAACTTGCACGTGAACAACAACTGCCTGATGTGGGGAGGACTGCCTGATGGTAGATAACTACCTGACCACAAGAGAAGCATATCTATAAAGGTCTTTACTCATTAATCAGTTCCTGAACATTAGATAAGCACTTTCACAACAGCAATTACAGCCAGTTAACAGAACCTCACTGCTGTACATAGTGCATTCAAATGCTCCTCTCAGTATGTCTCCAGCAGCAACCAAGGTGGTGCCTGAACCTACACTTGCAGCTCAGAATGGTGGAGCAAGGAAAGATAAGAAGAAAGAATAAGATAAAGCACAGGTTATTGGTGAAACCCATGTGCTTTAGGAAGGTGAGTGGATTAGGTTGGGGGCAGGCAGCAGATAGGCTGAGGCAAAAGATTGGGATCTGGGTAAGGTGCTTACTCAGACAGGAAAGTAGAGCATCTGAGGCAGATAAACTAGTTTGTAGGAGCGGAACTTACAGAAGAAGGGTGTCAGTGCATGGATCTGAGGATCTATTGAAGGGGAAGGAATGCACTAGGAAGGAAAAGGCAGGCAGGAGAAGAAAAAACCTCTTCTGACACGTTTTTATGGTTGGAAAAAAAGTATTCTGGTAATATCTACCTATGTTAACAAAGAAATTGCAGTTGAGACCTCGTCTCCCAGTTCAATATTAATTTGCAAAGTATCTGCAATTGAAAGCTCAGTGTGCTTATCCTAATGCGGGCGATCGATTTGCTCACACAGAAACTCGAAGTTAATCAACCGGAGAGATCTACTGACAAAACACGGGACAAGTACCAAGATGAGGTGTAGTAGCTCTTTGCAGAGCACAGAAACTGTGTCCGAGCTCCCTCTAGTGAGTTGTGAAAGTTTTCTGCGCTCAAAGATCACTACCATCTGCTCTGCGCCTATTGATTGAATAGCTAAATTCAACCCCAAAAAACTTTAAAAACGAATAAACAGGCAAAGGATCTTTGTACTTAGAATAGTTTGGGTTGGAAGGGACCTTAAAGATCATCTGGTTGTCCTGTAACTGTTCATATCAATTCTGCTTCACAAAGCTAAGTTTCCAGAAAAGGAGTAAAAGAACAAATGTAGATTTAATGTTGGTAGAGACAAATTGAAACCAGACTGTCTCCAAAGCATTTGCAAAACAAAAGCAGCGGGTTTGTATAACTTTCTACTGCAGGTAACAAATATTTTCTAAAACAGAGAAGGGAGTGTGGTAGAGAGCATCATGAATGCAAAACAATCAGAAATAAGGTTGGCATAGAGGTCATTTCACTCGGTATCTTATGGAGTAAGTAAATGCATGAATCCTTAACTTTTTAAAGAATTCAGACTGCTCAGTTTTCTACGTGACATATGAGCTCTAAACCATGGCCACTGTAGTCCTAAAAAGAAGAGTGCACAATTCATCTAAGCATCAGGATTTGGGATCCTCCCCCAATAACATTGCCTGTGCAAACTTAAAAGAAATGTTTAAAGTTTTTCAATTTTTAAAGTGATTTAAAAAAAAAAAAAAAAAAGACATTAAAAAAAATCTCATGGAACATGTGACTTGAGACATATGTTCATCCTGATGGCATTTCTCTGCCTTTCAGTTTAATTGTTTTATCCTGAAATGAGGAATGAAAAAGATCTTTTTTTGTAGGCAACAAGCCCAAGCTACAGAGGCTACAAAGTGTTGCCTGAGCTCTTTCATACAGGCACACACATCTACCTGTGGTTTTCCCCATGATGGGAAGAAAAATGGAATACCTTTATCAAAACAACACTCAGCTAACTTGTGGTCATCATAAGTGCATCCTTCAGCTCTGCTGCTATAAGGTTGTACACAGATGCTATTTCTGTAGCATACAGGATCCCTTGTCTTGGTTGCAGCCTCTTGCCTAGACATTACTGCTACAGCAAGGTGTGGACATCAGCGTTACTGTTTCCTGACATTGCTGTTCTCTGGCTTGCTGTCATTTCTACTATGCTCGTGGGAGTGCATTTTGTTGCATTGTTTAGCCACAAATTAACTTCTCTTCATGTATTCATCGTTTTTCAAGATTCCCGTACCACAAAAAAACCCCAAATTCCCTGTCTCCTAAATATGTGCCACTAACAACCGTTTACAATCCTGCACCCTTCTGGATACAGCAGAGTAGTTCCCTCACAGTTCCTGTCCTCATATTATCCTGCCTGGAGTTCATGTCTGGAGTTATAAAATCCAGGTATGCATTTAGGAGCGGGTGTGACAGAAACCATAAAGTTAATCACAGCAGGGTGAGAGGGTGTTATCCCATCAGCCAAGGATGAGTGAAAGCTGTAGAAGAAATTGTGTACCTAAATAAGGAAGAGAATGAAGAACTGGGACTTTGCATTTGACATTACAGAGCAGCAATATTTCCCTGCCTGCTGCACCAGGCCTGTCATAGGCTTATCATTAGGAGGTTTGTTCACTTGTTTTTACAAAAGATCTCAGAAGGAGAGGAAGCACCCAAAAAGTGCTGCACTATCTCTCCACCTTCCAGTCTAGTTCACCATCTGATCATGCACTGAGTGTTTGAATGGAATTTTCCAAAGCAGTTGCTCTGTCCTTTCCTACAAGTTGTCAGCAGTGTGGCCAAGTGGCCAAGAAGGCCAACAGCATCCTAGTCTGTATCAGAGACAACATGGACAGCAGGACCAGGGAAGGGATTGTGCCCCTGTACTTGGCACTGGTGAGGCTGCACCTCAGATACTGGGTTCAGTTTTGGGCCCCTCGTTACAAGAGCATTGAAGTCCTGGAGCATGTGCAGAGAATTGCAATGAAGCTGGTGGAGAGGATGGAGAACAAGTCTTGGGAGGAGCAGCTGAGGGAATTGGGACTCTTTAACCTTGAGAAAAGGAGGCTGAGGAGAGACCTTATCACTGTCTACAACTACTTGAAAGGAGAGTGTAGTGAAGAGAGTGTTGGTCCCTTCTCCCAAATAACAAGTGATAGGATGAGAGGAAAGGGCCTCAAGTTGCATTGGGGGAGGTTCAAATTAGACATAAGGAAAAATTTCTTTACTGGAAGGGTCATTGGGCACTGGCAGAGGCTGCCCAGGGAGGTGATTGACTCAGATATTTAAAAGATGGGTAGATGAGGTGCTCAGGGATAGGGTTTAGCAGTGGACAGGTATGGTTGGACTTCATGATCTCAAAGGTCTTTTCCAACCAAGCAATTCCACGATTTTATGAAATCCAATGATAATTCAGGCTTCCAATGAGAATAATAGCCCCTTTGACATCTGTGCCCAGTCACCAGCTCTACATGCTGCATACAGCATGCAAAATTTTCTGGGTTTGTTTTTTAGCTGAAGTGACCAAAGCTTGAATGCATTGTGATACATAACAAGAAATACAGCATGTGGAATGGAAGGTACCTTACAAGTAATGTGGAGCACTGTGGTCAGATTCCATATCAGAGGAAGCATATAATGCTGACACCATTTTGCTTGTGGCTATGAAAAAACAAGAGAGGCATAAAATCCAGTTAATGGCAGCACACCAGAGCCTTGTTAAAAAAAGAGAACATATCACTAAAACAAAGTAAGTGCTGATGTAGCACCACCAAAGGCTCTTTAATGGTCCTGGAGACAGTGCCCCCACATTTCATTATGTACTTAACAAGAATACCTGGCGCCACAGAAGAAAGGTTATTTTTAACAATTGCTCTCACATGTCTGCCTCATAATGGTTCCATACTCGTGGTAAATATTAGAAGTTATGGTTGTCCTTCTTGGCCTTTAATTTTTTTATGACACACAGGAATTTGACTTTTTATGAAAAACGCAGTCTTTATAAGAATGAATAACAAGATCCAGCAGGTGAAGCTGAAACTGAAACTAGGACACTTTAAGCTTAAAAATAACTCATTAGAATTTAATCATGTAAGTCACCTGAAAACAGGCCATAGATGCGCATCAGAATTACCAGTTAAAAACAGATGCCAAACTTGCCTGTCTGGTTCAGAGAACGTTACAAATAGCCTGAAGTTCACTCCCAGCCCTTATGAGATAAATTAACGATCACATGGTTGTGCACTGTTACAAGATGAAGCAGAGAAATCACTAAGCATCACTTAGATCTGAGGAATGGACTTGCGCTGCTACCAGCTGTTACAGCCACATGATGTGGACTTGTTTTCCACTCATTATTAACACTGTCCCTGCCCGTGGCAAGGGGGTTGGAACTAGATAATCTTTAAGGTCCCTTCCAACCCAAAATATTGTATGATTCTATGGTTCCATCCTTCCCTGTAATTTTTAATGTGACCGGTTCATAGCATACACAGAGAGAAACAAGGATATCTTTACTTCAAGCAGTTTTGTTTCAGCCGCAGCCTTCAGTCAGCATCACTGGACACTCTACGTCTCCCCTGGCTCTTGTCTCTCCCGGGGCACACGGTCACCGGGGAAGTGATCCCAGCTCCCGAAGAGCCGGCAGGTGGCACCGCTTCGCTTCTGCCACCGCTGCCTTCTGAGGGTTTGCCTTTTATACAGTTTGATGTGTAGACCGCACGGATGCGCTCTGTTCTATCCAAGAGAGCTTTAGGGTCAGGAGTGCAGAGCTGCTGTTAGGATGCAAGTGGGGAGGGGACAGGGCGACTCCAAATAAGGGCAAAGTGTGTAAAAAGTTTTATTTTTGAAGCAGCAGTCTGAAAAGTACTTGCTGCACAGAGGTCAACATTTGTTTTGAAATAAAAATCTGGATGCTTGTTTGGGTTTGAGATGTCTGCTTATCAGCGTTCTCAGACACCACAGTTAGCTTTCTTGCTTGTGGGAGTTAGCAATACTCTTTGCTCTCAAATTATCAGCCCCCACACATACCTTGTTTTCTGTCTTGTAGGGACAAGAGAAGGGGAAAGACATGAAAGTGAAAATAATTTCTGCCAAAAATATGACTGAAGATGTACACACAACTAAGGTAAACACTGTGAGAAGGCATGGTTATAACTGGCCTCTTGCTTAAATAGGTTTGTCCCTAGCTTTTCAAACCATCAAGCTGTGCCCAGAGCTCACTCTTTCTGTCTCCATCCTCCACTTGCACCTTCTTCTAATTTGCTTCTTCTTTGCATTCTCTCTGGTGCATCTGAAAGAGCTACATTTCCAAATAAAACATGGACCACACGACCTTACATGGGTTACCTGCATTTTCCAGGTAGGAGGGAGAGGACATCTCCTCAGTTTGACGTGGCAACATATTACCAAGAATTCATTTTGATACTGCACAAGTGCCTTTCAGAAATTGGAAGCACGAATTTTTGCTTGGAAATAACTAAAATGTCCTCCTACATGCATGACAGTTATCTTTCTCAGATAACATTTGGAGGGTCTCCCAAGGACTTTGGGGTTAGGGTTTAATACAAGACATCTTAATAACATCGTAATTTGTGCAATATCTGTTTTGCAGACTAATTGATTGATTTTAACACTATTTTATGGATAGAAGCAAGTAATATCTGTACACACTTTAATGGATAATAAATACTGACTCTCAGATCTTCAAATACAATGAATAGGTGGTAAAACCAAACAAATAAATCTAGTGAGGATGAGGCTTCTTGTATTTAACTTGTAGTTTCTGATTCTTCAAGCTGCTTAAAATATTTGTTTCTCCTTAGCCATGGGGGAAAGAAGTTTTTATGTTGAAAAATTTGGACTCTAGTAAGAATATACTCTCATTAGTTGAAACTACAAAAATCCTGTTGGACCTGGAATAAAATATGAAGAATTGGAAATACAACAAAACCAGGAGGCCTTCAGCTCTGATTATCAGTCTCCTAGAAGTAAGTAATTGCATAAAATGTCTGAAATATCAAATAATATATATTGTGTAATCACTTTGCAGCAGATCAGGATTCTGGACTGCCAAAAGGATATCCCTAAACGACCCTTACAAATAAGGCCTGCAAGCAGTTTCTCTCTCATTCAAATCCCAAAGCCATCGCTGCAGTGTTCTCAGTTTTATTCCCTCTCTTTCCCCTGGGCCCTTTTGCTTTCTCCCAGGCTGAGGCATCTTCACTATTAAATACAACTGCCTCTCTCCCACACTCACATAGTTCCCTATGGCAGCCAGAGAGAATGGCAGAGGACTCTGGTGGGCGTAGATGGCACAAAGGTCTCTGTGGACTGTTTTGAAGTACGTGCTTAGAAGGGAAAACAGCAGAAACAATTAGAGTGAACAAGTTATTACAAAGTTCGTCATTAATCACTGAGCAGCTCCAGGAATGTTGCTCTGCAGATCTTACCACCCGAGAAATTCCTGGAGGCAATTTGAGATTTTGTCCAAAATTCCACCAAAATTCTGGCCAAGCAGCAATACCTTGGACCTGCACCCAAATCTCAAGCACAGTCAAAAAAGAAAGCTGCACTTATCTGAAGTCCACTGGAATTTATAAATAGTAACAATTTCATTTTCTTTACCTACATCAAAGTTCTGTGCTGGCTCAGATGTCCAGTAAATGAGTCATGCATTGATGTAACTGGGGAAAATTCCCATTACAGGTGGAGCCAAAAACATCATAACCATCACCCTCACAGCTACAGCCTTGTGTCCAAGGTCAGCTGGATCCAGCTCCTCCCCAAAACCTGTTAGAATTCAAATTACCAAGAAGCTTTAAGAGAAGTGATTGCTCCTCCCAGGACTGCCAAAGTGAGAGCAAGCAAGCAAGAATCAGTCACTTAGAGGGGATGGCAGGACAGGCGGAGGACCGAGCAAGAATCACTTAGATGATAACCTGTTTTTCTGTCTTCTTCTTACTTTTCAAAAGGAACACTCATTCTGCACAGTGTAGCAGAACCAATTACATAACATAGGTTTCAAACGTCTAATTACAGTGGATGCTTCTGCCTCGGTATTGCTGGAGGGAAACATTTGTGCAATGAAGCTGTGGTATCTGTGACAACAACATCACGTGCCATGCCGATCAAATACTAGTTCATGGCTAAGTTTTAGTGTCACCCTTCCTGGTAGTAATTACACGGTACAATTGAAAAAGAATCATCACCAAGGCTATGTACAAACAAAATGTTTTCATATGTAACAAGGAACTCAATAAGGAAAATATTGTAACATTTATTAATAATTTATAACATGTATTTTCAAAAAGTCTAATTATTTTAAGGGCCAAAGGGTGAAACTTCTGTGATAATGAATAGTCTAATGTTTCATAACTGAACTAGGTCAACAACAAATTAAATTACCCAGCCAGCATGAAAAGATGAATTGCAGGAAAATTAGAAACTGCTATTAAAATTGATTTCCAACTTTTCTTGCTATCCCACCTGGAAGGGGAAAAAAAAAGTAGCATCAGGATGTCAGTCTCATGAAAAAGCATTAGGCAGTGTCATGCTGCTTTCCAGCTTCTGAACTCCAGTGTTGTAAGAATCGAAGAGATAAAATTTATGCCAGGAGAGTAAGATATAGAAACAATGGGAAAGTTACAGCAGCCAGTTATGGAATTAATTCTGTCTGTCTCTTACTGAAAAAATATGAGATAGATAGCTTGGAATTAATTCAGATTGGTGTCAAATCATAACAATAAGAACTTTTTCTCTTTTTTTAGCACTATTTTATTCATTAAAGTCAAAAGTATCCCAAACCATTTTACTAGTGTTAGGTAGATGTCAGTTCTCCTGGAAGTGAAATTCCTGTACAAGGCTGCACTGCAATTGTGGGAGCAAAATTAAGCACCCTTATACCTCAGCTGTGTCCTGTCAAAGCGTGGGTCAGGAGGGCAGCTCCTGGGGAGCAGGGCTGCTCTTATGCTGGAATTCCCTGTAAATAAGCCCAACGCATCTACGAGGTGGAAGAAAGGGGTCAAGGTCTGTCTGTGTACTCAGTGCCTCTGGTTTATGGAGATATAGACACGTACTACAAGTGGAGCATATAGAGAAGAATCATGATACCAGGACCTGTGCATTGCCAAGTAGTGTGACACCTCATGTGCTTTAAGCGCTAATTATAATAGTAATGAAATGCATACCTCCAAGATGAGAAGATCAATAACAAATTTGTACAAGAATTTTTGTGCAAGAAACATGACGAGGATCTAAAAATCTGGTTTTGCTCTAGCTGGAGATGATGTTGCAAGAATATCAGAACATTTTTTTTCCTGTTTTGCTATGATTGTATTTTGGAAGAAAATAGCCTAATACTCAAAATGCTCTGATTTGATAAAGCTGCATATTTTAAAGTAATACAGCTCTGTTGCTGCTTCTCTGAAGAGCACTGTTTAATAAGATTGTAAAGTCAATGCCTTAAATCACAGGAATAAGTCTTCTTGTACTTTGTGATTTGGTCTTTTGGTACGTATGTGTTATGGTGGTGTCTTTAATCACATTAACATATCCTGTTGTCTCCAAGGATTCCTGTTGATAGAGTCACTGAGAAGCTATTCAGTGTTTTTTTCCTTTCCTTAGTCAGTGAATGGATTCAGGTCTTAGTTGAAATGCCTCCTCCACATCAGGTTCTGCTTATTAAACTATTCACTTGAAGTGATGGATTAGCACTAATATAATTACTGTGTTTGAAGGCTTTCTTGTAAATACTGAGGCATTGCCTTAAGATGATAGAAGACACCATCTCTGCGGACAAGTTGAGAGAAGGCTGCTCTACACTGTGCATTAAAGTAGTGCAAGTTGGGCAACGTACAGATTCCATGCAGGGGCCATTTATTGGTTTGAAGATGATTTTGAAATTCAAATGTAGTTACACTGGAAATTTGAGGTCCGCTTCCTAAGGAGGAAAACTCAAAAGGAAGCAAATGAATTCTCTTAATGATAATATGCAGTCCAAGTGACATTCCAAGCTTAGTCTGTCAGTGGTTTGCTTTAAAAAAGCAATGCTTCTCACAGTAACAGAAGCAGCAGCAGCAGGATTCTGTGGCCTTTTTTTTATAGAATGGGATATTTGAGGTCAAGAGACAATGAGAAACAAGAAATAGCCTGAAGAAAGGACAATACAGTTGCAACTCTCCCTCCTCCCTCTCTCCCCACTTTGAATAAATTGGTAGGAACGAGTATTTCATCACAAGGAAAATCCCAGTCAAACGACCTATTTTCATCTAATGACATGACCTATCCTCCTCCTCCCCCCACCAGAGGGTTTTTTTACCATTTTGTCACACGTACCTTAGTATGTGCTGAAAATCAGTATCTCAGTAAGATCTGCTGAGATAAGTACCTCAGTTCATGGAGACCTAACAATTAATGTTAATAGGGGCTGATAGGATTATTCATCTAATATCCATTTGTGGTTTTCCTATATGACATACGGTAGGTTGCATTAAACGGCAGCTTCTCTGCTTTTAGTACTCCCAACATCAACCACGAAGATTAGGACATGCATTTATCTGAAAAATAGATGCACAAAAATGTAATGGTAGCACCAAAAAGTGGGTGCTACCTGCAGTGACTGTATTCATTCTCTGTTTTGGTAAGAGGTGATGATGGCATCACTCTTCTCTGCCACCACTCGGGTACGTAATGGAAGGAAATAGGCAAAAGCTGTAATCTCTCCCTTCAACACAAAACCCCACAAGGAAGTCACTTATAGAAAAGGGGAAAAAACAGAGAACCAGCAGGATTGCCCAAATCTTTCTGTTGTTAAGGGCAGTTTCCATATGTAATATCTATGACAGAAGGGTCCTTCTGGAGGCGGCTGCACTAGAGAATTGGTTGTGTTTGTAACAGAAGCCATACCTTAATCTGGCTGGTTTTTTTTTTTAATTTCCTTTATGTCAGCCTCCCCACATTGTTTTCAAGATTTCCAGTGAATAGTTTATGGTGGGCAATTTCACAGTGGACCTGAGAGTTTAAATCGCTAAATCCCCACTAATCCTGTCACTACACTGTGTGACACAGTAGAAAAATGCTTAATTGCTGTAAATACTAATCTTGCAGGAGACAGAATTTCAGATTCTCTCTCAAAGCTTCTGCTATGAACACCTTAAAAAGCGACCTCTTCATGCTTCCCACATTCTGTTCCTGTCACCTTCTGCCACCCCCGCAAAGGTAACCACTGATAATATTAAGATCATTAAAAGCTCTGTTTCACTGTAGATAGCATAAAGGGGAAAGGACTAACAAGCCTGCATACCAGATACCAAAATCCATCAAGCAACTGGTTTTACCTCTCACTAGCACAGGGAAATGCTGAGATGCAACAGCAGTTTATAGTTCCACAGGTAGCTTAAAATAGCTCTGAAGTCTCACAGTATAGTCATTACGATGCTAAAAAACCTCACAAAAAAATAAAAACAGATGCAATTTCTTCACCCGATGGCACAGCACAAAATCTGCCAGGAACACTGAAGTGTATCTTCTTAATTTTCAATATTTCTTTCTACAGCCTGTCTGAAAGAGCCATCGTATTCATAGAAAACTCAAAAAAAAGAAAATGAAAAACAAGAAGGGATTTCTTACATTGAGTTCATTGCAATTACTTGTCACAGTGCAGGGTAACCATTTCAGACAAACTGTGACTAGCAAGTTGCTGATATTGCTAGAAGTGTTTTACTTCTGAGATTACTGTGACTCCAGTCATTCTAAGGAACATTAGAAAATGTGTTGTTGTCTCACAACAGGAGCACTGAAGAATCATCCCCATTAATAGGTGGGGTACTGAGACACAGGGTAATTAAGACTTAAGACCACGTAGGAAATTTGTGGTAGAGCAGGCAATTAAATCAAACCCTTCCAAAGTCCAGTTTTTTGTTATCACTTAATCAACTCTCTCTCCCAGCTACTTCAAAATATGTCACGGTACTGCCTTTTCAACCACAGCCAATTTTTTTTTAATGGGTATATCAAAACAATACTGAGCCAATTGGTTAGAAGGGATGCCACTCAGAGGCAGGAATAAAGGTTTGTGGAAAATAAAATAGAAAAGAATATAAGGACAGAACTGAAAAGCAAGTGGTCTGCCATTTAACAGCACAGTAGCCAAAAAAAGTTAAAAAAATCAGTTTTAAACTTATCTTGTCTCTGTCCTAGTGTAACCTGTTAAACCGTATTTGAATTCATGTTTGTGATGCTAAGTGCTCTGTGATGGTGTTACAGAGTGTAGACTTTTTTCATTTAGAAACCATTTGAAGTTTGCCCTTCTTGTTCATATTTGAATTAGCTTGAAATCCTGAGGTGGCACTACTTCCATTGAAAACTCCCTGCAAATATTTTATGGTTTCTGTGATGCCTTTGCTGTGGGATCCTAAAGATTTCAGTCCCTCATACTACATATTTCTGCTTTAGGAAGACCAGCATGTTTTGATTCCTAAAACATTTTTGGGAGTGCTTAGGATAGCCATTACTTTGAAATACTTTTGAAAGGAGCATGTGACATTCTGTAGTGGTTTTGACTTGCAGTCAGGGCTGCTGCTGTTCCACAAAGGGAATTATGTGGCAAAGAACATCTCCTCCAGGCTTGCACGGATGTGGACTCATCACAGGCACTGACCTGCTACCTCATCTCTGGCTGTGGGGAGTGTGTGAAAAGACAGGCAGCTCTGGAATTTCACAACTGAAACTCTAAAGGTTTTCATAGACTACTCATGGCTGTTCTATTTGGTTTTGAGAGATCTGCAGCTGCTGGTCGTCTCAGTGGTCAGAGGAGCAAAGGGAAGAGCACTTGTCTCCCTGGACAGTCTGTACTGGGAAATCTTAGTTATGAAAGGTCCCAGTACAAAAGCGAATGAAGTGCCAGACTGAGCTGTCAGTGTGGGTGGGCTGCAGAAGGCTTGTTCTGCATTGCAAAATTCAGCTAGTTCCCTGAAAATACTGCTTCATCATCCTGCTGCAGGAGGCTGTAGAGATGGTTCTTTTTAATGGGGCTGTTTTATAATACATGAGTCAGTTATTGCTAATGGGCATCTATTTTGCCTTTGTAGGTAAACCACGGGCTATTACCCAGCAGTGAATTGGCTCAGAAAAGCAATGCCCTGTTTATAGAAAAATATAAGAAACAGTGCATGCCAAATTAAAAAAAAAAAATAAAAAATCTACCATTGCTTAATTTTCCTCTTTGCCTTCAGCTAATGGAAAGGTTTCAACACTACAAAAATTGAAAGGAAAAAAGGATTGTTAAAGGCATTTTGAGGGATGCCAAGAACATTTGGATTTTCATCTTTCACATTTGCAGACAGTGACGACAGCACCCATTTCATGGTCCAAACACTTCAGTTCCTCACAAGGGCTTCAGTTCTGCTGGGAGGCAGAATCAGGTGACCCCTACTTCTTTCCACGTTGCTTTGTTTCCTCACTCTTGGCACGGTGGTAGGTATTGTGTGAAGCATAGCAGAGCTGCAAGATTGTGGCTTCACTTTTTAAATGGGATTCTCAATAGGGTCTGCTTTGTGGAACGTTGTTATTTTCCTGGTGGTTCGCAGAGCACAAGTAGTAAGGGTTAGACGGCAAAACACAAAGTGACTACAGACAGCTTGAGCCTCATTATCAGATGACAGAAGTTGCTATTATACTATGCGTTCCCATGGGGTCTGTTGATACAATTTGCTTTTATACATGGAAATAGCAACCAGCTGCCATGGATATGATGATATCAAGTCCTAAAAATATGCTACCATGGCATTTGAACTTAGTACTGCATACAAGAAAGGAAATTCATTTCTTCAATAGATTTTTATTAGGATCACCACAAAATTCATGAGAATATATCTTTAAATAAAGTCTTCAAAGTTGTGTGAAGTCAAAGGTAATGAGAACAGGGTACTCATTTATATCTCCCCCAATCTGTGTCGTCTTTGTAGAAACTGGGAGCAGACAAAATATCAGAAGAGAGGATTTATAAGCTCTGGTTCTGCTTTGCTTCTCCCTGCTACCTGACCTTGTAAAAACCACTTAAGTTCCTCATAATGAGTCCTACAAAGCTTTCAGCAATATTTTAACCATTAGCCCCTCTCCTTCTTGATGTTATTAAACTACTGCACATTTTTTTTTCTGTTTCTATAAAATCTGATTGGAAAAAACCCCACCATCACTGGTAGATATCATTATCAGAAATATTTTTCATCCTTTACCAATATAAATTTTTCATCACCTTTGATCGAAGATCTTTATTACATTCTTTCTGCAGCGCTTTTGCCCATAATGTATTCAGTCTTCACTTTTGTGCAACCTTGAGAAGCCTTATTTCATTTACGAATTTGTACAGCTCTTTGAATAGTCACTGAGAAACATCAGTATACAGGTTTTTTCTTTGTAGCTATTTTCAGATATACTGATATATTAATTTTAGGGGACCTTTTTGGTGCAACATTGCTAGTTTCTATGATGGTAGATACTGACATTTTCTCTTGCTGAAATTGACTGTACAGATTCTTAGTGATTCAAACCTTTGGCTCTTTTCTTTTCTGCGAGTCCTTTCTGCCAGCTCAGGGGAAGTAATGTGAAAATACTCTTGCTACTCTAACAGCCATTTGAAATTCTGGCAGAAAAGCCATATATATTAAGCTGTACAAGCATGAGGATTCTCAGCATCACACACGAGTGGCAAGATTCACGTTAGCTCCAGCACAAAATCATTAATTCCTGTTCCTGAAGAAGAAGCAGAGGAATTGGCTTAATGCTGTCTCTCTCTAATAAAAAGATGTCAAGTAAAACCGATGAATGGTTCCTAAATGAAAGGGGAAAAAAAAAAGTACATTCTTAGGTATAACCATTATGTGGAAGGAAAAATATCCTCAGGTTGCTCAGCCTCTAGTACATCATACACGCTTTCAGCTCCAATTCTGATGGAAACATTACCTTCTCGTTGAAGGCTGCCAGTTCAGAAGATCAGGGTGAATACAGAGAGGGTGCACTATAGGAAACATTGCACTGGCACAGCTTCCATGCATTACAAACAGCAATTGTGGGATCTGGTGATCATGCAAAACTGTAAAAACCAGTAAAGTTTTTTCATTGCAGTATCTGGCACATGACACTTCGTGAAAAGAAGAAACAAACCTATCACTCTTGCTCTGAAAGTAGTTTTGATGGGTTTATTTTTTTTTTTTTTACAGTTGATCAGTCTATGAAAGCAGAGTACTGAAGCTTAAACTCATTTTCAATGCCAGGCAATGAAATGGGACACAATCATTAACTGCCATTTGACAGAAGTGTCACTGGAAAGTTCCCCAACAGCCTAACAAATGAGTCCTACATCAGAGGCCCATCTTGGCTAAAAGATGACACTTTGCCAGACAGTTTCTTGGCAAAAAGCAAAAGGAGAGAGCTGACTGATTTATTGTTATGTGAAGCTGGATTCAAATTTGTTTTCAAGAAAGGGCAGCTCAACATTTTTACATTAATGGAGGACTTTGGTCTGGTATTAGACATGCCTTTGAAGTTTTGGATGTACTTCAGTGCTGCCTCTATTTTTTTTTTCTTCAATTTCAGTCTTTTTGCCATTAAAAAACAATCTCAGGATGAACCCAGGTGCAGAATCAGACTTTTGGCTGAAATTCAGTGATAGCAGTTCTGCAACTTCTTAGCTGTCACAGAGCAACTCGGTAAAACAGCACACACCTACTCTTCTTCATTATTTGCTTGAAGAGATGACCACAAGTTTTGGACATTACAGAACACATTAAACTCTAGGTTCATTTTATGCCAAAGAATTACCATGGCATTTAATTCAAAGTAATACAAATCACAAATTATATAAAGGAGCCTCACCTCAAAGAAGCAATGTCTAAAACCTCATTTTTTAAAAAGGACTTTATAGTTAAATACTTCAGACTTCCTTGGGTAGTTATTTTAGAGATATATATTTAGATTATTTCATTAAGGTACACGGAAGCCAGCATGCGATCCTTCAAACACCAGCTGCTTAGAGCAGCACAAGAATCAGTGTAAGTTTTCAAATCACTGCTACACACTAATGAATCAGTAAGTCAATGATAGTCTTTAATGTAACTGTAGTCGTCATTGTGGTTTCTCTTTTGCCTGTGGCCTCGTTACTGATTTTAAAATCTTGATATAGAATTTGAGAGTGCAAGGTGGAGGAGAATCAGGATCCCTATCAAGAAGGGAGATGCTGTGGACAAGGAAGTGAGAAGGATCAGAAGGACACTGCTCAAAGCCACCGTGTTCAGCCTGGAGGAGAGGTGACTTTGGGGGACCTAGTAGCAGCCTTCCAGTAACTACAAGGATGTTACTAAGAAGCTCTTCAAAGCGGTGCATGCCAGGAGGATGAGAGAACAAACTGAAGCACAGGTTCAGACTGGGTATAAAGAACTTTTTCACCCCAAGGATAGCCAAGCAGTGCAATACACCCAGGGAGACTGTGCAATCTCCATCCTCGGAGGGTCTAAAGATAGGACTAGATAAAGCCCCAAGCAATTGGGTCTGATCTCAATTGACCCTGCCTTGGGTAAAAAGTTGGATTAGAGGCCTTCCAGAATCCCTTCCTTATTAATTACCTTATGATCCTATGAATGATAAAACACATCCTATTTCATACTGGGAAAGAAATGGTAGAGGTTGAGGGAAACAGAAGGAACAAAAGGGGACTCACTGGGATGAAGACATGGATAATCCAAGACAGCAGCAGCTTTGCATAATGGCAGGGGTAGAAGACTATTCATAAGGAGGTTGCTGAGGAGAACTGAGGAATGAAAATAGTGCCTGACAGATTCAGTGAACTCAGTCTTGTAGTAGCACTGAACCAGCACAGCTGTGTCTACAAAGCCAAAGCCTAAGGCAAAGTGTCTTTTGCGCGGAAAAGTTTACTGACCAGTTCTGGAAGCCCATTCAGGTTCCTCAAGGTTACCAACGCTTCTGGTCAGGAGTCAGATCCAGACTCAGAAGTGGAACATCAGCTGCTTGTCTTCCTGAAACCAGATGTCAGTCTTTACAGGTCTGTTTACAACAGCAATTTACTTCTGCACACAAAGACAATTCTTAGGCCCAACCTCCAGGTTGCTAGATATGTTATGATTTAGTTTGGTGCTGTGAGATATCATCTCACAAGTTTCAATGAAATTATATGAAAATCTAATTTTTTCCCCTTTTTCACTATAATTCTCTCTTTTACTGACTGTGAAGAACAACTTGAAAACAACACAAAGATAGCAACACCAACCCAAAATGTATAAAACTGCTTTGTTTTCTCTTAGGATTTCACTATGTTTTTAGCACTCCAAAATTCTGCTTGGCCTCATTCTGTGGCTTTTGGAGGAACAGCCAAGGAAGGGGTGGGGAGTGAATGTTGCACAATGGAGTGTTGGCATGCTCATAGTCAAATAGAGGCTGCTGCGTTGGGCTGAGTTGGAATTGGGTTTTTAATTATTTATTTAATTGAACTAAAAAAGTAGACACTGGCTTGTGACCACTATCCAGGTCACTCACTCAGTTACTAGGAAGTTTGAAACTTACCACCTGTCAATTTGTTTTCAGAATGATGCAGTAAGGCAACATTTTATTACTTTAAACTCACCTGTCTAGAGGAACCAGGCTCTGTGATGAAGCTGTTTTCCTCTAGCTATTAAAACAAAGACAAACCAACCCACCAAGGAAAATTACATTATACCAAAAACCAGACAAAACCTCAAGCATTTTATCCTCATTTTCCCTTCTGGATTGGGTTTGACCATGCAATTCTTACTGGAGGTACTGCTCATTTACTTGAATTGCTCAGAGACTCTTCTCAGTTTTTTTTATACATTTAGAAATCACAGTACCCAAAAAAGGTTCATATATTTTCTTTGGGACAGTTTTTATTTTTTTTTCTTTTTTTTTTTTTGCTACAGTATTTAAATTACAAGCTTGGGTGATGGTTTCAAACACAATTATTTATTCCTTTTGCTAAAGGAAGTTTAAGTTAAATTTGTTACAAATAGTTATCAGTCCTCTCAGATGGTCTTGGGTTACATTACAGTACAAAGGAGGCAAACATGTTTTCTTAGGAGATACAATATGTATCCTCGGTATCAAGGAGGGTAACATTCCTTCAGGTTATTGAGTGGAATAGTACCTAGTCACACAAGAATCGGGACTTCCAATATATTCTGCTTATTTGACAGTTCAAGCTTGCACTTTATGCCCAAAACCCGTAAACAAATGTTTCCTTTTTCATTAGTCTTCTTCCTACTGTTTGTTACCAGGGCTATGCATTTTCCAAGTATGAAAGCA
Source organism: Phaenicophaeus curvirostris (assembly GCF_032191515.1). Taxonomy (NCBI): domain Eukaryota; kingdom Metazoa; phylum Chordata; class Aves; order Cuculiformes; family Cuculidae; genus Phaenicophaeus; species Phaenicophaeus curvirostris. The sequence continues at coordinate 71,554,360 of NC_091393.1, read as the reverse complement.
AAGATATCAGAAAAACATTAAAACATGGGCTGTGTCTAGATTAGAAACTTCTGCTGGCGTATCTGGGCTGTGGAGTATCTGCTTCCTTACTGATGCTGTTTCAAAAACAAGCCTGTAGTATAGTGTGGTGATGCTATAGCACAGTGCTTTTCTTGGTGTAGTCTATGATATTTGCAGTGAGAGTGCTAATTATGTCACCAGAAAGCTCTTTTTGGCAGTGTATCCTGAATCTGCATCAAAAGCCTTGTTAGTTTTGCTTTATCGTGAGAATCTCTTAAAAATAATTATGCTGAAAGAATAAACTGGGAGGTGGGGGTTTCTAGTAGAGTGCTGTGGGTGATTAAGTGCCCACAACTTCTTTGAAGGTACACCATCAGCCTGATCCAGTCATATTTTAAGAAATTGCTTTTAACTACTGTCAATGCTAAACCATTCCTTGAATTTTCCTATGATCTACAAATGGTTGTATGCTGGAGCAGTACGTTTCCCCTACTGTCAAGCAGAACAGCCATAAAGAAAGCGGCAGGGAAGGAAACAGAAGAAATAAAAACATATACACAAGGGGCTTTAAAATGCACAAAGAGAGAAAAAATTAAAAAGTATGTTTCCTCTTCCTCCTCCTTGTAACAATCTGAGCTCTTGCTCTGTATTATTTTACCTCAAAATACTCAGACAAGAGGAATAACTGTTCAAATCAACTATTTATTTTTAGCTTGGATTTACCTGACTGTAAGATCCTAACTCCTCAGGCAGAAGCAATGTCACCAGCAATCTAAGGAGAATGGAGCATATAGAAAGGCCAACTTCAGGCTTCCTGCAGACTCTTTGAACTTCAATGCAAAGCAAATTCTGTTGGTATCTGCAAGTCTGATAACTGACTACAGATCATGCAAACTATTTGCACTAACAGAATTGTCACTTGAAGCAAGAATTAGTACCATCAGCTTTTTACAAAGGAATGCCAACAGAAATTAGATCCAAATTTAACCACTTTGTTGCAACTGAGGAGTTAACTGCTCAGATAAGGAGCCAGGCAGCCTGTGTGTATGTGCTCCTTCCCCTCCCTCAGATCCTGAAAGATCTAGCAGGTGCGGTACCTCTTGGCATAGGTTTGGTACCTTGGCATAGGTCTGGAAGGCTGGCAAGACACTCCAAGTTACAACAGAACTGTAAGGTAGTTGAGTTACACAGAATGCCTGGCCACTCATTTTTCATTGGGTACATTCTGGTAAAGCGGTGCCCAACCTCTCCGATCGCCCTGCAGGCAGTTTTGCTGATATTAGTGAGTCTTTGCACTGGGAATATAGTGCAAACTGAACATACCACGATTTGGACCACTGGTTTTAAACTGAACTGCTTATTAAAAATTGCTTTGACTTTAAATAGCTTCACAGTTTTAAATAAAATAATTATTTTTAAATAGGTTTAATTAAATGAACCTAGAAGATCTTTGATCTCCACATCTGATATACTTTTGAATAAATAGTTCTATATATACCTCTTGATCTTTTTGGTGATGAAGTGCACAAAAACTTAAAAAGACTTTTTAAAGCTGAAATCAACAGTTTTCTGTTTAGGAATAAACTTAATATCCTGAAACACTCAATGCAAAGTCATAGATATCCAAAATATATTCTAACTACATAGTTCCTATAAATACATATTTTAACCAAATGCATGCTTTTTAATTACTCTGTAAATTACCAAAAAAGGAAAATTAAGATTCTCTTTAAAAGAAAAACTAAATAAATAAACAATCCCAGACTTCAAATAATAAACTGAACCAGCCAGTAACACTTTAAAATACAAAAGTGTCTTTCCTTTTCTCCTTTAGTTCAACGCAGCATTATAATACTCTGAGGACAACAAACAAAAAATATACCAAACTGCCATTCTCAAGTTTCATTCTGAAAGCAAAAGTTTTCATTAATTTGAGCATTTTTGATTTGCTATTTTAATATAAAGTTGCACATGAGGCTACCTAAGGTACAAATAAACTAAGCCTCTGCGGTGAAAACAAAAAGAAAAATCATACATGCATTTATTCTAAAAAAAATGTGATTTTAACTTTCATTTAAAAACCTGTTAAGTATAACAGTATGCTAGGAACAATCAAGCTCACTAGAGGGACAATTTACTTGCAAATGCCAGAAAGCATGATAATTTAATATTATAATTCTGAGCAATATGTTGAAGATTTCATTTCATACTCTTTACAAAATAATATTCTAAACCTGAACACATTGTATTATACAACATGAGGAAGCAGGGAATCACAGAGTGGAGTGAAGTGGATCCCTCAAAATTGCCATTTCCTGAGGTGTAAAGGAATTGTTCCACACTAACACCTTCAGCAGGGCTGGGACATTATGCTCTGTGCCAGAACAGTGCCACATTTTGACCAGAGTGTGGGCAAAAGGCCCGTGTATCTAATTCTCACCTTAACAGTCATGTAAGTGATTCTCACATAACACACAGGGAGGGCTGAGCACCAAGTGAAATACCCATTTAAAATAACTCATTGTTTTGATTTCAATTTGTATAGCTGTTAGAAGAAGAAAAGACTACAATACAGGTCTCAGAACCACAGGACAAATAGATGCAAATGTGCTTTATCTGCAGGAAGGAGTGTCCTTGGACTACCAACATGTCATGGAACTGCACTGAGCTTCCGAATCTCTTCTGTTGGATCAGTCACTCTTTACACAAGCATTCACTCATTGAGAGAGGCTGCAGCCATGCAGTTCAGTGATCCAGTGCACTCCTCTGGCATTAATCAGACATGAGCCCTAATTGCAAGAAATATTCAGAGATAAAGGCAAGGATCATTATTCTCCATTTACAGAGGAGAAACCGAGGCACAAAGTGATTACTGCAAGTCAGTGATGTAGCTAACAGAAGACCCAGTTAGCCCCACACCTGCTACCAGATGCTTTAAAATTGGCCAAAGCTGCTTTACTATCTAAGATGAATAATTTACTAAACATTTTACTTATGGTTCTGTGTTTAGTGAGACCAATGATTTCTTTTTGAACCTTCCATTTCTAAACAGACCCCACAATGCGGGGAGTAAAGTTCCAGGAAATTTAGTGAAATCTGCCAGCAGATTTATCCCACTCATGAATATTCACCGTAAGCTGTAAGACACAGGGTCAGCCTGCTAATCACCAAATGAGGGCTCCGTGAATGCCACTGCATTCATTCTCACTCCACTCAAACATGAACATGGCTCAGCAGGAGAATTAAAATGGAGAAAAATAGTATGACTTCGAAGAAAAATAATGTTTCCATAAAACACAGACTTATTGCATGATAGCTGGAGGCAACACCTTTGCACAAACAGCTGTAAATTAAAGCTGTCCATTTACTAAGCTTCCAGAGATTGCTTACACAATGTGTGGCAATGGGAGAGCTTATAGAAGACAGTTAATTCTCTTCTTTCTTCTTCACTCACTCAAGTTGTTGAAAAGCTACTTGCCCGCTCTCGGGAGAAGAGAATAACTTCTTATTCTCCCATACCACACTGCTACAGCTTAAAATGTGAACATTTTGCCACCGGATCGCTAAACCAGAATTTTCTTGATTTCTAAGTAGAGTTCTCAGTACATCATCAAATACACATCACCTGCAGGTAGCAAGTGTTAGAGAACTTGAAATAACCATTTTTTTCTAGCCTTTCCAGTAATCATTGGTGAGCTCTAAATATGCTGTCTCTGTTCATTCCAACTATGAGAAGGCTATCCAGTGCTTAATTTCTTCCATACGCTGCAATATCTGGGTATAATAGAAGTCCATGTTGTCTGCAAAATCAGTACACATAGGGGATTCCATGTCACCAAAGGTGCAGTACAATGCAGTTCCTCCAATGCTAAGGAAAACAGTTGCTATGCACAGCAGGATCAGCAAAATGCAGGAGCCACCAGCTACTTCATCTGTAAATATAAGAGCAGAAAAGCTTAAAAAGGATGATATACAAAGCAATATGAATGCATATGATAAAAACTGTGGCAGGTTTCTACAATGACTGGGTCAGGAGGTAAAAAGACTCAATAATGCTTACCATGCTTACTGTGTCAAAGTGACCATAATACATATCACAAACTTTATGTTTCTCTACCTAGTCTTTTCAGAAGCCTAAATAATCGTAACAACTTCATTTCTGCAAGCTGTGTGCCTGTCCTGGCTGATACCACTTATGGACTTACCCCACAGTGAAGCAAAATACACTTGACTATGAGAATTTTGCCTTCCTTCTGGAAATAGTTGAAATGACACATCAGCTTTGAAACCAGAACAAATTAAAACATTCTTGCTTCATTTGTACTGACACTGTCAGAGCTACCATGAACTGCTTATGTTTACCGTAACATTCCAACTGTAAGGATAGAGACAAAATATTCAGGGTAGGCTAATATGAAGGATTATTTTACATCTCAGTTATTCTGTGGTAACTTTTTGCATGATTGTTTATTTCAGAGTAAGACCAATAAAGAGGTCGCAGAGGTGCCGCTACAGCCTCACAACTTCAGTTGTTCTTGACAACTTGTATGCAAGAACATCTGTGTCTTCTGTCTGTCAGACTGAAAAGGCTCTAAGAAAATTTCTGAACTCCCTTCACTCTACATCAGTGAGAAGAAATAAGAAAAGAAGAAATAAAAGAAGAAACATCCAAGCGCTTTTTTGTGTGTCAGAAATCAGATTAAAAATAATAAAAGTAAATTTTCCTTTTGAATCACTAAATCCCTGGGGAAAAAAATCACAGAAGAAATTCTGACTGAAACTTTATTTAAAAGATATATTGTTTTAAAATAATTTCAAGAAAAAGATGGGATAAGCTCCCCTTCTGGCAGTGAATGGATTTTCTTTACAGTGTATAAGACACAATATGTTTTTAAGCACCAATGACCTCCATTAATACCATTTATTAGCTGGCACACATAGTAGATAAAGTACTATCATTAATAACCAAAAGTATTTTTCTTAACATCTCTCTAGTTTGAGTACTAGACATCTTAGACATCAAGAAAAACTTAACAAATTAATACACTGTATTTCCTATAAGGCTATTTAGACTATCAAAAAGAAAAGAACGTGTTCAGCCAAAAAAATAATGACACCTTGCAAATATATATGGGTATTTAAAGAGTTGGAAAGCTACCTGTGGACAAAGCATAACAGACTTCTTTCTTTTGCATCCCTCTTCACCTACACTGATTAGATTTAGGGAGAAAGTCTATGTCTCCCACCTCTAAGCTCTAAACAATGAAAGGACATCTATTAGGTGTCACTCACAAACCATTCAGCCAGAGAAATACATCAGTGAATTCAGTCTCAATCAAGCTTTAAGACAAAATTGTACTTATTGCATCCTTTTGTAGCCTTGCTCCCCAAATCTGGTATACAATAATCTTCAATCAATCAACTTCACTTATTACTTGAGTAAGTTTAAAAAGCAAAAAGATCAACATAATTTGCACCTCATGAGTACCACACATGAATTCACATCTTTAAATTACCTTGATCCAATGTGTCTTCCATTTCTTGAAATCTCACTCTTCTCTTTGTTTGCCTTTGTTGGACTTGAGCAATTGTTTTTCCTTCTCTGTCATCTCTCTTCTTTAATATTGACACCAGTCCTTCTGCTGGGGCAATCTATCAGGCAAGACAGTGAGTGGCAGAAGAGATGAGAGAAATCTATTTAAAAATGATCTTAATGAGGAAATGAGCTGCACAGCTAGAAAATGTTTTCTACTATTTTTCTTAAACATTGCAGCACTTGTGAAACCTCCGTTTTGAATACATCAACTCCTGAACATGCAGGACAGCCACAGTATCATTTTGCTGCCTGCTGACACTACTTGCCCTTTGCTGTCAAAGTTAAATGCACATATATTTACTGTCTGGATCATACTTTGTATTTACTGCAACAGTCCCTTTATAAGCTCAGATTATTAAATCACACGGGTGAGGCAGTGGTGAGGAAGGTTCCTGTCAAAAAACACTCTCATCACAGGGCAATAAGAAGTCAATGACACCCTGCTGCTGCCTTTGCCTTTCCAAATATATAATCCTGCAGAGAGTATCAAATGCTTATTGCGAGATTAATTTTCCAGCATTGCAATTGGTTTCCCAAGGTGGACAACAAGCTGCTGTGGGGGCACAAAATCAAACAGAGATAACACCAGGGAAAATGAAAGCTTCAATGCTCTGGACAGATTCCAGTTCCATACTGTAAAAAGGTCTCTGGACACAGCAGCAGTTCCAAAATCCTTTCCTGCATGCTGGTCACCCAAAGGGCTTGCAAAAACAGTGATACAGTTAAGTCGACAAACTTCTCTCTCCTTCGCTACCTCAGCTGGCTTAGCTGCAAGAGTATATACTAAGCCATACTAGCATGTTACTCCAGCCTGAGCAGTCTGTAATTTCCTGATCATTAGAGAAATGAGAGTAGGAGGAGCATCGGGAAAAAAATGGTTTCCTAAGCAAACAGTTCCTGGTGTGCTAAAAATAAACATAAATTAAAATATGAAGCCTATTTAGACATGTCCTTTTTTATCTTAAGATCATCTTTACCTGAAAAAGTCTTAAGTCATCATTTTACAAATCTGAGTAGCACTTTTTATAACTTATTCTGTAGATCAGCAATAACATTTGCTAGATGGAAAAACAGCCTGTATACATTTGTGCTACAGATAAGAAAATACATCACATTTGCAACTGAGTTTACAACTTACTGTTGTAGGAGATGACCCAAAATATCTATAATTTTCACAAAAACTTGAAGTGAAAAAAGCAGCTTTCCAGGTAACTCTGTGAGTGCAGACAACTGACTGCATAACTCCCCCCATACTCTAATCAAGTTAGGAGACCATGCATAAAAAATTGTTTGCATTGCAATTATAAAAGCTGTAGAAAAACAGAAAACAAATGACTTGATAACTCATGCCCCTAAACTTGCTTCATGCTACAAGCTCATATAACACATCGGCGCATAATGTAACCGGAGATTGAACACTGTGAAACGAAGAGCACAATCCAATAGGCACTGTACCAACGATGGCATTTGGCATTTACAACATTTTAACTGGCAAATGTGCCAATTACATTTGCAGGTCTCAAGTCTGGCAGTAATTTATAGCTCTCACCTGGACAAATAATGTTTCCCTGAACAACTCACAGAATTGGTCACTGTGGGTATAGGCCTTCAGTCTTAACATATTTTCCCTAAGTCACACTTGACAGGGTGAAGTTGGTCTCTGTCACATTCCCCCTTCTGATATTCACTGTCCCTTTTGACTACCTGCTCAAGAGCTTGAATGGATTATTTAATGAGACAAAGTAATGAAGTACTTATGAAATAGCGTAAGTGTAGAGGTGGTGGAAAGAAATTGGTTAAGTCAACATATGGAGGACAACTATTTAGCACAAATTTACAAGAAATAATAGCCTGCAAGTGTCTCACCACAACAGACAAGTGCACTGGGGTGAAGCTTCTACTGGTAATGTTAAATTAGCCTTGAAGAACTGCCATGAAAATTTATCACATCAGCCAGAAAATCAATACTGATGCTTCCTTGTTGTGACAAGTAAGGGGGATTGTGTAGGAGTGCATTAATTTGACTTATTTATTTGTGAGGGAGGAGATGAAACTATGCTCTTCTAAAGAGCAGATTATTTTAAGCTTCAGTGTTCTTCAGTGTTCTTTCATAAAGAGGATCAATGGCTCCACCTGCACCATCCACGCAGCAGTCCAGCTGTTACCTGACATGCGTGTCCACAAGTTGTTCAGATTGCACTGGGCAGGAATGTCACCCAGGGACAGCAGAGTGTTTGTACCAGTGCACCCTATGATTAGTATCCAGTGATTCATTATGCAAGTAGTCACTTCAAACTGCAACACTTCATTTTGACTGTTGGATCTTAGCAGTTCTTGAATGACTGCGTCACAAGTTCTGTCTTCTCCAAGCTTAAAACCAGAAGGCTATCTTTGACAGGATTATGTGGAAATGTGTGCTTCTGTGATTACAGTTACATAAAAAGCTTGCAAAGGAGTCTTGCTACAATGAGGTTCACTTACTCTTCCTGTCAGTCTGTATGGCTGTGTTTCAGGTTTTACTTCTAAGCATATAAAGAACTAATCAACACAGCACAGGTTTCTCTACTCTGAACATCATCTTTTGCTTAAAAAGGGCTTTTGATTTTGCAATAAAATTAGTGTGACTAGTGTCAAAAGTCAAATATCATACTTTTAAGAATTTCCCTTTACCTGGTATGTAACTCATATCTAGAATATTCAATCTACCTTTTTTTTTGTTCTGCAAAGGACCTGCAAAGCTATGCCTTTTAATCAGGACACAGTTTATTGTTAAAATGCAAATACAAACATATATAATTCTGCATAAAGAAATACTTACATCTTGTCTTCTACCATATTCTCAACTGTAGCTCAAAAATATGTAATGCAAGGATCCCCACATTTTATTATTTTCAGCCATAAAAATGTCATTACTATAAATTTGTCATGTAAGAATAGGGTCCATCAATCTTCCTACAAATAAAATCTCATTCAATTAAAACAATCCTAAATGCATTTTTCCGTCATACCTTTAATTTAGAAAATTTTCAAAGCAATATTCAAACTGATGGCATTAGATCCATCTCCCATTAATTAAACATCCAAGGAGAAGGACTTAGCTTACATACTTAAAGGTTTCCATCCTAGTCTTTAGGAGGCAGGAGGAATTTAAAAAGGAAGAATACATTATTTAAATTGGAAGTTAACAAGGGAACTGTGGTTAACACAGTTGACCACAAGCCAAGCTTCTAGTCGACTTGAACCACAAGAGGGAAAAATGTAGGCTTGCATCAGGCTGCACTGCAGACAGCTCTGTTACATGAAAGAGCTACAATAAAGGACCTTATTGAAATATTGAACATTTTCTTAGTTCCAAGTTAGATAATTAACAAAAGATGCTCTTGGAGCATCTATGTAAGTGAGCTTACTCAGTCAACTCTGTTGGCCTTCACAAAATCTTTTCTAATTACTGCACAGGACCTAAAAATGGCATACAGTTATGTGGTGGCCTTTTGACAAACAGTCAAAAAGGAAAGCAGCAATGACTGTTGTTTAATTGAAACTCTGTCAAATATTTTAGCCCTTCTCTTTTTACCGCTGTTAATACAAAGTGATTCTGCTTCACAGAAAAGTTTTAAACCTGTTTGGATAAAGTTTAATATCCTGGGTGCAAAATAAGAAAAATAAGCTCTAATTAAACTACCTGTCTCTTCTGTGTTTAAAATAGCATTTGCTAATAAAATATTAAAAAAATCCTTCTTACATTATGCATATTTTTGTGAAATACGATGCGTGTATATATATATTTATAAACATAATAGACAAAACTATGAAAATAAGGTCCTGTACTTCAAGCTCTTAGAGAAAACAGATTAAACTTGACTATGGGAATAATTCATAGCATACAAAAGTAACTAAAAAGCCCCAAAACAGAGGTACTGCAAACTGGGATGTAGGAAGAACATTGTATGAAGGATTTTGTTCTGAATACAGAGAAGTACTCAAGGAGGACTTGTATATTCTTCTGTAAGCTGTATTCCTTCTTCAGTTACCTAGCAAAGGCCTACAGATAAACTAAGAAGACACCTTTTTAGAAGTCTTTCCCCTCCAGAATCTGGTGGAGACTTCATTTCCAATCAAATCAGCTCTGCTGACCACTTCAAAGCTCTATGATAGCTGTATGAATCTAGTTTCTATAAAATGACAGTGATTTTCTATCATTTGCACATTGTTGTGCATGGTGTATACTACTGAAGAAACACCCACTATAAGGGACTGTATAATATGCAAAGCACTATTTTAATCTTGCAGTTATTTAAAGCTAGAGTCAAAATTTAGTGTATTTTCAGTCCTGTGGTTTGTTCTTGTAAATGGTAAACTAAAAGCAAGCAACATAAAGGATCTTAATTAGAGAACTACATGAGATGATTCTTTGCTCTCACTAGTCAAACAGAACTTTCTCACTGTAAATAGATACACAATTATTTACCCTTTCCCATTTTCAATAAATTTACACCACAGTTGAAGAAGATTAATGAAATTTTGACCTTCCATGTGATTTTTGTACCTATGTTATTTCAAAACAATCTTTAATTCTGCCTTTCATTCTAACTACTATCACGGTCAAATTGATTTATGGTGTTCCTGGTTTTGTTTTGTCTTTTTTTTTAAATTGTCACACCAGTACATTTATTGTAATCAAATTAATTTTATTTTGTGTGGTTACCAAGGCCTTTCCTAGGCCTTTCACATATACTGTATGAAAACATTACGACAAGAAAGGAAGAAATGTTACGGCTGAGTGCAAAGATCTGTGTGCTTGTCAAAACATCAGTGGCATCTTATTCTAGCACTAAAACAAACTCAGTGAAAGGAAGTTAAAAGTGCTGCTTTCTCAGGGGTGCTAAACTCTCTCAATTTCTGGTATCTTCCAGGGAAGCTGTAGGTGCTCACCACTTCTGAAAAGCAACCCCTGGGGTAATCATAGGTGGTAAGATTTACTGGAAAAACAAAATATAAGTGTATAATGAAAATACAAGCTGCTTTGCTGTCCTTAACTCACTCTGCTGCATCTAGAAATGTCAGGTATTGCAAAACAGCACCAGATGCTGCATATTACAAATTTTAATCAGTATTGAGATTAACTCCTTTTCTCTTCTCCCTGATTTAAATCCCCTGCCTCTCACACAATTCCAATCTCTTGCTAAGGACGATTCAAAAAGATTCCCATCGATGCCAGCCAACATTACGCCTTATATGGCTAGAAAAAGTACTATGGAAAGACTCAAGGTACTTTTTCCTCTCCAGAGACTCAACTCTGCCATCGAAGTACTGGCAGTCCTAGAACTGGGATAGCAAACTAGAAATAAAACTAGATTCTCTGTAAAGCAACATCATCGGTCACTGAGGCAACCCATACGAGCATAATTTTTCTGTTTGCTATCACAATTTCTGAAATGCAAATGGCACAACCATAGCCACTTCAATGTTATAGGATTAATTTAGGATTTTTCTACTTGAAAAAGAATAGTTCTCTCCTGTAGCTTAACTTGATGAACTTTCAAGTGAACTCAAAAGAAATCTAATCCTGAGGGATGATATTTAAACTACTCTTCTGTTACACGTGTATATGGAATTAGCACAGACTGTCAACAAAATGCTCTTTTTCAAAACCATCCTCATCCATAATAACATCACTAGTATTCAGTTCCCTGCTTGGCTGCTGTCCCTGAGTGACAGTAGGTTCTTGGCCTCTGTGCATTAGCTTCTGATCTAGAGAAGTACTCTTATTTTATTGTCAAAGGACGTTGTTTTGTTCAGTGCATTTAAAAACAGAGATGAACTAAGACGACACCCTTTTAAAGTCTTCCCCCTCCAGAATTTGGACTCACATAATTTCACAGTAATCTCATATTTTCATTCAAATAAAAAGCTTTTAAGGTCCCATGGTTGCAAATGCACCAAAATCCAGAAGACAAACAAAGTGAAGATGATGTCGTATGCTCTCAAAAAAAGTCCCAACGCAATTAGTTTTCTATATTTTCAAAAGAGCAATCTAACTTATGAAGCACTCATCCTTGTTGTGGCTTATCAGTAGTGCTTCAGAAACATGGGTTCAGGCTTAGAAGTTATTTCTTAGTTTTGGTTGAGCAACAAAACTGTCTAAACTTGGCAAAACTAGGTGGTCACACATTCATACGCAGAGTTTATTACATATGTAGTTCTCACCTATATGGAACAGGCACAGAAAAGCAAATTTTAATCTATGAATACAAACAAATGTCACATCATAGGCATTATGTAAATCTCTGACATGACACTGTGACTTAACAAGTCACAGTCCATCTCTTAACAATCTCTGTCAGAATAAAAAAGAAAATGGTGTTCGCACTCATATGTAAAAGTCAATCTAATTTTTAGAAACATAGAACACTGCTGGTCAAGAAGGAGGCAAACAGGTAAACTTTTTTCTGAATTGACTCAACAGTTAAAGAAGTGTAGATTTCTTTTCAAATTAAATAAGTGATAAACAAAGCAATATTTAACACATTTTGAAGTTGGCAGTATCTAAAATATTTTAATTGAGATAAACATGGAAGATTTCATAGGATTTGCAGTATTTACCTCAGCAATCTCTATCCTTCTTGCAAGTTCATCAAGAGAAGAAAAGCTGTCATCTAGTGATAAAGCTTCCAGTGAATTGCAAGATGCTCGTTCAGGTGAAATATCTGGAACAGTGTCAAAGTCCTCTTGGTTTGCTAAGTTTGCAAATGATTCTTCAGTGTCTATTATGTTACCATTTAAAAATCTGATAAATAAATCTTCTTGCTCTTCATTATTTACCTTCACCTCCTGTCCTGCTGTTCTCTGTATTTCCTTGCACACTCCTGAATGGGCAGTACTCTCCTGCTCAGATACCTTATTACACCCAGAGCATACACTTGATGCAGTTCTGTCCCATGAAGATTTTTCATTGTCATCATTGAGCTGTTTCTGCTGCTGCTCTAAATCACTGTTTCCAAGCTGGCCAGTAGCAATTTCTGAAGAACCAGCAGCACGCTTTGATCTGAGCAGATTTCTATCACCTTGCACGTCTTTATCAGCAGAAACCACATCAGTAGGCATACAATCAGCATCTGTTAAAACCAAAGCATCTACCATTGGCTTAAGAGACAGTTTCACTCCAGGCTCCCCAGTTGTGCCTTCTATTTTTTCCACATCCTTAGAGAGCCCTCTTTCTCGCAGCTGCAAACTGTTATCTTTACTGGCATCCCCAGATGATAAACAGCCTGAAGAAGGCCTGCCCACTGTCCCTGTGGACTGGGTGTGTGGCTCCAGTGTTGATTCAGCACTGCAGTGCTGCTCCTCCATGTGGTCCTTTCCTGCAGCTATCCAAAGGCTTCCTGCCCCTGTCTGTGTTTCAGTTTTATTTTCACCTGGAGAACTAGTGCTCAGCTGTTTATCTTCTTTCTTTGGTGCAATGCCAGGAAAAGTTTCAGTACCTGAGTGCAACAGGAAAAACAGTTTCAGTGTTTTTAAATGATTCAAAGCATCAGCCAAGGGAGGAAAGAGTATACTGTGATTTGATAATGTTGTAACCTAATGCTTTAAAATGCACTGCCATGAAGGGCAGCTATTTTATGTTCCAGTCAGAATAAAAGTTTTGTTAGTAGTCTGCAAAGCTGACTCCTTATTCAGCAAACTATCTGCACATATTCTTGCAGGCAAAGCATATGCTTTTGTGCCCTTCTGAAAAGAGTTACTCCCATACTTCAAGGACAATAGGTATGCAAGTATCTTTCTGAACAGCTACATTTCTTCTAAAGCATATTTTATGTGAGTGCATCTACTGGAGGCCTGGAGCTCAGACAAATGCACTTAATTACAGAAAACTCCATTTTGATGCTAATGTACCTATCACACAGGGAGATTTCTATATTTCCTTTACAGAAGCTGAAATCAAGCTAATTTAAAAAAAAAATTAAATGCAATTCTTTAAGTGGGTAACTAGATCCTTTGGTTAACACTAAATTAGATAACCAATTACAATATCTTACGTAGCGGACTACACAAAAAGAAGTTGCTCTTTGGATATGTAAGTCAGTTTACATATTTAAAACTAGATTATTTCTGCATTCACATTTATAATACAAATGAAAATTTATTTTTCTTATCTGAAATTTCAGAGAAACAAGGGGAATTCTACACAGCTTATGAATTCAACCACTATTGTCATGATCTGCTGATGAAGGGGTAGGTAGTTGGCCCAAGTTGTCAATAAAATTATTAAACATTAGCCACTATGAGAAGTTCAAAGCCAAATATTCCCTTTTAGACTTCAGAAGAGAGAAAGGGGTATTTAAAATCAGAACAGCAAAGCAAGCTAGCTGTAGCAGAAAATGCATTTTATTCCACACTTTCATAAAAACTAAGTTGAGGCTCTGTTATAGTAGGACTACCATTACAGTAAAAGTAATAACCTCAAACAATAGATTAATACCTCTAGAAAACAGCCATTTGCACATTTGGTCACAGAAAAATGTATTCATAAGACTTTTCTGCTTTAATGCAGAGATTAAATAACGCCCTTAGGAACTGCAGATGTTCTCACAAGAATAACTGCAGCTCTCTATGCCAATCTTATCCTTCCTCACCTGTTAAAATCTCACTTAAAATATGAGCAATTTCCTGAACTTGTAACATGAAACACGGTCATATTTGTTAGGTTTTAAAGAAATGCTGGCATTAATTCACTGTATTCAGGAATAATTTTATTAAATTCCAAAGCATCTTCATTTTAAAGGATAATGAAATACAAGGTAGCACAGAAAAGACAGGCTCGGAAATTGAACAAGAAAATATCTCACCATACAAAAGCACAGAAAAAAAAATCACAACATTAACAGATAGGTACAGGAAACATAACTTCTTTAAAACACTGAAAAGAAGGAATGGGTATGAGATAGGGACTTTTTGAAAATTAGACACAGATGAGTAGATAGCTCAAGAGATTTGTAACAGGATACTGAGCCCTTCAGAAATAGGTCATGAGTTCAAACACAGCCTGGATTATAAGTACCAGATTTTGTTACCATCTGTCAATTTTTCCTAGTGGATAAATTGATATTACAACAGGCATCTTTATTGCCACCTCCAACTGCAACAAAGATTAAATGGAATCAAAAATTAAATCAAATTCTTTACCATGAAAGGTGTCCCTTGAGCTCAGGGCTCTATTCCTAAGAAAGTAATAAAAGATCTTAGCGTTGTTGATCTAAATACAGACGTATTGGAAATGAGAAGTAATGATCATTTGCGCATTCCACATCAAATTTTCACCAGCTTTCAATATTTTCTTTACACCTACTTCAACACACCTGCTTCGGACAACTCATGCCCACTATATACTCAAGGCGAGTAAAGACTAGAGTTGAACGTTTAATTATAAAAGAAACTTTTCCCTACTAAGTTAAATGAAGATGAGCTCACCAACTAAGCAGTAACTTTTATCTAACTGTCAGAGATATAACGAAGCATCTACTGAAATTTTTCTAACAATGAAAGCACTTATGGTAATTTAAGAAATGTTTTTTTCCCCCCAAATAAAGTTACTTTAAAATTGATGTTTGCTTTGTTCAACCCAGAAGCCTGTAGCCACCAATTTTTTATCCTGTTATGACAGCCTACCAGAGAGAGTTCTGACCCACAGTATTTCACCAGTGGAGAATTCACACTTCTCCTCTTTTTTCCCATTTAAAAACAAATACCATATGACCTAACAGGGAAAAGAGTATAAGCAGTTTCTTGTCACCTTGGAAACACATCTATATGTACATGCTGCAAACTTATGCTAAAGTATTTATTAAATTAATTATTTCATTAGAAAAGTTTCATGAAATACATTACTTTGATAATCTTTAGTTAACATAAAGGCTATTAAGGCTTTCAGTCAGAAACTGAAGAAGTTAATGGATATAGAATGGATCAAATCTCCTCTTTTAACGTACACACATACAGCTTAAGGGCCCAGTTCTTTCTGTTGGTAGACTCAAAAAGGGTGAGAAAGGAACATGTAATAGAACAGACCACTCGCAATCCTTTGCTCAGAAGGACAGAAAACCAATTCAGTTACTCTCCCAGGAATCTTGACTAGTCATCTTCTTATAAAGCTGATTCTTGGTCACTATATCCTCAGTAGAGAGGAATCGTAAATCCTTTGGATCAATTGATTACAGAAGCTCAAACTATGCTCCCAAATGGCTGCAACTGGATGAGGGGACTGAGCGGTCCCTCAGTAAGTTTGCAGGTGATACCAAGGTAGGCAGGAGTGATGATCTGCTTGAAGGTAGGAAGGCAGTACAGAGGCATTTGGGACAGGCTGGACCAATGGGCCGAGGCCAGCCATTAAGGGTTTAACAAGGCTCAATGTTGGGTCCCGCACTTGGGCCACAACAACTCCAGGCAATGCTACAGGCTTGGGGAAGAGTGGCTGGAAAGCTATCCAGCAGAAAAGGACTGGAGAGTGTTCATCAAGAGCTGGCTGATAAATTTCTAAGAGAAGAAGAAAAAGTTTGCACATACAATTCTCATCTTTCATAATGTAAAGAAAAAAACCCAAACAACCAAAAAGCAGAACACAAGGATTCTAAATTTTCAATTAGAAGGCCTATGCATTTAGGCTAAGGCTGAACAGGTTAGTATTAGGAACTACATGGTTATAGCATACGGCTCTGCTGTGGTTCAGGCAAAAATCAAGAATGAGCTCCAAATGGCCATAGTGCTTGTAGTCCTGAGCTGGGTCACTCAGCCACAGCTTGAATAATTTTGAGTGCAGCACTGAGCGTTGTACACAAATTCAGAGTTATGGATCATCTTTGTCCATTCTCTGTAATACTTCATACTGATGCCTTCCCTACTCAAAACCTTTTAATTGCAACAAAAACATTCAGTCCCATGCTGCTGATGCATTGACTCAGTGATGGGCAGCCAAAGCTAACTGACCACAGTAGCCTTAACAGATCAGGGTGCTTCCTCAAGAATGTGCTAATCTTCTGAAAAGCATCTTTTGAAAATCATAAGCATTTCAACTTGAGTTAGGCTTGAAATATCCATATCTTTGTACTGAAAAACTATTTAGCACTGCTGGAAAAATTTCAGCAGAACTGCTTCCTATTAGATGACATAGCTTTATTAATTTACAAACATTTCACCGGTACTCAAAGATTTTGATGACCTCTTAATAAGAGTTATGTTAAGAGAAAGGCATGAAAAAAGTATCATTAACACCATTAATTACTTCCACATTAAGTTTAGTATGTCTAGATGTTGTACTACAGTATTTTAACATTGACACAAAATGTTCATTAATTCACAAGCTTCAAACGTTCAGAAATTCTGCTTTCCAGAAAGCTTTTGTTCCCACTTAGAATAAAAACAATGGAAAAATTGTAAGTACCTAGTTTTTTCCCAGCCATTTAAACTCAAAAAGCACGGGGTTCTTCTGATCTGCCTTCTGATCTGTAGAACGTTTGTGTCATGTTTTCAATGTTTTGTGTTCAGTTAGATTACAAGAACAAAGACAGAGAAAAGGCAGAATAGTGGTCATGTTAAAAAGAGATAAAGATGAGGATGATTCATATACAGAGAACTGTGACTGCACCTTCATTAATTCCTGATTCTCCTGAAAATCCTGGCTGATACGCACTTGTAGCATAGTTTAGGTTGAAAAGGACTTTCTGAGGTCACTCAGGCCAACACTCATCTTGTGAGAAATTCTAGCTCGTTTTGAGGAAAGGTACTCAGTTTAAGCCAATTCTGGCAACCTGGACGTGGCAAAAAAAGTAACTTTTTGCTTGAAGAGGGAAGAGGTAAATCACAGCCTGGCAGTCTACCAATGCTCTTTCCCTCTATGTCTTGTTTTTAACAATTAATTAATTTGCAAATGTTTCATAAGAACCCAATGATTCCAACAAATTACTCAAACAAAACAGCCACTGCCCCAAAGCAGGGGGAGGAAAATTAAGCTGACATAAAAGTGTGTACTGAAAAAAAAAAAAAAAATTAAGTATCTCTCTCTCTTCAAGACCCCCCAAAAGCTTCCTAATTTTCTGTGCAGTTATAGAAAAATGTGTATCAAAATCTGCCTATCACATGTAATTTAAAATATTTACTAATATTGTTAACTATACTGAATTGCCACAACTTGAAAATATTTGTCACCAGAATGTTTATCTTATGTTTTATTCAGACAAATTACGTATCTTATCTCTAGTTTTATATAACTTTGTAGATTTTGTAGGCTGCCGTAAATGCATGCATATTTAAAAGACATTTTTTGATGGAGGCTAGAATTACCTGAATTACAATCCTGCATATCAATACTAACTGAAATTCCATACATGTCCATTGTGCAGTTGTGGAAAAAAAAGTAAAATTTGCACAAATGGATGAATCTGTGGGAATCCAACAAATGCTGTAGCTTCAAATGCAATAGCTTCATAGTATTTATAGGAATATGTCATTACAGGATACTATTCTAAACATATACACATGTACACACACATACACACCTACCTGATTTAAAAGCAGTCGCTTCTCTTTCCTTTAAATGTTTTGATTCCATTAACTGAAGCAAAAACCAGCTTTCCCGTGTATTTTCTGCAGTTACTAGCTGTAAAATATGATAGTATTTCCTGTAATTTTTTTAATTAAACACGAACACTGTGACTTTTTGAGACAACCAAACTTCAAACAGTTTCTATACTAAACTGGAAAGATTATACCTAATACTATAAAAATATATTCGCAATCTTTACAAAGCAGTATTCAATCGAACAGCCACTTACCTTATTTTTCGATGCCTGTGGCCTGTGGCAATAAAGAAAAAAAGAATAAATTAAACAACTTAGTAGCAACACTCTTCATAGCTAATTTCACTGAAATCTTACAGGCCTTTGCTCTGCTCTAATATTAGCACTGAACTTTTCTTACATTGAAAGCATCAGCATGCTAGCATACTTTCAAGCACAGATCTGTACCATATGTGAATATTATGAGAAGACCTATTAGCCCAAACAATGCTCCACCTAATTGAGGAAGCAGTCAAAAGAAAATTTACTGCAATGTGTCACGCAATCTAAATTCCTGTAAAATTTTATGTTCAGAAGGAACTCTACCAACTTTAAATATGATGTAAGGACTCAGTACCTACTAGTATTAAAAATACTTATCACTATAACAGAGACTGAGGAACGGCGAAAAAAAAACCCCACAAAATATCTTTCCCTCTCCACAGACATTGGGACATGTTTTCTAGGTACTGTGAGATACAGCAGCTCCAGCTGATTACATTGGGATTCACAGGTGAGTCAGCACTGCTAACAGACAGCATGGACTTTACAAACTGTTTAGAGATTCATGCACAATGTCTTTTATCATGCACAATCTGTCTTGCAGCCTTTCATACCACAATGAAGACAAAATGTTGAGCATTTTGTTTAAAGCTACTAAAAAAAAAAAAGAGAAGTAGGAGAGATAAGAGGGAAAAGCACTGATGTTCACGGTATCTAATAAAAACTTTTATAACTTGCACTGACTTTTAAATTTTACCATCTAAACTTCAAGTAAAGGACATTCAAAACTATCTTTAAACAACAAACACGTCCAGATGTAGCTGTAGACCTTGAGTATCAGAAAAAGTTACATTACTTTCAGTAAGAAAAGCAAAATGCTCTTATTTTCCAAGGCCTGCATGTTATTAATTAAAAAATAAAGTATAATTTTAATTAGAAAATAAATTGAAATTAAAGCCTAGGAAAAAGTATATGAAACAATAAAAGCGAATAGGCTTTCACCTAGAGAGTCTGGAAGAGTAATCATATTAATTGCAGAGAACTGATCATACCAAATGAACACAAGCCTTAATTTTAATCAAATTTCTCAGAACCAGGAATGATGTTCCATAACTGCAATTTAGTATTTTAAAGTGTAAAAAAGTGCATGGAAAAATTAGTAGGAGAAGGCAGAGTTATTCTCAACAAGGTGACAATTGAAGTGACAACAGCAAGGTGTTACTAGTTGCAGCTTATATAAATTGCAATAGAAGTGTATCTTGATCTTCCTCTGGGCTTGCAAGGTTACGTGCAAGGAAATGTAGGCTGAGGAACTCTGCAGGCACTCAGAATGCGGCCTCTCAGTAGCACCAGGCTGTGGGTGTAAACATGCAGCATGTAAACACGCAGCCACAGCGCTAGAGCTGCCTCCTCCTCGTTTGGAAACACAGGAGTATACTTCCCTGGGGCTCCTTCCCAAACATATTCAGACAACAAATAAACAATCTCTGCCAGGGTACTGGCAGTCAGCCTGGGTATTTTCAAATTTCTGTATGGCCACCCAGAAGGAAAAAGTGTGGAAGCAAAATCATATTCTCTAGGAGCAACAGGAATATTTTGGTTTTGCTACATCCACACTAAACCAACACAAATGTATTAGAACAAGTTCTTTCTCACTCATCTGACTGAGAGCATACCAAAATATCGTGTTGGTATTTTCATGGTCTTTGAATGTGGTTTGTTCCCCTGTTGTCAATGGCTGATAATTTTTCAGTGGCAGCTAGTATGATTTTTAACATTGCCCCTTAAATTCAATGCCTAGTAGGTAGGATATTCACCCATGAAGTAAGACCTTCTCCTTCCTGATGGTTACAGTCCCATACGTATTACTGCCCAGAAAAGCAGCCTAGGCAACGTCCAAAATTTTGTGATACTGTGATACACTGATTCAGGAGGCTGCTGAATCAGGCAAAACAGGTGGAAACTAAAATCGCACAGCTTTTCAGAATACTGCCACACTAGAAAACTACAGAATCACTGCCTCATAATGTTCATGCAACCTACATGAAATCAACAGAAGATAACGAGAATGACTTAAAGCTTTAGAGAATTATCCAAAAATGTGAAAAATTTGGGAATAAAATCCTATAGGGTAGATGTGAGTGCTGAGGTCCAAGACGCTGGGCAACTGCATTTAAAAAACAATGATTAAAACAACAAGTATAGACACAATCACCACCATCAGTTCTACAGCCCCTCTCTTCCTAAATTAACACTATTCAGTTTTCACTTTTGCTGAAAATACTTACAAATTAACTCAAAACTCCATTTCTATCAAATTAATGATTAGCTTAAAAAAACCCAGGTCTAGTCTGTATACATTCTTCAAACTACATTAAAAGACTGAAAATTGATGGTAACAGAAACACTTCAGTCAGTTACATTTCAAAAACAACCACCACATTATAAGCAAAATCATTAAAGTCAAGAGGATACAACTCTAAACTGACTACTTTAAAATACCTATACTGGCAAGTAGGCAATAGCTGTGCTAACATATTAGTACTGGAAAATTAATAACACATTCTTATACTTACTGTTGATGTGAAGAGCAAACTCGAGTAAGTTTTTCCAACTCCTCACCACTCAGTTCTTTAGCTGAGTTCCTCAGTGTTGTAACTGGACTAGGAACCGCTGTTTTCCATTTTCTTTCTAAATTATATCAAAATAATTTTCACTCAAAGTATCATAAAAGCAGTATTTGCTTAACATAAAAAATATATGTGAAACTCATTAATGCAGAAATTTTGACAGCTCTTCCATGTATGCTCTACAATCTTGCTTCCGACTATCAAAAAAAACCATTGTATTTTCCCACAACACACTATTTTCATTACATCAGATTCACCAATCTTAAACAAAATAATATGCTCAACACAACTGTGGATCAATCAAAGTCTCAATTAACAGAATAAAGAAGGACAAACTATTTGCACCTGTTCTGTGCAACATATAAGGAGAGATACAAAGCAGGAACACTTTTCTTGTAGCAAGTTCAAAGAAATTCTGATATAAATGCTGCTTTTGCTATGTAACATTTTTAAGCTGGAAAAATGTATACGCTTTCCTTTAGAAACACAAATCAAACCTACTCTTTCTTCGACCATATTAGTTTAGCCTGTACTCACCCCACTGGTCCTGTATGGAAGAAAGATTTGCAAGTAGCTGCTCATGATACAGTCGTTCAAGCTGAATGAACTTCATTGCCTTCTCATCTGAATGGAAGGTTAAAGAAGAACGCACTCATATATAGACACATTATGATTTATTTATATTTGGCACCATACTTAAAGGGCAATCATAATGTACCTGAAATTTTACATAATTGAATCAGGATGAACAACGGCTAGCACTCAGGATTCTGTATGAGGAAGAAAATAATAGCATACATGAAAAGAACAATTAGGAAGTAAGATGAGAAAAGTTCTCTTCAGCAGTTACCTCTTCCCACACACTTTTAAGTCCAACAAAAGTTTTTCTAGAAAAGAAATGAGCAATATGTTATTATGCTGACAACTCTTATCAGAAAATAAATATCTTGGAAATGAAAAGCAAGTCAATTATACAAATACCAGTATGTGTCTCTCAAGAAATACAACTTTATGTCAATAATCATAACCAAATGAAAAAATGGTTCCTTTCTACTGACCAGCTGGAGAGAATATTTAAAAAAATCTCCCTAACTCAAACTTTCAAAAACTACCCTCCCTCTTTTCAGTCATTGCATATAATGCTGTGGGACAGCTCAATTTGCCTTTTGTCTTCTTTCTGAAGATTGTGCTTACATTTCTTCTATATTAAGAACTCTTTTGCCTTAGGGTTATCAATACATTCACAAAGGTATACTGATACATTTTGGAACAGTCAGGATATTTCTAGTTCCATCGAGGCCGAATTGTTTTCTCAGCTATTTAAAATTTAATTCTACAGTACAATGAGGACAGAAGTACAGTGGCTGAGGTATAGTAATACAGAAAAAATATTTTCCATTATTCATGCTAGTTGAAATACTGGAGTAATTATTCCAAAACCACAACCTGTACTTGTTATTCTTATTAGCCACATGCAACACATACGTAGCATGGCTTCTGAACAACAATATTAATGGAAAGAATATTCCTTGCCTTCAAGAAAACTGTTATTAGAAACAGAATTACAGATCAGAGAGATAGCCTTAGAGGATCACAGCAAGAAACCCTGAATTATTGTTAATATGAAGTTCTACACTGGATGAATTAAAATGCCTGTTGTGGATAATTAATACAGTGTGATATGATCAAGTAAGTTTGTTATTAACCTCAGGAAACTGATGGTTGCAAGTACAGAGGAGATATGCTTCATAAATATGTATTGTGGCGTTGAATTCCACACATCAGGTGAACACTACATTAAAATATTTCCTTCGATCAGCTTTAAATACAGTGTCCTTCAATTAAAGCAGCTTCTGTGAAAGAGAAACTGTCTTTCAATCACACTGTTGAATGACTTTTAAATTTATTGTATTTCTCCCTCCAGGGTCATAATTTACTACAGAATTTTTCCATGCCTTTAATTTGTGCTGTATATTTAGATTTTCTGACTAAAGTTTTTGAATCAGGATGACCAAGGCAGAAGTACAGTCTTCTAAGACAGTGATGGTTATTTGATTTTATACGTTACTTTCATAATATAATGACAATTATTTCTCTGGTTCTGTACTACAGGCTAGTATAATTTGGTTACAAAGATTCCTTTCCAGGTTTCTCATGTGTTATTATTTAATCATTATAATTGTATACTTGCTGTATTTCATTTGTAACAAATTACATAATAAAGAAATAATCTGTATGCATGGATTTTGTAATTTATGACACACCTTGTTGAATCACATATACCTTAGAGGGCTTACCGCTCTTGCCTTTTCTTTTTAGTCTGATCATTTTCCTCCAAAAAGCAAACAGAGGAAAACCCAGTCCACCTTTTCTGAAAATATAATTTCACTTTAAGTTTTAATATGATTATCACCTCCCACAATTTCTGATATTTACCAGACTAATTAGCAGTTCAACTATTATAACTTTTTGGCAAAACTTACTCGTATTATCTAGGAACAAATCAAAATAACCTGGATCATTGAACTAACTGTTCCCAGAAGCAATTACACATTGTTTCCTATGACAGTATCTCAAACTACCTTGATATGATTTTGACTAATTAGCATTTGCAAAAGAACATGTTGCTATTGTTTGTAGGTTACTGATCTCCCTTAGCTCAGTGTGTTTTGTATTTTTATTCTAATCTAGACACTTGTAGTACATATTCTAATCAACTGTTGTGGTAATTTTGTTCTTACTATAGCAGTTCCCTATTTGATATAACAGAATACATACGCTATCTAGATGGGACTTACTCCCAGTTACCAATACTCAGAACAAAACTTATCCTACAAAACCGGAAGTCCTTTGAAAATATTTTCTTACTTCCTTGCTTGGGTACTGATGATTGCATCGGTACAACTTTTGGAAGAGGTTTTAATACTATACTCATATTCCAGCTTTCTCATTAAGGACTTGCTAACATATTATATAATTCACTAATGGGTAAATTATGACAGCTTGCTTTTTTCTAACCCTGACCCACAACCTGTGAGTCATTGGTAAAGCATTTGTCTGTTTGACCATGACAGATTATTTTAAGATAGTGTAATGATATCTACAAATAAAAGGATACATTCCCCCTCTTGAAAATAGGTCTCGGCTATCTGCAAATATAAAAAATAAGAGAGTCTTAAGGATACAATATAATTTTTAATCATACCTTTTAACACCTTTTTTGCAGGTTCCTGTTTAATTTGGGTAAAATACGCATGTTCAGACTAAATGCATGTATTCTTTTTCTAGCAAAGACATTTAAGAAGAATATGAAAAAACAAAGAAATATGATGTCCTCTCACACAAATGAAATTGCCCAAATGCTAGTTGGGTTTTATCTTGTTACAACAAACTTCTTTAATGATAATATTAGAAAGTTTTAAAATTACCTAGAACAGAAGTACCGTGATACTGAGATGAGTTGAAGAGTTTAAATTCTGTTACTGACCATTGCATCCTTATTTTTGACCAAATAAAGATGACTGCTGAGCTCTTCGGAGCATTACAGTGCAATGTGATAAAACAAAAAAAATGGAGGTTTACTGACTAATGTAAAAAGAACAATATTTGGAAAAAAGTCATGACAAATATTGCCCGTCACAGCACCAGAGGCATACCAATGACCTTCCTGATTATATCCTATTTAAAATAATGTGAACAATAAATAATTACCATAAATATTTCAAATGCACAGAATTTGAAATATTTACAATATGAATATTTGAAATGCATGAGATAAACATAAAAGGACTCCAGTTCTTCATTGTTTTCTGCATTACTCCTAATTCACCTGCAGAAGCCAGATAATACCACTGCAGCAGCCTTCTGCCACTTCCATTCTTGAAGCTGCTCTTCTGTGTTAAAAAGATTTAAAGATCCTCTGTCTCACGTGTCAGTTCACTAAGCCTAACATCTTGGTATTTGAAGCTCTTCAACAACAGAGCAAGCCATGGAGTTTAGGCATTGAACAAATCAGAGGCTTTTCCACATTAGGTTGATGTTTCTATAACAGAACAATTAAAATCAGATTTGTAACAGGAAAGCTCTGCTGAAGACAACCACTGGAAAAACCTCCCCAAAATCATAGTTCTTCAAGACTCGTTCTCTTGGATGGATGTTGTGTTAATACAGATAGGTCAAATAAAAGAAATACCATGGAGGTGACACAAGAAATATGCAAATGTTTGCAAATGTTCCCTGTTGCATTTAGAGCTCAAAGTGCTATGGAAGTTTAATACAGAAAACAAAAATCATATCAAAGCAGCTAATGAAACTAGGAAAATCAAACATTAGACAGACCACACATAAAATACTTGAACACGTAAGTATGTCTCTAGCACTTCTAGC
Organism: Phaenicophaeus curvirostris; assembly: GCF_032191515.1. Classification (NCBI taxonomy): domain Eukaryota; kingdom Metazoa; phylum Chordata; class Aves; order Cuculiformes; family Cuculidae; genus Phaenicophaeus; species Phaenicophaeus curvirostris. The sequence continues at coordinate 71,528,918 of NC_091393.1, read as the reverse complement.
TTAACAAACTGTGTAAGCTGCCATTAAATGCTGCTGTAAGAGCTGCTGTCTCAGCCAACGGTGGGGAACTGTACAAGGGATCTCTATGCCTAAGCATTCAAGTTCTCTAGCTGCAACATCTTGAAAAACTTTCCCCTGGCTGGGTTATTTTTTAACACCTGTTTTTAACAAATCACGGCAAAAAGGAACAGTAAATACATGCTCATCAAGGGTCTATACACTGAGAAGCTATGTATAAACCAAGAATATGGGCATGCAAATAGAACAGAAAATTATCTTCCAGTGTATCAACTTATTGCTATATCAAGACAACATATTTTAATTACAGACTTACTGAAACCAATTGGCTATCCTCTTCTAGTGATGCTTTTACTTTAAACCGGCTATTTCAAAGCCAAAATTGCAAGCATGGAAGTGGCAGAACTTCCAGAAGAAAAGTCGAGATGGCAGTTAGAAAACCCACTTTTTCTGTTAGTTGAGTAGAGGTATCAGCTTTGTGTTTGGTCATTGTGTCCCATCCCCCTCAGTAAGCATAAAGGATTATTTCTTGGACTAAAAGAGCAAATACACCATTGTACTAGACTCCACACAACCAGCTCAGAGAAAGCAAGTATCCAAAGACAGTCAGAAAATAAGCAGGTTTCTAATCAGAATCAGAATTTCACTTTGACTTTGAGTTAGTGGTGAGAAGTAGTATAGAAAAAAACAGAGCTAATACCTGGAAAGGAAAAGGTGTAACACTGAATAGAAAAGAGACCATGGTAACCAAACATTTTTCATTTAATTCCTCCCAACTGATAAATAATCATTGAGATTTGAAATAACTAAAAATTTTTTAACTTGCTAGAAAATTGAGCAGGCTTTCCTAGAAAGCTGAGATTCAAATACTGATGGCTTTGCTTGCAAATGGAATAAAATACAGAAAATGCAAACATTAGAAGTAAAAATATTTTGTTCCAGAGAACTCAATAGTATCACTGACCTTTGCAAGCACTAACTAATTAATCTTCAGGGACAGTGTATGTTGGCAGTCTTACTATTTGCCATGCATAGTGTGGCAAGGACTACGATTGCAAAATGTGTCCAGTAACTGCAAATACACCGACACCTGAACATCCAAGTTGAGACACCTCATAACTGATACTTCAATGCCTTCTCTGGGAGGACACAAACATTCAGTCTCAAAACCTGAGGCATATCAATTTAAGCACTCATAATTTGAAGGGTTTAACAAGTGGACACAAGTGCTCAAAAAAGACAGCAACTTGATAGAGGAGTCTAGATTACAGGCTGTGTATTCCTGGCTCTCAGTCTTATTACTAATCACTAAGCCATTCTAAGCCCAGTACCTCCAAAAAAGAACTGGTAAATGACTTCTAAGGTTCTTGATTTGCACATTTTGTCTTCTATCCACAGTAGTCTCCTAAGGATTTCTGGAGCTCTGTATCTTTGTTTTATATAGAAATACTTTTAGATTCTGTGACAAGTAATAAACAAATCACATGAATCCCATTCAAGATAGGAAAAAAATTACACCCTATTTGAATTAAAAGTTAACCCTTAAACAGTTGCTAATATCCCCCATCTTTTGAATATTTGATACAGGCTTTCCACTAACAACTTTGTTAATATCCCAAAATACCTTACATAGCTTTTTATTTTACATTGAATATTGTCATATGGAATAAAAAGAGAATCTGATATAAGAGTATTTGCTAGACTTGGCATAAAAGAAAGTTACCGGCAGGCTGTATTAACAATCTGAAAAGAAGACTGAAGATGACAGGTTAATTAACTGGAAAAGGAAAAAAATCGTTAATAGACTCACTTTACCTGAAAATATGCATGCTATCGTCAAAAACTTTTATTTTTTTCCCCACATTAAGAAGTATGTTATGATCCTTGTAAATTCTCTTATCTTTCTTTCAAATGCTCCATTACAAATTGCTTGATATTTCTTAGGAAAAAAGAGTTGGGGTTTGATTACACGACTGAACCTGCAAATGCAGATTCTGTTCTCAGTTCTGTCACAGTACCTGTATGACTGTGAACAGGTTGTTACCCTTAGGGTTTGGCTTCCTCATATAAAAAGCAGCAAACAGATTTCACCTCCATCATATTCAATGACATCCCTTAATGTTTGTAAAGCGTTTTCAAGTTTTTGCTCTAACTGTTGTTTTCCAAAACAGACCTTGTACTAACACGTAAATGACTACCAATTTCAGCATAGCTAGAAGTACAAATGGTTAACCCTAATGGTTAATGCTAAATTTCAAATAAACTTAGGAATGATATGAAGTATCTTCACTCAGATATAGATTAAAATTAAAATTCTATGTCAAAGGTAAATTATCTATAATTTGCAATACTAAAGAGAAACTTCTTTCTCAAATATAATCACTGATTTATATCAAAGAGAATAAGAGTGCAGGAGTGTCATCACTCTGGAAGTTTAAAATATCACACCCATCCAATTTTTTACCTATATATGTATATACCCTACATTAGACACTATAACCAGACAAATTCTTCTATTGTACTGTTAGTCTGACACAGCTAAACTATAAATCAATACTGCATCAAGTCCTATCAACAGACTCATTTTGCATCATAATCTCCAGAAAGAAAAACATACTGACCAGTTAGTAAAAAAGATTGCTTTCCAAATGACACAGTATTTCCTGTGGTCCTGCAGATATGACAGCTGTGCTATGAAAGAGTATACACTAAGAAACCTTAAATCTTAGCATTCATGCATTAAATGCATACTTGAAAGAAGTCCCCAACTGTAAAAATAGATTTTAAACGTTATTTAGGTATCAGTTGTCTTATATCTATATCAGCGTCTTATAGACCATATTTAAGGAATGTTGAAGAGTGATTCTCCTAAATCTTCCTGCAAAACAGAATTTTACCATTTGGAAAATTAGAAAATCTGTCCTTAAGAGTTCCTCTTAACTGCAGAATATACTTCCAAGGCAGTTTATAATTTCATATATGTTAGAATGCCTTAGAGGAGACATTTGCCTTGACTACCTGTTATACATCAAAATACCCTCTCCAAATATAAATATTGGTATATGCTGAATTAATGCATTTTAAAGTAATTACGAAAGGTCCCAAATAAAAAAAAAACAATTGTGTGCAACACCCCAGAATCACAGAAAGTACCTGATGGAGACACAATGGAAGTATCTTAGAATCTATCTGCTCAACCTCTTCACGGAGCAAAGAGAAAAGGGACTGCAACGTTTGTTTTTGCTCTTTTTGGTGGAAGTTTTCATTTGCTTCAAAAGCACCTTCAGCATGCACAGAATCAGTTTCTGTAATAAGAGTATTCTCCTCCTTGATTGCAGAGGTTCCCACTGTATGAACTCCTTTAAAAAGAAGAAGTACTTAAGTTAGGATTAAAAAAATGTCAAATTGCTTTTTTAGGAAATTTCAATACAAAAGCTATGAATAAAACCCTAGTATCTTAAATAGCATCCCTACAGCTAATTAAACACCGGTCTTGTCAAAATGAGTTGTGAAAGGCCTGTCTCAGTGTCAGCTCACCAACCTGAAAAAGCACAGTAAAATACATCATGCATTTTTGTAAACTTCTAACTGGGATCTGATTCTAACTTAGGGCAACCTTCCTCTCCCTAAACTGCTCTACAGAGTTATTAATAAGAGACCAGGATGACCTAAAAGAAAAGCTGTTGTGACCAATGTTACAGTTTCAGCTAAAAAAATCAATACTTGGATGCAAGTGGACAAACTTCTACACTGAATTGTAACACAGCAGAGGTAGAAAGTAGGGTTCTTTGCAACACAGTTTTGCCCAGAAAGAGCAAAAAGAAGGTAGGCAAGGAGAATCTGAAGGTAGAAAACTACTCTCTGTGTCCAAACCCCCATATTTTATTGTTAGAAATGCAGCATTTGTAGAATACTGCTGATCATGAATATGACAGTTATCAGGAGACGTTAAATTAGATGAGGGAAGAAGTTTACAGCATGCAGTATAGTAGTGGGAGAAATCAACTACCCATCTACAGACTGGACCAGTTTCTCACAAAGATCAGGAAATAAACCAATAAATGATGGCTTCCTGTAACACACAGTCTAAGGAGTAACAAGAAAACTACAGTTTATTCCACCAGTTCAGGAACAATTTTTTTTTTAATCATAAAACATTGAATTTGATACATTTACATAGGTGAACTTTTAAAAATATAATCCTGTATTTAAAAAAAAAAATTTAGAGAAATTGGCCACTGAAATGTGTACCGCAAACTTTTATAAAACTCAGTCATGATGAGAATATTATTCTTCCTCAGCTACACCCGTTTTCCAAAAATCATTTAAGAGCAATAGAGATGGGGGCTCAGTTTCAAGTAACAATCACACTCTGACTGTTTCTACAGCTGGGGCATATTTCAGACCCCCCTTGTGTTCATTGCAACTGAAACCCTATAGTGACGATTCAGGTTTAAGATCTAGAGCTTAGGACAGACATTAGTTTGTCCACTGAAGGCTCGACTATTCTATTTTTCGTTATTTTAAACGTTTTATGAAGCAAACTATCCACATGAGGAGTACTAATAATCTCTGTGGGTGGCTGTTTTCACAGGGCTTATTGCCAGGCCAAATACAGGCGTAACAACATTGGTTTTTCAATACTAATGCATGTTTCTGCATTTCTAGTATTTATTAGGGCTTGGTGTGGGCCAAAAGCAACAAGAGACATAACTGGATGCAAGATTCAATCCAGGAAGTACTCTTAGAGATGGAATTAAGGCTGTGTTTAGAAATATAGCTTTCTGCTCAACACTTGATAATAAAACCAGAAAAAGAGGGTTCACATGTTCTGGCAAACCTTTTCTCTCAGGAAAAAACCCATCATTTCCAACTGCACTTTATTAAAGTAGTTCATATTAAAACATGAACATCAACTGAAACATTCTCAATAGCAACTATCATGAAGAGCTTTAATTTTAACATTATTGTGGTACCCCTGTCAACACAGTTTATAAACTGAATATTATTCCTACATATAGTTGAGCTGTCACTCACTTGGAATCAAATTCTGACCTCAAATTACTCCCCTGATTCTGAAGCAGGCCCTTATAGCCATTCAGGTTATTTCTACCCTGTTCCATTTTAAACACAAGACAGCATTTCTGCCTTACTAGTAACTATAACCAGTAACTTTTCTTGAGGTAGTAACATTTAGTAATGTTAGATGATAACACCTATATGATGAAATAAGATCCCTATTTATTAATTTTTTTCTCTGTGCTCTTTAGAAGGGCACACACCACCACTTTCTCCTGGAATCAACATTACGGTCCAAAGTAGACTTTTTTTTTCACTAAAAACTGGCATCATATATATTTCTGATATTTTAAGAAGCAAGGATGAAGGTTTTTTGCTTTGTAAGGCATTGATATTTAGAAATCATCTTGTTCCATAGTAGAATGGAACCAAAGCCTTTATGAAAATAAATGTGAAAAAACACAGAAAACATCAACTCTCCAATGGCCAGAGTGCTCACTGGGAACACAGCAGAGCGCCAAGTTCAAGTTTCAGCTCTGCCAGACTCACAGAGGTTTCAGGCAAAATCTACGCCCAGCTGGGTGTGCCAATGTTTCCTATAACATAGGGAGAGGCAAACTTCCTCAAAACTACCCTAAGAGTTCACAGAAGGTGCCTCATATTTGCAAAAAGTTCCAATTTTGTCAGACCTTGTGAACAAAAATGACAAATGCATTTTTCAACATCTAAGCATTTTTTTGTTCCGTCAGTATTGGAAGTATGTGAATTTAACACGCTATTGCCAACTGTCTCAGAATGAGTCAAAGGTGCACGTATGAGGCATTTGCTATCAAATAAAGCTATCATATTAAAAGAAGGGATATTAGCCTCTGGCTTTAACTGAATTTTAATTTTCACATTCATTAACATTAGCTTAAGTCACCAGTAACAGAGGCTTCTAGAGCAGAAAACACATGATAATGTCTTCTTCTAAGCATTCTTTGGTATTCAATACCAGAAAGCTGTTTCAGACTGATTCATTCAACAACTATCGAAAAAAGACCAACAAGTATTTAAAAAAATACATTTTTAAGAGAAGATATTTTAAGACAGGAGTGTTGACCATAAAGATATAACTCTAACTAGACAAGCTCAAAATCTTGTTTACTGTAGCACAGAAACCTAAATAAAATAATATTGCTTGAATTTTAATACAATTTGACCAGTTAATATTCATATACTTAATTTGCTGCAACACCAAATCCATTCCAACTTTTCCACTTTCTTCCCACACCTTCAAGATACCTCAAGAAATAACTTAAATGATTTACAGGAAAAATAGTATGTTGCAGAGTTTAACTTGGGGAAAAAACAATGATGTGTGTGTTATCATGCTCTACTATGTCACAGAACTACACAGTGTGATTTTACAATACAAAGTTAATAGTTATGCCAGAACTAATCTTCTGAAAAAAGACGAGATCATTTTCAGAGAGCAGAGATAATTTGAAGTCCACATTTACAAAAATACATTGAAGCAGATGACGCTTCATGAATCACTATCTCTACTGCACTGAAGTTAGCACAATTCATTACAAGGAATTCAAGCATGAATGATCACTGAAGCCTAAATTTGTCAATTTAAATTGACATCATTTTTTCGATCACCAGTGTCCACACAGTCTATTCAAAGCTATTATTAGTATACCAAAACAATGTGAGAGATATTTGGGATCTGGAAGCTATAGACTTGTCAATTCTCTGTAACATGTCTACTGCAGCAATGAGAAAACTAAATGGAAGTGCTTTTTCAAACGATGCACAGGTGAAATCCTGTGCTTACTACAGGACACTGAAACAGATATAAAGATTCTTAATCTTTTATCTCAGTCACCTAAGTGTGGGAGCTAGGATAATACCAGCTCCAAAGCATTGCAAGCATATAAAGAAACATAATAACCAAATACTTATAACTGCTTATGCTTTATAACCACATATTTAGAGGGTTTCAAATGCATTACAAGTGTGAATACTTGCTCTTTCTTCTAAACAAAAACATATGTCGAGAGTAGAAGATTGGTTTCTCTAGTGATCACAAATCTTTGGCTAAGCAACTCCTCAACAAATAATAATAAGTAAATATAGTTTTCAATACTCTAGGTTTACTACTTCAGTCACAAGCAAGAGAAGGAATATGAACGACGTGCTTTTTCAGTCATCTTTTCCAGAATGGCAATAATTAACAGCAACCCTAACAGGTCTGCTTAGAGGGAAAGAGAATAAGATTCATAAATCTCTTCTTTAGCTACAAGTCAAAGCTACTCCTGATTTCTCAACAGTTAAGAATTAAAATAATATCACCATAACACATGCCATGCAAGTATTTAGTTGTGATGCCAACTTGCTTGCGTGACGCTCTGCTGTCACCCATTCAGGGATTTTCTGGTTTGATTATTCTCTCCTTTATCTCTGAGTTGGTATAAAGACAAGAACGCTAGTTTGGTTCTCTCACGCAGAGGGATTCTTAGGAATTATTTAAAATAGCTGGTGTTAAAAACTGAAAGGAGGATTCTCACTATAATAAAGACACCTGCAATATCAAGAATTGTGACAGCCACTGCATTGTATGTAAAAACAGGAGAATCATCATGTGAGAATACTTAAAGTGCTAAATGTAAATTAGCCCCTAAGCAGCAGGAGATATAGTGTACGTTTATGTTTTGATCTTCTTTCTATAACAGTCAAGGTTCTTTATTAATTAGTAAGAGATTGTTCACAGAGATTCCAGAAAATACTTAAAAGTTTTGCAGGCATCCTTTGCATTTTTGCATCTTCTGCTGTGTTTTTTTACATGTCTACATTTTTCCATGGAATTTTCCATATTTCAGCTTTCCGCTTTTTGCCTTAAAATTACCATCTGCTGTGCACAGCTCGTTTTTCTTGGTGCTTCTGCACCAGGTGATTGTGTTTATCAACAAGAATACAAACTAACAGAGAGAAAATACAGACAAAGTTTAACTTTCAGTGTTTGGCTGAATGCCTCCTTTTCTTCCTCTCATTATGCTTCAGATATTTCTGTCCATACATCTGTAACACATTAAATCAACTTGTTTTTTGTTATTCCCATCATACAGATGACCGGTTCTCAGATAATTCTGCCAATCCCTTGTTTTAATTATTCTCTTCTGTTTTTAAACATTAAAAATACAGTTGAAATATAGACGGAATGACTTTCTGTATCATTTAATAACTTACACTTCCTATAAAAACAGATTTCAGAATCTTCTTATCTTTACTAGAAAATATAATTTTTCTCTTCTAGATTTTGCCTGTAAGTACAAGTATTTGCCTGTAAGACATGGAATGCAAGGTCTTCTTCCTTTCCTTTCTTTACCTATTTTATAATCCTTTAATATCATTATGAGTTTTAAGATTAGGCCATAAAAGATATGTCATTTACTGGAAAACTGTATTTTAAAACTATTTTAAGTAGCCAAATACTCTGTCTTCTCAGACTTTAGATGAAAAAAAAAATACACAGGGGGGTGTGGGGGGAAGGAACCCCAAAAGCATCCAAGCAACTTTCAAAGATACCTATGCAATGAAGCACACTGATTTTAATCGATATATTTGCAGCACTACAACACATAAGCTTTACAATTTATTGCAAGAAAATAATATAACACATGAAACTGATGCAGACAAATCCTACTCATTCAAAAAGGGAAGAACATGTAACAATCATTCACATTTTCCCTATCCAATTCATATCCAAAAAATCTAAAGGAGAAGTAATACAAAAAATTGGTAGAAACACATTTGCGAACAGCCCATTACCCAGATGCATACCCTAGGACTATCTATTAAGCTTTGAAAACTGTAAAATCTGACAGCAGCAGGCCAAGATTAAGCTCATAACAAGATTTCAAATCTTCGCACTGGATTAAGGCACCAAAATCTTGCACTCAACAACAATATTCAGATTAACTAAACCATACTGCCTGAATTCCTGCCTATTCCAATTTCAAAGTCAGCCCAATTTCTATACTGAAACTCTGTACCTCCCTCTACTCATGTTTCCTTGATATGGCCCATCTGCTACACAGCCAACGTTGGAATACAGAAGGTGAAAACATCCAGAATTGAATCTGATTTAGAACTATTAACAGTTTGCCACTCCCACTTCCCCCTCCCCTTAAAAAAAAAAATAAATCCCCAAACCCCCCAACTTCAGTGAAATTTTAAAAATAATTAGTATGACATCTAAAATACATCTTTCTTTTTATTTTACAGATTAGAACTACAGTGTTATTATTTTGAGCAAACAGAACAAAAATATTTTTCATAAAGTACCTTTAGATTTTTTACTGGAGCTTCTTTTACTTCTTGGACTTCTTTTTCCTCCTAGCTGTTTTTCAGTAATGGGCTTTTCCTCCAGCTGGGGGTCCATATGGACATTTACAGATCTCGTCTCAGCCTCACCTTCCTTACAGCTTGGGGCACAGTCTCTGCTGTCCATATTCTCATTATTATTGATGCTGTCCTGCTCACCGTCATCCTGTCGTCCCATAGCAATGCTACTGCAGGTCAGAACCTCATTCCCATCACTGTCAAGTTGATTTTCATTTTCATCAGCTGAAGAAACCAAGCGAGTTGCCAAACTTTCCACCCTATAGTCAGCAGGACGACTGTCCTTTGAGTCTACTTGTAGATCATTTGGTGGAAATTCTCTGTCATCCATTAGAGCGTTACTTGTTGAACCACTTAATCTCCCTCCAAATGTTTTTAAACCTAAAATATAAAACCAGAAGAAGCATTTGTAACAATGGATATATAACCTTGTACTTAATGCCAGTCAATAAAGAATCATGTTAGCCAAGTGATACAGTTTAAAAGTATGGGGAAATTCTTTCAAACGGTAACCCACTGCCTCATCCTAAGTCTTTAAAGCATATCTACATTCAAAAAAACTATCTATAAACTTGTATTTTTATCCAACTATAATTGGTTCCAGTTTTCTGACCAACAGCATAGCTAATCTCTACAGCAGTGCTCACAGTGTTATACAGCTGAGGAAACGAGAAAAACAGAAAGATAAACAGACACTACCTCCACCCTGCCCCTTTAAATCCACGGCTAAACCAAAAGCATTCTTGTCACATAAGGTCACAGATTTCCTGAAACAAAAATGAACTAGGGAGCAATAAAAGGAGAACAACTTTTAATTGTCACTCATGATACAACATCAAATATACAGAGATATTAACTGTGTTACAAGAATTAGATGCAAGTAGAACCTGTTTATTGACTCAGATCGTCACTTTAGTTTCAAGAAAACAGCCAACATGTCTTCAGCGTACCTAGAGGCAGATGGTTTGTTAACAAAATCCCCTAATCCTCCACCTACTCTCAGCAGGGGTCAATTTTGCCTTTTTGTGAACATGCAATTCTAATGAATACTGCAGGAAAAATAAGGGTAACTCAGCAGAGTTACACAGTACTTACACTGGACTAATGTTGTATCAGTTCCTATCCTTAGCTTTTAGAAACATGGCAATATTGCTGGTTTAACTTAGTGTATAGATAAAATCCAGCTTCACCAAGTGCATTTCATTAGATTTAGTTTACATATTTTAAACAGCAAAGCCAAAAAATTCAGCAAACAGCCTTGTATTCTAGAAGACCTTAGACAAGCCTCCTACATCAGCTTCCTCTCCTTTCCTTTAAATGAAAAGGCATTTTTGGAAACCTGTCTTCACTAGGGTAAATGTGACAGGAGCAAATAAAGATGACTGAGTCAGACTCTTCTCAGTAATATCCAGTAAAAGGATAAGAGGCTATGGACACAAACTGAATACAAGAAACTCATTTTAAACATAATGTGAAAATTAATTGATAAGTTTTGCTGCAGCTGGTTTGTATGTTTAATTATCTTGTCATATAAATCTGTCTTGTATCAAGACATAATATACAGACAATCTCCAGACATGGATAAATAACCTGACAGGATAAACACTCGCTTACAGTTGCAAGCGTTTATTGATATACTTAGTTGTCTTGTAAGATATAACTGTTTTAGGTCAGGAGACGACCTGAAGGAAGTCTCCAGACATGGTTGGATAGCCTAAAAAATAAACATTCTTTGAGGACTTTCATGGTCCTTTGTCTAAAACTAGTATATATACCTACTGCTTTTGTAAGATAGTACGACTTTTTTAGAAGGGCATCCAATTCAGTGCTGAATTGTAAAATAAAAATATTACTGCCTTTGCTTCGAGACTTTCTCCTTTTCAATATTTTACCAGTATTTAAGCTTTTCTCACAATAAAAAGAAGCTTTACTTTTAAGGGTGATAGAACACTGGGACAGGTTGCCTGGACGGAACACTAGAACAGGGCTGCCCAGAACAGGTTTTGGAGCTGCCATCTTCAGAGGTATTCAAAACCCAGCTGGTCATGGTCCTGAGCAACACACTCTAGCTGAGCTTGCTTTGGGTAGGGGGTTGGACTAGACAGTCTCCAGAGCTCCCTTCCAACCTTAACCATCCTACAGTTTTAGAACTGTGACTGGTGGGATCCTTGATTAGACACCGGCTACATCATGAAGAGAAAATTCCTCCTGTATCTGCCTTTTGTACAAGATTTTAAATAATCTTTGTTAAAATGCTCATATTAAAAATCATATTTGCTAGTTCTGAGTGGGGGAAAACCGATGTAAATCATACATCTATTTTACCAAGAACTCATTCAGACACCAAGTTCCGAAGTCAAATGTGCATGCAGCGTCAACCCAAGTAAACTCTAAAATTTTCAATTTCTTTTTCCATTTGTAGGATTAGGAAGGAATGAAAAGGAAGGATGCCAGACTGCAGAACTGAAGATGACTTCACAGAAACTATCCTGTGCTCATGCACATACCAGCTACTGCAATTACTGCTGACCATCTACGCCGACCGTTAGGGTGCACAGCCAGCAGAAACTTCACAGCTTTAAATCTTAATTGTCCACTCCTCTTCCTTCACTACTTTCAGTTGTTCTGGCGCTCAGTGACTGCCCTTTACACCTGTGCCTGAATATTTTGTTAGCATTCCTGAAGAACTTATTTTTAAAGACTTAATTCTTAACATAGATTTTGCTAAGCCAACAGTTGCCAGGAAGCATATAAAAATCATCTTTAGTAGCTTACCCCTTCTTAGCAAAAGTTTACTTCTTCACCACTGAGGTACTCCTGGATCCCTCCATCAAATACTGCATTACTGGTTTTACAGGAGCAGCAAGACCTGGGCAGCTACACTGGCCCTTAGAAAATGCTTCAGTTTGCACATGCTCTGTAAAGATTAGCACATGCCAGAGTAGGTTACAAGGACTGTGTGCCAGTATTATCAAGAAAAATGTTCTAGGAGTTCCAGGGAAGCATGCAAAGAGTGACAAGCCACGACCAGCTGGGCAACACAAAAGCAAGAGTCAGCACCAAACAGAACAACTCCATCTTCACTTCCAGCCTGAAGAAGTCATTAACCATTTCCAGCCATATCAGTCGAACAAAAAATATTGCCTATCCTGTAACATATAAGCTGCACCAGGGAAATTAAGACTGGGCATTAAGAAGCGTTTCTTTACCAAGAAAGTGGTCAAATACTGGAACACTGCCTAGAGAGCTGGTTGATGCCCCAAGCCTGTCAGTGTTTCAGGGACATTTGACCAATGTCTTTAATAACATGCTTTAAATTTTGGTCAGCCCTGAACTGGTCAGGCAGTTGAACTAGATGATCATTGTAGGTTCCTATATATATCCTATCCCAGAAGAATAATGAATTGTACACTAAAGATACAAGTTGTACTTTCCTCTGTCAACCAAATAAGAGAATTGGCTTACTTTGAGCACTACAGAGACAAAGAACACAGAGATACATAACTGGAGAATGCATCTGTTCATTAGAAGGATACCCTTTAATCGAGCATTTTTCTCTCAAAGAGAGTTAAACACGAAATGAAAAGTTAAGAGGAGGATAAAACTTAATCAGACCAGCAAGAATCAGAACTAGAAGATACTTTTTACAGACACTGCACTAGTGCTATGCTATTTCTTGATAATTGTTTTAAATCATTAAAAAAAAAAAAAATTCCAAACAGCACAATAAACTTCAAAGGTTCACATCTCACTCTTCCTGGCATATGAAATAACTACTACTGCTGCCTTCCCTAGTTCATAGATTAAATGATATATCAAACAAAAGATGTTGAAGTAAATTGCCCAAAGCCAACAAGGAATTAGATTTAACAGCAGTAATTAAAAATCAGGATGTGCTACCACCACTCTCTTGCTTCTATCAGTAGACAACATTTTATCCTTTCAACAGCTATCACAGGGAAACAGAAACGTGCATGCACTTGAACAAGGTGCTTCCTATTAGATTGCGCATATTGATGAAAAGACGCTTTTGACAAGTGACATTTTCTACAGAGGAAGCTAACATTCTGATAGAAAATATTAACTCATTTCCTTGTAACATGTGGCTAAAATGATAGTCCCCTATAACTGAGAGGCTGGAGAGCACTTGCAGCTAGCATAGATCAATCTTTCTTAGTTTGTTGTTTGAAACTCAGTATTTTTCCAAAATAAATGTAGCCCTGAAAAGCTATTCCTTTCTACAATGCTTACAAAAATCCAGAAAATGCTCGTTCAAAGGATGACCCCACCCTGATGAAACTTTTTTTTCTTCCTGTTTTTCAGTGTTGCTATCTACTATTTGTTTTGTCTTTACAAAGGCAACAGGCAGGTACCAAAGTGAAGCTGAATTCTGCAACAATGTACTCTACCTCTGTCTAAGAGCAGAAGCAGAAACATTTATTTATAAATAAAAATGGAATTAAAAACATTAGTGGTTTGAACTATAATTATCAGATCATTAACATGCAGTTACTGTATTTGCTGTTTTGCCATTGAAATTAATTGTACACACAACCGATACACCAAGAGAAAATCTTTGCTCCTTCCTAGGCACATCTTTCTTCCCTTCACTGGTTGCCCAAAATTGAAATAAAAGATCAACACCGAGTACAACCGTGCTGACCTCTTCTAAAGGGTGCCGATAAATTAAAGTGGTTCAGTTCCAGTTGCCAAACAGATTCATGCAATTGGCATATATAATCATGGTGATTATACCACAAATGAAAAATAAGATGGAAAATACTTTCCAAGTGGCTAACAGACAAAGTTGACATTGAAGAAATTAGTTATATGTTTATTTTCATTAGGACAAACAGTATGTACATCACAGAAATGATGTACACTCACTTCTATTTTAAATCAATCTCAGTCTTAAAAAGCTTGAGCTCTTCAGTGTTCTCTTTTATGTACTTCACATAACTTCATATAATTCCAACAAGTTCTTTAGGGGCTCATTTTTGTGTGTGTACAGAGCCTTTCTCCCATCTATCCTTACTAAGAAAGCATAAACTTAAATACAGTTGTTTGGATTGTATTCTGGGAAAAAAGGGAAGAACTGGGACCCTTCTGACCTGGCACAGCTGAAATTTGAAGAGAGCATTAGGAGGGCCCAAACCCTCAAACACACACACCACAACCTCAAACTCTCATATTAACACAGCTTCTGTGTCCTGGAAAGTTGGTGGTTTTTGTGAATGTTTACTGAATATATAGCATAGTATTTAATTTAATGATCTCAGAAGTATCTTACAGAACAAATCAAGAATGTAATGTCCTATCTGCTGGCAAAAGGCTAAAAAGGTTCTAACATTCAAGGAAGTTACGGCAAATATTTTTTTATTCCATTTGACTGCCTTCATATAACTCCTGTGCCAAAGACACTATTTCCCCTCTCTCATTTTCATGCTACTTAATTATGCTATCTTAATTAGAGAGACTTAAGTCTTTTAATTCTTTGGAAGTCAGTTTCCCCACTGTATCACCTTTATTGCTCTACTCATGCCTCAGATTGGTTCTTGGTGTTGCTTCTACTCAATCTTTTCATTAACTTTGATGATAAAACACAATAGATATATAAAATCTCCAGCTAGAAGTAGTCATAAGGACTCTCAAGGATTTCATTCAAAATTAATTGTAGCAGTAAGTGCTCCAAAAGGAGTAACATGAAATTCACTACAACAAACAGAAGATACCATATCTTTTAGAATAAAACATAGAACCATATAATCATAGAACAGTTTGGGTTGGAAGGGGCCTTAGAGATCACCCAGTTCCAACACCCCTGCATGGGCAGAGACACCCTCCACTAGATCAGGTTGCTCAAAGCCCCAAACAACCTGGCCTCGAACACCTCCAGGGATGGGGCATCCATGACTCGACTGGCCAACATCTGCCAGCACCTCATCACTCTCACGTAAAAAATTTCTTCATAATGTCTAATCTCATCTCTCCTCTTTCAGCTTAAACCAGTTACACCTTGTCCTATCACTGCACCCCTGAGGAAGAGCCCCTCCCCAGCTTTCCTGTAGGTCCCCTTTAAAAACTGGAAGGGTGCTATAAGGTCTCCCCAGCACCTTCTCTTCTCCAGGCTGAACAAGCACACCTCTCAGCCTTTCCTCATATGGGAGGTGCTCCAGACCTCTGACTATCTTTGTGTCTCTCCTCTGGACTTGGGTCTAACAAACTCATGTCCTTCCTGTGCTGAGGACTTCTGAATTGAATGCATTACTCCAGGTGTGGTCTCACAAGAGTAAAGTAGAGGGGCAGAATCACCTCCCTCAACCTGCTGGTCGTGCTTCTTTTGATGCAGCCCAGGATAGAGTTGGCTTTTATGGGTTGCAAAGGCACATTGATGGCTCATGTTGAGCTTTTCATCCACCAGCACTCCCAAGTCCTTCTCTTCAAGGCTACTCTCAACCCATTCTCCACCCAGCCTGTATCTGTGCTTGGGATTGTCCCAACCCAGGTGCAGGGACCTTGCACTTGGCCTTACTGAACTTCATGAGGTTTGCACAGGCCTGCCTCTCAAGACTGTCAAAGTCCCTCTGCATGGCATCCCTTCCCTCCAGTGTGTCACCCGCACCACAGAGCTTGGTGTCATTAGAAAACTTGCTGAGGGTGCACTCAATCCTACTGCCCATGTCTCTAATAAAGATGATAATCAACACTGGTCCTAATACTGACCACTGAGGAACACCATTCATTACTGGTCTCCACTTGGACATTGAGCCGTTGGCCATGACTCTGACTGTGACCATCCAGCCAATTCCTTATTCAGAGTGGTCCATCCATGAAACCAGTGTCTCTCCAATTTAGAGACAAGAATGTTGTGTAGGACTGTGTAGAAAGCTTTGCACAAGTCCAGGCAGAGGATGTCAGTTACTCTTCCCGTATCCACTGACACTGCAGTCCCATTGTAGAAGGCCACCAAGTTTGTGAGGCATGATTTGCCCTTAGTAAAGCCATGTTGGCTGTCACCAATCACCTCCTTATTTTCCATGTGCCACTGCAGAGTTTCCAGGAGGATCTGCTCCATGATTTTACTAGGCACAGAGGTGGGACTGACCATCCTGTATTTCCTTGGGTCTGTCTTTCTTTGATTTTTAAAAACAGGAGTTGTGTTTCCCCTTTCCCAGTCAGTGGGAACTTCACTGGACTGTCATGACTCCCAGATATGATGGACAGTGGGTTAGCAACTTCACCTGCCAGTTTCCTTAGGACCCGTGAATGCATCTCATCAGCTTCTATGGACTTCTGCACCTTCAGGTTCACAATGAAGTACATCTACGTGAAACAGACCCAGTCATTCTGTTCTCATGAAAAACGTTTCATAGAGATACCAAACAGAAAACTGACTGTGAGTCCAAATGCTCTTTTCTCCTGAGATATAATACAGTCAGTGTTACAGGCACAAGTGACTTGTCTACCAGGTGAATTGCAGCCATGCATTTTTGTTTTGTGCACAATATATACAAAACAAGATGTACACAAATAGCAGAACCTAGATTACAGTGAGGTAAGAGTTACAGAAAGGATGGCACAGCACTACACATGGTAATAGTTACTCAGCCTAGAAAAGGTTGCCATACAACCAACCAAACAGGCTGTCCAGAGATGCTGTGGAATCCCCATCCTTTTTAAGGAAGAAATTAAGCAAGTCTCAGGTTTAAGGACAGGTTAATAGAGATAGTACCTAGGCTAAAGGGAATTTTATTTTCTGTGCAGGAGTTTTGTCCTTTTTTTTTTTTTGGCCTTACAGAATGGACTCATTAGTAGTTTATTATTTCACAAGACAGTCCTATGTACAATCCCGTTACTGGAGAGCCTTGCTATGAGAGAATCTCATTAGCACCCTCCTGACTGCTCAGTCTGCCCTATGTTTGGCTCTGAAATTATATACTAGGGGTAAAAATAACTTTACACATGTTTTCTTCTTCTGTGTCAGATGTATGGTTTAGGAAGTCTGTCTCTTCAAACGTGTGGAGTCTGCTATCCTCCAAGCAGTATTCAGATCCAGAAGTGGTTTATCTAATTTCACTGAATTTACAAAAACATATAAGCACGAACACAAGTGGTTTGGCAATTTCTAACACTGAAGTGACACTTCTCAAGTGGCAGTAGCATTTAAGGGCATGATGATCTTAATATCTATAAACTGCATGAATAGTGAGGTTTTGAGAGGAAGTTCCACTTCCTCTCATGATTCTGCTATTTTCAACTACTAGGCCTCCTCTTATTCACAGCTTTAATAAACAGTGATAAACACATACTGCCAGGCATTATCTACTCTTACACATTTAACATTACGATAAAAATTTGTTTCAGTCAGCAGCCAAATACAAGAAGTTTGTCTGGGAACAAAAAGTATCTTTTATTAGAACATACAACAGGGTTCAGACAAAAATTTCTCACAAACAAGCTCTTTTTCAGCACTCAAAATACCCAATGATCAGCCTTCTAAGTGTCTGAAAAGTTCTGGTTTTAAAGCTTCACTACAACTAATTTCACTGAATAGTATAAGAATAAAAGAGGACCCCACCATCTGATGCGATTTCTTTTTGTTCTTGTCTACAGCAAAACACCAGAACATCTCTCAGACAGGGCAGAAAGGAAGTGGAATAGACCATGATAGATTCACAGAATCATAGAATGGTTTAGGTTAGAAGGGACCTTAAAGATCATCCTGTTCCAACCCCCCTGCCATGGGCAGGGACAACTCCCATTAGGCCAGGTTGCTCAAGGCCAATCCAACCTGGCCTTGAACATTTCCAGGGATGGTGAATCCACAACTTCCCTGGGCAACCTCTTCCAGGGTCTCACCACCCTCATTGAGAAGAATTGCTTCCTAAAATCCAGTCCAAATCTTGCCCCCTCCAATGTATAGCCATTCCCCTCATCCTATTACTGCATGCCTTTCTAAGAAGTCCCTCCCCAGCTTTCTTGTAGGCCCCCTTCAGGTACTGGAAGGTCGCTATGAGATCTCCTTGGAGCCTTCTCTTTTCCAAGCTGAACAAGCCCATCTCTCTCAGCCTGTCCTCACAGCAGATGTACTCCAGCCCTCTGATCATCTTTGTAGCCCTCCTCTTGGACCAATTCCAACAGTTCCACATCCTTCTTATACTGGAGATTTTGGAACTGGACACAGTACTCTAGATGAGGGTCTCACAAGTGAGGAGTAGACGGAGAGAATCACCTCCCTCGATGTACTGGCCATGCTTCTTCTGATGCAGCCCAGGATATGGTTGGCCTTCTGGGCTGCGAGCGCACATTGCCGGCTCATGTCAAGTTTCTCATCAATGAGCACCCCCAAGTCCTTCTCTGCAGAGCTGCTCTCAATCATGTCATCCCCCATTCTGTACTGAAACAGTGGATTGCCCTGACCCAGGTGTAGGACCTTGCACTTTGCCTTGTTGAACCTCACGAGGTTCTCACAGCCCCACTTCTCCAGCCTGTGTCCAGGTCCCTCTGGATGACATCCCATACATCCAGCATGGCAACTACACCACTCAGCTTGGTGCCATCTGCAAACTTGCTGAGAGTGCACTCGATCTCACTGTCTATATGATTGATGAAGATATTAAACAGCACTGGTCCCAGTACGGACCCCTAAGGGACACCAGTTGTCATAGATCTCTATCTGGACATTGAGCTGTTTACTACTCTCTGAATGCGACCATCTAACCAATTCCTTATCCACCAAACAGTCCACCCATCAAATCCATATCTCTCCAATTTAGAGAGAAGGATGTTGTGGGGGACTGTGTCAAAGGCTTTACAGAAGTCCAGATAGATCACATTCATTGGTTTTCCCATGTCCACTGATGTGGTTACCCCATCACAGAGAGCCATTGGGTTGGTCAGGCAGGACTCGCCCTTAGTGAAGTCATGCTGGCTGCCTCTAATATCCTCCCCATCCTCCATGTGCTTTAGCATAGCTTCTAGATGTTTAGGAAGATGGAGAACTTCTATCACTGCAGCATTTTTATAAACAACCTAGACAAACATTGGTCAAGAATAATCTACGAGTAACTGGTCCTGTCATGGGATGCATGAATCTCCTTTTAAGTCTTACAAGGAGTAGCAATTTGCCTTTCTTGATTTTTGTACTTTCCTTCTAATTGAACAACTCCCAGATTGTTGTTACACTTAAGAACACGTACACAATTACAAAGTATAACAAAGATAAAAACTTCCTACCAGACAAATATAAGTGTTTCTAGGATGGGTACTTTTTTCTTAGAGTAAAAAAAAAAAAAAGTCCTTCAAATCAGTACAAATTATTTTTAGAACTAATCAGCTCTGTTCACTCTTTCACTTTGAGCCAAATCTTTAATTTATCAGGACCTGAGAAAGCTGGTACTTCCTACCACATCATAAGAGGTAGCAAAAAAATGCAGAATGATCTAAAATCTCTCACGCTCTCAGGTTACAACTTTAAATAAATATAAAAAGGCAGAAATGACAGAACACAGTACCTTAAATCGGAGATGCAAGATGAGGCAATTATCTAAAAACTGCCCATTGGAAGAAACAAGTGTTCAAGACTTTCTAACAGTGGAATTTCATAGAAAGATTGAATTCCATACTTTATAATAATCCCATTTGAGGGATAAGCAAATTCTACAACTTTCATCAATACAAAGAAAATTAGCGTGGTCAAAATATTCAGTTAGGTTGTAAATCATACTGAGGCCAGAAAAAAATGACAAATAGAACGGAAATTCATTCCATAAAATTTATGAAGCTATTCTTGTCTGCCAGTATTACAAACCTGCAGTCCCCCTGTTATCAAACCTGCAAGTCCAGCCAGAGTGTTAATTAAGAAAAGAGCCAATTGTTAGACCTTCAATAATTGTCATCATTAGAAAATTAGAATATCTAACAGCTCTACCAAAATGTTGCATCAGTTGGTTTTAGATTTCAGAAAGGAAAGATGGTCTGGTTTCTGTATTATTCAATGTCAGGTAAAAATGACTGAGATCAAATCTTTTCTTTGCTCTGAACCTCCTCCATGAAGTTGGTAAAACTGTTACATAACCCTTAATGCATTTAACAACTACAAAATACTGCTTTATTTCACAGGAGTACAACAAAGATGAGTATATTAAAAAGACTGTGAAATAGATATTTTGGTAAAGAGGATTACACAAGGACCATGAATAGGTACAAAACAGACACTTAAATTTGGTCAAGTCTTTTGGCCTTAAATGCACAAGCGAACACATAAACCAGGAGAGGCTCATGTTAAATGCATCCTAATGCCCCCCAAATGAATCACTCCTCTAACTTGATTGAAGTTAACAAAGTTGTGACCACTTTAACCCAGAGCCGACTTTAGCCTTGAGCATCCTTTCAACTCTCCCCCTTCCAACACAAGCCTTATTAAGGTAATTCATTTCAGCTCTAGTAGTGTGAATAGATACTGGCTGTATGAGCTGTCTCTAATAATTTACACATACTTTTGATTAACAAATCTTGGAGTGCACAGTTATAATTTTTTCTTTTAGAATTTGAATGTATCTTTGTAATACCTGAGCCTGTAAAGAGAGATACAATTTGTTTTAAATCAGGTTTTTAGAAAACTCTTTCATCAAGGCCATTTTAAGTAGTCGTTTCCATTTAAAAAAAAATATCTTTCAATTAGAAAGCCCCAAACATCACAAATGTTAGTAAAACCTAACATCAGTACTCTAAGAGGGTGAAAACTGAATTGAGATAACTTAAATATAGCAAGACAGGAGATTTACAGCCTATAGAAACACTGAATGCTTACTATTTCTCCTTGTATTAATGATGTCATATTTCAGTGCTGTAACACTAGGCTTTAATAATCTTCCATGAGAAGGAGAAATCCAGATAAGAAACCAAGCAGTCATCAAACTAACATTGCATAAGGGGTAATATTCCAGCTGTCATAAAATATTCCTGTGATCAAATGTGTAAGCTTTGGACTGTGAATGTCACTTTATTTTAGAAAGACATGAATAAAGGAACATGCCAAAACACTACTGAACTACTCACAAACTTGTAAGTTTCAGGACAGATGGCTCCAAACTGTTATTTTGCTATCAGTCAACTGTAGTACTAACAACAGAACAAAAAAACATCTGAACTGTGATGTGGGTCCAGCTGAAATGTTAGTCTAAAGTGGTAAGATGATCATGCCCCCACTTTGAGGCTAAAAGCACACAAAAATCCAAGTTGTAACCATTAGGAAAGAACTTCCAAAATGTACACTATAAATTTCCATGTTATTTAAGTGACATATCCCTCGTGTGAGCCTAAAAATCCTCCTATCATACTCATATTATAAAGATAAAACAAATACCCCGATTCGTTTACTTATTTTTTTTAAAAAAACCCACTTATTTTGAATAAATCTCAATTTGCCCTGTAGTGCCATATTACTTTTCCAAACAAAATAAAACAAGAACATTAAAAGTTAACTCATAGACGGAGGAAAGCAGTGTTAAAGCTCACACATTAGTAATTCAGTCTGGACATAAAAGCAGTGTATTAGAACAACAGTAGAAAAAACTTCACACTCCTTGGCAACTCTGTTCCTAAAAAGCAAGCATGCAACACACCAAAATTTCTCTATAGAAATATTTGACATGAACATGATTTCTCCTCTACGCTTTCCTTATAAGTTAGCAACACATTTTCAGACAGAGTTTAACAGTAAGTAGATAAATAAAAAGAATAAAAAAATCTTTAGCATGACAAGCTCTTGAGCAAGATAACATTGCCAAAGTGTTCAAATACTTATGACAAGATACACATACAAACAAGGTCTGAGTAAATTTGAGAGTCAGCACAATGTGCTCACCAGAACTCATTTAAGAGGAACTCTGAGAGAAGTAGAAGATGCACCTATTAGCATTTTTTTAAATACGCACAGAAAATATTTGCAGTAAATTTAGTGCTGATGAAAGATGGCAGATTGATAGCCCTAGGGACTGAGCTGCTCTGTATACACAGAACAGTTATAGCACACAGTGAGAAAGTTTGTAACCTTGCCAAAATGCCTTATAATACACAGCTTATGCAACAGCCTTCACACTACAGAACCTTTTGCCTCTGCACTGAAAGTGTCAAAAATATTGTTGCTTAGTACTCATTAAAAGGGAAAATAAGACATGGACACTGTTATTAGCATCAGTAGGGACAGAATTGAAAGCATCAGCTTATTTAAAAATGTTTACTTCTGTGCTCAATGGCTCTTTTGTCAGCTGCGAACTTTGCTGCAGTTTATAAGTCTGCAAAATCAATCTGCATCTGGTGTGAAAATGCCTTCCTATTAGAAAGCACGTTTTAACAACACAACAATAGCAAAGGAGGAGCAGTTTAACATTTTTTTTCCAAATATGGCTGGACTCGATGATCCGGTGGGTCTCTTCCAACCTGGTTATTCTATGATTCTATGATTTTATGACCATACAGCAGGTGCTCAGAAAGGGTCTCAAAGGAGAACTAACCTGGTAACTTTCACATAATTGGCACCTGAGCACTCACTCTCCTGTGATCTCCACAATTGATCTAGCCCACTTCTAATGGACAGTAATTCCCTGTTAACCAGGTTTTCAGTGCTAGGCTGGAAGGTACACTGTGACATGGAGCAGGCAGGTTTCCAAGGAACCTTGAACTTATATTTCCCTTACTACTAATATCTTGGCCAAACAGCAAATATACACTCCCCTGCCAAACCGCTCCCTCCCTTCCTGACCCAATCCAAGTGTCCAACCATTTGACAACAGATTATACATAGAAAAGCAGTAAGTTAACATTTATAAAGCATGCTGGCTCTAAATACAAAATTGCTAACTTCATTGTAAAGACAGATTTTCACTTAGAAGGAAGATGTCTGATATAACTCACAGGCTGCAAACTTACTGGATCTAAAACTAGATTGTGGCATAGGACTAAATGCTGCCTTTTTAGTTCTTGTGACATTTCCTTTGTGCATGCATGGGCTTGGAGAGGACGGAGGACAAGGGAAAAGGACAAAAGAATGAGGGTACTCGCTGGGTGACTTTTAAAAAATAATTTTTCCTAGAGACTATTTTTCTGAGTGCATAGCACTTACAGCACTTCTGAAGAAATCACTTATCACTCCTTCTACTATTCTCCTTGGTCGCCATCCAAAGTATTACAGCAAGATTACTAAAGTATGGTGAATAAAATAAGTGAAAACAACACTTGTACAACAGGTAAGCCTTGCAATAGATGCATAATTAAAAAAACCCCAATCAATATTAAAGTGAGTTATTATTATTGATCAATTAAGATCAATCAATATTATTGGTCTTGAGATCAAATTTTACAATGAGTTAATGATAAAATGGAATACGGTGAATAAAATAGAAAGATAAAGAGTTTTTGAAACAATTATATGCTAACAAACTTAATCTGCATTCTCAGACAAATAGGAGACTCTAATTATAAGTATCACTACCAGATGAAAATTTATCAACTTGCAAATTTCCATCCACATATCCCCTGGGGTTTTTCCTTGCAAGATGGGAATTCTACTGAATCTGTGCTTAAAATGCAGTATGGGCATAAGAGTTTGAGAAACTGCGGTCCAGGAAGTATTAACACAACGTTACAAAATACCTGTCAGTATTTACTACAGGTAAGTGGTTAGTATGTAGCAAAATCACACTGAAAGACTAATGCTTCAATACTAACTTAAAAAACAAAAAAACCCAAACCACCACACTTTAAACGAAGCCAAATAAAAGTAAATGCAAAAGACATCTAGAACCATTAGGAAGAAATATATCTCTTTACTGGTCTTTTTGACCCATACAATTAATGAGCATAGGCTGGAATCCAATCAAACAGGTAATCCCTCTTGATTCCTTCTCTGACTTATTTCAAAAAACATTAGTTAATTAGGAAGAAACAATAATTTCAAAGCACCCAACAATGCACTTAAATTACAAATACATAAGATTCCATGAGGCAAGACTGTAAATTCAAGCATTTGCATGCGACAATAGCTGGATTAAACTAGAAGATATATTGGACATTAACTTAAAATTAAGTGTTCAAATGTTCTTGGGAAAAACTTTAATGTATTAAGCAACTTTCTGCACTATAATTTCTAAACAAAAAACGTACCAAACATATGAGCAATGTCAAGACATTTTGGCTTAGCAAACGTTTCTCTGAATAACTTCAATTTCTCTGAACAGCTCATTCAAAGATGACCCTAGCAGAGTACAACACAGTAATATACTAACTGTACCTAATCTTTCTGTGCCTATAGCTACCAATAAACTTTGATAAGGACAGCTGAATTAGGACATTACTAAACACTTGCTCTAAGAAAAATAAGTTCTGCTTTATGTTCTAAAAGTCCTATGTATTACTGAATTATCTGACTAATTAGTAAGAGAGGAAAAAAGCTATTAAAAACATTACGTCCAGTTTAAAAATGGATTGAGGTCTATCCCATCATCCAGCTGAACAGTCTGTCCATTTCCCTTAAGGCATATGCAAGACTACTAAAGCGCTTAGTGTAAAAGAGCAGAGTATTTAAAAATAAACTGCAGATATGAAGAACTGCTGCATTTGACAAGGCATTTGCAGTCTTTCCTAAATTCAGCCCAGACCCTCTTCATGCCACATGCAGATCCACTGGATAATAGCAAAGCCACAACTTTCCGTCCCAGGTTCTGTCTAACAGAGATACCTCAAACAAAATGACTTTGTTTAGTAAGTAGGCACGTGTGAATTTCTCACTTTACAAACAGAGAAACGAGATATAAGAAATGAAGCAATCTGCACAAAATCATACAGAAAGTCTATTTTTGAGCCGTTTGAAGATGAGTTTACACTGCGATTGCCTGATCACTTCTTCCCTTCTGCACAAACTAGGGAGGAAGCAGGGAAACACATTTGGGAGGACTCTCTCTCCCCTTCCCCAGAACTCCACCACACTGCTGCCACTTGCCATTGACAGGCTTGAGCACTATATCCCCGAAAGATGAATTTTGCAGAACTTGGATACATTCTGAAACTGGTCATAGAATCACAGAATGAGATGGAAGGGACGTTAAAAATCACCCAGTTCCAAAGCCCCTGCCATGGACAAGGACACTTTTCACATTGCAGAGATACGATAAGGACAGAAAATAGGAAGAAAGAGACTAGAAAAAGGAAGATGAGGATTTAACTGTTATTTCTCGTTAAGGCAGTAGAGAAACTCTCGAAAGACAACGTCGCTGCTATCGAATTACCGGTTTTAACTAAAACGTAATTGCAAGATGGTATCAGGCAAACAGAAACCGACAAGGACCGACGCGGGAGATGCGCCGGGGCAGGACCCCGCACCTGCTGAGGGCGCCAGGGCCACGCCAAGAACCGAGTCCCCAAGTGCCTGTTGAGCTGCCGCCGCGGAGATCAAAGCCTCCCAATAAAACAACCCGGGCAAACCTCAAGCTAAATACGTAGCTCCTGGGATTTTTTCCAAGCCCGGCAAGGCACACAGTAGTCCCGAGACGCCACGCGCTTTCTCCCCTCCCAGGTTCCCTCCTTACAGGGGCAGCCCCGGCTCCCCGGCTCAGCCCCGACCGGCACCGGCTCCGCGCTGTTTACCCCCCGCCGCGCGCGCCGCCTTCACCAACCACCGCCAGAGGGCCGGGAGCGGGCACCAGGCGCCTTCCCGCCGCCCGGCGGCCATCACCTTCTCCACAGCCTCCCCTTCCTCCCCTGCACCGACCAACTCCGACCGCGGAAGGCGGCGGCGGCGGCGGCAAACGCTTCACCGTCCCGCCTCCGCTGGCGGCAGCTCACCTCAGCCCCGCCGCGGCCCGGGCGCCATGGCGGGGAGGCGCGGCGCGCGGGCGGCGCTGCCGCAAGGCTCGCGGCGGCGCGGGGCCGGCACCATAGAGATCGCGGCGGCGGCGGCGGCGGGACGGAGAGACCTCCCGACGATAGAGAGCGGAAGCCGCGCTAGAGAGGCCCGCGGCGAGAGGCGGAAGTGACGCCGCCCGTGGCCGCGGCGGTCGCGCCTCCCGCCCGCCCGCGTGGTCGCCCCGGCGGAACGCGGCGATGCTGGCGGGGCGGGCGCCGCCCGGGTGCTGCCGCCGCCTCCGCCTCCTCCTCCCGCCGTGCTGGGCGAGGCGGGCGGCGGGGCACTGGGCGAGCCCGGGGCTGCGGGTGCCGGAGGCGGCGGAGGCGGAGCGGCTGGTGCAGGAGGGAGGGCTGCGGCGGGGCTCGCCGCTCCGCCGCTTCATCGGCTGCCCGCGCCTGGCGCGCACTGTGGAGCGCTGCCTGCGGGGCGGGGCCGGGCCCCGGCCTGTCCTGCTCGAGTGTGCGCCCGGTAAGACGCCTCAAGGGCTCCCGCTGCCCCTCCGCCCGCCTGCCCGGCGGGAGCCTCCGGGGCTGCCGGAACGCGGCGCCGCTCGGCGTGACCTTGCGGGGTCAGCGGGAGCCGCTGGCGGTCACGGGGGTCGCTCCTCCGGGGAGAGGTGATGGTGCCGAGGGAAGGGCCTGGCAGCCCTGCCTCTCCCGGGGCTGCGGGCAGGGGCGGCTCCGTTATGTGATGGGGACGCGGCCCTGGTGCCCTCCCGGGGCGGGCGTTGGCGGCCGGCACGGTGGTTTCGCGGCGCTGTGGCGGGCCTGGGGCGGCGGGACGGTTTCTGCAGAGCTTTAGGGGGAAGGAGTGAGTGCTCAGTCTGGAGACTTGAGTCTCGAGTGTTGAAACTTTGCTAGAGAGTAAGCAGAGATGTAGGTTTCTGTCCAGGTGATGTGTTTTGGCTTGGAGGCAGATCTTACCTTGTCAGCAAAAGAATGCCTAAGACTGCGGGCCATTACACAGCTAACAGCAGTGACTTAATGGGTTCTTTTAAGTTCCTTCGGAGGGTATTTTACCTGTAGAGATAACAAGTATATTTCAGCTGTTAGTAGAAAAAGTACCACACGAAGTACAAGAAAGCAGCAGAGGGACTGTTCACAAAGGCTTGTAGGACTAGGAACTGGGTGTAATGGGTATAAAGTGGAGAGAGGCAGGTTTAGGCTAGACATAAGGAAGAATCTCCTTATGATGGGAGTGGTGAGGCACTGGCACAGGTTGCCCAGGGAAGCTGTGGCTGCCCCATCCCTGGGGGTGTTCAAGACCAGGTTGGATGGGGCCTTGGGCAGCCTGGTCTAGTGGGAGGTGTCCCTGCCCATGGCAGGGGGGTTGGGACCAGATGATCGTTAAGGTCCCTTCCAACCCACGTTATTCTGTCATTCTAAGCATCCTATTGTAATGCTGTGCTCTGCGTAATTCACTGAGTGATCTCAGGCAGGCTGTGTGTAAATCTTTTTTCTCTTGTTTTGAAGTGTGTTTAAACAAACACAACTTGCGTCCTGTTGAAGATGATGTGTCCCAAGTGTTGTATTGGGAAAATAACTATTTTGTATTATTATTTTCTTCGTTCAGGTCCTGGAATCTTGACCCGAACTCTCCTCAATGCAGGCGTTAGAGTGGTAGCTGTAGAAAGTAACTCGGCTTTTCTTCCAAGTTTACAGGTACACTTTTGATTTGGTAGTACATTTCTAAAGCTTAATTAAAGAAATTAACTTACAATTGTGTAATAACTGTTGGATTGAAAAGGAATTTGTTCGCAATTTTTACTTGTAACTCTTAACAATAGTAAATATTGTTTGGTTTTACATTGCACGTTCAGCAACAGGCCATTTTATAATCAGCTGATTTGACATTTTGTGTGTACAAGAATTCAAGTTCATAGCCTTCCTATGAATAATTTCATGCATAAATTTGAGGCTAATACTAATCAGAGGCATTGTAGTTGTGTATGTTTAAGTAATATGTCTGTAGGTAGGTTTCAGAAATCTGTAAAAGTAGTCTTGGTTATTCTGACTGTCATTTAATTTGTGGCACTACGATTGACTGGTAGTATTAAGACACTTGCATGTGTTCTTTTCTGTTGACCTTGGCTTTGCATGGATTAAGAGTTGATCAGACACAGAGCTGCAGAAGTTGCACTAGTAGGATTGTTTTACAGTGTTGTAAAGTGGAAGTTTAGAACCAAAGACTCTTGCCTGACTTAAAATGTGCATAAGAGGTGTTCTCTCTACATGAGTGAAGAATTCCAGTTGTAAATAATTAAATGCAGTGGTTTGCGTAGTTGAGTTTAGCTTTTTTTTTTTTTTTTTGCAAAACATTGCAGAACACCTTACTAATTTGAGAATGAATGTGTTCTAAAGCTCCAGTTGAGCAGCATAAAAATGACAAAATACCCTGCACAATCAAGGAAGCTGGTTTTTTTATCAGTTGTAAGAAGCAGCTCTGAGATTTGACTCTTGTTGACTGGGTAACAATTTTGGATGGCGCTTGAACTTTTTTGTTTGGGTTGGGTGTTTTGCAAGAAAGATTTGCATTCAGATTTCTTCAACTGAAACTGATTTTATTCAGTCCCTAGAGAATAGCCTGGATGGACAATTAAAGGTAATTTATGGTGACTTCTTCAGACTGGATCCCTTGGTGACTGGAAAGGTGAAACCACCTGCTCTGTGTTCTGACGAGCTTTTTGAAACCATGGGTGTAGCAGCAGTTCCTTGGAGGGAAGGTATTTGTATATGATCATATGTTACAAATACATTTGATGTGTGCATAGACAGTTTGGCAAAATCTTTGCGCTCTGCTTGATGTTTTATTTAGTAAATATAGTGGATTAATGGATACTTTTTTCCTGAATTATAGCTTTATTTAGGTTCTTGATAGCTTCGAAAAAACCCTTGTAGCAGTATGGAATCTCAGCTATTTACTTGTCTTAAAGGTGTGGCCTAATTCAAACTGGACATAGCTTTGGCTAAAGCTTGTATTGTATGCGTTCAAGAACAACATGAGCTGACAGACCTTCTTTTCTTAATTGTTTGTAGTTTAGCCATTAGCATTAATGAAAGTGTCTGGTACAGATTGCAAAATTTTAAAGATACTTTTACACACTGTTGAAACAGATGTACCTGTGAAAGTTTTTGGGATCTTGCCACAGAGAAAGGAAAGGAACGCACTTTGGAGGCTTCTTTTTGCCCTGTATGAATGCAGTTCCATATACAAATATGGAAGAGTAGAACTCAACGTTTTTATAAGTGAAAAAGAGTACAAGGTATGTGTAAGAGATTTTACAGGTAGTAAAGAATAAGCAGTACTTTATAGAACACAGAAATATTTATATTGTGCGGTTGATATTTTTGCTAGTGAATTTCTTTTTCTGCTGGGATTTTTAAGTCTTGTCTATTTCCTACTTGTTAACTTTATGCAGTAATAGCACTGTCAAGAATCATTCTGTTGTCATATAACCACAAACCTTGTCATTGTGAAAGCTGGTCCTTGAGAAAGGTATGCAGCAGCAGACTAGCTGCTTTCTGTTGGAGCTTGTGAAGTCCTTAAATTCTGTAACATGCTTTTGCAACGAAATCGTAATAGTTGACGAGGACTTAATTCAAAATGCCTCATGAACAGGGTAACATACTTGGAGAGATGCGTTTGTTCTCTTGAGAAATTTTGTATGCAATACTGAAAAAACCTGAGGCAAAATATGAAGGATTTGCAAACCTTTTTATTAAGGTTCTGTACACTAAGATGCAGAACAGTTTTCTGAGTATGTGTTCCTAATTTACGCTGTCCCAGACCTCTAGAACTGTACTTATAGTTCCAGGGTACTTTTTATTTGTATGAAACTGAGGTTCACACAGAGGCACAAACCTCATTACTTGAAGCAAGCAGACTTCCATGTGTGCTTACATAACCAGGGTTGTATCTGGCACCCTGATGAAGAAAAAAAAAATAGGTATATTCTGCAAAATGACAGGCTGGACACCACTGAAATGTCCACTTTTAAATGGTATGTTTCTAGAGGCCAGATTTTTGAGCAAATGGGAAGCAGCAGTAGTCATTGTGTTTTTTTATAAAGTTTTCTGCTTTTATTGTGAACCCTGTTAAATGAGAGTTGTGCAGTTAAAAGAAATCGGAACCTTCTTTTGGGGTTGGTTTGGTTGTTTTTCTGGTTAATTATATGATGTTCTTTTAAATACATTACGAAGTTAAATCTCCCTGCTACAATTTACTACTTTCTTTGCCCTGTTTGAGAACAACCACCAGTTTTTCTTTTTTTCTTGCCCTAAGAATTGTCTCATCGCTAATATTGATCAGGATGATAACTGCGCAAGCTGCTTAATGTTCTGCAGGGTCACCTGATATTTGGCTATGCTGCTTGTGTGTCTTATTTGGAATACTATCTTATCAGTGTGAGCTGATAACTCTGCCCATGTTGTGGTTTTTATACAAAATGTGATCACTGTTTACCTTCTGTGTGAAAATTCGCTGCCTTAAAAGGGACCAGAAAGCATAACCTGGAAATTCCTACAAGTTCAGTTATCCAAATAACTGCTGTGAAGTAACACTTAGAATGCCATAATGTCATCTATTTGAGTGTTCTGACAAGATGTACATAAATAGCACAAAGTATGTATTTGAGGCCTAATGTACATTGGATTTTGAGACTTCACTATGAATTTCTTACCTCTTGTTATATATGTAAGGGTTTTACTTTGATAAAGAAGCAGTCTTAGGTTTGTAACAAAAATGCTCTTTCTTTGCTATTTTGTTAGGTATTAACAGCAAAGCCTGGGGAAGTGAGGGCTTACCAAGCGCTTAGTGTACTTTGGCAAGTAGGATGTGAAATTCAACTACTGCATATGGTGAGTTTTTTTGTACCAGCTGACATGGTCTAATGTCATGGACGTGTTTTTAGAAAACAGTTTAGTATTTTACTGTCATAAAGTAATTGGAAGCTAATTTGATGTTTAAATTAGTTGGAAAACTACTGAAAACTTCGATGTGAAAACCTGAAGCAGTCATATTTTTTGTCAAACTCTTTCACTTAAGTGGCATCACTATTAACTATCATGGCAGTATTTTCATTACAATCCACTGTACTCAAAAACATTTTTTCTTAGAAGCTGGTAGATAAGGAGATGTTTGCACAACAGATAAGTCCTTCCCATCTTGGTAGGGGTTGCATGAGACCAGAAGGCTGCTCTTCCAATTTGTCACAGTCTGGTCTTTGTTATGTCCTCTGCATTTTGCCATCATGTATGCTTTCAACTTCCTGAGCTGTGTTCAGCAGAAGTATGTTTTTCAGTATTGGTCCCTTTATGTTCTAAGTAGACCTTTTACTCCTGCTGGTGAATAACTATCTTACCTTGTCAAAGATGCTATGGTTTAGTGTTTTTAGAACTTTTCTATGTTGTCCTCCCACCTCCATATGAGCATATGGCCGTCAACTTTCACTTACTTCATACGTTTTAGATTTATCTTTGTTTGTGCTCTGTTTCTGTAGGAACCTACCTTCGTAGTTTGAGTGTTTTGCTAATCTAAAATTAAAAGTTCCCGTATCTACTGTCTTCCAAATATCTTTATACCACGAGGTACATATTAAGATAAATATTAAGGAGTTGAAGAATAAGATGATACTCAAGGAAGCTATTATATATGCATGCCCTGGTTGTGCAGTGTTTGCTATCCATCTGCTTAGCTGCTCAGGCAACAGGTTATTGAGCTGGTGGGACTTCCGTTTGGACTCAGTACAGCAGCCCTAATGGTCAGTTGTCATTTTTTACCTTTGGTTCAAATTTTGAATTTGAAACCGATAGGTAGTCCCACTGATGTGTGGTAACTTGTGTTACAAGTTACAAGATTATAATTAATTTACCAGTGCTGCACAGATACTTTTGTAGGACTGCGATTATATAACATTTTTTGTCTGGCCTTTGTATGCTTATTACTTGACTTCTAATTTTTCTCTAGTTCTAGTATATTTACATAATTTTGAAGTAAATTTTTAGAATGGGATAGACTTCTAATTTGACAAGACTAATGGTAAATATTTTTCCAAATTCTAACAAACCATTTTAATTCTGGGATATATTTGTCTTCGTTTCCTAGGAACCTTGGTCATCATTTATAACTAATTTGAAAAATGGGGCACTGGCGATACCAAAAAGCACGGTAAGATCATTGTGTGCACTTTACACCTTTTGGAGATGCAGCTAAACCACTTCTAATTAAAGGTTAAAATAACTTCATTTACACTTTTTCTTTTTTTGGCTGTGAACAGTGTATTTTTTTTTAAGTAGTGTTCTAAAACTTACGGGCAGCATGTAGATGCATCAGAAGTGGGGTGAAGAATTGCTCTTACCTTAGAAATTGAAATAAATTACTATCTTTATTCTCTATAATGGGAAAAAAATAAAGTGAATGAACACCATAAAAGGATGTGAATGGGTAAAGTCTGTTTCAAAAGACGTTACTGACAGGATCACATCTTCCTGCTTGGACAAAACAAATTGTTACCACAATTAATAGCACATCAGTATGCTGCTGGTTTTGATTAAAATGGTTATTCACATGTCCAGTGTAGATTCCTTGTGCTAGTTAATCACTGATAAGCATGAGTCAAAGCCTAAATTTGACAAATGGGAAAATACCCTATGTAAAGTTCTTTACTTTTCTCTTTTAGAGAAGTAACGATGTTCCTTTGTATAATATAAGAACATTTCTATTTAATACAACTAATATAAATCCGTGCTTAGTATTTGGTTTTACTGAAAATTGCTACAGTAATATATTAAGTGTTGTTTGAAATGTTACCGTACAGTATACGTGACTAAGTAAATATAAGTGATAGGGCGTGCCTTACACAGTTGATCATGTTGATGTAAAGCCATGTGGAAAAGCATATCAGGTGGATTACATAAGATGCATTGTGACAGCCTTAGGAGAAGTACAAATGTGAGGTCTTTAGGCCAATATTTCCATTGCTGCCAATATAGATGTACATTTATTTCAGTTAAAGTTATTGCTTCTAATTTCATAAAATCCTCAAGTTACAATATTGTCACTGTTACACTCAAATAATTCAGTTTTTATATACAAGAGGCAGGTAGATCTGATCCATCACATAGTATAGGAATACAATAGGCCATATATTCTCTTGAAAACTCATGTCAAGGTTGTATTGTCTACTTCATGTAAGAAAGTTCTGTCTTATAAAAATAAAAGTGTCAGTGTGTCTGTTTTGTTTTGTTTCCTTTCCTGTTTGAAGGGTGGAGCAAGGTAAAGTGTCCTTATTGTAGAATAAACTTTTAAAACCTCAGCTTCCAAAGAAGTAATCTCATTAAGTCTTCTAAAACTCTTGAAGAAATGTTACTGGTGCCACAGATGTAATGCTTACTCTTATCTGAAGACAGATGCTGTCTCAAAAATGACTTTTCAGTGTTTATTTTTTATTTTTCTTGCAGTGCCTGCCAAATGACCATTTATGTTTGGTACGACTAACTCCTCGGAAAAATCTTTTCACAGGAGGCTTGAAGCCCACAAATTCATCTACCTTTGTTTTCATGGTGAAACAGTGTTTTGCTAAACCCACGTCCAGACTTACAGATAGATTAAAGTAAGAAAGAAAGCACCGAATTTTTTATACTTCCTTTCTTCAGAGGAATATGGAAAAATATTAAAACATGTTCTCAAAGCATTTATGTATTTGCAGCTGAAATACAGCTTTCAAAAAAATTGAATTTATTATCTACATGTAGAATAGATGATTTCATTTTTGCAGTCCACAATAAAATGTTTTGGGTGATGTTCCTGGCCTGTATTTGCAGATGGTAAAAACTTGGTTTAACAGGAATGTTGAGAGGTATTTAGAATGTAGATGTTCTGTAAGTATCTGCACTTCCAGTGGAAGTGAGGTCATGCATTTGCAAGAAGTTTTCACTCACTTCATAATTATAAAAAGACATAATTATAAAGACGTAATTATAAAGTCACCAAGGGTTTTGCAGGTATTGAAATTAAAAGCTGAAGAGAAGTTTCGGTTTAAAACTGACATCAAGGTAACACTAATGAAAACAGCTGAAGGTTATTGAGGGCAGAGTGAGGATGTCCTCAAATGGCTTTCTGTTATCTAATTAAAAAAAAATAGGGCTTTCGGCTTATTGACGATTTATTCTTTTTGGTATTACATTGGAGCTATTCACTTTGCTGTATGATCAGTAGATTTAATGGATGGAAACCTACTTAATGGATTTCTTTTGTAAAAGCTCAGTGGTATACCTAATTGCCACTCAATCCTTTGGCCAGGAAATGCAGTTAGCCTTGAAGGCATCCAATGTGCATCTTTTGTGTATTTATGCACCCTTTTCTCGTCTGGGAAATAGTTAACGTATACACAATTATAGAAGTTCTAGTTTTCATAGCAGTGGTGAAGATGAGGAGACAGTGGATACATCTGTTTATATATAGAAGAAAATACCTGGGAGGTCTAAGTCACACTTCATTCATGTGCTATACTGAATCAGCATCTTGAAGATGACCTTAGCATTGATTTCCAGGGCATTGAAGAGTAGCCCCATTTTATGCTGTAATGCCTGCTGCTGACTTATGCAGCTGGGAGAGAGGAGAAAGGGAGGCACTCACCCTCTAATGAGGAGGCTTATGTGGTTTGGAATTGTCTATGTCTGCTAGAGGCTTTATTTGGTATTTATGTATCTTAGTAGCAGAAGCTTCTGCCTGTTTTCAGTATGGATTTAAAATAACTTGTGTTGTAGGAAGATGTTAACTTCTAGAAGCTACCTTCAGATACTGTTTCTTGGTCTTTCATTTTTCACAGAAAGAAATGGCTCTGTTATGATTTGTTTGTTTTTCAGTTCATGGAGCTTGGACAATGGTGGCAAATTACTGAGGGAGCAGGAAATTCCAGAAAGTGCTGAAACGCGTAACTTATACCCAGAAGACTACAGACGTCTTTTTGAGGCTTTACAAAACTCTAATATGTTTACTGACACTTGGTTCCATGATGAAGTCTTGGAAAGTATAAGGAACATAAACTTATAAATGTGAAGCTCCTATCTTTTGGAAGATCACCTTTGCTTCTGGAAGATTACTTTGATAAGAAATGATTTAAATAAAATCGGGAATACTGTTGGCTAGATGATTTCCTATCCAAACAGGAAAACAAACATAGCAAGTATCAAGAGCCCTTGTATACAGGATTAAAGTAATGGATTCACATTTATTTGATCACAATCCTATCTAAAATGGACAAATCGTGTCTTTTCCAGGAGCATATTAGTGACCTGCTGCTTTTGGATGAGCCACTTAATCAGAACTTTTTGTCACAGTGCTGTTTATTTGCAACATTTGAAAAATAACAGACCAAATATGTTTGTGTGGTTTGTACTTTAGTTCTCAGTGATTTGAATGCCCTTCACAGATTCCCAAAATACATAGGCTTTTACAAACACTGAATCTGTTATATTGTCTCCTGATTTGAAAACCTTGCAGTCTAAAGTCACCATAGTATTAATAAATCAATAGTGGTGGATTAATAGAAGACCGGGTAATGACAACATGGTAAAACATCAACTGAGAGGTGGTGTTTTGTTTTGGCTTTGTTTATTGTTTTTTTAACTGAAGACTGTAATATCTCTGGGGAAAAGAAGTTGTAACAATTCTTTCTTTTGAAAATAACACTGGGCAGCCTATTCTAGTTTCCAGTATAAGAACACCTGTATATGTATAGGCTTTATCGTATTTTTTATGTCTGAAAACAAAGTCACCAGAACATTCAGTGCTGCATGAACAATCTGGGGGGGAGGAAATCATCTTACTTGCAACATTTATTGATATGTATTTGTTTAATGTGTATTATATGTACAAATGTAACTTAATTCAAAACCATATGCTATTAAAACTCTTTTTTTAGCCGTAGTATGCCGTAATGCAACCTGTTCCTAGTTTCTCTTCCTGTCATAGCATGTAACTGTTATGTTGTTTGCTTGACAGTGCTGTCAGGCTGCAGTGGTTCTGTGTTCTATGCTGTCTTCTCTGGGAATAGCTGGGGCCAAAAATACACTTTTTTAGCAGAGCCACCAGTTAAAAGAAAACCTTTTTGGTAAAGGCTGGGCTATTTTCAGACTTTAGAAAACAACAGTGACAAAAACAATGCAAACACAGAATTGCATATCTTAAGCATAGTGTGAGATACAGATGAGACAAGCATTCTTCTCTGTCTTCCTCCTGCAGTTCCTGCTGCAGAAGAAGAAATGACTTAAAGCAGCCTCGGTTCACTGTGCTAGGTCGGCTGTGAAAGCTTTATAATGTTGTGATGAAACTACTGGAAAGGCTGAGGTTTAATTTGCAGTCTGTCTCAGAGCATTACTGGTGTTATGTAGGTTATGAAGATTTGAGGCTTGCTTTCTGTTTGCTTCTCTTACAACGCAGGTTACCCTAGAGTAAACTGACCATGAATGGTAAACTTGCATTAAGAAGCAATTCCACTTTTTTTTTTTTCAATCTCAGTTGATGTTAGATGTATTATCTACGATTCTGCAAGAATGCAGTGTCTCCTGGGCTAACACCCCACCCCTGCCTCAACCCCCTGAATCAAACACCTTGCTCTCGTAGCAACAAAATGTCTTATATCAGCATACAAGGAGAAGTATTCAATGCATAAAATAGAAGACCACCGCTGTCTATATAAACTTTTAACAGTGTTGCTGATAACTTTTAAAACGTGAAGTGAAAAATAAAAAAAAAAGAACATTATAATGCTGTTAGAAAATAGCATTTACTGAGCCAGTGCAGGGACTCCCTTGGGAACAGCAGGAGTCTTAGTGGAAGTAATGTGTAAGTGGGGACTCAAAACGGGGAGATTTAATGCTAACCAGAATGCTGCCGTATGTCTAAGTGTAAGCAATATATTTAACCCTGACCACAAATATGAAATGAAGAGAACAATGTCTGTGATTGCAAAAATAGTTTTGGTGTTGATGGAAGAGACGGAAAAAAAGTGAAAACAGTACATGGGAATAAATACAGGAGAGTGAAAGTGGAGTAGGTCTGTGCATTTGATTGATACTGTCTACCTCGTACTTCCTACTGTTGCAGGTTTATAACTTAGGTAGGATAATGTTTAATGCAAACTTTCACTGAAATTTTAAATTGTATATAAAGGTTTCTCATACATTTTTGTTACAATTTTTAACCAATTCTGCGCTACTTGTGTTCCTTTACTTTGCATATTTGCCTTAGACGTATCCCTCAATATGCTGATGGAAAATTGAGCCAATTTATCTTCATTTTTTTTTTTCATGTAAATGCAAAGAAAGAACTTGCAGCTATGAAAACAGGATATAATTTTAGGTTAATATTTACAGTTTAGTAACCCTCAAAAATGCTATTTGAAGAGAAAACAAACCTGTAAATTCACTCAGAATTTAAAATGCTAGACCTTCCCAGAAAAGATTTTCATACTAACTTTGAGACCAAAAGGTTCACAGGAACTACTTTTCTGCCATATTGGGATAGTGAAGTTCCCCATTTCTGAAAGCAAAATAATTTGCAAGTAGGTTAGTGTGCCAGATACAATAAGTAACAAAAAGTATTTTGAAATCAGCACTGACTTTTGAAAATATTGCACAATTCAGTTGTTTTTTACATAGTGTTACGACACTACTTGTATATAAGATACAAAGTAATAGATTTTTAAAGTGCATTAATTAGCTGCAAGCTTTTGGGCAGATTTATTTCTTCCTATGTTTTCCTGTCTTTAAGTCTGTGATCTTGAATGAGATGAAGGCTACAATGTGCATACAATATACTTAAGAGAAGGTCCACACTATAGCATATTATTTTCAGTAATTTTTCAGTTGTTGCCAGATCGTGGGGTTGTGGAATTCTCCCACCCCCAAGACTGATGTAATTCATGAGCCTCTAAAACGACCACACATGATGCATCTATCGACTAGAACTGTTAAGTATTGTTTCCACTCTTCAAATACTGTTTCTTAGAGGAGTTGCCAAGCAAATGGCTTTTGGCATGCCATATTAAAGCATCGGTGTATCACAATTTGTATATTGATTGTAACTTCAGGGGCGCCAAATCTTTTCTGATGGCCCCCATCATTTGTGCCATCCATCTGCCTGTAGAAGAAAATTACATGACTGTGATGGCAATTGCCTAAAGTTTTACTACTTTATATTAAAATCATAGCAAATACAATCAGAATCTTGGTACTTGTGACACCCAGTTAATAAGAAATTTTGCTACTTGGAATTGAGTGATCAGTCAAGCTGGATTCTATAATCAGTAGGTTGCTTTTGACCCAGAAGAAGGGTTTGGGACCTTGTACCAATAAAAACAGCAGATGATGTGATAAAGGGTTATTAAGGTGGAATGTGTATGTACTGATTACTAGGTTTGTTCAGCATAGGACATTTTAATAATTACAGCCTAGCCTTGCAGGTAATAATTATAATGTTGATAGAAATATCAACATAAAACTTGATAAACAGATAGTGTGGTGTAGCTTAAGATGTGTAAGTGTGATAGGGAGAACCTGAGGTTTCCTGAGAAATACATTGACTTAATTATTCTGGCATGCTAAACAATCTAGGGGGCTGTAGATTCAAAACTCTGGAGTAAGCTTTGCAAGCCTTTAATTAGCAAAGCTGCCCCTTTCTTCCGTAAACATTGAGTAAGTGGAAATACCAAGTGACTTTCCCAGAAAGGACAAGGAATCGGTGATGTTTATTTGCTTACATTATATCCTTGTTCAGTAGCTCTTGGGCCTTTCCTTGTGTCTGTTGTTTAATGTGTCACTGCTAACAACAGATACACTGGCTGTCCCCAGCTGATATAAAACAACACACAGCAAGCATATGAAGCCCAAGGGGACTTGGAGGTAGTTATGACACACCAAATGGAACAGACGATTACTCAGATGTAAGCAAGGCTTTAACGCTTGATGTAATTGATCCTATTGATAAGACACCAAATAGAAAAACAGCTAAGAAATTATGCTGACAAACTTCAGAAGCTTGCTTCTGCCATGTGAAGGAAATAAATGTGTTTGAGACAGGGAAGACTCATTATCCAAGTACAAAGTTTTGCTAAAGGTTGTTACAAGAAAGGTATGATTTATGTAACTGTGAGTAAAATTTACTATGGATTTGTGCTTAAAATGCTTCTGCAGTGGTTTTTTTTTTCAATTTTACATTCTAGAATAAATTTTTAACTAGCACAACCACATTAAAAGTGAAGAGACCTCATTAAGAGATTCCTATGTTTTCCTAAAATATCTGTCTGTACTTACAAGCTTTCAACTGGTTATTTGGTAGCTATTCTGTGTTGTTAGTGACACAGAATTTTTTACTAATCCAAAATCTAATGTTTTGAGCCATATTTTTCTCCCAGAAAAATTCAGTTTTGTGCCATGTTGGTTGGAATGGGTATTACAAGTTCGTAACTAAAGAGTAGAATTTGGCTTATTTCATTACTGCAATTCTTTCTGTAATTTCATGTTGTAAAACATGCTGTCTTGAGACAGGAGAGCTAAACTTCCACTTCTGTGTCTCACCTACTGGCAGTAAGGAAGTATGATTAATTCAGCAGCATCAACCACAATTATGTGATAATTCCCACAGAAGTGCCTCCATTACATACCTTGACAGCTGCTTCTGCCCAGAATGAGTCATGCATTTCAAATAGCTGTTGGGAAGTCTGTCTAGGTCACTGAATGACTTGGTCATATAAAAACCTCAAACTAATAACAGGGATTAATTCAACTAAATAGGACTAAGTGAGCACTTATTGGAATATATATCCATAATATCATTATGGATGTATCATTATACTTTTCAGAAAAATCAGACTGACATTTCCAGAAACATCTGAGTTGGGCCTTCATTTGATCATCATTGCTCAAAGACTGTGTTCAATGGACCTCCTAGGCAGACCAGTCTATAAACTGTAGATGTAGATATTCAGAACTGGCTTTCCAGGCTCCTCTTACAGATGTTGAAATATCCAAGATTGCATTAATGAAAATGTTTATTCTATATTTAAAAACATCTACACAGCTACGTTGTCCTGTCAATTGAAGTGCAACGTCAGCCAACTGTTGCTCTTGGGCCTTATTTCACTGTACAACTTATGCCAAGCTGATGAAAGCCCCTTTCTGCAGGCATTCATACTTGGGGTTTTGCTAGAGTAGCTGGGCTCTCTAAGGTTGTGATTTTATTTCTCTGTGCATGTGCATGAAAGGCAACTGTCATTCCCTTAGACGTATTTTTGTATTTTGTGAGATTGTGTTGCATTATGGGACACGTGAGTCAGAAAACTTGACTTGGAAAACTGAGAAAACAATGAAAGCTACATCTGGTTTTGTATATTAGTATTAGCTCTTCCCTTAGTGGACTTCTGCAGTTCACAGGTAGGACTTTAAGTTCTTGGGTTTTGTATATTATTTGACCATTCATAGCTAAAGTTTCTCTCCACCCAAGAGTTAAGACACTAAATTCTGTTATTACTGGGCTTGTGTTATAGGTTTTGGCCAATGCCTGCTTAGAAACTCAATAAAACAGCATAGACAGGGAGATGCAGAAGACTAAATAGGTGAAAGAGTAAAACATACAAACCAAATACAGAGGTAGTAGTTTAATGTTTTAATGACTGTTAAGGACAATTCTGGAGTATCTCACAGTATCTCTGTAATTGAACACTTTTAAAATTTGCTAGGAGGACTAAAGATAAGCATAGTAATGTGCACAACTATGTGGCACCCAGATTGCTGTCAGTTCTAATAAATTTACATCACTGCAGCACCTAAGTGAATGTCAAAATGTATTTTTTCCATGGGAATCCTGTGGCTTGATGTACCTTGGTTCTTCCCAATAGTATTTTGGATACTGTTATTTCTGACTACCCTGTTGCAGCTTGGATGAAAGCAGCTGCAGACTGAAACAATCATTACTGAGAATAAGACTGAGTATGTTTTAGAAATGTGAAGCTGTTTCGCAGAACTGTTAAGTCTGTCTCGCTGTCCTCTGACAGGACAGCTCAATACTCCCTCTGTAGGCATAAAACAGAAAAGTCTTTGCAGTTTAGCACATTTAGCCTGCATCATGCGTGTAATCTCATAAATGAATGAAAGCAATGCAAGACCCAGACGGGAAGCATTTGTTATTTTGTGGGCTTTGAGAATCACTATTCTAGAGTGGGTTTTTTAGTTAATTGTGCAAGCTTTTTGCTTTTCCCCTGCCACTTATTTGGTGCTGCTAACTGATGGCTCTGACTAACAAAATGCAGCTGGTGTACAGGATGCATTCCCAAAGATACACACTGCTGGATCTTGGGAGCTGAGCATGTCCTGGCCCAGCAATGCTTCTTTCTATCCAGATCATTATGAGATCCATCAGTATGTCCAGATGTTAGCTCATAAGTACAATGTCCCATTTTGCGATGTTTTTTGACAGAGTCATTACAGTTTCTCTTCCTTTGTGAACTAAACTGTTTAATATTTGACCAAGATAATGAAATGAAAGGTATATCGTCTTCTGCAATGAATGGATTTATATACAATGTGATCCGATTTCTCTATGCTGGTTTCAGTGTTACACCCATGATGAAAAGTCACTGAAAAACCTTTGGGCAGCAGTAAAAAAGGGGTATGATTTTTCCTGTGTGGTATATTGAAGGACGCAGCCAACTTGCTGCTTCCAATCACATCAGAGCAGGGTAACAAAGTGCAGTACATTGAATGATGTAGTTCCATAGCATTCCCTAGCACACTGAAGGATGAAGCACACTCGCAGCATTCAAGCGTGTCTGGAGGAGGTCAATGATGCTGATGAAAGGTCTGGAGAACAAGTCTTACGAGTGGCTGAGGGAACTAGGATTGTTTAGCCTGGAGAAAAGGAGGCTGAGTGGAGACCTTATCACTCTCCACAACTACCTGAAAGGAAGTTGTAGCAAGGTGTGTGTGTGTACATCTCTCTAGTAACAATGGATAGGACAAGGACAAATGACTTCAAGTTTAGCTTGGATATTAGAAAAAATTTCTTTACCAAAAGAACAGTCAAGCATTGGAACAAGCTGCCCAGGTAAGTTTCATAAAGTGTTCCTGGTCAGACTCGCATCTAACCTCAGCATATAAAAAAAATACCATACACCATCTCTGGAGGTGTTCAAAAAGCAGGTAGATGTGACACTTGGCGGCATGGTTTGATTAGCATGGTGGTGTTGGGGTGGCAGTTGGACTGGATGACCCTAGAGGTCTTTTCCAGTCTTAATGATTGGAATATCATCAGCTGCCAGGTCAGAGGGGCTCTCTGGTTTCCTGCAGCCCCTTGGAGGACACTGTCCGGGGATGGGGCTAAGGAGGGTTCCCCAACCTGGAGGAGAGGGTGCCTCCTGCTTCCCTACAGTGGAGGGCCCTGGGGAAGTTTGCTTCAGTACAAAGGGTATGCTGCCTCCATCTGTCCTTCTGACATTTTTGTTTCCATATGACATTTTCCCAGTTCCATGTCAGGGTTGAGGGTGGGTCAGTGTGGAAATGAAACAGGAATGGTGCTGGAGAGAGCTACTGTGTCAGTTTAAAGTTCATAGCACTTTGGGTTTCTCCTGTGGATGGGCTGTGGGAGGTGTGTGTCCTGGTGTTACCTGAAATTAACAAAAAAAACCTCCTGAAAAAAAAAATTGTTTAGAGACAAGACATTGCTTTTATTCTGTGCAGGGTGCTAAATGGAAGATATTCCCCAAAACTAGCACACCTACTGAAGACCCCAAAGACCTATTAATACAAAACTGATGCTCAAAATCCCACCTAGCTGATACAGTTAATTACACCTATCTAACACATATTTTTATTACATTACACAATTCTACTTTAACACAAAATTTCTTATTTCCTTTTCGTATTAAGAAAGGAAATCCTAACAGCTGCCCTGCTGTTAGACATGTATCATGCTCTGGGACAGCAGGATTTACCACTGACTGTACAGAACAGTAATCAGCAGCATATAAATGGGCTAAATGATCCCATTTTTCCAGGATGGGTTGAAATCCACTACAGGAGCACAGTATTGATGTCAATGTTGAAATCTACCACCTTCCACATTAGTTAGGATAAAAAAATTCATCAAGTAATACACTAAAACAATCAAAAATTCTCTTTGCCTGCTATCCCTTTCCCTGTTTCATAACACATTTTCATCCCCGAGATGATTCACTACTGAGTCAATGTCTTCATCAATGATCTGGATGAAGGCATTGAGTGCACCCTTAGCAAGATTGCAGACGACACTAAGCTGGGTGGAAGTGTCGATCTGCTGGAGGTAGGGAGGCTCTGCAAAGGGATCTGAACAGGCTGGACCGCTGGGCAGAGTCCAATGGCATGAGGTTTAACAAGGCCAAATGCCGGGTCCTGCACTTGGGGCACAACAACCCTGTGCAGTGCTACAGACTAGGAGAAGTCTGTCTAGAAAGCTGCCTGGAGGAGAGGGACCTGGGTATGTTGGTTGACAACCGACTGAATATGAGCCAGCAGTGTGCCCAGGTGGCCAAGAAGGCCAATGGCATCTTGGCTTGGATCAGAAACGGCGTGACCAGCAGGTCCAGGGAGGTTATTCTCCCTCTGTACTCGGCACTGGTGAGACCGCTCCTCGAATCCTGTGTTCAGTTCTGGGCCCCTCACCATAAGAAGGATGTTGAGGCTCTGGAGTGAGTCCAGAGAAGAGCAACAAAGCTGGTGAAGGGGCTGGAGAACAGGCCTTATGAGGAGCGGCTGAGAGAGCTGGGGTTGTTTAGCCTGGAGAAGAGGAGGCTGAGGGGTGACCTCATTGCTCTCTACAACTACCTGAAAGGACGTTGTAGAGAGGAGGCTGCTGGCCTCTTCTTCCAAGTGACAGGGGACAGGACAAGAGGGAATGGCCTCAAGCTCCTCCAGGGGAGGTTTAGGCTAGACGTGAGGAAAAAATTCTTTACAGAAAGGGTCATTGGGCACTGGAAAAGGCTGCCCAGGGAGGTGGTTGATTCACCTTCCCTGGAGGTGTTTAAGGCACGGGTGGATGAGGTGCTGAGGGATATGGTTTAGTGTTTGATGGGAACGGTTGGACTCGATGATCCGGTGGGTCTCTTCCAACCTGGTTGTTCTGTGATTCTGTGAGTTTGTCATTTTCTTAAGACTAAGTGTCTATATCCCTGAGCAGAGGCCAGGATGTTTGTAGGAGATATAGTTTGCACATCTGGGGAGACGTTAGGGTGTTTGTAGTTGATACACTAAGTGTCTGTGTCTCTGTAAAACACACTCTCCTTATCCCCTTGGGTAACACTGGGCAGGGGGGCTTCAGAATTTCTCACCTCACTGTTAATTGGATTTGTGATTATA
Organism: Phaenicophaeus curvirostris; assembly: GCF_032191515.1. Lineage (NCBI taxonomy): Eukaryota > Metazoa > Chordata > Aves > Cuculiformes > Cuculidae > Phaenicophaeus > Phaenicophaeus curvirostris. The sequence continues at coordinate 71,484,203 of NC_091393.1, read as the reverse complement.
CATCTCTCTGCCTCATTCCCTTAAAAAATAGCAAAGCTATGAAGCCAAACACCCAACAGGCTCCCTGCTTATGATCAGCAGCATGTGCTGTCTTTAACAGAAATGCTGATCACCACTTTATTCTGTTCAGCACGCATGGGGATGGATTACTGTTTTATTAAGCATCTTTCAGTGATATAAGATAGTAGTCACTGTTACAAAAAGTGGAGTATTTTTAAGTTCAAGTAGTTTCTTCTAAGTAACTGTATTGTTTGAAAGAATGTCCCTCTGATAGCGTGGTTTTTTTCAGCGTTTTCCCAGATACTGGGAGGTATCTGGTGAGGGGGCTGGAGAACAGGGCTTATGAGGAGCAGCTGAGAGAGCTTGGGTTGTTTAGCCTGGAGAAGAGGAGGCTGAGGGGAGACCTCACTGCTCTCTACAACTACCTGAAAGGAGGTTGCGGAGAGGAGGGTGCTGGCCTCTTCTCCCAAGGGACAGGGGACAGGACAAGAGGGAATGGCTTCAAGCTCCGCCAGGGGAGATTTAGGCTGGACATTAGGAAAAAATTTTTCACAGAAAGGGTCATTGGGCACTGGCAGAGGCTGCCCAGGGAGGTGGTTGAGTCACCTTCCCTGGAGGTGTTTAAGGCACGGGTGGACGAGGTGCTAAGGGGCATGGTTTAGTGATTGATAGGAATGGTTGGACTCGATGATCCGGTGGGTCTCTTCCAACCTGGTTATTCTATGATTCTATACTGTTAATTCTTTGGAGATGATAATGTCTTGTGTGAAGACTGCTGAACAGATGTGTTTTCTTCTGTGATCCCCCCTTCCCCATCTCAGATGCAAGGTCAGGCAGAGATGGCTCCAAAGCACCAAGTCATTTGACTGCTGCGGAGTTCCTAATAACATTAAACCCAGACCTTGGAAAGTAACAGACTATGCATAAGTTTTCTGGGGTAGTTTATACATGTAGGTGGGAAAACCATTCTGTCCCAGCCCTTGTCTGGCTGGACGCGACAGATGGAGATCGCTCCTCGCGTTGCCCACCCTGACGAAGGGCGCTCGCTTTCTAGAAACCCCAGAACAAGCCTCAGATCTTTATTTGCCGGCATTTTCAGTACCACCTGCCCGGAGTTAAGATGGCGGCAGCGGCGCCAAGTCACGCGGCGCCGGGCGGGGCAACCCCGCGCTCCCTCTCGGTGTCTGCGCGCGGGCGAATGGAGCCGGCGGCGCTGGAGCGCTTCCCCAGCCCGGGGAAAGGCAGCGGCCTCCGCTCCTGCCGGCGGCTGCGGCCCGGCGAGCTGCTCTACCGCGCCCAGCCCTTCGCCTACGTCGCCACCAAGGAGCAGCTGGGCGGCGTGTGCGGGCGCTGCCTGCGCAGGTACCGGCGGGAGCGAGGGGGAGAGAGGGAAGGAGGACGCCGCGGCCGCGACTCCCGCCAGTCGCGCCAGTGAAGCTCCGCCCCTTCCGCCGGGGCGGGGCCGAGGGGGAATAGGGGGGGAAGGGGGGCGGAACAGAGGGAGGGTCGGGGGCAGGAGGCAGGGTTGGGGGCAGAATGATTGAATCACCGGGTTGGAAAAAAACTTCTAGGATCATCGAGTCCAGCCATTCCTATCTGACACTAAACCACGTTCCTGAGCACCTCGTCTCCCCGTCTTTTAAACACCTCCGTGGACGGGGACTCAACCACCTCCCTGGGCAGCCTCTGCCAGGGCCCGATGACCCTTTCAGTGAATTTTTTTTTCCTGATGTCCAGCCTGAACCTCCCCTGGTGCAGCTTGAGGCCATTCCCTCTTGTCCTGCCCCTTGACACTTGGGAGAAGAGGCCAGCACCGTCTTTATAACTTCCTTTCATTCAGGTGGTTGTAGAGAGCAGTAAGGTCTCCCTTCAGCCTCCTCTTCCCAAGGCTAAACAACCCCAGTTCCCTCACCACTCCTTCTAAGACTTGGTCTCCAGCCCCTTCAGCAGCTTCGTTGCTGATGGAGGCAACCAGAGGAGGGCAGAGAGGCACGGGGGCAGAGCTGGGGAGAGGGGGCAGGATGATAGAATGGTTTGGGTTGGAAGGGACTTTAGACTTCATCTAGTTTCAGCCCCCCGTGCTGTGGCCTGGGACAGCTCCCACTGGATCTGGTTGCTCAAAGCCCCATCCAGCCTGGCCTGCAACACCTCCAGGGATGGGGCAGACACGACTTTCCTGGGCAACCTGTTCCAGTGCCCCACCATCCTCACATAAACAATTGTCTCCTAACGCCTAATTTAAATTTCCCCTCTCTCAGGTTAAAACCATTACCCCATGTCCTGTCTCTGCACTTCCTGATAAAAAGCTCCTCCAGTCATTCCTGTATTTGTATTTTTCCCGTATTCCTGAAATTTACCATTTCATCCCAAATCAATCCACAAACATTTATGCCCTTTTCCAAGAAAGTGTTCAGCCTTTAGAGCTAGAACTGCAGTGGTCAAATCGGATTTCTTGGATTTGCTATGTGGAACACTCAAAGGATCTTAGCAAACAAGATGTCCAGGACCTCAAAAAGTCACCATGAAAAATCACTCCGATGCTGGATGGTTATACCCAAACTATATCTAACCTCCTCTTCCAGCTTTTAGGACCTGTGATACAACAAGTCCTGATGGACTCATCTCCCCATGTGATGAACACATCTCCCCCAAGTTGCTAGTTCTGTCCTTAGTCTCTCTGCCCTTAACAGCAAAAAGCTTTCCTTATTTCCATCTGATTCTTCTTTGCTTCAGTTTTAATCCTTACATTTTTAAGTAGTGGCTGGGGCAAATGGGCCATGGTGGGAATGAAGTTCTTATCTTGCCCTAGCCCTGCAAGGAAACCACCTGTATGAGCATATAGCTGTTCCCTGTATGTACAACTCTGGGCGTTTGCAGAGATGATGAGCTGTTGGGCACTGGACTTCATGGAATGGACAACGTGAGGTGGCTGAGGTTCCTGCCACCCGCGCATGCTTATCCTGTGAAAGGAGCACATGGTTTTGGGACATACCTTCAATAAATGCCCTCCGAATCTTACAAATGAAAATTGACAAACCCACCATAGCTTTTTGTGTTTGGTTAAAAAACCTCTGGCTCTTCGCTCAAAGGGTGTCTGGCTTCTATTGCAAAAGGTAGTTGAGCTAGACACATTTTATAGATCAAGACTGTGCAAACTGACTTTCTTCTTATTCATCTAATTAAAGGCAGTGGCGCTTCATTCAACAGGCTTTGTTAAATTACTTGAGTGATAGGTTTAGCCATACATAGGTAGCTTTTTTTTTTAATGTATGGAAATGGTAAAGTGCTGCTGAAGTGGTATGTGGAATCAAGCTGTTTCGTGAATCTGGTTTTAATTTAATATGCAGTGTGATCTTTGCTTTGAAGCCAGGTGTGAGAAAAAATATTGCCGCCCATTTCCAGGGCTACAGATAACAGTCGCGTTGTCTGCTCCTGTTCTTATTTTTCATTCTGATCTTTAGGTGGCAGTACAGGAACACAAATTTAAAAAAAAAAATGGAACTGGTCTTAAAATTGATTTAGCAATCTTATTACATATAAAATTAATGTTTGAGGCTTTATACTGTGAAATGTAATTGTGTACTTAGTTTTGTCTCCTGTCTTGTAGTAGTAAGTGTTGTTGGATGCAGCTCTTCGCTGTGTGAGAAGTGCTGGCTGAGCCAGAAGATGGGGAATGATGTACAGAACATTTTATTTCTGGATTTTGTGTGGCCAGCATCTTCTAACAACTAAGTGGGGAAACCCAGTGGGAAAGATTCTTCTTCTCTTATTAGCTAAAGATTTTCTGTATCGCTTCTTCCATGTTTTAATATCTCTTTAAGGTGAGGTCAGTGGCAGTACTGCTCAGTACATGTTTATGTAGCAAGATTGAAGGGGTAAAGAGAGCTCTTTTGTTTACAAACTTAGGGGATTTTGCTGCATTTTCCATTCTGCTGGACATTGATAAAGATGGTGAATAAAACTAATTGTCATTGATCCTCAGAGGCTTCCATCACTTCTATCTGTTCTGAAAATCAACTATTACACCTTTTTTTTTTCTGTTTCTCCTTCTATTCTTTACCTGGCTATCAATCTATAAAATGACCTTTCTTCCAGACCCTGGCAATTTAGCTTAATTTAACCTTTCCACCATTATGTTTTGTTCAGTGGTCCCCTTTTTTCATACGTATAGTGGCACCCTCACAGAACTCGGACAAGTTAAAAAAGGAGGCTGACCTCTCATGGGAGCCATGCTTGCTCTTTCCTTGTAGATTTTATTTACACAGGTGATTAAGAATGATCTTATTCTTGATTACAGTCTCTTTTGTCTAGCCATGATCAGAAGCCACACTTGCAGTTAGAATAGTCAATTGGGTATGACGATTAAATCTTTCTTTCCTTAAGAAAGCAAAGAGCTGCAAAATCTAGAATACTTTAGTTGCTAACATGTTTATAGAGTTCTGCTGTTAATGTTACATGAGATTATAGGTGATACCAGAATATGTCAGCAAATACTGATATTTTTGACTTCCTATGCAAAATTTTAAGTTTGCCATTAATTTGTGTTATTTCTAATATTATTTTTTGTTTAATTTTGTGGTTTATTAGAATTTGTTTTTATGTAGATGATCAGATTAGAAATTCTGTTAAAATCTGGATATAGCCAGTTACTTCTCAATTTAACAGAATAATCCTAAATCAGTACTGACTTTTAATGTATGACAATTTAACATTACAAAATTTGCTTGCACATGCTGATTTATCAGGCTGTCTGTTTTAGCTGGTGGTGTTACTCAGTTTACTCAGCTTGTTAAATTTTTACAGGGGTTATAAAGATGTTCTTTGTCTGATAAGTGAATGCAGAAGTGGCATGTTGGTGCTTGGCAGTTCTCTTCTCTGTGTATTTGACGATCTATCGTCTATTAATTGCTGCTGATTGAGTTTCCTACAAGGTCTGGCTTTCACATTTTGAATTGAAAATATACCCAGTTTGTTATAGAACGGGAATCATAATGAAGGTGAAAGTCAATTATGCCTTTGATGTTTGCTTGCTTTTTACAGAAGGTTTCTGTGATGGGTTGTATTTATAAGAATCCATTGCAAGAAAACATAAATGCTGGTTGACACTTGGGAACAAGCAAACACTTTCTGTGTCTCGGGGAAAGTAAGAAAAAGAGCGAACACTAGCCTTTTTCCAAATGCTGTACCACTTATGCCTTTAAAGGAAAGAGACACCTAATAAAAGTGAATATTTGAGAATAGGTAATGTACATCATTATATAGAGACTATGAAATAAAAGACATAAGTGTTTCTTGTTTGGTAAGATCAGAAGTTCAGACTCTGGTAGTGGAATAAGTGGAAGCATGCATGTGGTTTTGTATGACTGCAGCTTTTTTAAGCATATCAAGAAAGAGGAAAAATGTCCAGGTTAGGACTGTTGGTAAACTAACTATGGCAGCAGACGCTACTGCAGTATGGGAAATAAAACCAAGAATTTGGTAAATAGTTGAGTGATTATGATGTGCTGAACACTGGCCAGCTAGTGTATCCCCCTTGCTCTACTTCATCTGGCTTAAAAATAGCCAAACGGACACAAATTTACATTCAGGACTGTGCATTCAGTACTGTTTCTTCAGCTTAGACACACCCTTAAATTCTTTATTGTTGCTACATTATATCATATTATTAAAGATGGCTTACCATTGTTGAAGTATGGAATGTCTATGTCAATAGCATCCTGAAGGAACAAAATTACCGTTGTGTTATGACCACAATGTGGAATATTTTAAGTACATAGAATGGTTTGTTCACAGAGAGAGTGTAAGGAGGATGGTTGTGATCCTTGGGCTGGCACAGTTCTGCCTGAGGGCAGCTAGCCCTTAACCCTCCAAGTGTACCTCTTTAACCAGCGGCAATGGGGATGAGAGAAGCTGGTTATTTTGGCTCTGTAGCAATGGGAATTTCCCCATGAAGATACTGTCATTCATCAACAAACGTAAGGTGCTTCCTTAAGTGCTAAAGGGTGTGTCAGCACCCGTGTTCTGCTGCTTCTAGCTCTGCTGGGTAATGTGTGAGCTATGGAATGCAGGTTCAAGTTTAGCATATATGAAACTTGCTGTGATGCATGAAGCTATAAAATCCACACTGTCTCCTCATTTATCTCTGAAAAATACTTCTGTTGCTGGTTCATATAGAGTTAGCTATAGAACTATGGTAGCTTCTTGAAAGTGTACTGTTTTGTTGCTCTAGGTGTTCCTGGTATATAGCTGGTATATTTTTTTTCTACAGGAATTCTGAAATGTGGACAACTGCTATTTGATGATTCATTCTTTGATTTTTAACTTTCCAGGAGTTCTCATCAAATAAAGATTATTATTTATTACATTTTTGAGATATAAAGCAATACCTACATTTTATAGTTTGCTTGTATAAAAAACTTATTTTTTTACTTTTGTAGACCATTGTATTTCCATGATTGTTAATAGATTATAATAACAAGGTTTTTAAAATTCCTTAAACATATAACTCTTAGACTTACCATATAAGTGAATTAAAGTTGGTTTGCATGACTCAGTACCATGAGTTTTTTGGCAATAACATTTTTAAGATGTGAGAAGTATGGTGTGTTTTGTGTCCCTTCAGTCAATGTTCCAGACAGATTTCCAGTAGTTTTCAAGTGCATAACATCATATTAAGTGGAGGAACATAAACAAATTATATCTGATTAGTGGTAATCATAGCGTGGAAACAGTATGACTGTTATGAGCAGGTATGTTTTACTGCTTCTAGAGTAGGATAATCCTGGGAATTATATGCTACAGCTTGATGTAGCATTTCTGACTAATCAGTTAGGAGTGCAATTGCAGTGCTTTTGTCTCTTGATATATCTGCTTTTGTGTGAAGTAAGGGCAAAGGGTGTGAAACAAAACTGAATGCGAGACAATTTCAGGTTCCATGTAGATGCATGAGAATGTTTCCCAAGACCTGAGAAATTGTGCTCTGCCACCAACAGAAAAGCTTCTATCTGTAGCTGAATGACCTATCACCTCAAAAAAGTAATATTCTCCTAAGAAGATGCTCTCTCTCCCCTGTGTAATTTTACCCCAATAATGATGACTGAAGCAACCTTACAAGGAGCAGGATAGAAATGCATTTTTCTGTCCTCGTGCCAGCTGGAGCTGTAGGAGAAGTGGCTTCCAGGCTGCTGTTCTATGCTGCCAGGGAAATCTTCTGCCAGAGAAAGTGGACAGAATAGACTATTGAACTGCTTGCCTGCAGTGTTACCTTCAGAGAAGTCCCTGAGCTTTCTTGTTTAGAGGAAGAAAGCCTGTAGAAGAAATTACATACTTAGGAATTCCATCTCTCTTTCCTTCTGCTCAGTCAGGTTGAAGGTATGGGAGGAGGAACCTCTGGCACTCAAGATAGGATTCATACTAAGTTGTCCTGGTCTGCCTGTTGATTTGGTTTGCCTCCTCCTTTACAGCACCCTTTAGGGTGGTCAGGAGTTTTCTGTATTCCTGTTAGGAATATCCATTGGTGGACATTTTCCTCAACTGACTGTTTCTTCCTCTTGGAGATTTCTTTCAGTAATGTGATTCAGGTTCTGTTTGCTGTAAACCCTATCCTTTCCATTGTGCAGTGTTTTGATCTCACTCTATTTTCATACTTCTTTGCATGTTCTGGGCTTGCTTCAGGCAGGGTGTGGATCCTTGCCCATCTTTTTCTTCCCTTCTTCCACTGCCTTGCAGCCTGGAGGCTGCTGTTAATGCCTTTTGCAGCCGACCTGGTTTTACCCTTGTTAATGAGAGAAGAAATAGAAAAGGGAGAAGCATTGTTAAAAATAAGTTATCCCAGGTCAAGTGTTTATTCCTGTGTCTGTCATTTATGGAAAATGAAAATTTAAGTTTAGCCATGCTTTAAAATTCCCTAAAGGTCTTATGGTGTTGTGATTTTGTGTTTACAGTTTCCATGCTTGTACTGCTCTGTAATTTGAAAGTTATTATATGAAAATTGTTGTTTTGTCAAGCTGAGACTGACAATTTAAGTTGTGGTCATCTTGTAAGTTCTTCTGAATTTAGGCTTTAATATGTATCTGCAATCCACACCTGATATTGTATTACCTTTCTGCATAGTGCAGTCCATAATATTAATGTTTTGAAATATTAATGTGCATGAATATTCTTTGATTGTGGAAAATGATAAAGCCATGAAAATAAGTTTGTGAATCAGATTATCTTTCGCCTTTTCTTAGGGCCAATTGTAATTGCGCAAGTAAAAAATTAAAATTAGCACTACAAGGAAAAACATTGATTAAAATACGAGTAACTTCTAGCTAATGTAATACGTAATGACACAATTATTTTCAGATATGTCTTGAGAAAAGTTTTAATTTTGTGTAAGTTGCTGAAAGCTTTACACTGCATTCCGGAATTTATTCTTTAAATTCTTTAAGAATTAGTATTGTTATACTGGCCATAGATATTGGAATTCATTAATTTTTAGTGGTTGCTTCCATTGTGGCTATACTCAAAAGCCACTACATGCTTCTGGCTGTAGGGTGCATGGAATGGTGCTCTTTTCCCTTGAAGAATTCACCATTTGTCTTCAGAACCAGTTACAACAGCTGTTCTGAATTATTCAAAACTCTGCAGGTGAAGCTTATAGAATTTTTGGCGTGCCTCTCCACTTCATCTATTAATGTTTTGAAGTAGATATGGATCTGTGTGACAACCTACCTGATGTGCTGTCTAGGCACTGCTGAGAAGGCAGGTATTCTTACGGCTCCCCTGAGTCCTTGCTGTCCTTCTTGCATGCTTCTTCTGCTTTCCATTTGCCAGCTTTGCTGCTTGTCTTACCTGTGATAGACTGTAGCGAAGAGATAAACTGGTAGAAAATGTATTTTACTGAAATATAAAAATCTTTTAGTATCCTTGAATCAAATTATTGCTGGAGGGGAAAGAGGAGCTGAAGTGGCCATTGAAGAAAAAGGTCAAGGTTGGACAGTAAGGGCTGTGCCTTCTGTTTGTAGCTAGCCTTTAGTCTGCTGTAGCTAAAAATGAAACCTTAAAAAGGGCAGTTAGAGAAATATCTGAGTTCTTACAGGTGTCCCGAGGAGAAGCAGGACATTCAGGAGTGCAGGACCAACTGACGTGTTAGTGTGGAGGAGGATTTTTTATTACCTTGTAGCCTGGATCAGTCCTGGGCAATTAGGCTCGACCTTCATTCCTTTTCTCAGTTGTGTTTCTGCCATATTTTGCTTCCCCAGAAGTATTTCCTACCATTGGCTTCAGTTTAGTAGAAGAAACACTGCAGACACTTTCAGTTGTTTCTTACCACAAAGAAAACATTGGATGATGCCTTGGCTACATAGGAGTGCCTTGACTTTTCTGACTTTATATTTGTTACTGATTTTACATATTTCAGCATTTTTAACTGTGCACCTCTGTGGCTAAATGGGAGATTTTATTTAGAGGCCAAGCTAAAGTTTTGAATAATTTCCAAGGGCTGCCTGATGACCATAGGGTTGATGCCAAGTGGCACAATTGGTTGAACACCAGTGAGTAATTCCTATACTAACTCTAGCTGTAATCCCCTGATCATGTAATATTGAGCTTTCCTATTTATCATCTTAGCTACTAGCTGCCTTCAGCTCAGGGATAGTTCTGCTATTACCTTGATTGCTCGAGCTTAAGTGAAATTAAAGTCTAAATATTTTTTTTTAAACTAAACTGCCTTTTGGCCTCTGAGTATCAGAGCACTAGCTCCTGCAGTCGATAGGCAGGTAATACAGTTTTGGTTTCTCTGAGGAGGGCTTGCCTGGGCATTCATGTAGGGTTTGTGCGCTGCCTGTGTAATCGGGTTTTAGCATTCAAAGGGGAAAAGCCATTCAAAGAACAGTGTGTTGAGATGGACTTCTTAGGAGAGAGTGTTTAGGAGGAGTTGTGATGTAGAAGTGCAGAAAAAGAACAAAAGATCATAATTGAGAAAGAAGAAGGAGTAAAAACATCAAATCTAAGCCCTTTCTTACAAATCATAATGGCTCATTCATACAATTTAATTAAAATTGCTCATTCTGTTGCTAAGATTGTGTGCTAGTGAAGGATCATGGTAGAGCAGGAGGAGAGAAATTAAGACAAGGTGTTTGGTGAAGCATTCCCTGCAAAGAGGAAAGATTTGTCTCAGGAAATTCTGAGCATGGAATAATCCATGTATATTTCCTATGTAAAATCTTTGCTCATTGTCTTGTGCTTCTCAAAGGCCAGATACTTCTTATTTGTTTGTCAAGAAAAGTTTAAAAGCAGCTTATTTTTACATAAAGGTTTATACTGGTGTCCCATCTTGTTTTGTTGTTGTGCTGTTTCATGTTTTGTCTTTTAAGTGCTATTTCTCAATGATAAGACAAACCATAGAATCTCTTCTTGCTGTGGCCTGGCTGCTGTTTTTCATCACAGAAATGGAGTTTGCAGCTCCTTCTGAGATAAATAGTGTTCTGAGGAATACTTGCTATGTATGAAAGTATATCTCTCAAATTTTACTTCATTTCTATGTAACTTGTCCTTGTATAAGGAGTGAATTCAAGTACTTCTTTGCAGGTCATTTTGCTAGGAATCTTTATTGTTTATAGAATGAGAAAGGTTTGTTCCTGGCTACTACACTGCAGTTAATTTCCTCTGAAAAAAAAATGGAAATTTTTTTGATCAAACTCTGGATCCAGACGTTCTAAACATTGGGTTAGTATTGATGTCAATCTGTAGTTTGTGTAGCTCACATTGATTTCTGGGGTGTATTGCCTTTAAGTCCTCTACCTGTTGAAAATATCTTAGCCCAGATTTCTGAAGAAGCAAAACCAGACTGAAAGGTGAAAAAAGAAAAATTGAAGTGGCACAGAGAAAGTCTTCAGAGATTTAGGTTTGCAAATGTCTATCTTGTTTAGCAAATGAGACTGGCTACTCAGCTATTTACAAATTTTATCAACTTACTATATTAAAAATGTCTTATTAGTTGATATTGCTGTCCGATAGAGGAAATGGCTGTGGAAACAGTTTCTTGAAATACTGTATGAAACTCAACATGTGATGATAGATTTATCTGAAGCTTTTGCCTTAGGAAAAAGAGGCAGTGCAGTAATCCACACAAGATATATATGACTTAAGGTGTGAAACAGATACAGTAATGAAATGTATTTTATCTTTAATAAAATCTATTACTGAGTTATATATATATTTTTTTTTTTTTGTAAAGACCGCAGTTTTGTTTTTATTCCCCCAGAATAAGCACAGAATAGTATCTCTTGCTCTAAGAATATCCCTTTCTCTAGCTGAGATAGTAAATGAATTGTTCTGATGAACACTAAGAAGAATGACAGGTCAGGGATAGTAACAGCAAGAGAGTTGTAAGGGCTTTGAGTTAGCAGCCCATATACTGAAACAAGTTAATCTTGCCACTTCTAATAGATATCTAGTATTTTATTAGACATGCAGTCGCTGTGTATATTGCTCATGTGTGGGTTTTGCTGCCACTTTATAGCCTTTGCTGCTTTGGCAGTCATTTCGATTCAATTACACTAACTATTTTGTGTGGTTAGTGCTGTATGTATGTTCTGGTAAGCCAGAACTACTAAATTAGATTTTTAATGAAACTCCATACGGAGCACAGACATGCTGAGCATGGTATGCAGAACAATTAGACCCCTCTAAAGACTTTTTGGAAATTTGAGGTGGGGTTGTTTTACTGGACTCCCCTTTCTGTTGAAAAGGGTGCTGACTGGAGAATCCAGTTGCATATATATATAAAATGCAGCACAGGCTGGATTCACTTGTACTGAGTTAATGGCTCTTATAGGATTTTGGATTAAAAAAATACATTTTTGGGAGGACGTATGTGGGTGTTTTTTTGGTGCTGAAATATGTATTCAACTAACTTCTAATTGATTAGGAAGTTACTGGATTTATCAAGACTTAAGTAGTTTTATTTTATGGTGTTAGTTTTATTCAATGTTTCAGGAAACGTTTACCCTCCTGTTCCTTTTTGCTACCTATGCAGAAATTCCCTTTGCAATAAGACATGTCTCTTTACTTATATTTTTACCTGAAGAGGCTGTAAGATTTCTCACTTTTAAAGGTTGGCGGTCATTTTCCTCGCTTTCTGCTACCAGGTGAAGCCTTCATAAACAGTCTCTGAACACAACTTGATATAAGGGATCAATGATAGTGCTCACTTCCTTTTTAATTTGTCTTACTCCTGTATAAAACTGAAGATATTCTCAGCTGATGGGTATATTTTAATGCATGTATGAGGAACACAGCATATGAAGGATGACTTTGTTGTTTAGATATGTAATTGGAAGATTAGAGCCCTGTTTTTTTAGCTGGCTTTATCAATGAAATTGAAAATAGTCTTTCATTGCTCACCTATTTGAAAGAGATTTGAAGTTTATTGCATTCATTCCCATACTTTGAAGTTGTTTATAGAATGTAAAATAGTAAATATTTTATTTAAATGTTTGTATGTTGCCTTAATGACAATATTTGACCTTAGCCCACTTGGACATCTCAAAAACTGATTATAGTCAGGAGAAGGCATATCTGCTATAAATTTAGTAGTACCTCTAGGAAGAAGTCCAATGCAACAGGTTTATGTATATTTAGAATTAAAATGGCTTTTAAAAATTGCTAAAATATGTCCTAATTCTGCCAGAGCTGAAAGTTTTGCTATGTGAAACTTTATGGCTTGCGCAGTTTGCCAGGTCATAATATTATGGTGCTAGATCATACGATGGTTCCTTCCAGCTTCAAAAGCTGTGAAATTTGCCTGTCCTTGGGCAAAGAAAAAAAATATATATATATGGAAGAAAAGCAGCTTAACTGATACCATAGACAAACAGAAAATGGGCCAGTAGAATCTGAATTTCAACAGACTAAAGGAAATGTCAGTGTGAAAAATTGTTTATCTGAGATAGGCACAGGAGACATAACCTAGAAAGCTACTCTAAGCAGAAGGGATATATATTTCTGGGGAAAACTGGTCATAAAGGAAGAACATGTCCATTTTTAAAGTCTGCCATGGGTGAGATTGTGGTATAAATCACTTAGCAAATCAAAGAGAATTTAGCAGATGGAAGCTAAAGTAACGTATGTATGGTATTGAAGGGCTATGAAAGATGCTGTCAGATTTTTTACATGTAGGTGTAAAAAATCTCAGATTTTGAAATGTGAGACCTACATTCCTTATTTTCACTGGAAAGTTTCAAGGCTGAGGCCCCTCTGTGGGACTCATGGGAACATTTAAAAGAATGAAGGGGAAGTGGAAAATACAGATCTGTAATATTAATTTACTAATAGTTAATATATACCAATATAACATAATATAATTCACATTATAATACATAAAATAATGTATGACAATAATATCAGAAATAATATAAAAATAATTTATGTACAGAATTGGAGTTTCATGAAATTGAGAAGCATCAGAAGGATGGGATAAAAGCATTTTAAATTAACAAGATTTCTTAATGGAAAAGATCTGGTACTTGTATGCAAACTGTTTTGCATGGAACTGGATTTTGGCTTGGGCAATAGGTAGCTGTGTCTTTGTATTTGGCCAGGAGAGATGTGGGCTGGAAGCATCAATGCTAGAAATGTAGCTGGAAAGCCTGAGGCTGTTTGCATGGTGGCATTGGGGTGGTTATGCTGCCGAGTGCTGGAAGAGCACATAGGTATCATGGTCCATGTCTATGAATGTGGATGTTACTGGCGATTCAGAATATCCTGTTTCAAAGTTGTTTTTAGCCTCTCATCTTGTTCCTGAGTCTCAGGAATTATTAAAAGAATTATTAAAAGACACATTCTGCCTTTGAACAGGTAGCTCTCAGAAAATGTCAGTGTTTCATGTGCACAGAATACGGTGATGTTTGGCTTTCTGTTGGGGGGAGCTGGTGTAGGGTCACTTCTGCTGCAGTGTTTCTTCCCTTGTTAATCTGCTCTCAGGCAGATGAAATGATTTACAGAATTCCCAAGTGCTTCAGAAATAATTATGGAGCCAAATTCTTTGTTCTTAGAGATAGCCTTGGGAGCTGTGACTTTGGGAATATGCCTGTTCAGACCAACTGCACTGCAGACTTATTAATTTTTAATTTTCTTATCTTGTTTTTAACCTCCCCCCATGGAGTCTTATAAGCTGTGACTGTCTGTACACATACTATTTTATGACCCTTGTTGTTAGGGCTGCTTGTCAAGCACTCATTCTTGTATATTCATATAAGCTTTAATTATAAAATTAATTTCTACTAAAAAGTACTTTACTAATAGCTGTAATTATGCCTGCTTTTCTGTTTGAGAGCCTATAATAATTTAGTATCAATTTTATAAACTGCTTTTGTTGGGACATCTCAGTGTGGATCCATTTTACAGCCAGAAGATAATGGCATTTTTAAATGTCCATTTTATTCTCCAGATACAAAGTCACCTGCACTATGTTTACCTCTCTCCCATTTGCTGTAAGTTCTTTGAGGCATGAAATAGCTTGCCAGTTGTCTCTTATGCTCAGAAGTTAATGAATGGTTATCAGTTTATTGCAGATAATAACTTAGCTACAAACTGTAATGCATGCATAAGCTCATTGTGTAGAAGTTTTGCCTTAAGACAATGTTTAATTGGTGGTTGTAGGCCTAGTAATATCATCCCAGGCTATGCTTTCCCCCAGGTCTCTGCTACAGAAACCTCCTCCTTACCTTCTATCCTGTTCCATTTCGTGAGCGGATGAGGTTAGAATCTTCTCTCAGATTTGAAATGCTTCAAATTTTGCCACAACCATCTAGTAGCTTTTAGTAGAGCAGATGTTTTGGCCTTATCTAGCAATGAGTTCTTGGTATTAGTTTCGACTGGTAGAAGTAAGTGACCTCTAGTTTTTCCCAGACTTGTACGTGTGGAGTAAAATGTGTCCTTGACGTGTCTATGTCTTGTTCACTGCTACTGGGGTTGCAAATTCACAATCGGGAACAACAAAATCTCTGTGAACCCAATCCTGTGATTATCTCCTATCACAATTTTCTAGCAAAGAGAGAAAAAGGTTTTAAGGTATCCTAGAATTAGTAATTTCCAAAAGTGCATTTTGTTGTTGATGCGTTTTGGTTTTATGCATATGTATACTTCTTCTGCAATAAGAAAAGCTAGATTAATTGGAAGAACAGTATGTTCTCTTAAACTTGCCTTGTGGCTGAAATAAACAGAAAAATTATGTTTTAACAGCTTCTAAACAATTTTGTTCTTAGATTTGAGAAGTTATTTCCCAACCAACTTTAGATTCAATTAATTTAAAAAAATATTTTTTCCTTCTTCTTGGTTTTTATTTTAGAGTCACTAAGGATATATTTAACAATTAAATAAGTTGTACACTTGGGGAAAAAAGTTTTATTATAGTACTGTGTACTGTAAGGTGATATAGTAGAGCTAGGCCATCAAGTCACCTTGTTACTTAATGACATTTACCACAAAGCTTTGTACATTAGTATCTTCAGTATCAGGCTTTGGGAGGAATCCTTTATATAAAAATTCTATTTAAAAAATGCTGTAGCAGTTACTGGTAAAAAAAATTACAACATTTAGACTCTTCTTGCATCACTTTAGGCTTTTCAGTGGCATTACATAACTGTGTTAACAAAGCCTTATCAACAGAAAGTTGACTCTCATGTTATGTCTCCAGTAAACATAAACATAGTATGTTGATGTGATATTAAGTCCTACAGCACTGTTCACGAGAAGTGATGTTTTACACAGTTTAATTACACAGTTTAATTCCAGAGCCGATTTCAGCAGTAGACTAACTTTCAAGCAGAGCTTGGCCATGACCATCTTCATGCTTCCATTTCAAGATTGACTTTTTTTAGATTGTTTTCCAACACTTAAATATGAGGAGATCTTTGTTGTTGTTGTTTTTTTAAGCCAGGGAAATAGTCAACAAAAATGTCACATGACTAAAATAAGAAAAATAAAACACATGGGAAAAATATTTTTATAACTGGAAATGAAGCTGAAATGTTAATAATATTAATAATAATAATAGCCTTAATAAAAAGTGTCATAGCTTGTAGAAGTAAGAAAATGCATAGTTGGTGGGTTTTGATTTTTTGGCTTTTTGTTTTGTCAGTATGTCTGAAGAAAGCCTGAGTTATAATAACTTTGGTTTGTTTCTAGAATTAGCCTAACACAAGAATTATCCAGGAAAAAAATTACTTTCCTATGTCAGACAAAACCATTATTCTGTTTGGTTTCTTTTTTTCCTAAGCAATGATTTTTAGTGGCATTTGTCTTGCTTTTCCCCTACACTTGCTTTAAACACTCAACAGTGAAGAAGTTAATGGATCTGAAAAGGTGTATTAGTGTGCTCAGCTTTTTGAATTGCATGCTCTGTTTCACTGAAAAGATACTCACAGAAAAGATCAGTGCCAAATACAGAAACAGCATTTAGGTAGAGTGTAATAATTTGTTGTAAACATGCACAACGAGTGAGAATCTGTCAAAGACGGGAATGACAAATTGACCAAATCGCTCTTCTGTGTAGTTCTCAATTCTTTGCTGATCTCGCACAGAAGCATCCAGGTTTAATTTTGCTTAACTGGTGATTTAGAAGTGTTCATGAGTCTAATCTGTGGGAGTTAGTGATACGGAAGTCACCCTCTTCCCTTCGTGTGGGGAAGACTGAATATTTTCATATGGTACTTACATTTGTAGTTTTGCACTATTTGAGTGTTTCTAATCACATCAGAAATGCAGATTCCAAATGGACTGTGTTTGGGAAGAGAAAAGCATTCCACAAGTATCAGTACATTGTTACTGCATATTGGATACGTTTGCTACATTTGCGTAGAGTAAAGTGACCTGACCTATTAGCAGACAGATCCTTAGGCGCTCTAAGGGTTTAAGGAAAAGCTGTTACAGTTATGGCAGCTCTTGATTTAAAGCCTAATGTTTTCCTAACTGAAGTATATTCATCTTTTATCTCAATTACAGTTTCTTTAGATAAGAAGTGAGCTTATTTATTTCAATAATTTTGTGAGGTTTTTTTTTCCTTGGTTGCACTGTCGATGGATTTGTTACTCAGGGCTGTAGGACCTAGGACTTGGACAACTCCATCTTCCTTGAAGAATGCCGATTTTCTTTGTGTGTGTATAGATAGATAAATAAATTAAAAAAACCCAACAAAATAACAAATTAAGTCTGTCTACCCACTTGCAAAATGACCAGCAGCAGGAAAAGGAAGTGAAAACTACCAAATTAAATTAACTAGGGCTTGAAGATACTTCAGTTTTGTTTTTTTAGGCAGCTGGAGTGCAGTTGTGTATCTCTTTGCAAGAGAATAGGAGCTGGTGCTCTGCAATAGTAATTTTGATTGATGCCTTCCACATATACCTCAGCTAATCTGAAATTTGAATTTATACTCTGTTTTGAGATGTTTTTGCAGTTGCAAATCGATTTTTCAGTGAGTGTTAAGTTTGTAGCTGTTTTTTCCCTTGTGATTAGTAGGTCTGAGCTTAGGAAGCATGTAAGTGTATGCACTCCTGTTGAAGTGAATAGACATTGGACATAAGGATTGTAGGGTTGAGGTGTTTCACTTGTTTTGGTGACCTAATCAGTATCTGAACTCAAGTTTCAGGAAATGAATGCTTACTCTTGCTGTTTAATTTCCATAAGGTGCTGTGGTGAATTAGAAGATTAAACTTAAAGAGTATGTGAGAACTCAAGAATCTGTTACAGCACTGGTGGAACATGCATATCACATGGCTAATACAAGCAAACTAAGTCCTTTAGATATCCATATATTTCGATATTGCATTTTGATTTAACCTTTTTAACTTTTTGCTTTTCTGTCCTTAATTTTCCTTCTGTTATTTGCAGAAGAGCTGAAACAATAAACCTGCAGCATTTTTCAGGACTGTAGGATTATTAAACAATTTATTTGCTACAGTTATTTCTGGTTAAAATGTGGACTCAAGATTAGGAGTTTGATGCTTAGAAAATCAAGGTTTAATTTTAAAGCCTGATTTTTGTACAGTGTATATACAAGGCAGCTCTACTTTGGTTTTCTTCCTGCTCTTGTGAACTATTCTATATAATGTTTTTTGATACAAGATGTTGATCACTATTGGTACCTAGAAATACTAGACTGTTTCTCTGAATATTTGTATATTAAATAGCCAGATGCTGAGATTTTTTCCAGTAATGGAAGAGATTATGTATTTATATCTTCAGATGTGTTCCCTCACCTTTTTTTTTCCTTGAAGATTTTGTTGTTTTCTTTGTTACTGTTGATACAGTTGTATTTAAATCTCCTTGTGCCTTCCTCATGACTGATCCCATCGTATGTCAGTGGATGGCTGAGGTTTTTCTGGAGGTTATCTCTGGAGTGTTACTCAAAAATCCCAAGTGAACTGGAGAAGGAAAGGAACAGAAATTTCAAAACAGACAGATGAGGAGGGAGTCTGATCATACTGATTGTGTAAGATGGGGTTGGTTCCTTGTCTTCAGACACTCACTAGCTTTAATCTGTAGGTTCTCCCAAGATGTAAACATGTCCTCGGTGCTTGTGGTTATCTTTCTGGCAGATGAGAAAATTTATTCAACATTGAAATGCAAAATTACCTTCAAATGGCAGATCTGTTTTATTGGGAATTGTCTAGCAGAATATGGGCAACTGTGGCTAGGAGATGCTCAATTTTTGATGTCTTAAATCAGGAACCAGTCTCTTATTTATAGTGCTGAGGTTTTTAAAACTACTTCTGTAGACACCAGCTATAATCTAAAACTCTGTACGTGTCTAAGAAGTAATTATTTGCTTGATCTGGCTATTGATGCTTGATGCATTTGATGATTACTCTGCCAGCCAAGAAATGAAATTGCTAATGAGAAACAAAATTACTATGAAGAACTGAAAACATGAAGGTTGAGTCAGGCTCCGAAAAAGCTGTGCAGATTTTGCTTTAAAAATCCCCATCAATTTTGAATGAGTGATTTGGCCTGTAAAATTTACATATGATGCTATATGGAATAATAAATGTACCTGTGACCTGAAAAAAAAGTTAAGTATGGATTTTATTAAGAAAATATTAGGCAGTATTGCAGTCTTCTACATTCAGTTGTAATAGGCTGGGCACAAAATCCATATAGATCAGCGGCAGTTGCTATGAATAACTATGTATGTTTTATGTGATATGTCTCTATGTGATCTCTTCTGCAATCACAGAATTTTCTGTGAAAAGGTTTTGGTGGCTCAAAATTTATTTAAAGCATACAGAGTATAGTGGAGCAGTTATCTGATCATGTGACACACACTTGAAGTAGGAAAGATTTATTTGGTTAAAAAAAGACTTTTCTAGCTGTTTTTTTTTTCTGCTGTCTTAACTTCTGCCAGAGTCAATTCAGTATCATTTCTAGTTAAAAGATGTTCTTTTTTCATGGGTTTCATGCATACCAGATGGAAAAAAAAGGTTAGTATGCCATAGAGAATGACAGAGCTTTTAGTTTAGTAATTCACAACTATATTTAATCCTGCAGTGTCATTTTCCTTAGACTAGTTTGCGTCATAAAGCAAGACATGACTTGACATCATGTATTCTTCAGCTATTCCATGGTAACAAGAAACAAATCCTATTCTGCCGAAAAAACACATGACATAAACCCAGGAACAATTCTGGTGAGAGACATGTATAGCTAACTAGTAAGTTATAAGAGGGGAAAGCATTGTTCAGCTGTGATTAGTTGCATTCTGTAAGTGTAGGAGAAATTAAGTTAAAACACTGCAAAAGCAGTCTTGCTTATTGACAAAATGAAATAAGTTTTTAAAAGGGGATGGGCCTGGCCTCTTAAGGGCATGATTTTTCTGGGGCAGAGGTCTGCAGAATGGGTGAGCTCAAAAACTGAAAGCTAAGAGCACCACGCAGTGGGTGCTGCTGTCACTGTTTGCCTCTGCAGAGGGCAGGTGAACTTCTGATTACTGAGAGAATGAACTGATTTCAGTAAGCAACAGGATGCTACTTGTGTGGGGCTGTCAGAATGTCCCCTCTAACATCCTTCCTTGTAGCATCCCAGATCATACCGGAAGGATGGGATGTCATCCAGAGGGACCTGGACAGACTGGAGAAGTGGGCCTGTGAGAACCTTGTGAGGTTTAACAAGGCTAGGTGCAAGGTCCTACTCCTGGGTCGCGGTAATCCGTGGTTTTGGTACAGGATTGGGGGGGTGATGTGATTGAGAGCAGCCCTGTGGAGAAGGACTTGGGGGCGCTGATTGATGAGGAGCTCAACATGAGCCAGCAATGTGCACTCGCAGCCCACGAGGCCAACCATATCCTGGGCTGCATCATAAGAATCGTGGCCAGCAGGTCAAGGGAGGTGATTCTGCCCCTCTGTTCCTCTCTTGTGAGACCTCATCTGGAGTACTGTGTCCAGTCCTGGAATCCTCAACATAAGAAGGATATGGAACTGTTGGAACAGGTCCAGAGGAGGGCTATGAAGATGATCAGAGGGCTGGAGGACCTCTGCTATGAGGAGAGGCTGAGAGAGTTGAGGCTGTTCAGCCTGGAGAAGGCTCTGGGGAGACTTTGTAGCGACCTTCCAGTACCTGCGGGGAGCCTACAAGAGAGCGGTGGAGGGACTTTTTACAAGGGCATGTAGTGATAGGATGAGGGGGAATGGCTATAAACTGGAGGGGGGAAGATTTAGATTGAACATTAGGAAGAAATTCTTCACAATGAAGGTGGTGATGGGCCACTGGCACAGGTTGCCTGGGGAGGCTGTGGATGCCCCTTCCCTGGAGGTGTTCAAGGCCAGGTTGGATGGGACCTTGAACTGCCTGACCTAGTGGAAGCTGTCCCTGCCCATGTCAGAGGAGTTGGAACTGAATGATCTTTAAGGTCCCTTCCAATTCAAACCATTCTATGATTCAATGAGTCTATGATCGTATTCTGTTTAAAACAAAACAAAACTAAAACTATAAGAAAATGGCAGAATACATATCTGATTTCTTGCTCTACTATGCATCCTTCTGTTTCCTGTGTCCTTTAAAAGCGTGCCTTAAAGATGCACAAACCTCCTCTTCACACCTCACTAATATCTTAATCAGAAGCTGCAGGACTGCAGCATACAATTCAGCCACGTGCCATTCCACTGTGCTGTTATTTAAGGATTAGGTGACAGGGAAAAGGCTGATCCTGCCGCTTGTCTTTCAGAACATCAGTGTGAACATTGCATCTGATTTGGCTCACTGCACTGATTTCCAGTTGTCTGTGATTGCATCCAGAAATGTTTGGGAACCAAGGCAGTTGATGAAGTGAAGGTGGTACCAACCCATTCCCTCAGCAGCCTGGCTGCAGTGTCCT
This sequence comes from Phaenicophaeus curvirostris, assembly GCF_032191515.1. NCBI lineage: Eukaryota > Metazoa > Chordata > Aves > Cuculiformes > Cuculidae > Phaenicophaeus > Phaenicophaeus curvirostris. The sequence goes on along the minus strand of NC_091393.1, from coordinate 71,462,851 downwards.
GAATATAACAGGAAGTTTCAGCTGGCCTTCAATAATAACATTGTGAAAAAATACATTGCAGTAGGTGAATGGAGAAGTGACACAAAGGAAATGGTTGCAGGGAGGCCTAAGGAGACCTTTTTGTTGATTGGGCTGTAACTAACTAGAGCTAAAGAACCAAGATATGCATTATGGCTGGGGCTTTGCAGCCCAGCAGCAGCTGGTGGCCCAAAGGCAGGGTAAGATTGATGTCTTTGTTCTCCTCATTCTACGGCCTGTTCCCATCAGGCATAGTGTGGTTAAAAGCCCAAAGCTTTCCCCTTTCATCCAGAAACTCTGTGTGCAGCTAATACTAAGCAAGAAATGGAGCAAACCCTGCTTTGTTTCTTCAAAATTATGGTATAAACCTTGGAGTTTACTTCAGATAGGTGTTTGACCTGGGCTTCATGATATGCAAGTTGTCCTGGGTCTGTCTGTTAATTTGTGTTTATTTTACAACCTCTTTGCTGTATCTGATGTTGCATGGATCTTTTTCTCCCTGAAGAGTCAGTTATGAATTTTTATGGTGTTTTTTAATATGAATTTTTGTGGTAGTTCGTATGTGTCTTATTTTAAACCTAGCAGGATTATTATCCAAGATAATGCTGTGCTTGCTTTCTTCTATAGAACAGTCCAAATTAGTGAGAATATATGCAAATTTATTCAAAGACTATGGGGAGCCCTCCCAGACATGTTTATAGCTGCAAGCCATCTGTATTCATAGTTCATCACGTGCAGGGTTTTACTGGTCTGAACTATGGGCACTGTCCCACTAAAGGAGACAATTTTGATTTCTTCAAAACCACATAAGGAGGGAGCTATTTTCTACCTGTGTTCCTGTTATGAATAAGTGGGCTTCCTCATGAGAAACTAGCAGGGTATTGTTTTGGTAATGGCTCAGCGGTGGGGCTATGCTGTTTACTGGGTGCCTGCAGTACAGCATTTAACAGGGATCTTGGGTTCTTCTGCAGGGTGCAGAATGGTGACAAATAACTGACTGACAATTGCTCTTTCCAATTGTTTTTATGTGGCAAACCAACAAAAAATAAATACTAGGTTTCAAACTTTGTTAGCTTATGAATTTGATTTAGGTATTTATGTTATCTGCTTCTGAGCATAAGCGATAACTTTTAAATGCATGCGAGTATAGATGTGTATTTTCCCGTTTGCTCATTATTCAAGACGTATTGGAAACTGAAGATAAGAATAACTGGTAGAAGTAAACTTAAGACCTACTAATATTACATTACTGCTGAAGGTATGGATCTTGAACTCAAAAACTGGATTGGTTTGGTTCCGGGAGGGGCAAAAGGCAATGGGTGAAGTAGTTTTGGTAGAATTAGGCTTGAATTTCAAATAGTGTAGACTGACCAAAGTAGCGTACTATGCTAAGAAAAAATTTCTTTTAAAGTCACAATCAATTTTTTGATGCTGTTAGTAGATACGCTTCTAATTGTTAACCTGTGGGATTTACGTTACTTTAGGTACCAAGCTGTTTGTCAAATATTCATACAAGGTTCACCCTCTGTGATATTAGCACATGGTGCAAATCAACTGTGTTGAATGTCTGTAGCCCTGATATCACTGAGTGATGGCTGCTGAGATTTGGAGTCCCATGAGTATTTTTTGGGTTAGAAAGGGTGGCTTCAGTTTGCAAGAGCAAACTTTGCCATCCAAAGATTAGAATTTTTTTTTACTATGGAACTGCTATGTAAAATATAGTGGCATGTTAAAAAGCAGACTTGAGACTGACTGTGGTTTCTGATGAAAAACCAGCTGTTATTACAAATGTAGAATTTTTCAAGGGTGTACTCATAACAGTAGAAAAAAATACAATTCTGTTTCAAGTTAAGCACATTAATCCTGGGTAGAATATTTAGTTCTGGGTAAGAAATTTATTCAGATCAAGTATTCCTGTAATTTCTTTCATTAAGAAAACTGTCTTTGTGAGAACATAATGATTGACTTTTCTAATTGATATGAAATATGTAGAGTTCTTCCACTGAAGCAGGATTTTCTCCTTAAAAGGCAGGTTTAAACTTTTAATCACTCTAGCATATTTAAAATACAGTAGTGATTTTAAGTAAGAATTTTTGACAGACTCTTTCTAGGCATCCCACAACCACTACCTTCGTTGTGTAAGCTTTTCCTAGTAAATGGATAAGAGTCTAAGATTCATAGGCAGTCTAAAATATTTCTATATTCTATTAAAGATTGTAATGATGGTCATATGTAGACATCGGGTAGTTTTTTCTGCCATATGGTCTTAGCTTATTTTGGGGAGATGTATTTTATTTTTATTTCAATTAAAGTAGAAAGTTTTGCATATATATTAAATATTTTGTGTGCCACAGGCTTGGTAGCAGTGTATTTTATAAATGCAATTAATAGGCCCGCATAAATATTTTCTGTGAGGCAGATTTAATATAAAAATCCAAGTTGATTTTTCTTTTTGTTTATTTTCCGTGTATGGCAGATGGCTGTTGTGGGTACTTAAGAATAGTCTACCCATGATACTTAAAGCAATTTGAAGACTTCCAAATATGCAAGTTTTTTCTTGCTTTCCTGTTCTAATTTTATTCTCAATTGATCTCAGTAACTGTACCTTACATAGATTAAAATTCATGCCAGTGTAGGGGCTTTCATAAAACCTCTCTTACTTTAGGGCCCTTTTACTTTTATTTATGTTTTGAAACATACTTTTTTGTCTAGGTATTTTTTTTCCTAAGAATATTGCTTTCATTTTGGAACACAAATGTCTGCCTTATTGATTCAGTTTACAGAAGGAAATACAATGATAGTATGTGAAAGCATATTCTGCCACGTTCAGGGTGTGCTCAGCCCCTCTGTGGCCTGAGGAACTGTTAAGGATGCACAATTTGAAACTGCTGAAGCATTAGGTGGAGAAATTTGCCTGGAGGCATGCGTGTGCTTTACTTTGAGTGGGGTGGCACAGTGGTCAACAGTCTAATTGACCATATGTGCTGCAGTTTTGCTGGATGGATGGAGCATGTGGCTTGGATCGGTGAGATATGAGTGCTTGTATAGACTGCTTGTTGTGAGAGAGAGGAACGGAAGAGAAGTTTGTTGTCCAAGAAAGTCTTTCAAGGAGAGCAGTAACTAGCTGATCTGGCCAGATCTTCCAAGATCTTTCTTTGAAGTTAAGCACTTGTGCATCACTGAGATAAGGTTAAATGTCAAAATCTTTGGATAGTTGTGCTTACGTTCACGTAGGTACTGCAAATTTTGACTACAAATCTGTACAATTTCTTGTTAAAGAACAACTTGCCTTGAGTATGTGGCTTTCTGACAGCTGGTGTATGTTTAGCTGAATCTGACTTTTGCTGTCTTTAATCCAAGCTTAAGATCTATTTGAATTAGAGAGGCAGGTTTTGGATTCATAGAGCTACAATGAAGTAAGCCTGGTTGTGGGATGCATCTTGACTTTTAGTGTTTGGGATGATGGCATTGAAAACAATTATGTGGTTAATGAACTGTGGGGTTTTTTCTATAATCCTGGGGAGATCGATTGCTCTCTGGATAAAATTATGAGGTAGCTAACACATTTACTTGAAGGATTTATCCATTTAAAACAAACTGGCAGAAGTGATCTTCTGTAAGGATTGTGGAGCCAGCCTATACAAGGCTCTGCTTTCAATGTTCTCTTATATTTGCAAGTTTTCTTGTGGGTTCAGCATTGCTGTGATTGGGATTCTTTGGAGCATTCCCTTCAGGTTCTACATCTTCTCTTTGAAATCTGAATAACTTTGCATGGCTTCAAATAGTTTCCAAAGTGCATTTAAACTGGGAAACATTAAATGTTTTTGATGTAGTCTGCTTATCTCTTGGACTTTCTATTATATTGCCCTTCTAGAGTCTTTGTTGTAACCTCCTGAGCTTTTAGTATGGTAATAGCTTATTTCCCATCACTCTTATTTCCATGAAAACATCGATAGCTGATATGTTTCTTGCTTTCATCATCCTATGTATCACGAGTATGGTATTTGGCTAATTTAATTTATCTTCTGAAAGTGTGTGCTGCCTATCATTTGATAATTATTTCCAGCAGATTTTATTCAAACTTCCATAATTATGAAAGTAGTTTCTATATATAAAGCTATTTGGATCCTTCTTGGTAGGAGGATCTAAACTGTAGAAATTCAAGAGTAATAGGATAATAAAGGAAAAAAATACATAAAGTTCAATTAGTGCCTTTGTTGTACGAGTGTTCTGAGGTGTCTTATGTTATGTAGTTTTTAGGTTATTGGTCAGTTTTAATGTCTTAAAATTATGAACTGAGCGGAATAGTTAGTTGAACAGTGCCAAACATTTATAGTTGAGGAATGTCAATGCCTTAAATAAAATGAAGGAAGAATTATGGGCTCCCCAGTCTCTGAGAAAGGGTTAACCCAGATCTTTAAACTCGCTAATAAACAGCATATGCTTTCTAAATATATATTTATCAGCTTTGCTTCTGTTTGGAACTTTAAAATGCTGTAAAGCTAATGCTTCTCGCTCTAGGTAAACTTCAGAACATTTGGATGATCACACGTGCACACTATATTTCTTGTTTATGATGGGATATTTTTTTGTGGGTCTTGGTACTTCTCAAAAGACCAGTATTTAGAAAAAAGCTCTTTTTCCTTTCCCCTTCCCCCTTCCTCTTGTTCCTGAAACATGTCCAGTTTTAATTTAGAGATTTAAAACTTCCTTTCTAATTTGTGGCATCAAAAGGGATGCAGTAGACTTTTTTTTTTTAAGCAGACATCTCTTAACCTTATCTATTTTATATTCTGTTGAGTTAGACAAAAATGAAATGCGTATACATAAATCAGGCTCTCTGTTCTTGGTTATTGTGGGTAGTGATGCAGGGACCAATTCTAATAGAAGTTGCAGGAAAGAAGTCAATTGAGTTTCGACAGAGGTCATGTAAGATCCATAAACTCCCACGGGGCAGTTATCAAAGGTGTGACTATGTGCAGTGGAGCATAACAGAGCTAATGCCTTTTACTTACTGTTTCTTGATTGAACAATTAATTTGACAGTGGTCACCATGCACTCTTCCCCTATTAGATAGGTTTGATAGTACAAACAACCTTACAAGACATTTATAAGCTTAAAGATGATTTTAAGTTCACAAGTAATTCTTCCCCAGAAAACAGGCATTGATTATCAGAAACTTTACTTTGCTTTTTAGAGTATACTTCATAGTTAATGTGTTTGTTCTTAATATTATCACTGTTTTTTTTTATAAAACCCCAAAAGTTATGTGTTTGCCACATGCCAGTTTAAATCTTTGCTTTAATTGGTTGGCTGGGTTGCTGCCACGTGGCACCTAGAAAAAGGATGAAAAACCTCTGAGAAGAAAAAGAACATGTGTATTCATGTCTGTGTATGTGTGTTTCTCATCAAAAATTACTGTATTACCCTATGACTGACCCATCTTTGTTAAAGAGCAAAAAAAAAAAAATAAATTAGATCATCATCAACAGATCAACAGGCACTGTATTAAGTAGTCCTTCATTGAATTTTGAAAGGGTTAAAAAATAATTGCAAATATGTGTATTTGCCTCAGCTATTTGTACCTGCAATTAATATTTACAAATGATAATCCTTTCATGACCACAACATTACTGTAGTGACAAGCCTTATAGCAAAAAGGAAATATAACATATGGCTTTTATTCTGTACAGTATAACTCATGCTGAACCCATTAACTCTAAATACACAAGTGTGATGATAATATGTTACCTCACTCAGTCTTTGTGTTTTGAACCAAGTTTATCTTGTCTGTTTAGATAATTAAACACGCAGGTGATCTAGAAATTGTGTATGGTTTTCAATGGAAATTTTAGCAGATTGTCTTTTAAATTGTTTTTATAGCTTTAAAATATATAAGGTATTTCTCGCCAAAAATGATTGGATGATAAGTATTTGAGAGATTCTGGTACACGTATATGTTAAAATATTGAATATTGACAAATATTCAGTGACACAAAATAATGTCAGTTGATTCCGCATCTGGGTATACGTTCAATAATAATTTTCTCTTCTTTTTGGAGTGGGAATGCAATTACCCTGAGACAGTTTTTGTATAGCAGCTGAGTACTTAATTAAGTTGCATTCAAAGCTCAGTTTAGTTGCAAACCATTCCTATCCTCTACGAGACAGTCATGTTATCAACATTTTTTTTTTTTCTGACAGAAAGCTGGGCTTTATCACCTGCAGTTGTTGATGACTCATTAGGTTTTGTGAAATCCAAATCTGCCTGTACATTTGAAGGAAACTGTACAGGAAAGAAAAAAAAAATCAGAGATGGTCAAGTGAACCCAAATTCTGCAGAATAAAAATAGCCTGTTGGGAGAAAGTGTTTCATAGTTAAAGCAGCTGAAGCCTCCCTCTCCCACCTGGGAGCAGCGCTTCTGAATCCTGCCCCTGAGGAGGACCTTGCTGGCAAACACGGAATCTGTGTGAGTGCATAGACAGACAGACAGATGGGAAGGTTGTTAGAATTATGGGCACATTAAAAAGCCAGTCACCCTTTCATAGCTGCGCTGGTGGAGTTCATTGCTTCTGCCTGAGATCAGTTTCTGCTTGTTCTTTGAGTGGACACAGCAAGGCTGGTGGTGTTTTACCGCAACAGGATGGTGTTGCTCTCCTCCCTTTCTCTTTCCTTTAGCGTGCCTGTCCCCTTGGTTATAGAGATACCTGTAACTTTGAGCTGTGACCTCTGTGCAAGGGACCGCCCCTTCGCGTCCGTCTCTTTTACATTGACTTGCTGTGGGACTTCTCTGAGCCTGCCCGGTTCATGCTACCTTCCTTTTTGATACCCAAGGCTACTTAATTGTTTTTCCCAGACATGGTAACAAACACAGCATTAAAATGAACAGTGTAGGAAGCAGTAAAGTCACATTTGTATCTACCAGGGGTGTTTGAAGAGACTTTTTATTTCTCCCTTCTTTTCATTTTTTTTTCCCCAATTTTAAGGTAAGAGTGGCAGAGCATCTGAAAAATGAAATGACAAAGTATAGTGTAACAATGCCTGAAACCCATGGCATAAGCTCTCTTGGTTTTCTTTGAAACAAGTTTGTCTAGCTTAAAGAGGCTTAAAAATCTGATCCTGGCCTTGGGTTAAGGTTTGTGGCTCTTGAAGCTCAAAGAGGGATGAGATCCAGGCTTCCAGATCTGAGGGCACAGGACAAGGGTTTATTGCTATTGGTAACCCCCAAGAGTTGCCACCTTTCAAGTGTGGTGACAGGGAACACAGAGCAGTGGAAGAGACTGAACCCGTAGAGCTCTGTCTCTCCGAGGCAAAGCCAATGCCTCTGGGTGTGCTGGTGCTGGAGCATGCCTGGCAAGTCAGTGTCGCTGTGGTGGCCAAGCTGCTGACAAAGTACATCAGCCTGGGCTGTAGTGCTGGTTGTTGAGCTATGCTTTTCCCTTACTTGGGCAAATCCAGTTAAAGCACGTGCCAGTATTCCTGCTTCCCTGCAATGTTCAGCAAATGGGATTAGACACTTTTGACTTTCAGTAGGACTACTTGTGTCATAAATTGCCCAGCCGCTGTAATGTGGGATAGGCATTTGGCATTTGCAGTCAATATTACAGCTTAGTGGGCATACAGTGGGGACAGTTTCAAAATGAGAAGAAGCAATTGTAATGTTTTATGCTTTGTACCATTCCTCCTTTGCAGTGATTATACTCATGAAAATGAACTTTTCCAACTTGAGTGTAACAATAAATATTAAAGCATCAACAATTTTTCCCCCTATTCGTCACTAATTAAATTATTTAATTCTCTGAAAGAGGTTCATTGTGGATGGATTTTTGGTTTTGGACATTCCTGAGTATATGAAGCTGTGAGGGGTAAAATGAACCTTTTAAAAAAAGCAGAGAAGCAAGTCAGGAAAGAGTATTCAAAAATGTGAGTGCAGTCTTAAGACTGAATTCTGCCACCCTAAATACTATTTCGCATCTACACAATATACCATGGAACACCTGGTGTTTTCCAGAAGAACTGTATTTTAAAACCTTTTTTTACAATCATTATTTTAATATTTCTTCCAGCAAAACTGTATCAAGTTTTTCTCTGCTGCTTACAGCACCTGGTGTATTTTAACAGCTTTTATGATTTTTGAGACTAAGCAAGAAGATGCTTTAAAAACCAAAGTATTGAATACTTGCATGGACAAGGTTGGTACTATGGTTTGCTATAATGTTCTTCTGTGTTGTTGCAGTTTTATGTGATTGGGGATGTTTTTGGCTCCTGGGTTATGGTAAATGATATGCAAACGGAATAATGTGGAAACAGCAGTGATATGTGTTATAGCTCTCTGTTCCTGTGATATTAAACAATTTAAAGACAATTTAAAATTTATGGCTATTGGTCATCTGGCTGCTAGACCAAGGTTATCTTTGACAACTCTTTCATTCAACCCAGTATGCATAAGCAGTAAAGGCCCAGTTCACTCTTCTGTCCAACTAGAGAGAGCACAGAGAAGTTTTACTGCATATTAATTCTTGCTCTCAGCAAATGGTTGAACACAGACCCAGAATCTATGATAATGATGTCATCTGATTTCATTTGCATTACACTTTTATTATTCATTTTTTTGTAAACCATTTAGCAAGGAGTGTGGGCTAACATTGATTACTCCATAATTAGTGCTCACAGGCAGTATGGCTGGAGCCATGTTGGAGTGGAAAATTTATCAGCTGTTAAAAGCCACATGACTTGCTTGGAGAACTGAAGTGCAAGCTCTAAAGGGTGTTAAATTGCTGTGTTTATCATCTACCTAAATGCTACTGTCAGTTCTCCAACTGCTTTATGTGCAACTGTTCCTCAAAGTGAGGCAGGAGTTTCATGCATTTTATTCATAACAGATTGAACATGAGGCAATTATCAGTAAGCCATTTGATGGTGAAGCTTATTCCCCAAGTCAGGGAACTAGAAACAGGTATTCTGTAACAGATTGGGAAAGGGCTTTTTAAAATGACCACATCATCAGTGCAGCTGTACAGTGGAGCATCTGTGCAACCTTCAGGCAGTCATTTATATACATTAGTGAGAGCATCAGTCTTTGTGTGACTCCTGCGGGGCATGCAAACACAGCTCAGCTGTTGTTTTGCTGAAAGATTTTCTTGCCAAATTTTATCAAAATACATCATGAGATAACATACAAATGAGGTGAGATAAAATGCTTGAAAAGGCTCTCTGTGACTCTACTTTGCTACCGTGACTTCGTGGCCTGTTAAGCTTTAAATCTTCACAGGAAAGTTACATTTATCTTCCTTTAAAGTGATCCCCTTTGTAGCACTGCCTCTTGTGTAATGCCAGTGCCATGGGCAGGGCTTGGTGATGCTGTTGGTGTTAGAACTCATTGAAGCCTCTGGCAGCAGTGATTACAAGAGAAGTTTGTGTGGCTCGCGTGGAAATGGGAGAGGCGGCATGGCCTTGGCAAGGAGGGTGCATGTGTCCACATGTGCTGCTGTGTGCAGTTCTGGTATTTGCACACTGAACAGTGATGGAAAGGCAGAGGCTGCAGGTGCCACTGCTCTGAGGCTGGCCAAATCTCCTTACTTTGTGGATGCTGGTCTGCTGCCAGGGTGGACAACTAACTGCTGTGGATCTTCCCCTTAATCACTGTCCTTGGGGTCTTTTGAGTTTGGCTTTTCAAAATTTGCATGGTTTTCCTATCTGCTTTGCTTCATTCCTTGCAGTATGCCAAGCATTTTTACCTTATTTCTTATTCTTTTCTCTGTTTTACTGCTGTCCAAATAAATAAAAGTTAAACTCCTGAGGTTAATGTGACTTCAGAATCAACACCTATGCCACAGTGCTTAAAAAATTTTCAAGCATTCATGATCCATCCAGTGCCTCGACGATGTTTGTGGAAAATAAGCAGTTGCACAGAACTCAAAACAATGAAATCAGTGAAATTAATTTATACCTGTTTGTGTAGAGGTTCATTTTGCTCAGTCGGTAGAAAACTTGGCTTCTAGAAGATTGGAATCTACAAGTGATTAACTGCAGGAGAGAAAATAAAGAATTCAGAATGAGGAGGGTAGGAGGATTTGGGCAGAAAGCTGTCTTGCGTAGTTGCAAATATAGTATCAGAATAATATATATTAATGTGAGAGTATAGGTTTTGGGATTGCATCTTGTATTTGAGCCGACACTGACATCTGAGCCTCTATAGCTGAGGATATACTTGTCCTCTGCTTGTTATTGTAAACAGATCCTGTCTTAGCATTATGTACTGTAGTGAGGATTTGTATAATTTGTCTTCATATCTTGGACATGAAGAAAGAAGTGATTCATGCAAGTTTTCCAACAGCTCAGTGATCACTGGAAGGTATTGTGCGTGTAGTGAAATACAGAAGTCAATCATGGATATTCTGGATGTATTAACCTGTATAACCTTTCCTTTCCTTTTGGTATGATGGATAGACAAATCTCTGCCACAAACTCACAAGGACATCATATATGGATGTTCTATCCTCTTTCAGATGGACTTGCTGCATTGCTTCAACAGATGAAAAGCTACTTTATTTTATAACATTATTTGTGTAGTTATTTAATGCTAGGTAATGGATCTGTTGTTAATGCTTATTAAATTTTGTACCCAGCGGGTTGTTGCAAGCATTTTGGGCTTGTGTTCTAAATGTAGTAAGCTTTCTGGCTATATAACAAAAAACTACATAATCTCTGCTATATATAGATACTGAATTATTTTTTAGTAAATGTTTATTGAACCTTTTTTTGATGAGGCCTATGTATGCTGTTAATTACCACTTTTTTCAATCTATTCCTCCTTAACAATATGATTATGTGGATATATAAAGGGCTCTGTTTTTTTCTTCTGCTGCTTCCTTTGATGTTGTGTTTTTTTGTTGTGTGTATTTTGTTTCTGTTTTTTTAGCAAAAGCTGTCTTTCTTTTATTGTGTGAAAGGAGGTAATAAAAATGTATGGTGCATACTTGACACTGTGTTCCTTTATTTAGTCTTCAGACAGTTTGAAAGAGCTAGATTTTCAGGAGATGTATGTGACCTGTGCTTATGGATGCTAAATAATGACCTCTTCCAGTAGCTCTCACAGGTGTGGTCTGCTTTGTTTCTCTATGCTCACCCTTGATTCTCTGTACTCACTGCTGGATCCCAGTGATGGCAATTTGAGTGTTGGTGTCTCCTGGATGTTACTGAAAGGAACTGGTAACCCAACTCATGCTGGTAGCTGCTATAACAGTACAAATAAATGGTTTGCACTCATTACAGAGGGATGGATATATAGATGTATAGCAAACCAAGCAGAGTTGATTGTGGGATTTTCAGAGGTGCTTACATTCAAACAGAACATCTGGTTGTGTTACACCTGATCAGCCTGTGAAGTCAGCCCCGCTTTGGGCCGGAGGTAGGACAAGGTTACTTCTGGAGATTTTGCACAACTGGTTTTGTGGTTCTGTGATCTCCTATGTTGAGTTGCAGTGCAAGCATCTTCCCACAGCTGCATGCTGCTTTCTTCTGGGAGTTATGAGGAGTCCTGAAAACAGAACCTGGTGTTCATTTGAATTGAAAATCTTCAGAAAGCTCCACTTCTTAGGCTGGTCTAATCTATACCTGCTTTTTCTCTTTTTCTTTGTTTTCCCAGTCCCTGAATCACACATACTCATTAGTATTTATTGACAACCCCGTAAGTAAGTCTTTAACTTGGAGGATGGACTGCTTTCTGGTTGTCAGTGTGTAGGTGCCTTATTTATGCCTATTGATCCCTAAAACAGCTTTCCATCATAGCTGAAGTTTTTGTAGAAGACTTTTTTTTCTAAATTAAGGGTTTGGGTTGTTTTTGTTACAAAATGTAGATCTGAATTTCTATGCTGTAGAATGACTGACTGAAGGGTTACCACAGCTGCCTGAAGCTTTAGATTTGCTGGGTTGACCACTGAATTCAGTTGGGTCATAGCACAAGGGGCTGTAGGTCATAAATGTCTCCCCAGCTAACATCATCAGCCAGTGGTTTTTTTGCAGTGCATTGGTGCACAATTGAGCTACTCCGGTCTGAGCTGAAAACTACAGATGGTTTTGGTGTTGATGCTAATATACTTTTTCAGTGGTCAAAGGAGAACAATCCTTGCTGGAAAAAACTGGCTCAGTTGTGTTATTTGTTTTTTTGCTATTGCCTTCATGCTACACTAGTGTAGTTGGTGAAAACGTTCTCAAAAACTTCAGTGGTACAAGAGAAATCCATCACTGAGCAATGTGATGATACTCTACTATGTAAGTGTTGTCTTCTGGAGTCAGAATTCAGCATTGGAGAAAATGATAATTCTCATTCTCAGAAATCTGTGGTTTTCCTCCTTTACATAGTTGCCTGTAATCCAGTATTTTTAGCCGCAGCTGACCCCTCATCCAACAAACATGTTTTCCACTAGAAAATGTTAATGTGTAAATGTTTGAAATGTATACATCCTAAGAATGTTTTCATAAACAGAATTTTTGTTGTCTTGGAAAATGTGGGTGAATGGTTTTAACGCTAAATCAAATAAGCATTTGGGAACTTAATTAGTTTCTTTAAGTCATAGCTACAGGGATTGTGATATTTCTTAATATTTGTTCAGAATGAGCAGATGCAAGAGTAGAAGAGATCCAAGAATGAGTAACTCCTCTCTAAAAACACACGAATCCACTAAAAAAATGGACTTCAGCTTTTTGGTTTATGTCTTTACAAGAATTCCTGTTAAATATTATAAGTGTTATAGGATGGTAGGATGATTTATCCTGCCAAATTGTCTGTATGCAATTAGTTTAGGGTACACTTATTATGTTATTTTAATACTTCACAAATTAAATTATATACTGCATTTAGGATTGATATTTTTGTTGCCAGCATTCTGAAAGACTTGCACTTTCTCTTATTTAATTTTTTTTTTAAATCTAATTCTCTTTTCAAAGTCCGTGTCCTTGTGAAAATAAAAACACCTTCTAAGGCCATGTGAAAGCATTAATAAACTGGTAATCTGTTATCTGTTTTTATCCTTAGCTAAGGCTCTGATTTTGAGAGTTATTAAATTCCTAATTATTTTACAGAGTCCAAGTCTTAGTGATTCTTTTTTCCCACATGTATTTTTTCTAATTTGTGATGGTACTAGTAAGTATATAATGTTTTCACTCTGAAAGAGAGTTGTAGTATATTCTTTTAGTACCCTAAAACAACTGTCTTGGCACTGCCTAGCTTACATACCCTATGAAAATACCAAACAGATTAACTTACTTTGTTTTGGGATTATGAGCTTTTATATATATATATATATATATATTTAGTTTTAGCAGATGTCTGTGTATTTATTTATTTTGGCAATATCGTTAATTGTCCAGAAGACTTTTATCCTTAAATCCCTTAGTTTTTCTGTCAGACCGAGAATATCTGTTTGTAATTGTGTCCGTAACATTGCCAACTCAAATTAGTCTTGGAAGCTCAGTCCATATTTTAGCTTAAAACGTTCAAAGACATATTCAGAGTTCATGAGTTTTACAAGAATAATTAATACCAAACATGCAGTAGTGTGGATTTCCACCCAAGGATTTTAATACTCCTTACTCTTGAAGTTTCCTGGTCAGGTAGGTTAAAGAATTTCTGCTTGCTCTTATTAGACGATACACTGCTGGTGTCCAACTAACCCATAGTTTAGGATGAGGAATGCAGGAAAATAATTTTAAAAGATTGTGTGTGTGTGTGTGTATAGGATTCATCCATCAGTCCTTGGTCTGTCATGTTGGAGGGGTTGGGTTTTTTCTCCCCCTCCCCACACTTGAACTTGTAGTTCCTTTGGTATTTTTGTTTGTTTGTTTTTTAAAATGAATGCAGTGGTTAGAGCCTTGGTTTTCTATCTCTGGCAGAGGGTCTGATCTTCAGCAGTTTAAAGACCTAATATCACACTGGGAAATTTTATCAGACTGGATGAAAAAGTAATGTTATAGGAAGTGCAAATATGGTCCTGAATCAGCAAATTATTCTGTTTCAGTGTCTTCTGTATACTCTCCCAATTTAAAGTGGCTTAGTTTGGAAACATCTGGCATATCTATATCTATCTCTGTATATCATAAACACAAGCTTTGTGGGTTTTATGGAAGTTTCTCTCTTTTGTGAATAATTTCTTCAAAATACTGGTGTTATTAATGTGAAATTTACCAAATTTTGGTTAACTGTCATGTAACCAGCGTCTAGCTAGCCTGACTTTGGTAACACTGGTGCACAGCACAGGGAATGCCGCTACTCATCCCCCCTCAGGTCAGGTTATTTTAGAATAAATGAAACACCTGTGTAATAGCAGATTATAAATCCAGTCTGCTTTCAAGAAGGAAACAAGGCTTATTTCTAAGTAAGAACACGGCTTAACTGAGATACATAATTTTTCTAATTGGTAGCCCTAAACAAACATGATGTTCTTTAAACATAACCTGTTATGTTTAAACATACCAAGCTGCCATACCAATAGAAAATGCACTACATGTCATTTTGAAAAATGTAATTTACTTCTAACTTAAATAAATAACCCAAAATGATATGGATTGTATAGAGGTTTGGTTTCAGATTTGAAATCAGTATTGTTCCTTGGCTGATGGGAGTTTTGTTCCATGGTTTGAAGCCACCAGCTGTCAAAAGATATCGTCTTCTCCAAAGCTGACTTTTGCCATGATAATAGGTAGCTGTGTTGTGGTGAATTAAAGAAATTCTTCACCTTTTTGTTATTATTTTTGGCCTTCCTGTGTTGGAATTTTTAAATTATTTTTATTTCATGCTAGCAGAAGTGATTTCCAAAAGCAGCACTTATAAATTCAGAAGAGTTTTGTTTTCTTCAGACAAATATTTTGGTAGTAGAACTTACTTTTGTAGATGACAGAGCTATCTATATTCCTTTACCTGCCTTCACTGAGAAGCAGCAAATCTCTTTTTCAGATGATGTATTTGGGTTTTGAAGAGTCCACCAAAAGGAGATGTGGAGTCTTTTCAAGTTCAGTTCTTCTGTTAAGCTTAAATTGCAGGTGTGATTTGGGTTCTTTTAGCTGTCTTAATGAACTATGTGAAATTAATTTACTAGCTGAGAAGAATGCCAATTTAGATAAACAGGGGAGCCAGCCTCTTGATTAAAACAAAAGAAAACAAAAATCCCCCAAAACAAAACTAAACCTCCTACAAACAATGCAACCTTGCATTTTCTGCTCACATCTTAGGAAAATGCCTGTTTCAGCGAGTATTTCCTGCATAGCCTAAGCAACCAGAATGACAGAGATCAGTCAGGTCTTTGCTTTGTGCTCTGCAAGATACTTGTTCTTGCAGCTGGCCTGCAGAGGAGTACTTTCTCTGCACCTCTCATTTACAACTAATGCGTGAAGACGCTTTAAGAAGAAATACTCAAATCAGCTTTAACTTAAGTACCTATTGCAGTTATATAACAATAATGGGAATACAACAAGAGCTACTTAAATTGTTGGCACACTGGAACATTTTTGAGTGGAAGTTCATCTGGAAACCAGCATTCAAGCAGTAAAATAAGCGAAATATATATAGGGTTTCTCTAGGTCATTCTGACACTGTAGCAGTCTTTCTAATATGCATGAGCCACTTGTGTGTGTGCCAGCAGAGCTGTTGAAGGGAGCAGCTTTCTAAGCTGGTGAGGGACCTCTTCTGAATTTCATTGTGTTACTGCAGGGGTGGTGGTTAATATTCAGAAAAAGGTAAGGAATTAGAGTGTGATGTTTCCATGAGACATAGGATGAATTAGAAAAATATGAGATGAAAGATTCAGAATAAGAGAACCAAGAGAGGTTGCATATATCGACAAAATTTATACGTGTATATGCACACACTTGAAAAAAAAATATTTTGCAACCTTAATGAAAGTGAAGCTTTTACAAAACAGTGTGATTGTGGTGGATCATTCTTTCCCACATACTTCTGTTCATTGATTTGGGGCAAGGCTAACTTCAGAAATTAGCAGAGGCCAAATGCCGGGTCCTGCACTTGGGGCATGACAACCCTGTGCAGCTACAGACTAGGAGAAGTCTGGCTGGAAAGCTGCCTGGAGGACAAAGACCTGGGGCTGCTGAACACGAGCTAGCAGTGTGCCCAGGCAGCCAAGAAGGCCAATGGCATCTTGACTTTTATCAAAAACGATGTGACCAGCAGGTCCAGGGAGGTTATTCTGCCCTTGTACTCTGCAGTGGTGAGACCGCTCCTTGAATCCTCTGTTCAGTTCTGGACCCCTCACCACAAGAAGGTTGTTGAGGCTCTCGAGCGAGTCCAGAGAAGAGCAACGAAGCTGGTGAAGGGACTGGAGAACAAGTCTTATGAGAAGCAACTGAGGTAACTGGGGTTGTTTAGCTTTGAGAAGAGGAGGCTTGAGGGGAGATCTACAACTACCTGAAAGGAGGTTGTAGAGAGGAGGGTGCTGGCCTCTTCTCCCAATTGACAGGGAACAGGACAAGAGGGGAGGTTCCCCGCCAGGGCAGGTTCAGGCTGGATATCAGGAAAAAAATTTTCACGGAAAGGGTCATCAGGCCCTGGCAGAGGCTGCTCAGGGAGGTGGTTGAGTCACCATCCTTGGAGGTATTTAGAAGATGGGTAGCCGAGGTGCTCATAGACATGGTTTAGTGATTTATAGGAATGGTTGGACTTGATGATCCAAGAGTTCTTTTCCAACTTGGTGATTCTATGATTCTATGATTTCATTCATGATCCATCACTGATACTTAAAGGCCCAAGTTTCTTAGCTATGGAAAAAATGAGATTTAACTGAAGACTTGTAGTGATGTAGAAGTAGTATTTTCTGGAACATAAAAAACAATTTAACAGTATAATTGTGCAAAATCTGTACCAATCCATATAAATATGTGATTCTCCATAGTAGTTCAAACCCCCTTGCAGTGTCTATGCCTCTTTGAAGCTTTTTCAATACCAGAGGCAATTTTTGGAATGGAAGTTTGTGCACTGATATGTTGGGATTGAGACAAGTCAGCAGGAAGGTAGATGACAATTTCTCATCTTATGACAGATATTATGGCTTGTCAGCTCCTCCTTTCAACATTTGCTGTAGAACATTGTTGTAAGAAAGAAAATGAGAATGAGTAGCTAAGCATGAGGAAGCATGTTATATACTGAAATTTCCAATTTGATTCTATTAATGAAAATAATAGTTTCAGACTTTTAAAAAGCACTTGGTTATTTCTCATGTTATTGTAACATTACTATGTTGTATAGTATGCTGAGCTAGAAATGGAGAGGGCTTCATTTAAAAATACATCACTTATAAAAAATTGAGATTTAAAAAAATTAGTTATTTGAGTTCTGAAAGCTACCCACATTTTATGTCCATTTTTACATCTCCAACACAATTTATTCAAAATTGTTTTGCAAGTGTTTTCTGTGCTTACTCTCTAAAATAAGGAATAGTTTCTGGGAGACACTAAATTATTCAGACGCTGCCTCAGTTGGAATAAGTATCTTTTATGACAGTACTGGCTACAGTTAGAAATAGAGCAGTACTTATAACAGAACTAGTTAATGAGAGGGGGCTGCCATTTGCGGGCATGCCTAAGCATGTGCCAATCTTCAAGCATGTTGGTTAGTGCTACTGAAATTCCCAGAGTTAGATGCCTTCCTGGTCAAACTGTTACTTCTTCAGTAGGAAAGCTTGTTCTGAAGCTGATGATGACATTTCATTCTAAAATACACTTCTGAATTGGGCCAATTTCTTTTAAAAGACCTTTCTGTTGGAAATGGACACATTTGGAAACCATGAAGGGTTTATAGGTTTTGCTTACTTACTAATTCATATGTCAAATAGGTGGAAAGTGGTCTGCGACAAATTAACTTAAGTGCTCTCAGCTCTTAATTAGAATTTAGTTTTTTTTTCCTGAAAATATATAGGTATCACTATAGTTATAGAGCTATTTCTTCTGACTGTTTTGGGTTTTTTTGCTTGTCCACTAAATGGAAAAGCGAAACTCAGATGACTAATCTTTGGAACTGAAGAAACATCTATTTCGCTTTTAGCCATTGGATGTCACCAGAGTACACAGAGTAAGTATTGGATGTGGAACTGATTAATGGTTTTCCTTGGAGTGGCAAGTTTCCAGTCCTGCAGAAGCTTTCTCAGATCAGTAGTCATAGCATTTTGGCGAGCTCCATAATAGCTGAGACTCTCTTAGAGTATTGAGCAAGAAACAAGTTTGGGACCTCATCCTGCTTCTGTAGAAGCATTGGCGCCAAATGAAGTGGGGACAGAAGCAAGCAAGACATGAGTAAATATCACCATACAGTTCAGCCTTGATATTTTTGTGTTTGTTGCAGTGGAATATTTAGCAGAAACCTTGAAAGCAACTTGTGTATTAACTGCACACAGTTACTGCAGTGTTTATTAGCTCCTGTACCCTCACTTTCTTTCCACTGTTTGGGTGGTATTCTGCTAGCCCTGCGGCAGCGGGGACCTCTGCTCTGTTAGATGGCCAAATGCTTGCTGCTTTCTTTTGGCAGCACTGTGCACTACCCGTGCTTTCCCACAGGCACTCTACCTGCAATGGCTGAGGCTGACTTTGGGGATGTTTGCAGGGTTAACTGAAATGTGGAAGATCATCATCTTCTAGAATAAGATGGAGGCTCTGATGAGTCTTTAAGCTCTATGAGTCTATGAGATGTAAAAAGGTTAGTGACTACAGTTTTTTATAGTAAGATTTTTTTAGTCAGTCTGGCATTATAAATGACCTTTAGGGCAGTTTTAAGGTTTAACTTTTACTTTTAGCTATTTTATATATAGTCCTGCTTGAAGCTCTTGCTTTCCATCACTAGTGGTACAACACAACTGCAGTGAACGTAACAATTTGACTTTAACTGCCTTATAGATGTCAGCAGTAAATATTTGAAAAAAAATATTCTGCATTTTCTGAATAATTTCTATATAGCATTGCTGTCCCAGTGCTAATATGAAATACCTTCATTTTTCTTGGTGAACATCTCCATAATTAAACTTTAGAGTGGGACCCATGAAATTCGTCTTGCAGTGACATGTAAAGGAGGAAAGCAGAAAGGAAAGTATCCCTTCTGTATTGACAGTCAGAATCTGTTGAGAGAGAAGTGACATAACCAAGTTTATTTAAGCACTTGATAGGAGGAAACTTTGTAAAATGTTCTTATATGAAGTTGCTTGAATGTGATCACCCTGCGGAGAAATGAAGACTGTTATAAGGAGTGTAAAATGAAAAATTATCATTCAGTAAGGCTATTTGGCACTATGCGTAATAAATGTAAATCCACTCCTTTCAGGTGTTTCCAAGCCACGTTTTCATTCATTCTTGGACAGAAATTATTGGGAGATATAAACTTTTTGGAGCTGATGGGGAACAAAGTGACAGTGCTCTCACCAAAAAGCCAAGGCCTTTGTAATCTAGAAAAGGGGAAGGAGATTCCCAAACAGGAAAGTTGTTGTAACACAAGTAAAATTAGGGGAAAAAATACAAACAGTGGCAGGAAAACTAAAATACCTGCAAGGCTGGAGATAACAAAATGACATAAAATGATAAAAAATTGCAGATTTGAAGAAAAATATATTTTTAAAAATGTTGGAAGATGTGTGTCAATGGTCATTTAAAAGACTCTCTATGCAGCTGGACTGAGTTAGGCCTTGTTAGGCAGCTACCTGTAAATTCATTACAGGTGTTTGTATACAGATTTGCTAAGGGTGATCTTTCTTCAGGTTTCTCCAATGTCTTGCAATTATGTAGGATAGTTTGGGAGAGTAAACAGAGGTTCTGATGGGAATAGTCTGCATTTCTGAGGTGGAGTTCAGAGTTGGTATCAGAAATGCATTTGTATGAGAGAAACATATATGCATTTAAAGTGTACCCCAAGAGGAACAAGTACAGCAGAAAGCCATCCTGCTCTGGAGGGCTGGCTGGAGTTGAGAAATAGTTACTGGTATCCAGAACGTTTTCACATTTTTCTGATGCAAAAGTCTTCAGCAGGATTTTGTGAGTATACAGTTCTGGAAGAGGATGCTTTGGATATCTTGCAAGACTTCATGATATCAGATTACACACGAGATAAGGGGAAACAAGCTGTTTCTCTAGGCTCTGTGCCAGCATATGCATGAACTTGTTTCTCTGTGTCCTAAGCCCTCTCTGCTACCTGATAGAAATATTTCTTTTTTTCCAGCATTTCCTTCATTTTTTCTAGCTTTGTGGGCTCTTCAGCTTCTAAGTAAGCACAACTGACTATCCTATTCCAGTCACCTGCATTTGTATGTTAACTTGGGTGTGATCTGGACGTAAGGGCTAAGCAGGTGAAAATAAGGGATTAATTTGATGTACCTTCTTACCTGATTCTAAATCTACAAGACAAAATGCACCATGATTTATTTTGAGCCCAGCTGTATTGCAGCGTTCTTCCTAACTCGTTGCCTGAAATATTTTATTTTTTATTCAGTACTTTCCAAATGTGTTCCATAGGGAATGAAAGGCCTGTCGGGCGTAACTTTTTGTATTTGGAAACAGAAAAACAAGTACGTAAACATTGCAGGACCTCTAAAAAATAGTTATCCTAAAAAAAATAAATGCAGTCAAGAAGGGAAAGGAACTAAGAAAGAAAACAGCTGATGAGGATATTTCTCTTTGTGAGGGTCAGAAGGATTTATGTTTCACTGAAAATCAGAGATCTGTGTGATCCAGGAGGTAATACTAGCAGGGTGTAAATATTTACAGCAGTATATTTTTGAGTAACAACTTTCTTTTTGTGGAATGTTGACTCATGGATCAGAAAAAAAAGATACTTGGAGAAAGGGCAGATTAATGACCAATGCATTTATCAGTTTTATAGGGAAAGGTGAAAGATGGGATATTTTGTTATACTTGGCTTCATTGGATTGTAACCACATGTTCCAGAAATAAGGTTTTACAAATATTGCATGTTGCTTTTAAATTTTTTTTACATGTTTCTAAGTTATAGATGTGTCCTTTTCATATTGTGAAATATAATCCTAGTATGTTTCTGTATTTAGCTTTCTTCTTTGATTACAATCCCAAGGTAGAATGACTGTACTATGTGACTGAAATTAATCTGTTTAAGCCTGAAATTGCTGGAGGCACGTTGGTGTGCCAGCTGCAGGAAAGCATTGGAGATGGCCTTGGTTTGAAGGGAATTGTGTCAAAGTAGCTTTGCAGGGCAAGTAGATGTAGGAGACAATTTGTAGTAGTTAACTTGCGCTCTCTGAGCCAAATATTGTTTATTTTCTGCTTCAGTGCTTTTAGTAGGGGATAGGCGTGAGTTTTGCTGGGAGGATAATTGCAGTATTTTCATTCAACTATTGATTTCTGTTGTGATGACGTTTGTTTTAATGTTAATAAAATGTGCGTATGAATGTGTTTATGTATAGTTATATACTAAGTGTGTGTGAATACATACATACATAAATGTTAATGATATTTTACTCTGAAGCTAATCTGAAGCTAATCTCTGAAGCTAACCAAAAAGTACTGTTTTGGAAGATGCTAAGTGCTTCCGCTGAACAGCATTTTCAGTTAAAAGGCCTTGTACTATAGAAATAGCTTCTGAAGTCTTTTCTGTTTTCATTAGAGAGATTTTCTTGTACTTCCTTGCATAGATTAGGATTAGAGGGAAATATTGAATGAAGGAACAGAATTCAAAGATATGATTAAATTTTTTCCCTGCTTCAGGGCCAAATTTTTAGGTATTTCTTCTTATAAATTCCTTCACTAATTTGCTTAAAAAGCACTGCATGTGAAGCTTTTTATCAATTACCAGCTAGTGAAGAGGTGAATAATTCTGTTCTTGGTCATATCAGTATAAATACGGAGGTTTTTTCCAGAAAATTAACATAGGGCTTTTTTTCAATTTAATCAAAGGAGAATTATCTCTCTTGTGGCTCTAGATAACTTTTCGGTCTCAGTGTTGAATGTTTTTAAAAATCCAATCTTTTTAAAAATAGTACAGAGTAGTTTTGAAAGAGGAGCCTTTTCTTATCAGAATTTAACAATGCTGCTATGACTGCATGAGCACAAAGACTAGCTTCTGCATAGGGGTAAATGAAAATCTACCCTCTGGATGTCTTTTTATTGGTTTTCCAGCCTTAATTTTAGCTCCTGCAATCCCCAAAAGAAGAAAAAGCTAAAAATCCAACATATAATGTCAGAAAATATGATTTCGGAGTGAATAAATAACTGTAGACCACAACAAGGTTTACTTAGAAAATGTTTTTTTCCCAATTTTAGACCAGGTGTTCTTCAGAAGAAAAATCAAGATGCAGAAAAATGCTATGGGAGATAATACCTAACATACAAACTTACACAAAAAATACCATCCAGAACCTCCTGTCAGCTGAAGTCATATGACCCAGCATGTTCATTACTTATTTGGTTTATATTTAAAATCAAATAAAGATAATACATATGTAATAAACAATATTTGAGAACCGATGCCCTTTCTAAGCAGAAGGATCCTCTATCTCTCCATCTATTTGAATTTTTTAATTCTGGTTTTTTTTCCTTATAGAATGTATCCAGAAATGTTTCAGGGTGTTAAATATATGACTGGGTGCAAAAAAAGTACAGCAAACAGCAGCAAATGTGGGCATTTGGGGTGGCACATGAGTCTTCAGAAACCAAGACTTAAGTTACGGAAGTCATCCTGAATAATCTGTATTTTTGTTTGCGTTAGTAGGTGGTGTGTGTGGAAGTGCAAAAGCCTTAACTAAACTTTCAACACAGGACAGGTGCTTTGGTTATTCATGGAGTCATAGAATCACTAGGTTGGAAAAGATCTTTGAGATCATCAAGTCCAGCTGTGCCTGTCCACTACTAAACCATATCCCTAAACACTTCAATAACCTGTAATACTTCAATAACCTGTAACTACTTTCATGAATGGGGATTCAACCACCTCCCTGGGCAATCTGTTCATGTTTTCTCCTTTTTCTTTTTTTCTAGGACATTGCAGTACCAGTTCTATAGTATGTTCAGGTATAAAGTAGATGATTCTTATATTTGGAAATAAAATAGGTATGTTTTTCTTGTAGAAAAGGTCTTAGTTCTTGCTTCAATAATTGATGGTTAGCTCTAGTTACTATCTTTTTACTCCAAATATTTGTTATTCTTGCTGCCTCTTAGAAAATTACTTCTCCCTAGTTCTGTTGTTAGGTTAAAAAAGATTAATTCATATACTTACCCAACACAACAAAGTGTGCTAGCGGAGACTATGGCAGATTTTTACGTGACTTTTAGGGGCATAGATTGCAAAGAATTCTTACCTGTTGTACTCTTGTTTGCTCAGACCCAACAGGTTATATGGGACCTGAGAGCAGTGTACAGAATAACCTTAGGGAAGAAAAACCTTGCAGCCCTATTTTAGAGTCCAGGGAGCACGTGGAGGATGGCTTCTACCCTCACCCCAGCTGATCCACAATTGCAGAGCAGGTCCAGGGCACTGCCATGGTGGAAGAGAGGAAGCCCCGAGCCTGCTGAGAATGGCCCGAGTCAGCACTAGGGCACTGAAGGGCTGAGAACCCCTGCCGTAGGCATGGCTCTCTGGCTGTGGAAGGTTGTTGCTTGCCAAGGGCTTGGATTTGGGATGTTGCAGAGGCATACACCTGGGGGTTATTGCCACCTGCTTCCCAGCATCTTTTGTCCTTGTCCCCAGAGCCATGCTGTGTTTTTTGGTATGAGAGATGCCCCTCCACCAGCAGTGCTGGGTACCCATGTGGGTTAGCAGTAGGGTAACAGCTGTGGACCAGCTGTGCCACTACATTGAGTTATTCTTCTGCTGGAAGAGAGGAGAAAAGAAAGTAGTAGTTGCACTTAAGGTAACCTCTCTACTCTCGGATCCACTGAATTTAAAATGGCTGCTTGTTATTTGCATCTTTATTTTTGTTATTGGAAGACAGGAGTATATTAGTGAAATGATGAATGACATATTTGCTTATCAAGGGTATTGATTGCTTTCATTTTGTGACAGGTCTGAAATGCACACACTTGAGAAAATCCAAGTAGACTTTATCCACTTGACATGTTTGACTGGATCGCAAAGGTCTAAGAATTTGTTCAGGGAATTAGTTCAACATGACATGCCTCTGAAAGAGCCTCTGTTTTGTTACATGCTTTATAGGGCTGGATTATTAACTGAAAAACAGTATCAACAACAAAAATGCAGTAGGGGATTTGTGTGTGATTGCCCTTTCGTCTTGCAAGCTGTGGCAGAAGCAGAAGTGTGAATAAACTGCATAGGAAGAAGTATTGAGCTCAGTCTGGTAATCAAATGTGCTGTTATGTCAGACACTTATCTTGTGAGTAGGGCTGAAAGTCAAGTATCTGCAATCAGCACAGAAGTGTAGATGCATTTTCATTATAAATTAAGTAGAGTAGTCTAATTGTATTT
This sequence comes from Phaenicophaeus curvirostris, assembly GCF_032191515.1. Lineage (NCBI taxonomy): Eukaryota > Metazoa > Chordata > Aves > Cuculiformes > Cuculidae > Phaenicophaeus > Phaenicophaeus curvirostris. The sequence goes on along the minus strand of NC_091393.1, from coordinate 71,438,399 downwards.
GGTTGGATTTTGTTGTGGTTTTTAAAATTATATTAGGTTGTTTCCTGGCAAACAGAAGTATTTTGTGATGTTTTTAGAAGGGCAAATTTTGTATGTTGTGAGAGTGCAGGTGTGGCTCTGATAGGAGTTGACAGTCCAGGCAAACCCTTGTCAACTTCTTCAATCTGTCATTCAGACTTGGCATGTTCTTCTTAGGATTTTAGCCATGTGTTTTCAGGCTGTCTCCTGTGCTGCCACTCATACTTGGGAGTAGCTTTCCATAGACCTGTCTGCCTCACTGCTCATCATCAGCTCCTCCTTACAGTGCTCTGGTCTTCTTGTACCTTTAGTAAAAAGGCAATTGAAAAAAGCTAGAAGGAAAAAAAGTTATTTTGCTGGTCAGGGTGTGTATGCCACTTCCAGTTGTACTACTTTACTAATTTTTCTGTTGTCTTGTAGATTTTCATTTGGCTTTTGTCCATATCAATCCTTTGTGATTTCCCCTACACAGCTATATATTCATGTTTATTTTTTTGCCTTCTCAGTACACATTGGTAGTTCTTATTCTGTGAGTAGTGTTGCTTGCTCTTCCGTAAGGGTTTGTGGTTGTTTGGAAAATCTCACTGAAACTGTATAGGAAAACTAATAATTTATTTTAAATTGTAATATCTTTTTTTTTTCTTTTTTATTGCGGCAGAAACTTTTTCAAGTATTACTCAGTGCATTAGATCAAATTCTCTACATTTTCTCATCTATTAAATTAGCCATGTTAGGTGAGATGCAGTAGATACTATCTCTGGATGATGTTTACAGGTAATAAAAAATACATGTGAGTATTTGACAGTGACTTGAGAATTGTTTCAATAAAGCCTGTAACATTAATATAATATTCAGAGGGACTGGAAAAAAACTAGGCACATTGTAGCAGTTTTAAAGATGTTCTTAAATACATGGGTCCTGTGCATATGAATACATAAACCTTGTTCTTGAGTTCTTTATATTCAGATTAAGTGGTTTAGATCATGCTGTTTTATGTTTAAAATGTCATGTAGCAAGATTCCTAGGTGCTTTAAATCTAAAGGAATTTTTTTAGTCCAAGAGAGAGAGAACTGGAAGAAAAAGCAATGATTTCTTCTGTAGCTTTACCAATCAGCTCTGCAACAGGCATTCTACATCTGCTTGTCATTCAAAGAAACCCCAGAAGATGAATGGATAGGTCATTCATTATCCAGTGCCAGCAGGGAGTCACCTTATTCAAATAATCTGACTGGTAGTGTCAGTTTGGCAAAAACCCAAGTTTTGAGTGATGGTCCTCAGATTTTTTTGTATGTTTGTATTTGTTACTGCAGCATCATTAACCCTTGGGGACAAAGGATACAAAGGAAATGAAACTTATGTGGGTGCTAAAGGAGTTTGCTGCTTTGTCTCAACTGGTCCACTAATTGTTTTACAAAAGAAAGAATGAATAAGTGTTGGTGAATTGACACCAATTATTCCAGTAAATCCTGGCATGTCTTGGAAAAATACAAAGAGGTATATACCAAGGCAAGCTATGCTTGCAGTATATTAAGGTTGCCTGAACTAGCATGCTGAGGAAAGAATTAAATCTTTAGGAGACTTCTCTGATAGTTACAGGCATGCATTCTTCTAAATTGTGGCTCCAGAAAGTTATATTTCCTCTGCTTTAGGAATCTGCTTTATTTGTTGCTGCTGAAACTTTGTTACTATGGAACTAAAGCTACAAATGCTTTGTTATCCAAGTCCTAAGTTGTTACTGTGTTTTGAAGACTAGCATTTAGGAAAAAACCCTCTAAATCTACTTTCAAAATTGTTTTGCTCAGTCATTCTGCAGTAGGGTGAATTCTTAGTCATTAGGATAATACTATGTAATAATGAAGAGATGACAGAGACTGCTAGCATGGATATAGAATACTGAATGCAAAGGACATATCTAGAAAAAGAGAGTCTGCAAGCTCTCTCATGACCTCTCTGTGATCCTGTTTGGCAATGTATGAAAGGCTTATAAAGAGCAACAAGGGCACACTGCAGAGTGATGGTCTCGAGGGCTGTCACTGTGCATGTGGGCAGCTGAACAGCAAATCAATGTTCTAGGTGCCTGTCTTTTTTTCTTTTTTTTCTTTTTTTTCTTTTTTTTTTCTTTTTTTGTTTTAGGTCAGTAGGCAGATATTTAGTGGTAATGGTGCCTGTGAGGTTGTGAATGGTTCACTGACAGATTTGAAAGCTAATAAAGCAATAGCTAAACAAATTGTGGCTCTTGTAGTGTCTTCTTTCAGTAATTTGAAATGTCTAGCTTCAGGAAAGTTTTTATCTATCCTGTTAATTGTGAAATGTCTAGAAAGAAGGTGTGGATTTCTTATAAATGATTCTTTTGTGTCCGTGATACTGCATGCTGCTTAGTATTAAAAGATGTGCCAGAACTTGTCTTGCTGGAGAAGAATTTGTACGCATAGTTTCTGAGCATGTTTTGAGCAACAAAGCTGGTGAAAGGGCTGGAGAACAGGCCTTATGAGGAGCGGCTGAGAGAGCTGGGGTTGTTTAGCCTGGAGAAGAGGAGGCTGAGGGGTGACCTCATTGCTCTCTACAACTACCTGAAAGGACGTTGTAGAGAGGAGGGTGCTGGCCTCTTCTCCCAAGTGACAGGGGACAGGACAAGAGGGAATGGCCTCAAGCTCCGACAGGGGAGGTTTAGGCTAGACGTTAGGAAAAAATTCTTTACAGAAAGGGTCATTGGGCACTGGCAGAGGCTGCCCAGGGAGGTGGTTGAGTCACCTTCCCTGGAGGTGTTTAAGGCACGGGTGGACGAGGTGCTGAGGGATATGGTTTAGTGTTTGGTAGGAACGGTTGGACTCGGTGATCCGGTGGGTCTCTTCCAACCTGGTTATTCTGTGATTCTGTCATTTATACTTGGACTGCTTCTGATATCCAAATCAATAAGCAGATGCAAGCAGCATTTCTGTTTCTTTTTTGTTGTCTACAGTAATTATTCCACTGAAGTGTGTGTCTTCCCCAAATTACTCTGACATGAGCTTCTAATCTAGAATGAAAAATACGTGCTCCTCTATCATAGGCTTGTTATAGTTATGCTATTGTTCAACCCTGAAAATTAATCAGGTCTCCCTGGCTGGCAAATGAAGATTTCACACTTGCTTCTAACTCTAAGTCATCTGCAGACATTGCACCTTAAAATTTAAAATCAAAAACCTATTGTGCATGTACAAAATCTTACATTGTGTTTATAGGAATCTGACAGCTGCTAGTTTGGGGTTTTTTTCAGTGTCCAGGGTTGGTTTTGCAGGCAGGAAGATAAAGAAGGCACTAGCAAAGTACGTGCTTATACCTGAAATATTTCTAATTTATTTTTCTGCTGATAGTAGGAATGCCTACAAAATATTGTGCAACAAAATAGTGATTTTTATGCAATGGAAATGGAAAATTCTTACTTGATTGTATATATACACAATCCTCCTCTTAATCTTTGACCAGCACAGCTATTTAAACTCCCGAAATGCTTACGAGATCCCTAAGATAATGCATAAGCTGCTATTTTCGAACTGTAATACTGTGATATATTAGCAAAATGCCTTTTCAGTTTGTGGGACTTGAGGATAAAGAGAGATTGTTTTGTACTAGAGCATGTTGCATGGTATTTCTGGTGTTCTGCCTCTACTCTGGTGTCATGGCTGAAATCAGTGGGCAAAATTCATCCTCCATAAGCTCTAGATTGAGATTTGTGAGGATGTTGGTTCTGGTTTTTCAGATGTGGCCTTTGGAGAATTTTCTATGGTTTTGAAGTCACCCATAGTAATTAAAATGGGGGAACAACTGAGTTGTGTAAGTAAAAGAAAAGGTCATGTTATGAGGCAGTTGAGCTGGGATTCCTGAGCGTGCAGCCTCTAGATTACTGATAACAGTGGAGGAGTTTTCTTTAGGCATCAGCAGAGACAGAGGATTACGTCTTGGTTTAGTTGCAGTTGGGCACACGAGTGTGAAGAGCACACCTAGTAGCAATGTACAGACACTGGGAATCTTGTAGAGAAAGGTCCTTCATCTGATCGTTTGAACTTGCCCTTTCAATTCAAAATGTTGCGTTAGATGCTTGGTTATCTGCCACATAAATTGGAAGGGTGAATTAATCTATGTAATAACATGCGAGGCAGCTAAATGTAAAACACTGTAGCAACACAAAGACTTCATTACTAAAATTACCTCTGGAGGCGGGGAGCGGTATGACTGACACCTCCTTCCTTGCTTTGCAGAAGGGTGGAGAAGGAGGTACTGAGGAGTAGCTCGTGGTGACAGTTCCTTGGCTGTTACTGAGCTGTGTGCAGCTCACAAAGTAACTGTGGTGCCCAGTAAGGTGCTGTGCTTGGTTAAGGTCAGAGGGATATCTGTGAGTAACACTGAGGGGAATTAATACAAATAATGCAGTCCATGCAGTACAAGTAACTGTACCTGTAATGAAACTCTCCTGCCTACAGTTTTAAGAACAGCAAAACCATATGTACTGTTTTCCCAGCCTTTTGAGCGTCCATTGAAGCATGTGAGTAACTTTGCATGTTAAGGGGTCAAAGTGAAAACCACCCAATGTTACCAGAATAATGCAACATGTTCAGTGTTTCCTACAGACAAATAAGAGGGAGAATCACGTTCTGTCTTATTTCTAGTCATCTGAAGTAAGCCTCTTTACTTTACCTGATGTATTTAAGGTATAAAATTTGCTCTATTGTGTGCTTTCCCATTGAACATTTCCATAGTGTCTAAAAATTTACAGAACTTCAGTGATGTTTTCTTAACTCATATAATTGTAAACTAAGACAACATCAGGAAATGATATTAGAGTCAGGAGGTGCTTTTAACCTGAGACTGTGATGCACAGCTCTAGTAGTTATCCTTCTGGTTTTCCCTAGATTTGTTTCCCCCTGCCCCCCAATTAATTTTTATTTTGGTCTCAATGTCCACCAGTCAGAAGTGTTTTCTAATGACCAAAAATTCTGCTGACATGACAGCCTCAGACTCTGTTAAAAAATTATAGCTGGATGGCACAACTGCAGGTTCACAACAAGGTCTTGCTTAACACAGATAATGATGCTTGCTCAAGACAAGACGTATAATAAATGGATTAACTAGCTGTATTGCATAATTATGTCATAATTATGACATTATCTACAAAATCAAACTCCTCAGGGTTATAGTAATATGGTAAAAAAAACCCAAAACAACTATTTGCTATCTTTACTGTTGATCCAATGTGGCCCTAGAGGTGCTGAGTCACCTGAGTAAAGGATGGTGAATATACTTTTGAATGTAACCATGCACCATTTCTTCTTGTGTAACAGTGCGCTTAAGACTCTTCTTGGTTTTCAGATATTCTTCTTGCCTTGGAATATCTGAAAATTGCTTCTTATGTAGGAAGGATAAATACAAAGCTCTAGTTGCATTTATAACTGATTTTTTATTTTTTTAAAATTTTTTTTCTAAACAGGAATGAAAATCTGCACAGATGCTCTCAGTGCAAGGTTGCCAAATACTGTGGTAAATCCTGTCAGGTAAGATGAAAACAGCAATAAAGGGTTGAAGAAAACTGGCACTTGAATACTTTATTTACAGGGTCTCCATGCATTTTGCATATTTTCATTCCCCCGCATTCAATTTCTTGTGTGTAAATATGCTTCCTTGTATTATTTGAGTATTTTTATAGTTACAAATATAAGTTGTGTCTATTGCACTGATTAGAAGCTGAAACATGTGGTGTTTGGCCATGCTTGGTTAAAGAGGGAGGAAGAATTTTTCAGTTTTTTTCGGTGTAGTCAATTTTGCAGCAAACCAATTTGTATTTCAAGACTAATTTTAATCACAGCAAAGTATATTATCCATTTTTTTGAAGAGGAAATAAGAGTCAAGCATACGCAGAGAAGGGAAGGCCTTGAGCAAAACTCCATCTCTCAGCATATCAAGAAGATTCAGTCAGGCTCTTCACAGTGGTGCATGACAGGAGGACAAGGGACAGCAGACTGAAGCTGAAAGAAAGGAAGTTCACATAGGTTCTAAGGAAAAGTTGTTTCACCTTGAGGACAGCCACGAGACGGAACGGGCTGGACAGAGTTTTGGTGTCATCTACATGTTTGGAGGATTTCAAGACCCCACTGGATAAACTTCTGAGCTGGCCTCAGAGCTGACCCTGCTCTACAACTAGAGATCTCTGTAGATCCCTTCCAACCTGAATTATCTTGTGATTTTATTCCTAAGAAACAGTTCTTAAGTGTGTTCAAACCTAAGATTTTAGTGTTTATATTTGGCTTGTATGGTCACTTAAGAATGTGTGCAGAAGTTGGCAGGATGTGGTACCCAGTGGACATGCAAGGGTAAATAACTGTGTAAAGTCGAACACAGCAGAGAACCAGTGGACTAGTACTCATACTGTATTACATGGATATGAATTTAACTTTTAAATTTAAATCATAGAATCATGGAATCACAGAAGGGTTTTGGTTGGAAGGTCATCTTGATCCAAGTCCTCTGTCATGGGCAGGGACACCTCCCACTAGACCAGGCTGCTCAAGGCCTCATCAAACCTGGCCTTGAACAGTTCCAGGAAGGGGGCATCCACAACTTCCCTGTGCAGCCCATGCCAGTGTCTTATCACCCTCATCGTGAAGAATTTCTTCCTAATGTCTAACCTAAATCTTTCCCCCATCAATTTAAAGCCATTCTTAAAGACCTTGATATTCAAACATGCTAACTATAAATAATTCTGTTTTAATATAACCTGCAGTCTTCTTGACATGCCAGGAACCCCTCCTTCTCGGGATTAAAACATATGGACAGGGAAAGGAGGAAGATATGTCACTTTAATTCATTGTATGGCAAATGTGTGCAATGTACATTAGGTGCTTACTGTAGCATCAGTAATAATGCCACAGGTAGATAAATTGTGGGAGACTATGAGGAAAATAGGACTGAATACGACTTGTATAACTGGAGTGCAGCTATGGTGGGGTATAAACTCTTCAGGCAGGACAGGAAGGGTAGGAGAGGTGGCGGAGTAGCCCTCTGTGTTAGTGCTTTGATGCCCTTGAGCTCAATCATGGTGATGATGGGATCGAGTGTCTGTGGGTTAAAATCAGAGGAGCCCACAAGAAGGCAGATATCGTGATGGGCGTCTGTTATCGAATACCCAGCCAAGAAGAAGCAGCTGATGAGCTCTTCTATAAACATCTGGGAGTAGTCTAAAGATCACTACCTCTTGTCCTTGTGCGAGACTTCAGTCTTCTGAATGTCTGCTGGAAGTACAATACAGCAGAAAGGAAGCAGTCTAGGAGGGTCCTGGAGTGTGTGGAAGACAACTTCTTCACACAGCTGGTGAGTGAACTGACAAGGGAAGGCACCCTCCTGGACCTGCTGTTTGTCAACAGAGAAGGCCTTGTGGGGGGTGTGACTCTTGGAGGATGCCTAGGACAAAGCAATCATGAGACGGTAGGTTTTACAGTTCTAGGTGAGGTGAAGAGTGGGATTAGCAGAACAGTCATGTTAAACTTCCAGAGGGCAGACTTTGGACTGTTCAGAAGGCAAAGTCCCGTGGGAGACAGGCCTTAAGGGCACGGGAGGCCATGAGGGCTGGGAGCTCTTCAAAAAGGAAAACCTAGCAGCTCAGGAGCAAGCCCTCCCCATGTTCCGGAAAACGAGCCGTCGGGGGAAAAAACCAGCTTGGTTGAGTATGGAGATCTTGAAAGACATCAAAAAGAAAAGCAATGTCTATGAGCTTTGGAAGAAGGGAGAGGTGTCTTGGGTGGACTACAGGGAGGAAGTGAGATCATGCAGAATAAAAATCAGGAGGGCTAAGGCCCAACTAGAAATCAGATTGGCAAAGTCTGTGAAAGATAACAAAAATCTTTCTATAAATACATTAACAATAAAAGGAGGACTAGGGAGAACATTCAGTCCCTGTTGGTTGCAAATGGAACAGCTGTGACAGGGGATGAGGACAAGGCTGAGGTACTTAATGCCTTCTTTGCCTCAGTCTTTAATTGTAAAGAAAGTTGTTCCCTGTGTGTACACACCCAGGAGCTAGAGGAGCAGAACAAGGCTCCCATGATCCATGAAGAGGCGGTTAGAGACTTGCTTGCCTAGCTAGACACCCACAAGTCTATGAGGCCGGATGGGATCCACCCAAGTGTATTGAGGGAGCTGGCGGATATGCTTGCGAAACCCCTTTCCATCATCTTCCAGTGGTCCTGGCTGACTGGGGAAGTTCCACCAAACTGGAGGCTGGCTGATGTGCCCATCTACAAGAAGAGTTGGAGGATCCAGGGAACTACAGACCTGTCAGTCTGACCTCAGTGCCAGGGAAGGTCATGGAACAGGTGATCTTGAGTGTTATCATACAGCACATGCAAGAGAACCGGGTGATCAGGCCCAGTCAACATGGGTTCACAAAAGGCAGGTCTTGCCAAACTAACCTGATCGCCTTCTATGACAAAGTGACTCGGCTGCTGGATGAGGGAAAGGCTGTGGATGTGGTCTTCCTGGACTTCAGTAAAGCCTTTGACACAATTTCTCACAGCATTCTGCTTGAGAAACTGTCAGCCTCTGGGCTGGACAGGCGCACACTCTCCTGGGTGGAAAACTGGTTGGATGGCCGGGCCCAGAGAGTGGTGGTAAATGGTGTGAAATCCAGCTGGAGGCCAGTTACAAGTGGTGTCCCCAGGGCTCAGCATGGGGTCCAGCCCTGTTCAATGTCTTTATCAATGACCTGGATGAAGGCATCGAGTGCACCCTTAGCAAGTTTGCGGATGATACTAAGCTGGGTGGAAGTGTTGATCTGCTGGAGGGTCGGGAGGCTCTGCAAAGGGATCTGAACAGGCTGGACCACTGGGCTGAGATTGATGGCATGAAGTTTAACAAGGGGGTGTTGGTTGACAACGACTGAACATGAGCCAGCAGTGTGCCCAGGTGGCCAAGAAGGCCAATGGCATCTTGACTTGTATCAAAAACAGTGTCACCAGCAGGTCCAGGGAGGTTATTCTGCCCTTGTACTCTGCACTGGTGAGACCACACCTCAAATACGGTGTTCAGTTCTGGGTCCCTCACCACAAGAAGGATGTTGAGGCTCTGGAGCGAGTCCAGAGAAGAGCAACGAAGCTGGTGAGGGGCTTGGAGAACAAGTCTTAGGAGGAGTGGCTGAGGTAACTGGGGTTGTTTAGCCTGGAGAAGTGGAGGCTGAGGGGAGACCTCATTGCTCTCTACAACTACCTGAAAGGAGGTTGTAGAGAGGAGGGAGCTAGCCTCTTCTCCCAGGTGACAGGGGACAGAACAAGAGGGAATGGCCTCAAGCTCCACCAGGGGAGGTTCAGGCTAGATATCAGGAAAAGATTTTCATGGAAGGGGTCATCAGGCCCTGGCACAGGCTCCCCAGGGAGGTGGTTGAGTCGCCTTCCCTGGAGGTGTTTAAGGGGCGGGTGGATGAGGTGCTGAGGGGTATGGTTTAGAGCTTGATAGGAATGGTTGGACTCGATGATCTGATGGGTCTTTTCCAGCCTAGTGATTCTGTGAAGAACATAAAAGACCAGAGTATTTGCAAGTTAAGTTTAAAACAAATATCTATCGGGAAGAGTCATCAGTAAAGCTTCTGTTGGTGAGTCTCTATTGTGAAACGAGACTATGATGGCTAATCTGCAAGGTTTAATGCTATGTTCCAGCTTAGATGTAGCAGAAATGAAGGTATTAAATGGGACTTCCTCCTTGGGGAAGACAATTATGTGAACGTACTTCAAGGATTCACACTGGAGCGCTTGAAGCCATTCTGGGTTTCTTTGCTTTCTGCTTCCAGGTCTAGGGTTCATGTGCTTAAAGCCATCCACAGTGGTAGGTATTGGTTTCAGTGAGATGGGCTACTGCTGCTAAAAGTAGCACTTAAAATGCTGGGTGTTTACTGTCACATAATATCTTGAACTGTTAATAGATTAATATTGAAATAATATTATATCATATCCTTGGATAGAAGGTAGCAATTGAGAATCACTGAAAAAAATGCTGTTTTCTAATCAAAACTGTTGGAATGGGTCCAGGTGAGGGCTACCAAGATGGTCAGATGGCTGGAGCACCTCTGCTATGAGGACAGGCTGAGAGAGTTGAGGCTGTTCTGCCTGGAGAAGAGAAGGGTCTGAGGAGACCTTATATCAACCTTCGAGTACCTGAAGGGGGCTAGAAGAAATCTGGGAAGGGACTGTTTACAATGGTGTGAGTGATAGGATGAGGGGAATGACTTTGAATTGCAGAAGGGAAGATTTAGATTGGACATTATGAAGAAATTCGTCACAATGATGATGGTGAGGTACTGGCACGGGTTGCCTGGGGTAGCTGAACACTTCCCCTTCATGGAAGTGTTCAAGGCCAGACTGGATGGGGCCTTGAGCAGCTTGGTCTGGTGGCAGGTGTCCCTGCCCACGTCAGGGGTGTTGGAACTCAATGATTTTTACGGTCCTTTCCAACCCAACCCAAACTCCTTTTTTTGCCCTCTCCCCAACCAGCTGGGAGGAAGTGAATGGCAATCCCCTTTCCAGCAGTCCTTCTGCTGAGATGTTAGACTAATTCCTTTTGCATCATTTTGGCTGACATGTAGTTTTGCTAAGAGCACATGTTTAGAACCATTCTCATGTGGGAATGCGTTTCAGAGAAACTTGGCATATGATGCTATGCGGTACCGTGTGTTTTATCTCATTAGGACTTTATTACTTGGGTAAGTTATTAATCATTTTGATGTCACCTCTAGCATGTTTAAAATTCTGTGCAACATTTCTGTAGAGAAAAAAAATTGACAGATAAAGGCTTACTTCAAAGAACAATTTTAGTTTAAGTGGGATAAAAATGCGAATATGATTATATTACACAGAATGATGTCTTGACATTTACAAGCTTGACCTTGCTTCTTCTAGACAAGAATAATTCTATTCAGCTCTAGATACTTAACTTTTATTTGTCAGACAGCATGTGGCACTAACTGTATTTGGATTAATGTTTTCTTGGTGTCATTTTTTCCCCTTGTAGAATTATGGGTAAAGGAAATGAAATCACAAATCTCCCATGTATCTGAAAGAAATAAGAAGTCCAGTTTGTTTATTATGTGTAAGCCAAAGTAGGGAATAAAAACCTGAATGAAATAGAATAGATGCTACTGGTGCTGAAACCTAGTTGCCTGAGACAATTCCTCCACTTAAATGCATTTTAAGAAAAAATTGTGTGGTAGCCTTGTAGTCGTTATAAGTAGCATGTCAGCATCTACACATGCACTTGTACATATTACTGCCATTCCGTTTTTTTTTATTGCTGAACATGTAATTTCTTTTCATTAGACATTTTATAATTTTCTGTGTGGCAGTTACCTAAGAGAAGCTGATTTTCTGATATATTTTTTTTTCTCACTGCATATCTGTGAGAAAATGTCACCTTCTGAAGCCCTTGGTTACTGTGTTCTTGTCTAGCAATTTTGTTGTGCTGTTTTCTCTTTTTTTTTTTAAAGTATTTGAAACAGTTGAGTGGCTTCAAACATATACTACGAATATGTAAATAGGTATAACATGGCTTCACTAAGGGCAGATCGTGCCTGATGAACTTGGTGACCTTCTATAATGGGACTAGAGTGTTGGAGGATAAGGGAAGAGTAACTGACATAATCTTCCTGGACTTGTGCAAAGCATTCAACGCTATCCCACATGATGTTTTTGTCTCTAAATTGGAGAGGCATGAATTTGATAGATGGACCACTCAGTGGATAAGGAATTGGCTGGGTGATAACACTCAGAGACTTGTGGCCAATGGCACAATGTCCAAGTGGAGACCAGTGATGAATGGTGTTCCTTAGGGGTTGATATTTGGACCAGTCCTTAACACCTCTGTTGGAGACATGAACAATGAGATTGAGCGCACCCTCAGCAATTATGCAGATGACATCAAGCTATGTGGCATAGTCAACACACTGGAGGGAAGGGATGCCATCCAGAGGGGCCTTGATGGTCTTGAGAGGCAAGCCTGTGCAAATCTCATGAAGTTCAACAAGGCCAAGAGCAAGATTCTGGTTTGAGGCAATCCCAAGCACAGATACAGACTGAGTGGAGAATGGATTGAGAGTAGCCTTAAAGAGAAGGACTTGGGGGTGCTGGTGGATGAAAAGGTCAACATGAGCCATCAATGTGTCCTTGCAGCCCAGAAAGCCAACTGTATCCTGGGCTGCATCAAAAGAAGCGTGACCAGCAGGTTGAGGGAGGTGATTCTGCCCCTCTACTCTGCTCTCATGATCTCGCCTGGAGTAATGTGTTCAGTTATGGAGTCCTCAGTACAGGAAAGGCATGGAAATTTTAGAGCAAGTCCAGAGGAGGGTCATAAAGATGATGAGAGGGCTTAAGCACCTTCCATATGAGGAAAGGCTGGCAGATTTGGGCTTGTTTAGCCTAGAGAAGAGAAGGCTCTGGGGAGACCTTATATTTCCATGGGACTTCAGTGTATGAGGTCCACTCTGTTAGGCAATGGAACACCCAGAACCACACTCAAAGTGTGTGTGTTTATCTGCCATGTCACTCTGATTCTGCTACTTTCAATCATAATTGCAGTCAACCAACTGCCAAAAAGCACCTGGAGTTTAATTTTAGATATTTTTTTAAATAGGTATTTAAAGCATAATTGTGATACTCTTGCATCCTGAATCTGCACTGATGTAGCTCCAATGTCAATAGTATTAGTTACACAATTAATTACATTAGAGGAAGGGATGGTGTAATGGCACTGGTTTGAGTGGATAACCGAGCCTGTCCCTTTCCACAACACTCACGTTATAGCTGCAGTCTTAGAATATGCTGGGAAAGCCTATGTGCTGCTGTTTCTTTGACAGTCAGCATCCGAGGTTACCTGTGTTGAAGGCAGCCAGGGTCAGTGGACATCAGTACCCAAGGAGGGTCCACTTTCTGGTCTTTTGGAGCTGACTTTCAGCTCTGCAGCTGTTGCTTCCAGCCTGACTCAAAGGCTGGAATGCTGCTGTGGTTCTGGATCCCCAGGTCCTGCCCAGGGCAAGGCTGAGTGTATTTGTTTGTGTGCATATATAAGTAACTATATACCTAAATATGTTTTAATATATAATAAATATGTTTTAATATACCTAAATATGTTAAATATATACCTAAATATATATGTTTGTATATATATAAAAAATAGCATATGTGTTATGTAAAACAACATGCAGTTTTTTTCTTTCTCTTCCTTTTAAAAAAATCCTAATAGAAAGAAGATTGGCTGGACCACAAGCAGGAATGCAGATGTCTTAAGAACATCAAGCCGAATTTTCCTCCAGACTCTGTCAGACTTGCCGGCAGGATTGTTTTTAAACTCGTAAGTAACATTATTTTAGATTTATTCAGTGTAGCAGATTCAGATAACACTTTTTTACTCTACATTTTTAATGTAATTAAGAGCTAGAAAGCTGAAGTGACTGGGACTGCTGAACAAAATTGGTTTTGCATTACAAGTTTACTTATTAATATGCAGAAATGCTGAAAGGATCAAGAGATACTTAAATGGACATAATTAAGCTCAAGGGACCTATTTATCGACTTTCTGTTCCTGGGACTATGTGGTAGCAGTCTAAACTTATTTCTACCTAGAAGGATAGCATAGAGGGCCATGTGTTTTTCTTCGATACTACCAAAGTTATTGGTGCTTTTCCATTAACTTCACTGGGAACCTCATTCAGGTGAATCTCCAGTGATGAGGCACTGGCACAGGTTGCCCAGGGAAGCTGTGGCTGCCCTATCACTGGAAGTGTTCAAGGCCAGGTTGGATGGGGCCTTGGGCAACCTGGGCTGGTGGGAGGTGTCCCTGTCCATGTCAGGGAGGTTGGAACTGGATGAGATCCCTTTCAACTCAAACCATTCTATGATTCAGCCTTATGTGGATGACTGGTGAGGACAGAATCACTGTTACCTAGCCCTTCCTTTAGAGGATGCAATGCCATGATTTCACTGTTGGGTTCTCTTAATATCAATTTTTTTCTAAATTCTCTTGTAAGTCCTGGGTGTTTGACATTCCCACGATTTGATTAATTTATATGGATTAAATTTTCTGTTATGTTAAGCAGCTTATGACTGCGTGGGATTGTAAATCAAAAAGGATTTGCCCATTTTTTTGCTACCTTGCCATGATGCTGTTTGTCTTGGATGAAAACGTGCATTTGTAGTGGTCTAATATGATTTAATACCTTAACTTATACATTGTTGAGAAGAATGTGTGCATGACTTTTTAAGGGACGAATAAGTACCTAGCTGTAGTGTACATTAACTATAGTCACATGAAATTGGACACTGCTGACCTCATAAATTTCTTTCAATTATAGTGTGAAGGGCCAAAGTAAATTACTAAGGATATGCTGCCCAAGTGAAAAAGAACATATTACTAGGAAGTGTTACAACACCAAGAAAAATTACATTTTTTTTTATGGTAGTTTACAGAAAGTATGGACTGACCAGATTTATATTGATGCTCTAAGCTTTACCTGATTGTCTTACAGGCATATCACATTGAATAATCAATCTTGCAGAGTGTTTTCAAGATAGTGTGCTATGTAAGTGTTAATTATTTATTTTTCTCCACAGCTTAGACAATCAGCATGCCTTTCTGAGAGACTTTACTCTTTTTCTGATCTTCAGTCAAGTAAGTAATTGCCAACCATAGTGCAAGAGATGCTTCCAAGTTTAATTTTACAGAATGGCCATCTGATTGTCATGCAGTTTGCCTTCTGAAGGTCTGTTCTGTAGAATAATAGAATCAAAGGCAAACTTGCTAAAACGTCTTGGGGAAGAATAGCTTTTTCAAAGATCAAGGAAAAATGCATGTATATCTTGTTCAAGCAAAACTTCCACCTGATTTTTTGGCTTGGATACGTTTTCTCATTTTACAATGTACGTCTTGCCTGTTCAGTTTTTAATTACCTGATGTCTGCCTTGTTACAGTATCAATATTTTTACATACCTATACAAAAATACATATATTTTTACATCAAGGTTTTACTTTTTTTAATATTTATGTGCTATTCCATAAACCTTTGAAATAACTTCCAGAAAAGGAAGGATAAAATTTACGAAGGATATGTGAATATCGTTCTTCGACATGACTTTTCAGTGGAGAAAAGAAGATAAAATTCTGCAGATACTATTCTTGTGGTTTCACAAGTTTCAACTGCTTGAGTAGGAAAAGATGCTCATTATAAACTCTCAGAAGAGCTAATATTGAAATAGAAAACATTTTTTTTCCAGATTTTGTGGTAGCTGAAGGCTTAAAAACTTATAAAGGAAGGAATACATCCTTAGTTCATTCTTACATCCTGCTTAAATGATAGAATGAACTTAAAATGAAGACAAGTATGGACTTCCATGCTTCATGGCACTGCTGGAATCCCTGGAAAAAAAATTCTTTATGGTGCTGTATTATACCAAGGGTTGCACAGTGGCATAGGAGGAACTGGAGGAAAGGGAAGAGCTTCCCTCTAAAAATTAAGTACTCTTTGCTTGTACAGGAACATTTTCTACTGTAGGCAAAAGGTTTCGTATAGCTCATAGTTCCACACAAACTAGAGTTTCTCACGACCCTTCAGGAGATGATCTCAGCTTCTCTTAACTTGACTGGAGACAAGGGGAATGGTGTGTTAAGTTTTCTGGAGAGCAGCTTGGTACTGAACAGGTGCAAGCTGCAATGGACAAATGGTACAAAACCCTATAAAATGGCTGGAAGCTTCTACTAAAATTCTCATTCTGATGGAAATGCTGATATGGCCTGTGATACAAGTGGGATGGATGTCCTCTCATTGATATAGAAACAACTATTCTGTAGCAGTTTAGCTTAGGAGGAGGCAAATGAGAGCTACATGTCTAGTGTTTCTTCTGTATTTATTCTTAAGATCTTTAATAACAATTCCTATGTAATCTTCTTAACTCCAAAGCACAAGGTGTTCAGGACTCCTAGGCATTAATTGAAGTTGATCCTTTACAGAATACAGTACAAGTGGCTTATTACACTTACGTAATCTACGTAAAGGTTTTGGCTACCTCTTTCCTTTTGCTGTTTTCACAACTTCCTTACTAGAGTGAACAGATGATCTTGTGGCTTTGCAGTTAGAATGGGCCAAAAAAGTGTTTTGGGATGGTGTGACAACTTATAGTAGCTGCGATGCTTTTTGCTGCCTCTGTATCCTCAAAAAGCTACTGTTTATTTGATAATATATTTCCCATTTACTGCACGGTTTATAGATGGTGTTGAAAGATTTACTTTTCTTCAGTATTTGGTAGAATCCATAGGAAAGTAAAAAATACCTTTTCGTTAGAAATGCAGGTATACAGGGGAAAAGATAATTTCACTGAAGGGAGTTACATGAACTAGAAATACAGGTTGTCATCTTCTGAAGCAAACAAACTTCCCAGGAAGAATCTGTTTAATAGATGATAGTGTGTTATGTGACCCACCCCACCATCCCCCCTGCCCTAGATATCCAAAATATTTGAAAATTGTTATTGTCATTATGGTGTCTTAGTTTCCTTTACATGGCTACTTTTCAATGTTACTTTGAGTGATTTTCAGTGTGGGTGGCTTATATAAACTGAAAAAAAGCATATGAAGTTTTAAAAACTTATTGAAAATTACCTGATAAATGCGTAATGCGTATATTCAAAAAACACCAATCAAACCTGGAATCATGTAACCTTTTATAAAGTTCTGTTCCCAGCTCTGTAGTTCCCTCAGATTCATTGTGTATCCTGAAAATCAAGTTAAGTAGGAGGAATACCTGTGTGCATTGTTACTTTTGCTAGTTCTCATTTATTATAAGACAATTTCTTACTTACACGGTTCTACAGGCTCTCTGTCTGTTACAATCATTCACAAATCAACTTTGCTTTCACTTACTAAGATTCAGTTTGCAGAAAACAGTTTGGGTGCTGTACTGTAGGCAGACTTTTTCCTACTTTGCTTGTGTCAGTACTGGAACTGCAAAATTAAATCCCCATGCCTTATTTAGAAAACTTCTCACAGGCTTTTGGTAGCATTTTCTCTCCATACCAGGGTTCTTAAACAATTGAAAAAAGTTTCTTAAAGACACAAGATGAAAGCATTCACAAATTTCTTTCACTTTGCTTTTGCCCTTGGGTTCTTGATATACTATGAAAACCAGGTCTGGATCCATTAAAGATCCCATGCGACTTTTTGCTGGGATCATTAGCTCTGATATCCTGGACAGATTCCAACTTGGATAATTTCATTCTGCTCCCATCTCTGTCAGTTCTTTCTGAAGTTCCAACTGGATTTCATATTACTGTTCACATCTGTCCTACACCGCAGCGTCCATTTATGCTGTGCTGTTTGTGTGATTCCTCCTCTTCATTCTAGAGGTGTTTTTTTCTGCTAACACTGAAGCAAATCATGGCTTCCTGTCTTTGTCTTAATGTATTTTGCAATGTACTTCAGGTAGTTTAAGATGAATGACATACTGTATTGAAAACTTACGTATGAAGGAAAAAGCATCTTTAACTTCAAAGGAGTATTTTGTAAGGAGCGCAAGTCTGTGTTTATGATTTAATTTTTTTTTTAAACTTGAGTTTTCTAGTAATTTAAGTTTGTGTTTCTTGAAAACATTGTCCTCATAGATGTGATACTTTTATACCAGACTTCTATATGCTGTGAAGACACCATGTCTAGATTTCCTATATGTACATTCATTCAGGCTTGCAAAATTACTCTCAAATATCCACACTGTTGAGATGTCCATGAGATGTCCTGCAGGTGCCTATAAAAAGGCAAGTACTTTGGTTAAATAAGCTTTGTGCCAGGTATGGAGGAGAAAATCTTAGCATTCTTAGTAATAACAGATTTGAACTTTCCGAGGAACTGAATTGGTCTGGGAGAGCATGTCTCTCCTACCGTTGTAGGGACAGAACACCCTTTAAGATTCTTCTGGAGTAGTAGCTTGCTCAGCACATTGTGGAATCACCTTAAGCATGGCTTGTAGATAGCATTTCAGCAGCAACAACTGACCGTTGGAATGGGAGCAGATCTTGGAAAGTATTACTTTATGCTGAAATGGAAACAATGGAACCTCTCTGTGTAGTATGAAGTGGGATACGTTGGCCATAGTACAGTGTATTGATAGGGTCATATCATTGAGCTAAGCAGGGTGGCTTTCAGTGGCTCCAGAGAAAGTCTAAACAGAACCAAAGTGTTTGTGAATAAGGAAACCTATACCAGAATAGAAGCAAATTGTAGCTGGTTCCCCTGGAAGATTTCTGGTTAATAGCTGTCCATGGATATTGGCCATTTTAGTAAGCCAGTGTTTATTGCTCTGCCAGAACTGGTTTTTAGGAGATTACAAAGCAGCTCACTTATGTAGTGTGCGTGAAATGGAAACTCTGTGATAGCCAATTTACAACCTACCAAACAGTCAGTATCTTCAAGCAAGAGGGATGCTGGGTGGGATGGAGCACAAAAGCCCAAGTATTGTACACACTACGCAGCTGTTTAACCAAGTCCAGTGACATCTGCTTTAATTGCACCCTCTTTTTAAGAGAGTGACTAGGAGTTAGCTTTGAAGAGGAACACATCTTGAGTTACTCTTCCTGGAGGCCAACAAACTTGGATCTAAAGTATGGGCAAGAACCTTTCTTGGTAAAAGGTTATTTCCATTCCCACTAAGGGTAGTTGTTTAAAATAAAATAACAGTTCACCATTATGCAGAAATGAAACTGATTCATAGTGCATGATAATCCTCTTCACCTTTTGTTATGGGCTGATGGTTAAATCTGTTTACCTTCACATTCTTGATCTAGGCCTTATTAATTTTGTGCTAACTAGCAGGAAAAAGAAAATGTGAAGCAGGTAATCAGGCGCTGAACTTGTCATGGCAGCTGAATTTCACTTTCCATGTTATCAGTGACCTGGTGCATGCATGATCACTTCATTAGAAAATAAGGCACTATGCCTCTACTTTGGGATTCCTATCCATAAAGCAGGAATAATGGTGCTTTAGTATTGAATAGTGCTATTTGCTTAATATTCTTCCATGTTCATTCTATTTACCAGCAGCGCTGAATGAAATGATCTTTGTCGCAAATAATTTCCCTTTTGATCTACCAGTTGCAAGGAGGAAGGTACTGCTGCATAAACTTCCAAGCACATTTTTAATGTTACAAACCCAGAAACCTAATTTTCATTTTTAATGTCTTACATCTGCTTACATATCTGCTTTATCTGTTGGCTTTTGATCTTTAACTCACCATTGTATTCAAGTGATTTGGCAGTAGCAACCTGATAAACTGTTCTGTGTGTTGATAGGTAGCTGTCATAAAAAAAAGACAAATTTCCCCTTACTGTCAAAACTGCCCTCTGTCAAGATTAATTCTAGGATAGTAAATGTCTAGACTGGATGGCTACCATTGGACATTTTCAAAATGTTGGTGAAAGGTTCTGTTTACAACTTGATATACTTTTTTTTTCTCCCTTCTCCTTAAGATATTGAACTGTTAAGTGAAGAAATGAAAGATGGCCTGAGGCACCTCGCAAAGGCATTGCAACTGTATTTGAAAACAGAGATCCAGGATGCGTCTCACTTGCCACCTGCAATTGACTTTTTTCAGATCTTCACAAAAGTAAGAGTTAAAATATGATTGCTTGGCAACTCGTAAGTTATCCTTTCGTGGTGTTCTTGATTTGGTTTTGAATGAGAGTTTGATACATACATCCAGAATGTGATATCTGATGAAGTGAAATCAAACTATTTTTTCTATTTAGTCACTATTTAAGCAGAAGTATGGCTTTTATGTAATTGTAACACTTCAAAATTTAAGGAGTATCTTGACGGTATTTTTTATATCTTTATTTTAAATATTCATGTTAAGTCTGTTGGGGGAGGAAGTGGAAAGTTGTGCTATAAACCAAACAAGTTCAAAAACTATTGAGTCAGAGAACCTAAGTAATTTTTACACAGTGATAAACAGCATATAACATCACCCTTCAGCCTAGGATTTTTCTGCATATATCTTACATTTGCAGATATATTCCCATTCCATTGTTTCATTTAGTACTATGTGCTAATAGGTGTTCCTGACAGTACTGTATCTCACAAACTGCTTTCTCAGGGGACATGTAGATCACCTATTCTTTAAGCTTACTTGTAAAATACCTGAAATTACTTTCCCCAACATGTAATATGTTTGTCATGTTACTAACTAAATATTGTATGCTTTTGCTACATATATTTTATTGCTTTCAATTCAGAAAGCTTAATTTGAACAGTGCTAGTAGAAGTACTTCATATGGAAAATATTCATAGTTTTAACGTAATTTAATTTTTTTGGTTTATTGGTAATTGACTGATAAATTCTAATGTAGGTTATTTTACCTCAGGCATATTTTAGTTGTTTTTATAAGGATATTGCTATATAGTAAGTCAAACTCTTAGATGTTTTTCTTCTGATATAAACAGAAGAGAAACCTCTTTCAAAGAAATTAAATGAAAATGCACTTTGTGATTTTTTTTTTCTTTTTTTTTTAAATCTGTTTGCACAACTGTGGTATCTCTTTTGCTATGGATAGGCGGAGTAGGAGTAATAAAATCAACTCTGTATTTTTTTCTGGATTTTTTTCATTGGTGATTAGACCATTGTGATGTAAAGTTACAATTTTCCCTGACAAACCGCACAGGCTGAAATACATCCAATCAAAAGGGCTGATAAACGAAAACCTTATGCACTACCTAGCCTTTGCTCA
Organism: Phaenicophaeus curvirostris; assembly: GCF_032191515.1. Taxonomy (NCBI): domain Eukaryota; kingdom Metazoa; phylum Chordata; class Aves; order Cuculiformes; family Cuculidae; genus Phaenicophaeus; species Phaenicophaeus curvirostris. Next base: position 71,417,612 of record NC_091393.1, on the reverse strand, counting down.
AACTTTTTCTGTCTTGCATTGGCACACTGGCTTGGCCTGAACTTTGTCAGATACATGTCACATGAAATATGTATTCAGTGTTATCTGGTTTAGAGAATTTGTACAGCTGAAGATAAGGCTAAGTAGCAGAAAATGATCACTGCCTGACTGGTTTGAACTCAGTCGCAGCTTGTAAGAAATTCTTTACAGACGTTGTTGCCCTCTGTATAATAAGCTTAAGATGGACGCTGGCTGTGATGGCTTTTCAGGAGCAGTCTGATAGTTGCCCAATATATTGGAGAACTAGTGAAGAAAATACAGAAGCTTTTATAATTCTTACGTAAGCATGTGCACAAGCATCTGCACATATGTGTACCTCATCTTCCTTCCCATGTATTTTACCAGGGTAACGCAAGTGGGTGTCAAGGGCAGAATGGAAATCAAGACTTCCCAGCCCCATATTCGGATAACTGGAGAACTAGGAATGCTCCTGTTAATGACAATATTTGTCCCACTATAGCTTTGCTGTCACAAAGATACTTTTAATTCAGTGTATTCCTTACATTGACTGTGAATTTGCCCCTAGCCTATTAAATGTATTGCAAAGTACTGAGTTTTTAAGCTGCTGTTTCCTTTCCCCCTTCCTTTCTTCTGGAAATTCAAACAATTAAACCAGGTTTCATTTCCTTCTTTTGCTCATTTTGCTGAGTCTCTGTGATAGTCTGCCTAGGAAAAATGGAGAGCAAATGACATGGACCTATGATGGGCAGAGGTACTTCATATCATTGATAACAGAAAGAATTGACAGAAGGGACAGAATAATCTGACTGAATGGGTGAGTTGGTTGGGAGAAAGGAGCTGCTTTACATATGAGTAAAATTAGTGTCTCATTTGGAGTTCTATCAAGCACGGTGCTTTTTTGGAAAGCTTTATCGTCACTCTCTCATTTTCCATGTGGCAGTTTATAGCCTTCCCAATGTGGTTGTCAGATGAGTGTGTTATTAAATATGGCATTATATTAAAACATGGTTTTAATATAACTTCATCCCTAGTGAGGTAGCAGCAGTCGTATTCTCCCACTCACATAGGATTTTTTTGGAAGATAAGCTGAATGTCAATGCAAAAAATAGTCGTTTTTTCTCCTTAAGCTGAATGGGGATGCTTATTCCCAGCAGGTAAAATTTAAGCCTTTGGAACTGTAGAGGCTCTGATAAAAGACTTATGCTGTCTCTTTTCTGTAGTGTAACTCTTATAAAGACCAGCTGTGGTTACTTTTCTGTGTGGTCATAGAATAAAAAAATACTACAGATACATGACTTCAAGATGTAATCTTGTTTTCCCAATCTCATCTAACATTCCTTTCAAGTTCAGTAGGTGCTTATTCTAACATTGAACTTTTTTGGATCAGTCCTTTCATTGCATGCCACAAAAAGATCCAGTCAAAGGTCATTTTTTTTATTCTGTTTGATGCTGGATCCTCAGGAAGGAAAATAAGCAGAGAGCCAGACAAAAGAGAAAAATGGTCCTGCAGAGAGATGACTAAATTCCAGATAGTTTTTGGAAAATCTCCAAACTGATTTAGGTCAAAAGAGCTTCTTGGAAACTCTTTTAAACAGTCCTCCTTCTTTACTGGCCACTGGTCTTATCTTTGTGAAAACTGATTGTAGTTTTATTTACTTGCTTGTGATCCTCAGTGGGAAGAGAGTCCACTTGAGTACAAAAGTGTGGAAACTTGCCATCAAAAAATCTAAGAAAGCTTTGCAATTTCTTTCCATGGGAACAGAATTTCACTCCACTGTATTTTTAGTTCGTGTAAGACCTGTGGAAAATACCAGCTGTACTTGATTGGGATAATGTACCTTCTTTTTTGACAGTGTTACGCTGTCCTTATTAGACAATTTGCTTTTGTATCAACTGTTTTTTGTGCTGGAGTTGGATTTTTTTCATTCTTGCTATCTGATCGCTCTTTGGAAGCTTCAGTTTATTTAACATGCCATTTATCAAGGTTGTGACTGTTTTTAAATTCTGATCCTTCAGTATTAAACAGAATTATCTGCAGTTAATTACATGATAAGGCTTTAACTCCACTGAGACATTTTCGGATGTCAAGATAAATTTTTGACACCATGGTTTTATGGTTTAATGATGTTTCTGTAACCTTGAGATAAAATCAGTCCTTGCCTTTTATTCTTTAGCTTTTACTTACATGTGTGAGGAGGTGTCCTGGAGTCCTGTGAGACATTTAATGGATGTGGGATAAAGAATTAAAATTTTCTGTATACATTTATAGTTCTTTTCATAATAGTAGACAGAACTATGTAAACTACTGAAGACATCGAATGAGATCTGTGCCTACCATGTTGACTGTAAAGCTGAGAGTGACTCCACTGACTGGCATCAGGCCTAGGATGACACTTTTTTTTAGACCGTTACAGAATCTCTAGGTTGGAAAAGACCTTTGCGACCACCAAGCCAAACTGAACCTGTCCACTACTATATCATATCCCTAAGCACTTAATCTACCTGTCTTTTAAATACCTCCAGGGATGGTGACGCAACCACCTACCTGGGCAGCCTCTGCCAGTGCCTAGTGACCCTTTTGGTGAAGAGGTGTTTCCTAATGTCCAATCTGAACCTCCCCTGGTGCAGCCTGAGGCCAAATATAGACTGGCTGTCTTAAACAGAATTGCAACTACTCATACTATGTCAGAATTGATTTTTTTGAGCTTTCAGAAATTGTCTGAAAATTTGTTTTCTAATTAATAAGAAAAAGAGATACTGATGTTAGATAAAATAGGAGATCTTTAAAATGGCTACCAATGTCAGATCTTCACATTTATAAAAATAGTTAGATATTTGCAACCTCTGTCATTAAATAACAATAATGTAAAATCCAGTGATAGTTAATGAACTGCAACTTTACAGGATTCTAGAGCAGTTTAGTAAACTAAAACAGGGGAAAGAGTTACTAAAGGATATTTTGATGAAACAGTTGATAACAAACTTCTAGGAAAAGGGTGCTGGACTGAAGATTCTTGGGAACTCTGTACAGCAGAGATGATACTTTACTCCTGAAATAGCAATCTCTCTATTTTTTCTGTTGTATAAAATTTCACTTTCCTGACAGTATCTTAACTGCACATGGAGTGACAGGTATTTGAGAGAGAATTTTTAGCTTTCTGAAAGTTTTAATCTTTCCCATAGTTTGAGTCTTGCTACTTTGTTCTAATTATCAGATTCATAGAATCATAGAATAACCAGGTTGGAAAAGACCCACCGGATCATCGAGTCCAACCATTCCTATCAAACACTAAACCATGCCCCTCAGCACCTCGTCCACCTGTCCCTTAAACACCTCCAGGGAAGGTGACTCAACCACCTCCCTGGGGAGCCTGTGCCAGTGCCCAATGTCCCTTTCTGTGAAAATCTTTTCCTGATATCCAGCCTGAACCTTCCCTGGTGGAGCTTGAGGCCATTTCCTCTTGTCCTGTCCCCTGTCACTTGGGAGAAGAGGCCAGCTCCCTCCTCTCCACAACCTCCTTTCAGGTAGTTGTAGAGAGCAATGAGGTCAACCCCTCAGCCTCCTCTTCTCCAGGCTAAACAACCCCAGCTCTCTCAGCCATTCCTCATAAGGCCTGTTCTCCAGCCCCTTCACCAGCTTGGTTGCTCTTCTCTGGACTCGCTCCAGAGCCTCAACATCCTTCTTGTGGTGAGGGGCCCAGAACTGAACACAGTATTCGAGCAGCGGTCTCACCAGTGCCGAGTACAGAGGGAGAATAACCTCCCTGGACCTGCTGGTCACACCGTTTCTGATCCAAGCCAAGATGCCATTGGCCTTCTTGGCCACCTGGGCACACTGCTGGCTCATATTCAGTTGGCTGTCAACCAACACCCCCAGGTCCCTCTCCTCCAGGCAGCTTTCTAGCCAGACTTCTAGTCTGTAGCACTGCATAGGGTTGTTGTGCCCCAAGTGCAGGATCCGGCATTTGGCCTTGTTAAACCTCATGCCATTGGACTCAGCCCAGCGGTCCAGCCTGTTCAGATCCCTGAATCTACTTTGAATGTTGATGTGCTGCTTTCATTCAGTATACTGGAGGGGTCACACACCTGTATATGTGTGAGCTGAATATGTCCCATTATGCAGGCAGTGTGCTCCCCACCACCATGTTCTCAGGTGCTGTTGGACTCTTTCCTTTTCGGTTTAGTTTAGGATTGACACAGCTCTGTATACCCGCAGATGGCTTTATATAGGAAGACTGTCTGTTTAGGCTGTCGGTATAATTGATTTTAAGAAGTAAGGAGGCTACTATAAAGTGCAGAGGTACATCCCTCAAGAAACAAATGTACCCTGGTCTCTTTAAAGTCCTTTGTTTATTCCTTCTATCAAAGTTTAAATATATTTTACTTGCTCTTCTAAGTTTTCAGTACTTTACTTTTTTTTCCACTCAATATTTTGGAAGAGTTTCTTTTCAACGTAAAAAGGTATTTGTACAAATTTTAAAAAGTCTTGTAAAAGGGGCTTTGGTATATTTCTGTATAGGCAGAAGAGGACTAGTGGTTGAGCCATGTCACTTGGCCTTTGTAGAGTCTGAACACTAAATTATTGTAATCTATTTCGGTATCTTTTTAAGTGCAAGTTGAAAGAAATTGTCATACTTAACGATATGATTGGAAAAAGTATGTTTGATCTTCGCATTTCGCCCTCGAGATCTTAGGCATCAGTTAACATAGGTTTTCTGGGCAGGCCTTTGAAGACAAGATACGTTTGCCTTGGCAAGATATGCTTTAGCAGCACTTTCAATAGATTACTTATGATTCACTTGTTGACTCAGTAATCCATGTTAACAGGGAAATGAAAGTGATTTGTATCAAGAAAGTCAAAAGAAATATTAGGATAAGTTTAAGAGTTAAGAGCAAAAGTTGTTAAAAACAAACAGGTGAATGTTGCTTTCTGATGCCAGGTTTGCTGATCTAGTTAACTCTGATGGACTTATTCAGTATCTGTAGGATTAGGAGGCCATGAAGTTCTTTCTCTGGGGATAAAAAAAGCAAGCTGACTTTTGTTTAATTCAAACCTAATGTACATTGCTACCCTGTCTCATGGAAACTTGTGTTTTTATGGTAAACTGAAGACCAAGCCAGGCCCAAAAATTTATTTTTAGTCATGGGCCAGGAAACTATTTTGCAAAATCTTTTTCATTCCAATAGTTCTTCTTATAATTTTCAAAGTGTAGTAATTTCTTGAAATCATTATACGTAAAACAGTGGTTAAACCTAGGTGCTCAACTTACAATTATATTTGTCAGTTTTGACTATTTAATTTATTTTTTTCAGAGTTGGAGGGGTGTGTTCCTGCTCATCAAACTACATCAGAACCTTTTTCTCTGGCTATTGCAATCTTTAAATCTATTATGTGAGATTTGTGATTATCTTTTTATCTAAGTGCTATTGATTTAGTATTTCTGTTGTTCAGGTTTTATTTGGTGGGAATATGGACATGGTGTAGCCTCTCTCCTTTTCTCTCTGGGTGTAGTTTTAAGCCATTATGGCTATTAAGAACTGACTTGTGATCTTCAGGGATATCATGCTCAGTTACTGCCTAAATAATTCCAGGATAATTTTTTCCAGTGTATTCCACAGGACCATAACAAAACTTATTCTGGTAGACCTTCATATTTGTTATGTCTTATCTAAGGTCAGCCTCTGCTTTATAGTATGTAAAACCCAAAAGAAAAGCTAAATGTATTAGGAGAAAATGAAGTACTGGTTCTTGCAGCATAAGCAAAAAGCCAAGATCTATGTGAGTATTGGTTTTATCTTTTGTGTACTTTAATATCAGCATTTTCAACTCACTTTTTATGATGATCCAGTAACTGAGACATTAGATGGATTCAGGTGCCTGCACATACTTCCTGCAAGAATGGCTCCGTGTGGTTTGTTAAACAGCCTTGCAGAAGCCTCGATTAGCCAGTATCAGCTAACAGGCAGATATGTTTGAACCCTGGAGTTGAGTACAGCACCAAGAAAAGTCCATGATGCACACTAAGTTTTGGAATAACTTTCATTCTGCATCTCAGCCCTTTTGAGGAAGGGTGATATTTCATAAGTACAGGGAGGGGGTAAAATAGTCAGGTGATTGTTTTGTAGCAAGGAAAGGTAGGGAGGTCTTGGGGCTATGTAACAATTAATTTACTTGGTCTGGGATTACAGGGTTGTCTGCCTAGTATCCGTTGTTGTCCTTTCAGTGCTGCTGCTTTTGAAGGAGTAGGACTAAGTAGAAAAGCTCAAGTTGACCTTGTTTTTAATTTGTCTCTGCCTATGATTTTGGCATGTTTACTGAATGGCAATAATGCTTTTCATTTGCATAGTGCAAATGAAAAAAAACAAAATTGCAGAAGATTTGGCAATGATTATAGTATTATGGTGTAGCAGGCTAATATTATTTCTAAGGAAGAAAATTAAGGCGAATAAAGAACAGTCATACAGCTGTATTTTCATAAGAAGTCTATAGGGCAATTGGAACTAAATCAGATCTCTGCTACTGCACAGTGTAGAAGTCAGGCTCTGCTGCTTGTTTGCATAATGTAGTTATGAGTAAGTGTAAAGACAATTGCAATAGGAACAGTTGTGAATAAGAACCAATGTCGTAGGTTGTATCTTTTTAAGTTTGTAGAAGTAGTTCTATACTGCTGCTAAGATTCTCACTGTTTGGTTAACTAGGTGTTCTTTCTTAAAGTCAAGATTGCAGATGAAGTGGCAACCACTGTGCATCAACTTTGGAAGCAATGATACAAGTAGAAATTAAAAAAAAAATAGTAAAAACTTCAATAAAATGGAAAGACATGTAGCAGCAGTACTTTAGAATCAGGGTGATGAACAGTCCGAGGAGAATCCCCTCTCTATACTTTACCAAATTGCATCTTGTAAAGTTGCATCTTTACAAGAAGTTATTTTTGTTTAAAGTGATTTTTCAGGTTTAGTTATTTCCCCATTGAATTATAATTTGGTGAGATAATTTTCCATATCAATTATCTTAATTTTTAGTCACAATAGTTACCTTCAAGAATGATAGGATATTGCTCCAGACCATGAAACAAGGCATTAACCATCCTATCTGATTTTAAATTAGAGCAATGTGGTTACAATTAAAATATAATCTTCTGCTAACTAAGCTTGGTGCGGTGAAACTAAGACTGTAAGGCTACAATACTTAAAACTAATCTTATGGTATAATTTAGGTTCCCTCGTTTATTTGTTGTGTGCACCATCTGTTTTACAAACCACCTGTAGTAACAAGCACCAGGTGTAAAATGTGGGGTAGAAGAGCTCCAAAACAAGGAATAGTTGGGTGAAATTTGTAATAATTTGGTTGTGTCATGCTAAGGTGATAATAATAAGACAGGAAAGAGTCTGAAGAAATATATGGCAGAGTACTGTAAGCTATTCTGCAACTCTCATTGTTTAAAAAAAATTTTTTTGTTCCCCTTCCTCTGGTTTAGGTCTAGAGCGGTGACAGTGCTGTGCAGAACTGAAAAGGATCCAGGTGGCCAGGGGCTTAATTAGCATTACTTTGCCTAATGCTGCTCAGAGCATATCCTCAAACCGCAATGCTTAAAAAGCTAATGGTCTCTGACATGTGATATACATCAGTCTCTTTTCTGGCAGCCTTATGGAAGTGAGCTGGAAATACTAATGATAAAAAGCTTTAGTGGTTATGGCAATTGGAGTACATGCACAAAAATATGTGGGGTGAGGCACCTTCTATGTTTAGGAAAAGCCAGCATGAAACAAGGTCATGGAGACATTTAGTAAAGATCTGAGTGGTAAATGAAAAACACATCCTCTATCAGCAGTTTTAAAAGCCTCTAATTGAGGAGGATAAGCCTGATAACTGCTTGTAATGCTGTTGGCAGCAAACTGTTCATCCTTGTCTTTAGGATGACCTCCATGGGGTTGCTTTAAGCATTTTTGCATGTTTTTTTTTGCCAGTGAGCAGATCTAGAACTCTGTGTGGCAGGATTATTAATCAGATCTGAGACTTGTTTAACATGTTTAATAGACAAAAAGGCTAAAAATTGTTCTCCTTCCACAGTGGAGTTGAAGTAGGTTGATAATCTATTGAAAAATACCATAGTCTTTAAATATAGGATGGGGAACCATGTATTTGTGCTGTTACTGTTGACTTGCTGTTATCTCAGCTGTTTCAGAGCCTTTCTGAAAATAAGGATAACTTTGTCTGCCTAGGGTATCCTATAGAGCTAAATAGCTGTTCCAGTCTAATATCAGCGCAAGCTGAGACAACTTCTGTCACATGTAGGTATTTCAGTGGGTGTCAATGAAATGATACCTATATACATGAGATTTAGTCCTCACAAGCGTGTTCTCTCTGTATTCACCAGTACAGGAGTATATATATTTTTATTTTGTTAACATAGTAGTTGTGTTGTTAAATATTTTTTGTTGTGCCCTTTTTCATTAAAACTACCACTAAGTTTGTTGTGGAAATAAGATGGAGAAAGAAACAATATAGTGGGTCGGGATCGCAGTCTAATTGCTTCACCATCCTATATTTTAATATGGGTTAGCAGCAGTCACAAAGTTGTAGCACTGATATACTGTGAGATGGCTTGAGATCACTTAGCTCATACCATGGCAACATGAATCTGATCAAGTCTAATTTAGACCATTTTGTGGTACAGCCGTGTAACTACTCTGTAATAGCTGCTGGCAGCAGATGCTAAGGAGCAAGGTGCAAGAACTCTGTGATCAACAGGTGTGATTATTTGTTGTAGCTTTCTTGTTTGCTTTTCCCTAACACACCTGCTCTGGAAGTTACATGCTGTCCTCAGATAGTTAGATGTTGATTGAATGACAGAGTCAGATCCAGGAATATTTATTTCCTGTAGGAGCTCATCTAATTTACATTATTTTTTTTCTCTCCATACTCATACTTTCCCCTTGATTGTGTAAATATTGATTACATTTCTTATACCTGTAACTATCAATTGATTGCATTTCTTCTTAAAGATCCTTTGAAACTTCCTGTGCTGGCTGTAGGCTTTTTGAAATTTTAAATGTATGCACTCAGCTGTGTCCCTGATGTCATAGCTGCCGCAGATGATGGATTTAACATACCTCCCTTCTGAATTTTAAGTAATCATGGACTGTTACTAAGGCTTTTATAATCACTTTTGGAAATCTGGGGGTATTTTTCTAGTTTAAAATAGAAAACCTGCTGGATTGAAGCTCCCTTCCATCTCTCATTCCACAAGAACATCTTTCAATCTGTCTATGAAACTTGTGATGTGCCTGTACTCACAAGCATAAAATTAATCTTGTTTCATCTTCCATTACCATCAAGACCAAGGTTTCACTCGGCTTTTAAAGGAAACTGGATTAGACACCCACTCGCTGATGGATATTTCTGTGTATCACAAGAAGGCAGAGGTGTCTACACTCGTTATGTAAATAGGCAGGATGTGGTCAAGTGTTGCTGCTAGTGTAGGTGGAAATAGTGAAGCGTCATCCTACTGGTTTGTCAGTGTTCATTCATTGTTCTGGGTAAAATACTTTAACCTGTTTGGGCTGCTAGCGTGGGAAGATAGTAAAGAAAGGAGGGGGTTGCACAAATTGTTTGCTGTGTGTAACATCAGTTTCCTTTGCTATGCAGAAATTGTGTAGACTAAGTCATGCTGACATGTTTCTTATTCTGTAGTAGTGTCAGTCTTACTGCATAAGCTTGTACTCAAATTAGAAATTCTATATTTAAAACAGCAACTTGCACTGTATAAATTTGTGCTATCTAGTCTTTTGAAAAGTCATTTTTGCTTTTAAACTTTATAGAGTACAAGGTAAAGTTCTGTAAACGGGCTGATAGTGAGAAACACTTGTAACAGCATAGAATTGCTTACTTTGCTTTTACACTTCCAACTTTAATTTTTTTTTTTTATTTGTTTGGGTTTTTTTAACTTGAGACAGTATCCATCATCCTGGTCATACTTTAAATGGCATGAATCCAAAGGGAGCATCTCTCTAAGTGAGAGATTTCACTTCCCTAGATATTATAATTATTTATAGCTATTATTATTATGGTTCCATAGCATTTTTTTCATTAAAACAACTTTTTAGACATCTCAGAAAATCAGCTAGTAATTTACAATGGAAGTTCCAGATCATTTGCCTGAAAAGCCACAATTTTGAAAACAAGCTTTAGTGGTTACTTTATTAACAATGATAATAAGAACTAAGATTTGTACCATTACCTGGATGATGTAATTAGGCTGATTCCATAGGAACAACTCTTGACTCTTGGCAGAAATGACCAAGATAAGAATTCAGCTTGTTGCCATAATATCTTTGTACCTGTCAGTTAAAATGGAAAGAAGTGTATTTAGCCATATCCTGTGGAAAGATTGTACTTAGGATGAATTAGTAGCGGCTGTTGAGAATTACAGCACTAATTGTACCATCATCTTTGGCATGCATGAACCACAAGGTGTAAAAACAGAAGAAATTTTGGGTAATTATATTAACTGTAATTTTGAAGTGTTTCTTTCCTGGTTAACAGTAAGTTTGCACAGTTCTCTGAAAGACTTCTTGACTTGATGAAGACATTAGTGGCTATGCTTCATATGTTTAATTTATTTAACTGTGCTAGTAACATCTTGTCATGACATGAAATTAGAGAATATAAGAACCTGGAAAAAAAAGTACTCTGTCATTGCAGGGTCTTGGGCAACAGTAATGATTCTTATGTGCAATACTTAGGTCTTCTTGGAAGCAGCTGGATTTAGGTAGATTTGCTGATGTCTCACAATCGCCTCTGCTGCTGCAGGTGGTATCATCAGGTAATGAATCATATTGCATGTTCTTGTGTCAGAAAGACTAAAGTAAATTTGTATGATACGAGATCAGAGAGATAATGTATTTCTGTAATCACACAAATATAAAATCTGACAGATAGAGATGCGTCTAGTAGCTTGTGTGTTCTGGAAGAAGCTGTGATCCATTGATGCATCTCTACTGGGAAAGTGAATCAAAAGAGCTGAGGGTCCAGAGCTGTGAACAGTATGTTTTCAGCAAGGGATCTTTGACCATGAAGCTGCCTGCTGTTTGAGAGAAGAATAAGCATATACACATCTGCTTTCCAAGCATGTTTATGCCAGGTATTTTGCTTTTAAAGTCTTTAACTACTAATCAAGGAATTGCACTACATACAACAAAATAGGTATAAATTATGCTGGCAAATCTACCCATAGAAAAAGCTCCAACCAATCCAGTTTAGTAGATCTACAGTTTTATGATTTCTAGCAACTCTTTTTACTAGTGTCTAAGTGTTGAAGATTCATAGGAAATTAAATTTGCAAATTCTGTTTTTCTTATCATACCATTTCTAGATAAGAGAGATGAGGGAAATGTGGGATCTCGTGAGAAGGGCACAGAAAGAGAAAACCAGGCCCAGTTATTGGGGGAGAAGATGATGTTTTCCATTGAACTTTGAGACTTTTGAGCACCATTGTTTGCTGCCTGAGCATCTCTTAATTGTTTGGGGTGAGAATACAGATATTTGTAGAAACTTAGGTGAATGTACCTAAGTGTGAGAAATGGAGTGTAAAGTGGGTAGAACTAAACTTTTTATTTGCACTTAGCCAATATTTACTGCACCATATTGTTACCCAGTAGATCACATCCTCAGTTTACCCAAACCACATATTCTTACTGTAACAGAAATTGCTTGTGGGTTTAAAGTGACAAACTCACAGGGATTTTTATAGACTAAGGACTGAGATCTTTATTATTCTGTTTCTGTGGTGAAAGAGAGACAGAAGATGATATATTTTCATTTATTTCAAGGTTTCTATTTCCTTAGTTTCTTGTAAATAAAAAACCGAAGGAAGCAAAAAACTTCTGTAACAAAAGGAATTATTTAAACAAGTCAGTACAGAGAAAACCTTGTCTTCTGTTTTAAAAGCTAGTATGGCAGAGAATATTTCCTCCCCTCAGTAACAAATTACCACAGCACTGTACCTCATTACAGTTGAGTGCTTTCATAATGCTTGGAAGACCTTTCATGCTACTGTCTTTATTTGAGTTTGACAATGTTATTGTTACTTTTCTTTATAACAAAGACATGGAGGTCAGAAGCTGTATGTTACTCACACTGAAGTTAAAGTTTTAACTAAATAGCTTCTCAGGAAAGAATGGGAATGTTACTCTTTTTCAGCAGTTCTTTACTTATTTCTTTAAATAAGTGTATGGAAGTCCTAAAATTTCTAAAGCTTCCATTCAGCAGAAAGTCAGTTTCTGTTCACTGTACTTCTAGAGCCACGTAGACTAAGGAGGAAAAGAAAATAAATTAATTTCTGTGTTTAAATTTATACTGTCTTTTGAGGTCATTGTCTTGTAGTCTGCATTTGAAATGCATGGTCATGGTAGTACTGATTTTTTTTTATAATAGATAGTTCAGAATTGACAGTAGATTACCATGGGAAACAGGTTAGACACAGCATTAAATCTCTCTTATGAAACTGAGGTAATGATAGAGTTACAGCTAATTTCAAGGTAAATTGCAGACTGCAGAATTAAATAATTTTTTATTCCTGTAGCTGGTCTGAGGTATCCTAGTATTCACTGTCCATTTGAAATTACCCAGAAAACATTTTGGGTTACTTTCTTTTGGGTCACGTTTGCTATAGCAGAAGTAGCTGGGACACTTTCTTTCCTAAGGTGTTCTCTAGGATTTAAAGATTTCTTTTCTTGTACTGGTAAGAGGACCCATGGTGGACATTGATGAAGAGTAGAAGTATTTTATATGTATGTGTGTGTGTCCTTGTGTCCAGCTTTTTTGACGTGATGTTATGTACACTTGGGAGCAGAGCATGGAGATAGTGATATCTTACGGTGGAGAATTGCAAACTAACATTTCTGTAGGGATTACAGTCCTAGAAATAATGAGTGGCCTTGGTCTAGACTTTGTTTTTAAAGTTAAATTAACATTTTAATACTAATATTTTTCCTAGTAAACAATTTCTTTGTAATTCTTCAGACAAGACTAGCTGCTATTTACTTGCATAACTTGATGAAGACCTTGTCTACAATGTTTTATTTGGAATGAAGTCAAATATTCACTTCCAGTAAATGAAAAGAGTTAAGAATCTCTCAAATGTTTAAGTAACTTCTTTTGCAGTTATTATGACAGCAAATCATGGAGTTGTCCAAATGTGTTCCACGCATTTTGTGGTGATGTATTACACGCTTTTGGCTTTTAGTTCTTAAACTACAAAGGGGAAAACCTTCCCTGTCAGATTTGTTTTTCTCTGTTTTGGTGAAAAATGCTCCAATATATTATGTTTTCAAAAGTAGGGTGTGAAGAGTAGTAGATGCTAAAAATGTGGTCACAAATCACAAAAAATTTAAAAGAGCAGGGAGAACAAAAAGACTTAATATGCCAGTTTGTACTTGCTATGCGATTTGGCCAAGTATTTCAGGTTTTGAGTTATGACAATGTTGCACTGTGCTGATCACATGCCTACTAATGTTTTTTTCATGCCCTGCTTGATTATAGAGTGATAATTGATGCCTGAAAGTGGAAAATACTGAATTAGCCTTACTGCTTAGTGGTACTGTTCCTTTAGGCAAGTGCAGAACAGAGCGCTGGAAGACATTTGGTGTCATCCCAGGTATCTCGGAAAATTTATGGAATAACAATTCCAGCTATTTTCTACCTTATACTACCACATTAAAAACTGATTTGTAGTAAGTGAGGAAGTAAAAGGTTTGCAATTTATAGTCACGTAAAGTGATCTTTTGAACTTCTATAAAGAAATATTGAAGATATTTCATCATAAAAAAAAAATCTAACCAAATGTTAATATTGTAACTATTGAAAGCACAGTCCTTACAGTTATAGGTTTACAGCTTGTCTAAACCATGACATTTCTGCCTAGATGAACTTGGCCAAACACAAATACTAAGGTTCGATATTTTTTTTCATTATATTTAATTTAAATGTTTAAGAAAATCCAAGGGTAAAATCAAATAATTTGTAAAATTGCATTTATTAACTTTTCTAGAAAAGATAATTTACTTTTGGAAACTTTTACCATAGTAGAAACGATTTCCTCCCTACTCCCTAGAAAATCTGAAAATTATACATATGTCACCATGAAAAAGATAAAACCCCCACAAACATAAACACAAAAATAAAAAAAAGCCTCTCCCCTAATAATGTTATATTTCTTATTAAATATTGCCTGATTAAATACTTTCAGCTTGATTCCTTTAACCTTCTGTGTATACTGTCTATGAAAGAAAGCGATATGTATTTAACCACAGAACAGGTCTTTATCAAATACTTTATCTGATATTTTTGTCATAAATCAAAAGGCAAGACAGTCTTCTAGTACTGCTGTGTGCTATCATTCAACATCACTTAGAAATATTTAAATTATTTTTTTTAATGTATGATTCAGTGTAAATGCATTTTATGAGAAGGCATGTAGGAAAAATGTTATATAGTTAAGCAGCAGTATGTGATTTCTGTAAACCAAACAGAATTAGAATGATATAATAGTTTGAATTTTACACTACCTAATGGTTTGAGTCCTCAGCAACATAAGTTTTATTATTTTATTTCCAATTATTTATCTTCCCATCATCTCATTCATTTTCTTGTTGTTGCTTCAGAAAATATGTTGTTCCCAAACTTGGATATTCTGAAGCATGCAGTGTAGCCTGTCATAGTGAGATTTGTAGGAGAAAAATAGACTATTGAATCAACCCTCAGTAGGCAATAGTATGCCTATGTTCACCCAGCTATTAACATTCTTTCTATTAAAAAAATCAACAACAGAAAAGGTAATCATTGAGCTACTTGAATTAGCTTTATTTCCTGTTATAGATAAAGAGTATACTTTGACATTTATAGTCTATTACAATCTATATGTGCTGTATGGATTTGTGTGTCCCAGCAAATGCAATCAATGATTTTGATATGCAGAGACGGTGAATTATACTTTGCACTCACAATCTTATTTCTGAATCTCAAACAACGAAGTGGAACTGTGTTGAAAAGCAGATTTTTCAATTATATTTCTAATGCATTCACTGTAACAGAAGAATCTCAAGAGTTTTCAGGTGAAGGCAGATATTATAAAAAGTGCCAGTCAGCTACCAAATGAATATTATTTTTGGATACTGATCTAATGTTGTTTAATTATATCAGAGTGGAATTGACAGTTTTCAATTATCTTGTTATAGGACTAAAACAACTTTTGCTCACAAGGGATTAATTATCAGTGAATGTTTCCAGATGAGCCTGTACTCACATCACCATTGCAGTGTCACTTCAAAACTTTTAAGTCTGATTTTTTTCATAGGTGACTGTAAAATCATGAAACACTTGAAAGATTGATGAAGACTGTCGTGGAAGAGCAACTTAATCTTTATTCTGTTGTTAGTCTTGGCTCGTAAGGACCCCCCCACATACTGGATTATTGCCTTGTGTTAGGTTGGTGCTTTGGCAAGCACCTGGCCTGGCTCTTGAAGTTGCGTGGCTGGCCCTAAATTAGCTGTGTGGTATCTTTGTATCTGAATTCTTACCACAATATGAATTTTTGAGTAATAGTTTTAGTATGGCCAGACTGAAGAGAAAGAAAGTGTGATTTGGTGAATTTTATGTACTGGACCCCAGGTACCTAAGCCAGAAATGGAAATGAGCAGAAGTGTGGTGGTCCTTAATGTTGAACCGATCTAGCTGTGAAATGTTGCTATAAGGAAAACTAATTCTCCTAATGGTGGTGATGGTGGGTGTTGCTATTGTCAGCCAAGACTGGGCTGGAGGACTGAGCTGGGTGTTCACCTCTTCTGGTGGTAAAACTTATCTGTTGGGGCAATCTATGCCTGAAAGCATGACTTCATGACTGTGTAAGCCAAGCTGAAGTGAGGATACCTGTGCTTTCCCTTTATTGCCATCCTTCATCTTATAGTTGCATCTACTTCGCCCTAGCATTGGCACCTAACTGGCCAAAAAGAGAAGGATGGTTCTGGGTCTGAACCTGCTAACACAAATCCAGAGAAAGAAAGCCTCATTTATCTGAGATGGAAAAGCAGGTCATAGAATTTAGTAGCCTGTGAAAGTAATAAATGAAAAAGTAAGCATGAAGCTGGCATCATAATGATAAGTTCAGGAATGGTTGTATCTTGATGGTCAAAATTACTGTTGCAGGTTTTTTTTTTTTAGTGTGTTTGTTTTTCTGGTGTTTTCTGCTATAGTTAATTTGTGGGTGACCTTTCAGTAAGTTAACTGATCTCATATGTTTTCTTTGTGCTCATATACTAGGGCTTTCTTTGTGGTTTTAAAATTATTCATTAGCAATCCTACAGTATGAAAAAAGTAATTTCAAGATCTGATTATAAATGTCTCTTGATAAAAGTCCCACTGACCATACTGATGTTTCTGAGTGAGGTGTAGCAACCCAGATACTGAGAATTCATTCTTGTTAAATTGGATTCTATGAAATTGTGTGAAACAAAACATCTAATCAGTAATTGTGAAGTGGCGGGGAAAAAAAATGATACTTGCTATAGAGGAACTAGAATTTGAGGTGGTTTTTGACTGGAGAAAGCCAAGGGAGTTTTTGAAAGTAAGGTAAAAAATGTTAAGCTTTTTGGGGTTGTAATGAGGGCAATATTTATGAAGCTAAGTAAGGTGGGACTGGTGAAGTAAAAGGCTGGTTTAGCAGGACTTCTATCCTGAACTTGCTTTAAAGAGAATGTGAACTGCAGATACTTCCACTTACAAAGAGAAATTAAATCTAGATTTAGTCCTATTAAAATTAGTGGTAAATATTCTTTAGAAAGAAAGATACTTACATGTTCTTCTCATGAAATGGCAACAATTGTGGTTAAATTTCTGTTCCCTGTCCTCCCTCTTTGACAGTACCTCAAAATTGTAAGGAAACAAAGGAGTCTTGTTAAGCAGTCATGTGTGGGAGTGATTGTAAACAGTAATACATGTAGAGACCCTATAGTTTAATTTGTATGTTTGCCTATGGCCTTTGTTGCTAGAGTGCCATCATACGCCTGCTATAATAATCAGTGCTGGCAAAAATTCGTAGTGATTGTTTAGTCTGATTTATTTTTTTTTAAAAAATTTAGTATTATGTAGACAAAAGAAAATGGAAATGCTATCTTTGCCTTCCTTCTTGTGTAGAGTAGTTTGTCAGCTGAATACTTCTGACCTTTGTCAAGACATACTTGTGTTTGATTACTTACTGAAGATGTAGTGCCGGTGTGTACAAGTTTGCTAAACATGCTGAGTGGGCAGTTTCCTTACCTTCCATGAAGTGTATGCTTCTTAACAAATTGTTTTGCTTAGAATTAAACTCGTGCAGTTTCTCTCAGCGAGGAACTTTTACCAAGTCATTAATGATTCATGTGAATTTACATGCTGTACTTTTGCTGAAGAATGATTTTATGGTTTAATATAATTTGCTTATGAATATATACAATAAAGCAGTGTTTTTAAAGGTGCTGGATCTTAAAAGAAATGGGAGGATTATAAATTTTGTGTGTGTCCTACCTGCAGATGATGCAATTACTCTGTGTAGGTCTACATAGGGAAGCAAACTAGAGAGCATGAAGTGAAATATTCGTTGACCTTGATCTCCATACTGCTTACATGAACAATATTTGCGATGGGACACAAGAAAGGCTTTCTCAACAGATACAGTTCAGCAAAACATATCTGTAATGTTTTTCTTGAGCATTTCTCATTATGACAGTCATAAGGTCTTTATATTGCTGCATCAGCTAGTTTCCTCATTCTTTTTATTTCCTGTGATGTGATTTTATTTTTCTAAAAGGGAAAGAAGATGCATAACTAAAATGTTATGGTTTACCTGATTAATATTTTTAATGTAACAAATTTAAATAAGACTTGACAATTTGAGTTATGATGTATGGCACAGAGAAAGGAAAAATGCTTTAAGGGGACGTTACTGCTGAAAGACATTCAGAAAGCTCTGTAAATCAATGCTGAGAGTGACAGACTCATATATCAACCATGACTGTACCAGCTTGAATGTAATGAGAACTTCAGTAATTTGGCTGTGCTGTGGCTGAATGCTGCTTCTGGGTGAAATTTCATGAGCATGTTAAAAGTGAGACCAGGCTTCTTCAGCTGCTTCTGTCTTAGCAGAGAGAGGTAATTTGAAAAACAGGTAATACTAGAACTAAAACTTGGGTGAACAGCGAGCTAGCTGTATGAATTTATGAGAATAAGTCTCTGCATTACACTTCAGCCACTTGTTTCCTTCTTTTTTTTGTAGTGTTTATGAGCTGGTATTTCCTTATCAGATAGATTTGAGGAAAAATCTGTGAACGAAGAGGTTAAGAAAATTTTTCACAGGGAAATTATGAGAGAATGATAAGGTTTGTATTGAAGGTTATTGGAATAGTTCACTGTGTGGGAGATGTTAAAAAAGAAGAAAGAAAAACGACCCCTTAATATGTTTACTTTTTCTGGCGCTGCTGTCTTTATGCCTTCCTTATGTTTAGAAGTGACTTGTTTGCTTACTCTTCTTGTAGCTATAATGTGAAACTTTATTATAGCCTGAGATACTGCAAAATAAAAAAGGTCTATTCTTTTGATTCCAAAGCAAAAAAACCCTCAGATTTGGGCTGGAAATTCTTCTTTTTGACAACAGTCAAACCGTCCCTTTGCTTTAAGAGATTCCCCCAGTAGTACATGAACAGTGCATTCTGATAAGGTTAGAATGACTTCCAAGAAATTATTTTTGTTGGACCAAAGTAGATCAGAATCAAATGACTTTTGCATGGCAATGACAGTCCAGCACTCTGGAAGCCTTACGGAAGAGGAGGCTTGACTATTTTTAATATACAGTGTTTAACTTTTTGTTTCATAGCTTTTATATTGCTTTTCAAATTATGCCATTGTTTTCAGAAATCAGAGGATTGTCCAGAGATAAACTGTATTTTTGTAAATTGGCAGGAAGTGCCATTGGGATGGGAAATCACTAGTATCAATAATAGGAGGTGTGATTGATTGGGTTTTTGGTTTTTTTTTCCCTATACTGAAAGACGCTTTTTCTGGTTGCCGAGCTATATCTTGTGCTCTGTGGGTTTCAGTTACTGCTATCAGATATACGAATGGCTCCAAGAAATCACACAGGACTTTTTTTCCTGGGCTAAAAAGTAGTATGTTTCTTTCCATCCCTCAATATATGTATTAATTTAAAATTTTACTGGAGTAATCCATGTCTGTCCTTTCCTCTGAATACTACTGCAGTCTGAGATTAATTCATTGGGCAAAACGGGGAGCTAACCTTTGTCTCTCTAGTTTAGAAATGGTAAAATTTCTGAATTTTCAGAAACTGAAATAAAAAAAATTCAATCCAGTTTAAAAAAAGTTTACATTTTTCTGTAAAGCATATCTTTAAAATTATTTTTGAAAATTTACCTCAGCATTCTAAAATAATATTTTCAACTGTTTGTCCTGTATTTGTTGTTTTCCCCATAATGACATTGATTTTAAAATATGCAATGATAAAAAAATGGTTTCATTACAGCATGACCAGATGGCACTTCAGCAGTGAAATGACCTTTGTATTGAAAAATAAATTTTTATATGAGAACTTTTTGACTTCCTCTTAGCTTTGAAAATGGGTCTAATAAGAGGATCTGTAAGAGTTTGCAGTGACTGCTGGTCCATGAAAATATCTGACTTTAGGCAGTGATCCTGAACTGAAAACATGTAGCAGGGTGAAATTGTATTTCCCGAAGTCTCATTTTCCTTTTTACCTACCTGTGTGATACTTATGGTAGTTACAGGCAAGATCTAGTGTGAACAATTCCAGTGTGAGGAGGATAAGTAGGGGAGTCCTTGGACATTGAGCTCAAGAATGACTCAAGTCCCAGTGCTTCTAGGACCCATCACAGTCATATTTCTAACTCATAAGTTTTTCCAGTAAAAGAATTGCAGAATAGTTAGTGTCACCCTCCTGGAAGGCACCTGATTGAATGTTTGCTCCTGCAGAGTAGAAAAATCAATTAGGAGGAGGGAGGAGATGTTTGGCCTTTTGATGCTCAGTCAAGTTGATTTTTAATAATGCAGGTGGCATCTGCATGCTGGAGTGATAGACAGAAAAAACACAAATGGGATTTTGCTCTGTTTCAGTCAAACTGCAAAGGTAATTAATGGCATAAGGAGCAAATGCCACTCCATTTGGCAACTGTTCAGCACATCAGATTAAAAGATGAGTCTGTTGGTAGAACAAGAATAGCCATTGCAGAGGCTTGGGTGAAGAAGGTTTCTAGAAGTCCTAAATCAGAGTTTAGGATGAGGAATATTGAATGTGTGGCCAAAAAACCTTCTTTCCAGGAAGAAGTACTTTATGTCTCATCTTAAAATTAATTTAAAAATGAAGAAATCTTAGGTACAACAAATTAAGTTTATCTTTTGCTTTTCAGAATGAATCATCTTAATGTCATTAGTTTGCCATACATTATTCCTTTGTCTGTAGAGCATCATTTTGTGACAACTCTCTATTCCATTTATACAATCTGTTAGATGATCTTAACATGGACATGAATTTGTCAGCACCAGAGACAGTACCTGCAGTTACCTGAACGGTGGAGCTAATCTGGAGAGGGTTGGATTTCATGTGTTTATCAGTCCAGTTGTTTGAAGTGCTAGGCCCTAGATGAGACCAAGGCCAAGGCTGACTTATAAGATGAACCCTGACCCAATTAGCCAGTGCATTGGGATATCATAAGCCAGTAATACTTTAAGGACTAAATATATTTTTTTGCAAACACTTTAGGGACTAACACAATAGGGCTCAATCCCTCGCATGTTAGAGATGTTTTTACTGATAGTGTCTAGCTTTTGTAACACCCTGCTGACAGAATTTCCAGGAGAAGAATTTTAGGAAACCCAATCAACCTCATCTTGGGCTCTGGCCAAGCCCCAAGCTGGCTGGGTTGGAGGGTGTACCACCAGATATTTCTGCACAAATTAAAACTGCAAGTCATCCTGACTTGCCAATTGGTAATGAATATAAGCCAGACCCCAGGGTTGGTGGTCTTTGGATACTTCACCTGTCAGAGGATGCTCTGGGCAGGATTTTTCCCACCGGGAAAAGTGTCTCCAAATTCTTGCCATACCTCAAAGCCCGCTGGTGAATGTGAATCTGGATGATGGTAATGTATTGATTAAGGCAAGCGGTGATGTGTTTTCTTTCTTAATTGTTATTTTCTTTATTGTGTAGTAATTTTTAGATATATTGCCTTGTAGTGTTATCTTTCTTAAGAGTATTATTCCGAATGTCATTACCTTATAGTTTTGCTTGCCTTATGCACGTTATCCCATACTTTTTATTGCTCATTTCCTGTGTTGTGCAATCATATTTTTTTGAGTATTAACAGTAAAATAAGTTTAGCCCTTTATTCTGGTGTCTAAATTTAACTGGCATCCTCAATCAGCGTAAGCATGAAGTATTAGGACCCTTTTGTGGCAAAACGTTCTTCTACGAAGAGACTTCATTAATAATAACTTGCTTGACCTTAGTGCTGCTCTGACATTCCTGTTACAAACTGAAATTGTCTGGATAAGTTAAAAACTGCTGAGAGATTCCATCCATCCATCCCCCTGTCTTGTACCAGCCTTATTTTTAACCATTAGGCGCTCAAACTTGAGAACTAAATTTGAAGGTCTTATTGCTTGCCTCTTCACTGCTGTCCATGGAAGGAAGTGCACCATCCAACTCTCGATCATCCCTCATGGAAATCTGCATTAATGCTGCTGGTGGTGCTGGACCCACAGATTTCCCATAGATCTGGGTGCCCTTCCAGGATGGATACTACTTCCAACCTTCCTGTTTAGCCACCTATGATAATGCTAAGTGTACCAAGCCACAACTAAATGTGAATCAAGCTCTGTTAAGAAAATGTGGTGTGTGTGGGAGAAAGTTGACCTGTTCCTATTTGTTTTTTTTAAGAAACACTGCTAGGTTCTGAAAGATTGCTACTTGTCAGGAATCTGTCTTCTGTTTCATGAGCGTGCAGTTGTTTGATTTCCTGTCCCTCATGTTTTGTGACAGGCTTATAAGAGAATAATGCTGCTATGACTGCTCAGAAAGAAAAAGGGAAGGGGATGTTATCTAGAATTGTATTGCAAACATGCTTTTGTGTAAGGACCATGTTATGTTGTTTACAGCTTTTATCTTCCACCAGGTACTTTCTGTTTTAATCAGACCATTAAATGTTTTAATCAGACCACTAATTCAGTTTAATCTTTCCAGTGGAGAAGATTAATGAAGATTAATTTGTGGGTTGGGGTGTGTGTGCTTGTGTATTTGTTTTTTATTTTGTTGGGGTATTTATTTGTTTTACTTGCTCTGCATGCAGTACTGCATACTACTGCAGTTTGTCTCTTTGTATCCACTGGATAACTGCTATTTTTTAATTCCCTCCCCCAGTAGATATCTATGTAGGCTTGCTGATATCTTCTAGGAATAATTAGCCTCTCAAAAAGTTTGTGTGTGCATATTTCGATACATACATAAAATACATATTCAAATGTTTCCATCTGTTTGTGTATGTTTTAAATTAGATCTGTAGGGTGTTTAGTATTCAGATACAATAGTTGGTTTTGGACATGTAAAAATTAATTACAAGGCAGATTGTATGTGTCTTTAAAAACAGAGTACAAAACAAAAACCTACTGTGTTTCTTTTCTTTTCCTACAATAACCATTGCAATAAAAATTCAAATTCATAGAATATTTTTGACACAATCAACTGTTCCTGCAGTTATAATTCATAAATAAGGACAGCAATTAAATTCCAAACAGCCTCTTGGCAGATGCAACAAAAGGGAAAATGGTCTAGTTCTCTAATGGGGAGTCTGTTGTCCTCTGAGACAATCCTGAGAAAAGATAACGTGCATATGGGACTGATATGGAGGTCACGTAGGGAGGAATCTTTTAATTTAATTAAAAGCATAATTAATCCTAGAGAGATTTTGTAACCCTCTACAGTTGGAATTTATGAGACTGCACAGTTTGCAAGCCAAAAAGTAAATGAAATTTTGACATTTAAACATGGGAAAATATCACGTTTTTGCCAAGAAACTTATCTGATAGAGAAAAAAATTAGTAAAATATTAAATGTCAATTTGCTGGCAAATATAAAGTAGGCAATGCAAACCTTCGCCTTTTACAATGAAATGTTAATTATAAAGTAAGGTTTTTTTTCACACTGACTTGTTCTGATAATCTCTGCCTCAAGGATTTTCTGTAGTAGAGTGTGATGTGCTACAATATTTGTAAATGGCAGTATGTTCCAATGTTCATAAAAACTAAGGCATTAAATACACGTATTCTAAAAGCTTAGGCATTAAGTGTACATTTTAAAACAAAATGATATTTCAAGAATGGAACAAAGTAATGTTTGCTTTATTATTCTTCCTTGCTTTTACTGAAAGCGAGTTGAACAATATAAAGTAGTTAGCTGTTTTAACAGAAACGATTACTGTGATGAAGTGAGAATTTTTTTGCTTGATGAATCTTCATTTTATCAACTATTAATGAGCCTTGCCTGCTGAGAAAAGAGACAAGCTTTGTTGTTTCACATGGTTCAACACCTCAGCTACTTCCTGCTACTGTTTCAGCATTTCTTGTAATTTGTTTGATAGCACAGGGTCATCCTTTATGAAGCTGCTATTGATCACCTCTGTCTTGCTAGAATGACATCAATTTAGGTATCTATCATAAAGTTACTGGACCAGCAGTCTGTGACACTGATGGCTTATTTCAATATATAGACATCCTGAGATGTAATGAACTTCTCGAATTTCTCAGATGCAGGAAAACTGAAATCGTGATTAGCAAAGTTGGGGTTGTGCTCATTTGTTTTGTAGTCTGCAACATTTTAGGGATGGCATTTACTTAATTTACTCTGCTGTAATGAAGGATAAAAAGTTATTTTTTCGAATTCTGATGTGGCACTCTGGTTGCTCAGAAAAGCATCAGTTATCTTGAAACTAGCAATAGACATTGATGGCTATCAAGAGTGGTTTGAACAAGTTATCAAAACTATATGAAAGGCCAGATTCCTGAGTGATTTCTGGCTCAGCATCTTTTAACTTGTTAGGGTGATTCTGTAGTAATGTCAGCTCTTGTCAGGTCTTGAGGATTAAGCATGAATTCCCAGCTCTGAGAGAGTGAATGTCTGTACTAAATGAAAGTTTCTTGGGGACCATGAACTGGTAGAACTGGATAGTGCCTTCTCTTCCCCCATGTTGTGATATGTGCCTTTCCAACTCAAACGAATTATTCTAAGCTTCTCAGGACAAGAAAAAATATCATGTTTCTCTTCAACATCACCCCTTTTCAGGATTTTCTGGCTGATGGTTCTTTTTTTGCATTTATATCTTTTTATTCTGTGCCCAAGCATAATTTGATATTGAAAATCTCGGACACATTCTGTGGATTGTATTAGCTTAAACTTTTGTGGGTTCCTCGCGTGCTTTTTACAGCATACAACCATCTACAAGAAATGAAGCTATATTATGGTAAAGCCAAGTAGTTAATTGTTCTTGGGTTTTGTGCAGTGTCAAAAGCTATCCAACCTCTGCAAGGCTGCAAACCCTGGATAGTTAAAGTAGACTATAGTAGCTATTTAGCCTAATGATTTCCTTCCAAGTACCAAAAGATAGGAAGCTAAAAATAAGGGCTGTGTATGTTTGTGCATTCACTGGTGTGCCAGCTGTGTGTGAATCAACAAGTGGGAATGCTTTTATGCTCCCAAGCTTTGGGGAATGGAGCACACTTCCATGTGTATCCTTCATTTCTGACCCATTTGTTTAGATACATTTGAAACCGTCAGGGCTGCTGATGCCAGTGCTGCTTCCATGTCCTCTGTCACCGTAGGTTCAGTTAGCATTTGCTCCTGTATGCCCTGTTGTGATATTCCAGCTCCTCAAGCGTAGAAAAGAGAAAGCAGTCAGGAGCTCTGCTTCTAAGGAAAGTAGGAGCATGGCCTCCTTTGCCAGCTGCCGGTTTCCCAGCTTTCGTCTGGTAAAACAAATGCAGATTATTTATATCAATAATTTCTTAGCATCCAAAGGAGTCCACAGTGGCATAAAACTAGATGGTTCTTGTGTATTTTGCAAACCCCCAAATATAAAATATTATAGTGTAAGCTCAAAAGTGAACTAATTTAAATTTGGTAAAAAAATACAGCAATAAGTTGGGTTTTTATTTAACTTGCATTTTGCTTTTCAGGTTTGTGGTTTGTTTTTTTTTTTTTTTTTTTAGGAATCTGCTCACAGTGATTTTTAGCTGACCTTCCTCAGTCCTTCTTCCAATCTTTTCTCTTTTCCCTTCCCAGCCCATATCTTGGGGCTTGAAAATGAGTGGTGTGCCACAAGGCTTGTGTCACGTGAAGGTTTGGAAGAAAATAAGGGAAAGCTACTTTGTTATAAGTGGAAACTGGAATTTTGCACAACAAAACTATTTCAGTATGAAGGAAGATCTCAGATGTCACCTTTGTTGTGGCACTGCAGCCTGGATTTGTCTTTGAACAGTCTGTATGAGGAGCAGTAGTATTTGTAGTACACTTTGTATTTAGCTGCAATAAATTTTTTTGAGGGTCAAGCAGCGAAGAAAGAGGAGATCACACTGAAGTGGAGTGCCAGCAAAAGTGAGGAGTTTGAGCAAATATTTAAGGGGGTTGTTTCTTGGGAAAAAAAAGAGGCCATTTGAAATATAGGTGGCTGCTGCAGGGGAAACATAAACTTGTAAGTGGGCCAAGGAGAGGAAAGAAAAAGCAGAGCATGGGGTGCAAGAAATGGGTTACAAGAAGAGGTGATATATAGGTTACAGGTTATGGCTGAGGGTAATACACAAAAAGTCAGAAAACAAGAAGAGATACTAGTTGAAGTGACCAGACTGGGAAGGTGGTAAGACCAAAGGAGAAATATGATGTAGCTCTAGCAATAGTGGTGGTAAAAATAGGAGAGGTGCTCCTTGCTGATTTCACATGGAAGTGGTAGGATTGTTTAATAGGCTTCTGTGTCAAGCCATCTTTTTGCAAACCTCTTGCTTGATTTACATGCTGTATAGTGTCTATTCTGTAAACGTGGTTTGAGTTATAAAATCTCAAGTGCCTTGATGCATTTAGAAATGACATTACAGATCTTGAAAAAAATATGTTTGAAAGCTGGGAAAAGCTTAAAGCTAAAAAGAACATCTTCGAGTGCAAAAATGAACTTGCTTGTAAAATTTGTGAGGAGAGCAGTTTTTAAAATGTCTGTGCTTCCTTTGAGCCTTGTCTTTGTTCTGACTTTATGAATTCAGATCCCTCATGTCCTTTCCTCCTCCCCCTCTTTGGCACGTCTCTCAATTGTTTCACAATTTATCTTTGCTGCCTAGGGAATCCAACTGTCTGAGGCTGGTGGCTCCATCCTGCCTTAGTGTCAAGGTCAAAATCTTTTAATTTTGCAGGTAGGATGGATATCATGACCCCAAGGTCTGCTGCTGTATATTTAAATCCTGTCAGTGTTCTCAGAATGATGACAATGTCTCGGGTTTGTGCCTGTCAGCTGCTTTATTGAGATCTTTGGAGATCTTTTGTCTGATCTCTGTTAGCAAAAATATAACAGTATTTTCTTGTTAATACTAAAAGCCTGTGGCATTAAAAACTTTCAGATAAGTGAAAAGAGCTTAATAGCATTCTTATTACAGTTGTTATACTGAAGAGTATATTTACAGAATGTAAACCCAACAGGTTTGGCAATGTAATAGAGCTTAGTTTGCTTTTTACAGTTTCTGCATCATATCTTTAACCAGCATTGGAAACATTAGTTATTGTAAGGATGTCTTGTATATCTTTCCATTCTTGGAAAAGTAATTGCAAAAGGGGAGAATTCTGAATACCTTTTGTGTGTATGGGTTTTGGCCTTTTAACAAGAGACTGAGTTTTCCTTTGGTCTGTTTTTACCAGTACAGAGCCTAAGTACCTAGTCTTTGTGGTTGGATTTGCTCATCTCTAAGCAATGAGGCGTAGTAGGAGTATAAACTGAAAAGCATGATATTTTGAGCATTTTTAGTGTTGCTTAAATGTTAATAATGACCATGACCAATATGAATTCATTGAAAGAAATGCAATAACTCTCCTACATTAATTTGAGCAACATACTGATATGTTCTCAGAAACTACAAGGCAAGTAAATTAAGGAAGGTCACATGAAAAGCTAGTTACTCCAAAAGTGGCAAATACATCTTCAGTCACACATAGGAGCTGAGAGAGCAATGCATATCTGGAGCAAAACCAGAAGACAGATCAGCTCTAACAAGTTGATACTGAAAATTTTTATGCTGGCATTTTTTTCGAGGTCTTATAAATTTGGTTTCTGGTGAAATATTTTTAGACACCTCTGAGAGATATTATCATTACTTTAAGGTGTAGAAGTGTTACAGAAAACCAACCAAAAAAAGAAAGGATTTTTCTCTTTTATGTGCAAAAGAAGTTCTATTGACCTCAAAAACGTTTGCGGTATTATTGCCTAAAGTTTTCAGTTCTCCTCCCACTCCCCCAGTCATTTCATTCTTTTTCTGCAAAAGAATGTCTGAACCAGACAGTCTGCTTTTGGAAACTACCGGCCAAAACAGATGACTGATATGGAAGAATTATGAGCCTCTGAGAACAGTTCATAACTTCGGTAGCCTCAGATCTGTAATTGCTGCAAACTCATTCCTTTATCCATTACCAAATCTATTCTTTTCCTATTAAGTAAAAGAAAAGCAAACCTATAGGTTTCTTAAAATTGTTTTGAGAGTCTTCTTGTTGATATGCTGTTTGAACTACAAGCAAGCAGTTATTTATCCATTACATGCAGTTTAAAAATCTACATTAGCCATTTATACGTGCCAGTTGACTGAATATTTTTGGAAGGTTGTCCTCAAATTTGCATATATTAATGTCTCTTTTGTATTCTTTCTGCTGATAGTCTTCTGAATAACAAATTGACACACTTGTAAAAGCTAAACAAACCTCCATGGGCAGTAACTGTGAATTCACAGATCAGCCTTTTGCATTAGAAAGAGAACAAAAGGAACCTCACTAAAACCTGATCCCCTTATTGGCTTTGGTCTCTTTAGGAATCAGTCTTTGGTACTGGAAGAAGTTGTGACAGTGTCATGCCAGATCAACATGGAAACTATAGTTCTGAGAAAGCTGAAAAAGACTTTAAAACAGTATCTGCAGGCATCCGTAAAAACCCCAAATCCTGCTGCTTTATTCAGCTGGGTAGTTGTGTTGAGTTTTAAAGTGTATAGGTAAGATGAATTATTTCTGATAAAAAATGCTTTTGTGTCTGCTCAGTTTGGAATAAGATAATTTGCTCATGCTGTATGTGCAAATTGTGGTTGTACTCGGTGGTCTAGACATATGGGCGTTTGTGTTGACTAAGCTATCTTATCCAATCTTATCAACTCTGTCAGCAAAAAGTTTACATATTTTTAATGTGGAAACATTCCATGTTTCTCAACATTCATCCACTTTTCTTGCCATCTGTAAAGAAGGTTGCTGCATTTTTTGAAGAATCATTATTCATCTTAATTTAGGAGATTTAGGAAACTGAGCTGAAGTTGATACGTAAATAAGTAGCAAGATCTGGATCGTAACAAGAACCAGATGCAGTGGGCCTCTTGCACTCTTAAATGGCCTCCAAACATGTGGTCTAGTGCTTCTGACTGAACTCAATTCACAAATTAGGCTTCAAAACATTGAATTTCAGTTACCAATTCTGTATGATAACTGTATTTTATATGGCTAAAAAGTAGGGAAAAAGAGACATAGTTTATTAAGAAACTTCATTCAAGCTATAAAGTTTGCAATAGACCTATTGCAAATGTGTATTGAAGACTGCTCTACTTGCTTAGGGCACAAGGATGTTAGGAAGCACTGGGAGTATAGTTTTACTACTTAGTTTTTTTTCTGAGAAATATCTGACCCAGTTTTCAAATGCTTCTAATTAAATGTGTCTTTTTTAGAAATGTTTCAAAATTATTTGACCAGGTACTTGTCAGATTTGATCTGTGTGCCTTTTGATCTGTGTGCGTTTTTTTTTTTTTTAAATAACATTAGTTGACTCAGGTTTGGTCGATACTTTGAGTGGAAATTAGACTTTCTGAAAGGATGACTTTGAGTACTTTGGTACAGTGCTTTGGAGGCAACTTTTAATGTACTCCTGTAAAAGCTCTCAACTGGCCAAATAGAAGACTTCGTGACCAGCACCATCAGCATGGAAGCGAACCTGAGCTGTTCCCTGAGTAGGGTTGATTAGTTGAGACCAGTGCCAAGGCAATTCTGGCGTCCAAGTTGGAGTGCAGGCAACCTATGCTTGCATTTGCTTTCAAAACGTGGTGTATCTTTTCGAGGAGTAAGGTTTATCTATTTCAGAAAGATACTTAAGCTGTAATGCAACTGAATGAATAGGCAAAAGGACTTGCTTTCTCAACTAAGTAGCTGAAATAATGTTTCATGTCATAAGCAGATTTATTCTGTTTCTATAATTTAGAAGTTCAGCACCCTATTTTATGAGCCTGTGCTCTTACGAATGTGTTTAGTCTTTAACTTTTTTAAATTAGTCTCTGATTGTAAGAAGGTGCAAGTTGATAAAGCAGAGACAAAGGATATTAAATTTCTGTTTTTACCATGAAATGTTTTAAAATGTTCTTAGTATCTTTACAAGAAGAATGTTCCTGTTTCATTTGTTATTTATTATTGAATTCTTCAGTATTTTACTCATATTGTTCAGATGAAGAAACTGAGGCATAAATGTATTTGCCGAGTATATTGAGAAATCAATAATGCAAGCTAGAATTCTGCTGACCCATGTTTTACTTGTTGCGTGACTCTAATTCTTTACTTGTTCAAGATTTTAGCATGGAGTTAAGTTTTTTGTTTGTTTGTTTTATATAGGGTTTTTTGTACTATGCATTCCCTCTGCTTTGGCTTTTTCCTCCTGCTACAGCAGTTTACTTTAGAGTGTTCTTAACGCATTTCTTTGTAGCACATATATATAGTTCCACTTGAATGCTTGGAAATATAAAATATTTACCTTGTAGAAATGGGGTTGACACAGGGCTGGAAGAAATTTACAGTTCGTAAGTGACAGCAGTAATCTTATATTATACAATTTAAGGAGGTTCATAGGTTTTGTTACTATCTTCTATTTCTTTGGATTGTGGTACTGCAAAAAAAAACCAACCCAGCATATGCGTGAAATGCATTTATTTCTTTATATAATCTCTGGAAGAATTTTTTAAGACAAGCCGGTCTAGTGAAGGGGCAGTTCACAGGTAGTGTCACTTCATCAAAACAGGATGTAACTCTGAGCTTCTCTGACCTTTTCAATACTTCTGCACACTTTGCAAACTGATAACAAGTTTGTTTTTTGTTTTTTTGTTTTTTTGTTTTTTTGTGCTGAATGACTTCAGCATTTGCCCAGGAAAAATGGAATCTTGCAGGGCATTCTGAATTTCTGAAGCATGTGTTCATTCTAATTGTATATGAGACTGGATATAAGTATGTCCAGTGGTACTGATTTCAAAATATGGAGTAGAAAATGCATCTTTTGAATGAGTCAGCATGTATAATTTAACATTGGCTGGCTCATA
Organism: Phaenicophaeus curvirostris; assembly: GCF_032191515.1. Lineage (NCBI taxonomy): Eukaryota > Metazoa > Chordata > Aves > Cuculiformes > Cuculidae > Phaenicophaeus > Phaenicophaeus curvirostris. The sequence goes on along the minus strand of NC_091393.1, from coordinate 71,386,927 downwards.
ACCTCAGTGAATAACACTGAGTTAATCTATTAAGTATTGAACTGTGGATGTAAAACTGAACACTGTATCTTTAAAATAAACGAATGCTTGAAATCATGCTTTCCCAAAGAAGTATGATACAATAAATCAATAAACTATCTCTCTTTTTCTGTTAAATAATTTTTGATCTGCAGAAGTAAATTTCAGTCTTCAAGAACCAGCAAATAATTGTTATCAATTGGAGAAGATATTTTTTTCCCCCTTGAAGTAGTTACATTTGAATCTTTTTTTGATTTCTGTACTGTAGGAAGAAAGGGAATGGATGTACATAATCTGTACCAATTGTGGGGGGATAAATGGCCGCGAGTACAGGCAACATCTCAATCCCATACTTGAAGTAATGTTTTCTTACTTTTTAAGATGTTTCTCTTCTGATTAAAAACCATGGATTGTTTTTCCTGTGTATGCAGTGCACAGCCTTGATAGCATTTGTATCCATCTTAAAATTAAAAAAAAAAAAATGTGTTTTAAGGTAAGATTGAACATATGACAGTGCTTCCTCAACTTTATATGACCTTTCTCCTATTGAACAGTTTTATTTGCATGAGATGCTGAAGCTTGGGCCAGACCTACAAATTCAACTTTCCCTTTGAGTTAAAATTTCTGAGAAAATTTTGTGATAGGATGTGGGCATATTTTATTACTCCACTCATATAATGATGCTGTATTCTCTGGGAAAAGCTAACCTAACCTTGGAAGATAAAACCTCCAAGGAAAAACATCAGTTTCAACACTTATTGTTAAAGTTATACTACCCCCCAAAAGTTGAGTGTCTCAGCCCTCAAATAATGCAACTTCAAAAATGTGTGAGTATAATAGTATTTTTAATTTTTTTTAAAAGTGACATTGTTTTGTTATGAAGAATTTATCTGGTTTTAAGGCTGGGGGAAAAATGTTCTCTCTTATGCAAACATTTGCTGAGTATCCACAGAATTGCTGAATATCCATGTAGTCTTACATGTCTGCCTTCATTTTTCCTCCCTATGCTCTGATTGCTCCTTTCTGGGTAATGTCAGAAACTAATTTTGTGAGTTCCCTGGGTTACAAAGATTTGTACAAGAAGGAAGATTAGTACACTTCTGGGTACCATTAAAAAATTTGTTTCCATGATTTTTACAAATTCGGATGTTTCCAACAACTACAAATCAAGCCAGCAGGGGTCAGTTTAGTACCAATTGAAATTGAAACTGTACACTTGAGCCTGAACAAATGTGAAGCTTGTATAACCAGACTACAGACGCTGCGTATGTAACTTGGTAGACAGCCACTGAAGCCATCTCTGCTATTCCTTCTGGAGTTTGGATTTGAATCCTTTTCTTAAAAAATAAATGAAAAAAATTACCTTTTCTGGAGTTTCGCTTATTTCCCATAATAATTTCAGTATTTTGCCCTTGAGGACTATGTGAAAGGAGCATATGACACTTTGCAAAAAAAGTGCATATTCATTTCATAAAGTAGAGGAACGGTAAGATGGGAAAAACCCTAATTTCTGTGATGACTGACATTTAAACTGAAAAATTTGAACCTGATGTAGGTACATGAAAGTTTTCAAGTCAAGTTCTTCAAAGGTAGAATTACTGAATGAACTACATACCAACTAGAGTTTGGTATCCCACCCAACTTCCTTCTTCCCATGAAGAAATCCGCCTTGACTTTGTTAGGACTACTGATGTGCTTTTGAGTTTCTAGTGTTTACTCTAGGTCATGAGTGGCCATAGTCATTCATTAAGGTAAGCATGCCTATCATAAAAAATCAGAAAGAAAGAGGAGGATGAACTCAGGAAAAACAATAAATAGATGTCTGATGGATAAGGAGGGTCCCTGTTAACTTTATATTTTTCATGCAGTTGCTTTTCCTGCAGGTATCTAGCTTTGTCTCCTGTTTGCAATCCTTGTCACTTTAATACATGCTCCACGTATGTAATAGCTGGCTCAATGCGTCCATTTTTAGATTCTTGCGTTCCCAGGGAAAGTAAATGACAGCATATATCTTTTACTAAGTTTTAACTTTCTTGTTAGTTCAGTAGTGACATCTGTAGAGATTCTTGGTTTGTTTGATCTCCCTTTCACAAGAAGGATGTAGATGACTTTCCCCTGTGTATCTGAAAAATCTTGAGTGGATATCAAGAGTCACATGGAACATTTAAATCAGCAGAGTTGCTAAACTTAACTTGTTCTACGTGAATTGATACTGTTAACTAATATTAACATTAAGAATACTAAAATGATGATATTTACAGAAATATTTTGTAAAGGAGTAATCACTTTTTATTATTTTTCTGTTTTGTTTTTCTGGTTTGTTTTTTCTGTTCCGATTCCTAGTCACCATAGTTCAAATTAGGTCCACTACTAGTTTAGATAATATCATTGATGCAATGCAATGATGTAACTGAGGCCAGGGTTGCAATGACTGTGTTTTAGTGAAAATATAGGAAGAAATATAGTAGTGATATCATTGAAAAAAAGCGTGTTTTCCTTAAAATTTGTTGCCTAGTCAAGACTGAAATAACATCATATGTTTTAAGGTTAAAAGATTAGGATAACATCATGCTACTGGAAAGCTTTACTGCAGCAGCAAATATAACAGCTTTGAATTTGTTTTGATATATTTTCTTCTTAAAATTCTCCTTTTCTTTGGAAGCTGTATCCTCCTCCTGCTTTTCTCTGAACTTCTGTTTCCACTCTATCACACTCTGCAGATTAAGCAGCTGAAGAGGATATGACTTTATGCATTACTAAAACATACCTGATTAGGTTATACATAAATTTAGGGTGAAGACCCAACTTCTGTTTGCTATCGTTTCTCAGAGATATTGTGATGATTTTTACCTTGTCTAGTATTAAAACCCAGTGCAAGAATCTGCAGACTTTGCGACAATAGGTACAAATCTCGGATACCTCTATCCCTGCATATATATTGAATATGTACATGTATTTATATACATCCCTGCATATATATTAAAAGATATAATAAGACTTAGGGATTTGGCCATGTTTCTCTAGAATGGTAATGAGTTACAATACAGTTTTATTCAGAGCTTCCTTTTAAATACTTTGAAGGGAAGTGTTTAGTGTTCCTGAAAATGATTTTGCCTGAAGTTTTGTTTGATACAAAATGAAATAAATTAATTTTGACCATTTTGAGATAAACTGCATGGCTTTTTAAAAACTACATCATCAATTCTACACCTCTTTACTGACTTACCATTATAAAGTTAGCTTTGGCAAGCTTATGAAAAATTGCTGGTTGAAGAATTGCTAATGCTTGCAGTATGTTACAAGTGTTGAGTCCCATTTTCCTTCCTGAATTTAGAGAGAAGGTGTGTTGATAAATCTTAGTTCAAAAAGCAGCTGGGAGCTGCTGCCTCTCTCACTTGTCCCTATTGAGCTGCTGTGATTCAAAGCCCTTTACATCCTTCTTGTAATTTCATGTGTTTATGTGTCTGCATTGGCACCGGTGTTTTTTTTCCTGGAAAAACAATAGAAGAATGCTTTTCTTGCCAACCTAGTTGCCCTGGGATGGATCTACAAGCCTTGGACACAGGTCCTAAATCATTATCCTTTCTAGTCAGTATTCCCTTTGAACAAAAAATTAGAGCTGTCTTCAACTCTCCCCCAGTATTTTAGCACTTCCTTCCTCTATTATGCTCTTGCACTGTATTGAGCATACCGGGATCCAGACTTTCATGGTCTGTCCTCACATGCTGCATCTGTGTCTTTGCTCAAGTCTTAGCAATAGAGTTGCTTGCTTGAAACTGTGGCTCTCCGTTTTATCTTCCCCAAAGGACAAAACCTTTCTTTTCTTGATGGCTAGTCTCTCTTTGAATGGGTTTTTAGATTTTAGCTCCTGAGCTGAGATCTTTGTGAGTGTCTTGAACTTGTGAATATGGCTTTTATTTCTGTAATTCCAAAAGCAAGACTTCTGGAGAAATATCTCTTCTTCTCACAGACCCAGAGTAGGCCAAGGTATGATAGTGTTATGTGCTTGGGTGCTAGAAGAAGGCTGATATATTTTCTTCAGAGGGGAAGCGGTAATGAGTGCCAAAACTGTTCCTGTTCCAATTCCTGCTATTATCTTCAGTGTCTCATCGAGTGGTACATAACCTAACATGTCCCAAGCAGATCTCTGTTGCAGAGTTTGTTGCTTTGCAGAACCTATGTCGAGCATAAAGTGTGGGGCCTGCAATACGTGGGAAATTTTTCAAGAGGAAAATACATTGCAAAATTGGCAAAACATTCAATGATATGGAAGTAATTTGCTATAATCAGCAGGTTTTTCTGATGCAATCACTTGATAATTGCATACTTAGAGGCTAATAATGCATGGTAACAAAGAACAGGAAACCACTACGTCTGTAAGTGGAAATGCTGCTTTAAAACATATATAAGCCCCCAGTGCATAAAATGCCCCATAGGATAGGAGGTGGTATGTGGGAACTCATTTTCTACTTGTTTTGAAATCGGCTCTAATAAGGTAGGTGGCCTGAGAAACAATTTGTAAAGGACTCTGAAGGTCAAAAAATTCTCAGGACTTCAGCATTTTGGTGCAAACCTTGAGAAGGAAACATTTCTATATGAAAGTACCTAAGATAATGATAGTGTTCCCAGATTTATACTGCTGGATAAAAGGAGTGTTGCACAAGACAACAGAAGATAATACTGTGCACATTAAAACCACAAAAGTCCCATGTTCCCAACAACCAGTACAGACCCTTACACTTGCATCTGAAGAATGGCTTATTTCAAGTGCCTGATTCCAATGGCTTCCAGTGACAGGGACAGGACCTGATCTGTGCTTGTGTAAATTAGAGAACCTACACAGCAGCAGTAACAATGTGTGACTTTTGTGGCTATTCAAACCTCATTTCTCAGTCTTCATCGGGTCTATTTGGGCCAATAGCCAGAGAATTCATCTTAACTGGGAGCCAGAAAGCAAGCAAGCAATAATCTGTAGTGGGCAAGAAGATTCTTAGTACTTGGAGAATGCTTGTCTTGGTTTTTATGCTGAACACATGCAATGTGAGCTCCCCTTAGAAAAACAAGAAAGGTGTATGATACTGAAAATATGAAATAAAATGGGCTGTAAGGAGAACTAGCAGACCAGAATGCTGAAGATATTTGCCATTGCATTGATCAATATTGCCAAATGGTCCTCCTTGGAGTGCGATAGTACACCTGAGAAATGACTCCCCATGTGGTGGGAGAGCAATGGTGCTGGATATTAGCATTCAATTATGTCTGTAGCTCTTGACATCAAGTAGACTTCAAAGACACCTACTCAAGGAGAGGATAACAGAAAGAGAATACAGAGACACATTGGGTAGGAGAGTGCCTAGAAGCAATGAAGTTGGTTGCTGGCAAACGGCAGGTTTTGGGTAGGGTTTTCAGCAGTTGTTCTCTCTCTAACTGACAGGTTTTGTTAAAAAAGAATCTTGACTTTTGAATTCTTCTTATCTAGAACACAGTAACATATACTGATCTTCAACATTGAGAAGTCATCTTGGTTAACTGTATTGGCGCTTGACACAGCTTCCAGTGAGCAGTTTATTCTTCTTGTCAGAGAAGGTATGGTCTCTGGAGTAGCCATGATTTAAGTGAGGTTCTTGGTTTTTTAGCTGTGTTCTCAGTTGGAGAATCTCATATTTTTATTACGGCCAAGCCACAGGTGTGCAAAAATTATTACTCAGGAAGATTGTATAATGGCTGGTTAACCTTAGCATGCATTTTGGACGCTATGTTTGAGACATTTAAATCAAATGGTTTAAGCAGCTATATGTTTTGGCCTCTGCTGTGCAGAATAAGATCTATCTGTGTCATCTGTACTACACTCCTTTATTATGACTTCTGATGCTCTTTAGCAATCTTAGTAAAATACGTGAAAGGCAAATTATTAGACTTGTTTTTCCTCTCAGCTTTAAGATGAGGGCTGAACTAATGATTTAAAATTAGCCTTTTAAAAATTAAATAAGTTACTATTCAGTCTTCCTTCATGCCAGCCCACATCCTTCAGAAGTGTGATTTGAAGTGAGATAGAAGTGATAGTATCCAAAACTAACTTGTGTAGCAGCTACAACAGAGATGCTGACAGGCTCTACAACCTTTAGGGTAAATTCCTTTTTAATAAGAAAAAGCAGTTATAGAAATCTGTACTTTGAATTGCTTTTGTCCTCTGAAAAGTAGATTTTTTTTTTCCTATAAACTGTTAAGAAGAAAGACTTCATATTAAGGAAGTTGCATGGTTTTGTTTTCTCATTTTGCTCTTAATGTTGTTAAACAGTTAATGTGATTCTAAGGCAAGAACAAACAGTTCTCAGTTTTTCTGTGAATATAAAAGATGTGTTGTGTGATGGTGAGAAAGTTGCTGGCTTTATTGAAAAAGATGAAATATCTGGTACATGAAGGAATATTCTGAATTGCATTAGAGAAGGTCTTCAGAAAAAAATCAATCGAACATTGCTTTGTTACTAGAAGTAATTTGGATGATCTTGTGTTTTTCAGCATTTGCCCATATTTCCCATCAAACTAAACAAAGCAAAGCCATATCTGTCTTAGGGCAGTGTCACTAAGCTGATTATATAAATCAGTTATTTCCAGTATTGGATTAAATTCATAGGAGAAACTCACTGGTTTTCCAAGCTATACAAACAAATAAGTAAAGAGAGAAGTGAAAGAAACTGACAGTGAATGTAAACCTAATCTAGCATTGTCTACACAGCAACCTTTGCAGACCAGAGAATATCAAAGATTGCTAGAAAGAAAAGCCCTGTATGCTGGTTAATAAGAGAACACACTAAAGCATTATTGATCCAGTAATCTGAAGGCTTTTTAGTTTATTCTTATCTGTCTCTGCTTTATGCCTGTTCATAGGTTTTCCAGGTGTAAACACTAGAAAATTTTGAGATTTTTTTCCTTTTGAATTCTTTCAGGGCAGAAATGAGTTATTAGATGAAGATGGTCGTTATTGTTCTGAGAAATACGAAAGTGCCAACTTCTCCCCATCTAGTTGTTTTATTAGAAAAAGAAAAGCACAGAAATTGTTCAATTTAGCTAAAACTTGTTTAGTTAACCTAGGGAAAAATGTTACTTCAACACATTTAGATTTTTTTATGGTTGATGGTTTGTTTATGGTTGATATGAGTGAAATCATTATGAACTACGTTGTACTGCTTTTATTCGGACCAAATTATTTTTCTTCAGCTTAACAAATAATTTAAAAACTAATTTCAAACTGGTGCATTTGGCTAATGATGATGTACAGTAGCCTGTGTTCAACTCTTCTATTGCAGTTTAATGGGAGGTATGTCAAATGAAACTATCTTCATTTTCTGATAATGTTTTTGAAGTTGAAATATCAAATTGAATTTTATCTTGAAAGGAAAAGAAAACCAACTAACACAAAGCTCAGACTTCACTGAGCCATTTCAAGCTGTGAGAGCATAAGGATTCAGAAAAATGAGCAAAGTACATGTTAACTGCTCCGTGGTAGCTGTCCATAAACATACTCTCTGACACTTCAAGGTAAAGCACTGTTAATGAGCTCCTAGTTCTAGGCTGTATAGTGAAGGTGTGCAGACTGGTTTCTCCAGTATGAACTGATGGCCTTTCAGCTTCATCTGTGATCACTTATCTTTGTTATCCTATCTCTAATTAGCAGTTTTAAAAGTATTTGTGCTTTGAAAGTGTGAAACAGATAAAATACCTAGCTGTTCTGAAATTTGTGAAGGCAGTCTGAAGATACATTTCCTGCTACTCCTGCTGAAGGTAAGAAATTGGATTTTTGGTACGTCTTCCTTCCCTTTCTACCTCTGAGCCGTTGGAGATCCTGCAGGGAGCATGGAAATAGATGTCTATTTGAATAATATCAAAAGCCAATTAATTTAGATCTGGTGGCCATCTACAGCAGTCATCAAATTCCAGAAGTAATCAAATCTACCTACGTTGTTAGAAGAATCAACGTGCTAGTTTTGGCTGAGATAGAGTTAATTTTCTTCATAGTGAATGGATGGGACTGTGTTTTGGATTGGTGCTGAAAACTGTTGATAACAGAGGGATGTTCCAGTTACTGCTGAGCAGTGCTTACACAGGGTCAAGGTCTTTTCTGCTTCTCACCCCACCCCATCAGCGAGTGGGCTGGGGATGCCAAGATGTCAGGAGAGGACACACCTGGACAGCTGACCCCAGCTGACCAAAGGGATATTCCACACAATGTGACGTCACGCTCAGCAGTAAAAGCTAGAGTGAGAAGAAGGAAGGGGGACAGGTTTGAAATTTGTTTTCCCAAGCAAGCATTATACTTGATGGAGCCCTGTTTTCCTGGAGATGACTGAATACCTGCCTGTGGTGGGAAGCGGTGAATTAATTCCTTGTTTTGCTATGCTTTCATGCATAGCTTTTCCTTTACCAATTAAACTGTCTTTTTCTCAACACGCAAATTTTCTCACTTTTACGCTTCTGATTTTCTACCCCATCCCACTGGGGAGAAGTGGCTGTGTGGGGCTGGAGTTCCTTGCTGGGGTTAAACCATGATAGTGGATGAGGTTTTAATAGATATTTGGACTTATTTTCGCTAGCAATTGATTTAAGGAAAAATAACATCCCTCCTATTAATGAATCTTAAGTCCTATGGATATTACTGACAAATGCCTGAATACCTTGAAATCTCTTATGTTCTTTTCATTTACTTTTTAGTGGAAGTGAGGTTTAATCACGTAATTTGGGGAGAGTGTTTTTTTCATCCATATTGAATTTTCTCTCTTTTGAGTGTTCCCTTCAATTGAGAAATCATTTGTTCTTACATTATGAGAAGCTCATTACTGGTTTCTAGACCATTCACAATGTCATGTACTTTTAGGTTTTCCTTCCAAAGGTAACACATTTTTTTTTCCATGAATTTGACAAAGGCCAGTGGCATCTTGACTTGTATCAAAAACGGTGTGACCAGCAGGTCCAGGGAGGTTATTCTCCCTCTGTACTCGGCACTGGTGAGACCGCTCCTTGAATACTGTGTTCAGTTCTGGGCCCCTCACCACAAGAAAGATGTTGAGGCTCTGGAGCATGTACAGAGAAGAGCGACGAAGCTGGTGAAGGGGCTGGGGTTGTTTAACCTGGAGAAGAGGAGGCTGAGGGATGACCTTATTGCTCTCTACAGCTACCTGAAAGGAGGTTGCGGAGAGGACGGTGCTGGCCTCTTCTCCCAAGGGACAGGACAAGGGGGAATGGCCTCAAGCTCTGCTAGGGAAGGTTCAGGCTTGACATCAGGAAAAAATTTTTCACAGAAAGGGTCATCAGGCCCTGGCGGAGGCTTCCCAGAGAGGCGTTTGAGTCCTCTTACCTGGAGGTCTTTAAAAGACAGGTGGATGAGGTGCTAAGGGACATGGTTTAGTGGCAGATAGGCATGGTTGGACTCAAGGATCTAAGAAGGCTTTTCCGACTTAGTGATTCTATGATTCTAAGTTATTTTCATTACTCTTCACTTTCATCCACTAATTCAGTTATATCCTTCAAATTATAGTGCACATACTCTGCCATAATATTCTTTACACATCATTGTTGTTTTTTAACCAGAACTGCTTACAAGCAGAGATTTATTTTTTCCTCTGCCATTGCACTCTCTCCCTCTCTCCCTCTCTCTCTCTCCCCTTCTCCCGCTCTCTCTCTCTCCGTGATGCCAGTTTTCTCAAGTTGATAATTTGGATGGTCATTTTTGTAACCTTATTTTGCATTGACCAACGTGAAGTATATTTAGCTGTTGCTTTATAAGGTCATTTAGTGTGCTCTGAAGTGTGTCATTGTATTCTCTGCTCCTGCACACTGTAATAACACTCTCATCTGCAACTATTACTACCATTTTTACTTTATCCATTTCCACTTTCTCTCCTGTTCTAGATCATTGATAAGTGTGTTAACAATGGGAGATCTAAAGTGTATGTCATCTGAGCTGAAAAGGTACTGCTTTGTCTCTTCCTAAACCTAGTGTTTCTTTCATGTTAGCATAGTAATACCTGTCGTAAGTAAAAATTTAAAAAAAGACAATTCACTGTGCACTAAATCTACTGGCTTGTTTCATTGGTGAAATGTATGAGAGGGCTAAAAAAATATGAAAGAGGATAAAGCTGCCAGCTTTTTCTTTCCTGCTTCCAAAGCATTATTTAGGTAACTGAAATAGAAAATTTTAGCCTAGGTTATAATTCTCTATGTGTAATTACTTTATTACATAATAATTTTTTATAGCTTAGAAAACAGGAGCATGAGAATTGCTTTAAACAATGTCAGTTAATGAATTTGGAGTTGAGGAATTGCTCTCTTTCCCATGCTTAATTTCCTACACCAATTAAACACCACCTACTTTTTGACATTTCATGGTCTCTGAAGCAATTAACGGTTATATCCCAAACTACAGTTGTGAATTTAGATGAAGAATATGCTGCAGGGACAGAACATTTGTGAAGCAGCCGTTAAGATTCTGCTTTGCTGTTGATATTACCAATAGCTAAAAAAAAAAAGAAAAAAGAAGAAAAAGATCTTTCAGCACAGGTTGGAAAGTGGGATGTTTTTCTGAATTTTCTGAGTGGAGTCAGTGGCTGGTGTATTGTTTTATTTGAGTGTTTCGTCTCCTTTTCCTACCATTTGGTGTACCTAAAAAATATTGTTTCCAAATCATAGATCAGCTTGCATTCAAGGACAAAGCAGATAAGCACAAATGCACAAGTATGTTTGTACTGATTCAAAGCACGTCTATATGCTATATGTGTGCATTGCTCTGTTAACTTTCTAGATTGAAGGCAGGTGTCCACATCCAATAACTTTCCTTTTAAGTGACAGCTGCAAAAAATATTGCTGCTGCTTGTATCATTAATTGGGTTATTTTATAGATTTAATTTCTGCTGCAGAGAAGAAAACTGGTATAAAACCTGTGAAGAGGAGAAGGGATCACTTATTTATATTTCCTAAGGTCAACTCGTATGTTACTAACTCTTTTTTTTTAATCTATTCACTTCAGCATTGTTAATCTTTCCTGATACATTTTTCTGGTTTTCATTGCTTCCAAGATTGTTTTATACACACTTATTAAAACTGGCAGATTTATGATCTTCCTCAGTTTAGAGAATGTCTGTCTTTGAAGATCATATAGCTTTGATGGGAGAAAATAGAAAGTCTATTTCTGTAAGTAGCTTTATTTGCCGTATCAAGATCCAATGATGGATTACTAACAGAATGTGATTTAAAACATTTATTGTATTAGCGCTACTGCTTTAGTCCGTACATTTTGGAATCAGTTATAAATTGAAATGTTAGTGCTATGATATGCAGAAGGTGAAAATGTTATCAATTTGCTCCAAAGATCACAATGATATTTAATATTAACAAAATAAATGATTTAATACCACCTGTGTCAAATCAATCTAATATGTTGAAATTATATTGGTTATGAATTTTGCTTATTTTTAATGTGTAGTTATCAAATAATTGCTTTTTCACGTGGCTGCATTAAGTTGGTGAGTCGCTTAAGACCCTTTTTCTAATGATCTTCAGGTACAGAAATTCTCCAGCTCCAGTTGTATTCACTGATATGATTTCTACTGGACTCTTTACCAATGATGTTAAAAGAACTTTATTATAAACTTTGTCCCACTGCTTTCCCTGTTGCCTGATGTTACAGTCCTGATTTTTTGCTGCCATCCTGGCAACTACACTGAATCACACTGTGGTATGGAATGACAGCCACCTTCTAGAGGATGATGCAAATGCATGGCTTCCCCTAATATCACCATACCCTGTGTAGTTCTTATAAGTTATTATGTAAATCTTGCACGAATGTTATGAGGGTACAAAATGACTTAAGCATTTTTCATGTCTAGTCTTTACGTGAGACTTAAGTCTTTGAAATGTTATGTCAGTATAAGTGATAATTTGGATATGTGATCTGAAAGATGTCTTAATAGGAGGTTATACTTGGATTGCAAATTTCAATTATCAGGAGAATGACAGCCATTGTCCAGAGTAGCACAGAAAGAAACTTGGTTAGAAACAAAAGACTAAGAGCTTGGTCATACATGCTAGACACAGTGCATGCCGCAAGATATCAAAAATAGCTTTTTGACTCTCTTGTCTGCTTTTGTCACTTTGCCAATTGCTTGCACATAGGTAGATATTGTTGTAAGGTACCTACTTTCTGTGGCAATGAAGGAGACGCAGATCTCACAGTTTTCTAAGTATATTCTTTTAATCAGCACCACATATAGAAGTCGAATTAAGAAAACACACTGGCTTCTCTCTTTCAAGCAGATTGATGCAGCTCTTCATTCCCCAAACTAAGAAGATGAGCAGGCTGTTTTGCTTTGTCTATTTCACATCCACACTCTCATGACTGTCTTCAGTCATGTCTCCAGTCCATTTATTCCCAGGCGGGTTTTCCCAGCCTTTCTCACACACTCAAGATTCATAATCCTATGTGTCCTGTTTGGATCACCTGGTCTTTTAATCATGTTTATTCTGATATGCTTGGTACCAGCTTCATGCTTTATCTTAGTCCAAATTAATCTTCCATATACTTGGCGTCACTCCTGCACTTTCTTCACACATTATGACAAGATCTAGAAAATGAAGGTGAATAGGAATGGAGTTTCTCCTTATTTGTATTTTGTAGCCTTTCTTTTACATTTTTTACTTTGTGATTGTGCACCAGTTCTGCAATGGAAGTGCTATCTATGTAAAGCTATTTATAATGGCAGGGCTGGCATATTTATCGAATGTCCTGTCATTTACAGCTACTTTCAGTTTTTCTGAACAGGATTTGTTGTCCAATTATTTGACTGAAATTGCTTACTTCACTCTGAATCATGAAAATGAGATGAGGAGATTTGCTTCCATTGGGTGAATCAATCCTCCAACATTTCAAGTTGCCAAGATGTGTCTCTCTTAATGTATATAAAGAGATGAGCACAGTTTTCTGAACTTGTTCATGGGAATTACCCTTTGTGGTTATGGATTGTGAGGCCTGTCTACAAGCGTCAGCAAAGGGGGTAGTTAATGCCAGTAGGGATAGCAGTTGTATTACAAAGAAAACTGAGAACAGCAGCTTACTGATCTATGGAACATGTCAGAGGATAGTGCAGGGATTTACTCTTCTTCCTTAGGGTTCACCGCTGTGTTTTACACAGGGATTTCCCCTTGCCCTTTTGGAAACCCCTGGTGAGATGAGGGTGTACAAGTGAGGACAAGTAAGCTGATGAGTTTTCTCTTTCTCTTCCCTAAAGAAGGTTGTCAGCAGGGTGGGAATTCACTGGGGTGAGGATGGGGCAACTGGAACACAAGAATGGCTGTGCTAGGTCAAGCTAAAATCCATCTAGCCCATAGGGGTGGGAAAGTAATACTTCAAGACAAATACAAAATTATCTTCCCTTTGATGTAACTTTCCAAGGTGCAGTATGCCGTTGAATCTGGATTGTTTTGTTCAATATACCAAAAATTACTTTCCCTTCCCACCTTCATTTAGATGCTTTTTGTTTCTGTCTTCGTTTTCTACAGCATCCTACAACAATGCAGTCTGTCGTGTAGTTATACTTTATATGAAAGCTAATTTATTTGGAACATTCTGCATGATATTCCTGTTCTGCCTCATATTTTATGTGTGTGAAAAAATGAGTATTTGTTATCTCTCTTTTATGAGTAGTTTTGCCTCATATCTAGGATGTATTTTTCCAAGTTTTTTTTTTATCAAGTTTCTCTTGATATAGACGTAACTTCATAACTTCCATCCGTGGTGTTTCTCTCCTCTGTAACACTTCCAGTTCTGCTACGCTCCTTTTCAAATAGGGTGACCACAGATACACGCTGTGCTAGAGAGCTGGATCATTTATGGAGTCAGATGTTGTCATGTTGTCCTTTTCCTGTTTTGTTCTCTGTTCCATTCCTGATAGCCCCAACCATTTAATTTGCTATTTTCACTGCTAGTGGCTTTCAATTCATACTGTCAAAGAACTTGAAGTAAAGACACAAAAATCTCTTTTCTGGTTAGTGTCAGGATTTGGACTCCAAAGCCTTGTCACAGTTATTTTTTATAAATGTGTTAATCTGGGTTTATCAATATTGAATTTCTTCTGCTAGTTCATTTTTCAGTCACACATTATAGAAATTCCACAGGTTTTTCATGGTCAGTTTGGGGCTTTATTTTCCTGAAAAATGTTGTATTGTCAGCAGACATTACCCGCTCACTTCTTTTTGCGCAGATACAGATCTGACACAGATACCTGTGACTCCACAGACCCTTTCCCCACTATGGACACTGATCATTTCTATAGTAATTCATAATTTGTGAGAAAGATTTTCTTCCTGCTTGATGAAGTCTCAGTTTCTGGGACGGAGAGATTTTGGTGAAGAATTCCATAAAAACTTTTCTTGGAAATCCCAGTAGGCTGTCCGTAAATTAGATAATTTCTTTGAAGATGTTTTCAGGTGAAATGAGGTCTTGTTTCTTCCCAAGAGAGTTATATGACTCATTATATTAATATCTATGACTAGTAATTCTGTTCTCATTTTTTTGTTATTTCTACCATTTTGCATAGTGCAGAAGTTGAACATGGAGATGTTAATTTCATGGGTGCCCTCTAAAACTGTTTTTAAAAACAGATTTCATGCTTTTCACCATTCATTTCATTTGTCAGTTTTCTGTTGTTAAAACAAAAATTGAATTTGTTGCTTTGCAGTTGCTATTTTGCAGGCATATGAGATTTCAGTAAGCAGAAGTGACTTGCTGGGTGTTTCCTGAGCAGCATCGGTTCCCATGAGGAACACCTTGGCCAGAGATCACTCTTCTTTCAGGATACCGTGGTGGCTGTAGCTCAGTGAGACAATGGTTTTGCCAACATAAAGCTTTCTGCTCCTCTGTCTGTAGCTGCTGTACCGGGGCAGACTTTGTCATGCTGCTTATATCAACTGTGCTATAAATTGAAGTGTTCCAGTTCAAACTTCCTCCTCTAAATTATTTTTAGCCTTAGTCTGTTTCTTCTCTGGTTAATAATGATTAACATCCTGTGCTGTATGACCGAAGATTACAGCTGGGAACAGGAGAAAAAGGTAGAGAGTCCATAAAATGCTATTACCGTCAAAGTCCTTGTATTGTCAAGTGACAGTCTGCATGAGCTGTGATCACCAGGAGTGCTTGGTTCAAAAAGTAGCTGGTTTATGATAGAAATAGTGATAAACAATGCTTTTTACACATAACCAAAATACACTACTAAAACCAACAGTGACTAATAAATGACAGCTACCAATAAATTATATAGTGTACTACTTCTTATTTGTTTCCTTGTAACAATAGCCTGAATATTCAGTGTCAGGGTTATAAAAAGTTATGTGTCTCTAAGAAAGTCATAAAATACTCTGTTGAGCTCAAGTGTCTGGCAAACCACAGAAAATCTTGTTGCTATCAGATCTCTAGGTCAGATTCTAAGGTGGTTGTGGGTGGGGTGATTTAGTGTCAAGAAAACCTTCTTGATGGATTTTGCTCATTCAAGAGTTGACCACTAAGTTGGCTTAGGATCAATATTGCTTACTTTCAGATTCCCTGGGTGGTGATAGATTTCCCATAGCTACAGTGTAGTATTTATGCAGAGCTTGATGCTGTAAAGCTAGTTGTTATTATACTGTAAGGGGCCTGAAGTTCAGGCTACGTAACAACAACCTGCACAACATGCAGCCTGCTATAAAACGCAGAGTTTTTAGGAGAGTTACCAAATGTGATTGACAACTAAATGTAAACGCTCCCTGGATACATCATCTCCCCCTACAGTGGTAATTGATTAGACTTACAAGAGAAGAGCTGTTACAAGAAACCACAGTAGCTGACTTAAAAGTCATCAGGTTTTGTGGTGAGCAGCACGCTCCCAAAAACATGTGGTCTGTTCTGCCTGCAGAGGTAGGTGTTGCTTTGGTATGTCTGCAGTGGTTGTAGTAATTCTTAATCACCATGAAAAAGTTTCTAAGTGTACATTGGGTTTTAAACTGCATGTGTGTTTTCTTATGCATGGAACCCTTTCTGGCTTTTGCTACTTATTCAGAGTAGAAAATTGGTTGAAAGAACACAGATTTGGGGTTTAGCTTCAAGTCTGGTTACAGTTTGGCTTTGAAATGAAGGGAAGTATTTGCTTTTAGGTATGAAACAAGCACTTAGAATGAGGCATGATGTGTCACGTCACCATCTCTTTTCATTTATTTATTTATTAATTATGTCACTGTACTGTGTAGCTCTTGGGGAAGGAGGTCCCACCAAGAATGGCTTTGGGAACCATAACTGCTGCTGAGATCTTCAGAGCACTGTATGGTTGGGTGGCATGGGAAGCCATGGCAGGGGGCTCACAGGTGCCTTGGAGGGAAATTGCACCTGCTATCAGGAGGTAGGATCTGGGAAAGGATGTGATTTAGAGAGAAGCAATGGCTTCATCCAAGTTTTGAATGCAGTTGCTTTTCCTTAGTGGGGTGCTTGCTTCTGATTTGCTGTGCTCACTACATTCAAGAGCTCTTGTGCGTGGTAATTCCTCTGCTTTCAGGTGCATATTCAGAATAGAAAATAGGTAGGGGAGACATGGGAAAGTGGGGGGAAGGGTCACATTTGGCTTCAGAAAGTACTAAGAAGACATAAAAACTGCCTTAAATCTGATAAGAAATTCTGCCTATTGAGAAGCTTAGGCTCCCAGCACTCCAGCTCAGTGGGGTTCTTGCTCTGCAAGAGAAGCACAAATCCATTGATCACCTAGTCAATGGTATTGTGACTCTGCATAAAATACAAGTAGTTAAGTTAGAAACAGTATTTCCTTTCCTTCTTTCATGTCAATACCCAACTTTGAGGGCACTTGTACCATAGCATCATGATCTTATATTGCACACCTAGAAGTTTGGGCTTAGACTACAGGGTTTGGAGGAGATGAGCTGTTCTCACAAAACCCCTAGTTTCTCTAGAACAAGCACCAGAACAGTGGGTGAGAGTGAGATGATCAAAAGGAGAGTTTTCATGCTTTCTACCAGACTGCACTCATTAATCCCTTGTCCTGGTATGTTGTTGAGAGTCCTATTTATTTTTTGCTGTGTTGTAGCAAGGTCTCAATCGTTGACTATTTCTTCAAGGCTGGTGATAACATGGCATTGGTAATGTGTAAGGATGGCAGTTAAAATATTTGTCATCTACTCCTGCTTGGTAGCATTTGTGATTACTGAGATTTGATTGCTACTTCAGTATCTATACCAGTAGACTCCAACTATGCTATGTAGATAATTTTATTTTTATTTTTTACTCCCTTTTATTGATTTTTTTTGAGGGGAAGGCTTTTTCCTTCTAGACTGCTGTGCAATTACTAGAGGTCCAGGGGTTGTTGTTCAGAAAAAAAAAAAAAGTCTTTTATGCCAAAGTCTTTTGGTTTTGTAGTTGAAGACTTGGCTTAAAAAATATTCTGCTTGTATAATAGAATAAATCTCATTTATTCACTAACAACTAATGTCATGCAGAAGAGCTTTGAAAGTTTTTGTGGTGCTGTGTTGTTGGTAAGGCTGGTGGTTTTCTTGGGGTTTTATATTGGTTTCATTTGGTATTTTGGTTTTTTGGGGTTTTTTTTTGGTTTTTTTTGAGACCAGTGGAAGAGAAACATGAGAATTAGTTGAACTGTTTCCTAGATAAATTAGAAAAGCAAAAATAGCATGGTAGGATAACTTATGCCCAGCTCAGTGCTGAAAGCAGGGTCTGCTCTGAGGTCAGACCAGGTTGCTCAGGAATTAACCCCGTTGTTGCCCTTAGGAAAGTGAGAATAGGCAGCCTTGCTGGGCAACCTTTTTCTGCAATCTGCAATCCTAAGTGAGGCTGCCATTGCAAATGCTTTAGCAATACTTTTATTTTCTTTTTTATTATACACTGCTGATTAAATTTAGTTAGTGTTATGCTGCACCAACTGCTGTGCATTTGTGAGGTCCCATATGCTCTAATAAAGCACTTTTGACACCCTTCTTAATTATGGGTGGGCAACACAAGTCAGAAGTAAGGAAAGCTTAAAATTATTAATGACGTCAAAAGACATTTATCAGCCTTTATGAGCCGTGCATTGCATTTCTAGCCCTTACTGTAATTGTGGCAAAAAGATACTACTTTGTATAGTTGTATTGTGAGCCTGAATTCCTCTTTTTTACAAAGTTAAATTGAAATGAGGTGTGAAGATTGATCCTCTGTAGAGCAGCTAAACAAGGAAGTTTACTGATGGTTTCAAATAAACACGAGTGCTAAATAATACAGCTAAATTAAATTTTTAATATTATTTACTTACAGATGGATCAAAAAAAATGGAACCTGTGTACTTCTTTGCCTGTATGAAGCACCTAGGATTTCTTAATTTGTAAATTTAAAAGAATGTGCTTTATTTTTTTTGATTGTTTATTTAAAGAAAACAAATTTTTTTAAGTCCTTAAGAAAAAATTACTTCATAATGTCATTGGAGCTAAGGGTAAAAACCAAGAACAAAAAAAAGGTACTAGGCACTAGTTCTGTAAATGAGAATTATGACTGGAAATCAGGAATTTTGGAGTCAGTTACAGAAATTATTAAATTAGAAAAACTAGGTTGGGATAAAGAGTTGTAATATCTTCAGTTTAATTTCCAGTGGATTTTATGCAATAAAGAAATGAGTATGGTATAGGGTATAGTAAATTTTAGTGTTTGTTGAAGGTATGTTAGATTACAATGATATTTTAATGATGCTGTATTTTTTTCTATTCCATTTTTCTCCTTAGAGGCTCACTTCCAGGCAGAATTAGGTCTGTGTTTCTTAAATTGCATTTGTATATTTAAAATATAATAATTTATGGAGAAGTCTGAATTACCAGCAGTTACAATTCCCTGGGCTTTTAATAATTATTACCCCTTATATTTATTATTACCACTAATATTTCATTTATAAGTTTTGCTTTTACATGTAGCGTTGTTTATTATTGGAATGCACATGGTGACACCAAGTTGGAAACTTTAAAGCATGCTGCTTTATGGTCTATTTAGTGAGTAGGGGTTATTCCAGAAGTATATTTCTCAAAATGGCAGAAATCATGTGTTGTGTTGCATTGCCCTAGTATGGTGTTATCCTCTTGGCCCCATCAGAGGTAGGATGGATCTGCCTAGCAACATTAAGAACATTCACTCTTTGCACACGTGTGTGCTGTCTGCCACGTGTGAGATGCCCGAGTAAAAAATTGCAGCCTGCCCTGGGTTCCCCTTGCCTAATTTATACTTGGTCAGTCCTACAGACTCCATTTTCCTCATTCAAACATTGAGTACCTTCATTCCTACTTAACTGTCAGAATCTTGAAATGGAAAGATTGATTGATATTTTCCATATTAACCTAATATAGCTTTCTATGAGAAAAAGCAGAGCAGAAGATACAAAAAAAAAAAAAAAAAGAGATTTATTCCAAGTCAGTTACAGAGGATTACTTTTCTACAACTCTGAACATAAATATTCTCAGTATCAAGGTTTTACGGTGCTATGTGTGTATTTTCTTTTTATTTAAGAGTGACAACTTTCCGCACATCACATATGCATTGTGCCCAAGGTGATGGAGCACAAACATCAACTGCTGCTGCTTGCTGGTGCCGTAGTGTGTTTGCCACATTGCCACCCCTGCCAGTTCTTCAGCTTGTAGAATTCAGCTCCTGGATGGTTTCTCTAGTTTTTCTAATTGGCTTGTCGCTTGTGGAGGTACTAGGTCTGTGCTTACTGAAACCTGTATTTCCTGGCTTCCAGCTGCCGGCTGGAGCTCTGTGGAACCAGGGAGCTGCTGCAGGGTTTTAGAAAACGTGGGACAGAAAGATTTCCTCTGCTGGCTTCAGGAAGGAAGTTGCTGCATCTGCTTCTCCTTGCATTTTTAATGCTACCAGGCATACTGCAAACGTTTGTGAGTCTTATCCAAGCCTGCTGTTATTAACACATCTATCATTAAGAATCAAAGTAAAGGGAGGAAAACTACCTGTGTGATGCTTTGGTATATTTTGTGAGTTGATAGTTTTAAATAACGCTGGTAGTAGTTTGGCACCAACACACAAAACAAAGAGGTTTTGATGTCTGTTTTATTTAAATGAGGAAAATTGTAAACCTTGCTACCTGTGACCATCATAAGCTGATTGTTTCCTCACTGCTGCAGTGCTTTTCAATCTCCTTCTTTGCCCTTGTCTCTCTGCATCTTTGTCTCTTATCTTTTGTGCTCTCCCATTTCCCTTTTAACATGTAAACACAATATTAAAATATTGAATGCTATGTATTCTTTCCCTTCTCATTCTCTGTTTGCAAGCCTTAGTAATTTTTTGATCCCCTAATTCTGTCCTTGAGTTCTTATTAATCTATTTTCTGCTTGTGCAGTTCTTTTTCTTTCCTCTTTTGCGTCATTCATGTCATGTCAAAGCTTGTTCCATACTGCTGACTGTCCTTGTTATCCCAGCCTTTCCTTCCCTCCCTACTCTCATCGTACACAACTGCACTGTGCTTGTGTTCTCAGCAGGCCACTCCTGCGCTGAGCTGCATTGGTGCTGTGCTCCTTCAGCCATGTGGCTGCACCCTTAGGTGGTGGGCGAGAGGGGCAAAGCCCCCAGCAGTGGCTGTCTTGTGAATTTGGACAAATTTAGCATGTGATAACTTACTCATGGGATGTGTCAAGTGTGCAAGAGAAAAAGATAGCCGTCTGCCCCTTGTCTTAAGTGAGCAGGTGGTGCAGGAGTTTGAGTATAGCAACACTGAGAGGAGGATGTACTTACCATAGAATCACTGAGGTTGGAAAAGACCTGTAAGCTCATCCAGTCCAACTGTCAGCCCAACACCGCTGTGCCTACTTAACCAAAGTGCCATGTCTACATGGTTTTTGAGCACTTCCAGGGTTGGAGATTCCACCACTTCCCTGGGCAGCCTGTTCTAATGATTCAACACTCTTTCAGTAAAGAATTTTTTTCTATTGCTTGATCTAAACATCCCCCGAATAGTTTAGAGTACTTACTGGAGTAACAAAACCATTTTGGGTTGGAGGAGGTCAGGTTTTTTTGTTTGTGTGTTTTGTTTTTTTGTCTGTTTTGTGTTGTTTCAAGCACTTAATAACTGGGAGTTGGTTTGACAAAACAAAAAGTGAATTTAGGATTAATCTCTGACTATGCAAATGCTTGTCTCTTGGTAATGGGAAGACTAAACCATTAACTTATGCATACATACAAGCTTTGTATTTTTATTTCATTTCTCAAGTTTTCTTAGAGCCATCACAATCAAATTGTAAATGAGAATGAAGAGTAAGTAATTGTCATGTGCTCAAGTGGCCAAATGCTTTTTCTGTGACAGAATCAAAATGAAAAACAAATGGCTGGGAACTTTTTTTTTTCCTGACAAGGAAGAATTTTGAAAATATATTTGATTCCTGATTTTATAGTGTCTTGGACACAAAATACTTCCAGGCTGCTATGTATTGTGAGACAGGTGAGAACTGAATGTTAAACTGCCTGAATTCATATTAATAAACGGAGACATTGATAAAGCAAGGAGGATTAATGTTAATTTTGTTCTTCTCTGTGTAACCAGGACCTAGTACTTACAGGCATAGGTATAAATTATTTAAGAGTTGTGCTCCCTATTTGGCCTTCTCTTGAAGGGGGTTTCAAACTCAAGTAGTCTGAAGCAAAGTGGCAGAAGAATGCAGTTAACAGCAGTCATTTGAAAAGTGATAGATTACAAACAATGATTAGTTATGAGGGAAGAGTTAAGGGGATTAAAATTATTTAGCCTTTGGTGACAGACACAGGTTGCTCTTAGGACAGCAGCTCTGCTGCTCCATAGGACAGAGGCAGACCATGGAAGACCTTGGACCTGGGTCTGTCTCAGGAAGGCACAGACTCTTGTGCGGCTCTTCTTGAAAGCCACTTACAGCAGGCAGCAACCTGCTCCGTTGTCCCCTTTCGCTCCCATAGATCCCCTGAGGGAAGTCTGCCCTAGCTGCTGTGCTGTCCTGAGCCTCTTTGATGCTCATGGTAAAATATGTGGTAAATAGAATTTTAAAGTCAAGCTGCTTATTAGATCTTAAGTAGTTTTATTATTTTTACAAAGTAAGAGAGCAAATCTGAATTATTTACAAATACTTTCATGGAATTTAGACAAAGAGCATTTTTGTGAGGCTTGCTAGCTAGGCACCTCTTTTTTTTTTTTTTTCCTTCCCTCCCCTCCTATTCTGTAAGTGCACCTTGAAATGCCATTACCTGCTCTAGATGAGAACAAGGTAATTTGTAATGTGGAACAGTTAATTTTTCATTGTGGTTTCACTGGGGCATAATGCAAAACAATCCAGTAGAGCTATGTTGGTAGTGTAATAACCTGCATTCAGAGCAGGTACCGTGCCAGTTGCCGTATCCTGTCACCTTTAGCCAATAATGAAGCTATTTACGGAATTGCTGTAGGCTTTTGAATATATTTGAGTTAATCTACTTTTTGCAAAGTAAAGAAGCCTATGGAAGAGGAAACAATTGAGTTTGGACCATTATAAAAAATAAATAAAATGCAAATTATAGTTAGCTGATGTCTTCCCCAAATCTAGGAGCCTTAATTATGTTCAGGAGTGAATTGGGTGAACCAGATGTAACGATAAATATTTTCAGAGCCAGATTCAGCAATATTCTGAGTTCTTTTTCTTTCCTTAATTGTAGTACATGTGAAAGAGCTGGGAAATGCCAGCTCTTTTAGACTGACAGCATCCTGTGATGTATTTGCTTTGAGAAGAATCCATCTTAGAACAACTTTCAGTAGGACAGTGAGTATTTCAGAAGTGTCAGTGCACAGTTGCAGAATTAAGCTGCCCGATTAATTTTGTTCTGTTGGCTGAAAGCTGAGCTTCCAGACTCAATAAAGCTTAACAATTTTGGGTTTTTTTTAAAAATAAATATGTATTTAAAATGAAGTCCTAAACTGCTTTGTGTTTCATCTATTGCATTTTGTGTCTCTTACAGGTCACCTAAGTAAGAGATCCAGCCAGAGTGCTGATATGGTAATTCTGCTGACAGTCCCTCAGAGGGACTTTTTTAAATGTTTCTCTTGTTTTACCCAGCCTCTAATTTGCTGAAATGTGAGGTCTTCCAGACCACTGTTCCATTGTCAAATTAAGCTGAAATTGGCCAGAAAATGTGGGAATTACTCAGAGGATGTCTGATAGGCTCTGTGACTGTATAAGCCTGCTTTTGCATACCCTGTGACTAAAAATCTACCCCAAGCCCCAAGAGAAAGAACTCCTTAATTTTGCTACAAAGGTGGTATTCAAACATCCCTGTGTGTTTCATCTGCATGTCTGCATTCAGCAATCAAAGTATGAGTGTGCATAGCAGTATCTGTATCGTTAATACGCAGGCAGTGGATTTTTTTCTCGGCAGAGCACATTTTGCTGTCTTATATTCAGTTCCTAGAGCATCCCTGAAAGGCAACTTAAATTTTAAATCTTGAATTGCTTCATAATTCCTTCCTTGTGAGACAGTCAGAAAACCCATTCTGCAAAGCCAGATTCTATCTCCTTTCTGTAGATAACAGGAAAACATAATTTTTACCATGTAATCACAATCCTCTTACAAGGCTGCCTGAATTAGCAATTCTGATAATCTCAAGTAGTATGCTTCCTCAGCCACTGTATTTACAATATGATTTAGTTGTTAAAGGGTTGCCTACCTGAGACAAAACCAACTCATCTGTCCTCATAGAGAAAAGGATTACAGGCCCTGAAATCTCCTTTTAATATCAATTCTGTTATTGTGTGGAACTGATTACTATTTTCCTGGCTTCAGTCAAGGCTGAATTAATTTCTGATATCATTTGGTATGAGAAAGAAACTGAAAGCTCTAAAAAATAATAGTAATAAACATAAATTCTCATAATAAGTTGCACTTAAAAATTTACATTAAAGTCATGTAAGTAAGCATAAATCGAGTGAGAATCTGTCTCATTAATATTAATCTGGACTCTAATGAGAACACTAAACTACTATGTAATGCTAAAAGGGCACAGGTGTGACATAGTCTCAGAGAAGGTGGAAGCCCGAAATCCCACAAGCTATTAAATTATAAATTGCACTAACTAATTATTAGGCAATTTCTTGCCTGATTATTGAAAGGGCTGAGGTTTAATGTTTATCTGTGAAAAAAAATGCCTACAGTAGACAATTTATCATACATGGAATGACATATCACTGAATTTCCCTGTAACAGAAAAATATGATGGAGAGGAATCTGTGACCTGACTGCTTTATTGATGTACTAATTCATACCCTAGGCATAATAGTTCCATGGAAAGTCATTTTTTCTTCTTTTTTCTTCAATGGATTCATGATCTCTTGGGCTGCTTTGTTTGTGTCACAGTGATGCTGGGATGGCAATGTCAAAACTGCACTGCTCCGAGTTGCAAGCCGTTAAAATAAAATGCATCAGTTGCAAGAGCTTTGGTAGAGGACACCCGTGCCAAGGAAATTACAGGAGAATATAGATGATTACATTTGGAAAAAAAAGGCTGTATTTGCAGTTTGCAAACAGTAAATTGTCTTTAGCTAAAATTTTCTTTTCCAAGTGGCTTTTTTTGGTATTTCTGTTTTCCTGTCACCATGTGTCAAGGTGTTAAGAAAATTAAAGCTTTTAAGCTTAGGTGTGTTCACCACTGCTCATGCATCCATGGGTTGGTCTGTGATTGACACTCAGTAAATAGCGTTATTTAGTCTCAGAAAGGAAAACTCAGTTCATAGTTTCCCAGCTGTGCTCAGATTTGAAGGTACAAAAGAGAAAAAAGAATGTTCAGTTGCTTTCTTGAGCAATGTCAGTGGCAGCAGCCTGGGTGCACGCAGGGAGCGTATTTAATCTGCTTGTGCTCCTAGATTTTGCAGTGATGGATTCTGTATAAATAAATAATAACTCAAGTGATTTAGTAAGGTGCCATAGGAAGGTGATCACAATTTGTCTTTACTAGGAGTCTTGTGGAAGAAACACCCGCGAACTGTATATTAATACCTTGTCCACTGGCCCCTGAAATGAAATAAAAATTAAAATTCAAGAAGGGGAAAAAAAACTTTTTAGGTGTAAATGTCCTTTCATAATTCTGCCTGCTAGTGTTGCTGTTGTGTTAATTGATAGTTCTCTGGTGGTAGAATGGAACCGAGGTGGGAATATGCTGTGTATGTTAAACTCACAAGTAAAATATGATTCTGTTGTCTTAAACAGAGAATTGTTTACGTGGTGAATTGTACAGATGGCTTGTAAAGGAAAATTACTCTTCCTTCCTGAAAAAACACTTGATAAATCACAGGCTTCTGTTTATGCTTGCTTCTCTCTTAATATCCAGAAAATCCAAAAGTTATGCAAATTTGGAGTACTCCAATCACACTAAACACCTGGAAAAACATAAGTACTCTTAACAGACTAACTTAATACGCACTTTTTTTTTTATTCCTAACATTTGTTAAAAAAAATCTGAAGTCCTAGGCAATGTTTTTTAATTGGAGACGAGAAGTTTGACCTTTTTGAGTGGTTCAATAAACGCAACATATTAATCTATTGCTTATTACTTTTTATCAGTAATAGGCAATGGTAACAAAAACGTCAGTCCATAGCTTTTTTTGCTACTTAAGACTGGGCTCAATTTTGATTTACAAGTGGTAAACTGATTGACTTCCAGGTGGGACAAAGATCCAGATCCTAGCTCCTGATTGTTAGTGTTCACTAGTAATTCTGTGAATCTCCTTGGAGCCTGGAGGTGTTGTCATGTTGCTGTTGGGGACATAGTATACGACTGGTACCCACATTAAAACTTCCTGCTGTGATTCTCTATAGGAATGCAGTGTGTTTGAGTGCTTGTCCTGAAAAATTTGAGGTAGCTCCGCCCTTTTGCAGTGCCTCGCTCCAGGGCAGTCAAACTTTTAAACATGCATTTGAAACATAGCACTTACGACACTGTTTGGCTTCTGCCCTGCAGTCCTCGAGTGTTTCAAGGAAAAAGTGATCCTCGCTTGGCCCCCTGTGCTGGTGTTCAGTGATACCGTGACGCTGCCCTACTTCCATGAAAAGAATTGTAAAATAGGGTCTCAAAATTGTTTTTCTGAGTTGTGGAGAGCAACTGAAGTATAGTGGATCATTAGTTCATTGGGATTGCTTTTTTATATATACTGTATTTCTGTAACCTCAAAGAGAATCTGTTATTAGCGTATCAGCTATGGCTACCTCCTCTGTCCTTATTTTGCCATAGCTGTTTGACTGATTTTAGCCAGAGTTTTTAGGAAGACAACACTTTTTTAAATCTCTCCATGCTTCCACTGCCTCCTCCAGGGTTGTTTTAAACCTGTCACTGAGTTCCAAATTACTTTGGCAGGAGGATGGAGGTCTTGCATCTCTCGTATTTGCATGAGCTTCTCAATATAGTGATAGCTTGGTTGGGAAGTGCCCAGCAAAGGAAAAGGCTGTGGTGCAGACTGCATATAATGCCAGAGGTGCCAGTGAATCCATGTGAGCAAAGGTCTTGGAACAAGGCTTTGTGCTGTCAGCAGACCAAGGAGTGCCTTGGGCTTTCCAGCGTCTGAGAGGTGGGACAAACTTCACGAATGTCCTTGTACAGGACAGCCAGTCTGCATAGGAACAATAGGTTCATTCACTTGGGTCTTCCTCATGAAATAAAGATCTGCTGCAGTAAACCCAATGGTTTATATGCTGCAGATCTTTATTTCATGATGCAGTGAATCTTTATTGATGAGGTGATAATCTTTATTTCATGATCTGAAACCACTAGTGATTTAACTGGTTGTCTTGTTCGGAAATGGGAGTAAACTGTAGCAGGTCTAGACATGATAAATTGTACAGTGTCTTGTTCCCAGCCTCACTAATCCCAGCTTGGCCCTTGCTTAGAGGGGCTGTGTGGCCTTGGTGACTCCTGTGAAAACAGGAAATGTAGGCATGTCCTACACCTTGCATTCTTCTCCTTTCATAGCCACTGAAGTTCAAGAAAGTTTTGGTATTAAAGATGCTCTAATATGAAACCAGCACCAAAGCTGATTATTACACATTGAAATTTATTTATTTTTCTTCAGTAAATATTTCATCTTAATAGCTTTGTAAACAGCTAGCTGTTCACATTTAGAGGGAAAAAATGAAGCCAGAATCCTCAAGAGAACAATATTGGATCATTTGTTGTGGAAAAAGCTTTAATGCTTGTTAATTGTGTGTTTTGGAGTCTTCTGTTATTAGCATAGCTGGTTAAGGATGAGTCTTTCCTTTTCTAAGCATTGTGGGAAAAATATCATATGATTTTACTTCCTTTTCTTATAAATAAAAAAACCAACCAACCACCCCCCCCCACTTTTCCTAAGAATGAAGTAGTGCCGCATCAAAAGACAGTGGATAATGAGGGAGTGTTGGAGGGAATGTTAAAATTTGAAAATAATAATCCAAAGAATGTTGTGCCCCTACTTATCCTAGAGTACAGTGGACTAGAGAGTGTATGAACAGTGAGGCAAAATGTTAATAAAATGTCAATAGTTTACATCTCATGTTGCAGTACAAGATGCTGTGCATGCGTGCCTGTGATGCAGTGAGCTGTGCGGTTTCATGCAGGGTTATTAGTTCAGGGCCCAGGAGCCGAACAGCTGGTTGGTGAGGACTATGTCTGAGCAGGGAGGCCATGGTGCTGCTCATGTAGAGATCCCTACTACTTGTTTTAGTGTGAATGATGGAAGCAAAAGGTGGAGAGAACAAGTTTGCCGATGATACAGAATGGGGGTGAGTAGCTGACATAGTAGTTAGTTGTGTTGCCATTCAGAAGGACCTTGACAGGCTGGAGAAATGGGCTAACAGGAACTGCATAAAGTTCTATGAAGGCAAATGCACTGCCTGGGCCTTGGGGATGAACAACCTCAAGCACCAATATATGCTGGGGACTGATTGGCTGGAAAGCAGTCGTGCAGAAATTGACTGTGAGATCTTGGTGGACAACAACCTGGCCATGAACCACCAATGCACCCTCATGGCAAAGGTGGCCAAATCCTAGGATTCACAAGGAACAGTGTTGCCAACAAGTTAAGGGAGCTAATCCTTCTTCCCTGTGCAGCACTGATGAGGCCATATCTGCAGTACTTTTTCCCAGTCTGGGCTTCCCTGACAATGAAGGATATGGACTTACTGGAGTGGGTCCAGTGTAGGGTTGCAAAGATAATTAAAGGACTTGAGCATCAGTTAGAGGAGGAGAGGCTGATAGAGCTAGTATTGTTGAACCTGGAAGAGAGAAGTTTCATGGGGGATCTTATCAATGTGTATCAATACCTGATGAGAAGGAATGAAAAAGACAGAGCCATATTCTTCTCAACCGTTCTCCCAGTACAAGAAACAATGGGCATAAAAAAAGCCCATAGAATTATCTCTGAACACAAGAAAACTTTTTCACTGTGGGTCTTGGGCAACCTGCTGTAGGAAACCCAGTCTGAGTGCAGGGAGGTGGACCAGAAGATCTCTAGCGGTCTTTTCCAAGCTCAAGGTTTCTGTGAATTATATTGAAGTTCACTATACGTGGAAGACATTGAAGCATCCATATAGTGTGGTATAGGTAATTACTTAGGAGGCAAGCAGCTGGCTTTCAGCAGTTTTTCAGGCTTTCTGAGACTTTGGGGCTTGAATCAAGTTAGGCTTTGAGAAAGGATACTTGCTACAAACTATGAAACTGTTCTGCATGTGACACACATCACTGAATTCATACCAAATCCTCCCAATGGCATATTGCAGGTTCTATACAATTTTGTCTGGGCTGATGGGGTTTCTGACGAATGAGAGGCTCAGGCTCAGGTTTTCCACCTGCTGTGCAGGTTGGTCTGAGCTTCATCTTCTAGATGTCAGACAGCTGAAAATAAAGGTCATGCACTGTAAATGGTCAGAGAACACAACTCCTTTGTGGTTTTTTTTTGTACCCATATCTACTGAGTCCCCAGTTGAGCCTTAGGGAAGCTAAGGCTGAGACCTGGATCAACTCAAATCGTCCATCTTAAAGACCCTTATAAGTAGTAGTTTCAGAGTAGTAGTTCTGTACACATAAACTTGTTTGTCTTTTTTCCAAGTTATTCGGTGGTGTTGTGATACTGTACTGGTTTGGGCTGGGCTTGGATTATACCGCAACAGATACATGCTTTACTTGCTCAAATCTGCTATTTATCAGGAATAAAAAAAAGACCCTGAAATAAACTACCACCAGAACAACATTGTGTATTAGAAGCTTATATCAACATGAATTTTTGTCCTGTTTTGGTTTTTAGTCATCTTAATGTTATCTTCTGCAGTTGTTCTAATAAAAACACAGTACCTCCTGTCCAGACTTAAAAAAAACTTCCTCCCAGTGAAAGATCTGGTGCAGAACGCTCTTTCTATAGATTTATATCACTGCACATTCTTCTAAATAAATATTTACCTTGCGATGAGTTTCATTTTGAGAGCCGCTAAGCACATATTGTTTTGCAGGCTATATGCAGCATTTGGTAATGGAGAGAAATATAATTTCTAAGTGCTAAAATGCATACCAGTATATACAAACCAATAACCAGCACAGTATGATTTGAAGAAATGACTTCCCCCTATACAGTGCATGTTCTTTAAAGAGAGCAACCACTGCTTTCTTGCTCATTGTAATTCACACTGCGTTCAGCACTACTGGAAAACTAATGAAAATGCTGGGAGTACAAGGCTTTATTTTACTGTTGAGAATTCTCAGTGGTTACAATATTATGTTGTGCCTAATTCTCCTGGTATCACATTTTTTAACAGTGATTTTTGTTTTCAGCCCAGTGATCCATTTCATGCATTAACCCCCTAACCACTGAATGTACCGTGTTGCACAAAGGAACTTTCAAAGCAAAATGGTTTTACTAGATTAATTGTAAATAGGAAAAATCTTCTTGATCAGGTAGAAATCTTATATATGTAGGCTCACTGGCACGGAAATCTGGGAAGCAGAGGCTTTTAAGTCCACCTGCAAAAAGACCAAAGTACAGAGATAGGAGGAGGTGGTGCTGGATTTATTTTTTCATCCAAGACTGCATGATACAAAATGATGCAACTGCTGCCATAGTAAAATTATATTGAATTGACTAACAGCCAGTGAATACCACTGTGCAAATTCCACATCTTCTCTCCCTCCCCGAACCAAACCAGGAGGGTAAACCTTTCTCAATTGGTTTTCTTTTCTCTCCTATTAATAGAGAATTATAGGAAATTATTTTAGAACTCTCTTTAAAAGACAACATAATTGCCAACAGTGAAAAGTCAGTGAATATTTTGGGGATTTGAAGTATATGGTGTTTCAGATGTATTTTTTTTCTAAAAATTGTCATTCATGAAGCACCTTCAGTTGTCAGATGTGTGATAAAAGAATTATCTCCTCAGTGAACTGGGGGAGTATTAAAATGTGGAAGAGATTGCCACTAGAATATTATAAATGATAACTTTACACATCTGTTTAAGTTTTGGAGGAATTTACTTTCATCCTTGCATGCTTTGTTACTCTGGAGTAATTTATAATGCATCTGAAGAACTGCCTTATCTCCCTCACTACTGCACCCAACATATGCATACTTGCAGGGACTCAGAGAACAGGAAACATCACATGTCCCTGTCTCTGCTCCTCTGTGTCTGATTTTAGGGAGATATCTAGGAGGGTGTGGCAATGCAATAAAAGAAAAAAAAAAGCTTTTGGTTGTATTAATATTTGCCTTTGCATGATTAGGAGTTCTGTTAAAGGTATGCAGTGGAAGCAGTATCTGACACATTATTACACTATTAAAAAATGCCATTATCCAAAAGATGCCATTATGCCAATCCCCAAAAACTGAATTCTTGTGACCAGAGCAGCCAGATACAAAGTGCAGAGGCCCATCCATGTTATGATCTCTTTCAAACATTGCTCTTCTCCTGCACTGGAGATGAGGGCTGACAGCCTTATTACTGGGCCTGTCAGATGTTCTTAATTTTCTTTTGTTGCAGCACTTGAAAACTCTGACTAACATGTTAGGGGCTGGATGCTGCAGGTTGAGCCTAAGCATCCATTGCCACTTGAGATGGTCTTGAGTATCCCACCTGGCCTTAAGTTGATGGTTTCTGTCAGGTCCTGTGTCTGCCAGCCTCTGAGCTTGTTTTAGATGCACAAAGCATCTCATGTGGCTCTCAATTTAGTCAACTAATCTTGCTCCAGGCAACTAATACCCTCACTAATGTGATTTGCTCTTTCAACTCTTCCAGAGAGGGAGGTGTACTTTGAGGGGCTTTATATTATTTGAAGGGTCTTCATGTGTTTATTTTGTGCTGTGGCTTTAGGGGAGAAGTCAAATTGGATAAGTGTTTCTTGCCCATTAAAGGCAGGGATGCTGATATTGCTCATAAATTTGTTAAGGAACCATTTCCCTCATAGCTGTATTGCACAGACAGGCTTCTCCCGTAGTGCTGAAGGCTTGGCTGTGTCAGGAGGGTTGACTATGGCCTTCATTTCAGAGAGCAGGTGATAACTTACGTGCCTAAAACCTGTGCTCTTAATTGTCCCAAATGTCCAGATTGAAAGTAGGTGACTAATTAACTTTAAAAAAATGAGTACTTCAGCAAACCCCTTCTTAACTTAATAGCAGTCTAAGAAATCACAGTTACTCTCTGTTTTGGCAGTGAAGTTACGCAGGTATTAAAACCATCTGCTTTTTGACAGAACTAAGTATCTTAAGCTAGCAGCAACAAGTGAAAATCCCTGCCTGCAATTGGCCCCAAGACCTTGAATTTGATTTGATGCTTTAAAGAGAGCAGACTTTAAAACCAGATTTCATGTGTTAGATGCTAAAAGACGAAAAACAAGAAATCAGAATATTAATTGAAGTGGGCCTAAGAGAAGCAAAACAGCGGAAGATACTTGTGGTCCTTCCTGTTCTTCAGAGAGTGCAGTGAGATGGAGCACTAGTCAGCTTGTTACACAGTGATAGCAAAGCCCTAGAAAGCAAACTGCTGCTCCTCGAGGTACATATGAAAGTGTAGATTTGAAAAGTTAACAGATAGACAGAGGTCCTCAAATGTAACCTCAGTGGACCTTGTTATGATCTCTGATCACACTGGCAAACTGAGAAACAAAACTTCAGGGAATTTAGAAAGAAATGAGAATGGGCCAGAGGTTGCCTTGGTGTTTAAGGAGGCTGTATCTGAGTGAAGGGGAAAGTGGAAACTGAGGTGACCTTAAAGAGGAGGATGGTGTGGCTGTGGTGGTGGGTCTAGATTCCTCCACAGCACCATGTAGGAATGGATAGGAATAAGGAACAACTCCATTCATCAACAGTAAAGAAGGCAGCTTGTTCTTGCAGCCTGAGTTTATACCTAACAAAGAAGTTTTTTGTTGCTGAATTACACAGATAAGGTTTCTGCTGTGAAGGTATTTGAATATGCTTAAAAAGATGAATGACCTAACTATGTTTCCATTTCAGTTCGATTTATTGGAAACAAATGTCCGATAACTTTTCCTTTCTTATTTGTTTTCTTTTCCTCTTTGTTAGAAAAACCAAAGCTCTGGTAACTTTGATGTCTCATTTCTCCAGGAGCCTGTGTTCTTCTGCACTCTCTGAAAGCATCAGCATGCTGCAGTGTTTAGCTGCTTTTGACAAGGAGTGCCAGTTCTCCACATGTCCTCCCCCCCCATATAAAAATAAGACTTTGGTAGTCAGGACTGTCCCTGGGGAGGTCTTATCCAGGTAAAGTGCTCATTATCTGCCATATACATTGAATAAATCTTGAAGACTTCGTGTAATGTTTAAATGTGAGCAGTAATATACACATAGGATATACCGTTAGTTTTCCAGGCACTCCAGATGACTGCCTATAATTAATCTTTTTTGTACGGTATAGCAGTCTCATGAGTGTATACATTTCATGTTTCATCTTTACTAACCTTGATTTTCAATTTTATGCATTCTTTTTCCCCTACCACTTGTTTTCCAGCTAGGGAAAGCTTATTTTTAGAGAGCAGGTACAATTCTTTTAAAATAAGTAGATTTTTCTAAATGTAGTATTTTTGTCCCTTTTAAAAATAATTGTATGCTTCAGCATCGCAGCAGATTTTTCTTCTGCAAAACATAGAACAGATTTTGACATGAGCGGTAAGGGGTAGTGCAGTCCCATTTCTTCATCCTGCTTCCTTATAATCCACTAAGCAGCTTTATTATTTGCAGCATTGCCCTGATACATTTATACCAGTGAGTTAGGTATTACAAAACCAGTGATTGAAGAAACATCTGTTAGCTAAATCATACTGACTCATCACTATTGATTAGCAAGTGCTTAGCATGATGTCTATTGACTGCTTTTGTGGACTGGCATTTTTAAGGGATTACTTTATTTTATGGCATCTTCTGGCTATAACCTGTAAGACAAAGCCCCCTGTATTTAAAATAAGGCCATCCATTATTTTTCATTGTCTTTTCTATTATAGCCATTACCTTAGATCATTTAGATGTAGTAGAAACAGTACTTATAGGAGATGATATTGCATTAAAAGGAAACCTTTCCAGTATCTACCCCATGAGGAAAGACTGTTGTTGTTCTAAGGAGATAAAAACGAGAAATGAGACATGCCCCCAAACAAACCATATGTATTACAGAAACAATATCTTATCTAATACTTATTTAAGGCAAAATTTGCACCCTTAACTTCCCCAAGACAAATGTGATCTGAGTAGCATCATTAACTTCAGTGTATTGTTGGGCTGATACTGGATTAGAGCTATATGCAAAATTTTAGCCTTCATGTGAGTAAGTGGTGATGGCAGCATCATATATATGATCAAAGAGCTGTGTTTATCTTCATGGTTCAGATCATATTTTAAAGATCATGGAGTGTCTCTCTATAAAGAGTCAATTCCCACCACCCCCCAAGCATTTTCTTGGCACTTTTTTCCTAGTACTTCACTAAATTTTACCAAGAGGAATTGCATGGTGTTGTCTTCTTCACCGTTAGATCTTACTGGATTCAGTCCTCATGCTCTTTCCTGTGGTTACAGATGAGAACTGTATTTTGGGTGATAAAAAGTAGAGGAGATGCAGAAGGTTCCTTCATCAGAAAAGAACAGCAGAAACAAATCTCTTGAAGATTACCCCCATCTGTAGCTGTTGCAGAGAAAGGTGACCTTGCTAAACACTGTGCATAGGTCAGAGGTTTCTCCCTGCCTAAGAATTGTTAATGAGAATCCATTTTCCCCTCTAGAGATAGCCAAAGCAGGACTGGCCATTAAATGAACATAGCTGTAAACGTAGACAGGCATTTAAAGCCTTCTGCTATAGAAATTAGAATTGCTGCTTATGGAATCACATTTCCATAGAATATTTTTCTTATTAAAAGCGCAAGGAGCCTAAAAGTCACTCTTACATACAGTATTTAGAAAGAAGTGTTATGTTCTTAAAAAGGAAAAGAAATGCTATTTCTTTCAAATGTGCGCTTTAGCTTTGCAGTGTCTTTGTGTATTCTCTGTTTCATTCATTGCAGGAGAATGTAATTTGTAGCAACTTTCTCTTCTAATGAGATTTAAAAAAAAAAAAAGAAAAAGAAAAGAAATGAAAGAATCAGGGCTCTTTTTTAAAAATCCAATCTGGAGGAGGAGTAAGAATTGGTAGGAACTTCAGACAATAATAGTAAAAAGTGAGACATCTGTGTCAGTGATCTGTCTGCACTTATGTGAAACTTAGCTAATGACAATGTAGTTCCTGATCATTGAATGAAGGGTTCAATTAGAAAAGACAACTTTTGCCAGGTAACATGGAAGATGAAACTGGTTTTGTCTTCTTTATAAAATGATGTTGTATCATTAACTCGCAACTTGTATGTTATAGATAAACCCACATATGTTATACAGGAAAAATCTTGCTAAAGCTTACCAGGAGCTCCCTCAAAACCTCTCCATGTGGAGAAATGCTACAATAGTAGCTTTCTCAGACCAAAGAGCTTAGAAATAAGTATATGTTATCTGTTTCTAAGACCATTGGCTATCAGTACAGCAGTAGATTCTGCAATTTTGTCTTTGATTTTGAAAATGTTGGGATTTAGCAGAAAAGTTTATCATTCAGATCTTGGCTATTCAGGGAGATAAAATAGGGGACAGGAAAATGTTGTTAGGCCAGCAGGTTTTCCCCTTATTATTCAGTTTTCATTGCCCTGTGATTCTTCCAGAAACGTCAAGCAGCTTGCCAATGTAATACTGGCATTTATCTGAACAAATTGAGATATTTTTCTTATTATTTTGCTTTTTATGTGAATTTTTATTTTTTTCTCTCTGTCATTTTTTTTCCTTTTTTTTCTTCAGTACATGTAAGCATATCAACTCCTGGAATATATTTTTGGGATTATGAAATGAAGTCTTAGAAGATCTCTCAGGTTTGAAAAAACACTGAAATGTTCAATAGACCACAGATGCTTATAAAAAATCGGCTTTAAAATACGATAGCACCTGTTTATCCCAAACTTGATTCTTATTTTTACCTCTCCAGCATTCTTCAAAAGGACTTTCAAGGTTGAGTGGCATTATACATTTAAAGTATACAGTGAAATATTTTTGCTGTTGTGCTGGAGAAGCCCAAGAAGTGAGGACTTAAGTCATTTCCACATTTGCCTGTGTCTGTGTACATTGATGCGGAGAATAATTCTTTTATGTAGGCCTGTGTCTTTAGAGAGAACAGTTGCTGTTGAGCTGGTGCCATTTTTTTTTTTTTTCTATAGGGATTGACAAGTGTATGTCAGATGGGATAAGCTGTTGGTGTAGTCATGGAGGTTTCTGCTCTGGTTAATGACAGAAGCTGAAGCAGCATAATGAGAGGAGAAGGAGAAGGCACTTTGCAGTGATTTCATGTTTGCAAAACTGAAATATTTCTAAAGCCCACTGCAAATTTGAGATAAAATAATGTGTAAGATTTAACTTAAAAAAACCCCAAGCTTTTACTTCAACACCAAATTAATTTTGAATTTTTTAAAAAATTTTTAGATTATTGGTGTCATGAAAGTAGTAGCAGTTCATGAGGTGCTTGATGCCATCATACAGTTTAAATATTCAATTAGAATACTCAAGTGATTATGGCATCTTGTCATTCTAGACTATAAGTGGAAGTCTACTATCAGTGATGGTACAAATGAATATAGGGAATGCTTATGAGTGAGCAAAGTAAAATATGTTTTACAACAGACGTTGA
Source organism: Phaenicophaeus curvirostris (assembly GCF_032191515.1). Classification (NCBI taxonomy): domain Eukaryota; kingdom Metazoa; phylum Chordata; class Aves; order Cuculiformes; family Cuculidae; genus Phaenicophaeus; species Phaenicophaeus curvirostris. Next base: position 71,350,653 of record NC_091393.1, on the reverse strand, counting down.
TGTGAAACACAATATTTTAATTTAAGAAAAAACACTTTGAATGTAATTTTAAATTAGTCAACAGTATTTAACAAAAGCACAGTGCCTTTAAAGCCATACTTAAGTAGAAAATGATTTTAATAGAAATTTTTTGGTCAGCTGTAGGAGCAGTTTTCTTTTGCAGGAAAGCTGTCATATCAATTTATATATATATTTTATATATATAGTGAGTCTTTCTGACAGAATTGTGGAAAACAAGAAGATACAGTAGTTTAACATAAGAAAAGCAATGCTAATATTTAATAACATGTATTATGCTATTAATATGATTTCTTCCTTACAGCATAGGAAAATAAGAGGGAGGTCACCAAAGAGAAAAGAGAACAAACAAATGAACAACAACAAGAAAAAACAGTTAGCCCTCCTTTCTCCCTCCTCCTCAGGCATCCTATGACTGAAATCCTTTCTCTTGTTAGGAAACTAATTATGCGGAGGTTGCTAACCCAGTTCTCTTTCAAGTACTAAAATAATGGATAATCTTTCTCAGCACAGGTAGCAATTAGCAGTCGCCTAGTTGTAAGGCCAGCAATATCCTGTTGGCAATCTGCTCAGGGAGCCCTTCTGCATTGGTTTGAATAGGAGCGGTAGAAATGGAGTTTCCATTAATTCCCGATGAAATTTTTTTAGTTCTTTGTCATACACACCTAATTTCCCCTGTAGTACACTGCTTTTTCTCATGCCACCTATCTCTATGCTGCCTACTGTTCATTTAGCTATCTGTTGTTTAAACTAATTCACAGAGCTCTTGGTTCAGTGAGATGTGTAGTCCTCACTCCCTTTGTGGGCTGACTGACACCACCATTAATACCTCCAACTCAAGTCTAGAAACTATGTTTGGATGAAGTATCCATGAGTGAGAGGAACAATTTGTCCTTTGTCTGTGAAGTGTTGAATGTGCTTGTGATGCATCATGTGATGGTAGATAGATAAGCTGCTTTGATAAATCAGTATTAGCATGTAGCTAAATCACCACAGTCTAGAAGGCTGTTTGTCCTGTTGGCATTGGCTGGGATAGAGTTGATTTTCTTTCTGGTAGCTGGTGTGGTTCTATGTTCTAGATTTGTGTTGAAAATAGTGTTGGTAACACACTGATGTTTTCAGTTGCTGCTAAGCAGTCGCAGACTTTTTGGCTTCTTATGCTGGTCTGCCAGCAAGAAGGTGGGGTTGCATGGGAATCTGGCAGGGGGCACAGCTGGAACAGCTGACCCAAACTGGCAAAAGGGATATTTCCTACTGTGCAATGTCATGCTCAGTATATAAATTGGGGGAGTTTTCTGGGAGCCAGGGTTTACTGCTAGGGCCAGGCTGGGCTTTGGTCATTGGATGGTGAGCAGTTGTTTCTCATTCTTAATGTTGTTGGAAAGTCAGAGGTTAATTAACACCTCTCCTATTGGAAATAAGGAATCTCTGCAGCAGCTACTGAACCTATCCTGAATTATTGCATGCTCCAAACTCAGAAATATGTGGTTTATGAAGTCAGTGATTCTGCATCAACAGCTATTTTCATTAGATTGTTGAAATGAAATTTTGAAACTTAGCACTGGAGTGTATTGTTCTGGTTGGCCTTGTTAATCACAAATGATTAACTGACATGTTCCAGTGTGCCCTTCACTTTCTCATTCCTTTCTTCTTTACTCATGGACCATAATTTGTTAGTAGGACACTCATGCCAAGAGGGTTCTTAACAAGTTGCCAGGGCGTGTCATGTGTTCATGTATGAACACACAATTTCACCTGCCTGAAATCAATGTCAGAATTTCCTCAAAATTTTGTAGAAGATATTCTGGAAACAATGACCTGCTTGATAATGAAGTTGAAAATTAGATTACGTCTTACAGTCTTTTTTTTTTTTTCCCTAAATGACAGAATAAACTTTTCAATGAATGAAAATTAAGGTTTTCATAGGATTTTTTTCTTTGTTCTGAACAGCCCATTTTGAACACTCATGTATTGCTGAGAAGTTTGCAACTGAATTTGGGATTTGTAGGGAAGCATGTAACAGAGACAGAGTGTAGATAAGGCCATGCATTCTCTAAGTTTGTAAAGAAGTGGAGAATAGTAAAGAGAACCATATGGGGAAAACATAAACATAAAATGATTTTAAAATCAGGATAATTATTTATTTCAAATATTCAAAGAGTAGCAGGAGTTGTTCTGTTGAGAAGTATTTTCAGTTTGCCTGAACTCCTTTTGCCTTTTATTCTACTGGTCTGTATTTCATGGAGAAGATACTTGGTGGTATTGACTTCTAGAGCATGTGTGAAAGTCCTGGTAACATGTACAGTCCCCCAGAAATTTGTGGCTCAGCGCCGAGCCTTTTCTGAATCACATGCTCCAGGTTTCACTGTTCAGCATCTTTCTGTTTGGAGAAGGAATACGAAATGGGGAAGAAAGACTGCCCTGTGCTTAAGAAAGTCAATGTCATTGAAGAAGTGCTTGCAACAGTTTCTAAATTTTCTTTTCAGGCAAGAATGGCTCATGTATTAAATTATTAACTTCTTTAATAATTTATGGATTTGGAACCAAATGTTTGTGTCTCTCTGTAAATGATTCTTCAGGAAATCAAAGACTTCCTCCCTAAGGACCTCGAAGCATGGACTATTTTATGGCAGCGCTTTCTTTTGAAAGCCTGATTTATATTGGTGTCTTGATTTATCCCTATTATCTCTGTTGTGTTTCATCCTGTGCAAACCAATAAGTCATAATTCTTGATGTACATTTTTATAAGGCCACTGATGGTTTGCTTAAGAATTTTGGAAAATTAATAAAAAACTTTGTGAGACTTTTAGAAGGAGAGAGGAGAAGACAACAGGTGATTTTATGAGTGCCAGGCTTGGCTGGGTGCCTTTTGACTTCATATACTTAGGTAAGATCTTGTATGTGTATTGTTGCATTTGTCCATGGTGGATGTGGTATTTTTTGATCTTGGTTCTGCCTCAGGCTATTTTGTAAGCGGCACAATGATTTACCCTTGCAGCAGCAGTAACAGTGGCAGGATGCAGAATCAATGTGTGCTGCTAACAGGAGGCAGCCACAGTGCATGGATGGTTTTCCGGTAGCTTATGTGAAATGATCCATATTTCTTGTCTCAGTTTCAGTGTATGGGTAACAGACAGCTAACAGTGGAATTATTAGTCACTGGCCCTTGCACTGTCAACCTAGTGGACATGGAAAGCGAGCCACTTCCCAGTTCTCTAGGTGACATGTCTTTTTTCAAGAGTACCTGTTATATTTTATTTATTTTTATAGACAATAGATTATTCTTTAAGTTGGTTTGATTCTCTATAGTTATTCTTTGGGGATTTGAAATGTACAATTTTGCATGTTCGTGTATACAGGAGGATATAGTGATTGAAGGCTTTTTTAATAGTGTGAAAAATGTTCATTTTTACCCTACCATCTACAAAAACTGGTATAGTTTACATGCAGTGTTGTGTTCTGATTTTGGTGTTCTCTGTGGCTGTTTGAGCTATGGGGATCAGTTTTATTCCACTGCAATTGTTGGCAAGTATTCAAGCCTTAAAATAACTGCCCATCTGTGTAACTTTTAGTGAAAAATTAACTATTCAGAAAGAGTATTTGTGACATAATGTAAAGTCTGATTTGACAACAAGTAAGATAACAGAGGAAAGTGAGCGATGAAATAATACACAGTCTATCAAGTAAGGGTGTTCATGTATCTCTGAATTCATGATTCATGGATATAGCAAATTCAAGAATCGAGAGCCCAAAAAATCCAGGCAGAATTTAAGGAAAATTCTGAACATCTAAGGAAGATGTAATCAAATGCTTCCTAGCAGAAAGAGCTGTATAGGGAGGAATGCAAAATCTGATGGGATGGGGAAGTAGTTTTTGAGAGAAATACTTTTCTTCTGCAGCTGTACATCTGAATGTTACCTGTGTTTTCTCTACTCCATTTAGGGAAAACTGAAAAAAATAACTTGCCTCTGGTGGGGTGGTCAGTGCTGTGGGTAGCATCCACCTGCACTTGAAGTGGGTAGGCTAAACAGGAATTTCTATTTTACAGAAACTAAAACTGTTTTACTATTAATGCTTCCCTCCCATCCCTACCCCTATATTATAACAGAGTGTTTCTTCAAGGGCTGAGGTTAAGACCATCAGTGGAGAAATTGGCATGGTTAAAGATAGAGCAGCAGGGTGAAATTCTTCATAATAAGGGTAGTGAGGCACTGGCACAGGTTGCCCAGGAAAGTTGTGGATGCCCAATCCCTGGAAGTGTCCAAGGCCAGGCTGGATGGGGCCTTGAGCAGCCTGGTATAGTGGGGGTTGGAATGCCCATGGTAGGGGGTTAGGAATTAGATCATTTTTAAGGTCCCTTCCAACCCAAACTATGATTCTACAGTCCTAGGGTGAGGCGTGACTGGCTGCACATCCTTGACTATCTGCCTGCCACTCTCACCCCACCACCGCTGGCCGAACCCAGGGTGTGGGTTCTCTGTATTTGCTTCACACTGTGGTGACTTAGCCCAAACACATCACCGCAGTTGTGCTCAATCCTGGCTGACTTTGCGCAGAAGTGAATGACAAAGTGCTTGTATGAACTGTGTTTTGGCAAGGCTCTTTCCAACTGCTCTGCCTGCAACTTTGTTCGTACTAAATCTGTGCACATGCAGTTTTCTTGACCCATAAGACTTGGGTAGCTTTTGGAGGGAAAAGCCAGATAAAATGAGAAAGAGATGAGGAGAGAGACAGACCTCTCCCTGTTTCAGAGTAGCTAATAACCACTTGGGGCTTGAAGTGCTGGGGTAAAGCCATGTTGCTGTCTGAGATTTCTGTATAGTCACAGCCTGAATGCTCACCAATCTCGCCTCTATGTCTTGATGGGAAATTCACTAGAAGCATTAGCGATATACTTTTTGTCTGTTCAGCAAATAACACAGGATAATTTGGGAAGGTATCTTAGGAAAGGCATCTTCTAGTCTGTTAAATTGCCTCTCCAATTAACTTTCCTGTAGTATTAGCATTTTGGATTCAGACCTGTTCTTCATGGGCGAACCATTGCTAATCAAATCTGAAACTCATGAGGAAAAACAAAAATCCCAAATAACTCCATTTACTAACTGAAAAGAAGCTTTATCTGTTTATTGATTCATATATTTGCATATTTTTTACTAAACACCAAATCTCTGAATTTCAAATGGCTTTTAATATTTTTCTTCATTAGACTTTTAAAGACGGCTAACCTACTGCATTAAGTAAACAGAGCAAAATGTTGAAAACAGTAAATAATGGAGAAATGCATGAATGCATCACCAGATGAGTCACCAGAGCTCTGGTAAGGTGGAAAGACAGAGAAAAAGCACAGCTCCTCTTCAAAACACCATTGCATTCCAGGTGATTTGATCAGTGTGTCAATTCCAATGACAGCTTAAATAGCTCAACTGTCTGCAGGATTTTGCAAGAGCAGCAGATAGTGAATATCTATATAATATATTAATTTAAATATTGCTACCTTATTTTCTCATTTTCATGTCCAGGAAGATACATTGTGGGCAACAGAGATTACAGTGGAACAGTAATTATTGGTACTGTTTCACTTTTGTTAAGAATGTAGATTCTTAATTTTTTTTTCTTATCCTTTACCATGTAGTGCATACTAAACCATCTGAGGTGTTGCCCAAGTTTGACTGTATAAGCCAAGCAAACTTGTAAGCATCAATCATTCTGTCATTAACCAGTAATGATGTCTGACTGAGAAACTTAGACATGTCCTGTGTGGCTAGAAGGGGTAGGCATCCTCACAGTAATTATAACCATGAGAGGCTTAACCTGATATCAAATTTGCTTGCATTCACTTAGCAGATTTACTTTGGGAGTGTATGGCTGCATTGCTTCATTTCTTATCTCTTGTGAACAAGAGTGATGCTTCTCAGAAATTCTGGTTTGTTTCACCATCTATGCAAATTACAAAAATGGGTTATTTAAGAGGTCTACAGTAGCGAAGGTGTCACTGCAACACTGTTAATTGTGTTAATTGGATCAGTTATTTGAGATATGTCAAACATAGCAGTAAACAATGCCATTTTTAAACTTCTTAAATGTGCAAAAATAATCACGTTTTAATGAAATGAGCCACATTCCAGTTTACCAGATGATGACCTAATTAGAGCTGTAGTGTCCCACCACTGAATAGTACCACACTTCCTTCCTTTTATACAAACAAAATCAATAGATCAGTGAAAAGCCTTCATTTTAGAACAAAGGGATGATAATGTAAGCCCTTGGATGTTGGATTATATAATGCCAGTGACAAGTCCTAAAGCCCTCTTGTAACACTACGGTATGCTCCAAGCGATGTAACCTGCTAATTTAGCTATAAAACTAGGTATTTTTTCTGATATGTTTATCTTGAGTCCATGTAAGGCGAGGAAACAAATGTTCCACTTCATCTTTAAAATAAGCATATTTCTGTCTCATAAGCTTCAGATGGAGACTTCTGTGGTGATCCCTCTGAGGAGAAATTTCTGTTCAGAAAGGTTAATGGAGTGCCCCACTCACCCATATTTCACATATCCGGCTTGTGCCAGGTTTTTCATTTGACTGGGGGTAAACGTGAACTGCCTCTGGCCTTTCACTCTACTGCCTTCCAGAAATGTTGCAGGTAGTGCTGCCGGAGTCAGATGCTTGGGCGCAGTGTGATTTCATTGTAGGGTGCTGCCCCAGGGTAGCTGTGTGCCCAGCCCTCTGCTGGTGGGACTTCCCTGTGCCCCAGGAGGCTGCAACACCATTTCTCCCTTGGCTTCCTCTGGAATACTGCTGGAACCAGGCCTCTCCTCCACCTTCCGTGTCCAATTTCTATGTGTCCTCAGCCTGGGGTGCTGCAGTTGCCTCTGTGCACTTCTGAGCCTCTGCAGAGGAGTGCAGCTGGCAATCGTGTGGATTCCCAAACACCTCTCTGGTGCAGTTAAAAGATAAACACAAGGTGGTATAGAATGGCTAAGGGTAAAAAAGAAAACATTTCTAAGCACTGTGCCATTCCTCTAACTTGACAGTGTCATGGGACATCATCTGTGCCCAGGAAGGCAGATTACCTTCCTCCATCTAAGTGCTGAGGAGTACCTTGGATAGGGAGGCGCCTGCCTTGCTGCTGCATTCCAGTCACTGCTGTTGCTCAGTGTAACCTAGAGGTGCTGGTCACAGGTGCCAGACTGGTGAGTGGGCTACCGAGTGACAAACTTCTGTAATGCCCCATTTTTCTCCAAATGAGTCAGTGCAAGCTGTGAGTATATGCTGCAGGGACAGATGGTTGCCCAAACTTCCTCCTCACACCTCAGCTGCTGACACACTAAGTGGTCATGGGCAGCAAGTACTGCGGTGAAAGCAAAGTGAGTCTGCCTGCATCTCATGTCTCTGCACCATGAGAGGCGGCTGCTTGGGGCTGGCAGTCAGTGACAAAATCCAGCAGGTCCAGGGTCAGCTCCTGATCCCGTGCTGGGGTCACCGAGTTGCTCTGTCCTTACAGCAAAGATGCAGTTATCTTTTTAGGCTTTTTGCAGCTCTCCTGTAGGGCACAGGTTTTGTCCCCTTCGTGGCTGGTGTATTTACAAGTGTGGAATAACCTGTGACATAATATTTTGCTAATATTGATTAAATCTTGAATTACCTACGTGTAAACATAAAACATTGTCCCTCAGAAAGAACCAGGAAAAAACATTACAGGTTATAGTTTGGTTATTAAAGATATCAGGAACAGGGAAAATGAATTTTGCATTAAAGAAAAATACTTGTAAAGAGCTCAATATAAATATAATAATGACATAATAAAAACTAAAAATCCTGTAGAAGTACCTTAGTAGCATAATGTACTACATGTACCTGTAATTATTCCATGATGGCAAAATAAAATAATACTGTATGGAAAAGAGATGGGAGACTCCTCAGGAAGTAGGAACAGAGACTGTAGAAGTATTCAGATGACTTTTCAGAGGAAATTGCAAGAGAAACTGTTGAGAGAGAGTAAACTCATTTTGTGGAATTATAATCCAATACACCATCTGGGAATGTGCACAGTTCCAGCTGAGCAAGAAGTCTTAGTGGTTTAGCGTGATAAATACTAACTCATTGCAAAATTCCATTTTCCTGATGCTGTTAATTTATTTCTTCTGTTGAGGGAAAAAAATAGATATAAATGTATGTAGCTTTTCTGAAATAGAGAGTATCACGGGGAGAGAATAAATGAAAATATTTTCAGTACCTTAAATTGCTGAAAATTCACCGTTTGCCAGGAACACTAATTAGTGTCTTAACTACATTATGCTACATGCACTACATTAGTTTATATGTTGGACACAAAATGCGTATTTTCATTTATGTATTTTAAGTGAAGTCGATGAAATTTGCTCGGCTGTGGGATGCCTATAAAATGTCCATTGCAAAATCTGCTATTTTCAATATGTTTATAATCCAGCATCTATAAGAGTGGCTGGATCAAGTCTTTAAAAATAAATACATTAAGTTTAAATCAACATAAAGGGAGAAATAAGATGTTTTGCAGATCCTGGCTTTTGGATGCATTTCAATCCCAATTTAGCTGCCTTTGTCAAGGCAATTAGTTTTTTGTCATGTGTTAACAAAATCGGAAAACCTCTGACTTGTTGGATAAAAACCCACAAATGTATGTTAATGTGCATGAATCTATAGAGTATAGAATTTATTTTTCATTAGTACACTGGGTACATAAGGTCAAATCATATTGTCTGTAATAAGGCAAAACCAACCATATCCTGGGCTGCTTCAAAAGGACAGTGGTCAGCAGGTTGAGGGAGGTGATTCTGCTCCTCTACTGTGCTCTTGTGAGACCCCACATGGAGTACTGTGTTGAGTTATGGAATCCTCAATATAAGAAGGATGTGGAACTGTTGGAACAGGTCCAGAGGAGGGCTACAAAGATGATCAGGGGGCTGGAGCACATCTGCTATGAGGACAGGCTGAGAGAGTTGGGGTTGTTCAGCCTGGAGAAGAGGAGGCTCCGAGGAGATCTTATAGTGACCTTCCAGTACCTGAAGGTGGCTACAAGAAAGCTGGAGAGGGACTTTTTACAAGTAGTAATAGGATGAGGGGTAATGGCTATAAATTGGAGGGGGAAGATTTAGACTAGACATTAGGAAGAAATTCTTCACAATGAAGGTGGTAAGGCACTGGCACAGGTTGCAGAGAAGTGGTGGCTGCCCCATCCCTGGAGGTGTTCAAGGCCAGGTTGGATGGGGGCTTGAGCAGCCTGATGTGGTGGGAGGTGTCACTGCCCATGGCAGAGGGGTTGGAACTAGATCTTTAGGGTCCCTTCCAACTGAAACCATGCTATGATTTGATGATTGAAAAACACTGATTGACAATTACAGGCTATTTGCTCTTGGACACTCTAAAGACTTTGTTGTTGATCTATATAACAACATCTCTTTAAATTGGTGTATTACATTAGAAAATGATTTTTGGAAGGAATAGCTGCTGGCTTGTTCCCCTGTGCATACCTGAAGACATTTCAAAGTTTTGTGTGTGCCTTGGTGTGTTGCTGCTGAGATATACGGGGATGGGACACTCCTCCTGCCCTCCCCTGCCTCCCCAGCGCTGTGAGCACCTATGCAGCACGGCGTGGTTATGGGGTGCCATCACATTCATCTTCTCTGTAAAAGAAAGTCCCAGGTGCACCCAAATCCCTTTTAGCGGATGCTTTTACTCATCAATGTTATTTAAGCAAAACACTGAACAGAATGGGTCCCCTCTTGGTTCTGCTTGTTTTTCCTGTTCCTGTGCCCATTGGGGACTGCTCCTCACCCATTTCCTCCACATTTGTCACACCCTGCTGAGCAGTCCCTGGGGCTCTGAGCTGTAGGGCCCTTCCTGGCTGAGAAATACTAGATGACTGCCTGATCCTTGGCTTCTGAGCTCATGAAGGAACAGGCATCCCCCCTCACTGCCATTGTTGTTTGGGGAAGCAGAGGAGTGACATGAGGGTGCTAAATGTGGCCCATATCATGCAGGAGATCATATGGAATACAGAACAAGATGCAAAATGGCAAGCTGTCTGTCATAAATTTGTCAAGAGTGTAAGTGTGACAAGTTAGGATTGCAAAAAAAAGTTTTTACTGAGCAGCTCTGAAGCACACTGAGTTGAGTGTGAGTGAATACCTTTTTTATCTCCTTGACCAAATTGTCAGTTGGTATCAACATGCAGTTGATTTATAGGGGCTGAACTGAGTTAAGCTGTGGTAGAATCAGGATACAGGATGTATAGACAAGGTGGGTATGAAAAAGTACTTGAGATTTTGAAAGAACCAAACAGACAATTAGATTTGAATGTCTGAGTTACGGAGTTCCTGTTTTGTTTGATCTTGGCTTTCCTACTGATGCAACAGGTCCTACTTATTTTTAAAGTTGGTTTGGGTGGAAAACTGTAGCTAATTTTGATTCTTTTTGTCCTTAAGAACAAAACATTAGTAAACATATAGAAAAACAAAATTATACATATTCTCTTTTTAATCTTTGTTTCACTCTTTGGAAGTTTGAAAGTGGTCAAATGACGTTAGTGATAAATCTGGCTCATCATTCTTTTTTTTTCATATTTCCTCCTGAACTGCTTAAGAGCCTTGATTGTGGACAAAATTGCAAAGTGCTAGATGAAGTATAGATGAAAAAATAAAATAGTGTAAAAATAAAAAAGTAATAAAAAAAATCTGTTCCTTGCAGTCAAGTAGTTCAGTCCTATGTTTCACTCACATCAAACAAGCTCTTAGGATACTATTATTGTTAGTAACAGTTTCTTAATTGCCTACTAGTATTTGGAGTTGTATAAATGCCAGGAGAGCTGCAGGTGAGAAAGAATAAATAATATGCTATCAGAAAATGTTTAATTACAGTACAAAATTGAGATAGCAAGCCTTTTTCTTCTGTATGCAGGGAGGAGTGGAAGTGGTAGCAGCAGTGATAATTCATGATAGGTCAAGTCATATATGAAGAAAAAGCTTTGATTTGTAAACATTGCCAAGCCCAGGGGGAAGTAATTACTGATGAGAAACGACTTTCTTTCATGTCAATCTCATCAAGAATTGTTTTTTTATTTTTATATAAGGGTTGCTCATTTTTCCTGTTTTCCCCAGGAAGCAACAAAAGGGGCATGCAATATAATGCAGATTGAAGAGGAAATTCAGCTGTCAACATCATGTACAAATTAGGAGTCATTAAACAGACTTAAGTCTCCAAATGTGTTTCTTGCAAATGGAAGGGCTAGATTTTGTTTCTGAGTGCAAGTCTGAGTCAGTACAGCTACTAAGTGTTACTAGACTGGTAAAAGCCTTTGGAAGCCATGTTGCCGCCAAGGCATCCTCCAAGGTAGGACTTTGTCCCATTTTCTCTTGCTCTGCACACGTATAGTAGTTTGCCCTTCGTGTATACCGGTCTCACATTCTGATCTCTCTCTGACCATAATCAGCTGTGGTGGCTGACTATTTTGGAGAAGCAAAACCCAGCATCTATTTGTTCTTACCGATCTGCTCACAGGGTGAGGTCTCAATGCCTGAACTCTAAGTTGCAGTCCTGACTCAGGGGTGGAGACAGAGTCTGGTAGAGCTGGCTACAAAGACAAGTAAATACTTGCTGACTTTTTTGGGCATGTAGAGTTCTATTTCAGCTGGTTTGCGTGCCATGGAAGCATTTCTTCTAGTCCTTTACATTAGTTCAAAGAAAAAAATGCATCTTTCCAAGACATTGGTGCTACGCTGTGTTTTTACTAGAATTAATTTATTAGTTTTATCTCAGTTGAATGCTTTCCACCAGTTCTGACTTTCATGCTTATGCATATGTGTTTGTAAAAGAACTACAGAATTAAGACAAATGTAGCTGCTGTGGGGCTGTTCTGTGCAAAATTTTATTGATCATTTTGAAAAACACGCTAGAAAGCATTAGCTCCAATTCATTCTCATTTACAGGAGGGACCTGCTTCAATTTTAAGATCTTTTACATAAAAGTGTGACTCTGATAAGCAAAATTAGGAGGACCTCATTACTAGGAATGTGAAGAAATAGCCAAACCATTTAGTGTGCAACCACTTGTTTAAAACCACTTTATTACCTTGCTAGTTAAAAAAACATATTTTTTTTTAAAAAAAAAAATCCATGGTAAATCACTGACCAGTACTTGAGAGGAGGTGGATAGGAACTTTGGTAAAGAGTGGAATTTATGGGCATGTGGCTCATAATTCATGGGAATTTATAGGCTGCATGGAAGAAGAGCCAACACAGTAAGGAAAGTTGAGTTTCAGAAATGAATGGAAATCCCTGATGGTCTCAGCAAGTATTTGGACAAGGGAAGTCTCTCATTAAAGACTCTCAGAGAGATTAAATTCCCATAACACAAGAGAATAATCCATTGGCTGAAAGATAAAAAGCAAAGGAGAACTAGTTAGTGTTGTTGAAGGAGAGAGGATGTTAGTGAAGTCCAATGTGTGTGCATGCAGCACAACATATTCATAAATGAGGAAAAAGCTCACATACTGTGGTGAAAGAGCTCGCATACTGTGGTGATTAATGGTGGATTAAATTCAGTGTAGAGAAATCTTAAATTATGCACAAGGGAAGGGAAAAAATAAAAACCTCTAAATGAGAAGTTAAAATTGTTGAAAAAAAAGTGGAAATCGGATCAGGGAAAATCAGTGCCAGTTTGTAGGTCAGTGATGCTCATACATTTGGACTCTTTTTCTCTCTCCATCCATAAAGGTGTAGTAGATCTGAATTAGGTACCTACAAAAAGGACTGAAACTATGGAACAGTTTTCGTTGTAGAGAATCACCAGCTAAGGACTTCAGGCTGGAAATGTTAACTGTGAAGAAATGTATCTTCAAGATGGATTTTGTCAGCAATTACCGCAGATGCTTTCCCCAGACTGAAAATACTCCCTAAACAAACAAGCAAACAAGCCCACAGCTCTAAAGAATTTAGATTTGATTTCAAAGTAAATTTTCAAGAGAGTTGTGCAATTACTACACAAGCTTACATCAGACTTCTAGACTTCTGTGATCTTTAGTTCTTAATTATGGCCATATCTACTAGCTGTTGTTCTCATAGAATATGCCCCAGTTGTTCTGCTGAGGGAGCTGCACAGTTATAGTGCATATTTTAAGAGGATGAAAACTGGCATAAGCACAGTCAGTGCTAAAACAAAGTCACTGCGTGGCTCAAAACTCCAGTAGTTTCAGGAACAATCAAAAGTTCATCTTGCATCCTACAGTTTTGCTGGTTTTGTCGGAATTTCTGACCTTGGGCAATATGTTCTTTACGTTAAAGTTCACCCTTTAAGCTGAGAGAAGCACAGCAGAAAAATCCATGAGCTGCTTTTGCTAGAGTTGCATTTAATCTTAGACTGTATGAAGCACAGAGCACTGAGATGTGGAGAGTAGGGGAGATGTGGAGGGTCCTGCTAAGCAAAGCAGTTTGACTTCCTCCCCTTTTGATAGTTATGGGCAAAAAGTAATCTCCCATAATGGACCAGGCAGAGTCAGGAAACAACCAAATGTGTAAGCTTGTGTTTAAATCCAAGTATATTCTTCTATCTGTTGCTTCTTCATGCTTAGTTTTGTTCTTCCATCACCCTTTGTTTAGTATCCTGCTCTGCTAGCTGCTGTCTGATGAAATGCCCTGGTCTAGCTGATGGAAAAGCCATTTTCCCTTTAAGAATTAATATTTGTAAGGCTGGGGTGTGTGTTAAGTTTTGGATGGAGGAACTTATGTAAATACACATGGCAGTGTGTGTGGTGTGGAAGATGGGAGAGCTAAGGGCAAATACATCACATGGAAGAAACACTTTTCTGGGGGCTGGCTGTAGACCAATACATTTTCAGGCTTAAATACAGACTTGGTAAAAGTATGTGTGTACATAGTGGAAGAAAGGAATTTTATAAGCACATCTGGATTTTACCAACCTGTTTGATCCTTCCTCTACAACAGGTAATTGTTTTTGTGATGAGGAGAGTATGGCAAGTTTAATGTTCACTGATAAGTTTCAGCATGTTTGATTAGGGATCTTCAGTAAAAGCCCTTTAAATCAAAATTCTGTGACAGTTTCAATACAGTTAGAAGTGGAACTTGCTAAAACCTAATGAATATATTCTACCAGCTCTTTACTCCATGTTTGATTGATTTGTTCCCTCGTTTATGTAGCCTGTTCCGTATCTCAGATACTAATTTCTTTTTTGTGTGTTGACATGCACTCTGCAGCACATCATCTCGTATTCAGTTATTAGACGTGATAAATTAACATTGTAATGTCAGGCATACTGAAAATCATTGCTGTTAATATGCAAACAAATAACAGACCTGTAACCTCTCTTAAGGAAAAGCATCTTAGTAACTACACAAATCGAAACCTTCACAATTTGGTATTACCTTGTGATATTTGCATTCAGAATGATAATTCAGGCTAATGGCTTCAGGTTCCCACGGGGCAGCTGAAATAGATTCTGAAAAGGAGAAGAAAAGGGTATGGTAAATAAATGCAATGAGCTGTCAAAGAATATTTCTACATCAAACAAGTCTCTGAACCTTTTTGTGCTTCATAACCTGACCTTTTCTGGCTGCTCCATTTTTTTGACTGAAGCAGATCACGAAATGAAAAAGCATTACCTATGAAATAATAGTAATGTAGCATTTATATGGCCACTAAAATATAAGGTGTTAGAATATTGTAGAGGGATTTCTATTAATTTACAGTGGATCGGTGAGGGTAAAACACCCTTTGATTGCAGTTGCTAGGCAACCCTTCTCCAAGCAGATGTAGGTATCATTCCTGTTTGTTTAACACCAGCCGTACTGGAGTCTGTCAACAAAATATGCTACAGCAGCAGCAGGGAACAGCAAAGAAGAATAGTTTTAGCATTGCAGTGCTAAAGTATTTTCTCTTGCATCCTTCAGGCATGAATAATACAAATGAAGTAGCATGGAGAAAGCTTGACATATTAGAGAAAATAACCTTGTGTTAGCTGTATGCATGTTTTCACCTGTTGATGATAAAGTGCTTTGTGTAGAAAAATACCATTATTCCTATTCTGCAGATGTGGAAATGGGGCACAAAAAGGTTAGAATTTCCTATGAAAAGCTGCTGGAGTTGCTTGTTAGGCAGTGACAGGGCTGAAAGCAGAGCCCAGGTCTTTTCAGTCCCATGCTCAGTGGAGTATGTACCATTTGTAAGACATATTGGTCCTCTGGGTGTTACAGTCCAACGAGCTATGCAGGATGATTTTGTGGCATTTCTTTTACAGGAAGCATCATTCCCATTCACAGGACTGTATCATTGCTTAGAAAGCAAATAACCATAGTGTATAGAGAAATGATCTATGCCTCTGTATAAACAGTGGTTTAACATATGTTTTTGTCATTTGTACTTCCAGAATGTTATTACTTATGTTATTTGCTTTTGCAATTAAAAATTAAGTACATTTCATTGCAGACAAAGACTGAGAGAGCAGTTTGTTCAGATAATTCCATTGAAAATTCATGTCCTTTGTATTAAAGTGTGGTGATTTCCTTCCAGAAGACCTCAGACTTAGAAGGCCAAATGTATGAAAAAGTACTTGTTTCAGAAGGTTTTTGCCATTGAGAGTGATGAATACAGCACATTTTTTGCTACTTTGTGGTGTAGCATATGGTTTGATGGCTTCTGGCTTGAGGAATTAAAAGCACCAAAGAAACAGAAGATGAAAGGGGTTAATCTTCCTACCCAATTTTTAGATTAAAAATAATTATATATGTGATTTAGAGAACACAACGCCAGAAATAGGGAAACATTGCACCCATTTTAAAAAGGGGTAGAAAGAAGGACCCTTGGAACTACCAACACATCAGCCTCACCTCGGTGCCAGGGAAGATCATGGAACAGAACCTCTTGGAAGCTATGCTAAGGCACTTGGAGGACAGAGAGGTGATTTGAGACAGCCAGCATGGCTTCATCAAGGACAAGTCCTGCCTGACCAGCCTAGAGGCCTTCTATGGTGTAGTGACTACCTCAGTGGACAAGGGAAGAGCTATGGATATTATCTATCTAGAGTTCTGTAAGTCCTTTGATATGGTCCTCCATGACATCCTTTTCTCTCTGTAATAAATTGGAGAGATACGAATTTGGTGGGTGAACTGTTGAGTGAATGAGGAATTGGTTGGATGTTTGCATCCAGAGGGTAGTAATCAATAGCTTGATGTCCAGATGGAGACTAGTGTCCCTCAGGGGTCCGTATTAGGACCAGCACTGTTTAATATCTTCATCAGAGACACAGACCGCAGGACTGAGTGTATCTTTAATGTCTTCATTGTCATAGACAGTGGGACTTTGTACACCCTCAGCAAGTTTGCAGATGACACCAAGCTAAGTGATGTAGTTGAGACACCTGCAGGGTGGGATGTCATCCAGAGGGACCTGCACAAGCTCGAGAATTGGGCCTGTGTGAACCTCATGAGGTTCAACAAGGCAAAGTGCAAAGTTCTGCACCTGTGTTGGGACAACTGCCAGTATGAATACAGGCTAGGGGATGGAAGGATTTGAGAGCAGCTCTGCAGAGAAGGACTTGGGGGTACTGGTGGATGAAAACCTGGACATGAGCCAACAATGTGTGGTCACAGCCTAGAAGGCTGACTGTATCCTGGGTTGCACCAAAAGAAACGTGTCCAGCCGGTTGAGGAAGATGATTCTGCCCCTCTACTCTGCTCTGGTAAGACCTCACCTGGAGTACAGAGTCCAGCTCTGGAGCTTTCAACTCAGGAAAGACATGAACCTGTTGAAGCGGTCCAGAGTAGGGCCACCAAAATGATCAGAATGGTAGAAAAAGGCTGAAAGAAGGCTCTAGATATGCCTTATTGTGGTCTTTCATTACATAAAGGGGGCCTATAAGAATGATGGAGGCAGACTTTGTAGCAGGGCCTGTTGCAGTAGGACAAGGGGTAATGGTTTTAAAATAAAAGAAGGTCAGTTAGACTAGATATAAAGACATGACAATGAAGGTGGTGAGACACTAGAACAGGTGACCTAGAGATGTGGTAGATGTCCCATCTTTGGGAACATTCAGGGTCAAGCTGTATGGGGCTCTGAGCAATCTAACCTACCTGAAGGTGTCCCTGCTTATTGCAGGGGGGTTGGAACTAAATTACCTTTAAAGGTCCTTTCCAACCTGAACCATTCTATGATTAAATAAATGTAGTTGGTGCTGAGTAATAAGATCTGTGATATTCATCAATTTGTCCTTTTTTTGTTTCACAGTTGTAAGCAGGGCTTTTTTAAAAAATCTGTGGATAGAGGAGAGAGAATCTGCCTTTTCCTCTGGGGAGAGAGTTGGGAGACAGGAAGTTCCCCTCTGCTGTTCTTCCTGAAGATTAAAAGGAATAATGATCTCTTCAGAAGAAATTAATCTGGAGCTGCTGGTTTGGGTTAACAGTCTGCACCACAGCATGCATGCAGCTGTGGCTGCTGGCAGGAAAGCTGAGGTGTCCCAGGAGTGACATTTCCAGGGCATCCTTAGCTGCTCTGAGAAGTGTGTATTTCTGCAGCTGGAGAGGGATCAGGAGGAGTGAGAGCTGAGGGCAAAAGTCCCCAAACAGTCATAGATATTCTGGTTTTGTTTTCCTAATTAATCAGTGTATGGCAAACTTTCTTCCCAACTTTGCAAATAATTCCATAATTCTATGTAATACAGCTGGGGGTCTACTGGGTGATTGATGTTCTCAGTCAGATGTAGGCAAGGTTTATAGTTAGAGCCCTCAGGCTGTGGACAACCCTATAAATAGGTCTGAGCTCCTGCTTTGGTGAAAGTAGTGGGAAGTTTTAAGACTAAAGAACAGCAGAAAGAGAAAACACACGTGCCAAGATTTATTATACAAAATTACTGGCTTAGGGTTTCACGATCTTTATTCTGATGGTAGCAGTTGCAGGTTTGGGTTTTTTAGGTTAGTAATAATGCAAGTTATAAACAAAACAGCTTTGCCTGCAAATTCAGATATTTCAAAGTGGAACTTTCATCTGGTAATAGGTATTTTAAAAGCTTATTCAACTCCAGATGAATAGATTGGACCTCTTAAGTAAGTTTACACAATAATACCAGCTATATACTCAGAGGAGAAATGCACGTGCTAAAAAGGGATGAGGTTTCAGTACAGCTGCAGCTTTGCAACTAGAAAATGCAGCTTTCTAAGGACTCACATAAGGGCCAATGCATGCTGATTATTAACTTGCACATCAAGTCATTATTTTGCTTTCATCAGAACTAGCAATGCAAATGTTTTACAAACATAAATATTAAAGTATTTGTTCAGTTGGCCTTGCAATGTATTTTTGTTAAGAACAATCTTGACCTCATTGTTTATCTCTTAAAAGAGTTCTTTTAGTTTCTGTTGTGTAGCATATTATCTGCCTTTTCTTTGTTCCCAGTTAAGCACATGAGGTGGGATTTAAATGTAGTGCTACTCAGCAATAAGAATTAGTTAACATTCTTTATAAAGAAATTGACTTACATTACTTTTATATGTTTTATAGTTATTTCTTTTTCCACCCAGGATGAACTGCTTCTGAGGTAGGACGGAGAAATTACTGCGTATTTAAAAAAATAAAATTAAAAATACGCATTTATATTTATGAACTATGTTTTCTTTAAATTTGCATTGAATATATTTCAGTCATGAAGCTTAAGAGAATAACTTTGTTACACCTGAGAGAACATTTCAGAACTTATTTTAGTCATCCCATCTATTAAAACCTCATGAAATGCACAGGCATAGGGCTCTCAAGAAAAGCAGCTCCTCTGAAGCATGCTTTAGTGTAGTGTTGGTATGATATAAAAGAAAAGCTCGCACTTCAATTGCTTGGTATGAGTGGCAATAACTTCCTTTTTGTTTTCACAGTGCAGTGCAATACTTGGTCTCAAGGTGTATAGTCACCTTTCCTTCGTACTTGTACTGTACATTAATAATAATGAGAATTACACATGTGGGTTACAGTCAGGATATTTTGAAAAGATATTACTACTTCAAGTGTGTTGAAAGGTACAGATTACTTCAACCATGAGAAAAGAAAGGAATTATGGTGAAACTGGCTGTTTTCGATACCTTATTTCAATTGGGAATCTGATAATTAATATTACAAAGACAAAAGCTAATCTTTCCCAGTCCATAGAAGTCATTACCATTTGAAAGCTGTTGGAGGGCTTGCATGACATATATTAGAGGCCTCAGTTCATTTTCTAGTGCAGTTTCTAGTTTAAAACACCTCAAGTGTCACAAAAATAATGGTGTTACAGCTCTTCTTGGGTTTGGAGCAGAAGATCTACTTGATTATGGGTATGGAGAGTTAAGCTGCATAATTTTACTATAGCAGGTGTGTTTCTAGTCTAGTAAGCAACATACATCATATTCTGAGGTTTGAAGAAGTGAAAAAGTGCTGAGGCAGAAATGGGTAAGCATCGAGTTCAAAACAAAGCATAGGGAGAGGGAACCATGGTTTATCCATAATAATAGGAGGAGATGGTACTTAAGTTTTGGACATCAATTTCTGTGCTAATGTGCTGTTTCAAGTGACAGGATTGGGTGCATCCATTTCTATTCCTGAAATGCTGCTGCTCATTTTTTGCTTCACTGAATGAACATTATTCAAATCATACCTTTTATCACTGTTAGGTTTATTTCATTACACTTATTTTTAATGCAAAATTTCTAACTTGTCTGTGATATTTTATATTAAAATATTCTGTAGTCATCTCCAGATTGCTTTTATTTAGTTCCATAACTACTCCTTGCCGTGGCCTTCATGCATTTTGTTTAAACTTCAGAAATACTGGCCACATCCTTGCCCATAGGTTCAATCTCATTGGGTAATGAGGCAGACTTACAGTTGCCTCCAACTACAAGTAAATTAAGTATCCCAGATCTGATAAGGCACAGGAATAATGCATCCAGCTAGAGCTGGGTGTCAGTCCATAGCAGCTTCAACCAACCTTTTGTTGCCTCAGGTCCTGAAGCCTAAATACTGTTTTCTGCAAAGTGCCCTAAGACAAAGGACATGGACAACATTGTTTTTGAGGTCTGTGCATCTCCCAAATGCTATACTAAATGCCTTGTCTCCTCTGTTTTCCTGGGTCCTGAATTTCTGACTGTAAAGCACCTCCTATATAACTTCCTTGTGGTTTACTTTTCTCTGATTCTGAAGCATAGTCCTCTTTTGTTGTATCTTCTCTTTTTAGTTTCTATGTATGAAAATATTCTAGGCAGATGCTGCAGTATACCTGCTCCCCTCCCCAGCCCCCTCTCTATTCAAGGCAAAAATGACTTTCTAGTCATGTGTTTCAACTTGCTATTTATTTTCAGGACAAGCCAATTTGTGTACCTGCCCTTGCTGTTCAATGGGGATTCCTTCTTCTGGAGCTGTAACTCATTTTCTTTACATTGTGCTGCAATTCATGCGATTGTGCAGCCCAGTCTGCTCCCCATACAACTACCAGCACAACTATGAAGAGGCAAAAAGAAATAGCAGTAGGCAACTCTCTTCTGAGAGGTACAGAGTCACCTGAGGCACTCTCTAGAGAGGTGTGCTGTGTGCTAGGGGCTCATATCAGGGATGTCACTAAGAGACAGTCCACTGACTATTATCTACTGTTGTTGTTTCGCATGGGCATCAGTGATACAGCCAGAAACAGGAGTATCGAAAAGGATTATAGAGCCCTGGGAGAGGCAGTAATAGACTCTGCAGCACAGGTATTTTTTTCATCAATGGTCTTGTCAGAGGGAAGGGGTTTGAAAGGGCAAGTTGAATCTGGCGAATCAACAGATAACTGCAGGACTGGTGCTGCTGACAGGAGTTTGGCTACTTAGATTATGGGACTCGCCTTGAGACACTTGATCTGCTGGGTGGTTATGGGATCCATCTGTTAGTGAGGAGGAAGAGCGTCTTCAGTCATAGGCCTGCCAAGCTGGTTAAAACTAAAGTTGCAAGGGAAGGGGAACTTAAACCCATCCCACCCCTACAAGTTTGACGCCAGGGCTAGGAATAGATGCCCGTAGCCTGGAGAAGGATCACAGGTCAGCAACAAAGCACCTTAAGAGCAGCACTCTGGCCAGTAAGGGAGCTTCTTTGGGGGCCCAATTTAAATGCCGCTATGCAAATGCATGTAGCATGGGAAATAAAAGGAGTTATTAAAGATGTGCATGCATCTGCAGGACTATGATCCTATTGGCATTAAATAAATGTGTTGCAATGGCTTCTGTGAGTGGAATATTGGGATGGAGGGATACAGGTTCTTTAGGAAGGACAGGCGGGGATGATGACAATGGGGTGTCAGGTTAAAATGAAGGGCAGGGACAGGTAACATTATAGCGAGGCTCAGCTACAGACCACAAGACCAGGAAGACCAAGCGGATGAGGCTCTCTGTAGAGAAATAGGCGCAGCCTCATGTTCACAGTCCTTGGTCCTCATGGGGGACTTCAACCACCCTGATACCTGATGGAGGGACAACACAGCAGCTCATAAGCAATCCAAGAAAACCAGACAGTAATACATGAATTCTATACACATCCTACTGGCTACTGAAAACAGAGGAGGACAGGAACACATTCATGCAGGACAAGGGTGAAAAAGCAGTCTGAGATACAGGCAAAAGATGAGTGTTTGATTATTTGACTATAACGTGCACAATCTTGTGGTTGACACCATTCAAAAGCTAGAAGGGAAACAATTTGAAAGGAACAGAATTTAAAAAATCTGTTTTAGGAAAAAATTCTCTTAGTTGGGCTAAGGCCTGGTCAGATAATCTTCCTTGCAGTGACATGCCTGGATGAGAGAGGATGCCATTCCCATGCTAAGCAGGTGCTGTTACTGGAGAAGACATGAAAATTATAAGAGCAGCTAGAGAAAATTAGATCTGAACCTGGACCTGCTGCTGACAGAGTGTATTTGCTGGCCACAGCCAAAGGGTGAAAGCTGAGTATTTTATGTTGAAGCTTGATGTTACAATGATCTTTCATCAGACTGTTGTATGCTCTGGTCTTGCTGTGAACTGCTCTTAGACTCCACCTGAAAGTGCAGAAGTCCAGAGAGCTGGAAACTGAAGCTTGCTTTTATGATTTTGGGAGAGAAAAAGTGTTATGTTGTGTTTAGGAATTTAAGTAGAAATACAGGTGAGGTGACATAGTAGATGCAGATAGTCTCGGTGTTAGCACTGTATATCTGTATGTTAGCTCCTGAAAGTATAACTTTGAATTTTAAAAAAAAATATTACATGGTATACTGGACTGCATCCAAAATTTACTACCAAAGTGTTTAACCCTGTGAGGTGACCAGAATCGTGTGATGAACTTTATGCTAAAACTAATTTTAATTTCTCTGTAGACTGGCATAAAACTCAGTATCTTGTTTCTGTAGCCTTTAGTTTACAAACCAGTCAACATCACTGGCAGAGGAGCAATGACATTCTCCATATGGAGCAATCTAGAACATGCAGTGGTTATTCAAGGTTACAAAACAGGCAGCTAATCATATTGCCAACCTTTCTTTCTCATTTTCTAGTGACAAGGTTTTAGAAAGCCCATGGACTCCTGTAGTACAGGTGGTTTGGTCAGGGCTGATAATGGCTGATGCTTTTTCTGACTCTTGGTTTTTTTAGCATCAGAGACTAAATATATTTTGTCGAGAAAAGACCTGTTAACTTTGTGCTTTGCTTACGTGTTAAAAACGTATTAAATACAAAACAATCTTGATTTGCTGCCTGCTATATATTGTTTGTCAGAGGGAATAACAAATATACTCATCTAAGGAATGTTAAAGTAAGGATTTGATGCAGCTAGGACAAATTGCATTTGTGTATTTCAGAGGACAAAAATCCAGTAAAAAAATCTGAGTATTGATTTTTCCTAATCTGTTTTGTGTTTGTATCAACAGACAATGCACACACATTCAATATCTGTATCAAAAAAGCTTATTTTCCTTATAAACTTTCTTACATATTTATACATATATTAACAGAATGTATAAAGATCTCACTTCTCTCACTTCAAAATATTTTGCGTTAAATCATCATTTAATTTTACATAGAAAACCATGAAATGCTCCCTTAAGATCATTATAATTTTTTTTAGCATCATCAGACTCTAAAATCACATCTTTGGTTTTGCTTAGTCTATTAATTCAGTAATATTATTTTGGCTTAAAGACTGGATCTCAACTTCTGCTTTTATTTATGTTTCATTTGCTTTCTTCATACTGAGTCTGGAGTGGTATATCCCTCTGCAAATGATCTGGGTTTGCTAATGCAGAGGTTTATAGACATCTTACTTTCTCTCAACTAAATAAGAGAAATAAATATAAAATTGCTGTTTTACCTGCACTTCGAAGTATTTAAAAGATACCTGTGAAGCAGCTAAACAGAAAGCATCTGTTTAGGTCATCAGTTAATATATTTTTGTATTTCTGTATTTCTGTAATATATAGACTTGCTATAACCCAAACTGTAGTCATGAATAGCCCTGGCTTTTGGGGAAACTAATTTAAAAAAACTTTAGTTTGATTTTTTATTATGATGGACTCTATCAGCTGTAGTCAGGTTGTACTTGGTGGCTGATGGGGACAATTTAGGCTTTAAACAATTTTAAAACCACTTGTGTTTGATCTGTAGCTTAACAAAAACTGGTGGGAGGTCTGCAAGATTAAGCCAGTGTATTGAGAACAGTAAATCAGCAGGTCTTTGCAGAGGTAGATGGGTAGTGGGTTGGCGTGGGGAAAGCTAAAGAGAAAGACTCCAGGAACCGCTCTTCCTGAAACCCTCCAGATAAAGATCCCAAGCTGAGGACAAGCTTCAAGTTTGAGGAAGTTTGGGTTTGCCTTTAAATTTTGCAGCACAAGTTTATCTTTAATATTTTATGACACCTCCTTATTGTACAAAAACAGATGAGAAGAAGGGAGATACTTGCAGCTGGATATGATTAACATACATTTATGGCACTAATTTAACACTATGCAAATCAAATTCTTCCCCAGTTAGCTTACTGAGCACTGGATGTGAGGTATCTCTCAGCAGAGTGTGAGTCCTCTTTCTGTAATTGTTTCAGGCTTTTCACTTACAGAAATTAAATTTACTCTGTCCTGTCACACTTTTTACTATGTTTCCTTTAATCTTGTAGTTGCTTGGAAGGAAAGCTTCTGAATGAGAAATGCAAACCCAACTGCTAATTGTTTGAAGAAGATTCTGTGAACAGTTCAGATTTATTGCCTCCCCCCAAAAGGCTTGGTGACTTTGATTTTGGGCCAGGCTTTCAAGAGTTCTTTTGTTTACAATGAGCCAAAGGTAGTGGGGGTAATTTTGATCCCTTATGGGTTCAAATAAAGAAAAAACTTTGAAGTTTGGTTGAGGATAAAACTAGTGCAACTCTGATGAGCCTCGAACTCCTGTCGTTTCTGTAAGTGGTGTGTGATGAGCATATGCTCACGCTGGTGGACTTGTGGCCCGAGTGGCTGTGACCAGGGCCAGAGCCACCTCCCGCGTATCACTGCATCTCCCTTGCCACCTAAGTGCTATTTCTTTTTTGGCATGTAACTATGTACACACTGACTTACCAAATGTCTAAAAGGAGCTGAAGCAGCTGCTGAAGCACTGCTGACATTTTTCCGTTCATTCTATTTGAGATGGACAAATCATTGCAGTGATTTCAGTGAAGTGGCTTGTTATGAATTACCACCTTCAGGGCTACCATTATAGACCTGTTCACAACCTGAGCAGCACAATGGGCAAATCACGGGTTTCTCTGATGGATTGCACCACTCCACACTCACAGAAAGGCTCAGGGGCTAACAGATAGCAGTGCTTTGCAGGAGGGAACAAAAACACTTTGCAGTTGTTAACACAAAACAAAATAACAATCTCTTCAGTTTAATAGCCAAAAGTCCAGGAAAAAATGACCCCACACTGAACCCAGAAATGATTTGTGTGCTGTTGGGATGCCAGGGGAATGCAGGGGGGGTGGACATTGTCTTTCTGCCAAGACCTTGACTGTGGGAGTCGCTCCATCTTCCTGGCATTTGCTGATCAGAAATGAAGACCTGCAGGTGATTGTGTAAGATCTGTGTGGTTATGCCACAGGGCTTTCTTGGCTAAAGGTGTGTTTGTTGGGAGTGTTTTTACTTCAGTTCATGTAGTTGAGCTTGTTTGCTACTGCTGTTGTGTACAAGCTGTACCCTGATGTAGGCTATCCATGGTTTTCTTGGCTGTGAGGGTGGGTTTTTACACTTAAATGACAACATGGTGATAGCGGTATGCTTCTTAGTGTGATCAACTTGTGGAGGGAGGAAAGACCCTACAGTCAGAAGGAGAACTGGCTTGAAATCTTTGCTTTTAAGTATAACCTTCATGGTTAAATGTAGCCATAATAAACGATGCAAGTATCTTCACCTGTGGTGGGATTTTTAGTGCTGTAACAGTAAACATGGGCAACATCACTGCTCAAAAGCAGTTTTGAGGGGTTTTTTTTGCTATACACCAGCTTAAGCAACTTTTGGACACCTGTGAAAATGCTTTTTAGGAGCTACCCATGCAATTTAAACGTTAGCATGACACTGTATTTATGCTCATCCTGCTTTCAAGAGGGTATTAGATGTATGTCAGCTGCTACTATTGCTTTTAAGGGTCCACGTGTTTGCCTAATGGAAAGATTTTCATGTTTTCAACCAGTTTTCATTAGTTCAGACCAGTTTCCCTGACCGGAATTAATTACTCCTATGCTTTCTATGTTAATGAAATTAATTCAGTATATTGTCAAAGGTTGCATTTTTGCTTGTGTGTGTGTGAGACAAATACCTGTGAAGTCAGTTGGACTTTGCAAGTCGTGTAAGCAAGTATGACATGACTAGGAGGCAGCAATTGTGGACACAGCCCTCTGTTTAGTGAAGCAGTCTGGGGCCCAGGGACGTGAAAGTCAGTGTAAAAATGTAAAATATAATTTCTCAAGCAGGATCATCACCAAAAGACTCTTCTTGTTCTTGTATGCAGGAACATGTTCTGCTCTCTTAAATTAGGAAGTAATATAGGTAGCTTAATGATGGCTTATAGGCTCATTGAGGGAGAGCCTGAGATAAGGGGGGTGGTATAAGGACTTCTTGTTGGTTCTTGTGAAAAAAGTGCAAACCCGGGAATAAGAGACTTCTTGAAGTATGGGGGAAATGTTGCATGGTAAAGGTTGTGTGGCTTCGCAACGTTTTTTCCTATATTTACTGAGATCACATTGCTAAATCTGGCCTTGTGGTGCAGTGTGTGCTCACTGCAAAGGGCCTCCTGACCTAACTCGAAAATCTCAAATATTCTCTAAGAACATTGTTTTTGTGAGAATTTCTGAAACCATGAAACTAGAGTCTGCGCAGCTAGCTGTCAGTCTAAAATGCAAGTAGATCAACTTCAACCCATGCAGAGAAGCAAGAGTGAGCTGTGAATGCTGATATCAACCTGAAGTATTAAAAAGTCATAAGGCTTGCTTAAGAAATGTAGGTTGAAATAACTTTCCCTCGAATTTGGGTTTAATTTTGGTTTTAGCTTTGGCTTATTTTGTAATTTTTTACTGTTCTTCTCATCCATTAATGCTTATTGGCCTGAGAACTGTGCTCCTGGCCTTTCTTCTTTATCCAGTGAGGGATGCTTACATGTGGCAAAGCCTGTATCTTATCAATCTTTATTCAAGGGCTATGGTTCTTTGTCTGGCTTTAAGGGTGGTATGAAGGAAGGTGAGATGGGTATCCCTATTCTACTACCAGTCCATCACCCATAGTTCAACTGAGGAAGAGCACTTGTGATAACTTATTGGTAGCTCCAGCTTATATAATTATCTGTAGCCAATTTCTGGTCAGAATTATACCAAGATTTGGCTGTAGACCCAGAAAGAATAATAATGCTGTGGAGGCAGCATCCCTACAGCCTGCATTATTTTGCTATCATTATTTACTAAATCATGTGTTGGTGAGGTAAAATGCGTGGAATGCTTCTTACGTTTACAGCATGTTAGTCTAATTCTCTAGCTCTCCTGAGAGGACTCAGGAGGGAAAAAAGAGAGTAAAATGACATGAATCCTGCTTTCAATGCTATCTAAATTCCACCAAGGTCAGCAGGCCAGAACAGCTGGTACTACTGTACCTTGACTAGCATGATTAAATGTTCTGCTTACTGTTTCATGTGCCATCTGTTTAGTTGTTCAGTGATACAATGGCCAAGATGAAAAGCAAAGACGTTTCCACCGCCATTGTGTACAACAGACCACAGGAAATCAAGAGCACTTCCTAACTGCCTTCTTTGAGTTAGATACCATCCTTATTCTGATAAAATATTGTCCTGGATGGTTACTGACAGCCTTTTGGAAGATTGCATGCCCAAGGTTTTAGGTGATGAACTTTCAGCAGACAGTACACAAACACGTTGTGTATTTAGGACTGGTGTGCACTAGAGCCACGTTTTCAGAATTCCTTGGCTTTCCCACAAATGCTACACCAAGGCCAAATTTCCAGAAAGCTGAGTATCAGCAAGAACTCATATTTTTAAAAACCTGGTTTCTTGGAATGAATTGTTTTGCTGCCTAAAATGAAAGGAAGGAAGAATTTCCTTCTTGACAGTGTCTGCAAGGTATGGGAAAAGTCTGGCTAGGGTGGATAGTGACAGATAACTGCCTTGATCTTTGATGGCTCATTTAAAGTGGGAGCACTCAGACAGAGCCTAAAACTTTTCAGGAGTGATGACCTTCTAGCATGAGCTCTAATACTGACAGTGAAGGGATCTAGCATGTATAAAAAACTGTGAAAACCCTATGTTTTTAAGGCTGTGGGAGGCAGTATGTATTCTTTGTATTGTTTAGACAAATCCAGAGATTGCCTTTCTAGAAATCTATTCAGCAAAAATCACTCCTCCTTTGAAAAACTGGAGATTTTATGCAAAACACTGTGTTAGGAGAAAGGTGTCATTCAGATGTCTACTAAAGTGTCAGCAAATGCTAAAGTTTATGTGTCGGATCTTAGTTCTACCGTCTACTGCTTAAAAGCAGTGCTTTTAAGAGGACCTGCACCCAGGAATGAAGGATTTGGCAGTCACAACTGTGACATTATCTCAACTTTGTCTGAGTTAAGTCAAAGCCAGTTGGCGTTTGACAGTGGGTTATTTGTTCTACTCTTCCAGTTCAGACAGCTACAACACAGAGTCATCAGAGGTCATCAGCACTAATGAAGGCATCTCCCATCCCTTCACAAACCTTCCCAGAAGCTTTCTGCATATGCTGAGCTAAAGGATTGTAGCAGAAGGTCCTGGAACCATGAATAAAACATTGTTTTAGCGGAAGGAAGAACAGCTCAGGAGTTAGGAGGAAGCACCCTCTGCACTTCCAGATCCTTACCCTTGCCCAGGTGTCTGCATATGACTGCTCTTTAAGACCAGTTCTGTAAGTTATCAGATTGACTTAGGACAGCTGTTCTGCACTTTCTGGTAAGATTGTGCTAATAATGTGCTATTGTGAGAGGGACACTGAGCAGTTTGAGGGCTCCATGGACATTTGTGCCACTTCCATCCTCCCTACTGCTTGCAGGCCCTGGAGCAGAGCAGTGTCATGGCTGAAAGGGTTACCTGGTCTCCAGGTGTATAGAGATGGCTACAGTGCATTCATAGGCTTTGGTAATAGACAGAGGCTTTTATCCTCCAGATTTCTCCACTTTATTACAGATTATTATAAATAGTATAAAAAGTCATCACTAGCAACTAATCTACTACAAAGATCACTGCTGGAAAGTATAGCTAAGATGAATAAAGTGCTAAGATTGATAAAGCAAATATATATCTCAAACTAATGCAGATTACTATCAGCAATCAGTGATATAGCATCAATCAGGAATATAGCAATAATCAATGTTATAGTACCAACGAATTAGTTATATACTATTACAGGTTGCTACAAATGACTTCATCTTAGTCAAGTGAGGTTATCAACAATGTCACAGCAGATATATTTATGATTAATTACATGATTACATGATACCAGTGTCAAGTGAATTAGACAGATTTTGGAAGGGGCCAAACCATCCCAGAGGGGAAGGCAAACCAAACTGACCCCAAAAGCAAGCCCACAGTGGTACTAATAAAGTCACAGAATCTCACTTCAAAATGACCTTTGTCACAGTGTCTGCAGTCAGTAAGTCAGATGTCCCCAGTAAGAGTCCCAGAGCTTGTAGAAAGCTTGGGCAAAATTCAACCTGTTTAGGAAAAAGAGAAATATGAGATGTTCTTGGAGACAACTTCTTTCTCCCTTTGCTAGACTATTTTTCATCTTTTCAGAGAAGTAGCCATTGCAGTTCCTTGGTGTTATGCTTATTGATGTTATCTGAGGATGTCTCCAGTTTCTAGATACCCAGCTGTACACCAAGGAGGCCAGGTGAACTTTTCAAGGATGTTTTCAGGGCTCACAGCTCCCAGGCTGGTAGGCATTTTATCTGTTAGTATTTTTCAGCAGATATTTTCTTTTGTTCAGTAATTTTTCCCTTTTAACCAGCCTGCCTTTATGGCTGCTCACATCAGGCAGGCAAAACAGCATCTCTCCATCCATCTGTCACCCTCCACAGCTCCCCTGACACCCCAAATGCAGTGGGCATGGAGTGGCAGTAACTTTTTATCCTACACAATCTCAAGGCATGCTACCCTGTATTCTAATCATGTTAAGAACTCCCTGTGGGAGACTGCTCTGTATCGAGAAACCTTTAATTAGCCATTGATTCACTTTTCCCACACACAGACTTGTGTTTGCTCAGCCTTTGCACTGGGGGATTTCCACAGAAGGGAAAGCAGCTGAGCTTTTATTTCACACAAGTTGTTCTGCAGCATCTTGCGTGATTTAAGACAATAAAAGTTAATATTTCTCGAATTGGTGAGAATATCTGCTGGCTGATAATGGCAATTTCATTAAATCTGCAAACAGATACTTTGTTTAAAGTGCTTTTTTGTTTGTTTGGATTGGTCATGGGTAACTTCTTAGTGACTTCTAGTAAAGTTAAGTGCGTGGTGGAGGTTCTATGGAAATACCAATTTGCTCATAAAAATGACAAACTTTGATAATTGATGTCAGTAATTTATTTTTCTGGTTTATGCCAAGATTAGCACTAGTAGACAGAGAGTTAAAGTTCATAATTTACAAGTGCCAGAGGCACTGGTGGGCTATGATGAGAAGCCTTTTAATGCTTCTGGTAGGTTTGATATTAAGCAAAGCCACTGGAAGTGCCACATGAATATTCATTTTAATGACATATATTGGTAGGCAAGGAATTGCAACTTGCATGATATAGATGTCTCTTAAAAATTAAATGAACATATGGTGAATGATAGACATTTTAAAAAAGCTCCAAATAGTTTTGTTACAGTTAGCTGATAGTGATGGAATTAAATAATAATAAAGATAAAAAGAAAACCTTTCCTTATAAGTGCAGACTGAAATGATAATTACGTTGGTATCACATGTATAGGATAAATCAGAAGGGTCTGCCCATACCATCTGAAATTGCTGACAGCTGTTAAAGTCAGTCTTGTACCATGCGCAAAAGCATTAATCATGTTGCTGACTACATCTGCTCTTGGGAAAGGGGACACATCTTGCCTTTGAGGACAGTTACCTGGCTAGGAAAGGCTTGTTCCCAATTGTTATGCAGATCCATGTGTCATACCATTACCACAGACTGCAAGCTCGTGATAAGAAGTAATTGACTAGCAATTCCTTATTTGCATTATATTTTTGATTCCCAGAAATCAATGAGTATCCTGAAAGTCATGACATTGTAGAGGTCAGTGTGCATGTATACAAACCGGCAAGCCGCAGAATTTGATTAGCTGAAATAGTAACAAGGTTTTCGTACTTTTTTTTTACATTTAATGTTCAACACAGCGAGATGAGGTAGTTCTGACTGGGAAGTGTTTGCCTACAGTCTTTTTTTCTGTCTCATAAAACCAGAGGGCATCAGTAAAGCTTGTACTGCTGACATCAGATGGTGATCCTGGAGTTTCTGGTGAAGTGTCATGATGCTGAAGAAGCAAATTTAATTATTTCTGACATTGTTTCTGTACTGGCTAAAGATTACAAGATTTTCAGGGTAAGCCTAGGAAAAGAAAGTATTCCACTGACAAAGATGCTCTGCTACCAAAAGCATGTATGCCAAAAGCCTGAGGAATAGATTTTTGTTCCTCCAGAACAGAAACCCTTGTTTCATACTAAGTAGAATTTTTAAGATGGCAATTAATCTAGATTTTCAGGCTCTGCGATGCAGTGTGCAGTATTCTGTATGAATAATGAATGCTTTGAAAAAAAACAACCATTCTGTAGCAAACTTAAAATCTAGGAGTGTCAATTAAACATAATGGTTGTACATGTATCATCATAAATGGTCTTCATACCCCAAAACCAGTTTCTCCACGCAGCTCGTTTTCATTAACAAGTTGCTGAGAAAAAGGTCAGTGCTTATTGTTCACACGGTGTCTCTAAATTGTCCATTAAAGCACATGTAAACGTGCCATGTTTTCCAAGATGAAAGGCTGTTTGTTTATCACTATTGAGTGAAATAGGATAGTGATGAGAGGCAATGGTGAGAAAGAAAGAGAACTGACAGAGGACAAAGGGAAACAATATAAAGAAAATCGAAGTAAGATTTTTGTAACCCTTCATGGGTGGTATCATGCTGCTTGTTTATCAAAATGGAGCAGGATTTTACGAAAGGAAAGGAAAAGAAGCTTCCAGAAGAATTTGATTTTAAAAAGCCCAACAAAACAACCCAAACCTATTTGATATGGAGCAATACTTAACATTTAGCAATATGCATTAAAAGGGGAGGGAAGCATGAAATGCTTACAGCCTTCAAACAAATGCCTAATGTGCAGGCTAGGACAAATCTTCTTGCATCTTAGGGATTTTCATTTATTACATTAAAATCACTAGAAGTTATACATTTACTTACTACTTAAGATTTTCTTTAGGGAATGAAAGATTTCCATATTAGTACAGTTGAAATTTCCTCAGAAGTTTTATAATTCTACTTACTAATTAGGAAAATCTTTTTAATCCTGTGGACTGAAAGGAGACCAGAATGTTTTTCATCTAATCAGCTAGCTGTTATGCAACTTGCATGTTAACAGAAATAAGTAGCCTTTATTTTTCTCTAGTCATTCATGGATTTGATGCACAAATATGAGTGTTCTCACCTAGTGCTATGTAAGCGTATATGAACGTAGCAAAGGATGTTATATGTTTTTTGATTTCTACATGTCCATCAAGTATGGCCATCTATTTAATAGAGCTACCAATTTTCCTCATCCCAGGTAACACTGTGTCGATTCTGGTGGTAGTTTTTTTAAAAAATGGAATACTGATTTTTCATTTCGGTGTTTCTTAAAAATTAATTTTGAACAAGCATGATTTCCCCATTTTGAACAATAAAAAAATAAAGTCTGAAAATTCATTTGATAGAAGGCATTCTTACACTGCTAATAATACTTTATAAAATGATGTGCTAAGGGCATTAGTAAGGAAATGTAAACTGATATTTGTATCTGCCAATATCATGGCAGCTAAAGTAATTGTTTATTTCATAGTTTCTACTGTGCTGAGACAGTGGCATGCATTATTTTTGTTCATTGCAGAATGGAAAGCCTGCTCCAAAGACAGAAATTCTTTAGAAGTTGCTACATGTGTTAGAGAAAATGTTGTGGTACTGAACCTTTGCAGAGCTGAGGCTGTTGGTGCCACATGGCTGAGCTCTCCTGGGGGGATGCCACCTAGTTCCAGCATGGAAACAGAGCTCCTGTATCTGCATGCCATTTAGCTGAAGAGCTTCATCATTAAGAAAAGGTCTTCAGAGCCTTCTGGTTGCTTTCAAGGCACGCTGAAAATCCTTTAGTCTGTGTTGTTACCTGGACTTAGGGAGGAAGAAAAGGAGGACACTATCTTTGTGCTGCTTCCTTGCACTGTGCTTTTTCCGAGACTCTGCTGCCCAGTACTGTCCCGTGGTACTTCAGAGGTTCTGCTCACTGGTGAAGATGGTCAGCAGTGTGTTTTTTGGTATAAGAAAGGAGAGTAAATGTTTCGGTGTTAGCTTTTCAAATATTATTGATTTGTGTTGGTCTCCTTTTGAAAAAGCTTCATTTGGGGAAATTTGGAGGAGGAATTGCAACTGCTCATATGGGCAGTGTTCTTCCTCCTCCAAGCGCTCACCACTCAGTGGGCTGAGTGTTTCAAAGGGAGCATCCAGCAGCAGAGGTAAGAAGACACCTTGGCTGCCTCACAAAGCCACATGGGAGAAGCATTAACCTGACCTTTGATATTTCCTTCTTGGCTTTCTTGGTTTGTTTCTCTGTTTTTCCTGGTGTGCTTCTAGGAAGAATTGCCATAGTACTTTGCATTGTCTTCATAATAGAAACCAAGCAACCCTCTCCCTCTTCAGTAATATTGGGGTACCTCATATAGAGCAGTTAAATAAAACAAAGGTTTTGCCTCAACCTCTGGGGTGCTAAGGATCCGTTCTGCTGGGTGACTTCTCTAAGAGACAGAGTTGCTCAAACATTTTGAGGGAACAAAGCAACACACTTCTAGAGCAACAACATGGTAAATTACATTGTGTGTGTGGATCCTGTATTTGCCTCTTGCCCACTGGAGATTTCACATGGGTTTTAGAGTGCTCCCTCAGAAGCCAATGTGACTGGTCCAAATGTTTTAAATAGGTGATGGTCTTTTTCAGAAGATATTTTTCATTCTGTGTAATTTTTTGTTACGTATTTCGATAACAAGGTTTTAGAAACAAAAAGATTTGATTCTTCAAGCTCTTACTCTTTTATTCAATCCTGTTAATTTAAAGGGATTTTTCCCCTATTCCAGCTATATTAAAGATAAAATTGAAGAGATGTTTTTGACTACTGTTCATAAATGTACTGCAATCTACAGTGTTTCTTACTGAATAGAATTTGAATTCAAAATGTCCTAGAAGATTAGTATTGGAGTCATGTAATAACTTATCTCAAATATCCTTTTCTTTAATATGGGAGCAGGTTTCAAATTTTGTAATACTTAAAACTTCTGCCTTGTAAATAATGTATATGTGCTATGCCCCTATTCAGTATTCAGTCTATTGTTTTGTACTATCTTTCTTATTTATACAGTCTTCCTGCTGTAAAATGAAGATGATTTTGGACATATTCCCCCAGGACAGTAAAACTGTTAGTAAAATTCAATCGTCTCCTCTACAAAAGTTTGAATATAATTTGAATGCATTAGAATTAATCTTAGAAGATAGCATTTTCTGCAGAAAGATGCCAATTGGCATTTTGCAACAAGTTAAGGTATTTTGTCTGTCCTAGTAGTTTGCTATTATCTTTCAACAGTCATGAAGAAAACTTTAAAAAGGGCTTTCAAAAGTAATTTTGCACTGTACTAGAATATTGGTGTAACTGAAGTTTTTCTTGTTGCAAATATGATTCTTGATTTCATTTTGCAAGTAAGTGTACTGTCTTCAGTGCTACAGCATGCAGTGAGAAATTAATTCCTGGGGACTGCAAGGAGGCAGCTTCAATTTATGCTGGTTTCCAACATACTATGGGGTCTGAAAACCCAACGTATTACCTTTGCCAGCTTCTCTGTTTTCAAAGGGATGAACTGAAGGGTACTGTACATCCCATGGCTGTGTATTGTAGTCTATAGGCAGTTTTCTCGAAACTGTAAAATGTTTGAAGATATCCTCCCCTGAGGCTCAGGCTGGCATACTGTGTATGTCCAAGTAGATTGTGTGCAACCTTTTCAAAGACAGGCAACACAAAATTGTGAGTAAAAATTACCTATCTGCATGAAGATTGATATAGTAGGCATCTAACTTCGCGCTGTAAAAATGGCAATAAGGATAGAAGCTGATTTATACAGAAAAAATAAAAATAAAAGAGAGAGAAAACAGAATGCATCCCTTTTCATTGGACTCTACTGCCCCAGATGCAGGAATACAATATAGTAAAAGCATAGAAGTAG
Organism: Phaenicophaeus curvirostris; assembly: GCF_032191515.1. NCBI lineage: Eukaryota > Metazoa > Chordata > Aves > Cuculiformes > Cuculidae > Phaenicophaeus > Phaenicophaeus curvirostris. The sequence goes on along the minus strand of NC_091393.1, from coordinate 71,315,592 downwards.
AGCAACATGACAGAAACAAGGCTGTGTATAACAGTATTTTCCTGAATAAAATAACAATAATGCCAGGTTCTTGTAGTCCATTATTCACAATTCAGATGACAGCTTTCTAAATATTTTTAGTTTACAGCATGCAAATAAACCGTAGAGTAAAATAATTATGTCAGGCCATATGCTATCAAAGTATTACACTGTGTAAGAGTCCTTAAAGATCCTGTATCACTTAATCATACAAAATGTATGCATAGTACCAAGGAGATACATATTGCAACAGTAAATTATCCAGATAGTTGAATTTATCTACTCAGGGATACTTAACTGTCATCTTTCAAGCTGTATCAAACAGTTACAGCTATGGCAGTATGATATATCTCTTATTAGAGGTGGATTTTGACCAAGTTTCCACCAGTTACAATTTATTATGTAAAAGAGTGACTACTTTTAAACTCAGCTAATTAATTACTGGCTTAATATTTGGTAATCTTGTTACTTTATGGCAGGGTCTGAATCCAAGTTATTTATGATGGTAGTTCAGGCACTGTAAGTGATTAGTTTCCATGAGCTCTGAGCTATTCATCTTTGTGGATCAGCACACACATACATGTAAGAAGAAGAAAGGAAAGCAAAGCCATGACAGAGAAATAGCTTCACAAAGAAGTCCACCTCTCACCTGAAGCAACAGCAGCAGCAGTTGCATCGGACACACACAAAAAAATCGACATCTTGTTTTTTAGAATCATAGAATCACTAGGTTGGAAATGACCCACTGGATCATCAAGTCCAACCATTCCTATCAAACACTAAACCATGCCCCTCAGCACCTCATCCATCCGTCTTTTAAACACCTCCAGGGAATGTGACTCAACCACCTCCCTGGGCAGCCTGTTCCAGTGCCCAATGATGCTTTCTGTGAAAATTTTTTTCCTAATGTCCAGCCTGAACCTCCCCTGGCAGAGCTTGAGGCCATTCCCTCTTGTCCTGTCCCCTGTCACTTGGGAGAAGAGGCCAGCACCCTCCTCTCCACAACCTCCTTTCAAGTAGTTGTAGAGCGCAATAAGGTCTCTCCTCAGCCTCCTCTTCTCCAGGCTAAGCAACCCCAACTCTCTCAGCCACTCCTCGTAAGACTTGTTCTCCAGCCCCTTCACCAGCTTTGTCACTCTTCTCCGGACTCGCTCCCTGGACCTGCTGGTCACGCCGTTTCTGATCCAAGCCAAGATGCCATTGGCCTTCTTGGCCACCTGGGCACACTGCTGGCTCATGTTCAGTTGGCTGTCAACAAACACCCCCAGGTCCTTCTCCTCCAGGCATATTTTTTTTACAGATAATCTCCTGGTTTACAACCACAGTTACTTTCAGTAGGAGTATGCATGTGCATGCACACCTTCCTATATATACAGCTAAACCCCTAAACAGGTTGACAATCTACACATATGGTGGCATGACCTGATTGTGCCTTAATTCAATGAAATGAGCATGTAAAGACTGACTTCTTTACTCTCATTTGTGTCTTAAACATTGTCTGAATGTGGGACTATGTGCACCTGAGGGGATTTTTTGTGGCTCCTGGCTAACAATGAGAGGCAGAGGCGTAGGAGCGGGCACTGCTCCCCTCACCTTCCAATGGGGTGGCTGCCACAGAGGTTGGAGGAAGCCTGAACAATTGTGGTGTCTGGAGTGGGCCTGACAGAGTGTAATCAGAATTAAGTGATGGCAGAGTCTAGCCCATCATTTATACAGTATTGTTATGAGTAATGTAAGGTGGAGACTAAAGCCTGTCCTTCAGGGGAGTGTTGAGTTTCACGTGAAAGATGAAGGGGATGTGGGAAAAGGCAGCTGGAGGGCTGTAAGCGGGCATGCAGGCGGCCTCTAGCTGGCATGAGAGGGTGATCTGGTGTGCGCTGCTCCTTAGTTTTGTCACAAGCAATGTCTTCTTCAAATAAGTTTTCAAAGATTAGAAATTGGATCTATGTTTCTAACCTTTGAACCTCTCCTTTCTTTTTCATCACCTTCATTTAAAGGGAAGTCATAATTAAGCTAAAATAAAGCTACTGCTGGTTTTATCTTCTGCCATGTCTCAGGCGTTAAATCATCACTTTTATGAAAGAAACCCAGATACAGAAAATGTTTGTTTTCTCTTGACCTCCTGTTTACTGAAGACTATCAATGAACATATTTCATGAGTATTGTAAATTGCAGTCTGTGTCCAACCATACTTGATTGGGAGATTTCCCTGAGTTGCATGAATATTTAATAGATTTTGATTGACATAATGGAAAATTTGAGGGAAATTGTACATATAGATTGAAAGCTAGAATTTTGTAAAAAATGTAAATGCATTATAAAGATATAAAATCTAATAATGTCTACAAAAATCTATTAAAATGTTATGTTGTAGTTAGTGTTAATTAGTGTCAGATTCAAACAATCAGTAATTCTGGGGTTTTTTTGTCTTACTGAAGCTGACTTTGGGTAGACTGAATTACTCTTGGGACGTGAGGGTCTGTCAAAGGAGAGTGCTGGGTGACATTTCTATATTAAATGCCTCAGCTGTACTCCAGAATTCAAGTGAAGACAAATCTGTCCTCTGTCTCATCTTTCAGAACCATATCCTGGGCTACTGTGGCCAGCAAGTCAAGGGAGGTGATTGTCCCCTCTACTCCACTCTTGTGAGACCTCACCTGGAGTGCTGTATTCAATTCTGGAGTCCTCAGCCCAGGAAGGGCACAGATCTGTTACAAAGAGTCCAGAAGAGGGCCCTGAAAATGATCAGAGGACCGGAGCACCCCTGCTGTGAGGATATGTTGAGATAGTTGGGCTTGTTTATGCTAGAGAAGATTCTACTGAGATCTTACAGCAGCCTTCCAGCACTCAAATGGGGCCTAGAGGAGAGCTGATGAGAGGCTCATTATCATAGAGTGTAGTGATAGGATGAGGGGTAATAGTTTTAAGGTGAAAGAGGGTAGATTTAGATTAGATATTAGGAAGAAATTTTTTACTGTGGGGGTGGTGAGGCACTGGAACAGGTTGCCTAGAGAAGTCATGGGTGCCCCGTCCCTGGAGGTATTCAAGGCTAGGTTAGATGAGGCTTTGAGCAACCTGATCTAGAGAGAGGTGTCCCTGCCCATGGCACGGGGATTGGAACTGGATGATCTTTAAGATCCCTTCCAACCCAAACCGTTCTATGATTCTATGATTTCCTTTTGATCTTGTTGCAAGTCTTGCTGCAAGTAAATGCGTTAAAATACAGTGAGAAAGGAAGAATGAAACTGATTTTTATGCACAGACTGTAGTCACATATCATAGATCGAGGTTATAAAAGCCTGCAATTTAGCAGTGAGCATATGCTGCTGACTGTCATGGCTCTTGTAGGTGCTGTTTCTGTTAGGGAAACTATCAACCTTGGTCCTTCGATCTAAAAGATGTCTTCTGCATGTCACTGTGCTCCCACATTATACAGTGCCCCTTCCTTAGATTAAGCACACAATCCTCACTTAGATACTTAGATTTCTTAAATAAAACACAAGATCAGGAGTGATGGGATCTGTATTTACATAATATAGTTGTTATAGTAAATACAAGATGAATGTAGCCAAAGAGACAGCTTTGTCTGGTCTTAGCAGCTAAGTACTCCTCAGCCCTACTCTTGTTCAGCTGCCGAGCAAATGGCACGGAGTGCTGTAATTTCTAGAGGGCCCATGCCATGTACACTTGCTGCCACTTCACTCCCCCAGTGCTGGGGAATGGAAATGAAAAAGATTTCCATTTGGGCCAGGCTCAGTCTGGTCTTTGCACCCGAACTAGTTTGTACCAGACACAGACCATTCCTGGCATGTAACCTGTTCCTTCTATCTACCTCCAGGTATCCATTCCCAAGACTAAAGATTAGAATAGAAAATATACTGATTTCTTATTCCTACCCTGTAAAAGAAGTAAGGCTTAGCATACCAGTGTTTAGTGGTGCTTAACAGGACACAACTGTCTGAAGGTACTGCATGCATCTTTAACATCAGCACAGTTTACTGTTACAGATAAAACCGAAGTCTGAAAATAAAATCCCATGTTATTTTGAAACATTAACAAAGCTCTTTTCTTTCCTCTTTTTAAATAAAGCATAAAATAAAATAGAAAGAAATTCCAAACCAGAATGCCCTATTGCTATTGGAGAATTCATAGCAAGAGCTCTGTGCACCTGATGAGTTAATAGAACATGGGGTTTTGAATGATTCTATTTGAAAGTTTCAAGGTGTAGATATAGATGCCTTAAATCAAAGAAGCTAAAGACAGAGCAGACTTTACATTATTTAAACTTCTGCATGTAAAATGATGCTATTGTTGCTTGTAAATATGCTAAAAGCCTCCTGTAGTGTCTTGTAAATATGCTAAGCACCCCCTGTAGTTAGTTCCCCCACTATCATTATAAATGAGAGCAAAGAAAATGGTTTTGTTTTTTTTTTTACATTATAGATTCTTTTCCCAGGTTTTGTTTTGTTTGGCATTAGCAGGTCTGTTCCTTGATTGACAGGTTTCAGAGTTTGCTGTAATTGTGAGCCATGTGCACAGTCACTGTGCTTTAGAGTCAGCGGGGAATGGTACTGCACGCTATTTTTTCAAAGAAGGGTCATTACAGTGCTAACAACTAATAAATCCTGAAAGCTTTTCTCTTTCCTCCCTGCTTCTGTCCTCTCTTGGTATCTTTCAAATTACTGTAAAGGCACAGTTACCTCTGCATTAAAACATCACAGTCTGATCTGCTGTAGTTGTAAGTGTCTTACAACTCCCATTATAGACCTGAATTTCTAAGTATTATACAAAGAAGTGGTGTAGGTCTACCTGACAGACTGTCTATCAAACACTGTTCTCTGCTAGTTTCCTAATATTCATTCCAGGAGCAAAACAGTGTAGGATTCCAGGAAATCTGAGTTTAAAATAGTTAAAAAGACACTGACATTCAAATGCTGTGCTGGTGAAAAGATACCAGAGCGCTCCACAGCCAGACAAAGCATCAATCATAGGCAAAAGTCATGTAAAGCATTTGCATGGTCTGGAGTCCCAGCGGTGCTGTGAGGGGCTGCCTGCAGGATGGGGTGCCTTTGTGCAGGGGCTGCCGTATGGTATGTTGAGCCTTCTGCCTGCTGCTTGGCTGTGCCTGCATCCACTCTGCCTTGTGGTCTGGCCAAGAAAGTCCTCTCCTGGGTACAGCCTTGGGGACGTGGGCAGGCTTTTCTGAGGATACTCTGATTTTACGTAGACTCTTTTGGTTGAGAGTCAGGACAAATATCACGAGTTCTGATGCAGCTCCTCAGTTTGCGAAGCGAGGTCGTGATCCAGCAACACAGAACAAAGACCTCATTCTGGTCTCTTTCCCAGAAGGAAGCGTTTCGTAAAGGCTCAGGCCCACAGTGATGGAGCTGGTTTTGTTCTTCATATTTCAGCAGCATCTGGGAAGGGGCAGCCTAAGAAGTCTTTAGGGGCAGTTTGGGGATCAGGAAGAAGATATGTATCCATTCTTCAAGTCTGATTTTCCCTTTAGTTGCAGAGGCCAGCTGTAAGTTACGTGTTTAAAATACTTATTCAGAAATCATTTATGATGTACTAAAACTGGAATATCCGTATTGAGTAATGTACTGTGATCAGTAGAGTTTATCTGAAATGATGCCAGCTTGATGAAAGACATTGGTTATTGTTCTGTGTTTAGTCTTTGATCTAAATTTTCTTCTACAAAGAACTGCAGAGGTTGTTGACATGTCATTTCTGATATTATCTTGACTGCCATCTCTGTGTTGAAACTGTTGAGGATTTATTGTTTATACCAAAAATCTATTATTTTTTTCTCTTGTTTGACAAATGTAAGGTTCTATGTCTCTGGGCAGGCTACACTACTACAGTCCTACTGTCCTGTATGTTCTGCTAAAATGGGATCATATTTCTCTTATTACATTCTTTAATTTGTATAGCATAATTTGCATGCATGTTTTAGGACCATCTTTCTGCTAGTTATTGTTTGAGGTGCTGTTTTTCTGCTTTCAGCACAAGCCAATATAATTGCCTTTAGGTACTTTGAGATGAAGAATGATTTGCATACCAGACAAAAAGAAGGTTTTTATAGAATCATAGAATGGTTTGGTTTGGAAGGAACCATCCAGTTCCAACCCCCCTGCCATGGGCAGGGACACCTCCCACCAGACCAGGGTGCTCAAGCCCCCATCCAACCTGTCCTTGAACACCTCCAGGGATGGGGCAGCCACAACTTCCCTGGGCAACCTGTTCCAGTGCCTCACCGCCTTCCTTGCAAATAATTTCTTCCTAATGTCTAATCTAAATCTTCTCCTCTCCAATTTATAGCTATTTCCCCTCATCCTATCACTCCATGACCTTGTAAAAAGTCCCTCCCCAGCTTTCCTGTAGCCCTGTTTGAATACTGGAAGGCCACTGTAAAGTCTCCTTGGAGCCTTCTCTACTCTAGGCTCAACAACCCCGACTCTCTCAGCCTGTCCTCATAGCAGAAGGGCAGCAGCTCTCTGATTATCTTTGTAGCCCTCCTCTGGGCCTGTTCCAACAGTTCCATATCCTTCTTATGTTGGGGATTCCAGAACTGGACACAGTGCTCCAAGTGGAGTCTCACAAGAGTGGAGTAGAGGGGAGAATAACCTCCCTGAACCTGCTGGCCACGCTTCTTTTGATGCAGCCCAGGATATGGTATTGAGTATAAATAACTTCTAAGTGTGTCCTGTTGTTCTCATATTTGTTATGTGGCTGAGAGAGATTGGTAACTAGTTTGAGAATAACTCTTTGTAGAAAATAGATTGCAAAAAGTGTAACCTGTGCCTAAAGAGTTTTAAAAAGCACAGTTCTATATTGTGCAAGGTACAAAAAACTGTGAAATATGTGGTAAAACATAAATGCAGAGTGATTTTTAAATACCAAAGGTTCTGTCACATACTCAAAACCATATGTTCTAATAAAGACCATTTATTTAACCATTTATTTAAATATAAATACAATTCTGAATAGACTATAAATATACAGAAATATATTTTAAGGGTTTAAGAGACTTGAAGTATTATGTCTTTCAGCATCTTTTTTGTGTGTCAGTTGGGACTTTATTTTTGTATATGGTATTGTGTATCATCAGTTTTCTAGAAAGCCATGCTATAATGAGGTGTCAGCAGAAATGAGCTAGATTTATTACACTTCTGTAACTAAATAATAATAATTTGTTGAAGTACTTTATTTCACCATGGGTTAAGCTGGTTATTGTCTAAAGCTGTCTATGCATACTTCTTCCTGCTTCTATTTAATGTTTCTATTAAATATTCCATATAGTGCAGTGTGTTGGGTGAGTTTTATAAGGTCAGATACTGTTTTCACTGTGGACCCTTAAATTTAGCACTAGACAAATGTCAGTGTTGCAAAACTGAAGTTTTGGGTAGTTCATTTGGTTTGTATTTTTGTTACAAATTTAATTCAGTTTGCCTTCTGAACTCAGTCTGGTGTTCATGAGAAGTCCCAACTAACTTTATTGGATTTCTTTCATTTATTAATACAGAAACCAAGAAGAAGGTAAAATTTGGAGAAATTATGATTTTTTTTTTTAAGCTGAAGAATGGCTGCTTTTTGGGTTTTCTTCAGGACTAGTTAGGGCAAGTCCTTTGACTCCCCAAACTTTATTCAAGTATCACTTTACTAATTTCCCAACAGATTCCTCTACAGCTCTTGTTGTTTTCATGTTCCACTGGAAGTCTTGAATAATAAAAACATATGAGGTCTGACACAAAACCCCCAAGACTATGCCTGTAACTCTTTTTATTTGACAAATTAAGAAAATTAACTACAATCACCTTCAAAATAGTTCCCCTCTGAGTTGACACACAGCTGCATATGGTGCTGCCAGGGTCCACAGCAATTCCACAGATAATTTTCTGAAAGGCTGTTGAGTATCTCTGTCATTTTTGCTTTCACATCTTCTACTGACAAACAGTGGGTTCCTTTGAGCACTGACTTGTTCTTTGGAAAGAGGGAACCAGGTCTGGTGAATAGGGTGGGTACTCAAGCACAGTGATGTTACTAGCTAGAAACTGCTTCACAGAGAAAGTGTTGTGGGCTAGTGTGTTGTCTTGATGTTAACTCGCTGTTCTCTCTTGCACACTGACAGTCTTGGTCTTTTTGAGTCAGACCTCTTTTTCAAATTAGTCTTGCTTCCCAAAAGAGGTGGAATGTTGCAATTGAACACTACTAATCTGCTAAAGTAATGTTAGGTTTAGAATCCAAGCTTTTTGAAATCTGAGAAATTTCAGTTTATGTGCTTTTCCATACGTGAGTATGAATACTGATTCTTAGTACGTGCTTAAGCAATATTTCTTGGAAAAACAAAGATGAAGTATAAGAAAATGAACAAAGGATGTTCCTTCCTTATAGTGGATAATTTCTGTTTGCCTTATTGTGGCTTTCAAGATTATCACTGGTACTTCCTGAAAACTTTGTAATTGCATGACTGTCTAAAAGACGTGAATTGTAAGATAAAAATTAGAAAGACTTCAGATTTTCTTGGGCTGTCCAGTGTCTACAGACAGTTTTCGGTATCCTCAAAGACTAACTTTGCTACTGTTTACAATGTTTGTTAAGCTTCAGTGAATCTCCTTCCTTCCTTCCTTCCTTCCTTCCTTCCTTCCTTCCTTCCTTCCTTCCTTCCTTCCTTCCTTCCTTCCTTCCTTCCTTCCTTCCTTCCTTCCTTCCTTCCTTCCTTCCTTCCTTCCTTCCATCCATCCAATACCGTCCATTACTGTTCTGAAGTACATCAACATGCTAATTTTTACTAATAGTTTTTCCTGGTGTTTTGGCATAGATCAGTTCAACTTACAGTGCTGGTGAAAAGCAATTTAAAACAATTTGTCAGCCCTACCTGGAGAGTACTGGCAGCCATTCTGCCATTTCTTTCCTCCAGTTATTAAATGAAAAATTTCAACCATGTTCATTTTCTAGCTTCGGAAAGCTTATAACTTCTGTGACCCTGCGATATTGCTGTGTATACCTTGGGGGATAAGGAGCCAGGAGAGTTTTTTGGCAATGATTTTCTTTTTTCCACTTCCATTCTTCTCTCTTTCCTTCCTTGCAAGGATCATACCAGTGTTTATAACCTTCATGAGTCCTATGAGGACAAAGTGTCTTGTTCACCTCAGCCTTAATTATTAAAAGTTGCTTTTGAAAGTTCCCTGTCTTCCCTGGGAGGATGCAGCCGTTTCCTGCTGCATTTGCTTGTTTGGGGTCAGTCCTGCCCAAATAAACAGCAACCAGGAGTCAGGGCTTCTTTGGCTTTGGGAGGTTTGTCTGTGCTTGCCGAGCCTGATCTTGCTGATATTGCTGCATTTGGAAGACACCCTCTTCGGGGTAGTCTCACTGCTCAGGAACTTTCCCCACTGGGCCTTGAGGACATCACTTGTTCTCCTCTGCCCAGGGAACTTGGCAGCAGGCTTTGAGATCTGAGGGGGATGATGAGTATAGAGCTTAGCATCTCATGGCCCCTCTGGTATCTGAAGATACTTGCTGTAGTAGAAAGAGAAATATTACTCAAAGAGAAGTATTGCTACTGATTATTTATATTAAATAGTTCCCGAAGTGTAGCATCTGCATACAAGAATAGCTCACTGAAATATTTTCATATAATTATATTATATGGTATGTATTTCCAAACCCCAAAAAAGATAGTGAACAAGTTGAACAGCTCCTTTTGCCTTCCTTCTCCCCCCTACAATTTTCTGTTTAAAGTCTTTTAATAAATCTTTTCTAAACGATACTTCTCAGTTAATTCAGAATAATTAAAACCATTTTTTTTTTTGGTCTTAACTGCTGGATATCAGTTCTGGCCTGCTGATATGATGACAGAAAATGTGATATAAAGATTTAAATTGACAACGTGTGCTGAATCACTATGCCTGCTAGCTGGCAGAGATAACCTGTCCTGGCAATATTCCTGCTGGTTTGCCAGGTCCCTCAGGAGTCCTGAAGAAACCTTGGTAGCTCTGCCTGCCAAGCTTTTTCTGTGCATATCAATGTATAAACTGGCAAGGTACTGAAGTCTGACTCTTTTCTTTTTTTTTTTGTCTCCTCTCACAGATCTCTTAGCCTCTTTTTTTAGATTTCTTTACTTCATATGTCTCAACATCCACATAGGAAAAAAACGGGTAGATAATTTCTTCTTCACAACTTATATTTGATTTTCCAGTCTGTGGTAGTATGCTGAGGCCCTGAACCTTTTAAAAATTTTTACATGCACTGCTTCAGGTCTTGCTTGCTTTGAGACTTTGGAGCCCGGGATTTAACATTTCTCCATCATTTCTCTGTGGTTTCTCCCTCCCCTGAGAGATCCACCCTAAGAAGATTTAGATGTGAAATGGATCATTTCCTTACCTTCCGTTTATTCACGCTGGCTACCTTCTTGTGCAGTGTTTCTATTGATGAAACAGATGCTTCTTTTAACTGAGATATTCATAGGTGTGCATGTGGTTGCAGAATTCACGTGAGTCAGCCTTCCCCTTACCATTTGGGCAAAGCTGCTGTTGTCCCACGGTCCCTGAACAGGCCAAGCACAGGCAGAGCCTGGAGATGGGAGTGGTCATGGATGTGCACCCTGGGCTGTAGGCAGAGCTTGCATGACAGGCAAATATGTCAAAGTTCTCTTGAGAAATAGGATCACTTGTAATAGTACTTTCTCAGAAGGTGAAAACTTCTATAGGAGTTGTTCGTATCCCACAAAAAATCAATGGAGACTAATTAAAAGGTAGGTGTTGTGCTGCATGCTTTTCATTTTGTAAGCAAAGCTAGTACGGGCAGACTATTAGAATGAGTAATTGTGTCTTGCTTGAAGCCTTCTTTTATTTCTTTGGTTTTGTAAATATCTTGTCAATTTTTCTAGGCAAGCCCATCTTTAAATTTCTGTCTCATCTGCCAAATGAAAATATTGCTCCTAGTCCCCAGAGCTCTGAACTGGTATGATGTCTTAGTAACCCCGTTCTTGTTTACAAAGTGATAGGCAGAACCTGTAGTGTCTGGCTATTATGGTAAAATTTTGGAATCTATTCCTGCTAGTAGATTTACAGGAGCAGGTTACACTGCTGTGTTATAATCGAGCATAGAGACTGGGGCTGTAAGAATTTTGCTGAGCTAACATCCTAGAAAAATCAGCCCAGATTTTTGGGTGATGGATTCAAGCATGCTTTTATTAAAATCAATTGTTTTTCCCTATTACATCAGCAGCAATAAATTCTTTAATATCACTGTAAGATAATTAATAATGTGGGATTATGATCTCTCTGCGACAAAGTAGAAAAAGAAAGGATCCAGAGGTAGAAAATGAAAATTTGATGATAACATTAAAGATAAAACAATAAATGGATGAAGGAATGATTAGATTTTAAGAGTTATCATAGAAATGTGATAAAAGTGTATAAAAAACTGGTAATGCAGGATGAGAAAATGCAGCAGATACGCTGCAACAAATAGTTCTGGAAATCAAAAGAAAATGTTAACAAAACAATCTATAAAAGTCAGAGGTGCTATGTTACAGAACACAATTTTCTCATTATATGCACTGGAGTTTATTTAAGTTCGAATAAACTGAGTATGTGTTTATTTCTAAACCTGTATTATAGAACATATACCCTTGTGCTCTTTGCACATCAAACTTTGTATAAACACATTGTGATATCAGCAAGATTCAGTGGGAGGATGGAGGACAAATACTGTCAGCGCCCATAAAAATAGCAAAAAGGAGGTGCCTTTATAGCATATAATAAAGAAAATTTTGAGTTAAGGAATAAATTCTGTCCTTTGGACTTTGTAGGTTTTGGACCTTTGTACCATGCATCTGATTCTGGCCTGCAAGTCAGGAGAGTTCTGTGTGTGTGAAGGAGATTTGATGGCTTTTGATGGGCTGGGCTCATGCCAGGCCTCCATGCATTGCCTGATCATTTGTTGTGAAATGCATTAAAGCATTCTCTTTTTTAACTTGGTGGAAATATTTTGTTTGCAAAACACGTAGCTGCGTATTCGCTTACACTTCCCAAGCATGTGAATGCATGGGGTGAGATGGATGACAGTAATTTTCACAGCTTAAGTTGCCACTTTATCATGAGGAAGCAAATAGGATCCATACAATGTATGTGTTATTGCAGAGTATGTTCCTCATGTAGCAGTCAGCTGCAGTTAAAGCCCATCAAATCTCCTTTATGACTCCTTATATCTCAAGACTCTATTTGTGTCAGATTTAGGGTGTGTAATTCACTAGTGGCTGCATTCAAAGCAGCATACTCTAGACAGGAGACCAGCTGCTGGCTGCTGCCGTGCTAGGATGGAAATTCAAGCAGAGAACATCTGCTTAAGCAGGAAAAACTTGAATTCCTGGTGGTAAAGGAGATGTCTGATTCAAGAAAGATTTTTTTCTTTAATAATTCTTAGTAAGTATTACGGCAATTTGCTGTTCATTACCGTTACGAGGTCAGACTAAATACTTTGTTTCAGTGTGATTCATACTAGGAAAAAACCCATGTTTAGACATAAAAGGGTAAGCAAAATATATACACTGATCAAAGAATATAGTTCTTTATCAGCTGAAGGACCTATTGCATCCTAATATCCTTTATGCCCTATTTCTTGTAATAAAAAAAATAGGGACACTACTGCAATGTTTTGAATGCACCAAAAATTATTAAATGTTGCCTGAAATACTAATATGAAATTTCAATGCTGAAAACATTTAGAAGCAGCTACCATTTCCATGCTTTGAGAAAGCAGGGATATTAATTCTTGGGAAAATACATTACCGCATCTGTAGATTCTCTGAGTTTTGGAAGTCTGTTTTTCATTTCATGGCCTGTGTTGTTCATGTGAGGGTTCTGCTAGGAAGATCTGTCTTTTAAAGAAATGATCATTTTGATAATGAGCTTTCTTAGGTCTCTATAGTTCTGCTTTGGTTCTTGTACTCCGTGCTTCTGTGCCACAGTTTGAATGATGAAGCTGTTGAATGCCCAGGTAAGTGTAGGCTGTTTGGTGTGTCATGCATCACCTCTGGGCATGATGGTTTGAGTGCCATGCAGCTGCCTTCCTGGAACCTGTGCCCAAAGTTCTGTAAGAAATTAGATGGCATTATTGTATGACACAATATGCTGATACATTTGAAAAGAGGCTTTTATAACAATGGGATTTTTGGAAATGAAAGCTGTCACCTGCGTTTCAGGTCTGCCATGGCCAAAAAGTAGCCTCGTATGATACAAAGCCAGCAATGATGGGCTTTTTTTTGAGGGTTTAGTTACCTGAATTTCTGCTACAAAGGGATTTTACAGCTGTCATACGTCTTAACGAGGATAATCTACAGACAATTCATCTTTGTAATCTAATTTGGTAAACCATTTACTGAGCATTTTTTTTTAATCTATTTTATCCTTAGATGCATAGTATGTACCTAGTCCCAGTTTACAATTAATTTTTTTTACCAATACAGAAATTAAACCTGTGCTTTTGAAAGCCATGCTAGCCACTGGTTTCGGTGAAAAAATGGTATAGTCCCGCTTTCGTTCTGTAGTGCCTGAGAAGAGCAGCCTCAGTTTTGCAATCAAGGTACCAGCATGGTCCCAGAATTGCAGTTTGGGAAACATTGCTTGTGTGGCACTGTAACATGGTCTACTCACTACTTTGGACTGTTGTTGACCTATATAGTTATGTAGGAATGTGTAACAATAGCATTTGTTGGAGGCAGAGTTGCAGCTTACATTATTTTCTCCTTAGCATAGGTCTTCTCTTCTGCTACCAATGGAGAACAATTTAAGTGGTTAATAGAAAATTCAGTCTCTTTTCTGTAAGCTTGTGATATACGACTGTCATTTGCTCACATTATCACATCAGTTTTTAGAATATTGTCATTAATTTTCAAAGTATCAGAAAAAGCCAATAAGCTACCTTAATTCCTCTCCCTCCCCCTCCACACACTCATACACCATGAAGCTTTGCAGCTGCACGGCACTGGCATTGTGTGGTTTTGGGCTGCGTGTGCAGTGCAGACAGGTCAGGAATGTGAGACAGAGCACTGGCACCAGTTTCTGAGAAATTGTGAAATAGCTAGTGATTTTTAGCTGAAAAGAAAGCAGAGGCGAGGTGTTGTGATAGTCTCTGTTTGAAAGAGGAATGGTCAGGAAATGCAAGGGGAGGAAAATGAAAGGGGTCGGAGAAGGGTGAGGGGAACCTTTGGGTATACTTAGACTATCAAACTACAGACAGCTTTGTGAAAAACAAGCTATGAACTACTCTAGCAAGCAGTAATAAAACAGAGAGAAAAGATGTAGTAAAGCGTTTCTGCTTTCAAAGAAACTGTCATTGCCCACCTGAAATTGAGTTTAATTTTGGTTTGAATATTGAAGAAAATAATTCATTATGTGGCAACAGGGCTTTTCAGATGCCTCTGGCAGTTTACATTATAAATCACACCTTAATCAGTCATTATTCATTCAGATAAACTTGTAGGCATGGAACTCCTGTAATGACATCACACGTTTTCTGGAAGGACATACTCCTACTATAGAAAAAGATGGCATCAAGCTAATTTTGAATGGTTCTGATTTGGCATTTCAGTGCAAGTTGTGAGGTAGCTCTGAATGGCAGGTAGGTAAAGGTGTCTGCCAAAACGCCTGGGTCAAAGTGTGGGATAGCTTTCAAGCTATTCTGCGCTGGAGAAGTTATAGCTTCTACTGTTGAAATTGTAATTCTTTCAGAAAACAAGCTGTATCTGGGAACTTGTTCCCACATCCAAATGAAGAAAATGTGGATTTAGAGTTCAGGTTGGACTCCTCTCTAATTACTGTTCTTATAATATGGAAACAACTAAGGTGGGTGCTCTTGGAGATTGTCACGATCTGAGAGTAGAGATGAATCATTAAATTTATGGGAGCTTTCAGTGCTGCCTTTCATGTATGTATATTCTTGGCAGGTGAAAAAGTGCTACCCTCTTAAATTAGTGTATTCTTAACAGGCAATGTTTAATCATAAGATAGGCAACTGCAGTATATTTCATTGTCAGTCTTTGTATTTAATTGCTTTTTCACTTTTTTTTTTAAAAGGGCTATGACAGCAAGTTTAATTTGAACTAAGTTTATTTTTTTTAATGCACACTGTTGAATGTACTGAAAATCTGTGGGTAATTAAGGAATTTTTAATTTTATAGAGTATGAACAGTGCTACAGATCAATTAATTTTGACACACCTACAATTTGTAATTTTTAGGAATAATTAAAACCAGCAGATAGCCCTCTGCCTTTTTTAGGTTATCTTTTAAGCTAATATTTGAAATGCCTCAGAACAAAAGTTTTCTGTAACAATTTTTTGAAATGCTGTTGCTTTAAAGGCCAGCCAGAATTTCAATGCGGAGTCTTGATATCCATGCTTGACAGAGAGGTGACTTACCCGGAACAAAATTGGGCATGTAAATGGGGTTGCTTGTAACTGCTAAAATCCTGCTCAACTTAAAGCACATCACTCAACAACACACATAGCAAGCTCAGCCAGATGTGTGTCCCACAGGAGAAGGTGGTGGTGGCTATTTTATGTGGACATCACTGTGCCATGTCCATCCCATGCTGCCAGGACATAACACGCAAAAATATTGCAGTATGTGGCCTCAGCCAGCACAGTTAAAAGTCTATGGTTACAAAAAGTGGCAGAAAAGCTGCAGTCATGGGTTAGGAGAGCTGGTTCAGGTTTGCTGATGGAAGTAAAAAGCTTTGGTACGCTCCTCAGTCAGCATATCTGACTGTGTACAGGCAGGAAGCAGATTTGCTGCAAGATTTGTTTTAACATTTTATTCCATTTAATTTTAATTTTTTTTTCAGTTGGCATTTGCTCTAGTACTATCTAAGGGGTTCTTTAGGAAAGCTGGGGAGGGGCTTTTTATCAAGGAGTGCAGTTTTAAGCTGAAAGAAGGGAGATTTAGATTACGCATTAGGATGAAATTCTTTACTGTGAGGGTGGAGAGGCATCAGAACAGGTTGCCCAGAGAAGTTGTGGATGCCCTATCCCTGGAGGTGTTCAAGGCCAGGCTGGATGGGGCTTTGAGCAACCTGATCCAGTGGGAGGTGTCCCTGCCCATGGCATGGAGGTGGGAAGTGGATGGTCTTTAAGATCTCTTCCAACCCAAACCATTCTATGATTATATAATTAAATAAAGTTTACAGCATTGTTTTTAGCATACATGGAGTGTACGTAACCCAGGCAGAACCTCCCTACCCTCCAACAGGGTACAGAAGTCTAGATAGATCACATCCATCAGTTCACCCATGTCCACTGCTGCAATCACCCCATCATAGAAAGCCACTAAGTTGGTCATACAGGATTTGCCCCTGGTGAAGCCGTGCTGGCTGCCATTAATCACCTCCATGTCCTCCATGTGATTTACCATAGCTTCTAGGAGGATCTGTTCCATGATCTTCCCAGGCACAGAGGTGAGGCTGACAGGTCAGTAGTTCCCAGGGTTGTCTGTTCTACCCTTTTTAAAAATGAGCACAATGTTACCCTTCTGCTTTGTCACTCATAGAAATAATTGCAAATTATAATAGCTTTCTTAACTTGTTTCCTTTTCAGGAAAATGGCAAAAATCTGTGATTTTTTTGATTGCTTAAGCATAATGTTACTGCAACTGCTGTTTCTCCACAACCTTTTGGGAAGCAAGCAAATTAGATCCTCGTCTGTCATCAAAAGTGCAGACTCAGACATACAACGGCTGAGAATTCCTGCACTGGGGCAGTCTTGCTCTGTTCTGTCTGGTCTTTGAAACAAATCCAGAATGTTTCCTGGAGGCTTTCTGGGAATTTGTCAAAAAATTCCAGTGGCAAGATTGCTCCCAGTACAGCTTCCAGCCAGGTCAGTTTAAGGTGAAGCTGTGTAATGGCCCAATCCTCTTGGGTTTTGAAGCAAGAAATATGTTGAATGCTGGGGAGTTAGGCAGCTAATAAACATTAAGCGGTTTAGATAGAAATGAGTACAGAAGATTTTGAGACTCTGTTCTGCACCTTGACTATTTTGCCGTGTTAGGAATTAACGAGTCTATTGCCATTCTTCAGTGAGCCCCAGGCTAGTAACTCTGTGAACTTAAATACCTTCAAGGTCTTTTTTTTTCTTTTCATCTTAAATCAGGCCAATTTTGTAAATGTCAAGCAGTCTGGGACTAAGGAACGAACTCATTTTGTGTAGTTTTTTTATCTCGTGGTAACTATGATTATATCTTTCCAGACTGTGATCAGTGAGAGAATTTGAAAAACAGTTCTCTCTTCAATTTGGGCAAGATAATACCACAGCAGCATTTAGTAATCCTATAAGATTTCTATGTCCGGAATGGTGTTAGGACCCATAAAATTTAAAGGTGCACAGTGTAGTGAAAACAATGCAAAAGCTCAAAATTCAACAGGTTACTTCAGTTGCATCTTGGAAGTGAGAGATGCAGCTGGCTTTTTTCACATGCTATGCAGGAGTGCTGTGATGCAGGATTTTTTTGGGGCATCCTGTACACACTGCCTGCAATTGCCTTTGTGTGGTTCATATGCAGTATTTGGCTGAAACCGTAAAGCCACTTGTAAAGTACCACAGGGGCATTATGTTCTGAAAAAAAGTACGACTAGGTAACAACTACAGCAGCTAAAACATTCCCTATGGTAGAGGGAATGCAATTTAAACATTGGTTGTAATTCATGTTACTGAATCCCAAAACCAACAATCCTTCTTAGACTCCGGTATATAGCTTCGATGAAGAAGTGGAAGAAATTTATTCCAGAGAAATTTTGTGAGGCACACTGAGTGGTCTAGTCTTCTGGTTAGAAGAAATGCTCCCTGCCCCATGATCTCCAAAAATGACCATCAACATAGGGAGGATTTCAAGAATTACGTTGGAAATGGGCTGGCTAAAACGATGGTCAAGGAAAGATTAAATTTACTATTACTACCTTTAGCAAAGGAATTAATGTCCATAGTCTAAAGCTGATGGTGTGATACCTGCAATACCTATAAAAGCAAACTGAGGTGGACTTCCACACTAATTCTGCCACCCTGACTTGCAGCTGGTACTTTCAGGATCCATAAACATTCATTCTGCAGCATCCCCAAGGTGGGGACAGAGCAGTGTCCCATACAATTTATGTCCCTATCTCACCCTAATCTTACAGCCGAAGAGAAGGAGTCAGTAAAATGACATAAGTGGAACCCAACCAAAACCAGCTATCAAACCATGTCAACTAACATTTTAACATTAGAGCAGTTATTAGGTAACAAAGCCATGATCTAGTTTTGAGATTCCACCTCCTGTTCAAAGCATTTTCTCAAATGTGTGTTGATATCTTTGTCATGTCACTGCCGTGCACTCTCACTCTTATACCAAGTCCAAGTTTGGGGATTTTAGGCTGATGCCTGACATTGCTGACGAGCTTTACAGTCAGTAAGTGATTCTTCACTACCTTCAGAGCATGTGATACCTGCTGACATTCTCTAAGCAATAAGCGAAACAGATATTTATTACAGATGCTTTAGAAGGCATTTTCATAATGTTCTATTTTATGTTTCCTTTTACTCTCTCTATTAAATCAAAGTTTTAAGCTGTTTTCTTTTCAGACAGATGACAAGTGAATCAGTAAGTAAAGGTACAGATGCAGACAATTTGACAGCCCATGAAAACAACAATCCAGGTACCAATGGCAAATCTGATTTGTAATTCTGACTAATATGTTGCAAAAAAGTTAAAGTTCCTAGGAACAGTTGCATAGTCTCAGAAGTTTCCTATTGAAAAATAACCTTTGCCTGTGTTACAAGTGAGTGTCAGCAGCTGCTGTTGGAAACATGGCCAAATACAAGGACTGGAATATGAATATGGTTTTCACTTTGAGTTCTCCCTTCATTATCCATCAGCACTGCAGTTCTTGTGGCTCTCTCCCCCTGCTTTCTGAATGACTCCTCTCCCTTTAATGGCTGCATAATACCTGCTCCTGCTTTGATAAGAACATTTTGGTGAAGGCCTGCTTGAAATGTTTGTGGCTTTGCCACTAATACATGCAATGGTTATTAAATCCATGAAGCTCTAGTACGGGCTTTCTGCCCTGTTCCTACTCAATATTTCTGTGCACATATTCAGGCAGTGCTGAAGACCCTCTATAAATGGCTGTCCAGGGAGGTAGTTGAGTCACCTTCCCGGGAGGTATTTGAAAGACGGGTGGATGAGGTGCTGAGAGGTTTAGTGATTGATAGGAATGGTTGGACTCGATGATCCTATGGGTCTTTTCCAGCCTAGTGATTCTGTGTGATTCTGTGTGTGAATTTCTCTGCAGTTCCTGTGAAAAGTCTTGGTGGTTTGGCTTGGTAGTGGTAAGGTGGGTGCTGCTGGTGTGCTCGAGTTCTCCCTTGGTGGCATGGTGCTGCCAGGGCTCCCCTTGAGCTTACTGCTGGGGTGCAGAACTTATCTTTTCATTAAATTGTTTTAATCTCCTCAACTGTTGCCAAATAGACTGACTAATCAATATGCCTATAGTAATTTCTCAATCTCTTTACTGTGTGTTAACACAGAAAAAGCTAATTAGGAGTTCAGCAGAGTGTAAGATTAATTGAAATTGTTCCCTCAAAAGTCCATTATTTCAAAATTTTTACTATTTCAAAGTCCTGTGCAGTTTTTAGTGTCCTAGAGAAGTTATTATTTAAAAGTCATGTCTAGAATCAGGTAACAGCTCAAGGACCTGCCATAAATTCTCTTAATATAATCAGGAGGATGGGATTAGGCAGCTTTCCCAGCTGCAGGCTGGTAATGCTTGCACTGAAAGGACAGATGATCCCAAACCAGATGATATTCTGAAATCCAGAGGTAAAGAAAGAACTTCTTAAAGATGTTTTCATTCTGAGTTCTTTAAATTTTTTTTTTACGCTTCACAATTCAGTTTCATCTTTTTTTTCTTTTTCAATTTTTTAAAATTTTGTCTTTTCCCCCCTTTCTTTCTGTCAAAACCTGTTGCTTCTTCAGAGTCTCTTATAGTTTGCCATGGTGGCTGTGGCTTAATGCCAGCTGGGTACAGAACCTGTCTTGATGGGAGACAAGACTGGGGACTGTTCCAAATAGCTGGCAACTACAAATATCTTCAAAACAGAAACAGGCAACCTTGCTGCCAGCTGTCTCTGTCTGACAGAATGCCATCTTGTGTTATATGTATAGGAGAGAAGGAATAAAAAAAATAGTTATTTCATTTGTTTGTTTGTTTAAGCCAACTAATGTAAAGAATTAGAGTTTTGACAGCTTATATAACATCTAAGTGGGATACACACTATGGCTCCTGTTTCACTTTTCAAGAGATTCAAGTTCTGTCACTCACTTTGTAGTGATCTTTACAAAAACAAGGTTGTTATTTATGTTTTGAGAGCAAAATAATCTATGTGTATATGCTCCATAATATAGAAGTTTTTCACATAATTACAAAGAAAATTTACTCATTGGAAGGCAAGGAGGAGTATAAGATAAATATAAATATATAAATAATATATAAATATAAACAAACACTAATAAATAATACACTAATGCATTTATTACTGTATGATGGCAGTATTAAGACAAATATTTTCTAAGTGCTGGAAGAAACAGGGAATCTAGTGGCACTTAAATAGATTTTTTTATAAACTGAAACCCAAGTTTCTTTATACTTAAGCTATTTTTAAAAAACAGTTAAAAAATTTCAAATAGTCTGCGCAGAGTGGAAGATGCTGTCTCATCATCCAGTTGTCTATTTCCTACTATACTGAAATCTAATTAAAGGGGCATCTCCTGTCATCTGGGAGAAGTGAGTCTATCCTATTGCCTAAGCTGTTTGTATTGACAGAAAATATCTTTACTTCTGCTTTTGTCTCTCTTGTTTGTTTTGCTTTGTTTTACCTGCAAGGATTATTTACAGGAAAGTGCAGGAAGGTTCATACATTTACAATAGCAGCCAAGAGATATATAAAGGCAAGTATATAGCCACATAATGTAATATGGAAATTCTCAGGAGATTCGAGGTAATAATAAGGAAAATCTATGGGCAGAAATCTTCAGTGCTGTTTAATGTACAAGGCAGATGCGGTTCTGAAGCAGTAGCCTCACTTCGTATGTGTGTATAAAGATGTTAAAGAAATAAGATGATAAGCATGAGCAGATGAGAAAAGCTTCAGTTGCTGTAGGATTGTCTCATGAAGAGACCACAATTTCCAATGATTATGTGTCTGTCAGTGCCAGTACCACAACCAGGATGTTTTAGAATGTTTTGAACGCTAAACTCCAAGGACCTCTGAGGTTTTTTACTACCTTTACTCTGGTCTTGGACTTGGTCCAGAGTTTGGATTAAGGTCTGTTTCTTGAACTGGCCAGCCCAAACACTTCTGAAGTCTGAAATGCAGAACCAACATGGAATTAGGAGTGTTTAACTTCAGCCATTCTCTGATTGTCACTGCAAGTGACTCTCAAAGTACTGGAAGAATTGTTTTTCCCTGTAGATACAAGTAGAGAATAGACCACGTAAGGCAGTACTATCTGTCTCAAAGCAGTAAGGTGAAGCTACTTTCTGTTTAAAAATCTCTTTCACCTTTAAGTATTACAGTTCTGCTTACCCAGAAACTTGCCATTATTGCTTGAACTACCAGAATAATAATCCTCTGAGGTGCTGGTGTCTGACAGGCCAGGAGAGCAATGAAAACTCCAATAAGTGTGGTATGAAAGGTCTCAGGTAGAGCTGCCTTGTGACTTAGCAGCAGTGTGAGCAGCACTGATTTTTATTGCTCCACAGAGCCCTGCTGAGGTGAATAAGGGGCATGAGTGTCCAAGAGGACAGTGATATTTGCCAGAGTGGCTTGCATATTCTGTGCCCTCTATGAAATCTTCATCAGAAGATTTAACTTTCAAGGTTAGTTTGAGGTCTGTAATTTAAATGTAATCCTGTGAAATAATAATACTGAAAGGAAGGGTGTGGTGGTTGGAGGTATGCTGAGCTGCAGAGAGCCACCCTGCACAGTGGCACTGATGCACACACAGGCCCAAGAGGCAGCTGTCTTCCCTGGTACTGGGCGGATCAAAGCTGTATCCTGGTGGTTGTTTCCCTGCCTTGCTTGCTTGACAATCTTCAAATGATGCTATGAGAGCAAGTGCCATTTCTCCTAGACTTCTTTGCTGTTGTCTGAGCAGGTGATGTATGGTAGAGCAGGATGTCTTCTCTGGTGAAATGCAGCCTGTTGTTAATGAAAGTCCAGATCTGACTCTTACTCCTCAGCCAAGGCCTTCCTGTCAGTCCTGTGAAGCACACCAGAAGTGGGCTTCAGAAATATGGAGTCTATTGTTTGATGTCTGAATTTGCATTTGGTTATTGACTTCGGGATTCACTATGAATGTAGAGAAGGCCATTTTCTGACATTTTAAGGAGAGGAAAAACAACTGAGTAAAGCTGAAGATCCTTGTTGTTTACGCTGCAGGAAGGTGAACTAAAAACTGTGTGTTTCCTCTTGGTGCTAAAAGTGGTGAATGATTCCTTCTCAGAAGCAGAGCCACTCCCCTCCCAGCACAGCCTGCTCAGTGCAGTAGTGGATCCACATGTTTTGGTTTGGTTTATTTTAAAAGCCCACTTTATTTTACACTAGGTGTGAATAAGATGTAAAGGGATAATCTCTCTCAACACCCCTTTCATCTCAAAAAGTAGCATCATTTAGGATGACATTCTCCACCTAGGAATCCTTCTTATGCAGAATTGCTTATGGAATTTGGATTTTCCAATTCATCCAAGCATTATACACACTTTGTCAGTTTTCACTGAGCTCTTTTTGCTATTGGTATAAACATGCAATTCCCATGCATGAGGTAAGAAACAGCTTTAAGTGTGTCTTAATTTTATTATGTGAAATAATTTAACCTGTCCTTTTATCAGAGGGAGCTGCTTTAGTTAAGCTAAATCCGAAAAGTGTGTGTCTTCCATTCTGCTTAGGAGGCACAAGATTTTGAAAATACTTTACATTGCTTGCAAGATAAGAGACAGCTAACAGCCTATGGTTCTTGCTGAAAGAGGTGTTTATAAGAGCAAGTGAGGCCTGGATACCTCCACCCCCACCACAGCCTTAAATATGCCAGCAGTGCTGGTGTGGAAGGACCTGTCCTTGTTGCTCTTGTGAAGGAGAAGATGATGCCTTTTACCCATTCTACTACAATCTTTAAAATACGCAGTTGGCAATTCCTATTCTAGTCGATTTTTTGGACCAGGCAAATTGCCGAGGTTTGTAAATTATCTGCTTTATATTTGTGCTGTTCTCAATGGACTGAAATTTGCTTTGGGGAAAAGCTAAGGACCAAGTAATAACATTTTCTTTTTTAAAGCACTGCCAGAAACTTAATTTCAGAGAGCTTTTTATTATTAAATTTCCCAGCCTTCCTTTCAAGCACTTTATTAGGAACACGGCTCATTTATCTGGGAGGGGGAGGAAAGCATTGAAGAAGAGGGAGATGAAGGTGAAAAGCAAGCTCATTAATTCATATTGTGACCTAACTGTAGTATTCGTGTTGGCAACAATTTCGGTTTTCTAATGTGAAGTCATTCTGAAAGACACTTTTAACACAAAAACCTTAAAGACATGGGGATATTTTTTCCCTTAAACTTCCTTTGGAGCTCATTTATATTGCAATTTTTAAGGCTTTTGGAATTTTTAAGAGGTTCTCCTAAAGCAAGTGAAAAAAACCTTTGCTGGTTTATCAGAGGGAACAGGAGCAATCAAACCTTTGCTTGTTTTAATTACAAACTAGATGCAGCTTTGAGCGCTAGGCTTGAGTCTGATGCTGTTAGAAAAGTGAAGGAAAGTCTAGATAACAGATAGAGTGTCAGGATGAATTGATCCTGCTTGTGGTTTGGATTCTGCAAGTGTCTTTTTGTTCATTTACATTCAAGGCTTAGCAGATAGCATCTAATGTTTAAGAAGGGACCAGTTATTTTTCAGCCTACAGAATAAAGCTGTCCTGGTAAGGTGCAACAGAAGAGGTCAGCGGCTGCTATAACAACTTATATAATAAATGCATAAATTTTCTTGATGGAAGACAGAAGTGCTGTGAGCCCACATAAAGTCAACTTAGGTGTGGGGACTATCCAAAGTCTAGCTTTGTCTGTGACACCTGAGGGAGCTGACTGGAAACTGGATTTTCCATTCCCCAGGAGAGCTGGACATTTTGAAATTTTCTGTCTTTCTGGTCTGAGGCAGTCTGGCAAAATTAGCATCCTATGATATTCTGGTTTAGGAGCATAGAAACAATCAAATTTAGTATTGTCCAAAGAAATGAGAACACTCTTGCTTTTTCTATTTAAATGTTTACCAAACCTGATCTGATTAAATTAAAATTTTGAACAGCAAACAGCTCTCTCAAAATGCTGTTGCTATTTGATTATTGAGGAAGTAAGGGCATGTTCCTCCATAGGAAGACCTTCATTTTCTGCCCATTTTATTTAACTGATTTTCTGCTTATTCTACTAACTGTCCAAGCTGGAGCTCTGAGCTGTTGTCTGTCCTGTTCCAGAAGCTATTTATGTAAGTGTATTTCCACTTCCCTTAGCATCATTGATGAAATGTTTCTGACTTCCTGAAATCACTTTCAGGCACGGACAGAGCTCTGAGGAGCTGTGTATGATTATGATGCTTTCAGAACTTGAGATCAGGAATGTTCTTCTCTTCTCACTTTTCTTCACTTGCTTTAACTCCTCAAAAAACTTGCTGCTGCCTTATTTATACAATTTGTCAAGCCTCCTTTTCTTGTCACTGATTTTATCTTTCTCAAGGCTGAGTTTTTTAACAGCCTGATTTGTATTTTACATGCTTTTCCTCTTTGACTGCGAACGATTATCCTTCAGCAGTTATCATGGTGCAAGGCTAAGGACAGGCTTGCTCTTCAACAAGTGACCTTATTTAATGGGAAGGGATGTTTCTGCAATAGCTTCTAGGTGGAGGGAGCAGTACAAGTGATTTATTTCTTGCAGGTGGCACGTTGCATTATTTGTAGGCTGGAAAATTATAACAGACAGCACAGATTTGAAGGAATATACTATACTGTTCTAGAAATTACAAAAATAATAAGTCAGCTGAGAGAAGGCAGCTGGAGCAAGGCAGAAGGAGCATATCCTACTTCTCTGTGTTGCAGAGAGCTTGTATGAGGCCCAGCAGGAGACTAGCCGTCAGGTGTACCTTCAGGTGTTTGAGGTATGCACCATTACAATGTTAATGTGAAAAGCAAAAAACCTAATGGCACTTTTGCAAGAAATGGAGAGCAAAAAACTTGCCAGTGCTATTCAGAAATGCAAAAAAAAAAAACCACCCCAAAAAACCCACCAACCCCTAAACAAATTTGGTGGATGTTTGGTTGCTGCAGAGAAGCACAGAGAGAAGTGCTGGATAGCAATCTGGTGGTAGTATGTAGCATATAGGTAGTAGTTTTCCTACTTTAAATCCAGTCCTGTTTCATCAAGTTTACTCCCTTCACCTCTATTTGGATTTTTCAAACCCCAATAACTCTGATGGGGAGGCATTTCCAGAACTTTCCTGCTGGTATGCCTGCTCTTTTTTCTTTGAAAATTTATGCCTGTGTGTCTTATAGCTTAAAGCCCCCTTTGGACTGCTTAGTTTGCCAGGCGTATGACCAGACAGGAATACTATCCTTCCTGTCCTGGTCTTGCTAGGGTAAAAGATGAGGTTGTTTAGTCCTGTTGCATCAAAATGTTATCTTGATAAATTTAAAGGCTGTTTTGGGACGTGTTCTGGTTGGAAGGACTCTTTCTGGAGCATGGTTACCATTGTACATAGTATTTCAGAGGAGGAGCTCTCATAAGAGCCTTTACCATGGGAATGAATTTTCTTTTGCTCTTCTGAGGATACATCACCTGATAGGTCTACTCTTTCCATAGCTAATGTGCAGACATCCCATATTCTACAAATATACTTCTCCCTATGTAGCTCCTCCAGCTGCCAACCTCGTAGTTTATAGCAGAAACTCTTGTTATTAGTTCCAAAGCTTCTGACCTTTCACACTGCTATTAAATTTCATCCTGTTTCCATTACCCCTCCAGATAATCTAGCTCTTGCTGTGTGAAGCCCCAATCCTTCTTCTACTGACAAGGCCTCCAGCCATTTAGGTCTCAGGAAATTTATTTGTTTGCTTTTATGTTTTTGTGCCGATGTCATTAGTACTAGTATTAAGTGAGATTGGTCCCAGCACCAGTCTTCAAGGGGTTTCGTTATTAACCTGCCTGAGGTTTAATGGTTTCCCTCCTGCTGTGGGCGATTATACTTCTTTGAAAGGCTGTAGCTGAGAAGCAGAGAGGAAGCCTTCCATGGCCCACGTGCTGCCCTTGCAGTGGATGCCTTTGAGGCGCAGGGTAGGCTGCCCTTTCCCCAAGCACCACTGAGGAAGCCTGTTGAGGAGAGGCTGGTGGAGCAGAGCTGACAAGTGCACACAATGAGCACTGCCTTTTGCAACCAGAGCACTGCCAGCAGGGGCAGAGAGACACAACCAACGTTTTTGGTATGGCAGACAGAGATATATGGAAGACCAACAAGAAAGTCTTTGTAGATTTTGCTTTGATGCAGGAAATGAGCAGGTATTGCTCAGCCAAGAGCCTATCTGGAGATAAGGACCTGCCCTGTAAGGGCTGGAGACTGAAGGAGAAAGTTATTTGCAGTCCTCCTTGCTTTCACTCTTTAATCCAGCAGAGGTGAGGATGTGTATTTCTACTGTTTATATTGTTTACTACTCTACCTGGCATACAAATAAAACTGACTTTTGGAGATGTTGAAATGCTTGCTCTAGGTATCAGATCTTGGCATTTCCTCCTAAAACCTTGTGTTGATTTGAGATCAACTACAGTTAGAAAAGAATTAAAAAATTAAAAGAAAAACTAGAAAGATGAGAAGTAGTCTCCCTTTCACCAGGCAGTACAATGTAAGTCCTTGTATGAAATCTGACTAAAGGTATTTTGACAATGCAGCACCTACACAGATAGCCTTTCAGTGCCAAGTGCTAGTTTGTTGGCCTGAGTTTGTTAATTTATTGATGATACCACTCATTTTGTCTTTTGGAAGAAATGAATTGCTCAGGATAACAATATCCACTGATGACTTCAATTTCCGATTTAGTTTCAATGATCAGAAATTATGTAGAGAGACAATATGCTAAACACCACCTTTCTTGGGAAATAATTGTTATGATTAAAGTGTATTTTCTTTTGTCACAACAGTCATGAACATGTAAAAGTTGAGACAACATACCGATGCCTGTGCTGATACTTAACTACTTTGCACATTCACAGCCCTGTACAAGCATTAATGAACCAATGTAAACAGTCATTTTCATAATGTGGCTTAATAGAATAAGGCATTGTGAACCTTGCCTTGCCTCTGTGTGCTCAAGGGATTGTAATTTGTACCCTTTTGCATGTGTAATGAAGATTATACCCATCATCTACCTTCTCCCACTCAACCTTTTCCTCGTGCAGTTCCCACGAAAGAGGGGAGCAGCTTTGATTTCAGACAGGGCTCCAAAGATCTTAGGCCATAAATTGCCTGGCTCTACTCTAACTTTCTAGATGGTGCCAGTTTGCTCCAGGCTTCCTCTGTGCTGTATCGTTGCACATCTTCCCCTTTTTTTGTATTTAGGGGTATCAGTTTCCCCACATCCAGCACTACCATTGGCAAGGATAAAAGCCCACCTGCACCTCAAGAGTACATGGCTGCTACATTGCCTTACACACTTAGCAGAAAAACACCGCCTGTCTTATTCTTATTTTAATATTAAAATGCTAATTATCCTTTTGCTTCAAGTTAGAAGTAAGTACATCTATTTTGGCAGCATGATTTCAAATAGCTGTATTTCAGATATTAAGAAGTGTGCACTCTCAGGACTTGCAAGAGTCAGCAAGTAAAATTAGCAGACAAGTCAACTAAAGTACTGAAGGGCTAAAGTGAGTTTAGGATTACAGCAGAAAGCATGATATGAGGGCCAGGTCTCCCAGCTGTTGAAAGTGTACTTGCAGAGAGCTGAGAGGAGAAGATACCAGCAGATGTTTTGTCTCCTACTAGCCACTGCTAATTGGGATTTCCACAGCACCAATTATAAGCTGAAGTAATCTGTATGATACCCACCTGCACACAGGGAATGGCCTTTGTAGCCAAATTTGCCACAGCCTGTTAAACCAGAGGATTTATTGACTCCATAGCAAGACCAGGCTTCTTTGCCTTTAGGGATGGTTAGCTTCTTGGCCTGAAAAGTTAAGGTGGAAGCTCTGTGTGTATGTGTTAATTTTATTATGCTGTTGGTGGACAACAGACTTCCACAATGGCTAAAATGTGATAAATTGAGCAGAAATAACTCAAGCCTCTATCCTGCAGTTTTTTGTTGGGAGACATGCACTTGACAGGTGATAGAGTTAAGCACTTGCAGCTTAAAGGTGTAGAACCTTAATGCTCCTGAAGAGCAAACAGGAGTTGAATAATTTACGTAATTCAGTGCAGATGTCTGGCTTTCATCGTTCATCATTGCTCAGCAAGCACCCATGTTCGTACATTGCATCATAAACATTGCAAAATGAATATGTCATTTTATATTCCGTATGACTGATTCACAGCACACAATGACATGCACAATGGCCATACTGTATTCCTTGTTAAATATATATTGGAGAATGACTGTTAAAGCCAGTTATTCCTGTATATGAGAGATTTCTTTATTTAATAGCCCTCGTGCCAGCAGGGTATTGTGCTCTTTTAGACTGGACTTGGGCCAGTATGATGTCTAGGAAGACCTTCCCTGTAATGCTACTTAAATTAAATGACTGGCTGGACTGTAGGTCTGTAATCTATTTTATCTTCCAGCTGTGAAAGCATAAACTCTAAGGAGTCTCATTCATGCTGATAGCTATGATGATGATCTCAAGAGCTGAATATAGGGCTGTACTAGAATTCCATATGTTAGAGTTGCAAAGCCTGTAGAAAAACCTGAATTATTCTTGTCTTGCTTGGGAAGAAAGTTGAAATACTCCAGACCTACATCGATGAATAACTACCTCTAAAACACACCTTAAGAAGTTGACTAAAAGCCTAAAGCAAATAAAAAACACAGCTTTGGTGTCACTGTTGGGAAAGACAAGGGTAAAATGAAATCACCATGCTGCTTCAAATCTTGCAAAATAAGTGCAAAGAGTAGGTTATGTATAATGATAACAATAGGTTCAGCCAGAAAAAACTGGCTGATTAAGTCACTAGATTAAAAAACACTAAAATAATTTAGGTTGAAAGGAACCTCCTGGAGGTCATCTAGTACAAAGCAGGTCTAATTAGATCAGGCTGCTCAGGTTACATACAGTCAAGTTTGAATATCTCCAAGGAGGTAGATCTACAACTGCTCTCGGCAACCCATTTCAGTATTTGACCACCAAAATATATTTTTATATCTAATTTCCCACCTTCCAACTTGTGACCTTTGCATCTTTTCCTGCTGCTGTGTAACTCCAGCTTCTCTCTATCCTCCAGTCAGGTAGGTCAGAAAAAGAAACAAGATCAACCTGAATTGCAGTGGCTGGCGACAGATAACAGGAACTGTTTGTGGAATGGGAGTCGTTAGCTCTAGTGATTTCCACGATTATAAAAATGATTGACCAGTATGAATTTCTGTGTTCTGTTTGGCCATAACACGAACCACCAACTCCAAACACTAGTGAGATACTGCCAAAAAAAAGGCAAATGCATTCTTGAAATTTATCAGCTCAGGAATTTCCAGGAATGTTTTTGAAATGTAGCTCAAGTCCTGTTAGAGATAGATGAAATAAAAAATGGAGCAGGTATAAAGCAGGGCTATGAAAATGATTGATTATGGAGAATAGGGAGGAGTAAGAAAGATTGATTTGTTCAGACAAGTTCAATGAAGACTGTAAGTTCAGTAAGTTCATTAGCACTAAGAGATAAAAATGGGAAGGGATAGGTGAAGACTTAATTAGAAGAAGATTTTAAACATGAAAACAGTGAGGCCTTGGAGCAGCCTCTGAAAAAGCAGTTGTAAAACCTTTGACATGGAGGTCTGCAGGTGTAGACTTTTGCTGAATATACCACTTGTTTTTTTCAGAGTAGACTTTGTGTTCAGGAGGAATTTGCCTGGCATTTCAGTACATATGGTAGCATTTTCATTGTTCTTGTCATGCCCCATCCTGAGCACATGGATGAGCAGCGTGTGTGCAGTTTGCTTGGCAAATCCCAGGTGCTCCCCGGTGCCTGCACCTTGCATGCATGTGGTAAGACTTGACACATCATGGAAAGGTCAGGTTTACTCTGTGTGTGTGTGTGCGCAAACCCTCAGTACTGTGAAGCTACAGTTGACCAGGGGCTTTGCTGATGTGCCAGCCAGCTGGGCATGAACTTTGCATGTCGAAGATAAAAATATGGTAGCACATAGGAAGAAACATTTGTGAAAGAGATTGAATGATATGTACTCAATGTGTACCCTGGGTTCCTGTGCTTTCAAAGCCAGATCTTTCTTATCCTTGAGTAGTCACAGTATTTTTCCTCAACTAAACAAAAATAGCCATTATCTTAGAATGTTGACTGATTTTTTTTTTCAGCTGTATGTTTATTTAGCATAATTATATGCCCTTACAAGCAATTTAAGCTGAATCACAAAACTTAAATTTGAGCTTGTGCTTGTTAATCCAGTTAAGAGTTTTGGTTTTGGCAGCCTGGTTCTGAAGCAAACTAAATTAAAGTAAATTCCATCTGAAATCCAGTTCTAGAATTTGAGATTCTGAAGTTATGATTTGAAGTTCTCAATTGTTACAGCATTTCTGTATTTCATAATAATTTTATAACTGTTACGTATTTTGTCACTGTAAATGGGATCAAGCAGTGTGAGTGCGTTAATGAAACAGAAAGATATTCAAGTGTAAAATAACAGGTTAGTGTAAGCTGTGTTGGGAGTAACAATAAGAGGGTTTAAGCAGAATGTAGAAATACCAATAATAAAAAACAAATGGCAATGAGTGATATGGGAGTTTAAATTAAGGAAAATTGTGAAAATATTAACGGATATTTAAGAGGGTTTTTTTTGAACAAGGAAATATTAAGGAGGTTATCAATAGAATAGTTTCTTTTCCAGTATTTAAAAATCAAAAGTAGATGATAGGAAATAACAGCAGTGGTGAGGAATGGAAGGAACAATGGTTTGGAAAGGCATATGCTGCTTAAAAAGGAACTGAAACTGCCAGTTCAAAAAGGTAATGTTTGACAGATAATCAACTGATGTTTGCATCAAGGTCAGTCACTGGCTGCTGTGTCTCTAGTTTTTAGATAAAGAAATCTTTGAACTGGATTGATCCGTAGAAGTATTTACACTGAATTAATGGAACTGCATACTGGGATGTATGAGCTCCCATTGTTTTGATTTAGATAAGGTTTCACCTAGCAAAGCTCAGCATTATTGTATTTTGTGTCATTGGAAGTTTATATTTACATGCAAAGCTAAAAATAATGGCATATCCGCTGCATTTCAAATGTCACCTTTCAGCACAAGGAGAGACTTACAACCCTGCTGGCCACTGAGCTTCTGCAAGTATGTGTTGGGATTAATTACTTCATCCAAAGCATAGGCTGGATACATCCATACAAATTTGCTGGCTTCTAGAACAAAACGTTCATCATTTTCATGTAATGTAGTTGTGCATATGATCCCAGCTATTATTGCAGCTGTTTCTAAGCAGTTTTTGTGCTAGTAACATGAAGAAGTGTTTGATGTTTGGAGAAAGGATTGTTTTCAAAAATGAAATCTTGAGCTTTTGCATGGCCATGCTGGGAAAAGCTGAAAGCAAGGTGATCAACTGTGCTGCAGCTTTCATGTACCTGCTTTCATCTCGACACTGATGACTTTCAACATGAAGGAGGAGAACTTGTTCATAGGAAAGAGATGCAGATTTTCTAAAGCTAATCAACTGAGTTTGTATCTTTAGAAATAATTGTTGCAACACTCATGAGAATTTACCCATATTAAGTCAGACCTGTAGCAGAAATCATGGTATTACTTAAAGATCTATTGGAGGAATTCCCCTATCCAGGCTGCCTTCTGAGCTTGAACTCAAACTCTGCAGTCTTTGGTCCAGCAAAACTTAGTTCATTATCTGTTTGAGTAAGAATTCTAGGGTTTTGCCCCATAACATTAAGAAATGTAAGATTTTCAGAAAAGAACTGAAGTGAATTGTTACGGGAAATGTTCAGGTGTAAAGGGAGTACACTGAGATCTGAATTTAATTTACAAATGATTTTTTATTTTCAATACTATTGATCAGAAAAGGCTTGATACAGGTCTTTTTACCCATTACCAGTACATGGATAACTGGTGCTATTTGCAGTTTATGGATGGAGAGAATGATGTGGTTGTTAGTCTTTGATAATAAATAAATTTCTACTCCTACTGAAACACTAGCTTAATAGATGCAAGCTATATGCATTGGTGTTTATTTTTTGGGGACCACTTAAATCCCCTTTTTTTTTTTTAATTATTATTTGTGGAAAATTACGTTTAAGAGAGAGTAACAGAACTGGATTAATTATTTTTGAGTGCAATGAAATATGCTGGAAAAATTGCCCTATTTGAGCACTAAAAACTTGATCCAAACGTGTTTCAAAATTGGTGAAAGTTTGATTTCAGTATGCTTTTGATTAGGCCACAATGTGTAACATGTTTGATGTTAAATGCATCTTAAATATCTTTGAAAGCTGGAACACTGTGTTTAGGAAGTGAACAAAAGTAAACTTTTTAGGCAGTAAATTTTATTAGTGTGTATTACAGTATTATTTAACATATAGGGGAGGTTTCTGTGAAACAGAAATATGATATCTTATCAGAGAAATAACATATACACATCACAAAAATATATACTTAAATAGAATTTAACCATATTTATATTTTTTGTCTAAAGGAATACATCCTTCTAACTGGGCACAGGTGGGAAAAACCAGCTCATGGGATCTCTTCTGGACTCAAAGGAGGACATTAGTTTTAATAAGAGATTTCTTTTTTTTTATATGCTTAAATATTGGAGATTTCTGTTGGGATTACAGTAGAATACAGTAGGAATTTTGAAGCAGAGTTACAGGGATGCTCCTTACCCTTTATAAGAAGAGCTTTTCTGCAGGTATATATTATTGTGCAGACAGAAACATCTCATTTCCTTTTATCTCAGGGGAAGTTGACATTGTTAATGTTATTAACATGTGTATATAGAGACCTGGAAGCTGTAGACTCTCCTTTGTGAGTTTAGAAATCTGTAGCAGAGTGGCCTTGCCATGTTCATTCAAAATGTAGGGAAACACTCCTGTTTCTTGCAGGTGACGAATTATAGCCTGTTGACTGAAAGCACATTCTTGCATCTTGCAGCTTCATTCAGCTATGTCAGATGTTTCTATGACAAGCTAGCCATTGAATGGATTTATGGCTTCAAAGAGTAAATCAAGAAGAACACCTACAGTCTGTGTTGTTTTCCTTCTTCTAAACCTGGTAAAAATGTAACTTTTGCTGGTTTCCTGAGGTTGGCAAAGGCTTTGCTACAGCTCTCTATAAATCATTGAGAGTATTATATTTCTGATTCCTGGAGGGAAATGTGCATTGTAGGATTCAAGCCAGTCATTTAAGTGATCCTCAGGGCATGGCATCAGATTGCACTGTTGTTCCCTTATTATTGTCATTGTATGAACACTGTTGCATAAAGGGAATTCTTGGATGAAGAAATTCTTGAAGGCAAATCATTATTGTCATTGTATGAACACTGTTGCATAAAAGGAATTCTTGGATGAAGAAATTCTTGAAGGCAAATCCTGCTTGAAGGAGCACATTTTTCCAGGAGGGAAAAACAGGAAGACAGGATATGAGGTGCTGTGAAAATGCAGGTCTGAGGAGGTTGTGAAGCCAAATCAAGTCTACTTGATTGCTTGTGCTGAGGAGCAGATGCAGAACTGCCAGTCAGTTTTCTGTTGGAGAAGATGCAAAAGATTTTTAAGAGTTTTGGTTCTTCCTTAAAGGGGTGAACTTTGGAGCAGAATTATTTACAAATAGTATGTAAGTAGTGGCCCTGTGCAAACACCAAATTACAGTGATTTCCAGAGTTCACTTTAATTGGAGAAGCCTTTCCTAACAGCTTTTCTTTCCCTCCAACGGGTTTGCAAGTTCAAACTTTTTGTTTCCCAAAGACTCAGCAGTGCTCATCAATCCCATGTGACAAGGACTGCAGACACCTGTGTGTCTGTGCCACCCGGAGCCTTCATTGTCACTTGCTGGCACTTTTCTGGGCTTCCCCAGGGGTGGACACCTGTGTCATGTTGTTCCCCTGCAGCCATGGCTCTACGAGACCTTGGGAAGCTGTTTGGCCGGGTTTGATGCTGAAGGCAGAGTTTGTCCCAGAGCAGCGAAGCTGAGCTCCTCAGGGCACATTTCTGTTTCTCATGGTAAAATGTGTTTCTGAATACTAATTACCATTTACAACTATTTTAATGTCTGAGGGATTTAGCTTGAGGGGAGCAAAAAGAATGATGATAATAGTTTCAAAAAAGAACAAAGGCCACATTTTTTAGCAAAACATTTGGTTTGCTTTACATTAAGCATGCCCTCAAATTCCATATTTATTTTTAACATGTTTCTCCTACAGCTTCTCTTCCTTCACAGTCCTACAGCTTCTCTTCCTCCACATTGATTTCCCCTCACTGAATAACATCCACACAGCTTTCTTTGTCTCAGAGCTGTCAATCTTAAAGATTAAATTGGTATCATCCTTTTCCCAGCCCCACCTGTCCCTACATTCCTTCAAGTTCTTGTCAGTGCAATCAAAGTATAATGCTTAGTATCCAAACATTTTAAAACGTATACTGGTTTTGTTTGATTGTACCCAGTCTGTCACAGTGGTCAAAATTGGTTTTGGCATCCATGGAGATAATTACAGTGTGCCATAATGTTGTGAATAGTGTATTGCATTAATCTCTTTACATCACCAGGGCAATTTTAGATATGAAAACTGTTGGGCTTACAGTCACATATCTAAAGTTTGTTGTTCTTCTATACCTTTTCTCATGAATCATTAACAAACTTGGCTTAAAAGAACATACCTATGAGCCTTTTCTGGTTTTATTTAGACTACATGAGACCCGTTTCAAATTTTAAGCTGAGATGAAATGCATTTAACAAGAATCCTGGCATAATCAATGTCAAAATAATCAGGGGGAATGTCTTGCCATTTTTAAGGCTGCACTGCTGATTCTGTCTTCATCCACACAATATTTATTTATTTATTTCACTTCCCAAAATATACCTCTTATTTTTGACATTTTTTTTTGTTGAAATTTACTTTCAAGATTTAAAATAGAGTAAAAATGACACCATTGCCATGGGGGATTGTAACAGATGATATTTCTAAACCATGTTCTGTTCCACTTGCCAGTCTTATCTATTATGTAAACTGCCAGTACCTCAACATGAAGGCAGGGTGGGTTTACGAATTTAGGATTTGGACATTGTGTCTATGTTGTTAAAATGTGAGTTTAGAACATTTGTGGACTGTGTATATATATATATTCAAAATTTTGTGGTACCTTCATATGCATTTTATGATTTAAAGGGTTTACAACACAGTATTTGTTATAACAGTGCCAAAGACGCTGCAGGCCAAAGTGTTCATACAGATTTTTGTGAGCTTTGAGTTTAGATGAACAACATGTTAACTCCATTAACCCCAATATTTTGTGTTTCTAATTACCAGAATAATAGTATCTGCTGTAAAAAATGTGGTGTCTGGCTGTAGTACATCTTTAGAACTGTCCAATTAAAAGATCGCACAAGTGAAACATGGGTAGTCACTTTACTTAGTCCTTGTTTGATATTTCTATTTCAAAGAACACTAAAACCAAGTATTTACGTATTTTTATGAAAATGCATTCCCGATAGTGGAAGTTGGACTAGATGACACCCAGAGACTCCTTCCAACCACCATTTCTATCCCTGTTTGATAACAACAGAACTGTTAATGACTTAGAGCCTTGCAAATTTGTCACCTTTGATAGAAACAAAGATAGTAACAGATGCTACTTCTGTAGTTTTCAGAAGGATAAAAGTTTTAAAAGAAAACTGGGGCCAAGATGTGGAAATGTGGGATGCAGTAATGAGAGTAACCCAACTTTCAGTAAGCTTGTACATCACCTTAATGGAGTTTGCTATAAGTTGTGAAATTCTGTATAGTGTAAGCAGTGCTGGTTTATGATTCATGTGAAGTTAGTTCAGAAGATGAACATGCTAGAGACTGTACCTGGTAAGGTGCCTGTATTCCATGTTACAGGGGCTCATCTTAGATGAAACAGGAGCAATTCTGAGAGTTAGAACAAAGAGGTCTTTGCACGAGTCCTTTGTCTCAGCAGTCTCACCATTACCTTGGGGACAATGATATTCAAGTCATAACCCATTTTTGTGGAGACTAAGCTTCCCATAGATCATCACAGTATTTGACCTGGTGTTTGTAATTTATATTTCTTTTTTACTAAATCTGTGGTTCACTCTGTTCTTCCATCTAGCTCTGGTATTTAAAATAGGATTGATTAACCACCAAGCTACCTAAATTACATTTACTCTCCTATGCAGTTTTTTTGTGCTGCTAAGTAACTCTCTGCTTGTGTTATTTTGCAGGTAAGTAGCACTAGCACCTGTTAGTCAACAATTTACAGTAAGTATATTCTGTACTTAGTAACAAACTAAGTTAAGTTAAACTCATGTTTTGTTCTTGAAAGGGAAAACAGTAACTAGGAAGTTAGTGATACAGTAAAATTTGTTTCAGTTGCTAGTCTGTGCCTCGAATCCTTGCAGATGTTATAGGTTTACAAAGTTTTTTCCTCTTAAAGTATTATTAATCTTTTGTAAGAAGAAATAAATATTAATACTCAAGGCAGTATTTCAAGGAAGTTGTGTAACCAGTGTTTACTTTAAACAAGATAAACAAATGAGGCCTTTTTTCTCTCAGCTCCTTTAAGATGCAATAATCTTGAAAGTAACTAAATGAAAATCTCACATGCAAATACAGTACATAAACCTTAGTGTTGCTTTAACTTTTTTGCTACGGGAAATTTCTTACCCTTCTGCTTATTCTTTCTTTGACTTGATGAAAATGTTATTATTGCTTAGTTCTCATCTATCTAGTTTAATTAATAGATGTCAATGTGCTTCCTTAAAGATGCCAGTGTAATCATCCTTACTGTTCAGATGGGAAAAGAGCATGGTGAAGAGACCATACTCACAGAATATGGTGGAGATATGTCCTGAGTCACCAGCAGGGCTCTACAGGGCTCAGCTTCCTCTGTGGGAGCACAGGTGTTTGAACATAAATCCAGTTTTTATAACATACATCATTAGTTTAAAGTCTTAATATAGTACTTACCAAGCAAATTTTAAAATCTGATTATCCATTTTTAGCTTTTTTTACTTCCTAGTCTCTCCAGAGGCAGCTAATGTACTGTGAAAGGTGTTACAGCTTTTTACTGCAGTGTTTGAAATTTAATAAGTGTATATGGTATGTTTTTTATTATGGTAAGACTGATAGACTCTCAGGACTTGACACAGATGCTGTTTGAACATTTGATCCTTTTAGAAAGTTGCTGTGTTTCTCCTCCTCGTAGTTTTAACTTTGTAGACGATTTACTGTTATTGCTATTTTGCTAGACTGCATATAATTTTTTTTTTTTACATTTTCTCCTTTCTTCTCTTTATAGGTTCTGTATTTTGTCCTAGAGCATTTTTATTCTGAATTCATATTGTTCTCTTTAACTGATCACGCAACTCAATCATCCTTAGTCATGGAGGATTTTCTTTCATCCTTACCATACCTTCACAACACCTGTAAGTTTATGATCTAGTCTATGTTTGTTTTAAAGTCTAGTCCTTCAAATGTGTTGGTTATCCCAGTGCCTTAATTAGCTGGTTTTCTTTGAGTATGTTTTCTCATTTTCCGTGGCATCTTCTCCAGAGGTTTCTGTTATTTGTGCTGCCTGCTTTCTGTCATTTTTTATAAAGTGTTTTGCCAGAGGATTATTACTCTATGTCAACTATAGTTTTCTTCCCAAAGATTGCCCTAATGCATATTTGTGCAAAAGTGAGGTAGATGCAAAGTTGTATTTAAGCACAGGCTGACAGAGAGATAAAGATGTGTCTGCTAAGTTTGTCTAAAATCAAATCTGGACAAGGAGTTGCATATTCTTTGCAGACATCAACTCTGAATTCCTTCTGCCCTTTGAAACATGATTATCACCTTGCATCCTCATTTTATCTGCTGTGTGCTAAGCTGGTTACATTGCTGTGTTTCCATAATTTAATTTTTTGACAGCAGCTTACAGGGCTAGTATGGCCAAATAAGGATGAATAGGTTGCTTTTCATTTGTTTATTTTTTTTTCTCTGTTCAGGGGTGGAGTAGTGGGTCTTAGACTTAGAGCTTTTCCTGGCAGAGACTTAGCTCATGGTCAGTCTGGAGGGAAGCATTTCAAGAAGTGATACCCTAGCTCTAGTTCCTCATGTTAGGCATGGAGCAAGGAAAATCTGGATGGGCTTACCACCACTTACCGTGGCTATACCAGTTCAAAACACCTGTGGTCTTTTTGACTGAAAAGGTTACCTCTGACCAGCAGAGGTAAAAAAGCCTAACCCTGGTGCTAGTTTACTCAGATATATGGGGGGGTTTGTATACTTTTTACATGATATACTTTCAGTGTGTTTTCCTAACAATGAATATACTTGATAGCGTATTTTTCCACCTTCCAGCAGAATCAAAGTGTATCATATATGCAGGTCATACTGCCAAACAAAATCTTTGCATATTATAGTCTCAGAAATTTTTGGCATGTGGTTCTGCATTTTGTTTCTGAGGCAATGTTTTCAGAAAGGTTATAGAAATATGGAGACTTAATGGTTCAATTCAAATTCTGTTCCATGAATATGCTGGAAATAGTAGCATGGGAGACTTTTTTTTCAGTGTAATAAACAGACAAAAATATAGAACAAAATAGTATTCTTATTATCCTTATTATAAAATTACTCTTATTATCTTATTATTATAATATTATTCTTATTATCCCTATTAAAAATATCTATTGTGCCTCTATAATTATGATGAGTTTTATGCTTAAGGGATGGACTGAAATGTATCACAAGTATATGTATGAAAAGTATGATGCACCTCTTCAAAACACTATTGCTTATTCTTGAAGTGCCAAATACATTTTGTGCAATTTTCCCAACAGACTGTTCATAAGATAAAATTGATGTTTTAAAATTTTCTTGTATGTTAGAAGTTTCTATGTCTTGAACTATGTTTATTGTTACTGCTGCAAATGATCTTAGCCAAGGCGGTGCTTACATGCATGAATATTCTTAGAAAAGTGACTAGTGAGTATACCTCTGTAGTTTATGAAAATATTTCTAGAGGTAACTTTTTTTTTACTTTTACCTGTGAGATTCTGTGAAGAAGTTGAAAATAATCTAATTCTTCAAAGAAATGAGTGAAGATTTATCCTCTCTAGAAGTGTTTTTTACCTGCTCTTCTAGATGAAACTATTAATTAAACACAGCCTTAACAAAAGGAGCAGCCTCTATTGTTGACTGTGGTTTGGGATGGGCACTGCTGTGCACCTTCCCCAGACAGGCTTCCTGACACTGACAGTGTGGAAAAGAAAAGTCTGTCCTCAATCCCAATGGCAGCAGGAAGGAGCCTTTTGCTCTAACGTTGTATTCACTATTTATCTTTGCTGTTTTTCTTGGGTACTTCTTTTGCTGCTGTGCTCTTTATTCTGAAACAATATAAATTCTTGTCAGAAATTTGAGTTTACATTTTCCCAGGAGTATCATTAGCTTTATAACAAGATGTATAAAATATGGAACATCAATGGAAATAATGGTCTTGTTTCCTTTGTCTCAGTAGGTGCATAGTACCTCCCTTTTTACAGGCAGTCAAGATTAGATGCCCTGTTTGCTTTAGATAACAGAGATTTACTCTCATATAGCACCAAAAACCAAAAGCAGGTTGAGTCAATAGAAATAATTACACTGGATCTAGTGCATCCCATTTCATGTCTTATCTAAGTAAAGCAGCTAGATTATGTATTTATTAAAATAATAAAATACCCATTCATTTCTGTGTGACTCCATTTTAACATGCAACTGTCACATTCACTATTTTATAACTCTTTCATTCCTATAGTTCCATCAGTGAAGGAAAGAATAAAAACAGTGGCTGCCTGAGAGATGTATGTGACTTTCTGTTCTCAATGAGTTGCCTTAATACGTTTATGTCTTGTGGTACTTCTGAAAAGTTTTTCCTAGCTGCCTTGTTGGAATATGTAAGCTGAAAATTCAGGTGCTATCTTGGAAGTGTGAAAAGTGTGCTCTCACTTTCACTAGGTTTTCTAAAAAGCTTGGGAAAAGGGATGAGAGCAAAAGGGATATTTTATATAGCAAGAGGACAACACAGTAATTTTTTCCACCCCAAAAATTTTTACTTTCATATCAGAGGATAACCATTTGGGAGTTTACTCTTGTAGAACATTGAAGGGATTAATTTAAGATTTTTTTTAGTTGAGTAGTTGTTGAAATGTAACAAGTAACTGACATTAGTTTGTTTGTTTCGTACTGTTTGCTTTAGCGTCTTTTGAAACAACCCCCATCTCAATTTGCTTAAATGTTTAAAGTTGTTTCAGGGAGATGTGTGGATTGGTTTCCTGAGAATGGATGGATCTTGATCTGATATTGTTTCTAGTTCCCAGTTGCCAGGTTGGAGGAGTGTACAGCATTTATAGAACAGCACAAGCAGCTATTTCTCTACGCTGTTTTGTCAGTGTGCTTCAAGAGGAAGATCTGATGGACCACATGTGGGCTATGAGATGATATCCCTCTTTTTGTGACTTTCATCCTTCCTGTCTACGGGCCATTTTGACAATGCTGCAAATTAATGCTAACTTCAGTGGTGACTTTGAGATGGGTACTTATCTAGAGGCTGGCTCAATACTGTCGATGAGCAGTCAGGTCCTGCTGAATCATGGTGGTGATCAAAAATGGCCAAATTCATACTAATAGCTTATAGAGGAATTGATGTTCCCTACTATATTTTTTTTGAAGGTTTTATTTTTTCTTGGTGCTTCATAATGCTTTCAAAATATCATTTTGCTAACTTGACTTTGAAGCTTAAATGTCAAGTTACAAACTAGAAACAACTTATGTGATATCTGTGCCCCACTTAGAGCAAGGGGGTTGGCTGGGCCCTGGTGCTGCTGCTACTCACATCCTCTCATATGCATCTGGAGTGTCCTGTCACGTGTGCAAGAGCAGGACCTTGTCCTTCAGCCTGCAGCACAGGCTGATTTTGAGTAGGGATGCTGGTATCCCTGGTATTTTGGCCGTGCCTGAGATCCCATGCCCTGCACACTGGGCCTGTGAGTAACTATTATGTGCAATTTGGTATACTTATTGATAGTGAAAACCACAGGATCTCAGGAAGAAGGGATAAGACAGTTGCAGTGGAGGTGCAAATAATAATTTAGTTCATTGTGGAAGTAAACAATTCAGCATATATATGCCTAAAGTTAGTAGTGGGTGTTAGTAACTGTCTTTTGTAGCTACAATAAAAATACAAATCCTATTCCAGTGATGGGCTTCAATGTGGTTATTACTGAGACATGATCATTTGTCAAAACTTAATGGACAACAGAAAAATGGGCTGTCTCAACAAGTACATCTAAATTCATGTTTTAATTCAGATCAGGAGTGCTCTTCTGAAGTAAGTTTCCCAGTCAGTCTCCTTCAGTTGTTTTTTAGTTGAGCAGCAGTCCTTAAATGCATGAATTTGATGCCTTTTTTTGATCATAATAAACTGGAGGATGCATTCTTAGAGTCCTGAATGCATTCAGGTGGAAGTGAACTTCAGATCTGGGCACCCAAGCAAAGCAAGCCTGCAGTTTAAGTTAACAGAAAAATCTGAAATATCTAAGTAGGGGTGATAGTTCCTCAGCACTAAATATTGCTCTAGGGACCTGTTCCTGAATGACTGTAATACCTGCTAGCATATACCTAGTCAGTGCAACCATGTGCCTTTTGGGTGCTTAAAACATCTCTATTTTGGACAAAGATACTGTGTCCATTTTTAGAATTTATAGTATCACAGTTCCTGCTTAAAATCTTATGCTTTTTATAGTGCTTAGCACTGGTGAAATTCCACAGAACTGTGTATCATTTTGCAGGTTGAGATGGCAAGTTATGAGAAGATATCCCTTTTTTTGTGACTTTCACACTTACTTAGTAAGTGAGAAGTGGCAAAGCTGAGAATAACGAAATGGGTGCTTTTGCCCAGTTGTTAAGTGCATTCATACTTATTTAGCATTTCCTCCTTTGAAAAATTCTGTTCTTGATTGTGTCTAAAAAGTGAGTCACGATCCAATCCTTGCTTTAATGTTAGAGATGCATGAAACACTTCCTTCAGTTGCAGAGTGAGTGCTGTGTATGGATTACACTGGAGAGCCCTTTACTGACTTGCTGTGCTTTTCCCATGTACCTTAAAGAATGAGTCCAAAGGAAAAACTACTCTTTTGGGTCAATGGCTTACAAATAAATCTTTGCCACTTTTTTTCTCACAGATAGTCATTGATCTGCAGAAGAATCAATGGCTAGTTCTGTTGGGTCATTGTTGCTGTGTCTTAGTTGTCTGAATACTTTGGAGAGTGAGATAAGGCTGCTGTGGGTTTTGACACTATCCTGTTCCAGCTTCAGCACCTTTCCACTAGCTAAGCATGTCCAAGTAGCAACATAACGATTCAGCTCATGAAATTTCTGAATGAAGTTCAGCGTTAGTGGAAGATGTCATGAAGTTGCTAGTGCGACAAATATAAGCTAATGTGGCAGCGTTAGGGAGGCTGCTGGTGAGTGAGAAAGAAAAAAACAAGGATAAAAAAGCAGAGTAGATGAGTGCACTATGAAAAAATGTTCATAGTTTATATCAAAGCTATGTGCAGTCATGCAAAGTTGGTTTGTAATCTAACTCTTTACTTTGAACTGTTTATATGAGCTACTGTGATGTCCAGATTTTGTTGAGTGGCAATATTGTCAGTAAATTGTCCTTCATAATTTTGTAAGCATTATAAGCTCATTTTATGTTCTTTGATAGTGCTTTTTATGTAATTTATTTTAAATGGTTTGTGTCAGTTCAATAAAAACTGGTTCTGATTTAAAAAAAAGCATTTTCACAGGTGCTTTACTACATTTGTATTCAAGAGGCATATGCTCCTTTTGAATCCATTGGATCTAATCATACGCATACATCATACAGATGTGCAGTTAGTTTCAGAAGCAGATGTTTCCACCCACATAATGATGGATTTCTGTAAAATGAAGTAGAGACTTCTCTATCTGAGAAATACATTGTCACTCTCAAATTCTTTGGTCTTGTAGCTCTCTTCTGTCTTCCCTAAGCTTTAAATTTTTTTCCAAAATGTGCAAATGACTTCCAGGTGGGGGGGAAGTGAAGAAACAGCTCCAGAAAGCCTTTGTAACTTTACATCGGGAACATGATCCAAGGATTTCCTTCTGTCAGAGCTGCTGGAAACTAGATAGCATGTGTGTTGCTTGCCAGGGAAGCCTCAGGCTCTAGTTCACCATGCTCCTGGTAGACTGCAGACAGACTGTATTCTTGGCTTGATGGTAGGATGTACATTAGTTACCAGATCCACTTTCAGTCCTTCAGACTGGTTATTCATTGAACTTCAGAGGGAGGTCAGAGTGTGTTAGGATGGATGTGTGGAGATAGGGAAGACAGCTTTATAGGATCTCCTGGTAGACCCACCAGCCCCCCTTTTTTGCGGTCTGGGTGTCCGTTTTCTTGGTCTTGTTTCTGAGCTGCATTCTCCCTCATGTCCAGTAGATGGTAATGATGTTTTAAAAATAATGCTTTATCCCTATTTTGATCGGAGGAAATACTGGATCTGCAATTGTGATGTGCCAGGTTCCCAAGGATTATATAACACTGATTAATTCTTAGTTATTTTGGTTGTTTGTTTTGTTGTTGTTTGTTTTAAATTTTCTTTACATTTCATATAATTTAACAAGATGCTGTGATAGCAAGGACTTGTTCTGTATTGCTCACTCATAATACTTT
Source organism: Phaenicophaeus curvirostris (assembly GCF_032191515.1). Classification (NCBI taxonomy): domain Eukaryota; kingdom Metazoa; phylum Chordata; class Aves; order Cuculiformes; family Cuculidae; genus Phaenicophaeus; species Phaenicophaeus curvirostris. The sequence goes on along the minus strand of NC_091393.1, from coordinate 71,271,366 downwards.
GGCTTAGATTTCATTAAATACTTTAACAGATGTCACTGATTCTGCATTATCTGTAGAATCTTTATGAAATACTGTGATAAACACAGACAGGCTACATGATTTAATAGCCCCTTCCAGACCTGAAGTTTTATGAATCTACCTTCTATGGTATGTTGAAAAGATAACTTGGACTTCCTGCATTACAAAGGAAGAAAGGGAGTTTTTTGAACTAAAACTTTCAAATGCATTCCTCCTGCCTCCACAACCTTAGGGTCAATTATTTGGTAACTGGAATATGCATTTTAATTTTGTTTAATAAATTGGTTGGGACAAATGCTATCTGTTTATGTGGCACATCTACTACTTTACTGAGAACATAAAGAAGCTGCTATTGGGAATGGTTTCTAAAATCTAGTTTAAATGTTTGTATCCAAAAATACCTGAATTTTGGAAATGCTAGGGTTTTCTAGTTACTAAACTATGTGAAAGCTGGACTACATTTGGCAAGCCTTGTCTATAAAACATAGTTTCCATTCTTTAGACAGGCTAACCAGTAAAAACATAAAATAGAAATAGGCCTAGTAAATAGATAAACAATTAGCATTTAATATCGTGAGAGCAATTTTTAAAGATGAAAGTATTGTTCCCTGGCATTTCTGTCCATCTATTTGTTTATGCTTTTCTATACATTCTATCAGCATAATGCCTAAGCAGGTAATTTACAAGGAAATCAGCATTATAAGTTTGCTGGATTCTGATACATGATTTAGTGATTATGCAAAAGATGTTTACCAAGACATCTGTATGTATGTACTGTTATAAAGATAAGTATTTTTGACTCCACTGACTGGATTTTTTTCAGAGCTGTTGAAGTTGGTTATTGTAATGCAGCTCTTTTAAAGCTATTCTGAAAGAAGGTCCAGTCACCATTAATTCCTGTGTAAATTAAGCATAATCACTCAGAGAAGAGACCCGTTATTTACTGAGTTTAAAGCTCATTATACAATTTTGTAGGGGGAAAATTACCATGCCTGTAAATTAGCTGCATTTCCTAAGGAAATGAGATGGCAATTTTTTTTTTTTTTTTACCTCCTTTGATAGGAATAAGAATTATTGAAAATCATGCTATTTCTATTGGCAGTTTTCCCAGTTCTAGAAAAATTATAACTGTGAACACGTTTTGGTTCAGATTCATCTCAACATATAACAAAAGCATCTTTTGTCATGGTGTTTCTCCAACTCCTCTCTTCCACCTCTTTTATTAAAGCCTAAAGCCAGCTCCACCAGCTTTACTCATGGCTTATGATGACGAAATTCTCTTGGGGCATGTGGCTTTCTCCAGCAATAAAGCATCATTACACTACTAATTCTTGAGGACACACTATTTCATGTGTGAATCATGTTTGGAGGGATGAAAGAGTAGAACTCACCATGTTAATTTTTCACAAAAATGAGGCTTGCATTTTCTCATCAGGCTCACAAAGGCAAGTGTATTTACTGTAGGTGTCTGTGATTGTCTCGTTTTATCTGGACATACTGTTGTAGATGGCATTTTAAGTGCTTTGGCTGCCGCTGCCAGCAACAGGAGGGCTAAAAGACAAAGAAATTGGTCTTGAGCAGGCTATTCTGTTTCCAACCAGCAGCACCCTCATGTGCACATTAACGAGACAAGCTGGTGTATATAGCTCTGCAATGCTTACACAACTATCTGATAAGCCAGGTATCATGACTGAGCTTCAGCAGCTAAAAGCAGACATACATGGACCTGCTGTAAAATTGAAAATAATTTTAAGAATGCTGAAATAATTGCCTTTTCCTGAAATTGGTTACATGTTATAATATGGATATTGATGATATGTACTTGCGGGCATGAAAGATTTCACTGTGGCATGTATACTGGGACAAGAGGCCGATTCCTTGGCATACCCGTGATATTAGCAGCAAGCACACAGCAAACGGCCAGTGTTGTCATGCTTGCTAGCTTGTTGAGACATTGGAATCTTTACTAAGACCTGTGAGTTAATAAGAAAAGAATGCATTAGATGGAAAACATGATGATAAGGAGCACATCTGTGGTAAATAGTGGTTTGCACTCTATTGTTCTAACTGCGGGTTTCTCACAGGTGGAAGTTCACTGGGGTAGCTGCTGACTGGATACAGAAACACTATATAAGGTTTGCATCCTCTCAATAAAGGTGATCTCTCTTGTTGCCTCATTGACGGGGTTTGTGCCTTAATCGCTACATGTACTCGTGCAGTGTGGTGGTTGTTCTCTCATTTGAGAAAGGTGTCAATACATTTAGGGGCATGTGGATTGGTGTCCTCAAAGTTTCCTCTTTTTTTCTGTTCCTGCTCTGGTCAGTTTTCATCTGTATATAATAAAGGTTTGCAAATGGTTTGGTTTTGGAAAATAGCATTAAGACAGATCATAAAGGAGTATTCAGAAAGTCAACACAGTGTGCGGGTGCCTTTCTTCATTCCTTTACACAAAAACTATGTTCATTCTGTGGTAATGGCAAGATGCAATGTTCCTTGAAGTCTTTTGCAGTGTATTTAAATTAGTGAAAGATGAAATGATGAAATGGGGTTTTGTTTTGGTTTGGTTTTTTTGTTATATTTGGTCAATATGAAACTTCAGTGTGAATGAAACTGCTTCAACAGTTATGAGCTGGTATGAGATTGTGCTGCTGGCCTTTGGTTTTGGGTCAGGCTGCTGCAGAAGGTCAATAATACTGATTTCAAACTTGGTCATGGTCCAGCATAGAAAAACAAAGCTGTTTCTCAAATACCAATTCCACTGATTTCTGTGTAGAGTCCCACTTAAAACGTAGGGCTGTCTGTACTTGTCAAGTCAGGGTGAAAAATTGTATTTCTATTTTGGATTGTATCAGAATGTAGCTTCCTCAGGTTAGTGTCTCTAGGTCTGAATTTTCAGTGCTTCTGTGTATGTGCACTACACTGATTTTCAGTGCTCAGCACTTCTTGAAGGAGTTGTATTTCTACTTAGCATTTTCGGCATCTGAATATGGACCCTTGAAGTATCCACAGTACTAAAATTAATTCTCTTTGGAAATGTGGTGAAAATAAAATGATATTAATTTCATAAGGAAGCCATTTCTGAAAAAAATAAGATTGAAATATTAATGTTTTAAGGCTGGATTTCATACTTGATGTATTTTAGCTTTTATTTTTATTTTATTTTATTTTTTATAAGTTAAAAAAGAAATAAGGTTTGTTGTTGCATAGAATAACAATTGACATTAACAAAGCTACAGGATGGAGGGAAGGAAAAAGAAAAAGAAACGAGTTTGAGGTGAAGGGCGAATTACTCCATCTCTACTCTGATAATTATAGAGAAAAAATTAATAGTTGCCATGAAGTATTTTAAATATGAGACTCTTATTAAGTTCTTTGAGGGTGTAATTAATCACTTGCAGCAACGTATGTTCTTTGTGTAGCGGTGCACAGGACTAGTGTTTCATTAAAAAACAGTTCAACAGTAATGGGTCACTCAAGCTGTCATTTTCTCTGGAAAAGTCTGGGAAGCTGAATGGGTACTGCTTCAACTCGTCTGCTGTGCCAGCTCGCTGAGTTGGGTAGGAGGGAGTCATGCAAGCTGAGCGCCCAAGGGCTGCATTTCTGACACACACACCTCACCTCCTGTCTGGGTGCAAACACTGTTGTGAGCCCTGGGAGTGTAGGGTGGTGTGCTTGCAAGCATGCAGTATGGTGGCAGATGGACTGGGTGCCAGCAGGCCTCTTGGCAAGGCTCCTTCATGCTCCTGCTAGGATCCTACCCTTCCCTTTCGGCAGCACGAGATGACGGTGTCCCTGACCGGTGCCATTGCTGCTGGACCATCTGCCCACGGCCAGCATGGCATGCTATGTGCACACTGACACCACTGTCATCTTCATGTGTCAGTGCATGATCTATTTGTGGTTTTCATGTGTTAGTGGATATGCTGGTGGTCCTGTGATCACAGGGATGTGGGAGTGCCACCAGCAGAGCTGTTTGGGGAGGTTTACTTTTTCTTATTGTGTAGCTGGATGCAAAATTAGATGAAGTCCTTATGCCAGAACACTATTAGGCCACCAAATTTACATGCTGCTAGTGTTGGCTGTGCCACAATATTATTGTGGTCTTGCCTTTTACAGACTTCTGTAAAGTATAAAATAAAAACTGAAACTATAAAATAAAGTATAAAATAGGACTGCAGGTCACAGTCGAATTCCTACCAAAATGATATCCCACTGTTATGTAAAAATATTTCACTAGTAATATAAAAAATTGCAAGTAATATATTGCCCTAATTAGAGACTCTTTTGCTGTAGCAACTTTTTTTTTAGCAACAACTGTGCTGCCCTAGTAGCATACCTGGTTTGCACTGATGGTGAAGTGAAGTACAAATAAACAAGGTATTGGAGATGCTCTGATTGTCATTCAGTTTTATTAATCTCTCAAGGAATGAGATAAGCTCAGGGGGCCAAAATTCACCTGATATGTTTCATGTTATTGCCAAAGGATAGGGTGAAATATGAGCAAGTGTAAGAAGGTGCCCTTGGTGCCCATCAGGATTTGGGAACTGAGAAACATTTCAGCAATGCACTGTTCTCAAGGCTCAGGCACTGTCGGTTTCTGGAGTGAGTCCTCACAGAAGGTTGGGGACTGCTTCACAAGTTCATCATTCTGTCCTCAAGGCATGCAAAGTGGCCTCTTACGAAGTATGCAGTAAATAGAAGATGTTTTCCCATGCAGCTGAAGGAACCTGAAGCCCTACCCCACCCCATCTTATACTTGTGACTTACCTTCCTTTGAAAGTACATCTCACTGGGGTTACAAGAAAATACGTTAGATCCTGGACTCATGCTTGGATTAATTGAAGAACAACATATATTGTGTAGTCACAGCCTATTATTTTATATTTTACTTTGATTCTCAAATCTTCTGCATTTAGCTTATTGTTGAGGTACAAGCATGGGAGGCAGAGTGGTTTTGGTAGGGAGGGAACCTGTCAGTAGATGATCAAGGATTTTTTTTTTTTTTAAATCTTAAATATGATTTAATGCTCTGTGAAAAGAATTAAGAATCCCATTTTACACTGAAGCATGCTGTTAATGTGCATATAAAAACCTCAGCAGTTTTATTGACAGTTATAAATTCACAGCTGCTGTTAGTGAATTTTTTTGAAAGACTGCTTCTCTTTCCCTAGTTCTTTGCAGACAATTGTCATAGTTTGCTATTAGCTAGGGCAGAACCTTATTTAGCAGAAATGCATAGGACTTCAATTTCCCTGTATACACCAGAAAAAAAGAAAATCAATGTCAAGCCCAGACTTACTCTGCTGATGCCAGAGATGGCTATCTGTAGAATACAGAAAGAAAACCAGGCTCAGATTTATTTTTTTTTCTTACACTTTGGATGTTAAAAATGACAGAAAGAGGCTACTGCTGGTGAGACTTGTTATGACTATTATCTTCTGCTCAAATATGGGATTAATCCTGGAGACTGTCACTGGGTGTATCAAATACGTTAAGGACTTAGAATTAATTTTTCTGTGAGTTAATTGGTGGAAGGATGTGTATTAAGACCAGTTTCACATTTGCATTATGTATCCATTGTGTATGTGTGCAGATAATTGCCATGTACCCAGGGATATATGTGTGTATATATATATATAAATATGCATATGCATGTATAACTATGTCTGCCTATGAGGAGCGGCTGAGAGAGCTGGGGTTGTTTAGCCTGGAGAAGAGGAGGCTGAGGGGAGACCTCATTGCTCTCTACAACTACCTGAAAGGAGGTTGAGAGAGGAGGGTGCTGGCCTCTTCTCCCAAGTGATGGGGGACAGGACAAGAGGGAATGGCCTCAAGCTCCGCCAGGGGAGGTTTAGGCTGGACATTAGGAAAAAATTCTTCACAGAAAGGGTCATTGGGCACTGGAACAGGCTGCCCAGAGAGGTGTTTGAGTCGCCGTCCCTGGAGGTGTTTAAAAGACATGTGGATGAGGTGCTAAGGGGCATGGTTTAGTGTTTGATAGGAATGGTTGGACTTGATGATCCAGTGGGTCTCTTCCAACCTGGTTATTCTATGATTCTATGATTCTATTTATGTATAAGAATGTGGGTCTAAATGACTCTTTGATGAAATCATGGATGAAAACGCATAGTTCTTGTGATATTTAAACAATATCTGATCATAAAGAATGTAAAGGGGTGGAGATAATCTTTATTTTCAAACAAGAAGTCTGAAAAAAACCCAACACCCAGAGCTCAGGCCCATTAAATCTTCACAGGTCTCTATGTGGTTTGCCATGAACATAACTACAGCTATGGCAGCAGTGACTTGAAGCTGGTAAGAGTGCTATCTGGCCACAGAAACCCAGTGAAAGACAACTGAGATATCAATTAAAGGTTTGTGTGATGCTATCAATTTTTGATTTAAGTGCAGCTTCTGTTAAATTGGCTGTCACTGAGAGGTATCGTTATAAATGATGTTCTTCAGGCTGGCTAAAAAACAAGGAACAGATTTTATGAATATTTAAAAAACTTGAAAGCTGTTGTTTCATTTAATTAAAAATAGACTTGATTTCTTTTTATATAACGCCTCCCATGATGTTTTTTACAGAAATGTCTTTGAAATAGTGTCTCAGATATGCATGTTGGCCAAAATTAAACTTCTTAATAAAAAAATTATGCCTGTTTGTGAATGAGAATCTTTAGTAAAACATTAAGAAAAAATATGGAACTTTTGAGAAAATGGAATGGTATGATTGTTGTAATTCTGCTTTTGAAAACAGAAAGCCTTCTTTAATTAATTCATTTTTCTAAGCCCAACAAGGTTTCTATCTGGCCTGAGGAAAATGGCTTTGACTCATGTTTCGGTTACAGTATGGAGATATTCTTCATGGGTCTACATCAAGAGGAAGCTGGAGCTTCCCAATTATTTCTACCAAATCTTGTCATTTAACACAATAATGTCACAGACTTTTGTAACGTTATTTCCAGTATTTGATACTGTGTTTGTGGGATCATAGTCTCCAAGTCTCATATACTAACTTTTCTGAATAATTTTGTTTATAATTGTTTCTTTTTATTTCTGAAGCATTACCTGCAGCTGCCAGTAGACTGTAAAGGAACTGAATTCAATAATTAATTACAGGGGAATTTTGAGGTATTTCTTGCACGAACCCATTCTGTGGTTAAAAAAAGTTCTTGGGTTTTCAGAGATGTGATTTCAGCATACTTGAGCAGTAAATTTTTCTGAATTTCCAAGTACTCATAAATGTGTGTTACTTGGCTTGGGAACCCAGTTCTGATCTATTGCTCAGGAGATGCTGGTTCTGGGCTGTCCTGATGATCTTGTCAGCTGATCTTGATTCATTCATCTAATCTCTCTGAAGTTCCCCAACATCTGTGTAAAATGCGTGTGTGGCGTTGTTTGCTCCCTATGGAAAATTATCCCCTCAAGATGCTGTATTTTGCTGTAGTACTTCAGATTTTAAGATAAGCCTGAGATATTATATAGTTCAGATAACACCAGTGTGAGATTTTTTAAAACTTTTTCTCATTTTAACTTCCTCCAATACTCATGTTTTGATATACTCAAAGATTTGATTTTTGAAGAAAATAATTTTTAAACATTTTTTAGGAAAGTTATTTTCTTTTTTATTATTTGTTTATTTAGATTTTTCAAAAAGTTCTTTTATCTAAGAACTATGTTAGAGGTACTAAGACATTTTCTCATTCTTTCAAAAATATAGTGACTGCATGAAATGAACTCAGTGATAAGACAGACTATTACTTCATTATTAAAGAGACAGGATATGTGTAATAGAGAAAAGAAATACAAAGACCTGTTTCACAAGCTATAAAAGGTATTTTTCTGTACCTAATAATCTGTGGTCCTTTTCCAAAGATGACTGCTAAATTCTAAGTGAACTACACTTAATTTAAATATAGTGATTTAAATGTAAATAGCAAACATTTCTTCCTATTTTAATAATGATATAATTGGAGGAGTTGCTTCTTTTTTGGTGAACTAATTAGATCTAAATCTCTTTCTGTTGTCTTTAATGAGGTTTATCTGGGCAGATAGCACACTTAGTTCAGTTCTTTAGCTTCCAAACTGTAATTGAGTTTATGTATTGTAGCCATTTATGGTAATGCTTGGGCTTGCTTGTTTGCATGAGTCTCAACGTTACCCTGTAACCTTTCAAATTGATTTTTATTCCTGTGGTGACTGTAAGATAGTGGAGGATACTGTCATGGTAACATGTAGAGCAGTTCTATAGTACTGTACATGAGAATGAAATGTATCATGTTCTTCACAAGCCACTGTTCAGCATCTGTTTTCATTCTCTGTTTCTGAGCTGACAGTTTGGTGTGGCATTTATAGGATTCATTTCTCGCCTATCTACCTTTTTGGTAGAAACGACTCCATCCTTGCAGGGTGAGTTATGAGCACATTTGCATCAGATAGGAGATGAATCATGCTTTGGTCCAATCTATGGATTAGAGGAAGATCGTAACAAACCTACCTTCTGTAGTTTTTTGAGGTGGAAAGAAAGAAATGGATACTTTGGAAAACTAATGCCTTAATGTGTTTCTGCCCCCTGCCTGGGCCACAGGGGCTCTCCAGGTGCTATGAAGGTGAGCCGCACTTCCCCCCCCCACACCCCAATTTTCCTCTGCTCTGCCCTGGCAAAATTTTGCCCCAGAGTATTCAAGTTTCTCTTCATGAGAGGGTCCCCATTGGCACAAGTACTGAGGAGCTGGCACTTTCTCTGCAGCTGAACACAGCCTTGGAGCCCTAGAAAATAACAGGTGCCTTTATCAATATTTTAAAGTAGAGTGATCCATGCCGAACACCTGATGCCCCTGAAGCCTCATATTTTGACATGCTCAGTTACTTATCTAGGCCTATTTTTATTAATACTGTAAATGAATAATTTTTAAAAGACAGTCATAAAATGGGATTATTGCAGTAAGGCTAAATGATTTCAAAGGACAGTCTTCCAAGGAGCTGAAGAGTGAAAAACTTTTTCCCCCTCTTTTGTTTTTCCTTCATTCACATTCTTGTCTATATTTAATGTTCCCAAACCTTTTAAACCAAGTGAATCAGCAGTTTATGTTTTTTAATTATTTTTTTTCAGGCACTCTGATTTTTTAACAGAGGGAGTAGATTTGGGCTGAACTTTTAAAATCAGTATTAGAACTGGGTCAACTTTTATTGCAAGGTATTTTAAAATCATAGAATCATAGAATCACCAGGTTGGAAAAGACCCATCGGATCATTGAGTCCAACCATTCCTATCAAAAACTAAACCATACCCCTCAACACCTTGTCTACCCGTCCCTTAAACGCCTCCAGGGAAGGTGACTCAACCACATCCCTGGGCAGCCTGTTCCAGTGCCCAATGACGCTTTCTGTGAAAAATTTTTTCCTAATGTCCAGCCTGAACCTCCCCTAGTGGAGCTTGAGGCCATTTCCTCTTGTCCTGTCCCCTGTCACTTGGGAGAAGAGGCCAGTACCCTCCTCTCCACAACTTCCTTTTAAGTAGTTGTAGAGAGCAATGAGGTCTCCCCTCAGCCTCCTCTTCTCCAGGCTAAACAACCCCAGCTCCCTCAGCTGTTCCTTATAAGGCCTGTTCTCCAGCCCCCTTCACCCGCTTCGTTTCTCTTCTCTGGACTCGCTCCAGAGCCTCAACATCCTTCAAATGATACACCTTGAATCTTTCTGCTACCAAAAGAATGTTTCCTTTCATTGCTCTTTGTTGTCTCCAAACAGGAAGGCTAACTCTGAGTGATATTTCAAGTATTTATAGACAAATGTTAAACCATTTTTAATAGTTTTCCATTAATAACTTTAGCTGGACAGATGTGATTTAAGTTAAACATTATGCTTAAATTCTACCCCCTAAAAGAGATTTTATGGTGTTCTTTGCATGTGAAGTCAGATGTTTATTGTGATCTCAAGGCAGGACTGGTTTTGTGCCTACTGATGTTAGTTTGTACTAACAGTACTAAAAGTACTAAGAGTTCAAAATAGCAAAGAAGTATTTAAAGTGTCTAAAGGATAAATATTTGTGTGTTGCATAAGACACATGCCTGTAATATGCTGCAGAGAGATTTTCTTTGCTGCTGTAAGTTACTTGTTCCTTTCACTAATTAAGGATCAGAACAAAGCATCTGCATCAAAGCTTATTATTCAAACTTCAGCTTACTGATGGCAACATACTTGCTGAATTTGCAAGCAAGCACCTTTTCACAGTTAGAGCAGGATGAAACGTGTCTGCCTGTTGGAAAGAATCTAGGACATCCTCAGCCTTTCAGCTTTCCTCTTCGGTGTGTTTTGTTGTTGTTGTTGCTGTTTTGGTTTTCCTCATTTCCTGTGCTGCAATGATTTCTAAATAAGAGCTGGTTGACTTCTTCATTTATTATTTCCCACTTGAAAGTTAAGGTGTTTGCCAATCCTCTGAACAGATATAAACTTTTTTTCCTGGACAATTTCAATTAGGATCTCCTTGCTTTGCCTAATTGTAGTACATGACAGCAAGTTTGCTGGTCACATTGAAGGAAGAATCCTGATAGACTGTGTTGTGCATGATGTCTGAGGTAGCAAAGACTGCATCTTTAAACAATATCTTATTTGCAAACCGTACCAGGTTTTTAACCAGAAGCAGGCTAATGAGGCAATGGTGTCTCCTGCTTCTGGAGAAACACATGAGGAGACGGGCAGGGAGGAAAGAGCAAGGCTGGGGAGTATCCAGCCTCGGGACTGGGCAGCAAGCACTCTTGGTGCTGGGCAGCAGGCCACCAGCAGTCAGATGCTAATTGCCAGCAGCTCAGCAGTGCTAGTGTGACACCTCATTCCCCAGCCTCCTCTCAGCTCAGTGAGAGTTTTACTTAAGTCATTATGTGTTAAGGTTACTCAGTGATGGGCTTTCTGCTGCTTTTCCCCAAGCTCTTCACTTTCATCTTTACAAAACGCATCTCAGAATAGGCTGTAACTAGCACATATGCTCTGGTTTAGAGATGAAAGCTGCCATTTGTGTCTCTGTTTAATACTGACACACATCATTACCTGGTTAGAGATTTAAGGAAGAAGCTACCTTTTAAGGAAGAAACTTTGTCAGTGATGAGACCATTTTAATTTAATTGAACAAAGTGGTATTTAGTGTCTTATATTTCCCAGATGATATGCCCTCTTTTTTGTATGTAACAGTTTTGTGCAAATTCACCAATGCATTCTGAACAAATACAGAGATTGCAAAAGAATTATGACTTTATTTTAAGGGCTGATACTACCCAGCAGTGTATTTTCAGTGCTCTTGCAAATTTCATTTGGCTGTGTTTAATATCCAGTTTGTGGTACCAGTGAATGTATAACATAATTCTTCTAGAAAATCAATATTTTTGTGCAGTGATAGAAACAACACTTAATTAAGCAAGCAAGGAAAGAATTAATATTGTGGCATAGGTCTGGTAAATGATTTCCAGATTGGTCAGGTGCACCCATGATCATGTTTAATGACAGCTTTTGCTCAAAAAAGTACTGAAATGTTGGGTTCTGTGGATACATGTATTTCATTGAAATATCTAGTGGAAATAAAGAAAAAAAGATCAATGTTTACAATATCTGATCACTAAAATAGTAGATTAAGAATGAATTGTAAAAATGCTGGTTTTTGAAGGCCCACCAGAGGTCACCTAGTCCAAACTTCTGCTTAGAAGTAGGCTGCTGCAACACAGCACTAGATTAGGCATTGCTTTGTCTGGATGACCCTTTCTAAGGACAGAAACTCTCAGTCTGTTTGTAAACTTATTCCAGAGCTGCTATAGAAAATATTTTTCCAACTATCCAGCCTGCACCTCTGAAGCTGCAATGTGTGGTTGCTGTCCTTGTTGTGTTGTCTAATGCTACTAGGAGGGGTTTGGTGGTGGTGTCCTAATAATTGCCCCTCAAATAGTTGTAAGCAGTTATTAAATCACCTCTCTTCTGAAAATAACCTCCTTCAAAAGTTTGGTCTCTTCTACATCAAGGTTAACATGCCCAGCTCCCTCAGCCTCTCTGCATAGGGTGTGTGCGTTAGGTACCTTACCTTGGTGGCCCATCACATTTTCTCTGCATCCCTCCAGAACCCAGGGTCTCCTGAGACTACTTCACCACTTGCTTCCCTTGGTCTGCTGCCACGGTCCTCCTAACGCAGTTCAGTTTGCGATTTGTTTTTTTCATGGTGAGGGCTTACTTCTACAGCCTAGCGTCTACATCTCGGGTGTTTTCTTAAGAGCTGCTGCCATGTAACATATTTCCCAGCCCTTATCAATGTGTGGAGTTATTCCTCTCCAGTTGCAGAATTCTGCACTTTTCCCAGTTGAAAATCACAACATTTCTGTTGGTCAGTCCTCGAATTTATTGAAGGCCTTCTGGACTGAGGCTCTGGCATTCAATATATCAGCTAGCTCGGTGCCACCTGAAAGTTTGCTGCATCTATTAACCTGTTATCTGAGTGGAGGTCATTCTATAAAAGCCTACTGATAAAGTCCATCCTGTTATTTTTATTTTGATAGTCTCCAAAGATTCTCAACAATGCTTTTAGCAGGAAAAACTTCCATTATATGTAACATTATACTCCTACTTTCTAAAGAGATTCAATTAATAGTAAAGCAGAATTTGGTATTTTATTTCTTATGCAGAGATGATGTAGATATATTTAGGTTAGTGTGAAATTTTATAATACTTTTTTTCCAAGCATATTTTCTGTTGTCTTCATTTCACTGGCTAGTATGAAAACTTTACTGTCTCTAGTTTTAGATATCATTTATTGTGGTTTTGAATAAGATATGCTTGTTTTGTGACAAAGCAATGCGATGTATGTTCAGAAAATATTTTCAGGTTATACTCTAAGTCTCTTCTATGACAGAAATGTCAGAATCACATTTGGCCTTCTAAAATCTTTATCAGACTACTTAAATAGTTTCCACATATTTGTGTAAGTTTATATTACTTCAGGTACTATTTGACAATTTTAGTCTTAATAAGGGACACTAGCTGAATTTCTGTACCATGTTAGAACTACTGTATAGTAGGATTTTGTAGAAAGGCCAAGGAATGCATCTTTGATTTTTACTTTTTTTTTTTGAAATATTTTTTATCTGACATGCTTGCCCCAAGCCACACATATTTGCAAATTTTTATTTAAGTCAGGGAAGGAAACTCTGTCAAAACATAAAAAGCTGCTTTAATCTAATGTATTTGTTGTTATGGTGTGTTTTTTGTTGTTTAACTCCCATTATTTGAACCCATTAACTAAATGACCAAGTGGTTCCAGCTCTCAGTTTATGAGCTGGATGATGGATGCTGCATTATTATAGCCATTATTCTGAAATAAATTGTTATTTTTTACATCTAGATTTTCTTATGTGTTGAACATGCATGCTACTAAGAATACAAGTCTAAGTAAGGTATGAATCAAAGACTCTCCAAGAAATATAGCATACCATGTAAGCAATTGTTTGCTGCCAATATAACGAGGCATAATAATAAAGACTGGGTGTGAGGTTCTACAGTAATGTTAAAGAAAATGAAGAAAATTAAGACCCAGTTTACCTCCTAGAACTAAAAAATTCATGACTGGTCCTACAAGAAATTAGATTATAATTTATATCTACCTGATATAAATACTCAGTGTGGTTGCTGTCCAGTGATTTATGCATTTTGTTTGTGTGTTTTGTTAAAGAAAAACCTAACATGAGAATTTTGTTGTGGTGGAAGACTGCAAGTTGAACCAGATGGCACTAATTATCCTTGAGAGAGTCTGGTTTCATTGCACACAGCAAAGCTATAAAAACCTAAACCAGGCAAAGAACATACTGTGTCTTTCCTGGCTACTGAAATCAACAGAAATGACCATTATTGTGTTAGCTTAGATTGGACATTTTTGTTTTTTTTTCTGGAAATGTAACCTTCCACCCTTGCTTTAGAGAAGGATGTAGGAAAAAAACCCAGCATTTAATTTAGATGTTTTCTTGCAGTGATCCCTTTGCCTACAACTCCTTAGAGCTACACAAGGTCATTGAGAAAATAACAGCAAGTGGGCCCTGATATTAACAAATTTTTGACAGCAAAGCTTCAAATGAAGAGAAGAGGAGAGAGCAGGAAGAACCGTAACAACAGGAAACTGTTTGCTCTGTTAACCTTGTATGAGCAACAGATAGATGGCTGGAGCTCATCCTTCCTTCACCTGAAAGCCTTTTCACTCACAGCTGCTGCCTTAAGTGCTAAGGAGAAAATACAAGTGGATTCTCTTTGGTTGCGAGGGCAGCTAAAGGATACTCCTGACCATGAAGACAGCATGCTGGCTACTGGCTGCTTGCTGGCAGTCCATAATGGGCTGTTTTCATACTCGCAGCCTTGTGAACTGCTGGCTGTGTCACAGCATTTTCTTTCTATTTTAAAATGCTGAAAGGACTTACTTTGTGGATTTGATGGTTAGACTGATAGTCTTAAATTGAATACATGTATATTTACATTATGTTAATATAATGTATGAGTTTGGTAACTTCTGTTTTGTGCATTTCTAATTCAACACACACAAACTGCGTTCAGCTACAAGTTTATTGGTTCCCTACAAACAAAAACTACAAAACAAATTAACTTCTTTTGCATTTTCATCTCATGTTCCAAATATTTTCAAACGCAAGCCACTCAAGATAAGTCTCTGGAAATAGTTGTTTATAGCAGAAGCCACATTTTTAAGTAAAAAGCAGATCTGTTCTGTGTTACAGACTGTCCCCTAACGATCAGTGACTAGTTTAGCTTTGTACCAGCACAAGTGGGGCAAATCATTAGCCTTTAAAAATATTCAGCTTGATACCTCATGGAAAATACTGAGATACCTTAGAGTGAAATATTTCTTTTGGATAAATACCTACATCCCCATCACAAGGCCAAATCCTACCTTCCAATTTTTCAATCCCACTGAAACCAAAACACTATTGACAACATTGTTTCTAGACATAGCAGAAAGAAGCTTCCCTTTAAAGTGCCCTTTCATAGCAACCCGTAGCATAAGTGAATGTAATTTTATTCCCATTTATGTCTGTATAGCCTCACAGGCAACACCAGAAAAATGTGTACCATTGTGCTGGTGGGGAGGGAGAGGTTTATTTTTCATTGGGCAGTTCTGGGTTTTCTCCCCAAAATGAAAAAATCTTCCTTTATTCTCAAAAAATCTCTTATCAGGTGATGCCAATGTTGTTCTCCAATATGTATGGAGAAGAACATAATTTTAATAACATACTATATAAATGGCGTATTTTTAACCTCTTTAAGTAAAACCTTCAGCTTGGACGTTGTGGATTACTCCTTTCTGTTGTCTCTGGTTATGGAAAAAAGCTGAAGATGTAGTGCTGAGCAGGAGCAGACATTCGCCATGTTGTAGAAACATATACACATTTACCTGACATTTGTACAGAGGAATTAGCCAAATCTTTGCAATGAACTTGTGTGTCCAGGGGCAGTTTCACTCTCCATGGGTCGGTGGGGTGACTGGCAGCAGATGACTTCATCCTTCAAAATGATGGTCAGGACTAAGTCACCCATTTCACTTTGAGAGTGACTCTTTCTCTCAGGGTAACATCTGTCTTACTGGCTTATATCTGTAGGTATCATACAGTTCTTATCATGATGGAGAAGCACCTGCTTCTGCACTGACTGCTTCTTTAGGGCATGAAAAGTGCTTAAAGTTGAAATGCTACAACCACCAGCGGAAAATTTGTCTGCTGGTGGTTGATCGATGGCAATAGCCCTCGGGCCATCTTGAGCTGATGGAAACAGGTCCTCCTGAAATTAAAAAGAAGTACTGCTGCCCTTCTTTTTTCCATCCATACAAGTTAGACCTCATTAATATTTTTATTGATGTGTTGCTGTGCATTTACCTTGGCAGTCCAAGCATGATGGGGCTGTAACCCAACTTCGGGTGTTAGCTGTAAGACCTCAAGAGGACATACCTGATCATCTGAGATTTCTAGATTTGCTAGAAAAGCTCTTTCTGGGTAAATGTGTCTGTCTTGAGGATTACAGAGCAAGTGTCACTGGGTTCCACTGTAGATTCTGCCAGCAGCCCAGCAGTAGGACACTGCAGTGATCCTTGTCTCAGCTGCAGGGAGCCTTGTCACAGCTGCAGTAAAAAATTCTTGTCACAACCAGTACTGCTGTCACAATGCTGCAAAATAACCACAGCAGCCACAGTCTCTGCCAGCTCCATCTGGGCCAAGACTGCACATGGACAGAAAGCACAACCTCTGCATCCTGCTGGTGACCCAGCAGGAGTGTGTGGTCTAAAGTCATCAATGCAGTCTCAAAGAGGGTGTGCTCATCAGAAAACATTAGAGCTGACCAGTTATCACTTGCTACATCACTGCATTGGTTTGAATATAACACTGGGAACTGAGACCCAGATCAGAACCTGGGCAGGGGAGAAAAAGCTTTGAGAGGGCAGCTCGGCTTCCCTGAGCACTGAGGGGTCTGACCTCTGAGGAGGGTTTAAAGACCTTAAGATGCAGAGCTTGTTTCAGTGATTACTTAGGGAACATAATAGCAGCATCGTGGATTTGAAGCATGGGAAAAAATTGCCCTGCTCTTCTGCTGATGCATGTATAGACTAATTTTAAATCTGAAGACTGCCTTAGTCTACCTGCGGTGTTACCAGAGCACCTCTGTGCTTCTTCATAATACTTCCATACCTTCTTGTACTTCATACCTCCTTGTGGCTCTGGCAAGGTAAAGGAATATTAAGGGACAGCTATTAAACTTTCAAATGTTATGCAGGTTCAGTTTTCGATTCAGATTCCAGATCTTCAGAAACTGAAGAAAATAAAATAAGTTAAAACACGTTTATGAATGCACAGGCCCAACACTGCTTGAGCTTTATAATTTGCATTTTCCTCCTGGCACAGGACTGATTATAAAGACTATTAAAAGGCACTTCAGGTATATTAAAATCTTATGACTTCATGTCATGCATCACCATTCCTAGATAAAGCTGTAAAAGGTATTACTAAGTACAAAAGGGGTCCATTTCTATTTCCATTGGTAGTCATTTGCTTTACAGACAGGTGCCCTCCTATAAGACAAGTTTTATTAAACTCAAAATTAAATGTCCTTAATATGTGCCTGCACTGGATAGTTATAGAGATTTCACAGCTAAGTGTGTTTGTCTGGTGGTGTCCTGCTTTTATCTGAGCTTCCCTTAGTATAGTGATGCAGTGCTGCAAATTGGAATAGCAAAAATGTCTTGTGAGTATTAGCAGCTGTTGCGCAGCAGCCGCAGTAGCCACAGATTTCACTGCTTGTAAATGAACAATAAAAAGCAATCTTCATGATAAATGTGGCTCAAGTTGTTTCCTTATTTAACTGGAAAAGACCTTTCTGTTTGATCTAAGGTGGTATTTCTATGTATCTTTACCAAGAGAGATTCAAAGTACTTTCATTTCCCTATTGGAAATTACAGTCATATGGCTTTTTAAAAAATTATATATAGAATTCTAGCAAAGTTTATATGTGTATTTCTGTTATATTATAGGAAAGTGAATCCAGTTTTTTCCTCTGTGTATACTGAAGTCTTATTTATAAGGGAACCTCCTTTTTTTTCCCTAAATGAGGACTAATTCTGCCAGTACTGCTGGTGTATGTTCAAGCTACTCTGAATTAATCCTGTCTTCCCTGGCAACAGCTTCCCTTTTCTTTCCTTATCTTTCTGAGCTGTTTTGAAAGTTTCGACTCAGGTGCTATGAGTAGAATAGACATAATGATTGCATCAGTTGATTACAGGCATCTAATATATTTGGTGGACATCTGTTATGGCTCAGTAATGGAAATAGTTCAAGGAAATACTTCAAGGAAATACTTCACGAGTCTGCAAAATTTTTACAGTTGACCAAGAAGCTAGAAAGCTGGCATTTTTCTTAGAGGCACATAGGCAAGTTTCCCATGTCCTTATTGCACTGTGAAGGGTCCCTGGTGGAAAGGTGGCTTGTCTTCTGGTTTAAATTTACCCACGCATTTGGTGTGATTTACACAACTTTCATGGTATGGTTGGCCTTGGATTCTCTATGGGCGATTACATTGTCCCAGGCTCAAACTGAGAATCTCTTTGGTCAGGCTGCATTTGTCTGTCTTTGCCAGTGACTTGAGCTAGTGACTGCTGCTATGTATAATACTCAAGAATAATATAGTACTTAGGTAAAGTAATTGGATCTATGTGTCAGTGTAGGAAGTTCAGTGGCTTCAAACTTCTTCACAGCTGTACTAGGATTTTTTTTTTAACTCTTGTTTGCTTTTTTTTTTTTGCCTGTGGAGCTATATTAATTACCAAATTAAATTTCTTTAAAAATTGTTTTTAAATTTTATGATGATACTTTATTTTCTGGCATCTATTTGGCTCTTGCCAGAACCATTTCCAAATAATAATAACATAATTTAGTGGAGGAAATCAGCTCAGCTAGACTATGAAAGCTTTATTAAAAGGGCTGTTGTCTGCATGCAGTGAATATTTAATCATTGCCTTTATTTTCTGCTGTACTTTTCTATTCAGTGTATTTTATTTGTTTTAAGACTATTTTAAAAAATGACAAAGATATGCTCTTTTCTTCTTCCTCTTTAGTTTTCCTAGGATACTCTCATTTGAATTTGCCACTAAAAACTCCCTTTTACCGCTTTCAAGATGGTTTTAGAGTCCGTCAGAAGCTCAGAATTTATATCACATTCGGCAGTTCTAGATCTAGAAAAATATCGGCTTCAACCTTGTTGCTGTTAAATACAATAGACATTTTGCCATTGACTTTAATAGTGCTAGGATTTTTTTTTGGTAGGTTGATAAGTTCATAATAATGCAGGATTTTTACTGAAAATTATGTATTCAGGGATTTTCATTAGTACCTACTTGTGATTATTCAAAACAGACTTTTTTTTAGCCATAGTTAACATGGATTACTCAAAATGACTTGATTTAAGAATTTAGAAATTTTGAATTCTGTTAGACATGACGTAGTGTTAAAAATGTATTTTTGATAACTGTCACCTCCTACAAATAGTTGCTATAGTGTATATACTACATTAGTAGAAAATGGATACTTCAGGATTTTTCTGTTAATTATTTTAAGAGCTGTCTTTTCTCTTGTTTCATCGAAGGAAAGGACGATAGTCCCCAGGGTCATCTTTTCTACCCTTTTTAAAAATGAGGACAATGTTACCCTTCTTGAGTTGCCATCAACTTCAGTCGGGTGGGGCTCACAGAGTAATTCCGTATTTGTTAGAAGAATTTGTGTATAAACTCAGGCTGTTTGCTGTTCCTGATGAGTATGCAGTACAACTGAGAGGCTGGGAGTGTGAAGTTGACTGTAATCCTCCAGCCTTACCCTGTCTAAGGTCATGTTTTATATTGGCTCAGTGAGAGCCAAGAGATTAATAGAGATTCCAGATTTAATGCATTTTTCCTGTTCAGCTGCTCATTCTGCTGTTCTGAGAGTTGCTGTCAGAGCTCTTGAGACAACAAAGCTTTACTCATTCAGCAGAGATTGTGCTTCTGTACTGAGACATCTTTTACCTCAGAGCAGTAGCATAAGGTTACCTGGCTTCACTGGTTTGTCAAGTCCGAGACTTGTACAATGCATACTAGGTGGCTACTAAAAATAATAATTAAAAAAATGGAGTATGTTGAGAGTGAAACGGGTTTTAAAGATGCTGAGCTAAATTGTACATAACATGTGCAAACGCATAGCTACCTTCACAGTGTAAAATTTGTAACCTCAAAATGAAGCCAAGATTTGCTAGGAAACCAGGAGACTGATTATTGCTTTGCTTCTATTATAAGCATTTAGGCTTATATCTCTGGGTCACTGGTGGCTTTGGCAAGTTCTTAGTATAGTGGAACTGAATCAATAATTGCTTATTTGTCCCTTATAATTAAATCAAATCCGGATAGCTTTTTTTTTTTTTCATTTCAATGCCTCGGTCTTTTTTTTTTTTAATTTGACACTTAACAGAATTAGAATTAATTCGGCTGTGAAAAGGTGCCAGTATTAGCCGCTCCTGATGGTACTGAAAAAAAAAGTTGCCTATATTACTTGTAACTCTTAATGGGGTCTAATAGGAGGATTCTTTATCCATGTTGAAGTTAAAATGTTATGGAAATGCACTCTAAAATTTATACACTCAGGAACCTTCATGAAAATGTCATTCACATGGAGTCTGTACTGTGTTAAGCCTTGCAACAAAAGCAGTTCCACTGAACATTTTTCTGTCTAGTTCCTCTGTTACCCTAATGCAAGCTGAACTGTGTGTTTTGTTTTGTGCAGGCATGTACTATATATGCCAGAGTGTGTTGTGCTGCTATAGATGTGAAGATCATTGAATTTATACATACATTTGACAGAATCAGAGAATTATAGAGTACTTCAGGATAGAAGGTGACCTCTGGATCAGAGGTCATCTGGTCCTACCCCCTCTCAAAGCAGGGCCAGGGAGATTGGTTTTACCCAGGGACTTGCTCAGGTGAGATATCTTCAATGATTATGATTCCACATTTGTGTTGATTATGATTTGGAAATATCATTTAGCTTTGTTTATTCAAACCCATTAATGTGCTGAGGCATAGTCAGATTTCCTTTAATAGCATTGTTGCAGAATGATTTAATGATTCCAACACCCTTGTCTAAAAAACCAAAAAAGGTAAATGTTCCAGGATGATCCTTCAATGAGTTACATGAAACTGTGTAATTATACAGCTTGTAATATACTCCTTTCCCTGTTGCATCCTGAGGGGGTAGACTGTGAGCAACCAAGTGACACATGGGCTGAAAGGAAGAAATACTTTCCCTTCAGCTTTATCCTGGTTGAGAGGAGGAAGAAAATACTTCAGTAACTTCTGGTATGGTATCTTGGTTCTTGTTAACTTCCACTGCGGTCTGATGGAAGCAGATAAATTTCTATGACACAGCTGCCATTAAACCCTTACTCTCAAAAAAGTTTTCTCCAAGACTTTTTTGTTATGAAGAAACCCAGGAAGAGAGGAGTTGGGACATCCTTTCTCAGACTCTGAAGTGAACACGTGTGTGCAGCCTTGAGTATGTAAAATCCCAGAGAATTGGGATGGTAACTCTACAGTCCAATTAATTTAATTTCATCTGTTCAAGATAGGTTCAACACTGTGAATATTCCAGTTCATTACTTCGCTACATGGAAAGTAACATTCTCATCTGTTTGACTACAGCCTGAACTTTGCGAGCTGGACAGTAATCTTGTCACATGTGAGCTTTTCTTGTTTCTTTTTTAATGGACCTTAGTGTGATATTTTCCCTGACCCTTTGAGACAGCACATAATACTTAACTCTCCTTGTTGCTGGTGTGTAGGTGGGGAGTCAGGACTTTAAGCTACCTTCACATTCAAGGGATTAATGAAGCACAGCACTGCTTACTATTTTTCTGGCATAAAGTAAGGGCTTAAAATAAGCAGAAATCATAACTGAACTTGTATTAGGTTTCTACATGCATTTTTCATCACCTGAAAAAACTGTCTTCACAAACTAACTTTTTAATGAGAAAGCTTCTAGTGTTGCTAGTAGCAATGAGTGTCTAACTACCTATAGCACTTCTTGTTAGTTCATTAAAAGGCTAGCCTTCTTAATTACATTTGCATGTCTTTCCGTAATTTGTACAGACCTCAATAATTAAATAGGTGATAATCTGTCAGCAGAATTGCTTGATCTTTAAATATGCAATTCCTCTGGCAGTATTTACAGTTATATAATAGCATGTTGCCTTTCTTACTTGCTTTTTAACTAAATATTAGATGCTGTTGCTTGTATTATCTTTACATATATTCTGTTGTGGAATAGATGAAGACACTTTGGAGCAGATATAGGCAATCTGTCCTCTTGCTCCTTGATCATTCCAAAGACAGATCTCATTTCAGGTTTAGTTATTTGTACATGTCAGTGTTTTTATGTAACTAAAAAGTAATTTTAAAATCTGAAATTAATGTTGGTTTTTTTGCTGTTTGATGGCCAATTCTCTTTGTTATGGCCAAAAGATGGTGAATAAAATATATGTTATGTACCTGCTGTGTTATTTCTAGAGGTGCAGAGGTAAAGCTGGAGAATTGGTGCACACCCACTGAAGGTCAAAGCACAGATTGAGTTGCAGGACTGGATGTGCTCAGGGCTTAGATTGCTGCTATAACTACATTTACCTATTTTCTCATTTATTTGTTCTTTTCTTCAGACAGATAGATAAGCCATCGTAATATATTTTTTTTCATCTTTTTTTATCTGGTCTTCAATTTTAGTGTAATTTTATGTCTTCTTTAATACTCCTGTGAGTTAAATGCTTTATGTCTATATTTCATATGGAAATGCCTCCAAAGACATTAATTTAAATATATTTTCAGTGCCTTGCTCTCTGAATAATTTAAAGCAAAACTATCTGTCACTAGATGAAATTTGTGCACACTTCTCAATGCAGTGACTCACTTTCTGATCATCTAAAAAGCCTTCAGACTCCCACACATGAGTTACGCAGTCATCAGTGCACAATTTCTAGCAGCATCCCCAGGTCTACATGTGCTGCCTGCACTTGGCTCATCAGCTATTCTACTTGCCTTTCCTCAGAGCAACAGAGGAAGATTTTCTTTCTAGATTGTTTGGACTACATATTAAGACTGTACTTGGAAAGCAAGGTCACAGCTTTACATCTGCATCATTATCTTCTGGGAAATTTTAAACCCATGTGATTTTAGCACTATATTGTGCATTCTGTCCTTAGAACATGGTATCTAAAGTGGACCAGGGAGAAGGGAAAAGGGCTGCCAAGTTATGAGTTAATGTTTGTCCCTGCTGGTCCATGTCTTTGACACAGAGTCACTTGAAGGTAGTGCAAAAGGTGCAGGATGCCACTTTTCTGAGGTCAGAACGCAATCTGAAAGAGTGATTTCTGAACCCCTGCCTGGACAAAGTGATTTCATCTGGGAATTGTCTCTGCGTGGTTTGGCAACTGTTTGCAACATCCTCTTTAAATTATTTCAGTTTGTGCACATGTTGCGAATAAAAATAAACTAGAAGAGTATCTTCTTTTCCAGAAAAACTTGTCCAGTTCCTCCAAATCACTCTTCTTTTGCAAAAGGGAAGCCATATGTTGTAAATAACAAACAGTAATGATGAAACAGCTAAGAAAACTTAGCTAAGAACTGTATATTGAACAAATATAATTATTAAGGTCTGAGAGTTTTCATAGCATGCAAAATCACGTACTTTATAATTTCAACTATTCAAATTTTTAATCACACTTCATTAAAAGTTGATTTATTCTTATGAAGAATTATCTGCTGTTTGCTACATATATCAGGCTATTTTGTTAGCTTGAGAATTACACTGTTTCATGTTAGGTTCTTATGCAGTGCTACTGTTAAAAGAATAGTCTCCACTCTTAAAAAAGCATAAGCATTATTGGCTGTTAATTGTACTTAGCAAAGGTCTTCTGAATCTCTCTGTCAGACTTTATGATTTTTTAGGCTTGCACTCTTTTTTGCTCTCACATATATTGAAGTGACAATAAAATTGATATAGTTATGCATTTATCTGGTCAGGAGTTCCTTTCTTCTAGCATCCTTGGAGCTTACCAGCATCACTAGTAGAAGAGCAGAAAGAAACCCAGCCCTTTTTTTTTTTTGTATATCATATTGATAAATGAATAGCTGAACCTGCCAGCCAGCTAATATTACATGGTATACAGACTGTTATGTTAGGTGTAAAGAGCTGGTTTGGCAGGATTTTGGAGTATAATCCAGTGACTTGTCAGCAGATGATACACAAAATACATAGCTTCCCTCAGTATTTTCCCCCATATTCACATGGAAGTGACAATAGAGTTCCTGCTCTTCAGTTCAGGTCTTTTATAACTTTACCTACCTTCTTGCTATCAAAATATGGGCATGAGGAATTTGGATTGGATGCCTGTGTGATGAGAGAGTGAAAAGGACTGCTTCTCAAAAATGACGCAAAGATGATATGCAGTGGAGCATAGCCCTTGTTAAAGGGTTGGGTTAAAGCTGGAAACAAGCTCAAAACCACTGGCTTTTAAAAACATGTTTTGCTGCTTGCATGAAGGTTTTTTTAACCTTGTGACTTGTCATTGTGCTTCAGATATAATTCATATCAAGATTTTAGGGATTATTGTTACCTAGGCTACCCTGGCCCACATCAGTGCCATGCCTGCAATACAGACAGTCTTTGTATGAGATGCCTAGAGTCACTCAAAGTTATCCTTCTAGAAATGGCACTAATATTAAATTGATAATATTAAAGGTAAAAAAAAAAATCTATATTTTGTAACATTTTTCCCCTATGACTACCAAGAGGAAGAAACTCGTATTTCAGCTTCCTTAATGCTGGAAGCATTGGCTAAGGTGCATTTAGCTACTTGACTGTGTCATGATAGATAAAGATTAGAACTGTACAAATTAAATGCTAGGCACATGATTAATGTTTTTACCAGGAATCAGTAAGGCAAGTTATCCTAACTAGAAGGAACTGCAAAAAGTTGATGTTTCTACATCAAATTGACTAAAATAAGACTGGATTTTGAAACTTGCCCTGCATTCAGTTTTTTATTGTTCTTTTGTCCTTGTTTGATGAGACTTTCTTTATTTTACCAGGGATTGGCTCAGTAACATTGGTGCAGTATTCCCCATGGAAGCTCTGGCACTGGTGTCCATAGTTCAGTGACATTGTGTGTCCCGTGTGGTCAGTCCCACCAAGTATGTTATTGTACCAGTTGCTCTAAGTTTATAAAGATTATTTTTCCTTCCTAAAATTAATCCAAGGCATTTCAAATACTTGGTCTCAAGGGCCCAGTTGTTTCATGTGGGAGCTTTTCAAAGCAAAAATGGTAGTAATGTGTCCAAATTCTGTTTTCCTTCTGTGGGAATAGGACAGTGAAAGGACTTTGTGCCTTTGGAAATGTACCTTTAGTTTCACAATTTATTTTGATTTTGATTGCTTAAATATTGCCCAAGAAATATTTGACAGTTATAGTCCTTGATTGGATTATGAATAAGATGAGCTAAAAAGCAACGTTATTTTATGTTTCTTTGTGTCATTTAATAGCTCTGATGTGATTTTATTTTTTTTTAAAATATATTTACAAATGCTTCCTGGAGTTTCATGACATCATCACATCTGTAGATTTAGTGGTCTGATGCAAATTATGATCTAATTCTGCTAAAATGTTTAGACAGCCAAGGCATTAACAACATTTTGTATTCTCTCCATCTGTTATATGCCTGAATACAATCCAGTATTTTATTTATGTTATGGACTTTGTTTTGAATTATATTATTTTGCTCTTTGCATGAAGGTATTTTGAAGCTTTCTTCTGGTGTGTCACTATTGGGAACATCTGGTCCTCCTTTCATTAAGCACCTGATACTTCTGGGAAACTTTTTTTTCATTTAAAAGAGCAGTATTCCTGTTATTTGACACAATTTTAGTGTCATGTCATTTGTAGTCAATTGCCCATACAAATAAATAGAAATGAAAGTTACTGGGATGAATTCATCCTTGTTGAAACTTCATTGACCTATATACAGGTATCTTATAGTATATTATAGATGAATATTGCCCTCCATTTTTCTTCATGCCTACATGTAACAAATAATTTCTTTACATCCTAGATATTTACTTCCATGTGTTTCTTCTGTGAGGTCTAATAGGTACAACTTGAAGTTCCTTGGATTCCGTTTTACAAGTAGTTCCTTAAAACTTTTGTAGAAATAATCCCTAAAGATTATCGTTCGACAGTTGTTTTCAGAACACTAAACAGATAAAAGCTGTAAGCAAACCCTTCTACCATGCAAACATTTAATGAACTAGGTAGAGTTCTTCTGTTTCAGCACAGAGATTGCTTTAGATTGCTCCCAGTACCGGTGTGATGTGTTGCAGAGAAGTTGTGCTTCATCTGCTCAGTATGTTAACAGAAATGGTGAGGATCGGGGATTTCATGGATTAGTATAGGGGCAGAAAGGATTATTTTGCTCTTGAGTATTAAAGAAGTCATCCACTGATTCTGTTGAAAACATTTAGTTTGAAAACTGACATGGAGATACTGTCCTCAAACATAAACAGATGACTTCAGAATGAATGTAGTAAATGCAATTCTGCTTCAACTCACTATAATCTTCAATGAGATATTTTATTAAGACTTAATAGCTTTGGGGACTACATTGCTTTCTACTTAGTTCTTTCAAGTAAGTGTTACTCTGTGCAGCAAGGTGCCTGCAATATAAAGAAGGTGGCATGTGTACCAAGGGATGCTTTTGAGGGCTTAAAACTATTCAGAATTTATTAATTTTCTGGATTTGGGTTTGCATGGTTCCATGAATAGGCACAAGGCCTGGAGAGTGGGATTAGGAAGGTTTCCAGGGGCTCTGAACTCATGTCAAGCAAAACTTTCATGCCAAGCAGCTAAGTCAACTGAATAGGGAAAAGCCTTGAAAGCGCTTTATCAGTGCATAATGTTTGTAAATTTTATTCAATTAATTTACAGCTGCAGGGTTCATGAGGCTGAAATGAAAGTTTTGGAAAGTTTTGATAAGGAAGCAGCCAAAAACAAACAAACAAGTTTGATTAGCTCTGGATGGCTTTAAACAATTTGGCAAGGGAACAAAATTTCAAGCATTTCAGAAGATGCATCTAATCTGTTTTAGGAGTTACTGTAATTGATTGGACAGGTAGCAGAATGCCTGTTAGCACCACACATGATGGGCCTATAGGTGTGCCTGCCATTGCTTTTCCTTCTGTCAACAAGTGCATTAAAGAAAAATAGTGCCTCAAAGAAAATTCACGTCCCAAAGAAAAGCCCCTGGAAGCTGGTACTATAAGAAATACTTAACAAATAGACAATTTGATTAAAAGTACTGTTATTTCTATTACAAGATGAAATGGGGTTTACTTCAGACAATAAACAATAGTGAAAAAGAGGATGTGCCAGAGGACAGTCAGGGTGCTAGAATACCAGCTTTACACATAATATCAGTGCCTCTGTTGCAGACTTGAAGATGACTAACTCTTGAATGGAAGCTAGCCATGCCACTGCTTACTTACATACTTCTTTCCCTTGGGAGAATCAACTTCCTTAGGAGCTCTTTGGATATATCTTGGGAAGAGCAGAGTTGAGGCTGCTGAACTGCTTCTCTGCTTCTTGTGGATGAGTTAGGACAAGTGGTTTTGCCCACTGGTATCTTAATTTTGTTCCTCATGTGTGGCCAGAGTAGAGAGGACTTTTGGAACCAAGCTTAAGCTGAACCCTCCCTCCTGTTTGCAACATGAGTCACTGAGTTAGCAGTTTCTATTCCTTTTAGTCATGCATATTCATTATCTCATGTTTGCATTAGTGAAAAGAACAGTATTTTTGTTGTTTTCTTACATACATTATTATATTTTTAGACCTGAGTTCCCATTTCTCAGTGTTGTTTCTTAAAATAAGGTTAACAAAGCTATCCAGATAGGTTTTTTTTGCTTCCAGTCATTATGGATTTTATATTTTATTGGGAACTTTCTTCCATTGCATCTACAATGAGAAAGGAAATTCCATTAAAATTGAATTTTCACATGGGAACCTCTCCATTTTTTTCTGAAATATTTTGATTTACTTTGGGAAAGTCTAAACAAAATACTTCCATTTCAATCAGGTCACTTTAAAAGCAAACATCTCAGTTTGTTAACAGCATCTCTTAAGGGGGTGAGTGGTATAGGTTTGATGTGTCCCAGTCACATCACAGTTGTGGCAGATGCTGATCTGTCTAGAAAGGGGAGCTTTAACTCAGAAGTTCAGCATACATCTGGGCAAATGTAAACTGCTTCTTCTGGGAACAGAGCAGAGTTTTGAGGGAAGAAATGCAGCAGTATCCTTGTTTGTGTCTCTGCTGTGTCTGTCATTGAAGTCCTGTGATTTTGATAGAGACTTTAGGACAACAGGAAGTTGCTGAAGGTGGTGGTGGTGGTACCTCCTTTTCCACAGGGGATATGGCCTGGAGAAACTGCTGTCCCACCATCAGTCCGATTGCCAGGAATTCATGGGGCTAGGAGACCTTTACACCCAAGTAATCCTATTCAAATGCCAGTGAATTGCTTTCAGAACTTTGATTAGTTTCTGAAATCAGAGTAACTGTATCATATTAGGATCTTTTCTAAGCTGTTGTTCTGGAAGTACTTAAAGGCTTTGTAAGTGTAAATAGTGCTATGCGCTATTGTTATTTGACTTTGAACTCATTGTTCATGGTTGGATGCTAAATAAATTTTGCTATCTTATTTCCATCAGTATTTGAAAAGAAGCAAGTCTTCCTTTATTAAGTAATGTTTCCATCAGAATTCCTGCTGACATTTTTAGGACTGGAGAAAAAATGTTAAAAAACAGCTTTCAGAGATACTTCCTTCTGATCTTAGAAAGATACTGGGATTGAATGCCCAGACTTTCTGGTGAGGTTTGCATGCCTTCCAGTCTGTCATTTACACTGAGATGGCTGGTGACAGGTATCTGGGTTTTTAATGGGAGGTTGTCTTGAAGGACATTTTTTTGAGGTTATCCTGAGTATTTCTCGTATCTTGTACTCAAGTTCATGATTGTGAAATATAGTGTACAGACGATCATCCATTTGTACTCAACAGTGTAATTTATTTAGATTTCAGCTTTCATGAGTAGTTCTTAAAATTTAAAAAGCACCAAAAGAAACTTTGTTGCCAGAAGAATGCTTCTTATGCATTGTTTGTTTGTTTGCTTTTGTTTTAACATACAATAACAATAATTTCCTGAGAAGGAATTACGTATGTAGTTTATGATCTTCACCATAGGTGGGGGTTTGGCTACATTTTTAGACACATACTCTCAACTTTATAGAAATTTGCAATGTTTTTTTTCATTCCAGTCTGCCTCTGCAGTACAGAAAAGATAGAAGATCATTATCTTAATGGTTTGGCATGCCCATTTTTGGTTTTATGTACTATTTTGAGATCAATTTATAGCTGAAACACTGGAATATTCCAGACATTAAACTGAAAATATTATGAGATGAAAAATTTTCTTGGTTACACAACATACCTGCTTTCTGACAGCAGTTGTAATTTGTTTGTGTGTGATCTATGCACTTAATCCATTTTTAAGTCTGTTGCATTATTCTTTGTATCACGAAATGCCCATATACCATTAGTTTCTAGTTCTGGAGAAGAAAACTATAAACTGTTTCTGTGAAGTCTAATCTAGAGACTTGGAAGGCATTCCTGGACTATTAATTTCATTATATTTGTCTATAGTGTTCTGTGCTGCTTAAAAAATAGAAGCTGAGTTGGAGTGGGTGGGTGGAATTACTGTTCTTCACAATTTATCTTGAAATATTTGTTCTAGTTAACTTTATTTCAATTGGAAGAGACTGATCATATTGCTCAGGGCTCCTAAGTTCTGATAGGCAGCTCCTCTCAGTTTGAGGGGCATCAGTACTTTTAGACATACTTTTCTTTGAAATTTTAAAGTCTAAGAGGTGTAGCTATGTTCAAACAGGTACAATATTTGTACAGTTCCCTGTACAAAGTTTGTACAGGGAACAATTTGTGCAGTTCCCTGTAGCCTCTGCACTGCTCTTAGGACTGCTTTTTACCTGGCTCTGACCCTCAAACCACCCAGATACCTGGGGGATGTCAAAGAGCCACCATTCATTTCAGCCACCGTTCGTGTTCCTGGTACATTGCTTGTCAGTACTGGCCAATGCTACTTTCACTGACAGCCGTGCTTGAAGGTGCTAGTGACCATCAGAGGTGTGGTCTGAAAATGATTTATTTATAAGAAGATAAAGATAACATCTTCATTAAGGCATAAGGACAGCAAGAGCATTATTTGATGGAGACTGACTTTCAAAACACACTTGCTCATTGAGGAGATTCTAAACCAGACTTCCCATATAAGAAGTGTCCATCTTAGGAGAAAACATGAACATAACAAAATATTCAGCCAGGCTGATGTTGTTTCAACAAACTGTTTTATTAGTTAATAATGGCAGTTAATAGCCTAAACGCAGTAAAACTGTGCTGGGCCAAAAGCAATATTTAAGAAAATTATTCTTTCCAGGGATGACTGACATGAGGTATGATACTTGTACATGTTTGAATTACAGCTAGGATTTCACCCTATTTTGTAGCTTCTTTTTAAATCATATTGATTTTTTAATGAAATTTCAGGAAGGTACTGTGTTTTGCAGCCATCCTTTTAATTTTCTTTGTTTTTGTGATCTCCTGATATACACTTACAAAAAATAGCCTTCTACAGATGGTAGATAATATGAGGAATATAAAATTGCCTGAAAACTTTCTTCTAGAGAAATTTAACTCTGTGTTGAAGGAAGTCAGAATGAAAACAAGGTAAGTCATGGTCAGGGGTGTATTTATGAATACAGAGATCTTCCTGCTGTGGGGGCACTTGACAAGAATGAGAAAAGGCATGTGAAGAACCAGACTTACGTCAAGATTGTTTATATCTCTGTGACTACTTCTCTCCTCTACCTGTGCAGATATCTCTGAATTTTCAATCTTTATTCTTCTCTGTGATTTTATGTAGCTTATGGATTGCTTATGGAAATTTACTGCCTCATTATAGTGCAAATGTTTTAGTTTCTGTTTTCTATGGGACAAGTTTCCACTACGGAATTATTTTCTTACCTCTGTGCAGTATTGTCCTGCCTCAGGTGGGAACTAAGATAAAAGATATATTATATACACTTTTCATGTCTGCCTGTGATCTTTTTCTGTTACATTTCAGAGAAACTCAGCATCTTCGAGTAGTAGTTTAATCTTGTAGTAGTTTATCTTCGAAAGAGGAAAGCAAAGATTAACACAAGCTTTATTTTTAACATTATTCTGTAAGTGATCTATATTGGCTGGCATCTCTCTCAACATTACTAGTTGCATCCTAACTGGAATAAAATCTTTTCCAAAATGCATCTTGTCTCCCTGCTATGGAATCACTTACACTACTTCTGTAGAAATATTAGTGAAAAGCTTGTCTCTGAAAAGGCAGCTTGGAGTAATGGTCATGTTTGTAGTGCAATAGTGACAAGATGCTGTAGAATTTACCTGCGTTCAGTCTATCAGAAAGGACTTTGAGTTCACTGCAGGAGACAGGAAAGTGTACAGTCTTTGGTGGATCTTCCTGTTGCTAGCGATCTGTGAAATATATTGATTAAAATGATGAATTGGACCCCTTTCCATTTAATGTGATTAAAGAAAAAAAATCTACTAAGACCTGAGAATGAAGCACATAGCTCTTCACAAAGCAGTGTGTGCATGTGATAGCTCATCAGACATCGGGCTGTACCAAAAGCATGTCTGCAATGTGCTGTTTGCAATATATTCCTTGGAGGGATCATGTATGATGTGCAGGACGTGCTGTACTTTGTGCTATTGCTTTAGATAACTGGATCACACATAAAAGGAATGGTAATGGGCATGCCAGAAAGAAAGCTAGATTGGCATTCAAGAGGTTAATTAGAATAGAAAAGAGCAATTAAAGGGACATGAGGAAGGCTTCATAAAACTGTAATTGAGTGCTCTTCATTAAATTATCTCATTAAACAAGGCAGAGGATTTTCTGTTGCTGAAATTCTGAACCTCCCATTAAGATTGTCTAATCAGTTTTTGAAAGAAGAGTTATTACAATACTATAATTTTTGAAACCTTTTGTTGTTCTCAAGATACTGCTAGATATGTTTTGTGTGAATGTGTTTTTCTTGGCCTCAAAATGGGGAAATAGAAGGGATAGCCTTGCTTGGGTATTTAAAGTCCCTAGTCTATTATTTTTATTTGTCCAACCTGTGAGACAAATGAAGACTTAGCTCTCAATTTTAGTAATTGCATCGTTGCATTATGTATATTGTGTGGTAACGTGGCTACATCTGCAGAATACAAATCAATACCTCAACAGCAAGTAACAGATGGATGACTTCTGCAAGAGAACTTTGTTGTCCATTTATTAATTGCAGTTAGTAGTTTACGTTAGCAGAGCCATACCATAACTACTGGTGCCAAAATAAACATTGGTTTGAATAGTAGTCCAATGAGAACAAGTTCTTGCTGGTTTACTTGATAAATGCAGTCATGTCAGCTGCTAAACTGACTCTTTGGTTGAACTTAAAGTGCAGGGACTCAGAGAGGGAAAGGAAAGAAAAGTAATTAACATTCTGTTTGTGTTGGTATAAAATACCTTAAATATTGTGAAGGAGTAAATTATTTTAATAACAACAGAGAAGGCATGTGAAAGAAAAAAATAATTTTAAAAGAGACATAATGAAATGCTGCTGATTTGAAACCAACCGAACAAGAAGTAATAGCTCTGTCCAATGCAGTGCCATTTGTATTCTTGCTGTTAATTATTGTGTCAGTGATTTCTGTTGTTATTATTTTCTGTCCCTGGATGAAAGACCCACAGAATTGCAGGAGCACATGTTGAGAGAGGATAGCAAAACTCAGTGTGCACAAAATATTGCTGGCATAGAAAGAAAGCAAGATGAACGCAGAAGGAAAATCTTTATATCTCTCTACTTCCCGTACCATGGCCTTGGGTACTGAGTACTGTAGCGGTAAATGCCCACACAGTGATTAGATTATGAATGAGTTTTGAAGTTCTTGGTGTCCTTCCAAAATCTTTTAGAGTAATTTACATGTATGAGTCTGTGACACACATCTCATGGATACATTTACGCTCTTCTTTTGTCTCACTGTTTTGCGCCACGACCCCAGCTCTCTGACTGACTGCTGTCAGTTGTCTGCTGGCCTCTTTATGGCGCAAAACCAACTTGTTCCCTGTTAGAGGAAGCCTTGGCTGCTGAACACAGATATATTGACATAGTTTCCACACATCCACTGGGATTTGTTTTCTACAAAGCAGTGTAAATGTAACCAACCTGGAACAGCATGGATGCAAGCCAATATATGCCATTTGCTGCCAATTTTAGTTCTGTATTGTAAAAGCAGTCTAGAGGCATGCACAGTATATTCTGTAAAACAGCATTGCTCTGGTTAGTCATAATAATAAAAGTCCATTTTTCTTAAATGACCCTTCAGTGGAGCGCTAATTAACTCAAAGGATTTGGGAACCCACATTGTGTAGCTTGTGTTTTCTAATACCAACATATGTAATGTATTGGAAAAAAACATGGGTGAACCATGGGAAAAGAGAGAGAGATAGTACATTTTAAAAGTGATAGGGAAGGTGGTAGTTTTTAGTCTCAAACAAACTCCTAGGCATAAACAAGGAAGGAACCAGTAAGAAATGCAGGTTTTCCTCTCCTGTCAGTAGGAGATCTCGAGAGTACCTTACCTGTGTTTGCTTTTACTTTTTGCTCCTAAAGCAGACACCATTACCTCTGTTCTGGCAGCTGCACTGGCTGTATTTGTATCCTCACAGTTCTGGGAATATGGGAAATTATAGGGGGAAAGAAGTGACCCAGAAGTATAGCAAATGTTTTCTTTCCTCTTTTGGCATTTGTACTCATTATCTATTTTATTTAAGTAATTACTGAAGAAACTATGGGTTTACAGACTTGCCCAGACCAGCCACATATACTAGAAAGCAGCTGTGGCAAAATGAAACAAAAGGCATAACACATCAATTCTTACCCCTTCCTGTGGACTTGCCTATATTTTTAGAGTTGAATCTTGTAGTTCCTGTAAGAAATAGGAAGATCCCAAAGAACTGGTGCCTTGCTTTGATTCCCTTCCTAGTAGGGGGAACACAGGACATCTATCCACCTACCATGTTGGATGCTGTGCTATAGAGATAAAGAGACTGACAGCCTGTCTTTTGGCAGGGGGGGTGTGGTGGGAGGGGGAATGGGGACACACCATCAGCTTTTTCTACAGTTATATCAGGAAGCTCAAAGAAAATGCAGTGATTTGTAACATTTAGCAGATGAGGAAGATACCCAGAATCCAGCATGATATATAGGTCACATCTGTGAGGGGCAAAAACCAAAGCCCAGACTCATTTGTTTGCATTATGACTACTTTATATTGTGAACTGTGCTCGTAGCTGGCTGAATTTGATTTAGAAATGTGATTGACATTGCATGTACTCCTTGGTCCTTTGTCTTCTGCTGAAGAGGAAAGAAACAGCCACTCTATCCTTAAACAGAGAACTTGAACAGGGGAACCAGAGACATGCAGCACATTAAAATTGAATAATTGTAATAAATAAAACTTGGTACTATTCTTTTTTTCTGAATGCCCTTGCCAGACACTCTTTCCTGTTAATTTTCCAGCTAATTAGCATTTTGTGATAATCATTTCATTTCAGAGTGATAACAAAGCCTAATTTCTTCTTTTAATTACTTTCCATCAGTTTTTCCATCTTTCAATGGGCTATACATTCTATATATTACTTAACAGAAAAAAAACTTTCTAGATGAAGTGGCAAAAAAAAAGTAGCTTGACTTCTTTTGATAATTTTCATAGGTTTTTTTCAGAGAATGAGGCTGGATTGTGACACATTTCATCTTAAGTGTAAATGCTAATTTAAATTGATTGTAAATTCTAGCAAAGTCATAAAGGCAGTATGCAACTCAGAGAGGTATTTCCAAATTAATTTCTGGAATCTTTCTAGATGCAATCAAAATGCAGATGAGGAATTTTTATTTAATCACTAGCCAGAGAAACAGTTTTAAAACAATGACATCATATGACCTATTAGTGATATCCAATGGAAATAATTAAGGATACAGTATAAGGTAGCTACGCAATGAATTCTCAGAAATACATGAACGTCAAAAAGCTGATGAGTTGGCAACTTGGATAAACACACTGTATAAACACAACTGGACTGTGGAGTGCAGACAACGGCTTCTTTAATTGTAGGTCCTAGTTTAGTGGGACTCATACCTTATCTGTTCTTTTGCTTTCTGATAGACGCAAATGTACCATTTTGTGAATATCCGTATTTTGCAAAGATCTGTCTCACTTCTTTGCTGGTGGAAAATGAGGAGTTGGGTACATCTGAGTAATGGAGGAAAGCTGCCAAAATGATTTTTGTTAGTGTGTTCGTTACAAACATAAGGGATGATCCCATTGAAGTGTTACCAGGATAGTTACTGAAGTCTATTTATTCTGGGCTGTGTAGATGTGGAAGTTTGTCAGCAGCACTCAGAGGAGGGGAACCAGCTCTTGTGCTTTCTTCTCTCTGTATTTGAAAAATTGTCATCTGACTCCATAACTATGGTGATGACGATTTCTGTGAAGGGGGAAGAACCCAGTCTATTGTTTGCACTTGCTTAGGTTTGTAAGCAAGCTCCCTCTTGAGAGACGAAACTACCTCAGACAGCACAAAAGTGCAGGTATGGATGTGTTCACCCTGTCCTTGCCTCCCATTAGAGCAAGTGCACAGGGTGCATCACCCATAAACATAACTTACGTGTGTGCTAAGGAGAGGACAGGCCATTCATTCATGGCCTGCCACTTTGAACACTATCACCGAGAGCTCAGAGACATACCCTCTGCTGGGTTAAAACTGGCTGGGTGTCTGGGTGCAAAGAGTGGTACTAAGTGGAGTTAAATCCAGTTGAATGACGGTCATGTCATTCACCAGGTCTCAGTGCTGGGTCCAGTTCTGTTCAATATCTTTATCAATGACCTGACACTAAGCTGGGAGGAAGTGTTGTCCTGCTTGCGGGTAGGGAGGCTCTACAGAGGGATTGAACAGGTTGGATTGATGGGCAGAGACCAACAGGATGAGGTTCAACAAGGCCAAGTACTAAGTCCTACACTTGAGAAATAACAACCCTGTGCTGTGCTACAGTCTTGGGGAAGAATGGCTGGAAAGCTGCCTGGTGGAGAAGGACCTAGGGGTGTTGGTCAACAGCAAGCTGAACATGAGCCAGCAGTGTGCCCAGGTGGCCAAGAAGGCCAAGGGCGTCTTGGCCTGTATCAGAAATGGCGTGGCCAGCAGGATCAGGGAAGTGATTCTGCCCTTGTACTTGGCACTGGTGAGGCCACAGCATGAATACTGTGTTCAGTTTTGGGCCCCTCGTTACAAGAAAGACATTGAGGTCCTGGAGCGAGTCCAGAGGAGAGTGACGAAACTGGTGAAGGAGCTGGAAAACCAGTCTTATGAGGAGCAGCTGAGGTTGCTGGGGTTGTTTAGCCTGGAGAAAAGGAGGCTAAAGGGAGACTACAACTATCTGAAAAGAGGTAGTAGTGAGGTCTCTTCTTCCAAGGAATAGGTGATAGGACAAGAGGGAATGTCCTCAAGTTGTGCTGGGGGAATTTCAGATAAGACATTAGGAAAAATTTCTTCACTGAAAAGGTTATTGGGCACTTGTAGAGGCTGCCCCAGGAGGTAGTTGAGTCACCATCCCTAGAGGTGTTTAAAAGATGTGTAGAGGGAGTGCTTAAGGATATGAATTAGCAGTGGATTAGTATGGCTGGACTCAATGAACTCAAAGGTCTTTTCCAACAAAGCGATTCTGTGACTCTATGATTCACTGTTGCGGTACCCATTCAGACTGGTGAAAGCTCTTCTCTTGATTTCAAATGGATCTGAACCAGAACCTTAGAACAGAGGATGCTTGGTTTTTTTTACAGGTACATTCAGTATTGCTGCCATCTGCTTCTAATTTTCTATAACACAGTGAAAGATGTATGTAACCAGAATGTCTATCTGTGTACATTGCAGGTGCTGAAGTTAAATAAGTAACAGCACAGCGTTCAAACCTGCCAAAAAGTGAAAAGCAGAATCCATCAGTAGGAGCTGATTTTGCCTTCCTGATTGATGTGAGAATGGAGTAAAGGTGGCCGCCACCAACCTTTATGTACTTGTGGTACAGCTGTTGTATTAGAGGAAGGCAAGCTATTCCTAACTTTCTCTGAAGCTGGCTCTGAGAAAGAGATTGTGATTTCAACAGCAAGGGTGCACTGCCTTGATAAGTGCCAGAAGCGTCCCTGAAAGAGCTGCCTTGAGCCCTGCTGAGTCCCTGTGGCTGATGGAATTCATGATATGTGCTCTGGGGGAAGGTGGGAAACCCTAGGCAAGGGGATGGTGCTTCCCACAGGAAGCAAACTTGAGTTGAGTGGTGGATTTAGATTGTTTTGCTATTAGTTGTCTAATTCAGTCAAGACTAGTTGAAGTGTAGAAGAAGCAAGTTAGACTTCAGCATTATTTATCCTTCTTAGGACTATTAAAGATATTGAATATTGATAAAGGGTACATAATGAAATTTTCAGGCAGTAAATTCAAAGCAAAACAAAGAAGCCAATTGTCTGTGTGATATTTTGTTAAACAGTGGAATTTGTTGCCACAGGACATTGTGGATATTAAATGGCTACACATAATCTTGAGAGTATTCTTTCTAGAATTATTAAATGCATGAAAGCTTGTTTGGTTTAGTAGAAGGTCTGGCTGTGAATGTTTTGAGAACAGGAGAGAATTTGGAGTGTAGCTTGTCCTCTTCAGTGCTCATTCCCTAGGCTTTCTCTGAGATGCATTCCTAGAGGCTTTATTTTTGTGTTTTTGTTCAATGCGTTGCCTGCTGGATTGGTCACAAAACTTCATTCATAGTTTTTTGCTTGTAGTGTTGTGTATCCATGTATCCAATGGTTTCTAGGCCTGAGCAGATGGCTGGGTTTTATTTGTTTGTTTTTCAGTAGGGTAATTTCAGAAACTAATTTCCAGATAAACTGTTGCAGAAACTAGAGAGTTTCAGAAATACGCTATCAACAAATTCTCTAGAGGAGATAAGTATTATTAGAACATGAAAGCACTGTCTTTTTTTCAGGTGTCAATTGGAAGAGGAAAGCTGGGACAGAGAGGGCTCAAGGGCTGTCAACACTCCTTTCCTTCCACAAACGCTCTTGTGCAATTCTTGGTTTTACACCTGCCACAATCTTAATACCACTCTCTAGTAATGATTGTCACTCCAGTCACTTCATTTATTTGAATAATTTGCTTATTAATAATACATTTGGATTATAACAAGTGAGTAATTCTCGTAAAAAAAAACCCCCAACCTCACATTGTAAAAATAAATGTAAATCTATCCTAGGAAAAAATCTCTTAAAATGAATTAGTCTTCATTATATGTTTAGGCTGATGAGTTAAATTGACATTCAGACTGATTAATTTTGTATTTTCTTCTGACACAGTGAAGGTAAAATGAATTACACCATAGATTAAAATGTTCTACCTTCAGAGGTAGAGCCAAGATCTTCAATGATATCCTTTATAATACTGGACAACAAAACACAACAATAATTACTGTGTCAGGCCCACAGCTGTGAGTATGAATTACAACACATCTTTGAAAAGATAACTGTCTTTGATTTAAAGGCATCAGGCAACAGTAAAGCCTCTGCATTTCAGTGTGGTGTAGTAGCAATTAAACTTCTAGCCTGAATTTGGTTAGCTTTAGCTTCCACTGAAGTGAATTGTTATGAATTTGTCCAAGGAAAAAAGGAAAGACTCTCTTCCACACTGAGACTATGCACTAATTGCCTCCTTGTCACACCTTAAATAAACTAAATAGTATGTTTGAAGTAGATGCTTCCAACATGAGTGGTCAGATTAAGATCATTGAGGTTTGCTGCAGAGAAAAGATACACACCAGTAAGGTGTGTAAGGGAGTGCTTGCCTTACAGTGATTTTGCTACACATTCCCATGGATAAAGAATGCCCTCAAAGTTGCAAGTGTGAATTAATGGTGCCCAAGACTTGTAGAGAAAAAAGGAGCATCCCAAAGCAATGATTTTCCTGTCAATTTTCTGATGCAGAACTACCAGCAGCTGTTTTCAGCAAAATAGGGGATGGTCACACTGTGGGACTCAGTATTTTGCTACTATGGAACTGTGAAACTGGAAGACATGAAGATTTTCTCCCTGGATGTTGACCAAAGTTGAGACTGCTCTCTGTTGTCATCCTGTGTGATCTGCACATTTTTCAGTTTCCTGGCTGGTCTAATTCCTTTTGCAGTGCTCATTCAGACCTAATCAACTGCACTCTTAGTCTGTGTGGTGACAATGCAGCTGAGCAGAAAATGTACCAACATAACTTCTGCCATCCATACGCTTAGTCCCTCAGAAAAAAACTGAGCAAGTTGTCTCAGGATTCCTCCATGTCTCACTATGCTATGCAATTTTGTCTTATGCAGGGTGAATCCTATTTCTTTGCCACTGTGTATCTCTAGCATGAGGTGGACTATGCACCCTCTGCAGTGCCAGTTGGTTTTAGGGAGGACAGGCAGTTGTCCCTTTTCCTTGCAGGACCTTTTAAGTGGATGGGTTAGTGTACCAGTGCTTTTGGGCTGCATCACATTCCTGCTGCTAGATGCACAGAAGGGAAGAAGTGGCTCTTCAGTCTTAGTTCATCCAGGTAGACTGTCACTGCAAACCTCTTCAGAAGCACCGACTTGAACTTTCATCTATATTTTCATCCAATAAAGTTCACTGAGTGGTATTCTGATTTTCCTTTGCAATGGATAGGATAATGCATGTAGCATGGAAGCTGGGGCATGTCTGCTGAAATCGGATGTCTACTGATAATACTGCAGTGATAATAAAGTCTGTAACTTAAGCAGATTGTGTTCTGCTTGATCTGCACTTGCTCAGAGCAGCTGTAAGTTTGTGAAAAATCTTTGTTTATTGTATTTCCAAGTGATATATTTAATTTATATATACTCAGTGGAGTCTTGATTTGTATAAATGTTTATGCCACAGGCGGTATTAAGTATCTTGCAAGCAGATGTATCTGTGCTCTTCATGGTGTTAATTTCTCCATGTAACCCACTCAAGACTGGGTCTCAGCAAAGGGAATGCTGAAAATGCACAGTGCTTCAACAGCGTTTGAGCTGTTTATCTTCGGATTCCTTTTTCTGTGTCTGGTTTGTGTGGCACACTGAAAGAAATGGATCAAAGCCACAGATTCTGTGATTTCATTACCTTTGTGTTCCACAATTTCTGTTTGTGCCTGTTCTTAGTAGAATAGCACTGGGACCAAAACAGAGATTTGAAAAATCTTTGAAGTTTGGAACATATGGGAGGAAGAACAGTCTTGACAGTAGACTTTGCTTGAAAGCTAAACTGGTAATTTAATATACAGACTGCATTATGGGAACCATTCATGTTTAAAAGCATTGACAAAACATCAGTTCTTAAAAAAAAATACCCTCTGTCTTAGATTTGCACAAATTCTTGTGTTGGCAGTGAATGAGCATGGAGTCTCTTTTCAAGACCATGGTGTTTTCCAAGACTAATTAAATTGTTATGTTTATCTGTGTGGAGAAGAAAGGGGTAAAGGATCTTTGCAGAATCAGTTCTTTGTAATAAAGAAAAGGATCTTTAATATCCAGATTAATGCAAATCAACACATATTGCTGATGGGCCTGTTTTTCTCAGAGGAAGAAAACAAGAGGTAGTGTTGAAAGCTCTGAGGGACCCATTCCCATCAAAATGTCCAGCAAGATTTTAATAGAACTATTTTTAGCCTAGAATTGTCTTGTGGTGTTCCTCAGTGCTTTGCATTCTGTCTAGTTATTAGCAGCAACTTTCATATAAAAAAGCTGGGTAATGCTGCCAGGCCAGAATCTAAACTTTGGGTTACATCCTTCTGAACATGTTTAAATTACATGCAAGAAGATGGCTTCCAGTTCAGGTACATAATGTCATGTCTATCTGAGCTAAAAATTGTTAATTTTACTTAGTTCTCACAAAGCAAAGAAGAGTACACAATGTGAAAAGGAATCCTGCAGGGAGTTTGAGGTGCCTTTAATGCTCCTTGAAATTGGGAATGAGCATTAAAGATCATGTTTTCGGCTGAGTCTGGATTTTCTTGGAAGATCAGATCCTTAAATTTATGGTAGAATTGCTATTCCCAAATTTTTGAACTTTTTACTTTGGTTTCTCTGCAAAACAAGTTAAATACAATACATAAACCAGTATATAATTTTATCTGTAAGTATTGAAGCATCTATTTGTAGTTTAAAAGTGCAGAATTCCTGAACACAGGTAATTTTTGTGTGTTTCTTCTGAATAATTTTCCCGTTTAAGTATAGTGTAAATTGTAAAAAATCCATAAATTTAATCTTTGGTCTGATGCAAAATGTGTGATGCAGTTGATTTATCCAGACAATTTCACTGACTCTGAATAGCCTACATTCGTTCTTAAAGCTCAGAGAAAACGTGACTGAAAATGAAGAATGAGTTAAAAGGATTTGAAAATAATCCTTCACTAGTTAGTACTAAGTCCTGTGTTTGATTCAGGGGAAAAATTGATATGCAAATCTGTCTGAGTCATTGTAGTGAGACTTCAGTATGTCCAGGAAAACCCTGAAGTGTTTGATTGATGGGCAGTATTGGCTGGAATATAATTCTCCATGCCTGCTGCTTTTAAATTTAGGAAAACCCAATCATTTGGGGTTTGAAAAGTTTAAAGCTGAAAATAGATGCAATATGGTAAGTGTGATCCTTATTCTGATCCTTTTTCAGATTACATTAAAGTTAACTTTAATACCAGAACTTTGGTTGGTGATATGTTTTGAAAGGAGCTGGTATGTTTTCCTATTTCGGTGTTTCTGAACATAGTTGTATGATATATTGCTGTACAGAAATTAGATGTTATATACTTTCAAATAAGGAAACTAAATTTTAGGTATTCTTCCTAATTGTTGAGAATTCCCTCTCCGTGTGCCATAGAAAAATCTAGTTCAGTTTATTATTATCTCTGTGAAAATAAATATTCGTAAAATCAGATTGTGATTCACTTTGGATTTAGAATGCTCCCAGACCTCAACCACTTTCCACCTATATGATATTATCATGTCTAGAGCAGGCATTTCACCTCTCTTGATGGCACTGGATCACGTTAGTGGATATAGAAGCAATGCAGGGATGGTCATAAAGAATCCAAAATGCTCATGACAGTATCTGTGCCTTTAACCAGAGACTTCATCAAAGCAGAGGACACCTCTCTTGTGCCTTTGTGGAAAAAGCAGAGTCCAATCCCAATGCCTGTGTGGTAATGTTGCCATTGTCTCTTTGTGGAAAGTCAGTCAGGTGCAGTCAGTGCTTTCATCCTATTTTGAAGAGCTAAGTGGAATTGAAATCATCTTCTATTTCCTGTACCTTGTGTTCTGCCTTCACAAAGCAAATGAAGATTCCATCCTTACTCCTTGTTTTACTTGAGTGAGTCCTTGGTTCTCTCTTCAGGTCCTGAATGAAGAGACATGTTCTGTCATGAGACATTTCTTGTGTCAGGTCAGTCAGCTGCCAAAGATTCTCAGTGCCATCTCCCAGACTGTATCAGACCCCCAGCTCCTTTATTCTTTTCCACTCGTATCTCATATTCCACCTACATAAGAAGGGAAATACTTCTTACCTACCTGGGGTTGCTGTGAAACTTAGTGCTTCGCAAGACTGTGGTGCCCTCAGATAGCACAACAACATAGACGAATAAAGTAATGAAGAATCTTTTATTACATGAATGTTGGTGTCCATTCCTTGTGATTCCCTGCATGTGTTTTAGGTTTTTTCCATGTACACGTCTT
The DNA here is from genome assembly GCF_032191515.1 of Phaenicophaeus curvirostris. NCBI lineage: Eukaryota > Metazoa > Chordata > Aves > Cuculiformes > Cuculidae > Phaenicophaeus > Phaenicophaeus curvirostris. The sequence goes on along the minus strand of NC_091393.1, from coordinate 71,228,771 downwards.
GCCTGTCTTCTTGATTGTCAAAGTTACCAGCTGCTTCTTACAAGCCTGCTTCTAAAGAGTGCAGGCTTGTAAGAAGCAGCTGGTAACTTTGCCAATTGTTACCAGGGTTCTGCCTCTTCCCACACAGTGTAGACACCCAGGATGGTGCTAAGATCAACATCACAGCATCAACTTCCTTTCTCGGCTCTTTGGAAATTTATGAAATGCAGGAATTCACCTTACAGTTGTAAATAAATGCACACTGACACTGTTGTTATGTCATCAAGTGTGTTTCTGAGCTCAGCTGGATGTGTGAATGTGTGTCAATGCACACATGAAAGTATTAATTTTTGATGTGTATGCACACATTAATGTCCAGAAGTGCGGACCTATGTTTATATCCCATAGAGTTCTGTGCTTGTCACCTGCACAGCAAAAAAATGTTCATGTGAAGATTTTTTCCCACATGCTCATGCTTTAGTTTACTTTGTAAATTCTGTGTTTGTATCTGAGATTTTTGTTATGATTTTATTTTGATCTCCTGGGCCATCCCACGGCAGTGAGATTTTATGTCTCGAAAATGGCATTCCTATTCTTGATTCTCAGTTTTAGGTAGAACTGGCTAAATTTGTACATTTTGGAGGCTGGGAGATTATTTAAAGATTTTCCACATCCTGTGGAATCTTAGTTAAAGCAGCAGTTCTGTCCTCTGACAGACTAGCCTGAATGAAGGAAAATAGAGTTGAGAGGATAAACTCAAAGGAGCTCTTCATGAATGCTGACCTTGGGATGATTCTCCATCAGTTCCATCTAAACTCAGTGGAGAAGAAGGCATTTCTCCTCCAGAGAGGGACTCAAAACGGTTAAATCAGGCTTCAGTCATGAATGTTTTTCTCTCCATTGAAAAAGAAAGAAATCTTTCCTGAATCACTAAGTTTCTGACATGAGATCTTCAATTTGTATTTCTTTTTCTCATTAAAATAGATGTGCATATAATTTTCATTTACTGAATGAAAATGGAAAGATGATAAAAGCAAATTGAAGGAGATGTTTTTGGTAGGAAAACTATCTAACCCTTACGGCTGGAAAACCTTTAGGTGATGGCTGTCCAGTATCTGAATACACCGACTTTGTTTGGCCTTGAGGATTACAATAGAGTTTGTAGGAGACCAGAGCTGGAGCATGGGTAGCTAAGGGAAAGTTAAATACAAAGAGTTAAACTTGTGCAGTGTTATGATTGCAAATAAAAAAACAAATTGGAAAATCCAATACAAACTCACCCATTATATACATATTACACATCAATTGCATCACTGAGTAATGCTGGCAATTTTTATATCTATGTGTTATATAACTAAAGAAAAGACTTTTTTCTTATAATTTGAGTGGATAGTTCCATGCAGAAGAAATATTTATATCCATATTTTCTTTTTGTGAAGATTTATCTGTTACACAAAACATTGTCTGAAAAAGGGAATGCATCTGACTCAAAATAATCTGTTTCATATCAATTTAAAAAAAAATGAAGTTGTGTTCTCTTGCTTGATATGGTGTTATGACATTCTTTCTGGTGGAGAGCAACTTTCATAATGCAATGTGGAATACCTTTCTGAGGGTGTTATGCAAACCACATGGCTAGTAAGTTCTCTAGAGGCCCTCTGATATAGGAAATGTGCAGTCTTGCTGGGAAGTCCAGCTCTTTCAGAAAAACGGGAATGCCATTTTCTCAGACCATCACTGCTGTAAAGCTGAGGCACTGCAATGGGAAAGAGCAGGTTGATTCTTGTGTAGTATGCTAGGTATTAGTTAATGGAAAGATTGTGTCAGTTCTTGTAAATTTAATATAATATGTAAACTAGCAAACATGAGAGCTTGTGAATTAAAGACAGGTTGAAAGAGCACTGCCAGTCTTCCCCAAGAGTGCTTTTGTGCCAGGTTGTCTTCTGCAACAGGTAAAACTGTGTCTGCCTTGTGAGCATCATATTTCTTTCTTATCCTCAAAGTGGCAGGAAAACAGGGAGCATTAAAACTGACTCGAGACAAAATATTTCAGTTTGGTTAAAGAAATATTAACTGTTATCACTTTGGGAGTTTCAGTTACTTGGTTTTAATTAGAAGTGCTCACACTAAACACTTGTCGCTTGTCATTTAAAAGTGCTTTGGAGATTGTATGATACCAAAGTATCAGCAATATTTTTAATCAAAAAGAGGGAAATGTCTCTCTTGCTCGTTCTCTGTGTGTCTATTTATGTATAGAAGGATGCTTGCAATTCAGTGGCCATAGGACTTGATCAGGCGGGTGCAGAGCACTCTGAGCACACTTCAGCTGAGGCCTGAACTATGTGATTGAGTTTTTGCTGAGATTATAGGAAGAGCATTGACACTGCAGAATAAAGAATGTTGTTGTTGTTAAATGTCTAGGATTATTATTTAAAGCTAAATTTTTCTGTAATACGATAGCCAGTACGTACTGTTGGGAATGGTACAGGGGACTATGTGTTGTTTACAGCCTTTATGCAAGACCCCATGAAGATCACGTGAATCTGGTCCACTGGCTCTGATAAAGAATGAGAACAATGGAATTTAACCTCTGACATGCCTCTGTTCTTACATTAAACATCTATATTCTTCCAGTTCCTCAATATTCACATGACTGAATACCCTTTTTAAGCAATGATTTCATATATTTTGATTAAAAACTAGAAGGACAGGAAATGAGATGCAAGACACAGAGCTCAGTTCTCACTTTGAAATGAATGTTTCTTGTTTAAGAAAGGACTGCTTTCTCATTTAAAATATTATTGCGAGACAAGTGATTCAGAAGGGCTAACCATATGTGCAGATTTAGTTAAGCAAGCGCAGTTCTATCCCTTCTTCCCTCAAAAAACTTATTGATGCTGATGAAGACATTGGAAAAAAATAAAGCAGAAATGTCTTTCTTTAAAATGTTTTTGGTATTACTTCAAGCCACAACATTCATTTCTCATAGTAGTACCTAAAATCATGGCAAGTAATCAAGCAAATATTTAGAGATATTAAAATTATTTTCTGTGTACATTTAATGTTAATTAATTGAAAGAAAAACTAAACTAAGAGATTAACAGTATTTAGGCTTTGCAACAGTGATGTGTTGGATAGTAGCATTCAAAGTAGTGGATATTCGTGGATGGAAATGGTGAAACTCAGAAAATATTTTAAGCTTTAATTTTTACAGTAGCATCTAAAAGCCTTGAATTTGGAGTAGTGCCGCCCTGTTCTAGGACTGCCTGAACACATTATGGGGGATGGTCTCTGCCTGGAATATATAATGGAAACAGGCAAGACAAATAATGAAGAGAAAAAAAAAAAGAAAAAAGAGAGAGAGAGGTGCAGGAAGGAAGGTGAAGAAACTTGCTGAAGGTAATACAAGAGCAGAAGTAATGCTGGGAAATGAATCCAGGTTTTCTAGCTGTGATTCAATGCTCAGTCCATTACCAGCTAGCTATTCGTTCTGGGTGTTCAGTGTTTATTACAGGAATTTTGATGTTGGCTCAAGCTAAAATGAAGAACATGGGGTCTAATTTTAAAAGAGCTTTAAAGTAATTTGATGGCTTCACTGTGGGCAACTCAAAACTTAAGACAAGCACAGCAGTTCAGCTGAGGTACTAACCTTTCAGTTTAGCCCATGAAAATTTGATCAAATATGTATTACCTCAATATGTATTAGGATCTGACAGAAACAGTTGCATATAAAAAGCATCATTACAGTCAGTGGAACAAATTTTTGTTAAATTTCCTCAAATTCTACAACTTCATGAGTGTTTGAAGCCAATAGATACTGTTTGTGTCTTTTTGGTGAGTATATGTAAGTTCTCACTGATCAGACCATTGAATTTTTTTCAATCATGTCCAGTGCATCATAAAAGGAACAAATGCATTTATTCCATTTTTTTACTGTGTGAATAATATCTGCAAAGTTTCTAGCTTTCGTGTTTGTCACTTTGGTTTGACATAATTAAATGAATTACTTTAAAGAATTTACTTTGCCTATGCCCTACTTCCAATAGTTCTCATTCAAAACCAGGTCTGCTTTTCTTACCAATTAGCACGCAGTACATTGAGATACACAGATTCTTCAGAATCAGAATGTTATTGCAAATATGTTAATTTAATTTTTTCTACTACTGAAAACAATTTTTACTTTAGTAATGTAACTTGTAGTTTAAAAATAAAATTATTCTGGTTTTATAGTGTAATTGACAAAATAAAAAGTTGAAATGAAAATATCAGTATTACTAAAAATTAATCTATGAAAAATAATGTTTAGATCTCCAATCTGTCTTAATACCTTAAGAAAGAAAAAATGAGAAGATTGTAAAAGAAATACTTCAGAATATTTTATATGTTTAGAATAACTCCGTTTTCACATACAAATGCTTGCAGCGATGATTTCAGAATTTGTTTGCAGTGAATAACAGCTTGAAAATTCAAATGCATGTTGCACTTCCTGGAATATTTACAGATAGATATATATTTGCACTTAGGATATATGAATAAAGCTTAAAATTTTAACTACTTATTTACTCCAAATTCTCAATTTTAACAGAGAAATATTTTTAGTCTTTAATGGATTTTTTCCAATAAGATTAATGTAAAAGAGGCCAAAATGTCAATCCTTAGGTTCTTTTCCTTAGAATCTGGTACTTCTCGTATTTGATTTTCTTAATATTGGCTAAAATAAATCCTGAAATCTGTGTTTCTTAGGCATTTAGGTAGTTGTACTTATTACCAGAGGTCACTGAAGACCCAGCACTGTGGCCTTTATTGTTACTGTTAGAAGTCAGATTACAGGGTGGCCACTGACAATCGTGAAATTCACAAGTTGTTTCTATCAGTTCTGTGAAACACGTGGAAGAAAAGGCTGAAAAATTAATCATGACCTGAATGATGATCTATGCCCACTTTGCCAAACCAAGATATACACTCTGTACCACAGAATGTCTTGTTGCAGCCAGTGTGAGCCTCTCTGAGATGCAAAGTGACTTGTACATTGAAAAGGTTTCCCACAGGACACACCAGGAAGGAACCGAGTTATAGACAGTGGAGGACTTGCATGAAGTGGGTCTGGCTTCTGAACTGTGCACTGAAAAGGTAGCAAGTCTCATTTGCTATTCTGCTGTTCTCCATCGTTTAGCCAAAGCCTATTCCTGTGTGCTCATAAGTCTTTATTGAGTTTGGGTGACAAAGCTAAGCATAGGTAGGGTTCCAGCACACACCTGTAATACCAATATAAAATATAAATATAAATAATCTTTTTTTAATAACTGGTTTTAAAATTATCTTGTATTACTTCTTGATATTACAAATATTTGAAATATTTATCTTAACAGATCTTTGCAATGTATGGCTTACTATGAAAAAAAAATAAATCACCTGCTTTTTTAATTATCTTTTGAAATAGTGACCTACAGCTCTGTCTGACCTTATTTTCCTGAACCTAAATAACAGAACTCTTAAAAAAAATCCCAAAACTATTGTGCTGGTATTATTCATGCAGTATTTCAGAATCAGCTTACAAAATTACTAATGTCTCTGTAATATTATAATTGCTAGCATGCTGCTCTTGAAAATGCAGCATAAAATTACATGCTAAGTGCTAGTTTAAATTTTTTTTTGTTATTTCTGAATATATGAGCCTATAGTTGAAAGATGTTATGGTTAATCACTGAATTTAATCCGTTGAAGGAATGAAAACTAGAAGGGTATCAGCATTATTTTGTTCACTAATGCCAGATGACAAGTGCTTGAGTGTTCCTGCACAGAAACAGGCAACCAGATAGTTTTCAGATTTTCCTTTTCTAAAAAAAATGAGTGGACAGTGAATAAAGTCTTTGAAGTAGCTCCTTGTTTTGCTTATCAAAACATTCAGCAGAATGAAAGCATAGTACTGGAAAATCTTTAGTTTTTTAAATTCTAGATCAGATGCATTGCTAGAGGAATTTATTTATTTAAACAAATAAATCCAGCTGCTATGTTTTCTGGCAAGCAAAGTTGTGTAGGGCCTTCTCTTTCAGTGTTTTTTCCTCATAAAGTCTGGGTATGGAACTACCCTGCTGGTTCCTCCCTTGCTCCTCCTCTCTCCTTCCACTTCCCAAAATAATGCAATAGCATGCACTACTAAAGTTAGATAAAGGCTTCTAAATCCTAAACTTTAGTACCTGAATAGAAGGCCTTATAATGGATCAAGTGCCGAACTGTCTTCAGGTACCTGGTACTGTACTTACCCAAGCTTACTTAAGATGTTGTTCATATTTATTTGAAATACTTGTCTAATCTCCCTGAATCTGGAATTCCATGCTTTTCTTTGGCAACTTAGGGTTTGGAAGAAATCTTTTGTTTCCAGGATGTTGTGCTATTTTTAATAATGCTTATTCTTTCACCTAGGATCTTGGGTTTGTTTCTCATACTATTGTGATATTTTGACATATCATTAATTGTTCTTTAAAATAGATCATTTTGATAAATCTTCTCTCAGCTTCAACTGGGAAAGAGACCATGCTGGATATATGGAATTAGAAGGATATAGAGGAATTAGAAGTTTTGGAACTGAGCTCTTCCTTGGGTTCTTCAAAGAGCTAGACAGTCTTGAACATCATCTAGACAAATGGATAGGTACTCCATATGACAAATGGATATGGATGAAATATGTAATCAATGCTCTTCGAGTGGTGTTTCATGGCATATCTTCCCCCGTTTTTTTTCTTTCTGAAAACTCATATTACTCGCGGTACATTGTCTGAGATTGCAGAATTGCAGTCACATATTCACACTGAAGTCACAGAGATCTACTTTCATGTCAGTTGGAAGTTACTCATGCTAATTCTGTGTGAGTAACTTTCTGATGAAGAAAGCACTGGCAGAGGTTTTCTGGTGTCTTTCATCTGTAATTCTAGCTTTGATCCCCTTCTGTCTTGCAGACAGACTGTAAATACTATAAAACCATCTTGCGTAACATTTTTGGCAGCTGGAAGTCTGTGGCTTACAAAGAGGTAATAAAAAGTAAGAAACAAGGTAATATTATGATTACCAAGTGTTCAGAAGTTTTAGTTTTCCTTCCAGTAATTGAATCACTGATCCAGCTGGTTTGTGTCTGTGTTCGTGTTCACATCTTGGACATATGCATTCAAGCGTTGCTGTTCAGATTTTTTTTTTACCTCGGTAGTACCTGTAGCACATAATCTGGACTCTCCATCCTATGTGGTTCACGTGGTAGTAAAAGTATTGGAGCTCATTCTTGCTTCATTTATTGTTTATGTTACACTTTCTGTTCCACACAACCTTTCAGAGGACCGCTAACCTTTGAGTGTCTACTACATATGTCAGGCATACCTCTATTCTCCTGAAAAAAAAAACCCTACCACAGTGAATTTCTTACCGTGTAAAGGAACATTCTCATATCACAGACTGGGATTCCCCACTTCCCTGAAGGCCAGTAAGCAAGACATGTTTTTTTCATTGCACAGTGTCCAAGTAGTTGGCTAGTCATATTATTGCCATATGTGTCATTCTCAGTGTTTGAGGAGCAATGCTGCATTTGGCAGGGGCTGTGTTTTGGGTTTTGTTCCTGTCGTGGCTTTGTGAATCCCCATGGTCCCCCTGGCTGTAGTCATGATGCCCTGGCTGGAGATGTTCAGAGAACGACTACATTTAGTTACAGGAGAGGTGTGGGATACTTACTTGTATCTCTTCTACTTTAAAATGTACCATTAGCGTGTACATTTGGAACCCCTGTTGAAAACTTTGATCTCATTTCTGAGTTCTCCGGCTGAGAGGAAGAATAGCTCTCTGTCCCTTGTCTTACCCTGTGAAGGGAGGGCGTCTTGCAACATGCCCTCTGCATCTACTGCTAGGATAGGAATTCTCCAGGTACAAGCACTACCTATACCTTGCAAGTGAAGTACATATGGCATCATATTTCAAAAGAACAGTTAAAGGTTAGCAGCATGTTTTGTTTTTTTTTTTTTATCTTGGCACTTGTCTTTACTTATGCACACACACACATTAGAAATTGCCTGGCATAGCACACATTTGCATAAAATATCTTCCTTTGGGACTACTATTGCAGTATACACTCTGTAGAATTTCTGCCTGAGAGTGGGCTGTTTGCAACCTTTGCTAAAACTAATGTTTTAGGGAAGGTATGTGCAGGACATTTGGCTTTCCATCAGTCAATATACTTTGGCCCTTTTTTGGAACATTTTTCATATATAGCCCAGTTCCTAAAATCCCAGTTGTTTCCTATTTACTCTGCTGTACAAATTTGTTATGTGCATATGGGTTTTTTTTTTATTCAGATGGAATAATAAGGGCTTGTTTAAAACACTTTTTTTTTTTTCAATTTTCTTGCTAATGGAAATTATCTCATCTCATTTATGGGCTTTTATGGCCAGGAGCGATGTCACCTTCATTTAGTATATTGGAGGCTCATTCCTTGTTCAGATGCCTTGAAGGCCTCAGCACAGGAAAAAAAGTGGTTCCTAATCTTTAGCAGAACTCAGAAGTCTTGCTGAGAAGTTGAAACAGGATTAGAAATCTCAGTATCTGATTCTTTGAGGACAGCTGCTTCAAAGCAACTATGCAAAGCTGGGAAAAAGAGAGTCAATGAGCAATCTTGAACCCTTTGAAATATTTACCGTTCAGTGAGTTGGGAAAGGAAGGGGGAAAAGGATGAGGCCTTCACTCCCCTGAAAGTTGATAACATGCTCTTGTTTTATTAATAGGAAAAAAATTATATTACTGCTTTGACAATTCTTTTGTTTGACAAAAGCTGGAGACATTGTTCTAAATATTGAACTTTTTATGTATGCACATGCATACGTATGTGAAAGAGGTAGAAACAGACTGTAAGGCTTTCATTTGCTCCTAAATATTGTCAGGTTTTATTCAGGAATACTTCCATTCCCTGTAAAACACAGTCAATACATAGATCAGTAGTCATCATATATTGAGCATGAAGCATTAAGAACCAGCCTTTTGCAAGCTTTGCCCTATTGCTCAATGTCCTAATGGAAGTTCATCCAAATTTCAAACTGGTTGTGGAGATTGGGCTTTTGTTTTGTCTCTCTGCATCAAATATAGATCATAGAATCATAGGATAGTTTGGGTTGGATAAGACCTTTAAAGGTCATCTAGTCCAACCTCCCTGTAGTGAGCAGGGGCATCTTCAACTAGATTAGGTTGCTCAGAGGCCCATCCAACCTGACCTTGTTTTTTTCCAGGGATGGGGCATCTACCACCTCTTCAGGCAATGTATTCCCCTATTGCACTACACTCATTGGAAAAATTTGTTCCTTATATCTGGTCTAAATCTCTTGCCTTCCTTTCCTGATTTATTACACCCGGGGATCAAGAGCTCCTGCACACTATAGAAAGTATCCTTAAAAATCTGCCAGCTTTGTTCTGCTCCGTTGTCCCTGTGGGCAGTTTCCCAGGGGGTCCTATTGACTAACTCCTTGAATAGCTGGAAGTTTGCTTTCCTAAAATGCAGGGTCCTGACTTTACTCTCTGCCTGACCAATATCTTTCAGGACTGCAACCACCACCAGTACATGATCACTGCAGCCCAGGCTGCCTCCAGGCTTGATGTCACCAGTTAGCTCACCTGTGTTGGTGAACATTAGGTCCAGTATTGCACCCCCTCTGGTAGGGCTGTCTATTACCTGGCTTAAGAAGTTATCCTCATTGCAGTCCAGGAATCTCCTGCCTACAGCTCGAAGTACTTCATTTTCAGCAGATGTAAGGGTAGTTGAAGTCTCTCAGCACAATGAGAACCTGGAGTGCAATGCCTCCTGTAGCTGGAGTAGAAAGGCTGCATCAATAGGCTCCCCCTCATCAAGTGGCAGGTAGCAGACACCAACCAAGAGGTTCCCTTTGTTGCCTTGGTCTCTGATTTTTACCCATAAGCTTTCAACCTGCTCATGGCTGTTCTTCAGAGACAGATCTTCACACTCTATCCATTTCTTGATGTAGGCGGCAACGCCTCTGCCCCTCCTTCCTTGTGCTCTAGATTCCCTTACGAACAGTTCCAAGGCCCTGGAGACTCTTTTGTTCAGCCTTGGACTGCGTGTTGCAGCTTCATCACTGCTCCCATGGAAGAGCAGTAATGGGTAATAGTCTGAAGGCTGTACCAGACTAGGAAGTCTCCTATTGATGGTCTTAAACTTGGCCCCAGGGAGGCAGCAGACTTCTCTAGGAGGGTGGTCTGTCTGGCGTACTGGACCATATGTTCCCCTCAGCAGGGAGTCGCCTAAAATTATAACTCATCTTTTCTTCCTCCTGGAATTGGTCATGATCCAGGTGGTAGTCTTTTTCTGACCCTGGCAACACGACTGATGTAAATTGACTTTCATCCATATCATCTGTTGATCTGCACGCCCTAATGAAAATTCAAACTTCAGAAAATAGTCTCCCTGTCACAAAGTATGCATCTGCTCCTGTGCCTGAATTTATTTATGCAGCCACGTTTTGCAGAGAACCATGCAGTTAGACTCCAATTTCTTCTCTTCTGGTATCAATCTTTTGGTTTTCCTTTTTTTTTTTTAACCTCAACTTCAGGGTTTTGTTGGTAAACTTGAATATTTTTCATTATATATTTCCTTACGCTTCTGATAACATCTTATATGTTCACCTGATATATTTCTCATTTTGCTATTAGAGCAAGATATAATTACATTAAAATAGGTGGGCTTCAGTCTCTCTAGGTGACCATTTCCATCAAGATACCTTTCCAAAGGACTCAGCCTAACACACCTTAGATGTCTAGGGACTCAGCCAGTGTTAATCATGCAGTGCTGTGTTTATATGAACTCCTAAATGCAAGGAAAACTGTTCAACCCCAGAGGGAAAGAAATTTTTTAAGGTAAGGTTTTCCAAACATAAACCAAACATAATTTTGCAGTTTTTATTTTGGGACTTCATGTAATTGCTGTATGGAATCAGTAAAACTCAGTGTGGAGGAACAGCTTTTGCCAGCTCAGCTTCAGATGAGGATGCCAGTAACCAGGCATGCCCTTCCTGTGGGCATGGTATTGGGTTCTTAGTTGCATTTAGTGTAAAGGTAATCAGAGCCTGCTAATAGGTTTAGGAAAAATAATTACAGAAAAGGGAACCCAGTCTAGAGTCAAAAGTTCATTGCTTTTGAGAGGATTGTAAAAATATTTCAGGGAAGGCCTTTAATTCTTGCATGGATTGCTATTTATCTATGATCATGCACATGCTAAACAGTCATATTAAATAAATTACTCTCCTGTTGTGTTTTATAATAAAGCAAAGCCTTCCAGCTATGTAAACAACACTTTATTTTTCCAGCATTATGGAATAAAACAGGGAGAGGTGGCCTTATGGGTTGACAATTTGAGGTTCACAACTGAACAGTAATTTCCAAAGCTAAGTATAACTGGGATGATAAATTATGGCTTTTGCTAAGTTCAGTCATGCAAATTGAGGCAACTTTTGAACAACAGATACACATTAACTTTCATATTTGGTAAGCCTTATGTATTTCCCTCATGTTGGATGGAGCTGCCAATGTTTTAAAAAAGCAATTTATTTTGGCATCTTTGTAGTCACTGATGCATTAGTAACCCTGCCACCTTTGAAATTAAATGGGGTTTTGTCTGCCGTTTAAGCACTCTGAAGTGTCTCCTATTTTTAAATCTCATATAAGTATTAGATATGTCTTCAGCTCTCCCACAAATGGGTTTTGTTTAGTGATTGCTGTTGTCTCTAAATGAGTCTTGGCATTTTTAGTTTGTGGTGAAGCAATTATTTTTCCTAATTGAATTTGCAGAGGAATGACTTGGGACAGAGATCAAACAACATCACATAGTCATGAGCACTTAAGGGTTGAGAAGGTCGTCCAAAATATGGGATAGCAGCCTTTGTATTTCAGCTTATAAATACCTGAATATATTAATAGGTTTAATGTCTGTGATCCAAAGGCTTCATTGCTTCCTCAATGTAGAAGTGAAATGTTCACTTTACGTGTGTAAAGCTTGCAACAGAAGTGTCCTAAGTGATGTTTGTCAAAGTACATTGTCTATGGTAGACTGCTTGTTATCATTAACGGCTGAAGTACTAGACTGGTGAGTGCAAACATTAGAAAAATAGATATGCTGTCAGATCCTTCTGATTACCTAGCTTTTTCACCACAAAATCAGTGCAATGGAAAGAAAGATGGCTTTGAGCCTGTGGGTCTCAGGTGCTTGCTACAACAGTAGATATTCATGCACGCTAGGAATATCGAAATGTCCTAGTCTTTTCCATTTGAGTCCCTCACTGACTACAGCTTAAAACAGTGTCTTACTGTAACTCCTTTGATGTAGATCATCACCAGACATAGAATTAAATACATTTCAGGATAAATCAACCATTTAAATCCTTCAAACAATGTGCAGAAACATACTGATTTCCACTGAATTGTATTGATAGAAAAAACTACAGGGAGAAGGGAGCTTGCTGATTGCACAGAAATGGAGCAGTGAGATAGCAAAGCTTTGGGAGGAGATGAAGTTAACAAGGGAGGGCTCAGCTACATTTTAGACAGTGCTTGCTCACTAAGCTGAGATAGAATTGTTCAATGCACATCTGTGGCCAGTAAAGGAAACCAAACTAGGTTGTCTTGAGACTGGCAAAATAAGTAATATTTGAAAATAACATACGGATAACATTAGTAACTTGATATTGGACAAGGTGAACTATGTGGTTAATCTAGTATGGAAAATCCCATTGATAATGTTGGCATATAGCCCACAAAATTGGCTGCCCAGGGAATAAGGGAAGCACAACTGTTTACTTTAGTGTGTACAAGAACCGCAAGACATCAAAAAATCCAATTACTGAAAGGTAGTACAGAACTAGATAGCAGGTATTCGCTAAAATAGCATGTGCTTGACAAAGGACTTCCCTGATTTCCCTGTACAGTGGCTGGATTTGTACTGTGGTGTATGCCTCACTGAATTTCCTAAAGCTGCAAAGCAATCTGATCGGCTCTGTTGGGGAGTTTCTAAGTGTTACAGATTGTAGAGTACTGATTCTCAGAAGTTGCCAGAAAAGAACATGAAAAAGAAACCCACAGAATCTCTTTAAAATATGCCAAATAAATCAAGCAAGGACAAAACTCAGGTGTCAGAATTTGCATATATTTTTGTGAACAGGCAAAAATGAATTTTTTCTGTAAGCAATATGATGCTTTACCATCACTTGGCACCATTATTGCTGCACTAACATTCCATAAACAAACTCTCTTTCTCAATGTATTTCTGTTAATTTGACAGCCTCCAGCAACATAAAGATCCCTCTTGGGATGTTAGCATGTCCTGGGCTGAAGTGAATAGAGTGTGTAATCATGGTTTATAACTCATTTTAAAATACTTTTCTTCTTCATAAGATTAAAAAACGCCCTGTGCATGGTTTGAGCTCTCCACTACCTAGGTGATGGGGAAAGGAGTAAAAACAAATGGAAACTGGTCAGCATCCTTGCAGCATCCTGTGGCACAATGTCTCATCCTGAGAAGATGGTTTTAAGTTGACTGTAGTGCTGCAGTAAACCTCCATGTACAGTCAGGTGAAGAGTGCCTAGACTTGTGGCACGGTGTATCTGCTGCCTACCTGGGGGTGTTGGTGAACGCCCAGATTCTTTGGGGGTGAGTGTATGTGTTTAACAACTGCTTTGAAAATGTCGGTTCTTTGAAAATACCAGGGCTAAAGAAGTAGACAAGTCACTGTACTCTTAAGTAAGGCATTACAGTCAGTATTTTTTTTGTCTTCCATCTGATAATCGTGGTCTTGCTCTTCCATGCAATGTCCACGCTCCCATGAAAATGAAATTTGAATGTGCACAGAAATACTTCTGTGCATTTGTATTTTTTCTAGCGTACATTTCATCTAGACATCATGGAGCAGAAAATGAGAGGCTTACACTACCCCAGTTCTCAGAGGAGATCATTAAGATTCCCCACTGTTGTCTAATCATGTGCTGTCCTATTGATGTGTAGTCAATTGATAAGGTAATTTTGTTTTGTGCAATAGATCTTGCTTGAGTACAGCAGTGTGTTGGTTTTAGTTACGACAAACTGGTATGGAATTTAAGCTCTTAAACAAACAATAGATCTTTCCTTGCTTCACAAAGTATAAGCACAAATTATGGAGGGAGCAAGCAATGGAAAAAGGAACATTTAAAAGATATGTATTTGCAGATGGTTTTTTGTATGGAAGATGTTTATCAGATACATGCAAAATCAGCTGAGTTTTTAATTTTTATAATGCTGGAGGGAGTTTATAAATCACACTGCTGGTTCATTAGAGGGGCTGCCTTGCAGCTGGAGTGTGTCACAACACACTGGACTTGTGAGAGCTGAAATTCTTGCTGTGAGTGGGAGATCTGCAAGGCCTGACCACCACCAGATAGAGCTCATAAGTGGTGTGGAAGGAGGGAAGAAGTTGTCTTCAGGCTCCTTACTGTCTATACTTTATGCTCTGAGCTGCAGCCATTAACCCATTGGGGGTGAAAGGAATAAGACTGCAGGTGAAGCCATGCTGGTTACCTAAGACTTTTTTTGTCTTAGTAATACTGTGGAGGTTTTCTTGCAGACTGAGGGAGCACAGGAAGCTGCGGTCTTAATTTCCAGGTATACTTTCAGAAAAGAATCTCTTAGCACCAAGGCAGTTACCATGAGCCCCACAGTGCCTCATTGGCACGGGCCATGCACTCTGTCCTAGACAGCCAGTGGTGTCATCTGTTGGGGTACATGCCAGGGTCCCTGGCCAGGTTTGTCTTTTGCTTTCTCGCCACTTCCATGGGGTATGCTGATCTGTTTTGAAGCTAATGGTGCTATTATGCTGAATTCAATTAAACCAGGAACCTTCATGAGGATGTGGGAACGTCTCTGCAGTGCTGCAGGGCAATATTGATTAATCCCAGTGTGAATCTAAGAGTTGCAGCACTGGAAAGGTTACTTAACGTAATTTTGTGACAGCACATATGTCTCACAAACCGCTGTTTTGAAGGTCAGCCATTTATACATAGTGTTCTTGCCAGTTTTCCTGTCTGCCTGCAGCTCACAGCCAGGCTGGACGTGGATGTTTCCTCACAGTAATTTTTGAGATTGTGTTTGAGGTGAAGTCATGAAGTATGGCAGATTATCAGTGATAGCTTCTGGGGTTGTTAAAGCTGAGATGTTAGCTACAATAGGAAAAAAGTGAGAAGACGATGCGTTCAGTTGCCTGCTTGATAATGATGTGGCAGTTTCTGTTTGTGGACATATATCTCCAGTAAGTCAGAGTGTTGAGAACCACTAATAGGAAGGTTATAAAGTCTGCAAAGTTCTTCCAGCTTCTGTCTCATACAGCTGCACCACAGTATGAAATGATGACATTTGCTTTTATCAGGTTTTGCTTCCTCTTATTGTAATGTACTTTGTATACTAATGTATTCTATTATAAAACTCCATTTTCAGTGACCCATAAATTTTCTTTTAATGTGCAGAAGCTTTCTCAGACAAGGCAAGCACAAGTTTGGTTGTTTTTTTTTTTTAATTCTTTCATCAAAAGCAGGGAAAAGGAGTGTATGATGATGGATTTTATATACAAAGGTGCATCAGAAAATTATCAGAAACAAGACTAAAATAAGAACTGTGTGACACATAAATTCTTTGTTTTATCGATTTTCCTATTTTTTTCTTACATAATGTTTTTCCCTCGCCTTTTTTTTTAAAGATTGTGAAATCATAAGATGTACGTTAGCACAGTCTGACTTTTACTGCCA
Source organism: Phaenicophaeus curvirostris (assembly GCF_032191515.1). Taxonomy (NCBI): domain Eukaryota; kingdom Metazoa; phylum Chordata; class Aves; order Cuculiformes; family Cuculidae; genus Phaenicophaeus; species Phaenicophaeus curvirostris. The sequence continues at coordinate 71,212,991 of NC_091393.1, read as the reverse complement.
AGGCAAAATCATCATGACATCCAAATGCACGATTTTTTCAGTTATTGATCAGAAAGCAGTGTTTTAATAAAGACTGGGAGGTCCAGTAAGATTTAGAGGGTTTAGGTTTTGGTTTTGGTTTGTTTGGGTTTTTTTTTGTGGTTTTTTTTGTTGGTTTTTTTTTTTTTTTGTAAGTGTAATGACTGAATAAACAGGTGTCAAGAAAAGTTTGTTAGAAACCAAAACCAAATTCTCAATTTGTACATTAAACTCCACTTCAGAATTCCTCAGTGAGGTTATTTTTAACACTATGGGGTTAAAATGTATTGAATATTACTGTAACAACACTAATTGTTATGCATGGAGGTAAAGCAGAGGGAGAGGAACAACATGAGATTTGTAAATATTATTTGATATTTTCATTCCTTGATAGAGCTCCTGAGGGGATATGGCATTACCATATCACTTTGTGTTAGAACACGTAGGCATATGTGCCAAATACGAATGGTTCTACATAGTTCATTTTGGCACTTTCAAGACATCCCCTAAGTCTCTGTTCCATTCAGAACTCTCTTATAGCTTGCAGATAGCTTTGCTAATACTTGGTGAGTCATTATCTGGTTTCTGAATTTAAGTAAACATAAATGTCAATTTAATGTGAATGAGGCTCCTCCCACTGAGAGAACTTTGAAGTCTGCAAATTTTACACATTGTACATGTTTTATCTTCACAATAGAGCTTTGCATGTTATAAGGATGAAGTATACAGCCTATTATGACCTCTTAACAAGTAGCAAGACCAACCTGTTAACAGGGATGGATGTGTATTTGAGGTAGCCTGCATGCTAATTACCGCTACCTCCATTTGTGAATTCCAGCTTGTTCATCAAAAATGAAACAACAAAATCAACAACAGACTGTCATTTAACATTTTCATATTAACATCTTCACCGTTACAGATATGGGTTTTCTAAGTCCTATTTTACATGTTTAGTTGCAAACAAGAGTTTGTTTTCAGTATAAGAACAGCTGGTAACAGCAGATTGGGAATGCAGGAAAGCATAGATCAATTGTCCAGACCTATCAGTTGCACACCAGAGGGATATAAGAATGAAAATGTCACTGTTTGGAGGGTGGGAGGGAGGATGGGTGTGGGTGGTCATTGTGAGTTTGAAGCCTCTCTCTGCCTTACTTCTGGTGACAAAACGTTCCTGACATCAGCGTTAGGAAAGACGCTTGTATTATGTCACCTGTGAAGTGCTCAGAGATTTCCTTATGTGGAGAACCTTTTGATATATCATCAGCTGAAATTCTCACCAGATTCATAGGAGAACTGCAGTGTTGTTGATACTAACTCACCAATACTCAGCATTTCATAACATGGACAAGAAAATGGAAATCTCAGTGGTATACTCATGCTACAGGAAAGTAAGTGAAGCATGCCAAGCCCACCTCACTCCAAAGGTAAAAGTTTTAAGGTCAGTTTTTATACACCACAGTGCAGGAGCTTGAGTTTTCACCTAGTAAGTGGCCATCTGTTGACAGGAAAAATACTAATGAAAGTATGAAGTGTTGGGCTTCGCATAATGTTATGACAGATACTCATATCTGTAATTTAAGATCTTACTATACTGGGAAATAAAATAAAACGGAAAAAAACCAGGAATATCTCCAGCCTTTTCAAACTAACTGTTGCATAGTCTAGATCAATTGTGTATGTAGCATTATGTATTTAAAAATAATTTAAAACCAGCAATTCTTTTAATTTCCCTGCTAAACATTACAGTCAAGCTTTGTTCCTTCTGTAAGTAAAATTACAAGTATATAAACTCATGACAGAATGTGTGTCCTGTTGCATCTATATATTCAGTAGAAGCACAGGGATCACCTAGGGTAGGGATCACCAATCCATTCCATGCATATCATTGAATATTCCTTGTAGACGATAGCTGTTTGACTGACATTATTGACTTGAGTGTTAATTCCATTAGAAACCTTATACCTTGCATCAGTTTATCTACATGATATCATTGACATGATATAAAAGATTCTCCTGAATTTTACCAACTGATGGATCCATTCAGCTGCTAAAGGAAAAAACTCCTAGCAGTTAATTATACACAGCTAGCTATAATAGTAAAAGTGAGGGCAGTGTCTCAGTGCCGTTTCCCTTTCATAGTCTTTAATACCAACAGTAATTCTAAAATAATGTAGGATATCTGCTGGTCAAAATAAACCATCCTTGTGATTATCCTTTCAGATAATATACTTAGTAGAGTAAGTTTTTAAAGTTATTGAAAAAGCTGATGTGGTTGAACAGCTGTTTCAAAGAAAGAGCTGATTTCTTTCAGTGGACAGAAGGCAGGAAAAAATTTCAGACGTCTCTAGTTACCTCCTTGAGGAGGACAGTGCTTTTGATTCCTACACATCAGAAAGAGACTAAATCATGTCTAAGATTTATAAAAGGAAGCCCTGAGTACATATGTCAGTAGATTGGATTCGATTCAATACCCCAGAAAAGTATTGGTCAAAGGTCTGCTGCTCTCCAAAGACCAGAACAATTTAATTAGAGGTGAATCTGCCCTTTCCCCAGATTGAGGTGGGTGCTGAGGTCACAATTGCTTGTATATAAACAGTCCAGGAGGAGCAAGGAAGAGGGGCAGTCACGGATGACTTGCCTCAGGTCAGAGCATGATGAAACTTTATCACATTGAGTCTGCTTCTTCTTGAAATGTCAGTCAAAAGACCTGCCCCTTCCAGGAGACTCTTTAATGAGTCACAACAGCCATAAGCACAACAGGCTTCTCTAGGGGTCATGCTCGGGCTGGAAAGGTGCCTTGAAATACAACTGTGCATAAATGACCTAATGTAGTAAATTTGTGCTTATAATGCAAATCTGAAAATTAAAGCAGGATGAAAACACAAATTTGTGTAAAGACTTGGTTGTATCAGTATGTTGCCAGTTTCTCTGTTACATCCTAAAATATTTGTGCCAGCAAAATTTCTTCTGATGTCAGTAGGGATTCCTGCACATGCAAGGACTCCAAGATATGGTTCTACTAATTTCTATACCTTTTGAGGTGCATCACTGCTTCATTCTCTGGGGATTTGTACTGATGGTAGCTCTCCATAAGCCAGGTGAAGTATGTACCATTAAGAATTTATGTTGATTGTAAAATTTCTTGACTGAAATGGAGTATTTCCTGTGAATTATTAGTGTAAGTCTTCCCAAGTCTCTTGTCTTACATCACATTTCCTAAATTCATGGCAAAAAAGCTGTACTTCTTAGGCATCTATTTCAAAGGTCAGCATGGAGTTCTGTCTCAGGTCAAATATAAGAAAGATAAATAATAATTGCAAGAAAGCACTGCTTTCCACTGTCTTTTCCATCTATCTACTACTTATTTTTGCTTCATTTACAGTATAAAATTTCAGGGCATGAAGCCAAAGTAGACCTTTGCATCAACTAGTCTCACTTTTATACAGCAATTCTTTAATTATCACTTATCTTCTCCTTTATTATGCTCCTTATTTTATGAGGATTGCTTTCAATAAGACAGCTAAACTCAATATGAATGTACTGGGAGATGAAAAACGTGCCCGTTAATTTGTTCACAGCTTCTGATCTTAACTGTTAAAAATGCATATCATGTAAGAATCTGAATGCGCCTCATTTTGGCTTCTGGCTGCCTGTTCTTGCTGCCTATCAAGAGTGTGAAGCCATACAAGAACTTTGGCTACAGAACAGAAAAACTGAAAACAAGATTTGAATGCTAATTGTGCTTTAGTATTTTTAAGATATCTCACTATAGGTCTTATTAGTCTTTAATGTTGTTGCCTTTCTGTGCTGTTATGACATGAACAGAGAGAATGAAATCATAATTTCCCTTCTGCTGGGGGCAAGTATAGTTTATTTTTATTATTATTATTGGAGTCTCTTAACAGGAATTAAGACTCATTGCTTTAAGGACACATGCATTTAATAACAGGATTTGATGTGTTCTGATCTCAGTGCCCATATGTAGTCTCCTACAGATCAGAAGCAGCGCACAGCTGCAGATGTTTGTGCACATGAAGTGCCTTACAGGGCCACTGCCTAACAGCATACATTTTACATGCTTGCCTTCTGATATGGATCTAAAGCTGCCAACAACAGCGTGGGAGCAGCAAAAATGAAAAGGAAGGGAAGGAATGTTTCCAAAAAAAGTCTGCCTCTCTTGCATAGACAGTGACAATAAGCATTCCAGCTTTGAGGGCTTTCAGTTGGCATTGTATGCAAAAATATTTCAAAGTGGGGAGAAAAAGACAACTATAAAGATGGGGACGAAAGGATTGCGGCACCACTGGTCTTCATTCAGATTTGCAGCCAAGACTGAGGAGGGAAGTGATGACAACTGCAGAGTTATATGTGTGTAAGAGCAAAGTTTCCCACATGTGTTCTCATACATATTGCAGTTTGCGGTGTTTATCATAGAATCATAGAATCATTAGGTGGGAAAAGACCTTAGAGATCACTGACTCCAACCTTAACTTTTTCTACTAAATCATGTCCCCAAGCACCTCATCTATCTGCCTTTTAAACACCTCCAGGCATGATGACTCCACCACCTCCCTGGCTAACCTGTTCTGGTGCTTGATAACCCTTTCTGTGAAGAAATTTTTCCTAATGTCCAATCTAAACTGAACCTCATGCAGCTTGATGCCATTCCCTCTTGTCCTATCAGCTGTCACTTGGGAGAAGAGAACAACACCCACCTCTCTGCAACCTTCTTTTAGGTAGTTGTAGACAGTGATATGGTCTCCCTTCAGCCTCCTCTTCTCCAGGCTAAACAACCCCAGTTCCCTCAGCCACTTCTCTTTGTTCTCCAGCCCCTTCACCAGTTTTGTTGCTCTTCTCTGGACATGCTCCAGGACCTCAATGTCTTTCTTATAGTGAGGGGCCCAAAACTGAACATAGTATTTGAGGTGTGGTCTCACCAGTGCTTTGTACAGGGCAGAATCCAACCTGTACAGATCCCTCTGCAGAGCCTCCCTACCCCTCAGCTGATGAACACTTCCTCCCAGCTTAGTGTTGTCTGCAAAAGTACTAAGGGTACATTCAATCCCTTCATCCAGGTCACTGATAGGATATTGAACAGGACTGGACCCAGCAGTGAGCCCTGGGAATATCACTTGTGATGGGCATCCAGTGGGGTTTAACTCCATTCGTCACAACTCTTTGGGCCCGGACATCCAGCTGATTTTTTACCCAGCAGAGTGTGCTCCTGTCCAAGCTAGTGGTAGCCACTTTCTCAAGTAGGATACTGTGAGAAATGGTGTCCAAGGCTTTACTGAAGTCCAGGTAGACTACGTCCACAGTCTTTCCCTCAAGTAAGTCACCTTGTCATAGAAGGCGATCAGGATAATTTGGCACACCTGCCTTTCATAAACGCATGCTGACTGGGCCTGATCAACCAGTTGTCTTGTGCTTGCTGTGAGATGGCAGTCAAGACGACCTACTCCATGACCTGGCACCGAGGTCAGACTAACAGGCCTTTAGTTCCCTGGATCCTCCCTCTGGCCCTTCATGTAAATGGGTGTAACATCTGCCAGCCTCCAGTCCAATGGAACTTCCCCAGTCAGCCAGGACTGCTGGTAGATGATGGAAAGGCATTTGGCAAGCACCTCCAACAGCTCCCTTAATACCCTCGGGTGGGTCCCATCCAGCCCCAAAGACTTATGAGTATAATGTAACTTACCTAGGAGGTCTCTAAACATTTTCTCTTGGGTTAAGTTCTGCCTGATTTGGGATCCAAAGCATGTCCAGCAGCTCCTTTGGAATGAGAGAGACTGGAACTGTGTCAATCATTTTTCCTTTAGTTTCATTTGAGTCACAGATCACCAATCTATTTAGACAATCTCTCATGTGTTGACCAGACTCTGAACTTCACATTTATTATTAATGCTATAGGTGCTGTGATTCATTACATATTATATAGGATGCCTTGTTTTGAAGTTATACTGTGCTTTGTTGTTTTTTGTAACAAAAGAAGGTAGTGGCCTCTTGCTAAAGAACTCAGTAAGTAACTCAGGGAGACTCCTAAATGGCAGATGTCTGTCTTCAAAATAAGACTTCCATGCTCCCTTATGTCCTGGTGATTAGGTCACATGAACTACACACTGTAGAAATCTGACAATAGATAGGTACTTGGGAGGAGTCATTCATGGTTTAAGATTTTTTTTTAAGAAAGCATAAGATTTTTAATGTAAACCATAGAGGTTTTTTTTTTTCCTGATCATTCAAAAGTAACACATTTAAGTAGTCCTAATGCTTCTCCTAATTATACTAACTACTGATTTTGGATTTATGTGGTTCATTCCAATATAGACTGTTCACGTTAAGATGCTGTTGGCATCAAAATAGTCCTATCTTAAGACTACTGTATGTGATATAATTTAATTAAGCAATAATCCCTTTCAAAATTGGTCATTAGCATTAGGTACCAATGTACTAAGTTTGCTTCAAAAGGTTAATGCTGTGACTATGGTAAGCAATAACTAATTTCATGGGGATTTATTGCTATTAAAAAAGTGTAATAAATTTCTAATAGCAATACTTAGTTTTTGTAAAAGGCTGTAGGTTGGTTGACTGCACTCAGATTACTTTAAAATGGATATTTTTCTGGCAGATGAATAGTTCTCTGCTAGTCAATTCAGTTTTGAGTTCTCAGATTTAGCACTTCAATTATGCATTCTTCATTTGTTTTATTAATTGTTTGATTATATTTGACTATGCTGAACTATACATGCATGCATAATATATGGCATATTATTCATGAAATTTTCCATTGTGACAGGGTCTGGTTACTCATCAGTAATACAGTATCTGTCACATAATAAATAGAGTAAAACAACTTTTTGTAAGCTTGTTCTAAGTTCTTAAACATAATTATCTGAATTGTTGAAAGGAAATAAGTGTTGAAATTATTCTGATGCACGATGCAGTAATTTGAGGAAATAATTTCTTATGCATCAGGTATAACTCTCCTAAGTACATTTATGACAGGAACAAATGAGATAAATGGAGATATTCTGTACTTAATAGCAACATTGAATCTGGCTGAGATTGTCATGCCAACCCTCGCTCTTACTAATTAGCAGTTCATTCTTTCTGGGACATATCTGCTGCTGTAAATTTCTGCAGCTCTGTTAACTTCAGCAGAATTGAATTCTACACAGGCACAGAATTTAGTTGTGAAGGATTTATTGCTGCTGGAGCTGAAGTTGTTGCTGGATAGGTCCTGCAATGTTAGGAAACACATGACTGATAAAATCCATGAGATGAAATATGCTGGAAAGCCTAGTTCATGTCACCTCGTCAAGTGAGATAACCTCAGCTCCCTCTCAGTGCCTTCAGGTGCAAATATTCTACCATGAAAATTAAAAGGAAACCTAATGTCTTGATTTGAATCAAACACAACAAAAACATTTCAGTTCATTGAATTGCAGAGTCTCATTTCAGGTGAATTTGAGGTCTGTGTGGCTAGTCTATCCTGCCCTTCCTTGGACCTTGTAGGAGATGTTTGTGTGTGGGTATTCCCTCATCCTTAACTCCTGCTGTGCTGCCTGCTCCCTGGTTCTCCTGGTGCACAGAGCTATTTCTGAATTTGTCAAGACAGTGAGAGTCTGACCACAGACTTTGTAGGTGATAGAAGGTGATGTGACAGTCATTGAAACTCCTATCAGGATCTAATGCTTGAGGATGGCAATTTTTATACTGAATTTGAGTTATTCTGCTTGAAAAGCAATATTAAATAGGGACACAGAGAAATATATTCCATTGCTGTCATTAAATGTTTTGAGACTTTAATTTAAAAATAGATTCATATAATCACTAGGTTGGAAAAGATCTCTTGGATCATCGAGTCCAACCATTCCTTTCTGCCACTAAACCATGTCCCTGAACACCTGTCTTTTAAACACCTTCAGGGATGGCGACTCAACCACCCTAGGCAGCCTGTTCCAAAGCCTGATGACCCTCTGTGTGAAAAATTTTTTCCTGATACTCAGTCTGAACCTGCCCTGGTGGAGCATGAGGCCATTCCCCCTTGTCCTGTGCCCTGTCACTTGGGAGAAGAGGCCAGCTCCCTCCTCTCCACAACCTCCTGTCAGGTAGTTGTAGAGAGCAATAAAGTCTCCCCTCAGCCTCCTCTTCTCTAGGCTAAACAAACCCAGTTCCCTCAGCCACTCTTCATAAGACTTGTTCTCCAGCCCCTTCACCTTTTGTTAGAATTAAAAGTACCAGAAAAAAGTCCATTGAAATTTTCAAATAAAAAAATTCAGAGCATTTAATTCTGTAGAGCAGTTTGGTGCTTCATGGAAAAACATATTTTTCTTAGGGTACATGATGATATATTGGTCTTGTTTTTACATTCTAAAATATTTTTCATTGATTTTCCACATGGGATAGGGCTTCTGTATGCACAGAAGTAAAAATAGTGTTTACAGATAAATGTTGTCACTTACGGAATTTTGTAAAATGCATACCAGGCTTCTTTGAACTTGCAGAGTAGCTTAAAACTTTTTTTTTTTGATTTCCAAATATTTTGTTAAATCCTCCTTCTAATTGCTTTTTTCACCTCTAAAGCCTGTATTAATATTTCTACTTTAGAACTTTTACCAACTGTTTAAATTCAATAAAATTTTGAGATGGTTTGGCCTTTAAATAGATAGCAGAAATTAATAGACAAGGATGATGTAAAATGAAATCACAGTAACCACTAGTACAGTAATCAATTACACTTTGTTTCTGGTTGATTGGCTTTCTCCTCCAGTGAAGTCAGTAACTTCATAGGGGAAAACGAGATGCAATCAAAGAACTTCAACCAGCCTGCCAAGGACATTTCTCCAAATTCACAGTTTTTCTAAGGCTCACATGCTCTGAAGAGTTACTCCAGCTTCTTTAAAATGGAGAAAACACAATATAACAGTTATTTCCCAGAATTCTGGAAGATAGCTAGAAAATTCTATCTGTTCCTTTCCTTGCAAATCTTAAGTTTTTATCGAGAGAGGAATACACTACTGCAAATAGTTCATTTGCAGAGTAGATTCTACAACAGAGAAAGACTTGAGCAGGAAATCATTATCTTCCATTTCTGGATTCTTGTGTTTAAGTCTGGCGACTTGAAAAACTAAATAGCAACCATTGCGGCTGAGATTCATGTGCATTTATTAATACTGGAAGTTAGTTTTTAAAAACTTCAACCATATTATGGTGTCTTCAAATGCTACCAATGTATACTATTACTTTTGTAATGTTCTCTTCTGGTCATAAGAATTAGATCCTGCTTTCATTTATTACAAAAGCAAAATACTGACTGTATAGTTAATTTCCTAGCATGTAAAAATGCAGTTGAGTTGCGGCATCTAGTTTTGCCTACCTGGTGCAATACAAAAATATACAAAAATTGTTATATGCAAAGGGAATTTTGGGATACTCTGAGAGAGTGAATTTAGTGGCTTTTTATAATCTTCTTTATTACATGGTCCATTACAGAATTACACATAATAATAATACATTGGGTTTTTTTTAGGCAGAAGGTTAAACTTGCATAGCAGTGAAACACAATCCAGTAGAAAAATTTCTGCATGCAAATTCATTGCAAACATAAATAGGAATATCTCCATTGATTCTGCTGGCATTGTGCATTTCAGGAGAAAGAGTGGTCTAAAGAGTCAGTAGCGCACACAGCGCAAATAAATATCTGCTTCCCTTTCAGTTTCATTATGTTAGATATATGGTTCAGCTTGTATCTGTGTTTTGCTTTTCACGCTTCAGAGGGTATTGTATCAGTTCCACTGATACATAAGTACCAGTTCATCCAGTATCCTGACTTTTCTAGCTCAGGTATGTATGTGGTCATGAAGGGTTTTATTTTAAAGAGCACATTGTTGCATTAGTCATGAAGGCATGCAACAGTACTGTGTCTATTTTTTTAGTAAGAAGTAGGCATGAATGAAATGCACTGTTAGTGCTGCTTCACAATAGCAATTTTTATTCGTAGAGAGCATGAGAGGAGATCTGTCTTTCTGTAATATCTGAATAATAATCCTGAAATGTACCAAATGCCCAGTAGAAATGTGGTTCCTGGACCTGTTCTCTTATACTGAATGCTAAACATATTCTTCTGGAATGGAAGAATAATATCAACATTCAAAGCATATTTGTGTTAGGGCTGTTAAAAGATCTACTTTCCATTCACTACCATCATTTTTGCTCTCACATTCCTCATCTGTTTACCTGTAGACTTACTTTTGTGCCCTCTTTCATCATGCAAATATGCTGGCTAGCAGAAAACCAACAAGAACATTACTGCATTGATTTTCTTTCATGCCTGCAAGCCATGAAATTTCCATGATTGATATAAATCAATATTTGTGGTAGAGCAAAAGGTGATCTACATAACTGCTGGTGAAAGAGAGAACACTGATGCTTTCATTCAACACTCCGATATTTGTAAATACTGCTTTTTAGAGCATTCCCACTGCACCAGGCCTCATACTGCAAAGCCTGAACTTTTTATTGTGATATTAGCAGAATTTCCTCGGCTTTGACTCTCTTGAAGGATTTTAGTACAAATAAATTTTTAAAAGAGCCAGAACCTGAGCTAGATCCCTGGTTTTCTTACTGATCATTAGAGGAGAAACGTGATAGGAGTAGACTAGACTATACTATAATATAATAAACTATTTCAGTTATAAGTGCCCTACGATAATCACCTAGTCCAACTGCCTGACTATTTAGGGCTGACCAAAAGTTAAGTCATGCTGTTAAAGGTATTGTCCAAATACCTCTTAAATGCTGGCAGGCTTGGGACATTGACCACCTCTCTAGAAAGCTTGTTCCAGTGTTTGACCACCCTCTCAGTAAAGAAGGTGAAGGCCATTAAATTGTTCCTTGATGACTGAGAGTGGTATACATAGTGATGATGCTGGGCTTTTGGCAAGATAACAAATTGCTTTCTTAGCTATCCTCAAGCTTATCTGGTCTCCTCTGTAATAACAGGAGGCCTCATACACTGATAACTGCTTTTTGTTTTCCTCATGTGCAATTTTTTTCAGTCTTTTTAAACCAACCCTCTATAAAGAGATTGAAAAACAACTGTGAGCTTTGAAATTGTAACTAGTAAGTTAATCTTTTAAAGGTATGTGTCATATATTACATGTATACAAGGAAACACAGTATTAAGAAGGTTATGCAAGTGGTAGGAAGAATGAATTTCAGGTAAATTCTTTGTAGATATTATGGACGTGATTCATAGTTCAAATTTCAGCTAAAAGCCTGCTAGAATTCTTATTCTTCCTGTGGTCATTTTTCAGGAAAAAAAAAATAGAAGCTGTTGCTGTGAGCTTCTTTAAGATCACTTTAAGGCTTGAAAGGTTGTATACAGATTTTGAAAACTTAGTTATTGGTTTTCAGAATGGAAGAACTCCAGTGTGGTTCTTTCTCACTTTTTTTTTTTTTTTTGGCTGCTTGTACAAATTCTGCATAGAGAACTGATCTGCTACACACTTGTCATAATGTACCTTAGAAACCAGCTTTGCAATACTTCACTTTTCTCCCTGTTACTATCTGGCTTTCTGTCAACAAATCCAACTTTTAAAAGCTCCACATTTTAAGCATATAAGTAGCTCAGTGAAAACAGGTAACTGAGTAACTGAGCTTACTGGAAGTAAATAGGGGGGTTGTATCTCTAAAGTTTTATTTTACTTTAAGGAAAACTATATTACAGCTAAGCTAGCTACACTTCTAGGTATACATATGGGTTTTGTATGTCTAAAGAACATGGCATACCAAATGATCCTATCTGACTGTCACAACCTGTCTTTGGACCTTGCTGAATATGAGAAATGTCAGTCATGACAATGATAATCTTTGGCAGTGTGTTGTCCATGAAAAATGAACAGTTGTAATCAAACGTCAGTACTGTAACACTTTGTATAGAACCCACATTTCAGTGTTTAGATATGTATTTTAAAAAGTAAAGAAATTAAAAAGGGGGAAATTGTCACATCCAGCCTGTCTCGAGCATGAACTGAGATAGGAAAGAAATAAATGTTTGTATCTTCATTCATTTCATGGACTTTTCCCTTTTCATTCATTCTTGCACTCTTAGCAAGTTTGCGGACGACACTAAGCTGGGTGGAAGTGTCGATCCACTGGAGGGTAGGGAGGCTCTGCAAAGGGATCTGAACAGTCTGGACCGCTGGGCTGAGTCCAATGGCATGAGGTTTAACAAGGCCAAATGCCGCGTCCTGCACTTGGGGCACAACAACCCTGTGCAGTGCTACAGACTAGGAGAAGTCTGTCTAGAAAGCTGCCTGGAGGAGAAGGACCTGGGGGTGTTGGTTGACAGCCGACTGAACATGAGCCAGCAGTGTGCCCAGGTGGCCAAGAAGGCCAATGGCATCTTGGCTTGTATCAGAAACGGCGTGACCAGCAGGTCCAGGGAGGTTATCCTCCCTCTGTGCTCGGCACTGGTGAGACCGCACCTCGAATCCTGTGTTCAGTTCTGGGCCCCTCACCATAAGAAGGATGTTGAGGCTCTGGAGCGAGTCCAGAGAAGAGCAACAAAGCTGGTGAGGGGGCTGGAGAACAGGCCTTATGAGGAGCGGCTGAGAGAGCTGGGGTTGTTTAGCCTGGAGAAGAGGAGGCTGAGGGGAGACCTCATTGCTCTCTACAACTACCTGAAAGGAGGTTGTAGAGAGGAGGGTGCTGGCCTCTTCTCCCAAGTGACAGGGGACAGGACAGGAGGGAATGGCCTCAAGCTCCGCCAGGGGAGATTTAGGCTGGACATTAGGAAAAAATTCTTCACAGAAAGGGTCATTGGGCACTGGCAGAGGCTGCCCAGGGAGGTGGTTGAGTCACCTTCCCTGGAGGAGTTTAAGGCACAGGTGGACGAGGTGCTAAGGGGCATGGTTTAGTGTTTGATAGGAATGGTTGGACTCAATGATCCGGTGGGTCTCTTCCAACCTGGTTATTCTATGATTCTATGATTCTACGTTTTATGCAGAGGTTTCTATAAAAGAAAAAGTTTGGTTCTTTGTTTCTTGGTGTTAGGAATGGATGCTTGATGCTAGTAGGATACTTTAATAGTAAAGTCAGACTGCTTGTGTTTTTCAGATTGAATTAAGACTGAGAGATGTAGAAAGTGAATCCTTGCAAGCTAATACTGCATCAAATGGTGTGAATTGTGATATATGCAAATTATGTTACTCTAGGGAGTGATTTCTTTTTAATGCTTTTCACCAGTAGCTCTCATTCTTGCTTAATTTGTGAGAGAGTTGTAATGCTTGGTGCAGCGACAATGTTGCTTGTGCAGGATTGTCCCAGAAGCAAGTGATTTGCCTGAGACAGATACAAATCACTGGTGATCTGATGCATAAATGAAGTTTGCATAAGTCCCAGCAGTTCGCATTGGGAGTTTGGCCACAAAATCATCTGCAGTTTCATTGCTCTTGTTCTGTACTTGTCTTTTGATACACTAGTATTAATCCCCACCAAATGCTTGTTGGTTCAGTACTTTTTGAATGACTGTCTTGTCTTCTTTTTTTTTTTTGAATAACAGCAAGGACAGGTGGCTGCATAGTTTCCAATCAAGAAAGAGTGCTAGTGAATTACATGGAACTTCTGACTTGCATTTAGTAGCACCACAACATGTTATAACAGTGTGCCAAACCCAGCATTTCTTATAAATCACATTTCAAGGGGCAAAACTATCCACCTGTCATAGCTAAGGCCTCTGCAATAGTCAGCGTTTGAAGATAACACGATCTGTTTCATCTTGTAAAGCACCTTTTTATGATAGATTTTTCTTTTTTTTAATATACTAAATAACATAATTTAATATTTTCTTCCTGCTGCCCAACCAAGACAGAACTGTGCACTTTGCTTCATTTCTGGAAAAACTCCGTTGTTCTTTTGCAAGAAGAAAATCCATTTTAGGGATGGTGTTTAAATAATCATTGGCAACATACTCGAAGTATTGACATTGTTTCATCACAACTCTGTGCACCTGCATGTCCATGCAGTATCTAATCTTATTTAGGAATAAATTGATTGCATATAAGTCTGTTAAATACTGACTGGTTTTATGTGCTTATTTTTGTGGCCCTACAGATGACCTGGAGCCTAGACATGCCATTGACAGAAACACTATAAAGTCTTATGATTTATATCCTAACAAATGGTGGTAAAATTTGTACATATAACATAAGAGTACTAGTTTTTCTCTAGATAGTGATATGTGTCCAGCAACATTAAATCAAATGGGTTACATGAATTTCTGATATAAAACAAGGAGTGTTTATTTCAGAATTTATCCTCAGGACTTTGGGTAAGTAATTATTCATAATTTTAGCTTTCAGAGGATCATAACAAAAATTTGCTTCTGACCTGATTAGCAGATCTCAATACAGAAAAGTTTTTCTTTTTGAAGAGGTCAAGTCATCAGAGAGTTATTTCTGTCTTACAAGTGAAATGAGCAGGAAGGAAGCGTCAGCGCTCAGAGGAAATGCTCAGCCATCTTAGCACTTTCTAAAATTTCTGTTACATATCTTTATAAGAGATCTGTGAGATACTGTTTGACTTCATGGAAACACGAAAGGCTAAATCCCCAGCTGGTATAAATCAGACTTGTTTTCGTGAATCAGTAGAGCTATGCATTTGCTTTGCACCAGCAGACAGGCTGGGTGAAAGTGCACATTAGAAAAAGGAAGCTTGTATGCATGAGGGTGTTACTTGCTATGTGTATTAGTGGTAATTATCAGTAATATAATCTGAATGGCTCCAGGGGTTACATTAATTAATTTTAAAAAGAGATTTAATTTAAAATAAATTTGAAAATAAAAAGAGGATTAAAATAAAGTAAGGCCAGAGTTGTGCACAGCTGCCACTGGAAGCGCAAACCTGGTATTTTATTTTATACATGACTTATTCTGTAATATAATTGAAACTTTGGTTTGTGTTAGTTTGGGGCTTAATTTACTTAATTGAGGGTAAATTGTACTTATTTTTTTGACTGAATCATACTGCTGCTTTATGTGATCAAAAATCCTCTCTGGTTATATTGTCTAGTTTCAGTCATATTGACTACTATTATTTCTGCTGTGCATTAATCCAGTACTTGGATACTCTTGCATTTGCAAATATGGCTTACAGAAAGTATTAAAGCCAAAAGAAGGTGAAAAGGAGCTGTTGTCACTTTCAGTTGTTTTCCAATGTGCTCTTCAGGATTACTCTCATTTCAGTCTTCTTCATTTTCCCCAAGAACATGTGGGGTGTTTTGAGGGTTCATTCAGGAAATATTTTGTGCAGGCAAAACAAGGTCACACCTGCCTTCTTTCCAGCATCTCATTCCTCAGACCACTCCCAAGAAACATCTCTTTGGCAGCAGACTCAATTAATTGTCTCAACAAAGCGTGTTATCCAGCAAAGAAAGATATCATTAACTGTACGAAAGCCAGTTACGCTTAGCAAACAGCATTTCCTGTAGTTCTCATCATTGCCCTACCTTTTGGACTGATGCACATGATGATTAACTAGAGAGTTGATGTGAGGTGGAGTTCACGACAAAAAAAGAGGATGGCATAGATGTAATAATAAGGAACAGGACATAAAAATAAAAAATGTGTGAGTGCATACATCATGAATTAATAGCAGTAAATCTATGCAATGAACTCCATGTGTTCAAAGATGATGAAAAATACTTTAAATATTTTTCTTTTTCCCTATGGAGTTATGCTTTTCTTATGTGAAACCTTGATCTACAGTTCTATGGCGGGAAGAAGGACTTGCAATGTTAAAACAACCCCTTTCACTTTAAATTTAAAACAGGATGACAGAAATATAAATATTGTATTAACCAGTATTGATTTCTCTTTTCTTTTGTAAGGAGAGGAGCAAAAGTAATGAGAAATCCTGAGTTTACTTTCAAAGCCAAGCACTTCACTCTTATTCTGAAAGTTTAGTCTTTCATATGAAAGAAATGCCTGATGACATTATTGAGTATGTATGTCAATGACAAATCTTTCACTGAATTAAATAGAGCCACAATTTCACCTCAAGATGTCAAAACTGTTCTTTATGTATGTGCTTATTTGCTTTACATTTTAACTTAAATGAAATCTTAAGAACTGCATGGTATGCTGCAAATTTTCTAGATCACACTGAGGAGCAGATTAGCGTTAACAGTCTGGCATGTACCCTAAAAGGAAGATACTAAGCTGGTTAGCCCTTTCCTGGAATATTTTGGATCACTTATTTGATCTTCTCTAAAATTCATTTCCTCCCTTAGAATTCAGTTACTTCTACTTCTGCATCATTTCTCAGTCAAGCATTATGGATAATGCTTGTATTTGTAAAAATGCCACGTAAGTTACAAGTGGGACTGAACTCAGCCTGATGGCTGTTGTTTGTAGCATTCTTAGCAGAGGGCTGCATTGGTGGAAAGTAAAAGCAATGTAGTTCCCTCATACCCAGACTAGCAAAGAGAAATCATATTATGTCATTTGGGAACTAGTATGGAAGCAAAAGAATGTTTTTATGTGGTGACTAGGTCTGCACAAGCGTTTAGATAGAGCTGACTGCTACAATGTATGCTAGGCAGGTACGTCTTTTCAGGAAAGAGAAACAGCTTTTTACCAGATCACTTTTATATTCTGCCTGGGAGTGCTGCCTTAAGAGAATCCTATATGCCCCTTCCTGTCATCTGAGGCTGTTGAGTAAGGATCCTTGACCCACCCTTAGCTGATTCCTATGCATTGCACCTGTAAACTTGCCAAAGTGGACTCACGCAGCGTGACTGTTGTAGCATATAGCTGTACAAACCCACTTGCACACAGGCAGCAGGCTAGTATCACAACTCAGCTGCTTTGTCTGTTATTGAGATTGAATTAAATAAGCATGGCTTGCTGAAACCTGTCTGAGTTGCAATCTACTTGCTCTATAGATATACTGTGAAAGAACCTGAAGTGAGCTATATTAGGTAACTATTACAAAAACTGTGCCTCCTTGCTTGCTTAGAGCATTCTTGGGAAACATTTAAATCAAAATCTTGGTCCAGAAGCACCACAGTTGTCACATATCCAGAGGAAATACCGAAGGTCACTAAAGGGTGTCCGTAGTGTTGCAACAATGATGCATTCTGTTATTGAAATCGGGATTCTGGTCAAGTTTTCTGTTTTAGGCACAAATTTTGCAACTCACTGTTAGATGGTAAAAATACAGTCATTATAATTGCTAAGCTGGGTATGTATTTAGAGGTTGGTAACTTCTAGTGAAGGCACTGTGATAAAATAATGAGCAAATTCTATGAATTCAGGATTGTGGGGATTACATTATTGCTGTAAATGCAGAAATAGCTATTGTCAAAGATAAGGAAGATTCTCTGAAGGTATATTCTATCTAATCAAAACATTTCCCACATGAAAAAGTAACAAAAGCAATAAAAGGATAAAAGCAACATTAAGCTGTACAAAGACGTAGTATGCAGACAAAGAACCACTTCAAAAGGAAGGTTTCCAGTCATGAAAGACAATTATGGCTGTTTGGTCCCCTCTGAGTTCATTAACAAACACTTGGGAGCAATGATTAGGACCTGTATCTTTGTTTTTCCACTGGTATAATAGAAATAATTAATGGCAAAAATGTGGAAAGATTGTCTAAGAACTTGGTATTAGTTTATGGGACCTATTCTTAGCTTTAAGTTAATTAGTGCAACTCTAAAAACCTCGTTTGATCCTCAACAGTTGAAAATTTTCTCTTTTATGTCATTTGGAGTCCATTTAACAATACAGATATCATAAGGGAATAGCGGAAATACTATTTAATTTGTTTACTCCCTTTTCTAAAGACTGTCTTTTAAGACCTTCACTAATGTAGATTTTTGTCACTCTAAGATGCCAAAAGCATTATTTAGCTGTATTTTTCCTGTCTGTTATTCTGTTTAGGATTCACAGTTTGGACAAAATAAGAAAAAACTCTGATTTAGATTTTTAAAATAAAACAAACACCCAAACTCCTTAAGATTCTTCAGTTTTAAAACACACTTGCTTTGGTCTGTTCCTTCTATTATCAATATGTCTTTTCCCATGGTTCATAAATTTCCAGTAAATGTCGGAGAAATATTCCAAAACCACAGATAACATTTAAGACCATGTTAAATTAAAGCAGCCTGTAACAATTATTAATTATTTTAAGTGCTTCCTCTTTAGGCTTCATTTCCACTATTGGCAGACTGGGTTTGAGAAAGGCCAGTGATCTGAATACCAAGAAATGCTTGCAACTTAAAACCAGAGAAATATTAGCAGAATTATTTCAGATGAAACTGCAAGCAGTGTCAGTGTGTTTTGCTTCATGGATTTCTCTGTGGCTTCCCACATGGTATCTGATTTAAAGACTTGACTTGAATTCTCCTAAGTCAGCAGATTCACCAAGGACTTTCTGGGACTTTGGACTATGCCACCAAACTCTAGGCATGTTCTCACACCTACGGATATTGCTATAGGTAGAGGCCATCTTCCTTGAACCTGTTGCTTGTGGAAGGCATGTGGATTTTTGCCAAAGCCTTCTATACCCACATGTGTCCCTGTCATTTCCTGTGGTGTCATTTACTGCTTGAGGAAAGGACACACTTCACAACCTCACAGCCATAAATCAGGTGTTGTAAATAAGAATATACTTGCAATTAGGGCAAGTCAGTTGGTTCTTTCCTCAGGAAAGATGGATTCCCTATCTGTAAGGTTATGTGGAATTTACTCATATTGCTCGGAAAAGTCAAAGAAAATAATGAGTCAGGCTTGGGTTAGGTATTAAATTGCAGAATGAGAAAAAATGTTACACAAAGGAGAAAAAGAAAACATGGTCATGATATACCTGTGATTTGGTTCTGTGTCTTTTTTGTAACAACTCATTCGGGTACCAGAGCTGAGAACACCGCCCTTCCGCACACACTGCCCCAAAGTGTCACACCTTAGCACCTTGCCTGAAGAAGGGCTTGCATAGGCAAAAACTTGTCTTTTTTCCCCCCTCCACACTGTATCAGTTGTTCTTATGAAAGGCATTGGCTTTACTTACAGGCTTTGCATTGCTTAAATACTTAACACAACAGAAATATAGCCATGCCACTCCTCAGCCTCTGAACTTGTCCTCTTCCTTATGACTGTGTCTTAGTTTAGGCTTGAATGACTTTGGCTGTCCTTGGATATTGTATCTATGGAGTGAGCTGCTGAGAAACCGCCCTTCCCTTGGAGCAACTTCTGCTCTGAGCTCCCCTCCCTCACTTTCTCTTTTGTTCCTTTTGCCATCCTTCTTTTCAACTTCCTTCCTAGATCTTTTTCAATAGGAGGGCTGCCTGGGGACCTGCACTAAATAGAGATGCAACATATCAGCGTTTCCCTCCGCTGCTAGCTGTGGCTGGGCCCTGGGATATAATATGCAAATCTAGCAAGGGGTGCACTCCCTCCTTCCTTCCTGTTTGGGGCCAGAATTTTCCCTGCTCCTTGTCTGGCTGCTTTTAACTAACATTTCACTTGTATTCTTCAATTAGCACATTCCTTCTAGCTTGACTGGCTTTTTCCTGTTTACAGCATCTCCACAATTGCTACTCAACTCTATAAATCATACACTTCATGAGAAGTACTCATTGTAAATATGCGTGTTAATAGATTCATCAATTCTAGTTCACTGGGACCTTTGAGTATAAATTCTGTATTACATATTAATAATGCAAATAGTAGCTTAGTACTGAATGTGACTTCTTAAATGGACTTCATTTTTACTGTCTTTGGAGATGTTGTCATAATTGTGTGAGCAGTTCCAAGAAAGAGAGTAATGCCCAAATATATCTGGTGAAAAGTCATACAAATTAACTGTATAGAACACGAAACTAATCATTTTCTAAAGAGGAGTGAGTGGCAGAGTGGGAGGACACTGCTTCTTAAAGGCAGAGTTTGGCTTATGTTACTTCTCATGAGGAAGAGGGTGGGGGAAGATATGATGTAACCCATTAAAATAGTAATCGTAACAAATAATAGTATAATGGAGAGATGGAAGGAAGGAATAAGAATGGGGCAATGCTTTCCCCTCAAGGGCCATGTGTCTCCTTGCCCAGGCCAAATGTGCAGAGTGACAGTTCTTTGTGATAAAGGACCCGAAGAAACGTTAGTTAGTGTGCTGCTCCAGTAAGTTCTCTTTTAACAAATTTCAGTATCAAGCAATGGATGTGTGAAATACCTTGTGTGGTGAATTTTAAAATACTTTTGAATGGAAGATTATTTACAAATGTAGATAGGTTTATACTTCTTAAATGATATACCAAAATATGGAGAGGTCCTAATAAAGTCTCAAAACTCTTGTGTGTGAGCCAGCAAATCAGAAAACTAAGCTATGTATCTCAGAATGGTGGAATCCTTTTCAAATTAAATTTGGACTGTGATTACATGATGACAAAAACATTACCTACATAAAATGTCCAGAAATATATTCAATATATGAGGTGCCTTTTCACTCTGTAGTAGTATCATAGAAATTATAACAAACAGATAAAAAAGCTGTGCCTGTGTCCTGAGCAAGGGCAGAATTTTGCTCATGTTACTTCTGTAACTCAGTGTGAGTGGTATATATATCTCAGTATCAGTGGGAGAATATGAGACAGTCATTGCAGTTTTGAGCTGTGATTACCATACAGTGCTATGAGAGATACTGGATTTACGAGCTGTGTTGTAGCCATGAATTTCAAAGGGAAGAATTGGGGTGTGTAGGCTGAGGTAGCCTTTTGTTAGACCATCTGATGTAATTGGAAAAAAGCTTATCTGTTTTTTCCTCTAATATCAATCACTCTTATGAAAGATAGTACTTTTTCCTATAAACTTTTGCTGTTATATTTATCTTTCTAAGTGTAGAGGACATACATTTTTATGTCAAATGTGCAGTTTTTAATATTGATTACTTGAGACATTGTATGTGACAAAGGTTAAGGAAATAAAGAAAGGAGCTTTGATGAATGTACAGCAGAGTTTAAACCAGGCAGATTTTCAAGGCTGTTTATTTTAAAGCACAGATCTCTGATGTGCAGAAACTGCAGTGAAGTGGCTAGAAATGTACAATACAGTGGCATGAAGAATGATTTAACCCTTAAAATATGCTGTGCCAAACTTGCTTTCCATAACTCTTCTGCTTTCTGTGGAATTACAGGATTGATTTTTGTCAATATATTCCTTTGCTATAATTACTTTTCTAAAAGCTAACATTTATTTATTTATTTATTTAAGTATGTGTGTATGCAAAAGTCGGTTTCAAGCAAGTAAAATTGCAGCAAGTATTCAGGGCCTCTTTTGAGAGAACTTTCTCATACCATTGTTCCCACAAGCTAGTGAAAGTTTCTTTAAACACTTAAAATTTGATGTTTATACTTTTTCTTTTTTTGCCTCTTCCTCTTGAGTGGAACTATAATCGAGTTAAAACAGCCTTTCACTGATGAGTACTTCATTTACAGTAAGCATAACTGTTGTAATTTTATCTGTCACTCAAGATGCTGCTACCTTTTAAAGCTACATTTAAGAAAACCTGCTGTTTTCTTTTCTAGACTAATTGGAAATCACAGCTGGTTAAGCAGCATTACAGAAGGTCATTGTTCTTACAAACAAACAATAGAAGATAGAATTATCAAAAATAGTTGAAGAAACACCTCTGGATGTCTTTTTCTTTCATGTAGAAGTACATTTTTACAATCCAGTGTTTAAGAAATTGTCATCTGTCTGTCAACCATATGAGACAGTATATCCTAAGTCAGTGAATTCTGGTTAATAGTTCAGCTGTGTTTGAAAGACTGATATTTAGCTTGTTTGGGTTTATATCAGACGAACAGATTTTACATTCCAAGAGTACATAACTTGACTCTGTGCATATTTGCTGCAGAAGACAGGGTGTGACATTAGGACAAGTTGTAGAAAACAAGAACAAAGGGTCTGAGTTTTTTGTTGTTGTTGCATCACATTCTTATGAAATGGTATTTTAATTCTCACAGGACAGGGAGAAAACAAAGGAAACTGGGATACAGAGCTGTAGAGTTGGATTAGATTATTTCAATTAAATGCAGAGCTGTGGGTCATGGAGAGGATAAGTGATTTGCCCAAAGCCACAGAGGAAGTACGTTTCAAGTCAAATTTGAAAACTGGTGCCCAAATTCTCAGTTACTCTTCCTTTACTGCAAGAATTAGTGAACACTAGGTCTTTTCTCTTGCTGTCTTTATCACTCTCTTTCTGTATTTGCTACCTTTTCGTTTTATTTTCTTATATGACACTGCAAAAAAAAGAAAGTTTCAGGAAGGCAGTAGCTGTTATATATTTACTGATGTACCAGAGTTTCTGGAAGCCCTGTTTGTGTGTTATTGTGCACCACTAGAATAATGATTTATGACTGAGTGTATAGCCAAAGGCCTGTCCTAATTTGCACTGTTAAAATTTTAACTAATACAATAATATCCCTGCAGGTCATTTGCAACCTGCGTAATCTGTTTGCTGAAGCAATGTCATGTAAATTAGAATTGCAAGTAGATGATTGTAAATGATTAAGTTAGCATGCCTTAAGAAGTTGCCACCCTTAAGCCAAGATGCAGTAACTGATTGTTGCATGCTTCTATTTCATGACAGGTAAACTCTGGCTAATTTAATGCTAATTTCAGTCACTACGCAATCTGACCATACCTTAGAATCTATTCTTTTAAATACATACCTATTTTTTTTTTCTGAATGAAGTCTGAGGTTGCTTACAAGCTATTTAAACCTCAGATTTATCTGACACTGATAATACAAGGTCACACACTTGACTTTTAGATGTTTAAGAAAATTAATTTTGTTCAGGGATATGTTTGTGGCAGTGGAGGCTGCTGCTGGTTTTAGATTCTGTTTTTAGTACAGGCGCATAGCAGCACACCAGCCAGCCATGTTGCTGTGATGTGGGCATTGAACACTCTGTCCTTTGTGTGATCAGTGTCATCTCTGTACCCTCTCTATTGCCCTTGAATTTCTGTTTTTGCTGAAGTAAACAGTGTTTGATATTGAGATCTTTATATTCAATAACTAACATGATAAAATAAATGGAGAAGCAACCAAAGGATTGGCATTTTCTTGGGAAGTCTCAAAAGTGTTGTTTTTCCCTACTAAGTGGCTCTGTATACATATAATTTTTGACGTTTTGGAAGGAAGCACAAGGCATGAACCAGAAAGTTCATTTAAGATTCCTTTATCCAATGTGAGACACACAGACTGACACAAGCATTGTGGTTTTTTGGAGATCTGTGGCATACTGCATAGCCACAGAGTTCTCCTCAGAAGAAAACAGATTTTCATAATGGGACTGCAAACAGACACATGCTGGTTGGAGAAGCCTTAGGGACAAGATGGGCTTCAAGAATACAGAGTGCAGGCTGATAGCTGGGAAGTGCTCAGACTCTACAATGGGTACTGCCAAAGCAGGGATCCAGCTAGACAGTTTAGAAACTTAGGCAGATGTTGTATCTGGCTTATTTTCAGAAAATAATCATGCACATTCTTTTGAATATTTAAAATTATGCTGAAAACTGTATCATTCATCTGGCACCTTGGTTTAAAAAACCCAGAGATGCTGATAGAGCCTGAGAACAGAGACATTGTATCTTTGTGAGAGATTCACAGACACTTGATTTCATTCATCCACCCACACAGTCTGAGATAAGCATAAGAAAATTGTTCTTCAAGACAGAAAGTTAACTGGTTTGAAAAGCTGTCTTGGAGGTCAAGGGCTTCTGTGGTAAATCTTCTACATTTTTATTTGGTGAGTTTGATGATGTTTCTTAGAGTCTATGTAAGAGGTGGTTGGGTTTATGTTTTAATGTTCTTAGAGCAGAGAATTCACATTTTGACAAATGCACTCCTGCACATTTAAAAAGGATGCTATCAAGAATCTGCTGTCATTACCAATTAATGTTCTTATTGCCATTTTCTTTCTTGTGATAATGTTTAATTCATTCTTACCTAACAGAGATTCCTGTCAAAAAGAAGTGGGAGTGAATCTCAGACAAAAATTGTTCAGCAAATGAGTTGGGCACGGATAGAATATTGAATGTTACAAAGAAAGCAATGTAATATGTTACATATCCCTAACATATTACATTTTAGTCACTATCTGATGGATCCTTCAATGTTACAAAGTGTAACAGTACTGTGTGAAATCTGCTTGAACTGTGATGTTGAACATGGTTAAGGAACTAGGACTCAGAAACTGGATGACCCTAATCGTTACAAGTATGTCTATATTAGTGCAGGAGTCTTCTACTCATTAGTGCAACTGAAAAATCAAATTATTCTAAGAGTATAATATGCAATCTTTTTAGCAATAATACTAGAAACATTTATTTTAATTTTGTTATGATGACTTTATTCATGATGTTGAATGTGCTTTGTAGAGATGTAGCTGTTAGAACTCAAGTGCCTGACTCACATCAATTTAGAATGAAGCTTCATTCTAAAAACTTTCCTATAAATAGGAAATTCCTGGAAAAGAAATTCAGAAAACTCCCCAAATTTCATGCAGGTTATTGCTTGTGTTAAATGTGCTGTCCAGTATCACAGATACAGTTCTATGAGACTGGCATTACTGTAAAATACTTGGATTCTGCAACATGGCATTTTCCAGCAAACTATCGGTTAGGTGTAGTTTACAGGTTGTCCTTGAAATGTTTAATGCCAAACCCATTTTCTCCTTCTCATGGAGGATATTCTCCTCTAACTAAAACATGTGGTCAGGTCTGGTGTGCCATCTAACTCAAACGACTGCACATTTGTTAAAATTTATTAAAACTTGCTTGTTAATGAAGTTTGTTGTCTGCTAAGGTAAATGCTTTTGCACTCTTTAATTCATGGCATCTACAGACTTGTTTTCCACTGTCTTGCATGAAAACTGAAGGAGAGTTCCTGAAAGCAGCATGTATCATTTAAGTATATGTGGTTTTCTTTTACTTGGTGTTGTTATTGAGGCTTAAGGACCATACCTGGAAAGGAAAACTCTTCTTTCCAATGAGAATGATTTGTATGAAGCACACTACGACATTACTATAAAACAATTACCTTATTTTCCTGCAAAAGCCTTGTACTTTCAGCATTATTCACAAAGAGCTAAATAGCATGCTTTGACAGCAGTATCCATACCTGTAAAAACATCTATGAAGGTTCCAGAGTACCAGAAATTTATTTAAATTATTTTTGAGGTGTGATTTGAAATTGAACCATTCAGTGTATCAGCTGAAACAAAAATAGACCATTTATTTTTGTTATGGTTTTAAAAAATTACATATGGATTTAAATTAAGAATCTCTAGTTGGGGCCTACTGTGAAAACAACCCCTGGAATTAAGTTATCATTCATCCCAACCTGCTCTTCCTAAACACAGATTTTATTGTGCATTTTTACTGACTCTGAGAAAAACAGCTCATATTATTTGTCTACTGAAAACTAATAGCAGTGAATGTTTTCCTACGTACACTATTTTCCCACATACGTTGTTTTCCTGCATACATTTATGTCTTCCATGTATTTGTTTTCTCACTTTCCAGACTAAATAATACTTTTTTTTCCTATAATTTATTATAGATGACTTGTAAAGGAGCCTGAAACTACGCAAACATTCAATATACCGAGAAAAGCATAAAATTGGAAAATACACAGTTGATGAGAATTTTTTTTCTTCTGCCACAGCAAAAGTTTGACTGTTGAGGGCTATTTCCTCATGGAATAAGAGGCAGGGGGAAGACAGCCTTTTAGATCTTGTCGTTTTTTCTTCTTTCAGTTTAAGAGAAAAAAAAAAAATCTTCAAGAATCATTGTGGTTTTCTTTCTTTCTGCTTTGGAGACATCAATTTATGCACTAGTTTTCTATTAAACCTTCTTTCTGCAGTATGTTGTTGAGAGTATTCCTCTGTCACAGAGGGTGGGAAGGAGAAACTGGAAGTATTTGCAGTCAGGCTGCCATAATTATGTTTCTGTTTTGATTGTCTTAAGTACTGTAATCTTTTCATAGCAGTATTTTGCCATGAACTGATTCACTGAAGAAAGCAAGTGGTGTAAACTGGCACTGTGTGGGTGCAACCCACCACCACTGCCACATCCCCGCCTCACCTGGCAGAGCCCAGGTGGATCATTCCCCAGAGCGGTCAGCCCTTCACCATCAGAGCTGAAGGTGCTGAAAGTTAAAGTGACCTATGCCGAGGAAGGCTGCAGATGCGGGATGGTGCACACCCTACAGCATGTGGATGACATGGGCTGTTTAGCCTCTCTGTGCTGGCTCAGTTGCTTTTGCCCCTGATTCTTCAGGGTTTTCCCTTCCTGATTCATGGTTGAGCTTCTAAAAGTGCTCTCATGCTTAATAGCTTTTCGCTATAAAGATTTCTTTCTCTCCTCTTTGTGCTGCTCAGTTTTTTGTTTTCTAGATGATGAATTTGCTCTGTAATGGCAGTGAACATGCATGCAGTAATCTGCATAAATAGAGAAAGGCAAGTGCAGACTGAAAACATGACAGAGAAGTGTGTTGGAGATACTAACCAATTTCACAGCATCACACAGCCAAGACAGAAGACATGAAATAATATGTGGCCCCTTAACTGGCATAACATGACCAATGATGTGCCTGCAGTTGTACTGCAGCACAGCACTGTCAACATGTACCACAGGGAAGTGTAAAGCCAGGAATGCCATTTCAATTGCAGATTTTATGCTTCTATTATTTTCCGAAGAACATCAAGCTTTTTTTTCTTTGTAACTGTGAATCATTTAGATACAGTTAGAGACTATGAAGAAAATTTCTTTGTATACCAAACTACAGCTGATGTGCTCCATGGCCTTGATGTTGTATTCAGCCTCTTTATGATTCAGATCTGCATTTTCATTCTTCACAAGGCTGTTAGAATGCTTAACTAATTACTGTCTATACGTTGCCTGATGTCCTTGAGCAAATAGAAACATAACAACACAGATATACAGGCAAATAATAGTATTTCAGGCCTGCTGAACTCCAATTTAAACACATAGCCATGAAACTGAATTGCCAAAATAAGAAGCACGAAAGCTCTGTGAGAATCTGCAATGAGACAAGGATCTCCAAAAATATTACCTTTTTTTTTCCTGCCAGCAGATGAGATGCTCTATTATGTTACTTCTTGAGTTTGAAGCATTATTATTTTTTATCATAGCTCTTTACAGAAAGCATTTAAGGAGTTGTTGTTCTAATAGTAAGATGATAATGGAAGAAGAAAAGAAAAAATTCTCCCCAAAATCATAATTCACAGAATGATTTGAGTGACAATTTCTGTGTGGGTTAAAAATAAATAATTAATATTTCCCAAGATGTATTGTTCCATTAATTACTACTATTCTAGGACAGGACTTCCAGCCTGTCTTTTGGATTGTGATTTACATTTAGTATCTATGCTGCAATGCCATCACAATAATAAGCTACAGTATCATCAATTTTTAAGTCAGTGAGTATGTCTGCAGACTCAGTGACTGTCACAATTTTAGTATCTGAGTGTGACTTTTTAGTACCTGGTTCACGGTTGGTTCATTGAGTTCAGAAAAATTAAAGAACATGTCTTCCTTTAGACAAACACATGAAGTGGCATGAGAATATGCTCATAGTCATGCACACAGATTTGGCAGAGAGAAGTCTGAGTGAATATCAGTGAGCTTTATTTTGTCATCTTCTCTTTGCATGTCTTGAAGCAGATTTGTCAGATTTGTATAAATCAGGCTTTTTAATAATGGCTTTTATGTAGAAGTCAACTGCTACTGACAAAAACGTCCTGCTTCTGTTTTCCCAAGTGCCAGTGCTAATGCAGCTGCCTTAAAGCATGGTTTGCTTTTCTGCCCTTTGCTGTTGTTGCCCAATCCCATGGAAGTATTGTGGTACAAACAGATCAGCCTTTAGGGATCGAGACTGAGTGTGCTGCACTTGATTTCTCACTTTACCATGTTTCCTCTCGCAAAAGACTAGTGCATTCTATTCATTAAATATTGTCAAGTATTACTCACTGACATGTTTCCCATAAGAAACACGTAAAAAAGCCGCCTCATTTAGTTGTTACTGTCATAATCCCATCTCATGCACAGGTCCTGGGGCTGTTGCTGGCTGTTCTGCTTTGGGAATCCTCCCAATGGCCAGATTCTGCATAAAAATCATGTCTATTCAATAAAGAGTATCTTTTAAGTTAAAAATCACCTTATTTTATGGTAATCATATTACAGGATTTTCAGACACGCTAAGACACAACTACTTGTAACCAGAATAACACTACTCAAGCAAATGGATGAACCGTTCATGGAGCATGGGCTGTGGAGTGGTTTACTTACTGGGTAAGAAATGGCAGCAGTAGCCTGTGTGCCACACTTTTAAGGCTGGTGAGAGAGCTCAGCTGGAAACAATACATCCTGTGCACTTGCTTAAGCACAGCCTCTTTCTCAAAAAAGAGCAAAGAGGAAAGATTTATTTCTCCATCTTCAAATTTCTGACTAGCTTGTACAAAATTAAATTACAATCTTAAACAAACCTTTTATTCATAAAACAGCAGAAGAGAACCATTATTCATTCAAGATATCAGTACTCATCAATTCAATCTTTCGTATGAGAGCTGAAAGTGCAGTCTCCATGTGTAGGTGGCAACTGGGTGAGAAAGTCTCTTTGGATGGACTACAATATTTTTTCAGCCCTCTTTGCAAGGCAAGATGTATAATTTATTGTAGTCCTAGCTTTCCTGCAGTTAAAGGCTTCTTTAGTTAATAAGAGGCAGGTCTTGTGAATTGGTGAACGTGACTTGCAGTTAGGGACCTTGAGATCCACAAGTGAATGAAGCTTCAGATTCTTGGGGCTGAATTCAACCCTGCATTCATGTGCAGAGGCAAAAACTGCTGCTGCACTGGCACCTTTGAGAGCAAGCTATCAGATGCTTAATGGGCAAGTACCGTGTCAGAGCTGGACTGCTGCTTAAAACTGCTGAGTTAATTATGATGTGTGATAATTTCAAATACAAAACTCTGTCTTTTCCTATATTCTACTGGGGCCTGTGTATTGACACCTTTGAACAAAAGGTGATGGAAATAAGTGACTTGGACTAGTATTTTTTAGGTTCTCTCCTCCACAATCCTTCCTCAACAAAACTGTTAATAAATTCTCATTACCAAGTTATCTATTTGAACTGGGTTTTTTAATGCATTATCATGTCTAGTTACTTATCTTTCGTAACTTGTCAAGTTACTTGTCTCTTACTTAATTCAGTCCTTTTAAAGTTTTTGTGACATTTCCTTCTCCTGCTTACCTTTTTCTTCATAATCATGAGTATGTAACTGGAGGGCTGGCTATGTAGTTTCAAGGAACAGATTTAGAAGTCTATATTTTGTTCTAAGGGTTATTGTTCATAGTTTTGGGGTTTTTATATCTTATGCAAATGGAAATGATTGATTTAAATGACCCATCATGTCCTAATAAGTCAATAGACTATTCCATGTAGTGCTATCACAGTGAGGATAAAATGTCAAAAAAGTAATAATAAGAAGTTGGAGAGAAGTGGGTGCTTCATCCATGACTAGGAAGATCCTCATGAATGAAAAGGGGCACCTGTTTCAGCTTCACTGAGGAGACAATATCACTGAATATTTATAAGAAAACACTTGGACTCAGACTTGAAAGACTGGTCACAAAGGCTAGATCATGAATGAAACTTTCAAACTATTTTACATTTTCAGTAGTATGAACTCAAAAAAATATTGAGGTGATTGCTATTTGAAAGTTTGATATTTTAAATTCTTGATTGATGACGTAAGGTTTACAATTTTATATTTCACACAGCTGATTTATATTTGAGATGGATGGCCAAGAGTAGCACAGCAGGTAAAACACTAAGAATACATTTTAAATGTAACTTAAACAAGAATTAAGGTAATAAATTACTATTTTCTGTCATAACAAGTAGGACAGAATTATTTTCACATTTGTTGGTGAAAAATTATTAGTTTACTTTTGCTGTCATCAGAAGGCCTAACAGTCAATGAAGCCTTACATAGTGCCATTGTGTAATTTTTATTTTAAATCCATATTGTATCATGAGTGGATACTTGGAGGAAACACCTTAGTTTTAGGAAATAGTTTTTAGTTTTACCCCATTCTATTCATGAAAATGTAACAATTTAAAGGTAAAATTCTCATAAGCAGCCAAGTCCTTGATGAAAGGAAAACGTGCTCCTAAATAATAAGTGCTTAAATAGTCGTAGTCAGTATATTGAACTTTAAAGGATTTAATTAATAAAGGATGAAGATGTGTTGACATGTAGGTTTTTGGTATTATACTGGGATTAAAGCAATATGAAGATAAGGAGGAGAGTCAGTGTCAAAATGCAAACTGTGAGGAGAAACATAACGGTAAATTTAAATAAACTTGTGCCTTGCGGTTCATATTTCTGATCCAATTTTGCACTTTCTTTGGTTCTGTGATGTTTTTAAGACAGTTTTGGGTTATAAACATAGAGTTTTCATATGTAATGGAGGTTAGGAATTTTCTAGGATCCACTGGTATTTCAGTGACCAAGAAATTCAGTATGTTCTTTCCTGTTACCCTTAGTTTTGTCAGGTGTAACATAACTGCAGGCACTCATCATTGCTTGCTGAATTCGCTTTGTCTACCTGGTTTACTTGTCTTGAGGATACGTAAAGAACTGGTTTGCGAAAAAAACAAAAAAGAAAGGTCAAAGTAAAGGATACAAAAACTGTACATAAAGCTTTGCTGAAAGTGAATCCACATATCAAAAAAAGTAGTGTGAAGCATTAGGAGAGTGTTGTGAATCAAAGGGGTGTTCCGAAAATCTATAGTTAGTTTTGTAAAGCCAGCACAGCCATCTCAGTCATCTTTCTTACTTAAAATACAAAACACACGACCACTGTAATTTTCTCAGACTTTGAAATGTAGAGATTGTGTCTGTTCTTAAAATTTCTAAAATCATTGATCTGGGTTATGAAAACAATTGAATTAGCTTAAAAATTGTAAGATAAAGACCATGAAAAAAAAGCATATTGGTATGCATCAGCTTCCTAGGGCATGCTACTGGTATTTATTTTTCTGACCTGCATATATGATGATACATTTCCTATAAAGAAATTTTTATTCTTGTTGGGAGGCGAAAGTATTACTTTTACAAGAAAGTCATTTTGTAAATGGCAGTGCATCATTTTAATGCTGGGATAACACAGGCATTTCTGATAAAAGCAAAGTTTCAGTGCCTTTCAAGCTATCTAAAGCTGGGGTGGGGGGACAGTGAAACAAAGTTGCATGTTATTTTTTAAAATGTTTGCTCAGCTTTCAAGTCTGACCAGTCAGGGTATTTAATGATATCATCTCATTCTATTGTCTGGATTTTTATTTTTTTTAACTGATGTTGTCTTATTTTAGTATTTGATGTGAACTTTTGGGTTGAAGAGCTTAGGTTAAGAATGAATCAACCTGAAGTTTGCAGATGTTTAATGACAAGGATTAGTTTTGTCTGAAATCTACAGAATTTTAACTACAAGGAGTTAGATCACCCAGTTTCAGTGCTTACAGAAATCATAATTCCAGTTCATCTTGTGTACTTTCTTCCTACTGAATTGTTTTGTGTAAATCATTTGATGTCACCGAAGTCACTGCTGATGTACATTAATATAAGTTTAAATTTTGTGCTCATATTTGTCTTACAAACTTTAAGACATGTGGAGTCTAAACAAGGAAAAAATGAACAAGGATCATTTTGCATCAAGCTTATTTGTATAAAAGTATATCCTTTATAAATTAATACTTTAAAATCATGTTTCTGAGAAATTGTCAGATTCTGTTCCTGACTGTTAGATTTAGTTCATCTTGTAGATGTGGAGAAAGTCCTGTTCATCACAGAAATGCTCTTAGGAGGTTTCTTTGCTTGTGATTTGTGGAAGGGCAAAGGTGAAGGAGTGAGGAGAAAATTCTTTTGCTAACACAAGTATTTCCTGTAGACGGCAATTACACACAGGTCTGTGAACTTTAGTTAGCTACCCACAAGCATTTGAACTGTGAGCTCACTGTAGTGTTTGTATAACCTTCCTTTATTTCTGTATTTCCAAGATATCTGGTACAGACTTTTCAAAATGAAATGCTTTATATTTTTTTTTCTCTTCACAAGTGAAAGATCAAACAATGCAATTATTTGACCATTTTTCTCACCAATTTACAGTCTGTATACTGTAAGAGAGTTTGTTAAATAGGAGTTTGGCTGTCTCCTGACTTTTTCTGCAAGCTATGATTCTAGCCATGCTATTAAAAGCTACTCTATATGTAGCTCTTTTACAGTTATTTTGACAATTCGTTGTTTGATGTCACATTGGCTTGGAGTTCTCTGTTTGAGCTTAGTTTATATGTTTATTTTGGAGTAAACTATATTTTCTTTACTTTGTGGCTCCTACTCAAATGAAAGTGTAGGTTAATGTTGCCTTCAAGTATTCCGGGGAGGGGGTGTTTCTAATTAGTGATAGCATATAGTAACAATACAGAAAATCTGTATAATGGCTACCTCTAGTCTGGTACAATAAAGAAAAATGCTGTTTCAAAGGAAGATCCATTCTATTTAGTTGCAGGTAGAACAGTATACTGGGAGTTATTATCTGTTCTGTTGAAATAATAGCACTTCTGCTCTGGAATCCCGATGGATGGGATGGTGACCTTCCCCCTACTTGTTTCTGGGATGCAGACATTGTGGGTGCTGTCCCGTATAACCACATGTAATATGTCCATCGTTTCTCCTCTTGCAGAAACAAAATAGATATTTTCTACTGATACTTTCAAAAGTCAGAAAGGAATCCAAACAAAATGTGAAAAGGAAGTTTCTCTTCCTCTGTACCAACTATCCAGGCATTTCTGAATGCAGTAGGTTGTGGCATCCAGACCCCCTTCAAGCAAAATCTCCCACCCTGGCCTGCTGATGGGAAATGCAGCTCTGAGATGCTCTGGTTTAGTGCCTGGGTGTCAAATGTACCCTGCAGATCTGAAGAAGTAGGGTAGGATTTTATTTTTATTTTCCTGACTTAACTCCCTGCGACTTCCCAATATGGTCAAATATAGCACACAATGCTGGCAAATTGTCTTTGGTATTGTTAGATGTCATTGACAGACTGTGGTTAATCATCGAATAGGATTGTCCAAGAATGTCAGATTGGTGTGAGAATGAGAAAATAAGTGGCATTAGCATGAAAGCTATAACTAGAAGTGTCTCTGTAGTATGTTGAGACTAAACATGTCCACTGTTATGGAATTCTGAAAATTAAATTATTTCGGCTGTTTCCTGATCAGAGCAATAGTTAAAATAGCCAAAGAAATAAAAATGTAGGAAAAAAAAGAAAAAGCTGTCTGGAAACTCTTGGAGAGCTGATTTTTTCAGAGATACTAAGAATGCACACATCCTGTGGAAATCCAAGAACTCCTTGAATACCGGTTACTTGAGTTATACAGGCTTTAAAATCACTGTTTTAGCTTTAATTTGTTCTGCTCGTTACAACGCATCTTTATTACAAACATAACACTTGTTCTATTTTGTCCTGAGAAGGAAATGGAGTGATTTACATTTTCTGCCTTATCGAGTCATGCTATTTTCTGATATGGTCATATTCACCCTTCTGTGCCAGCACACATGCTCACAGTGCATTTTCCCCTTTCAGTTAGAAAGGGATCTAGAACTGTGGTCTGGATTTAACTATCTCCTCAGTGCTGTTAATAGGCAGTTACCCTTATTTTCCCCGAAGACCTGTCATTAAGGCAATCATCTGAATATTTCAGTGGTTTAGGATTAAATACATAGTAGGCTTTTTGTTTCACAGTTTTACTGTGTCCTGTTAAACTTCTAATTGCCACCTGGATTTAATATATTTGATAAATATCAGCTGGAACTCCACAGCTTTTCACCTGCCACCGGCAGCTCTAGCCTGTCTCCTGCAGAACGCCAATGTCATGGTAGCAACAGTCATCGAACACTGTTCGTACTCTCTCTGTGGAAGGAAGGAGTAAGTGTGAGTTCAAAGGTATGTTGCAGGGATATACTAATCAAGTGCTAAGAAACTTTTAAAGGAAAATATTTTTTTTACAAAATTCTACATTGGCTTTTTGTGAACAGCTCATATAGTTTTCAAAGTACAATTTTGCATGTAATTTAAATAACATGCTCTCAGCAAGTGTTTGATCTGCCAGCTATCTGGAAGAACATCGTGCGTGTTTCCTGTTGCCTTACTGATTTCCAAAGACCTTTAACAGGGAGAAGCGGGTTTAGACCAGTGATGGTGATGGATTTACAAAAGGGTATGTCTGGCCCAATGATTTTTAGAAGTAGTAATACCACCCAGATTAAATGATAGCAATAAGTTAAAAAATAAATGATATTGAAATAACTTAAACCCTTTTGCAGATTAATATTTTGCTTTATAGTTTGATAAAAAGAACCATGCTTATTGCTTTTTATAAAACTATATGTCAAAAGAAAAAGTAGTAGTTTATAGGGAAAGGGCATAAGAAAAGTTGAAGGAACTGGCAGTGATACCAGTATCTTTTTGAGCCTCAATGTGCAAACATTACAAGAGCCTGAGATTTTCTCTGATTAATACAAGTCAAAGTAGGTTGTAGATAACCTTGTTTTGTGGTGATCATGGACACATGCAGGTTTGCAGTGTTGGTTGCTGGCATGAGTGGTTCCTGTGTATTTTTCACACCATGCTAATTAAAAAAAGGCTTTAGGTTCAGTTCTGTAACTCCCCTCTACTCTGTTTTTGCTTGCAACTCGAGTAGCAAAGTGAGACTAGAGCTGGTTTGAAAACCAGATGCTACTTATAAAAATATTAGAAAAAGTGAGGTGTTTTCCTCAAAAAAATACTTCCCACATTTCAAAAGTAATCCAGATGAATGTTTTTGTTGCCCTTTTCAGAAGAATTTTCAAAATCAAACCTCTTATTTATATTTAAACATCTAAGATTTAAAAATACTCATTTTATGCCATCAGACTTCAGAAGATAACTTTCCTTCTTTTTCCTACTCTTTTTGAAATTTCCTCTTCTTCAAACGTCCTCAGCTTTTGTGCTTTCAGAAATTTTCTGGTGGAAACAATTTTAAAGAAGTGGCATGAAAACAAAGTTTTTTTTTCCCCAGGTTTTATCTTCCCCTTGTTTGGTTTTTTTTTTTCCCCCAGTAGAAAAGGTATTGTTGGACATTAGTTAAAGAGTGAAAAAAGAGAAAAGCAAAGAAGCAAAAATTCACTAAGCCCAATCTACCAAAGCCAAAGACATACAGTTAGTGAACTTCAAGAGGTAAACATACATGAAAGTCTAGCTCAACAAGAACTTCCAGAAGGAATAACAATTATATTTGTAACTGTAAATCTGTCTGTCTATCTATCTATCTACCTCTGCATAACTTGGGGTGCTTTGCATTTGCGTATGGTAGAAGGAAGTCAAATGGGTAATGGAAGGAGATGACAAGTAGTAATTTATTCTACCTGTATTATTAGCTGAAGTCATACAAGATTTATTCATTAATGTTTTGACTTTGCTTATGTAATTTTCATGCCAACAACCATAGCTGAATTTCAGCCTAATTTTTCATATTAAGTCCAACACATATTTTTTGAATACACCATTACAAAGCAGATAAACAGCTATCTGTAATGAAATGTGTGACAAATACAAAGTCAGTTAAGCATTCCTGGAAGCCCATGACATATGATTTCATTGAATAAGCAAGCAGTTTATTTTTTATAGGCAGGAATTCAGTGGCTGTTGAAGTCAAGTGAATAATTCTATCCTATTTCATAGGAGTGGAGTTACCAGTAGGAAAATAAGGATGAAGGGAAGGATGTCATGCCTCTATTCCTCTCCAATTAATAATGTCAAATGCTGTGAGCATGCTGTTATATGATCCATTAGTGGCTTCTCAGTTCTCTTTCTCCAGTTCTGCTCCAGAAATAGATGCAATTCAGTTCTCTTCCAAAAAGCAGGAATAATAATAATATTTGCAGTACTGGGTAAAAAAAAATGAGTTTTTCCAAAGTGAACATGAGACCTGTTGTCAGAGGAGAAATTTGTGGAAAAGTTAGGACAAGTTGCACAAATTTTTTCATGGGAGTTCTACAAAACTTCAAGATATTTCATTTTACCAAGATTCTTGCATGGTTCAGGCTGTAGCTTTTCAAGTCTCAGGCTAGTAACTACATCTTGCACACATTTTTTTAAAAAAAAAACCAGTTCCCATAGCAAACATAACATTTGTCCTAGTAATGATGTCTTTGAAATTCTTAGTAATCAAATAAATTTAGCTGCATAGCTAAATATTTTTGTTTGAAAGATCGGAGAAGTATGTGTGGGGTTAAGAAGAGAGGAGGTAGTTTGCCATGACCTATTTTCATTCCATTCCAATCAAAATTGCACCACTTAGCTAGGCACTAAAAAGGGATGCCTGAAGCACACTTGCATTAAATCATCTGTTAATGTCAGGCCAAATTTATCTGATCTACTAGCTTGTAGGTGGTGACAACTCTGTGAAGAAAACCTGTGTTCTGCACACTCATCAGAAACTTTCATGTGCTAGGATAGCAAAAAAAGGCCTGAAATATTGACAATTGGTATGAAAAAGATCTCCAAAGATGCAAGATAAAGAACTAGGGAAACAGTTGGAAATACACATCTTTGCTATAGCTAGATGTGAACTGGTGGTAGTCTTCAATTCATTGATGAAAAACATTGATATTTTGGCACAAGAGCTTAGTAGGATGAACTGTTCTTAAAGTAAAATGAAATAATTGCAAATTCAGTCATGGTGTGAAAGAAATATAACTTCTCCAGATCTCATGGTAATACAGCAAAATCTGGATCCTGAGCAAGTATCACAAATGGTTAATTACTTGTACTCTCCTGAGTCTGCAAATCTAAATAAGATAAAGTTTTCCCAAATCCATTCTAATATGTTTTAATTTCTGTCTGGAACAAACACCAAAGAATATATTTTTCCCTCAGTGTATTTTGATCCTTCTGATGTCTCCTTCATCTAGTTTTGGTTCTGTGACTCCTATGGAAGCTAGTAGGTTCTGAAAACAATGTAATGAAGAATAGGATTTGAAGTTGCTGATTTACTAAAGCGTGCAACTGTGTATATATAAGCCACAAAGGTCTAATTTGCAAATGTCACTTGTAACAAGACTCCTTTCAAGCACTGAATTATTGTAGCAGACACCTTACCACTTTGTCCCATTTCCTTTCAACCTCTCCAATACTGTGTCCAGTGGACGGAGGTGAGATTTCAGAGAGAGAGCCTCTGCCTGTGTGGGGAGCCTGAGTGTTGCGGGCTGTGGCCATGAGCAGCTGAGTGAAATACACTCAGAAAAAGTCTTTAAGAAATTTGAAATCTGTTGGTCATCTGTGCCTGGCATCTGTTCATCCTCAAGTGGCAAAGAGCTGTTGGTGCAGAGCAAAAGTGGGATGTAACGGTTCTAGAAGGTCTCTAGGGTATGTCCTTGCCATCTGAATGAGTGTACCCCTTGCATTGCCTTTACTGCCCAACCCTTCCTCCTGGCTAATGTTTGAGTCTCTTGAGAAGCCTGTTATCCTGACTACTGATTACAGCATCTTTTAGTAAATATTTGCTAGTGATCAAGAATACCCAGTCAGCTTTGGTGTGAATAGGAAAGTTAATAATCCATGAAGGGTATTTTAATATCTTTAAGCTATGGCTTTCTTCCTGGTATTGGGTTAGAATACAGCAGCTGTACACCATTTATAGACGTGCCTGGAGTCATTATATGTCAAATCTGAAAATTATATTGACCCTATTAGTGCAATATGCCCTCTGGTAGCCCTTCTTGTAAGGGTTTCTTACATGTGTTGTAAGAGCTGCCTCGCTGTGTTGCAGAATGTATGGGAACATGATGGAGACAAAATGATTGATTATTTGTCCTGGTATTTGTAATTTGATCTGTGCAGCAAGTGTTAGCCAGTTATGATTTGTTTTCTTTCCCTTACTGCCTAGTTGCCATTTTTCATTGTCTTAGTATATGAAATTCCAAATCTGGAATGTCCTGCTATCAAGTCTGTGTCTACTTTATTTAAACCATATGCAAATCCATAGTATAAAGCAGTACGAATGAGGTCTGACCTGAAAACAAACTCAACTCAGTATGTTGCAAACTGAAACCTTCATACCCTGTCAAATGCAAACACCAAAGTAAATCTTCATAGCTGTCCATGAGACTGGGTTTGGCACAGGCAGAGATTACTTGGACAGTAGCTGCAGATGTCTTGAGAAGAGAGACTTTCTTGTGAGGCAAATTTACAGTGGTTTCATGTGTCACTCAGACAGGAAATAGAATTTAACAGATTGCAGTAATTTTTTTTGCTGAAAAATTATACCCGAGAATAATGGTCCATCAGTAAAGCTGGTTTACTTGCTGTGTATTTACCAGTCTGGGGAAGATTATGTCTTCTACTTGCGTTACCTCACTGAGTACAGTATACCTCTCTGAAGCATGCACAGCTTCTTAAAAGAACAGAACTTTTTATATAATTCAATCAGTTTATATAATAGTGTTTGTTGTTTGAAATAGCAGTTCCTTTAAAATAAACTTACAGGATTGATTGCCATGGAGCCAACTCAAACACAGAGAATTGATTCTTTAAATTGTTAGTGAACTGTTTCACCAATCAGGCTATGATGATAAACCCTGAGAACTCTAGATTACTCCGAAGTAAGTTTTGCATTGTGGAGATTTGAAAAGTCTGTGACTCTCCCTGAGAATTTTCCCTTGGTTCTCATGCTGGGAGATGTGTTGTTTCAGAAATATTAGAAAAGGCAAGGAATTCAACTTTCCTGCTTTGTAGTTCTGAAACATGTGGGCATTTTTCCTTATCTGTGAGTATAACAAACTCTGTCAGTACTTTGTTTGGTCTCCATATGTGGATATGCAGTTTTAGTGCTGGGTAGAGAAAAATTTTTAGAGGCATTGGAAAGGACAAGCTGAACAACAGCACAAATTAAATAACTGAGATAAATGATTCTGCAGAAGTTAAGATGACGAGGACCATGCCTTCGTAAGGAAGAACATATTTTTTTAAAGTGCCAGATTGCTGAGAATAGTTTATTCTTTTTATTTTAAAATCTTTGGTGATGCAATCAGAATCCTGGGAAGCTAGGAAAATGGATTTTTGTTCAGGTGCTCTATAAAAGAAGTGCCTTCTTCCTTTTGTTTCTTGGGAGTTGTGGTCTACAGCATCAGCTCTTCTAGAGGACTTCTGGATTGAAAGCTCAGAACTTCTTTTAGTAGGACTGATGTTTTTATATGAGGTTTAAAAGTTTACTTACAGAGAAGTGTACAATAGATTGGGTAGATTTTTAGACACTTTGTAAGAAATCTAGGAGAAAACAACCAGACAACACCATCTCAGTTGACAGATTATGCTGATTTTGTATTTGATACCTGTTACTGTCCATGAAGGATTGTCATTATATCTGAATGTCTCACACTGTAAATGATGCAATCTTCCTACCACTACCGTCTTAATTCCTCTCTCCCCACTTGCTGAGGATGAAGAGCAGCCATAACAAAGATTAAACTGTTGTACACTTTGTGTACTTCATTGGTTTTTTTCATACCAGATTTTAGAAGGAGTGAAAGATTTTCTCCTAGGAGGTTAATCAAACCTCAGAACACCTGAAACTTCTTATGTCTCTGATAGGATTGTGAGCAAAATCACATAGCTCAAAATTCACAGGACCAGGTAGACTTCTGCCTATATTTACATAAGTAACTTTTTAGATCTGGCCCTGTATACTTCGGATTCCCAGTCTCATATATGAGACTGCAAATAATTAGAAACTAGATGTGTTTCACAACCTCACTGGGATGTTGAGATGTAACTGCTTACTCTGAAAATATCTAAAACAGAGACGATGAAAAATTCCTAATGGCAAACTACTCTTCAAAGATGCTCTTGATGTCTGAATGTCAGAGCATCCATTCATCTTGTGTTTTTCTTTGTGTATGTCCTGGTATAAAAAGCTAATACATGCTTATGAAAAGTAAAAAGTATAACTACTATGACTTCTGTGTGTAAAACTTTTCACATAATAGAATACACACCTTTAATATAAAGTGATGAAACAATCTCTAACTCTGCAGTGATCAGCATTCAATATTATTAATATAAACAGTTTTTTTGTAATCATAGGAGATTTACAAAGAAGAGGGATTTGTTTAGTTCTAAATGATGGTTGACCTGTGCTACCTCATAATCCATTACAGAAAGCTAAGGTCCACATAAGCTGCCTTGCTTTTTCTCTTTTACCTGGAAGGTGTTATTTTTACAATAAATATCAAAATCAAGTCAATATTTTTAGAACCAGAATAATTGCCACTTTAAATGGACTAATCTTTGCTCAGAAGTTGTCTGACACTATATCTAGTGCCAGCAGGAAAGAAATAATTAAGATGTATGCTTTTGGTAATTGATCAGGAACATTTGACTAGGTTACATAAATAATAAACTAATCAAAATGTTGTCTAGCCATTTAAAAAACCACATGCCCTACTGCATGTACATTTATTTAAATTAACATTGCTGTCAGAATTTATGAGAAATTTTGAAAGAGGATTTCATTTTCACCTTATGGTTAATGCTCTCATAAATAATAATTTGTCAATTTCTAGGATTAGATATACTATTAAATTGCTCATTGTACCTCTTTAAAACAGAGGTGTGCATTTACTGTTCTAGGCAATTGCTCTATGGATAAAACTGC
Source organism: Phaenicophaeus curvirostris (assembly GCF_032191515.1). Lineage (NCBI taxonomy): Eukaryota > Metazoa > Chordata > Aves > Cuculiformes > Cuculidae > Phaenicophaeus > Phaenicophaeus curvirostris. The sequence continues at coordinate 71,172,133 of NC_091393.1, read as the reverse complement.
AACTTTCAAATCTCATTTTCCTCTCTGCCAAAACCTACTCTAACTAATTTCTGTTCTAACAGGAAATAATGATATTACTAATCTAATGTTATACAAAAGAGACCTAGGACTTTTCTTCTTTATATAGTATCATGCAATGTTTTTTTATGTAAAATGTTTCATTAGTATGTAATTGATAACTGATTGATATCTGGTTGTCACAGTCAAGGCTGCTATTTCCTTCAAAACTATCCAATATATATACTTTGTGGGCCACTGATACTCATTAAAATGTGCTGTGGAAGCCTGGCATCGGTGGAGTCCCTGCATGAAAGCAGCCACCCTTTTCATTAGCAGTCACTGTCATCTGCTGTGCTGTCTCTGGGCTAAGCTTCTCAGGCTTTGTGTAGAGTAGCTTCTTTCCCCACCTCTGGATAGGAAAGTAGGGCCTCTGCATGTGTTTAACCCCACATTTTTGCAGGATACTAATATTTCTGCTTTTAATTGACTGCAGTTTTACAGGAGAGTGTGTCCCAGATGTGATTGCTCTGTAAAGAAAGAGCACCAGTGTTGGGCTTGACTGTTTCCCATCCAATTACCAGCTGCCCCTTCATTTTATTTTGAAGGTTTTTTTTTCACTTGAGTGTGGTGTTTCCAAATGATTCTGGTAATCCTGGATTTTTTCCCTTGTTTTCACAGGTGACCTGTAACTGTTTCACCATCAGTAATGGAGAGATGCAGGATGTTGGTGTTGGCCTGTATCCCAGGTAATGTGGACACTGTTTCTTTTACAGGAAAAATCTATATTAGGGGTTATTTTTTTTCTCCTTTCTTCCTAGATAGCCGTAAGGGCCATCAAAGCAGCAGATAACATGTCCAAATGAGAAGCTAGGAAATTAAAAAAAAAATAAAGAGGAATAAAAAATATGATGGAGTTGAAAGCATTCTTAGTAGTCCTGGTTATGGAAGTAAAACAGTTTAAATAGGATATGCCTCTATGTTTTGTTTTTATGGAGATGTTAAGGGTTTTTTCTAAGGATAAATGCTGACAACAAAAATGTTTGACTGGAGCTAGTACAAAAAGACTTGTACAGTGTTGTTTTAGAACAGAGATATTTGGCAACCCAGAGCCTTGTGAACTGGAAATTAAAAGAAAGAGATTGAACACATTTATCAGTAAATTACCATAACTAAGAAACCAGTAAGGTGAAAAGATAAGCCCCTTGAGAGATTGATGTTAATATTTGAATTGTCTCTATTAGGTAAGAAGTGCATACCAGGGAAGGTTGTGCCTTCATAGATTTAGTTACCTGTACTTATTAATGCGGAAAATTAATATGACTAGTTTAAAATTATATTTTACTATGTCAATTTTTTGTTAATGCACAACAGAGATATGTTGTCAATACCTCAGTAAGCCAGTCACTGTTGTTTCTTTCTCTACTGGTATCACATGTATAAGATTTGTCTAAGGACACTTAATATCTTGAGGTCTGCTTTATGGTAAAGATAAGGGAAAAACAGTTACGGAGGACATAGGAATTAGTGTTACGAGAAGTACAAGACTGTTATTTGATTTCATAGTGGAACGGAAACAAATCCTCTTACATAATTGGGGAAAATGGAACGTGATTTTGGAGCATCCATTATTAGTGGAATATTTTCTTTTGGTTGAAAATAGCCCCTGGCTGGGAAGAAAGTGGCTGGCTGTTTTGTGATAATGCAATGCCAAGTAATGCAAGAGACTTTTTCCCAAGTCAGTTCAGAGCAATTTGAGTTTTGCTGTAGCAAATCACTCTGGACTGGGAAAATTTTGAGCTTAAGTTTGTGGTTCCCAAATTCTAGGCAAATGCCCTGCAAGATGAATTCATATACTTCCAGATGAAATTGTCGTCAAAACCACTAGTGTTTCCATGAGATGAAATTTGATTAAAAGTGCTTTGTTTAGTCTGATTAAGAGATTGTCTGTTGTTGCATGGCTTGATAGATTCAGCATCCCAATATATTTTAAAATGGATAAAATCCTGCACTCCTTCTCTGCATCACCTTGGCAGCAGCTTTGGTAGAACGCCCAGTGATCTCACAGGAGGTGAAATGAGATTCTCTTCCAGTGCACTCTCTTCATATGTTTGTGTGGAGATTAACCACAGATATTTTCTGAGGCCAGAAGGGATATCAAAAGAGGCTCCTGTTGTTAGCTCCTTTAAGAGTCAAAAACTGAATAAACATGGTTTGGTGAAGGTCTCTGATCCATAACAATATCCTCTGTTTTGCCAACAACAGCTGGGATTTTGAGCTGCTGAATCAAGTAGACAAGGAAAGCAACTAAAGGCAGCCAGGAGCTAGATAAACCAAAAATTATTCTTCCAGCCTGATGATGCCAGAATTGTTCTTTCAATGGGTCATTTCCACAGGGCAAGAGCTATCAGCCTCATGTCTGCTATGGGAGTGATGCTTGCCTGGCCAAGCTGTTTCTCAGCTAATGAAACATGAGACTCAAAAGTATATAGTTGATGCTGTTGATGTTCCGATCTATCTTCTTCAAAAAAGAGGGAGGGGCATGCCTGTATCTGGAGATCCACCAACATATGTATCTCTTGGTGATGGCTGCAGTTCCCCAATGAGCTGTGCTGTATGACCCATCACACTGGACAAGAACAGAGGCTGAACCGAAATATATGTAAAGCAGAGGGAATGGCTGCATCTCTTTTTTTAGCTTTATACTCCAAATACTTTGGTTTGGTGACATAATATACTCCGTTTTCTACCTCCTATGAAATAAAGATTGATTGCTGACATTTTTGTTCTCCAGTTCTTCTGATGGTCAGGTTAACTGATAAGATTAGTACCCTGAAACTGAACAGAAGCAGCAGAAATAAAACAGTCCCAAGTTACTAACTTTTTTCTCTGAAATGTCCAGATTGCCTTCTTCTCCACTTGTCTGTTTTGCCTTCTCCCCTGAGTCAGATTTCTCAAGGAGTCACTGGAAGGCCACTGCCTCCCTCCTGCCCTGAGTGCACAGAAGGCAGAAACACGTGAAGAGATCCAGGCATGGCTCCTATTAGCAGTGAATATAAATCTATTAAGCATTAATTTTCCTCCACTGACCAAGAGCAGCTGATTTACCAGGGATTTTATTGGTTTCATAACTTAATTGCTTGATACTTCAGATGTAATCCTGTTAGCTACTTTTAAATTATTAAAAGGGAATAGCAGTGGAGGCTCCTCTGTAAAGTTCTTTCTCTCTCTTTCTCCCCCTCTCCCACCCCTCCCAGTATGTCTTTGCTGAACCACAGCTGTGACCCAAACTGTGTAATCGTTTTTGAGGGATGCCAGCTTTTACTTCGCTCCATTCGAGAGATCCAGATCGGCGAAGAGGTAATTAACTTGTCCTCCCTTCCATCACAGACACCTGCAACAATGACATCTCCCTAAATAAATTCCAGACTGCAGGGCCACCAACTTAATATTTTGATGATATATTGATGCCACTTTCTAGCACATAGCTATCAGGGGGAAAATGATAAATAGAATCATCTCTTCACACTGCCTGGGCCCCATAATCATTACTTCTCATAAATCACTAGCAGTCTTGATAAATTCTCGTTCCTCCTTTCCTCCTCTAGGCACTTCATTTTGTTTACATTTGAACGTCTTTACCCTGATGGAAACATAATATTTTCTGGTGGAATGCAGCGTTCACTAAGTCACTGCAACAATAAGCATTTGTCAGTCTGCAACCACACTGTTGCAGTAAACCTTTCATTGACAGTGAAAGTAGCAAGGGAAGGTTTTCTTCTCCATTCCACACAAAAATCTTCAAAATATTCTCTTCAAGATGGTACTTTAGATCAAATCAGAAATATCAGCTTTGTTTGTTTTCACAATAGCATTTGTATTACTTTGGAAACAATAATGTGTGGCTAGGTAAGCATTTCAAAGCAGGTGTCTTCTGTAGCAATACAGTATAGGATTTGCTTAGTTAGGCATGCAAAGACATATGCATACATGTAACTTTACCTGCACCAATGACCTGTGCAGTCCTAGCTGTCTGCTGTTTCAAAACCATGACCTAATGTAAGTACAGCTCATGCCTGTGCTTCAAACTCTGGGAAGATTAAGGGCATACATATTCTAATTTAGAAGAAGTATCTCTTGTCCTCCCTATGAAATATGTTATTTTTTAATTCATCTTTTCTCTAAAGGAGTAGGCCACCACATTAATAAATGGTAGAATATTTTTTTCGGCAAAATATTGTGGAAAACCAGTAGAAATGCTTTTGCATACTTAGCTTTTTGCCAAGAGACGTATTTTATGATGCAGTATGTGTTTATGGAGCTATTCAGTGTAGACATCTTTCAGTCTGGCATTCTTGTTCAAGCCAAATTATAGACACTTTTCTTTCATTCTATCCATACACCATAACTTCCCTCTTGGCTTCCCAAACCACCAAGGTGGGTTATTTTTTTAAAATGCAATAGATTTTCATGTCTTCCCAGGGTACATTTGGTTAATTATTAGAATTCTAAATTCGGAATCCATCTTATTTTTAAATATGTAAATATATTTTTCTAGGTAAATTTCATAAAGCAATTCTTTTTAACAAGCAGCTCTTACAGGGTGGGAGAGACACTCAGGTGGCGCTGGGTGGTTCTGGATTGAGAAGTGAAGTACAATTCCCTTGCAGGCATGACCACCATGTGAACAGTGCTACAGTTGTGAAGCTACGACCCAAATTTTAGACTTAGTCTAGGTTAAAATCAGTGGTAAAATAGGTATGGTTTAAGTTACAAGTAATTTATAAGGCAATGAGTAAATAAATATGGGTTATAAAGTACAACAACCAGGACCAGTTTGTTTGCACTGACTTTGGCAGTTGTATGAATATAGGCTTTAAAACGACTGCACCTGATATGGGCATACTGTATTTTTGAAAAAACTTTGCCTCCAGTGAGGTAGTAAAGGCAAGTCAGAATTTTCCGAAGACCTCCAGTGCTCATGTCTTTGTTGCAACTGTTGCTTCTGGTTTTGGTACTGGAAGGAAAAGTGTCCTAAAGGAAACATGTAAGACTTTATATATATACACATATATATGCTGTGTTAAAGCAGGTGCCCTCTTGACTCACCTGGAAATAAAATCTCAGTCTAAGGTACATGCTTCTTTGAATAAGGATATGTCTAAGGAATAAAATAGGCGTAATTGAGAAAATAAAGATGCAAAATAAATATTAGTTTAGATCTTTTATGGGAAGAGGAAAGAGAATAAAATTATTATGAGGGCATGTATAATTCAGCAGTTTAATATTTTCAACACCCAATTACTTTTCCTCTTGCACCACTGCTACCACTTTTCATTTTGTGTTCTGCATGGTAGCCTTGGTACAGCTTCTTTCCATGCTGCCTTACTGCTTGCCTGCAGCAGGGTGAGCTCAGTTTTCTTAATACATGAAACTACATTAGCTGTTATGAGCTGAGTTTTTACTGAGGTTATGATCTAAGCTAAAGGGGAGAAAATACATGTTAGTAAGGAATCTAATTGGTGCTCTGAGGTGGTAAGATGAATGTTGTTTTGAGGAAACTGAAATAATTACAAGCAGCATAAAACTTTACTGATTGTGTTCAAACGTGAACTAGATACAGACAAAATCAGACAATATGAGGTGCCCTGTGTAGTAATTAACAAAGAGTAAATAGGCACTAAAATTGAGATGAGAAGCTAAGTAGCAAGTCAAGCTCAGATAAGCTGAAGAGAACTATGGCTTTACTGTCCATACAGGAGCAAAATCTATAAGGCTTCTGGACCTTTGTCAGGGAAGTATCAAGCATTGCAATACGATGTGTTCACTTGGCCAGTGAGAAGGAAAAATACTTTTGCACATCTGTAGTGCTTTCTATTGGGGAACACTACAACAGTTTACTCGCCTTATTGAGTTGCTGGCTATTGTAGTCGTCTCACAATTGTATAAAGAAGGAAGCACCAGTAGACCTGATCTTGGTTTTAAACCACAAGAGATATTGTTACATTGGATGTAGGTGCTGCAGTGTGATGCAGGTTTATTCAAGTATAACATTTATGCCCCAACCACACTTTAGAATGCTCTTACTGTACACAGTCATTATATTAATCAAGTCAGTGATAAAAAGCATACAAAATTACTAGAAACTCCAAAACTTTTATGTCTTCATGGAATTTGTTTCAGTCCACTTTCAGTCTCATGTCTAGTCAGATTCTGTTGGATTTTCCTGTTTTCGACAGGAAGACATGTGGCATTTATTTATTTTTAATTGAGTTGTGGTTTGGGCTTTGAAATCTGTTCAAATCTTAAGGCCAAAACATAACTTGGGCAGTAGAAAGTTAGGACTTCTGAGACAGAAATTGTTTGCCTGAATACTTATAGAATGAAAGTGCTAAATTGGATGGTGCTGTGTATTTGGAAAACTAATCACCTCTAAAATTATATGCAAAAATTCTAGCCATCTGGGCCTTTTTTGTGGCAAAGACAGTGTTGCCAGTCCTGAAGCACTAAGAAATCATGAGCCATGAATGTTAGTTTTTTGTAGGCATTGAAAGAAGGGTCTCATGTATAATTGCATGTTTTCCCACGTTGAGACTTTGTTTTCTTAAAGTGTATTGCAGGAATCATAATAAAATACTGAGAGCTGGCAAGATGGAGAAATATCTGGTTCTTAAATTTTGCTTCAGAAACTAAAAGTTCAGAATTCTCTTTAGGTATATTATTTGGGTTTTACACTAATGTGGTTCTGGGGAATTGCATACTCTTTGACAGCAGGAAGTTAACATTTTAAACAAAACCACATTATGTTCCTTTTGGCTTTTGGCTGTTAATGTTTCAGTTGATGTTCAAAATAGCATCTTTCATTTCAATTATTTTATAACATATTTATCAGTTTAAATGACACTTATAATCCTTATTAAATGTAGAATTTTTAAAGTGAACATTTGACTTTGATAGAAAATTCCTTCAAGCTAGGTAGCCTTTCTTTTTCTTCTTTCTTATCCTTGCTTTTACTGTATTATTATAGTTCATATAAGGTAGTATGGGTCTATACTAGTGCCCCAAATTCTAGTGGTTGACCAGCTGGTGAAGATCACTACTGAATTTAAGTTTCTTTTGTCCTGCAGCTGGCATAAAGGGAATGGAACAGATAGGGAGCAGAGGAAAGGACAAAAGAAGTGAAAGGAAGACAAGGCTTGCAAGCAACTGATTATTAGCTGCATGCATAGGTTGGGGGTTGAAGTGTCTAGAAAGGATCTCCTAACACACTGTAGACTCTACTCTGTACCAGTTTTTTTGAGCATAATTGAATCTAATAGCAGGAAGAAAGGATTTATAGATTTGTGTGGGGATTTTATTCTGTATGTTTCTACTTAAAAGACTACAGGACTTTCTGAAACTTGCTTCCAGCAGCTCAAAACTATTGTAGTACTGTTTTGCTCCTCAATATAATGTCAGTTGTAGGGCTGACTACCACAGGTTTTGTAACTTTAGGTGATATTACTTGTACAATGTACAAAGATTTCTTTTTCTTGCACTTTCTTCTTTGCAAAAATGAAATTCAAGTTTTGCAAGTAAGAGTAAGATATGGGGAAAGATTATAAGAAAGTAAAAATTATTCACCTAGTGATAACCAGTGTTCCTTTAGTGATAAGCTAATTTACTTTCTCAAAAAGACAAGTAGCCTGCTCTGAAAAGGTCTTCATAATCTCCCTACCCTTAAGAAACCACTTTAAACATCATGAAGATGTATTCTATAATTTTCAATTGACTTTTTGTTAGTTACTGTGTCTACCTGGTGTTTTGCAGGCAGACAAGAGCTCATTTTGCCTCAGAAGTTGTATAGCTCGAATCAATTAGTTCTACTTAAAGACAGGATATATCAACTGAAGCCCAAGTCTCCAGAATTGGTGCATGGATTCTTATCGGCTTCAGGGTTCAGTTAGAGCAAATTTGTATCTTCCTGCAGAAAGTCACTTTAACAGACTACGCTTTTAGAGAGCAACTAGTTTTTAAAATTAATACTAAATATAAGTGATAATTTCAGATGACCAGCAATGAAATCCATCATCATGATTGATTTCAACCAAGATGTGCAATATTTCTGTTATTATAATTCTATAAGAAGTTTTATATCTGTGAATATTTGTCACATTACATATTTAAAACCAAATTTTTCCTTGAGTTAGAAGTCGTTTTGATAATTTGCCAAACAGAAAGGGTACAGACTGTTCACCACTTACATAACACTGTCTCAGGAGCAGATTTTTGTACACAACCCTCCCTGAGACACATGACAGCAAAAGCAAGAGACTCACTTCTTTTCGCTGCTATTTGCATTAAAATAACTGATTTTAAATTTCTACAGAATGCTCTGTTTAGAAATTTTGCAGCCTATAGCTTGCCATAAAAAAACATAAATTAAGTCCACAGCAGCATGACGATACTGGAAAATTGTGTCCACTTCATTTGGCAGATGAGGAACATGAGAAACTAGCCACCGTACCCATGGTTAAAGAATTTCTGTGTCAAAGCGAGAAGCAAGGTTCAAATATTGATGCATTTCTAATGAGAAAGTCTTGAGAGTCAATAAGTCTCATGGCTGTTAAATAATTCCTTGCCTTCATAAATGTTATTTAATATATATTCTGCAGTTCAGGGGAAAAGATTTACTGCATTCTTTATAAGCGAAGCAATAAAGAGGCAAGCTTTGGTCAGCTGAAATAATGGTTTAATTAATATCATACATCCCACATGCAAATACCATTAAGACAGTCTTTGATAAATGGGCATATTTCCTAAAAATGTACAAGTTAAATGAGCCTTGCATCTAATGAAGAGATCCAAAATTAAAACAAGTGTAGGAGACAGGCTTGAATACAGAATTTTTATGTTTAAACGATTAAATTATTGGTATAGACTTAGTCGCTGTTAGGTTAGTCATGTTTCTAAATATTCTAATTACATTTTCCCACTCAATCTGCCAGCTACAAACATTTTTTTCACTTATGGATTTCTGCTGGCAGGACTGGGAATTGAGACTTGGGCCTCTGACAGCCCTAAGTTGTTAAAACTGATGTTGCAGGTTTCTGGAATGTGTGAAGCCCATAGGCTGAAGATAGATAAAGCATGTTCAATGTTGGTTACAGGTCTGTTTTGTAGTGTTAGAACAGAACCCTTCCTAATGATGGGTTCAACATTAACGCTAGGGTTTAAACCATTGTCTTAAGTATTTTGGCAAAGAATAGGCATATCTCACATGAATATTTTTCCTGGAAGATTCTTCCTTGCACTGTCTTCGCTGTCCTTGCACTTGATTAAATCCTTTTTAGTACTGAATGCTACCTGAACCTAAAGCCCAGTAGGACATGGATCAGAAGCAGTGATGTTTACGCAGAGGTTAAGAGACAGAGAAAAAGCCAGCGTGTGGAATGATTTTGACAGAAAATGCCTCCAAGTTGGCAGAAGACAGGAAGATCAGAGGCTTGTGGCATGAGAGAGAATTGGGCTTGGGATGGCTGAAGTACGGGGTTAGGACTGCAGCTTGACTGGGAACTGCTTTGTGGGTAGGAGGACAGATCTTACTAAACCAAGGAAGATACAGAGTAGGACCACCTGGGAGAAGAAATGAGAATAAAGTTTGTAGGGTCACTAAAGAAGATTGAGAACATAGAGTAAGCCTATAAGGGCTGTTAACTTGAGTGAGTCAGAGTGCTGGTGACCAAATATACGGAAAAGGTATAAGATGAGTCATGCAGGGGAGGCAGAAGGGCAGATCTGGGACTGGGAGGATGACCATATCAGCCCATTGTACTAAGAATGGCTATTTAAGGAGCTAGAACTGAGGAAACCAGGTTTAGATAAGTATGGAGAATAAGACTGGAATATGAAATTCATGTCCCAGGGCAGAGAAGAGAGAATAAGAAGAGGGGCAGATTGAAGAGAATGGAGCGGAAGAGACCACACTTGGGAGGGAAAAGCATAAATGAAATAGGCAAAATAATTTCCATCCATTCACACAGAAAGCTCAGAGGGAAACCTACAGCTTCTGTGTAAACGCTTAGTACAGACTGTTAGCTAGCTGGGTATCAGCAGTGGTGAAACTGACCCCCTCTCAGCTCAGACACCCACAAGCTGGGACAGAACAACTTTATATAGAATGCAAAACCTAACAAAGTTCTCACACTTTACAAGTTTTGATTATCTGTGGAACTTTAATTTGTCTCTTTCATTAATTATGCTATTAATCTTTAATTATGAGACTTTTTTTTTGCAGGCGTTCTGTTTGTGATCATTTTAAATGTTTGACATTGTCATCTAAGTAATCTTCTTTTAATGCAACTCTTCTTCAATGTAATCCAATTACACTGTAATAATAAGTGAAAAAATGCAGGCATTGTTTTCGTTGCTTGTTAATTGCTTCTTTAATTAGTATGCTCACTAATTTGCAAAATGCAAGTTCTGACAATGGATTTCACAGTCATTATTACAAATTGGTCAGGTTTTCCTGTAATTTCTTTGAGTGTACTCTCATAATTTAACTGAGAACCATGTGAAAAGTCTCCCAATTAGTTGAAGTGTCTCAGCTCAGGATGAAATAATGTAACCTGAATTTTTTAGCCTTTTAGAAAGGCTCTGACCTTTCTTGAGTGTTTCAAAGTGGTCATATAGTGCAATCTCTGAATAGCATGCTAGTCTGAGCTGGGCTATTATTTTGTTATATTCTTGCTCTCATCCTTAGTTTGTGCCTATGCCCTTTAAACATTTAATGAACTCTACAAGTGGTTAGCCCTGCAAAAATTCCTTCTGGAAAAGTGAACAAACTACAGAATCCACTCTGTACAGCATGTAGAGGTAAAAATGGCACAAGTGTTAGCATTTTTTTTATCATGTTAATCAATTTTCTTGTCAGTGGTTTCAACAACTTTGACTGCAATGCTTTTGTGCTTCTTTGGATACAAAGGAAACATCACAAAATACTGAAGATGGGTATGACATAAGACAGCTTTTCTCAGGCTCAAACTTATATTTGCAAGAAAGCAGGGGCTTCCCTAAGACAATTATTTTTTTAACTGGTTTGATGTTGTGTAATACCAGTGCTAAATACACACTTAAGCTTTGGAGCAAGACAGAAAATGAGATTTTATGCACATGGAATTCAAGTACTGAGTTTCTTGTGTCTCTCTCTGCACTCTTATTTCTCTCTCTCTTTTCTTTTCCTTCCAAATTGGGATGAAAAGTTGAAATAGTGATAATTTTGGGGAGATTAATAATTTTAAACAGTATTGATCTGGAAATGTGAAAAAGCTTTCATGCATGGTCATTATTTTGTGCTTTTTTTTCACCCTTTGTAAAAGTTGTCAGTTTCTTCTAGGAAACTATCCATTAAGATAAAATTTATTTTATGCTGGAAAAATATTGTATGAAAATGTTATCTTAGCTATACGTACACTGAATATACATTTTTAAAAAAATATACCAAACCTTGGTTTTGTATGTATTGCACATAGCTCACCATCAGCTATATTGAATCACTGATGCCCACCAGTGAACGCCAAAAGCAACTGATGCGCCAGTACTGCTTTGAATGTGATTGTCTCCTCTGCCAGAATCAAGATAAGGTAGGTTGAGTGAAGAAATTCATTGCCAATGAAACAGAATCTTCCAAGGACTGTCGGCAACTTCCCTTATCTTTTGCTACTAATTGAATGACCAGAATAGGAAAGAAAATTACCTCTTCCCTCAATGCTGTTTATGTTGCTATGAAAGAAAACTGTGAAGGGAAAAAAAAAAGTAGGAGATGTTGACAACATGGTAAGAATTTCTCTCTAAAACAGGCTTTATTTATAAAGCTAGGGAACACTTTCAGTTCCAACGTGTGTTTCACTGTTTTGAGATTCAAGGAACTTTGAACGTGAGACTTTACATGACTTTAAATTGAAAGGAAAGATTTTTTTGTTTTCTGTTGAACAGCATGTTCTTGGAACTTTATCTGAAACCACTTGTCTGACACTATAGGAAGGCTGGGCCTATTCTCATAATAATGTTAAATGAATTACGACAAATGCCTGCATGAAAAAGTTTCAAGAACTACCGGACGTATTCAACAGTTCTTAGAGAGAGTGGTGAACTTCTTTGGATGACTGACTGTATTTTTCATGCTCTCTTTCACTAGTTCTTGGGAGTAGTAGATCAGTAGTTGTACTAGATGAAATTTTGTTCAGCATGAACTTTTAGTAGGTTTCAGCCTTGGCTGATTTAATTATATTCTAGTTGTTTAATATTTCTGGCCATGCCTGATCAGAGTAATTTTGTTTCAAAATTGTGATGAGAGATCAAATGAAATGTGCAAAATGAGGCTAGGAGTTTATGAGCATAGTCTCTCTAGTTGTATGTATACTTGTTCTTAATTTCACAAGTGCCTGTTTTGGGAGAGTTTTGTGCTGTAGCTAAATGTGTTTTCAGTTGACTAGAAATGATAAGAAAGCTATTGATGAAAATATGATTCTAAGGAGCATGACATAATTAATTCAATAAATAAAATACATTTTTTGCTGTACAGCAAAAGGGAAAATAAAAACAAAACCAAAGTTTAAACTCTGTGTTGTGTAGGACAGTTCTGTTTGTGTGTGGTTTTGTTGAAGCCAAAGTACACCCATTTAATATATAATATATAATATATAATATATAATATATAATATATAATATATAATATATAATATATAATATATAATATATAATATATAATATATAATATATAATATATAATATATCCTTTGATTCTTCAGTAAGCAGTACTAAAAGAAGAAAATGGAAAAGTTTCAGGCTTATGACATAATACTGAATTACTTCCTACTTATGCATGATAGTTGTTGGAATTCTGTGCCTGATAAAGGTTTTTGCAATGCTACTCATAAAAGGAAGACCTCTTTTTTGTCTGTCTTTTAACAATGCTCACTGAAGTACCATGAAATCTTAGATTAGTTGTGGGGAATGGCATCCCCACAGATGCAATGATGATTAATTAAAATAAGCAGGCTAAAGAGTCTTTAAGGATTGCTTAACAGTTTGCTTAACAGTTTGCGAAAGGGTAGACAAGTGGTGTAGAGACCATTCAGTATGTGAAATGTTTTAAAAAAACAAGATCCACAGGCTGGAGTACACTTCACTGTAAGTTTCATCATGCAACTTCCAGCAAGTATTGTAGTGAACATATATGTGTGTGTATTGATGAAAACAATAGTCTTATACATAGGTTAAAAATAATTTTTTTTTCTTTGACATTTTTAACTGTGCTTTGAGTTCATCTTCTGTAGATCTTTTTTTGCCAATTGGCAAAATTCTCTGTGGGGATTACATTGCAAAATGTTTGGAAGGCATTTTGTGACTGTATTCTGAAATTCTGTAGTTGCCTAATTGTTACCATGTAAAGAAGTCTTTTAAGGGCTAGTAAATTCATGATAACTTTGTCTACTGATGTCTGTGACATTTTAATCCTCAGTTTCAGCCTGGGATGATTAGATATAATCAGCAGCAGTCCTCATCATACTGCATTTCATTTCTCTGTGACAGAGATTTATAAATACGGTTGTTTATATGACCAACTTGGAAACATAGATTTCTTTTTTTTCTCCCACTGATCTCAGTCACTGTTGGTAGGCTGGGAGGCATGTAATGCTGCAGCTACAGTGGGAAATAATATTTTCAGAAATTCTAATTTTTTTAAATTACAGAAAGGCTGGGTTTAGATGCTTAAAAGTTGTCAGTTGACAAAAATATTTGATAATATCTCTTTTGAAATACACTGCTACTGAGAAAAATTTCCAAGATACCTTGGAAAATTTTTAAAAGGCAACATCTTTTTCAACAGAAAAGGCAATGGCTACAACTTTGTGCCATCAAGAGTGGCAGACTCAACATTGTGATTTCATAAATATAATCAGCTATCAGTAAGTTCACATAGTACAATATTGCTCTACAAATATGATGGCTTAATCATCAGCAATACATCTCATAAATCTTTGTTGTAGCTAAAAATGCAAAATCCAGTTTGGCTGAGAAATGCTTCAGTTAAGTTCTTGGGAGTTGGGAATATTTTCAGTTGCAGTCATATAATCTAAAAACCTAGAATCTCTCTTTTAATGAACACTTGGAGAGATTGTAGCTTCTTGTTACTCCCAAGTTCCAGTCTTGTTGAGTGTGCCTGCCAGCTGCTGAGCACATGCTAGAGACCACTGAAAACAGAGGAATCACTCCTGAGATACATACCTCACTCTACAATAAAACTCTAAGACAAGTAATTTCTATTCTAGCTTTTATTCTACATATTTTTAAATGTTTTAAAAGTGATCCTCAGAATCTTGTGGGAAGTATACATTAAAGTTTATATGAAGGACATATAAACCTTATATGTATTAGTACTTAGTTACGTGTATGCTTATTTATTCATATTTATAAAAATGCTTTGCAAGTTTCTTATTAATGAAATTCATGTCTTGTGCTGTGTTTTCTGAAGCTTGTTCATTTATTCTTATGCACTTAAGTGAAGAAGGAAGATCGTATCACATTTCTGTTCTCGTCAGTTACTGACATCATAAGTGACCTTGGGTAATTAATTTTATTCTAAAGAAACCTTTTTGCTTTCTAAGACCTTGCCCTTATTTTTCATAATTAGGAGAAGCTACCATTTCAATTGGAACTTGACAGATTTTTTACTGGAAAATCTGTGAAATGCAGCATGAAGATGGCAATCCGTACTTCTGTTGAATATTCTGAAATCCAAACGATTATAAAGATAGATGCTGCTTTTTCTGAGGTCTTTTAGTGTTAAGAGCCAGGCTTTGTTTCAATGAGTATAATTCCTTGAAATGGAATGTTTTGAGGTTTAGTTGTGCGCTTTAGGCACTTCCCATTGCTGCGTGGTGTTATCTTTGTGCTTTAAAAAAATGAGGCAGGGGTGTCATATTTAACTTCAGAGACATCTACATGTACAAATAACAGACTTAGACTACAAAATGCCACTAATGCCAGTTTTTAGCCTCTCTCCATACATGAAGAAAAGGCGAGCAGCTCATTCATACTGTCTTGCAGTAGAAATCTATGAAAACCGGAATGCACAGAAGAGATTAAAGGAATTCCTTCAAGTAAGTAGCACACTTATGCTGCTCCATGAAGCATGCGTAAGCGCAAAATCAAGAATCACATGATGATGTTCTGTGCTAGCTGACATGGCTAGCAGAATGCAGTTGCAACTACGAGCACGTAGATTTCAGCACATTAACATCCAGATTGTCAGTAAAAGCTGTTTATGCGCATCATTTCAGGCATTTGTCTCTGTCTGCTGCTGTAGTCAAATATATCTTGCAGCCAGTGTCACTGCTCTTTAACTGTTATTCGTGCTAAAATTGATTAAACCGAGATAGCGGTTACTTCATAATACAATTGCACAGTTTAGCTATGCATACAAACAAGAGTAGTGCGTAAAAGTGCTCTTTTGTCACACTAGGTTACATGATTCTGCGTGTGCTTTTTCTAGTATTGCAGGTCTCTGATAAACTATGACTTAAGAGGCAACTTATCTATGAAGAAATAGTCTTAATTTTTCATTTACCATAGTAGTTAATGTCACAGATGTATAAAGCAGCAAAATTCACTCTAACACCACCAATGACTCTAAAATTCACAGTCACTTGGTCTTTTTAGCTAGATATGACAACTTCATACAGCATAAAAATCTTCTCTAACTGCTGCTTAAGTATGCACAGTTCACTTGCACAATTATGTAGAACTTATACAGTAGTATGGCAGAGGCTGGATTTCAAGTATACTGCAAGAGACTGCAGCCGAACTGCAGGGAATCTGTCCAAACCAAAGTTGAAAAAATATCATTGGCTAAAAGAAAGGGAAGAGAGTTGTCTTTTTTAAAGTCATTCACAGAATATTTGTTGTCTCTCATTACTTTAAGTTATTGCTGCTCTAACATCTTCACAGAATCATGGAATAGTTAGAGTTGGAAGGGACCTTAAAGATCATCTAGTTCCAACCCCCCTGCCATGGGCAGGGACATCTCACTGGATCTGGTTGCACAAGGCCCCATCCAACCTGGCCTTAAACACCTCCAGGTGATCTACAGCTTCCCTTGGCAATGTGTTCCAGTGTCTCACCACTCTCATGGTGAAGAAATTCTTCCTAAAGTCTAGTCTAAATCTGCCCTTCTCCAGTTTCTACCTGTTTGCCCTTGTCCTATCACCACAAGTGTTTATGAATAGTCCCTCTCCAGCTTTCTTGTAGGCTTGTTTCAGCTACTGGAAGGTCACTATTAGGATCTTCTTGGAGCCTTCTCTTCTCCAAGCTGAACAAGCCTAACTCTCTCAGCCTATCCTCATATGGAAGGTGCTGTAGCCCTCTTTGTAGCTGTCCTCTGGACCCGTTCCAACAGCTCCATATTCCTCTTATGTTGAGGATTCCAGAACTGGACACAGTACTACAGATGAGGTCTCACAAGAGAGGAGTAGAGGGGCAGAATCACTTCCATTGACCTGCTGGCCATTTTTCTTTTGCTGCAGCCCAGGATACAGTTGGCCTTCTGGTCTGCAAGCGCACAGTGCTGGCTCATGCCGAGCGTCTCATCAACCAGCACCCCCAAGTCCTTCTCTGCAGAGCTGATCTCAATAATGTCAATCCCCATCATGCACTGAAAACGGAGATTACCCCTTCCCAGATGTAGGACCTTGTACTTGGCCTTGTAAAACCTCATGAGGTTCTCACAGCCCCATTTCTCCAGTCTGTCCAGGTCCCTGTAGATGACATCCCATCCTTCCAGTGTGGCAGCTACACCACTTAGCTTGGTGTCATCTGCAAACTTGCTGAGGGTGAGCTCAATCTCGCTGTCTGTATCATTGATGAAGATGCTAAACAGCACCAGCCCCAGTGCAGACCCTTGAGGGACACCACTAGTCACAGATTTCCATCTGGACATTGAGCCATTGACCACTACTCTTTGAATACAACCATCCACTCAGTTTCTTATCCACTATGCCATCCACCCATCAAATCCGTATCTCTCCAATTTAGAGAGAAGGATGTTGTAGGGGACCGCGTCAAAGGCTTCACAGAAGTCTAGATAGATCACATCCATTGGTTTACCTGTGTCCCCTGTTGCAGTTACCCCATCATAGAAAGCCACTAAGTTGGTCATACAGGATTTGCCCCTGATGAAGCCATGCTGGCTGCCATTAATCACCTCCATGTCCTCCATGTGCTTTAGAATAGCGTGTAGGAGGGTCTATTCCATGATGAACATGTTTTCAGTTAATTTTACCTCTGACAGCTTTATACATTATTTCCTCCATTTTAAGATCAATGTCCACTGTAATTTGGAAATGTGTGTCTTCCGAAAAGCTGAACTTTTGGCAGTGTATTACCATTCCAGCACATAAAACCCCCTTACATTAATTACAATTAAGGATGGGATTACATTGATGACAAACATTTTAAATGTAGAACAGTTTTTTCCACAGTCATGAGCCAGAGTATTGTTCATGGTCTATGTTTTCAGCCAAGGATTTCAAGGAGATTTGTGCTTATGGAATCACTTTGTTATGAGTCCTCTTTCTCCTTTGGAACCAGGATTTAATATTTTAGTCTAGCTTGGTTTTTGGAAGGCTTTTATTTATTACAAGGTCAAAAGCAATGGGCTTGAATCTGAATAATTTTTATATTTGGCCAGTATTTTATAGTTGCCAAAGCTAATAATAACATAATGCCAGTAAGTACGTTATTCCTTTAATCAGTTTATTGCTTTGCTTAGTACTTAGTTATATTGTATCCTGAGTTTTGATAGGGAACATCACAAGTCCAGTTTCCAACTCAAGGTCTCTCAAAATTAGGTCACCTGAAGAGCACCCAAGCCATCTAAATCTACTTAAAAGTGTCACCTGTGATTCTTTAGCTGGTGTTAAATTTCCGTACATCCACCAGCTCTTTTCTACAAAAACTTTGAATAAGTTCCTGAATATACTAGAAGTTTTCACATTATTTTCCTATCCTAAAAATAACACAACAGTAATTTAGGAATTTCATCAACTGTAAATGGTCCTTTAAGTAAGTTGATCAGATTAGTTGCTACAGCATATGTCTGTGATTGATTTGCCTCACTGAGGTTTCTGAGAGATGCTTCAGTATGGCTAAGGATAGAATTCACACAGCATGTTTACCTTTGATGCTCATGTTTGATGTCAGCAGCCCCATGGAAGAACACGTGTTTAAATCACAGAGGCATTGCTACATGAAGAATATTGATTGTTGTTTTGAATTAACATGTAAAGACTTCAAGTAAGATCACTGTACTGCGTTTAGTAAAAAAATATCACACCTCCCTCAGGGAGCATATATTTAGGATACAGGAAATAGAAATTTATACATTTAGAAGTGCCTTTTAAAATTACTGAATTGTCAAGTTCCAGAAGTTTGTGTCCCATTTTCCCCAGTATTTATTTATTTCCAGACATTTACAATCTCACTAAGTTTTCCAAGTACAACATGAAAGATGAGATCTCCAAATTAATTGGAAAGATGAAGCCTGGAAAGGAACAATTAAATAGGATTGTTGAAAACAAATCTGTTCATAGAGCTAACTGAACAGAAAACCCTTTGATCAATGCAAAGAATAAAGTAGGAGCATCTGTATCTCGAGTCATGATTCTAATGTATTTGATAGGTACTAAGGCACTAGGGGTGTGTTAAAAGATAAAAGATCAGATCTTGTTGCAACAAAGTGCTGGTTTAATACATTACCTGTGAAAAGATAGTGTTTGCGATTGTTTATTTTAGAAATCATCTTTTCACTCCTCATCTTCTTTGTATTATTTTACCACTACAACTGCCTTAGAAGGAAACTGCGTGAGGAAGTCAAGCTGGAGCTCAGTCATATTTCACCCACCTGCATTTTCAGCCCAGCATTAGTATATTTAGTGCCTAAAAAAGCCCATGGCAGTAATTAGCAGCCAACTGGGACACAATACTGATTCTTTCCGTTGGTGGTTGGCTGATTAACAGTTCCTTCCTTCTGGCAAGGCATTTGGTAAAGACATAAACCCTGGACTGATTCCTGAAATCCAACAGTCAATCTAACACTCTTCTGTTCCTTTTCAGAGGATCTTACCCTCTTGGGATGTATTTATATATTTCCAAATAGCCAAGACAGAGGGCTTTTCTTTTTTTTTTTTTTAACTAGTGCCAAAAATGACTCTCTAAAAAATAAAGGCAACCAATGACTTCTAATTTCTGGGCTCTTTTGTCCGTTAACAAAGGTATCATCTGTTCAGCTTCTTAGCATTTCTTACATAACTTCTGAGGCTTCTTCCATCTTTCAACATTGTAATTTGTTTCCATCAAGAGGCAGTCCAACAGACAGTGTCAAACAGTGACAAATAGACTGTGATAATTTTTTCATGACACATACCTCCCCCAGTTTCTGCTGGGCTGTCTCAGCGTGCTCTGGTCATGATTTGACAGTAGTCAGCTGGAGCTCACTTGGGTTGTTAAAGGTCAAGGTAAAGATATTGCTGTTATAAACAGAGGCAAGTTCAGAGTTGTGTGCAGACTCCTTTCTTGTTCAGGGGATCCTTAATAGGCAAATGTGTATCAATTTACTACAACAATTTCATATTTGGGGATGGTGTAGGAGTGGGAGTGTGGCAATGTACTGGAAGTCTGGCTTTCTGCTCATCTGAGGAGAGCAGACTCTCATTCCTTTCGTACCCAGCCATCTATAAGAAATTTAAATCATATGGCAGATGTATTAAGCAGAAATGCTTTTTTTCAAGGGAAGGGAGTCTGCTCACATTGCTGTTTCAGGTCGTGGCAGCTACATTTAAGTGCCCAGCTAGCAGCGTTCCCCTTTTCCAGATGTCCAGCTTCCTTGGGATTGTATTAGAACTACATATTACTGTTAGGTTTTCATTTTTCAGATGGTGTCATTCCTATAGCAGTCATTATTTGGTCTTTGCTGAATGATAAACAGAAATAAGAAACTTTCACTCTGGTTTAGCACTCCAAAATGAGCACGTAGAAGATGGAATATTCTAAGAGCAATAGCAGTAATTTAAAATGTTAAAGACTAGATCTGGAAAATAAACTTCCAGACGTCTTTTCCAGCAGTGCTTTTGGGGATACTAGTTCACAATTTTTTCTAAATATACATTGAAGCCAGTACCTCTGCATTCTCTTTCACTGAGATTGCTGTAAAGTCTTGTTTGTTTCAGCCTATCAAAGTGGTTTCTAATATCATTAGTACCTAAGGGAATATCTTGATTTTTGATGCTTTTGTTTCATCTGTTTATCAATCCCTTTCCTCTACTCTACTCTACCCTACCCTACCCTACTCTATTCTACTCTACAGGATGCTTGGTCTTTTTAAATCCCATGAATTAAGTAATTTACTTGAAATATTATAGATTTTAATTCAGAAACTGTTTCGGGTTCTGCCTCTCGATGCAACTTTAAATAGCAGAGTTTTCTTGACTGATTGAAATTCAATTTTCTGGGTTCAAAAATCTCTTCTGTTGAAGGTCTTCCACTTTGGACACAATAATATCTGTATCAGAGCAAGAAAGACATTTTATCCTAGGTGTCAGAACAATTCCTATGGAGTACGGGGACTCCATGGTTCTATCACTGCTTCAGGCAATGGATGATGTTCAGGTGAGTCCAGGATACAGGCAGTCACCATATTTTTTTTCTAGATTCATGCTCCAAATCAAGTAGAAATAGGAGCTTGGATCGTTTTCTTCTCAAATGTATATTGTTGCTAATGGGCTATGAATTTTAAAGAAAAAGAACCAATTGGAAATATATTTTTCTCATCAGTTCTGTGAATGTAACCTAAATCACTGTCTGATGAGGAAGGAAATCCTAGCAGCTCAGGAGAAAGCCATCCCCATGTTCCGGAAAAAAAGCTGGCAGGGGTAAAAAACAGCTTGGTTGAACAGAGAGATCCTGAGTGATATCAAGAAGAAGAGAAACATTTATGGGCTCTGGAAGAGGGGACAGGCCTCTTGGGTGGACTACAGGAGGGAAGTGAGATTGTGTAGAGAAAAAAATCAAAAGGGCTAAGGCTCAACTAGAAATCAGATTGGCAAAGTCTGTGAAAGATAACAAAAAATCTTTCTATAAATATATAAATAATAAAAGGAGGAGTAGGGAGACCATACAGTCCCTATTGGATGCAGAAGGAACAACAGTGACAGGGGATGAGGAAAAGGCTGAGGTACTTAATGCCTTTTTTGCCTCAGTCTCTAATTGTAAAGAAAGTTGTTCCATCTGTGTACAAACCCAGGAGCTAGAGGAGCAAAATGAGGCTCCCATGATCCAAGAGGAGGTGGTCAGAGCCTTGCTTGCCCAACTAGACACCTACAAGTCTATGGGGCCAGATGGGGTTCATCCAAGGGTATTGAAGGAGCTGGTGGATATGCTGGCCAAACCCCTTTCCATCCTCTTCCAACAGTCCTGGAAGACTGGGGAAGTTCCACTGGACTGGAGGCTGGCTGATGTTGTGCCCATCTACAAGAAGTGTCACAGGGAGGACCCAGGGAACTACAGGCCAGTCAGTCTCACCTCAGTGCCAGGGAAAGTCATGGAACAGGTGATCTTGAGTGCTATCATGAAGCACATGAGCAAGAGAACTGGGCGATCAGGCCCAGTCAACACGGGTTCACAAAAGGCAGGTCTTGCCAAACTAACCTGATCGCCTTCTGTGATAAAGTGACTCGGCTGCTGGATGAGGGAAAGGCTGTGGATGTGGTCTCCCTGGACTTCAGTAAAGCCTTTGACACAGTTTCTCACAGCATTCTGCTTCGGAAACTGTCAGCCTCTGGCCTGGACAGGCGCACACTCTCCTGGGTGGAAAACTGGTTGGATGGCCGGGCCCAGAGAGTGGTGCTAAATGGCGTTAAATCCAGCTGGAGGCCAGTGACAAGTGGGGTTCCCCAGGGCTCAGTGCTGGGTCCAGCCCTGTTCAATGTCTTTATCAATGACCTGGATGAAGGCATCGAGTGCACCCTTAGCGAGTTTGCAGACGACACTAAGCTGGGTGGAAGTGTGGATCTGCTGGAGGGTAGGGAGGCTCTGCAAAGGGATCTGAACAGGCTGGACTGCTGGGTAGAGTCCAATGGCATGAGGTTTAACAAGGCCAAATGCCGGGTCCTGCACTTGGGGCACAACAACCCTGTGCAGTGCTACAGACTAGGAGAAGTCTGTCTAGAAAGCTGCCTGGAGGAGAGGGACCTGGGTGTGTTGGTTGACAACCGACTGAACATGAGCCAGCAGTGTGCCCAGGTGGCCAAGAAGGCCAATAGCATCTTGGCTTGTATCAGAAACGGCGTGACCAGCAGGTCCAGGGAGGTTATTCTCCCTTTGTACTCGGCACTGGTGAGACCGCTCATCGAGTACTGTGTTCATTTCTGGGCCCCTCACCACAAGAAGGATGTTGAGGCTCTGGAGAGAGTCCAGAGAAGAGCAACAAAGCTGGTGAAGGGGCTGGAGAACAGGCCTTATGAGGAGCAGCTGAGAGAGCTGGGGTTGTTTAGCCTGGAGAAGAGGAGGCTGAGGGGAGACCTCATTGCTCTCTATAACTACCTGAAAGGAGGTTGTGGAGAGGAGGGTGCTGGCCTCTTCTCCCAAGTGACAGGGGACAGGACAAGAGGGAATGGCCTCAAGCTCCGCCAGGGGAGATTTAGGCTGGACATTAGGAAAAAATTTTTCACAGAAAGGGTTATTGGGCACTGGCACATGCTGCCCAGGGAGGTGGAATGGTTGGACTCGATGATCCGGTGGGTCTCTTCCAACCTGGTTATTCTATGATTCTATGAAATTTACCATTTACCTTTAAAGGCTCAAAGCAAGACACCATCAATATACGGGCTGATTATATAACTTCAATCTACGCACGCGTGCTTTATATTTTACTCCCTCTTTCACTGCTTTCTCACTAGCTCTCTGGAGTGAGTATACTTTTCACTCTCTACTGTCTAAAAGCCTGCAAAAGAGTGCAGCTGTGATACTGGTACTGCCAGAGTTATAAAGAGTAGAAATAGTAAAGTCTACAAACATTCTGAGTTACACCAACACAGAGGAAGACGACAAAATAGGAAAGTGCTCTTTATGGGGAAATTCCTGAGTAACTTCAAATAGCACATAATTTTACTGACTCACTGAAATTTTTTGCAATAGGCCATATTCAAGTAGTTTCAGCAAAAGCTTATGTCATCTCCAAATTCATTCCCTGTTGAAGATGGTGCCCAAAACTAGTCCAGAGGAATTTTTTTTTCATTCTGGAAAACAAATTTGCAATTGTGGTTCCTACGATGCTCCTTCATATCAGTGCATCCAATGTCTTTCTCTTCAGATTCTGAATATACTTTCTTCATACTCCAAATTCCTGGTTCCTAATAGCATCGTGATTGTATACTGTATAGTTTCTTTATGATGTTGGGCAGTGTCACCTTTACATTTTATTTTCCTTGGTTGAAAAGTTGTGCTAATAAATCTCACTTTTGTCACAGTACATTTTTCCTGAGATCACTTACTGTTAATTCAAGGCCTGGAAATTACTAGGGTGAAGTACTGCATATACAGTAGGTTAAGTGCTTGGTAAAACAAAAACTTAGTTTCATTGCTATGACTATTGTCCTAGTTTTCTGATAATTCCAGTCAGAGGAGACAAACAATGAGTGGTTTTGTAAAGCAGCCTTATGCACAATGGGACCTGAAGTAAGATCATTATTTTACTTTACATGGGTCAAGAATCACATAAAAAGAATTTAATCTAGTAGTGTAGATAATCTGCCTCATTGTTAAATCTATGAACTAAACAATCTCCTTAGACTGTCTGCTTGCTAGGAGGGAGTGTATTCTGTGATCCATTTCACTGCAATTACTTTTTGTGGTGAAGTGGACATGTATCTGCAGTGGATAAAAGTAGATCTAAAAGGGAAAAACAATATTGTATGCATATATGTATGTATATAGGTGCATGTATGGAACAGAAGGGACAATTTTAAAGATGTTATACCTTTTTAGCGAGCAGTAAATTACACATGAAAAACATTTTGGTGGTGCTTGTCTTTCACTGCTATATGTTTTGTGATCTTTAGAAAGTGGTGATTCATATCTCCCTCCATAAAGTAGATATAGAAATGCTCACTACGCAAGTAACTTTAAAAAGATGAATTATTCTTTAGAATATCTCACTATGAAACTTTCTGTAAAGACTTAACATTGTTATTATGTTCCCTGCCACATTGTGGAGGTGCATGTTTTACTCTTCATATTTAAATGAAAACAGACAGCTTTTCTGTCAGCTGCCTCTGAAGTTTCAGATGCTCTTTGAAAGCAAAATGCTATTTTTAATTTCATTTTTCAAAAATTGCTTGCTTGATTTAGGACCCTGTGGCAAGGTCATCAGGTGTCATGACTTCATTCCAATTTTTTTGGCAGTGTAAGTCTTTGAAGTTTAGGGCTTTGGCTGAATTCATGGGATGCACCATAGATTAAGAAATACAAAATCAAGCTTTTCAGTGCCTAAATCAATTCCGGTCCTTAACTAATATCCTCTGAAGTCTGTGTATTAAAGCAGGAATGAGCTTATCTGAATAGCTAGAAAGCCTATAATTTTTGAGACTGTGAAACTGCAGATGGAATGCTTTGGATTGAAAAATTGCTATGGCAAGCAATGTGCCATATCAATTGCTTGCCAGTAATTTGATTAATATCACAACTATGCAGTAACCAAAGCTGTAATTATAAATTTTGTATTTGTGAGCTTTGTTTTTAGGCATGAAGAGGAACTTTCTGTTGAGTAAAAGGCAGCAGGCTTAAAAAGGCTGTGTTTATTCCAACCATGGGAGTTACAGCCAGGGACTGTGTAATTAGCTGACCCCATACAGAATGTCCTGCTATTTTCCACAAGATTGCTCAGTGCGTTGTGTGAAAGTCATTGATTACACTGCAAAGAGAACTTCTTGAAATTACTAAAACACTATACAACAGTTTTTAGAGGTCTTTGCATACCGCTCCTTTGATTATATGAAACTAATATTTGATTTGATTATATGAAACTAAATTTGTAGACAAAATTCTAGAGGAGGAAATTCCAAACACAGTGCTCTCGTGAGGCCTGCAGTTGTAGAAAATAAATTAAACTTTTTTTGATTAATGACTTTAAAAAACGTGTAGACCAGTCTGGTCCATGTGGATTTCAGCATTGACACTGAATGTTCAAGAAACATGCTAGCGAGTTGGGCAGTCAGTTTTTATCAGCGGTCTAGGAATTGCCGCTTTCACTTTTGAGATCTGGCAGATATTTAAAGGTATAGATTGATCAACTGTGTATGATGTGTATGTGTTTAAGGGACGTGTGGATGAGGCGCTGAGGGCATGGTTTAGTATGTGATAGGAATGGTTGGACTTGATGATCCGGTGGGTCTTTTCCAACCTGGTGATTCTATGATTTTAACTATGTTGCATGTGCTTTTATAAACCCTAAACTCCCTATATTTCATATCCATTCATTCAGAAAAGATATATTACATTAAATATTATTTTACATTGCAGTATACATTAAAGAGCATAATTGCTAGAGATACCATTTTATCATGGTATGTCATGCTTTAAGTTATTAAATCATTTTAATATTAGTGTTCAAAATAAATATCTAACTTCAAGTCAGTATATCTTCAGTTAGAACCAATAATTTAATTGGCACAAATACTTCAAATCACTGAAGCATATACTGGACTTTGAAATACAAGTAACAACACCTCTACTTAGTGAAGCATTCAGCCATACACATAAATATTAACTTTAATAGGATTTATGCATGCATTTAAAGTTAAGTACACATTTCAATGCACTGATGAATGTGGATTGGATTATGCATTGCGAATACCTAAATATTGTGAGGATTGCAGATCTATGAATCTCTTTTGAGCCACTAAAAGCCCTCAGTGGCACTCTGGGTCTCCACAGAGTGTAGAAAGAAGGAATAAAGCAGATTTGCCTTATAGCTGTTAGTTTGATTGGAAGATAGACCTAGAGATTGCCTTAACAAATGTGCAGTGTCTAAGACAGACTGATATACTAGCCTCACAATTGCAAGGGATTAAGCTGAACAGTATCCTTCCTCAGGTAACCAAATTACCCACAGGGTTTTTTTGGACTGATGCTGGAAATTCTAATGAAATTACAAACGTGCCAAGAATTTTTGGGTGGTCTGGCATAAGGCCCTATTTCTCTGGTGCTGAGCTGTAAATACCTTCCTTTGGTTTTCCTCCCTTCCTCCCATCCTATGACTTTTATGAGTTGATAGGTACTGAACCTCTATTTATTGCATTTCCCATGGTCCAATCAATTTTTATTTCAGTTTGTAATATATGCAGTTTGGATGGGAATTTTGCAGTCAGCTCTAAGCTCCTGAAATTAGGAGGTTTATAAAGGCAGCACTTTCACAAACACAAAACTCCATCCTGTTGCTCATGGAATAGACTACAATTTCCATCATCCTGATTTGAAGTAGGCATCAGGGTATTGGACCTCCAAAATGCCAGTCATCCCAAGGGGCCTGAAGTGTGTGTGGCAGTAAGATTTTGTGAAACAGTATGGAGAAAGGGCAATGAAGAGAACTGGGATAGCCCTTTTGTAATTATGACTTTTTTCACCAAAACGAGTAGTAGTATTTAGGGGACCTAGTTTAAAAATGAATATGGAAAATGTTTTGGTCAGCAATGAGAATGACCAGTACCTGACTGAAATGACTGCAGAATATCTTCAGTACATATGCCTTTCACTTAAAGAGTCTCCGAGTCCAAGCAAGGCGCTATGGTGACGTTTAGTTTCTTAGCCCAGTGTATTGCTTATATTTTGACAAATCTCTTTACATATTATTTTGCTTTCTTGCTAAGTATCCTAGCATCCTTGTGTATCTCTTTTTGAGAGAGGAATTTCTGCCTATATTGTTATTTGCTTCGGATTTTATCACGAAGAGTAAATGTAAAACAGAAAAGCTTTACTAATAACACTTAATCTGTGACTATTATTGGCCTTTAAAAAATTCAGTTGGGCTGAAATGTTCAAGACTAATAGAATCTTTGAATTTTTTTTCTTCTTACTACAGGAATTTATACGTATATACTCTAAAAATATATACAATCTAAAGATCAATCTGACAACATAGTTAAACATTAAATCACTGTAATCATCAGTTAATAGATAATGCTTACCAAACAGTTTCAGAATGTGTTCATAATAACCCTGTTTCTACAGTATCCAGCGTTTCCATGAATGAATTGGAATCAATTGCAAAATCGTTGCCAATAAAATTCATGGTGACAAAGACTAAGAGAATAATAAACATTTAGGAGGGCAGGTAAATAATACAGAATAACTGGAATTGCTTGGTAAATTAGGCCTTTTGAAATAAAATGCACCACTGCAAATGTAGAACATGTGATCCAAATCTGAAATGGGGATCTACAGCTATGATTTATTTCACCAAACCTCAGACACCTACAGTGTAACTGTTGGCATCTGAGCTAGTTACTCTAGACTTCTTTTATGGATAAAATGGAGAAAAATGGTTACACTTTGACATATTCATCTGACATATTTTAGAAGCCTGCTTTGGAATAATACAAATTGCATCCTGGGAATACCTCTTTCTCTGTCAACTCGAAGGGTAGCCCAAATATCTACGTTTGGTCAGATGAATCTCAGCATGGGTATCTGAACTGAAATGGAAAATATTGTGTTCTCCTATGGCAAAGAAAGTATCACTCAAACCACAACAGAAGGCTAACGTAATCCTTGGATCTACAGGCAGGGAAGTCAGTAGGAAGAAGGATATGAATTTTCTTCAATATAGAACAGTTATGAGATTGCCTCTTAAAGCAGAATATACAGATGCAGACATCTTTGAAAAGGGTGTCTAAAAATGTGTGCATGTAAAAGAATCACAGAAATTAATAGGGGAGGTGGGACCATGTGGATAAGAGTTGAGTATTAGTCTTACAAATACAGTTTGTATTTTTCCTGCACAGAGTTGTGAGCTAGTCACAGAATGGGATGTTACTGGGATAGAATTCTCTTGGTCCTATTTTATTTTATTAAATTAAACTGACTTCTTAAAATGGACTTCCTGATCTAAATTTTCTCTTTATTGCAAGTGTCTCTTTGTAAAAAATTTTGCATGGTTGTTTTTGAGGCCCCTTTTCAAATTTCCAAGCAAATATTGTAATCTAACTAAGCTGGATAATGTTAAGGGAAGGTTATTCATAGTACCATGTGAAGATGCTTGTGTTTTTGCACTAACTGTACACGGGGTCTGGTAAAACTTTCATGTTGATTTCAATGCCTAAGTAGAGTACTTACACATGAATGGTGTGAGCAACTGTTAAATTTTCCAATACTTATACAATTTAGAGTTTTACTAGCCCGTGCAATTCTATGCACTTCCAGATAGCAGGATTGATAATCCATGATGAGCTGATATTGATTCTGTGAAGTAATGTGGCCTGCCTAATACTGAGCAATGCACTTCATAACTGTGTTATGTCATACAACAGCAATATATCTTACTTTTCTTACAGAATTAAAAAATAAAAAGTACAAATTCATTTTTTTTCAGAAGTTGGATTAACTTGCTTCCAATAGCATCACAGGGAACTTAACATTATTTTTGCCTGCAGACAAAGTAGCTTTGGAATTGCCATATGTCCCACCCGCCCTCTTCAGAGCTGTCTTTTCTTCTGACAGCTCAGCTTCTGGTGAGGACAACATTGTATGGTTAAAGGGTTGTTGAACTCATATTTATGGAGTTGGCATTATTTATCATGGTGCCAAGCAGGGGAGCTTTCAAAACTTCAGAAATCACATTTAAACCTTGAATCATGGCGGGGCTCTGTGTACTACTGGTTTCACATACTAGTAGTTGTTAATGAAGTACTTTCACAAGAGTGAAGGTGAGTGAAATCCTTCGCTGAAACTGTAGACTTCTATAAACAACAGCCCTCATAATAAGAGATGAAGTCTCTTTGATTCTGAGTTTAAACTTCATCCAGTATGCAAATATAAATCCAGCTCAGGTTCTAGTGTGAAGTTGCTCTGTTACTACAGTTTGCTGCACAATAGCCTGTGCTTCCCAGTGAATATACATTTTTCTTCAGCTATACAGACCTTTATCACTGCTTCCCTTCACACAAGTGTGGCTTCAAAGTTGAGCACAGATTATATATGGAAATTAGAAAAACTGAAAAATGCTTTATTAGAGATGACCTCAGATATTTTGGGAAGCCACTCAAGTTTGTTTTCTATTGCTGTGCCTGTAGCTGTATGCACCTGTGATTGCCCAGCACACCCTTTCACCCTGTTTACTCTAGAGCACTCACTTCACAGGTTCAGCTTAGCTGCAGTATAGCAACTTCATATCACATTTTCTCAGCAACGTTTTTCTTCGTTTTACTTCATAAGCTTCAGATGATCTGCAATATCTTCTATTCTTAATGCTTTTCTTTTGCCACCAAGTATAAAACAATGAGTTACTGAGTTTGCTAGAAGCATACGTTCAGTAGTTGCTGCACTTTTAAATACAATCTGAAATAGAAATTTGTTGTTTATGCTTTTGGAGCATAATTTATCGGAGATCTGTATAATTTCATCTAAGAGCATGGCAGTAACAGCTATGGAAGATACTCCTATATGGAGTCATGCCCAGATTTAAATGTGTCTGAGCTCTTCTGTCCCCTTCTTCAAACAAAACCTAAGAAAACTTCAGAATTATTGTCAGATGCACATCTGTAGTTGCTCTTAGATTTTTAGAAATTAAGCAAATCATAAACCCTGATCAGCCATTTATATGAAATGATCAGATGTTTGAGACAGCTGTAGCTTTCAAGGTGTTAAAACAGTGCAGAAAACTTTTTTTTAAAGGTACTTTTAAAGCTTCTACAAAAGGAGAACAAGAACAGAGTTACATGCTGCTGTCTCACAGGATTATCATTACATAGGCATACATTTTGTGTCCAGAAGGACATTTTTTATTCCATTTGTGTATTTAGGTTATACCTTGGTTTTCTCTTCTCTTAGTGCAGCTTGGCACTCAAGTACACCCTACAAAGCTTTGCTCATTTCTGCATATGTGGATACTTAACACTGGAAACAGGCACATAATGAAGCTGGCTTTGGACCTACTTCTTGTAGGAGGAAGGCTGAGAAGGAGAAAAAGCGATGTAGGGATCACTTACTCTTTGGAGTTTCCTGTCCCCACTTCTCCCTTCTGTGGTGGGAGGTGGGCAGTGCTTCACTGTTACTATCCGTGGTAAATCTCTGTCTTGTTTCTCTACCTCCATCTGTGAGAAGGAGAAAGATGTGCACAGAGAGGACAGAAAATCCACATCCTATTTCTATTCTGTAGCCTAAGTATGAAAGGAGGACTAGCCCTTAATTGACCTTTACAATGTTCAGGAGATTGTTGGAGGTGTAGTGCATTACAGATGAACAATGTTGGAACTGTGAGAATGCATTTGGGCACAGGGGGCCCTGTTGGCATATACTGGTTTTGTTGAGAAGGATATCTTACCTCAGAGGATATAGTGTCCATGTGGGAATATTTTAACCTTCAGGCTTTTAAATCTTACATTACTAACATTATGTGTAAAAACAGAAATGTTTGAAATAGATGGGTAGAGAACACTCAAAAGAAGTAAATGAGCAGAAGAGGAGTCAGGAAAAGAGGAGTGGTGTAAAGCAACAGGAAGAAAAGAGTAATGTGTATGTGCACTTTGAGGATTATACGCCTTTCCAAGGAACGTTTAGTTAAGGATGGGATGTGTTCAGGACACTAGAGTAGCAGAAGAAACAGAGAGAGAACTAAATCATACAAGCAACACAGGAGTGAAGAAATAGGAGGGATTAGAACAGGTGAACATTTTCAAGTACTTGTTTCTGTGGTGGCTGATGTCTATAATTATTTCACGAGATGGTGCTTTTATAATAAATCTTCCTATCTCCTAAACTCAGAACTGTAGAACATTTTACATTTGGTCACTATGCAAACAGATTATAATCCCCATCAGATAGCTTCTGGTTTTCTAATTTCCCTCTCTTTTGTTATAGCTTTGTTGTAAGTGGTGATAGCTTCATTTTTACAAGTGTCACTAATGGAACTTCAGCTGTGGAAAACTGTAATATTTAAAGCAAATATTGATATTTAGTGGAGTACGGTGCACCACAGACTATTTTTATGAGAGTTTAAAGGATTTGCTGCAAAGAGCTGATCATTTGAATTCTCAGGCTCCTGAAATGTATATTACAATGAGTATTTATAAATTTAAAAGACTGGAGAATAATCTGATGTAAAATCTAATGTTGCTCTGTTCTATAAGCTGTAGATATCATGACCTTCAAGCAAATATTTTAAAAAATAAACTTGTTCTTGAATACCTTATACAGTGAAATTATTGTGGCATTTAGGGGAAGAAAAAGCATTCTTCATGGCAGGAAAGTTTTGCTTTACAGAATATTTTGCATTTGCTCATTTTGAAGAGCCAAATAGATTTCAAAGTGAGAATTTTGTCTGGTTGAATTATCTAGGTGGACCTTCACATTTTATATGCCCTAACTTAGTTCAAGAAAATGGGAAGGCACACAGTATCTTTCTTTTGATAAGTGTTTGGTGTGAAAAGTTTAGCTTGTAGATTTTTTTACTAGAAGAACCAAATATATGTGGAAATCATTCCATCTAAAGGATCAGAAGCACAAGTCTAAACAGTCAGGGACATATAGTCCAATGGATAGGTAGTTCATAGAGATTTCTGGAAAGCTTCAGTGTTAAAATGACAAATCCCCAGGTATGTTTTATCAAACAAGCTGTTGCAGCACCTTCCATGGTATTAGAAAAATGGAGAGGTGGAATTGAAATGTTGCTGTTGCATCTTAACTCATCTTTTAATGAAAAAGTTTTGCCTGCACATGCTTGAAGCAAGTAGAAAACAGGTGGTGAATACATTTAATTGCTCAAAATAAGTCACAGGATCAATTATGTCTTTTCTTGTGCCCTGGATTGTGGGTTTCACTAGCACAACCAGTGGTGCTTCTGCCTCCAATGGATTGCACCTGTGTTCTTGCCCTGGAAAAACGTGTGTTGCAGCTGTGTTTTCTGCTCTCTCCTTGAGCCTTCAATACTTCTGCTCTCAGTCTCCTCCAGCATGCTTCCATGTGCAAAAGCATACTAGTTTCAGCCATCATAAGGTTGTTATGCATTTTTGTGACTAGATTATCTAGTCTAATTTTTAGAACAAGACACAAACATTTTGTTAATCCAAGGAACAAATTTATATGTTTAGTCTCAATGTTAGATATCAGGAAAATCAGGCACAAGTTGCTAACCCTTCTTTTTCAAAATCCACTTCCTTTGCTTCAGCTAGAGTTCTCCTTTTCTGCAGATGAAATCGCCTCTCTTTTTTTATTGCTGGCAGCTCTGCACACTTGGAGGTTTGACTGGGAACAAATTCTGAAAAGAGATGCTTTGAATGGGTACTACTTTGTGGAAAGCTAAATCTCCAATAGTTGTTACTGCCATGCTCTTAGATTAAATTAAACAGTTCTATGTAGCTATTAATCACTTCAATTACTTCCATAATTCCAACTTCAAGGCAGCTTTGTTATTTTAGCTGGCTTAGTCATATCCCATGGCCATGACATTCAAGGCATTGTCCAAGGGAGAGAAACAACTTACAGGGAAAATCTTGTTGGGGCTGGAGGGCAAAAATGTTTGTTCCAGTGACAAGACCTCCTGGTTGGTTTGCATCCCCTGCTTGGTTGCCTGTTTGAGAACAGTCTCCATGCCTTGAACTAGAGTATTTAGGAAAGGACAGAACTTCTTTGGTGTATGGAAACCTGATGAAGAGCGGTAGAGGTGTAAAAGGCCCAGCTAGCCAGGTCTTTGCTTGTTCTTATGTAAACTAATCCCCCATATGCCTCATCTTGAGAACACAGAAAACATCTCATTGAAATCTGTGACTGAAATCTTTCTCATAACTGGGCATTGTGTCCAGCTCCCTCTATCCTAAAGTCTCTTACAAAAAGAGATAAAGGCCATGAATCCAGAGAGAGCTGAGAGATTATTGGTCCCACAGACATGCCCTATTCTCTACCTGAATATAAAGCCAGTGATGACTTAACCCTATGCACTAGTGTAAAGGTTAGAGGAAACCCTAATCTTGCACTGCTTTCTGTTGTTAATAAAATGGTAGAATACAATGGAAAGCAACTCAAAAGACTGCACAAGAAAGAGAAAGATTAATCTGTGTAAACAAAGACTTTAACCTGATTCATCCAGTAGTCCCCCTGTGTGTAAAGTGATCCCTAATGCTGCATCAATCATTGAGATGTAACAATTGCATAGTTGGGGTTTATTTTCAATTGTAGACCTGTCGCAACTCCCATGTTTCTGAGGTTTTAGTTGTAAGGCTCATAGCATATTACAGAAATACTGAGAATTATACTTGGGCCAGTGGGAAAAAATAGCTTAAAACAATTTCTTTTTCAGGTAGCTCCTTAAACCTAAAATTTCAGGGATATAATTATTAGTATCTCACAGACCAGATTTATCTTTTAGACCCATCAGTTTGCAGCACTTGATTTTAGAGACAGATTATTACATGCTAACAGGCTGAGTTCAGAAAACTATGTTGTCCCATAAAAACTGGTAGAGGTTACATTGAAGCTAAGAGATTCAGTGTAAATCGATTGCAAATTTATAAGAAGGCTGGATATGTACATTAACTTTGTTGATAAAATTCTACAGTATGATCTTGCATGTCCTAACATTCACCTTATGCCTTCTGGTGGCAAATTCATCTGTGCACATAATTATTTCCAGGTGATCTTTTTGATCAGAGAACTGATTGTAGGGAAAATACATGTGCAAATGCACTGGGGTCAAGCTGCCATCTTTGTAAGGCCCTAAAGAATGGTGGGGCAGCTGAGACCAATCTTAATTTAACCTTGATTTAATTATCCCAGGAATACACAGAGGTCTGCTGTTTCACGAAGCAGATGGAAAAACAAAACTGCAAATCAAATGTGAAAGTGAGTGCTGATTCTCACTATAAATATTTTCTGTTCTGAATTTATGGTAAACGAGGAGCAGTGGAATAGGAAAATTATGTAGTTCTAGACAGATACAGATTACAGACATTTTAAAAGACATACCCCCATGATGCCCAGTACATCTGTTGGTTACAAAGTGCTTATTTAGATTTTCACATACCTTCTCTTTTCATCTCCAGGCCTCCATCCTGGCTGAAGGCTATTTTTTCTAGAACTGTATTTAAAATATTCTTGAAATAATTTGCACTTACAAAACTCTTTTGCAAGTAGCAGGGCCTTTTATAAGGATAAAGAAATGAACTGCGGTGTCTTAAAGGCTGGCTGTTAAAATGCGTTTAAGTGCTTATGGCAATGGATATTGAATATCTAGATGGTTTTGAACATCACTCAAGATACTTAAGTGTGTTGGTAGATGCTTTAATAAATTTGTTCCAAGTGGTTTGCCTGAGGTGCAGTTACTCACTGCTAGAGAGTTGAAAACGGAAACTTTCTCTTACTGCTGAAGCAGTTAATCGGTTTTGTCTTCTTTTTAGCAAAGGAATAGGAAAACATAACTGTTTATAGAATCTGATGGAATAGGGAAGAAATAGCAATGAGTTATAGTAGAAAATGGAAGTTCAGCTTTTTCTTCTCCTGCGAGCTCATGCTTTTAACTGTTGTGAGTGAAGTTAGTCTCCCACTGTTTGTAAAGTCTCTGTAATCACCACATGGTTAATCACAGTTATTTGCTAAATCCTTTCTACAGTGTACTTGAGGATCTGTGAATTATTAGATAGAAGGTCTTTCAGAGAATATGAGCTGCTCAATGTATTTTGATAGTAAAAATCACATGCTATTATT
The DNA here is from genome assembly GCF_032191515.1 of Phaenicophaeus curvirostris. Classification (NCBI taxonomy): domain Eukaryota; kingdom Metazoa; phylum Chordata; class Aves; order Cuculiformes; family Cuculidae; genus Phaenicophaeus; species Phaenicophaeus curvirostris. Next base: position 71,137,135 of record NC_091393.1, on the reverse strand, counting down.
TCTCTTTTCTGGTTCTTGTTGCAAACCTAATATGTGCTTTGAGTAATTAATGTTTCTAAGTTTGCATTCATTTATTTGCAAACACAGGGTGAGTATAAATGCCAGGTGAAATGATTTTTTGTGTTTTTACAAAAAAATAGAGTTATAATCCCCGCAAATAGCTTTTGTCGTGTGGTCTTTTTACCCTGTTTTTCATCATCACAAGTTATTCTCAGTTTACTGTTTGTCTCATCAAATGTTTTTGTTTCCATTAACCAGGATGCTGAGAAACTGGCCGGTGAAGAGCATGCTTGGAAAGAAGTCAAAGATGTTGTAAATGAAGTGAGATATCCAAAATCAAAAGAAGGTATCCTTTCAGGGACAGGCTACAGTCTGTCATTCAGTTGTAAAAACAATCCAGAGAGCTTCTTAGTACATAATTCATCTTTTGAGATATAGTTCCTAGAGTTTTACATTTTTACATTGTTTTAAAATTGCATTTTTAATTCCTTTGATGATTAAACCGTGCAATAGTCGTAATTGTATTGATAGTCGTAGAGTCTCTGGTTACTTGGATTGCAACTGCTTTGTGACAGGGATAGTAGGTACCTATGGTATGAAGGAGTATTTTCACTCAGATTTAGTCTTCCGCCATCACATCCTACCATTTCATGTAAATCCACTTCTAAATGAAATAGAGCTTCATCTGAAACATTAAATTCTTTGTCCCATTACTCCCATTGTGAACATTTCCAGGTTCTCATTCTTTACACAGAAATGACAATTAGAGGGACATAATCACAGTCATGTTCATTTCAAACTTTATAGAATTACTACAATAAATTATAATAATAATTTATAATTAAGCAAATTGAATGAGATGATCATGCACTAATGAACAGAACTAGAACCTGATGGCCATCATGTAGATATTTAATGCACTTAAAAAGACTAGGGAACAGCAACAGCCAATAAAAGATGAGCAGAAGAGAGGTGGCGGTTTTCACTAGAAGACTGTGACTATATTGTTTCCTCTCATCCTAATCTATTCAGTGGAATTTCACTGACTGTAAATTTGGTCTGTTCTAATGACTTTCCATTTTCAGAAGCATGGGATTTCTCTGAAGCTAGAGAGAATTAAATCTTCCAATACTCCTTTTCAAACCAACCAAGTTTGTTTTATTCTAATCTGGAGAGATTAGGGAAAAACTCATCTCGTCTAACTTTATTTTTTGTATAGTTTGTAGTCTGTCTTAAGTTCCTCTGTAGGCACTGGATTGGGACAGACAATACTCAAATAGATCTTCAGGCATTCAGTTATACTTTAAAGTTTTAACCTGGAACTTAAATTATAGATATGCAATATGTAGTTGCAATCACTTTATACTGAAAGTATTGATCCAGAATACCGATCCTATTTGAAATTCCTATATTCAACTGCAGGAAAAATTGCGTCTACTGGATTTTGCTATGATCATGATATTTTCAAATTAATCAAGTACATTATAGTAAAAGGTATCAGGACTGGGTGAAAAAAAATATGCCTTTGTCTGTTCAGCTTCTGTTCTCAAACATGGGCTGTTGTGTCATCTTTCCTTCCATCTTACCAAAATAACCATTGCTAATTGGCATGCAGTGGCAAATGCAGTATATGATAGAGGGGGTTTGATGTCTGTCCATTGCCAAGAACGAATAGAAAACCTTCCTTGCTGACTGAGGCACATAATCATTATTTCCTACAAACGTAATTTTTTTAGCAAATTAAACTAATAGTCCCTCTGGCTGAGAAAGTTACAGACTTCCAAAACCTGAGCTACTAAATATAACTGATACAATGTTGTAATGCTAGATCCATAAAGAACTTGAAACAATATGTGTAACTGAACTGTCTCAGACATGAGTTTAAGCATGCAAACTGAGATGCTGAAGCCCAGTGCAAGGGGTTTATTGCAGAGAAAAGGATTCTTCTGCCTCTCAGGCCACACAACAGTAGCAGAGCTGCTCGAGGGCTGCTCCTCTATCTTGGGCAGATACGGAACAGTCAGCTTCTCTTTTGTCCTGTGGCAGCTGATAGCAGGTTTTCTAGTTTGCAATTTATGTACCTGAAAATTTCATCCCAACAAGTTTTGCAGTATAGCACCGCTGGTATTAGATGCCAGTCAGTGAACAAAGCACTATAATAAGAAGTAAAGCAGACAAAAACTATGCACCAACCAAAATGGTAATCTTTCAACAATGTCTGTACTTTGTACTTCCTGCAAAAATTGTATCAAGTGGAAATGGTATCCCTCATTCTTCTGCTTGTCTGTCCTTAATCAGTTGTAAAGAATACATGGATGTTTGCCAGTGATAGAAAGGTTAAGGTGCAATTTTATAATAACACATTCCTTCCCTTATATGGTCCTTTCAGTCCGAGGGCATGAGAGCAATTCACAAATAATTAGTCTAGCCTTGTAACAACCATGCTATAAATTCTGGCCTAGCCATATAGTGGTCACGTTCTTAAATTTAAGTATGTAAATATTCCCATGTTCAGGAAAGACTGATTACTTCATCACAGGGTTATCATTATACACTTAAATCTGTTGCTGGATTGGCGTGAATAGTATTTTCAGTAATGTCATGAAGGTGACTGCTGAAATTCCTTGAGTTGATTGTATGGACAGGAATGTGATACAAGCAATGTTATTGCTTCTTTTACTCTATTTTTTTTTTAATTTGATTTGTTCTTACTGGTGTGTATACGATCTTTTTGGTGTTTAGACTGCTTGCTTTCTGGGACTCCATAATTCCCAGATGACAGTACTCATGGGAGTAGTGGTGTTCAGCTTAGGTGTGGTCAGAGAGAGAAGAATCTAGTCCACTGAGAGCTCAAACCATTGTAGAATGTAATGAAAATAAGTGATTCGTGGCAGGGAATATCCAACTAAAGTGAATGCAAGCCCCAGCTTACTTTTCCTCTATTCCAAACACATTAAAAAAAAAAAATTATTCTGGTAGCATGTGAGGTAAAACTCTTCTTTACTGCCAAGATCTTTAATCCTGAACTACAGACAGATGTCAGAACTGTGGTGCTTTTCTTTCTCATGCATGAAACATGCAGCTGTACATGGAAAAGAAAACAATGCTCTTTACAATTGTTTCAAGGAGAAAGAAAGTTAATTGCAAGAAAAGGTTCTAATTTCATGACAATTATAAACCAAATCTTGGGCAGCTTAAAAGCCCTGGTGGACAAGGTGCTGAGGGACATGGTTTAGTGATTGATAGGAATGGTTTGACTCAATGATCTGGTGGGTCTTTTCCAACCTGGTGATTCTATGATTCTATGATTTTTTTAAACCACATTTCCACAGGTTCTTGCCCTTGAGTGTAAGATTTGTATGAGTATCTTAAGGAAATAATAATGTTTCAGAAGCCACATAAAATTTATTTGAGTTTTGTTATGTATTAAAATATCCTTTCATTCTGACATCTTTCTTTTACCCTTTAATGGTGAAATACTGATTTCTTTAGAAATTGTTTTGCTAAGTGTGTGTATAAGCAGAGCATAGTTACCTAAACCACCACTTCTGAGTTCAAATATGTTTTCAAGAACTGAAGCAGAGTCTGGAATGTTGGCAGCTGTTTTATCTTGACGCCCTGTAGCTCTTACTCCTTGAAAACAATGTTTAGAACTTGTATTTTTGTTTGATTAAAGATATTTCTTTAACTAAGGTGAATAACAGAGTGGCAGCAGGTTCTGGCAAGGTGCCAGAATCTCTTGAGCAGCAATATGGATATTCTTCCAGACTCAAATATCTATCAGCTGAAAATGCTTGACTGTGCCATGGATGCCTGTATTAATCTTGAATCCTGGGAAGAAGCTTTATATTATGGCATCAGGACTCTGGGACCATACAGGTAAGAGATGTAATTGGTCCAACTGTTTCCAAAGATGGAGGAGAGGGGGATGTCTCATTAAAAGCAAAGACTGTCTTGTCTAGATGCTTCTTACTAGTTTTATTTCTTGCTATGCTTTCCAGGTTAATGAATGAGGCAGAATTTCCATCCTGCTTCCACAGTCAGGCTGAGAGCAAATAAAATTATATCAAGAACTAAAATAATAACTGATTATTAGCTTCTCACTCTTTTCTGTGTTCAGATGCTGCCCTGACATCAGTCAGGCGCTGACTTTCTAGTTCAGACTCCATTGTCAGGAGGGTATGAGTGTTTTATCCTAACATAGATAAAGCTTGAGGGACAGGTAGCTGGCTGAAATAATGTATTATATATTCTCTGTATACTCTAAACATGGATTTTACAGAAAGAATAATAATAAAAAAATCTTACAAAATCCAATTTCAACTGGAATTTCAGAAGCACCTGATCCTTATTTTGGGAAGGGGCTGATATGGTGAAGAACTCTCTTGGCCAGTACTTGCTCCTATGCTATATGCTGTGAGAGTTTCTGAGTCTGATTGCTTTTTATTGATAAGGAAGGAAGCTCGAGGAGATCGTACTTGATATGGTAGGTCTTGAAATTGATTGGAGACTGGAGCAGTAATGCAGCTCTCATCATTTAGTGGGGAAGGGGCACTTTTTGTCTGCTTTGGTCTGTGTTATGAAAGCCCTAAGAATCAGATTTTTGGTTTCTGGATACTGTTTGTAACTAAATGCAAACCTGAACAGAATGTCCAGATATAATGTCATTCATGCATGGATGTTAATTCTTGGTAAGGGGTTTTTTTTTAGAGCATCCATTTCTTCTCTGTTGGTTCTTTTACAAAGAAGGCCAATGGCATCTTGGCTTGTATCAGAAACGGCATGACCAGCAGGTCCAGGGAGGTTATTCTCCCTCTGTACTCGGCACTGGTGAGACCGCTCCTCGAATCCTGTGTTCAGTTCTGGGCCCCTCACCACAAGAAGGATGTTGAGGCTCTGGAACGAGTCCAGAGAAGAGCAACAAAGCTGGTGAAGGGGGCTGGAGAATAGGCCTTACGAGGAGCGGCTGTGAGAGCTGGGGTTATTTAGCCTGGAAAGAGGAGGCTGAGGGGAGACCTCATTGCTCTCTGTAACTACCTGAAAGGAGGTTGTAGGGAGGAGGGTGCTGGCCTCTTCTCCCAAGTGACGGGGGACAGGACAAGAGGGAATGGCCCCAAGCTCCGCCAGGGGGGGTTCAAGCTTGACATCAGGAAAAAATTCTTCACAGAAAGGGTCATTGGGCAGTGGCACATGCTGCCCAGGGAGGTGGTTGAGTCACCTTCCCTTGAGGTGTTTAAAAGACGGATGGATGAGGGGATGAGGGGCATGGTTTAGTGTTTGATAGGAATGGTTGGACTCGATGATCCTGTGGGTCTTTTCCAAGCTAGTGATTCTGTGATATAATGTTCCAGTACAGTGTGATGTTGAGCAGTGTGAGGAGCATGCTAGTGCTGAACAACGTGTGCTGCTGTGAATGCGAACATCTCAGAGTTTACATTTTTCCCTAAACAAACCAGGATGCCATCAGCATTCAGTATTTCGGCTGAGGAAATTTCATCTGGCAGCCTGTTTCTGAACAAAACTCTAGACTTTATTGAGAAATAACACGGCATTTCAGAGCTTTCACTATAAAGTAATTAGCAAGAAATCTGCTGTGATGCACCAGAACTGTAGAGAAGCTCGGTGTTTATAATGACTGTTACTTATAAAAAAGTGCCTACAAATTTTCACATTTTTTCAGGGTGATATTTTCATGGATGCATGTCCTGCTTAACCTTTCGAACAGGGCTTATGTAGCACTGCGGCACTACATGCTTCCTGCCAGCCTTCTTCCATGTGGCATACTCCAGAAGAACAGAGTAGTCTGCCTGTTCAAATGTTCACTTACTAAATAAAAAAAACCCACCGCATTTGTTTGTTTTTCTTTTATTTTAGAAAGTGTTAACTCAGTTCTTCACAACTGGAAACTGAGGATTTTTTTCCCAGATGTTTCCAAGAGCAGAGATTACAGTAAGCCTAAATGCAGTTTTACCAGATAATTTAATAAACCTTTCTCTGTTTTGCTTACTGAAGTGTACTGTAGTCTAAGCTGTTTAATGCAAGAGGTTGGAGATAAAAGGAAGGAAAGTGTTCGACTGTGCATTCAATTAGTATATCTTAAGGAATGCTATTTACATGAGCTACTTGATTCTTTTTGCACTTTGAAGAGCTTGTCCTTGCTCTCTCCTCATCCAAAAGCATTATTTAAGAGAGATTTCTGATATTGTTTTTTTCTTTATACCTTCAAGTCATCACAAGCTTTGACACACCTGAAACAGAATCCTCAGTTCCTCATTACAACAAATTGTGCCCTAAGCAGCAGGAGAGCAAATCCTAGGGAATCTTTTAGGATGCATTGAATTTCTCCTGTTGAATCAATCTACTGCTTGGCTGCTCCTGCAATTCCATTATAGCTATCTATTTTCCTTTCCTCGTCTCTGGAAAAGGTACTTATATAGCTCTCCACAGGAAATCACCTGAGAAGTCAGGCAGTCCCTATAAATAGTGAGTCACTGTTACAACACTAAAACTCTGCAGATTTGGTCAAAACCAATTTTCATTTCAGGTAGTGTGTTTATTGTTCATTTTCCATTTCTTTAGCAGCAGGATTAATTTTCAGTGCTGTGTGACGCATTGTATTGTAATAGATGTTTTCATTGTGATGGTTACCGACATTTTAGAATCATCCACTTCATGTAACTGGCAGAGACAGATGGTTAAATTACATAAAACTGGTTTGTTATACTGAGTGCCAACCTCTCCATTTTAGGTGGTGACAATAACCTATAAGGAACATTGATTCAGACCTCTCAAATATTTTTAGAACTCCCAAAAGGAGGAGAGAGATGGTGACTGTCCAGATGAAAAGCTGCCTTCTCCCTTTGGGCTGAACCATAGCTGCCCATTGTTTGTTCAAACCTACAATGCACACTTTCACCGAATAGCCTAAGCCAAATGTATCTACACAGCTTTTCTTGTAAATGTCACAGTAACAGTCTGTCTATCCAAGAGCCTTATCAAAAATTGAGACATTTGCCTAAGTGAAAGCTGCCCCACATCGTAGTCAGCACTCAGCAGCTTGTGAAAATAAACTTCCTCTCAAAAAAAGCCTCATGAACATTAACCACAGAATAACAGAATACGAGCAAGAGGTGCTACATGGGTTTGTCATATCTCAGTTAGCACATTCACACTCTGGTCTGACTGCTGCTCATGAAGGCTCGGATTCAGAGATACTGAGTAAGGCAGGCTTCCTTTAGGTTACCTCTGAGGAAGGACCCTGATGTTTAGCCCTTAAATTGCAGGGAAGGCACATATATTTGGGGGTTGGGTTTGAGGTTTTTTCCCCCTTGTCTCAAATATTCAGCGCTTACACTACACACAAAAAGTCGAAGTATGCATCTGTTGTAAAACTCTGCTAGATGTCCTCAGCTATTGCAATAAAAGTGGTAGTAGGAAAAGAAGCAGGTAAGTGACACCAGGGGCTTACTGGATTTAAGAAGTAGAACGGACCGGGTAAAGATGTGTTAGACCTCTGGGTTCCTGCGGCATCAAGTCTAGTGAGATCCTGATGCATAGAAGACAAACATGTCCACCTGTTTCTGTTCTGCACTTCTCATAATCTCCTGCTGAATGTAAAGCTAATGTATAAGTCCCACTGATGGGCTGTTTTAATTAACAATCCTCCATTCCAATGCCATGGCATTAGGAATTACTGGAGGGCTCCAAAGTTAATGAGAGGAAATTCCATCTTTTCATTCTGTACAGAATTGTTGTGCAGAAGTGCTGTTCTGTCTATTCCCCCAGCAGCCTTGCACATGCTTCCCCCTTCATCCTCTCTCCTCTGAGTCAGCACGGATGCAGGGCTAGTGCTGACGTGGCTGTTCTTCTGAAGTGGGAGGGAGCTAGGTAGGTGTGAGCATCTCATCTTTATGTTAGATGTGCATCATTTTGCTGGTCTTCTTACTCCTCCTATTCTTTCTAGTGACATTTTGCAGTGCCCCATTACTTCACCTTTCCTCTGCAAGTGAGGTCTTTTAGGGAACAGGGGGAACAATCACGGTCAACACAATTTCAGATTGTTTTGCAAATGGATGGGTTTAAGAACAGTGGCTGGGATGTGCTTGTTGAGTATTTTCTGAGAACTTTGTTGAATTTTCATTGTGTGAACAAAATGTAAGCCAGGAATGTTTTTATTTAGAATTCTAATGCAATAGATATAAGGGACTGTAGTTTCTAAGTATGTGAACTTCAGTCAAAAGACAGATTAAAAATTGATGGTTTCTAGAGTATCTTTTCCATGAGTGATGATCTTGTAAAAAAACCCCTCAAAAACAGCTCTAGACACTAATGTTCTTGGAAGAAACTCTGAACCTATGTGCTCTTCTTCAAAAAGACTCTGAATAAAGAGTCTGATTTTATTTTGTCTGATTTCTCCCCTCCTCCCCCGCTTTAAAATGTGTTTTTCAAAAAAAATCCTGCTCTTACAGGTATGTGTTTTGTAATAAACACATGATAAATGCAATGACTGGGGGAAAAAAATTCTGTAAATTCAATGACTGGAAAAAAAGAATTTTTCGTCTTTAGCTATGGTAAAGTATTTATGATTCTTATACTGAGTTCAGCAGACTCCTGAGTACTTTCTAGTTCTGGGGCACTTGACTTGAGTTTACATTTACATTGAAAGTTACTTAGAAAACAAGCAAACAAACGAAAAATAGTGAACTGCAGTGATAAATAGGACCACTGGGGGATGCTAGTGCTTAAGGGTTAAACTTTGGATTCGGCGCCAGTTGGCACTCTGGTTATGGGAGGTCTCCTGGGAACTTCTGCGAAGCTAGCAGATTTCTGAACCTCCAGATAGTAGTAATTCAATAACCAAAGTTCAGTGTCTTAATCATAAAACATCAGTAGTAAACATAAATCTTACCTCTGAGATCACCTGAGAGGGTGACAAAAATGTGAAGGTGGAGAAAGAAATGAAAAGAAAAAAATGAAGCGAAGAAGAGAAATAATAAAATCTACCTTGCTTAGTTTTCTGGGGTTATAGAAAATGGCCACAGGCACTTATCTCTAACGTTTAGAGTAAAATGTGTGCGAAAAAGAGGAAAAAATCTTACCAAAGAACTGTAAGGGATTAAAAAACACAGCTCCTGGAAAAATCTAAATAGCTGAGGTATCGTTTCTTTCTGTTATCTAAACAAAAAGATGTGAACTAAGATTTAGGAATTCATTTTAGGTTCATGAATGGTTCAGCTAGAGATGGTAGCATAGTAGTCACAAGTAACCATGAGAGGTTTGTGAAAGGAAAAATGAGGTACATTTGCTAAAAAGAGTGGGTTGTGTCTGTGCAAATGTGCAAGGCTGGAGGCATCAAAGCTCATTGGAACTTCAGGGTGCTGTTACTATAAACTAAGTATAAATCAGCCAGCCTTAGTGCACCTGCAATACAAGGAAATCAACAGAGGAGCTTGACAGTGACAAACTGCTACAGCAGATAGAAACAGAGGACAGCACCAAGACCACCTCACCATTTTCCTTTCCTCCCAGGTTGTCAACAGCAGATCACTCGTCACTGCTTGTGTTCAGTGAGTTATATGAATTAGCTGACGTTGTTAGTGTAAATCACTGGAGGCCAGGCCATCTTTACAAACAAAACAAGCTCAGCTCATGAAGCAGTCAGAAATCTTCATGAGAGACTGTCTTTGTTGTAAATTATATTTGTAGTCTAATAAAAAACATCCTACATTTGAATATGGCTCTCCTTCATTCAGTATATACCAAATTTCTTTGGTAGGATAAGACTTTCTTAAATAGCTTCATCGTTGCAAGATTTTTCTGATGGTGTGCATCCAGTAGGTCTATATTTTTATACTGGTGCTTATTAGCTTCAGTTTTAACTTCTAGTTTTGAGGTTTAACTTCTAGTTTTGAGGTTTAATTTCTAGTTTCACCTTTCACTTATCCCAAGAGCTGTTTGTATCTGAATTTTATAGGTGGTGATCCCCTAGTGACGTCAGTGAAATGAATCACCCAAGTTTCCCAGTTTTATTTTTCTCTGACACAGCTACAAGTGTTGATTTCTCCATCTCTCATATAAAATTTCCAAAGTGTTTTAAGACACTTCTTGAAAGAGCTGTGTTCTCTGTCAATAATGACTTCTTCCATAGAGATCTTTTATTGCCTTTTAGGATTTCTTTCAGATTAAGATGTTAGACCATAAAGAGGTTTAGGCTTTCCCTAGAATAAGGATTTCAGACCTAGTCTATCTGCCTAACAGAACAGAAAGATTCAGTTTGGTTTTGCTGCTCTTAAGCAGTAATAATTGGAGTCTTTGGTTTTGTACATAAATATTGCAGTTTACAAACTAAGGACTTATACAGCCCTTACCTGAGCTCTTTTCATTAGTCTGCTTCCTGTAACTCACCAGTCAAAGGGCATGAGTAAGGTAGAAGTGAATATTAAACATGTGCTAAACAAATACAAACCTCAGATATACTAACCTATAAATATATTTAACAAAGACCTGTGTGCTGTGAGAAAAATGCAGCATAATTATTCAGCTGGAACAATTTTGAGAATGATTTTTGAAAATTCACAGCATCTGTGTGAATTTTGCTAAGAAGAAAAGAGGGGAGTTGATGGCATAGAGATTCTAAACAAAGGTTTGGTTAGAACCTGAGGTAAAATAATGTTGGGAAGTGATATAGAGGGAACAATTAACGGTTAAAAATAGATATGTATGAAGCATATATGGAATTTTGGATTCCTTTGACAGTAACTGAGCATGGCTTTGAAAAAGCTGTTTTAGAGGCAGAAGTCATGGTGAAAAGGGAGACAAGGGGGAGGAGAATCATTAAAAAAGAAAGATAAACTTACAATACTATGTCTGATGAAAGAGATAAAAAAGAGAGAGGGCATGCTGAAAATAGTAGCAGAGAGATTATAAGGAACAATGCATTCTCTAGGGGCAGAATTAGGAAGAGTCTGATTTGAGTCAGAAAATATCTATTTCTTTGTTTGAATAAATTGTCAATTTGAATTCAGGAAGCTGAGAGTGGAGACTTGGCAGTACTTCTAAGGCAGAAATCAATTAAGAGTTTCTGTTGGTAGAGGTGTGAAGAGTGGTGAAAAGGAAAGTTGTTGTATTTAAGCAAGAAAACAGTCTAAGCAACCTTGGAGATAAGACTGAAAGGGATCAAAAAGTTACTGAAAAGGAAAAAGCATTGTGAGGGAGGAAAGAGGAGAGGAGCAGCAGAAAAGGGGAGGAAAGAAATATAAGAACATTGGCTGTTTAAAGGGTGAATCAATGAAACTGACCAGGGAGGGTGAGTGATGGAGTAGTGCTTTGTAGAGGGGTGTGCAGAATGAGGAAACTGAAGGAAGTACTGTAAAACAAGAACCATGCCAATGAATGACCAATTTCCTAGTGAGATAGTCCATCCAGCAGGAAACCAGTAATGAAGGTCAGAGAAGTTCTGCAGCAAAACAGATGACGCTGAGTAAAGCTGAAATTTCCCAGACTGATGTTAACAGGAAAGGAAGAGAAAAAAACTGAACATACAGGTGAGGGGAAAAAGAAAATTACTGCAGTGAGCAAAACCTAGAGACTACACAGTTACTCATGCAATGGTAGGCTACAAGATTACTGGCTCTTGAATTTACCAGTTATTGAGTAAAAGGGCTAATACATAACAGAAGATCTTATTAGAAATACATTACTCAGATATCCCTAAAAACTAGAAATAGCCTTCTTTTTAGGTCCTGTTTTACTGAGTGTGTGCATAGAGCTACCTCAGTTAACAGATTTGTGTATACTCCTGTCCACCATATCAAATCCCTGTGAACTATATTTCTCTTGACCTGTTCAAAGTCTGCTAATCTGTTTTACCTAACCTCATAAAACCAGAATACTCAGTCCTTCTATACAGGAAACATTTGAAGGTATCAGAACTAGTTCTAAATTACCTAATCCTGTTATAGGAGATGACATAGCCACATTACGGTAGTACCATGCCTCATATAATTAGCAATAGAATTGTGCCATAATCAAAAACTACTCAAGGAAATGTTGAGAATATTGACTGCTACATGAACATTAGTCACATTACCTCATAACTACAGCAGTTCCTGGCCTTCAGAAATTTAGTCAATGGCTAATCTTCTCCTAACTCCTTGTCAACATCTAAACGTTGTATTATGCACGTTAGAGTGAAAGGGTTCATAGTGTGATGTGACCTTACGTTCACCTGCAAAACCCTCCTCCATATATTCCCTCGGCTGCCACCAAAAGTGCTTCTTTCTTCCTGCCCACCCTTCTAGAAAATCTGTCTACTCTAGGCCAGAACCCCAAATGCTGTCTGCTAGCATCTAACTATGAGATGTCTGCCAAGCCTCAGAAAATCTAATTCCATAGTTAAACAGGTGATTCAATGCTTCTACTCTCCCACTCCTTTACCTCTCCCAGATGCCTTCTCTTCCCTTGAGTTTACTGGAACTTCTTCTCATGTTCAGTTTGTCATTTCACCATTAGGAAAGACACAGAAGCCTGAATCACCTTTAGTAATGTAATTTTGAAGCTGAAAGTAAGAAAGAAGAAATAAAAAGCTAATTACTATGGGTAAAGAGCTGAACAAAGATGGTAAACTGATTATGAAAGATAGGCTATAGTAGCGCTAAGGAAAAAGGCTCTCAGAAACAGAAGGTAGGCTCTCAAAGGGTCATGAAAGCTGACAAAAGTGAGTGCAAGATAAGTATATGAGAGAGACAAAAATCACCTTCAGAAAATGATGCAAGTCTGCTAATGAATAATTTAGAAATATCTATTTTACAAGGAAAATGCAGGCATCTTTGTGGAAAACTGAGGAATGCAATGCACACATGACCAGTAAAGGGAGAAAGGGAAGAGTTATGATTACAAAAAGCCCAGAAATATCAAAATTAGGTGGGAAAACCTTTCAGTTAACTTCTCCCCATCATCACAAAAGATAAGAAAGAGAGAAAGCAAATAGAATGTTTTTTGCCACAGTTGCAAACACTTTCCTAAGAAGAAAATCATTTTCCTGTAGCTGTGTAGTGTGCTCTTGGAAGATATGATTGATGGGCTGCCAGAAGTCAAGATAAAGTTCTCGAATCAAAGCGTGTTCATTACATCCACATCATGAATACATTTCCATATTAATTCAGGTGTGTTGAGTGATGCACACCAAGGATTTAACATACTTTTAAGGCTGGCCAACTTTTCAGAACTCTCTTGAAAACTGGCAAAAATAACAGCCAACAAGCAGAAGCATCTTAAACCAGGTCTTTTTACTCAAGTCATTGTTGACGAAATAGAATAAAAGAAAGACAAAAGAATATCTTTTCATGCAATAGTGTGCTTGGCAGTTTTTGAAAAACAGAATTAGATCCCGCATTGCTACAAAACAAAAGCCTTAGTAGATACAGCCATAAAAAGGAAAAACATTTAGGAGATTAATTTTCTTGTCATGGAGGGAATTTGCAAGATTTACCACAGCATTTTATGGAGAACTTTGTTTTACACAGTGGCACAAAATACATGTTTTAAAATTATTTCTGTAATTATGACTGGAGATCTTGCTTGGTAAGAATCGGAAATTACTGCATGTTGTACTGTTTGAGGTGTTCTGAAATAATGACATTGTGTCCTACAAAACATAGTGTAACTTCTCAAATCTCACAAAAAATCACACAAAATTACTAAGGACCAGGGTAATATCCTACTAATTAGTTCCCTCCTCTCATTAAAATAATTACAGATGAGTTATCTTAGATATGTCTCAGTACTACACCAGTGTAAGGACTTTTATTTTTCAAGAGATTTCAAAATGTGCAACCAAATTGGGTAATATTACCTCTACAAATTCAACATCTCAGAATTTTGAGATGAAAAGCAGGTTTGCATGCTTGCAGTAAGATAACATCCTGAATGCATACTCAAGCTTTATCTGTTGGTACCCATCTGGATTCAGTTCATCTGTGTATTGTCTCGCTGGCATGTTTGCAGGGCAGGTGAGCTCTGCTGGATGCTGGATTTTTATCAAAAAATGGTATCAAATTATGCAAGGTTGCTTGCATAGTAGAGAGAAAGGAAGAGAGGGAGGGGAAAAAATGGTCTTTTTACACATAACAGCATCACCATTAAGCTGTGACACAAATACAAGTATATTGACTTTCACTGAAATTGTTAATTTTATTGAGTACTCTATGCTTTCAACCCCCTGCCTTTCTCTGAGAGTGGTGTTGTCCCAAGGAAGTACTCCTGTCTTCTGATACCTTGAGGAGAACAAGGAACTATAGTAGTTATGTACCACTGATGTGTTAAACTGTGTCCATTGATGAACAATCAACTCCACATGTTGCACTTGGACAAGATTTTTCTCCTCCTATTTGCAGTGGTGAGGGCTGTCACTGCACCTGATCTTTGTGTTTGAAAGGCACCAGGGAAAGAGCATGTAATGCATCTAGTGACGCTAGTAGAAACCCACAGCACATTGTACTCAGACTCTGCTAAGTTAAGCAAGGGAAGAGTGACAACGTGTTCTCTGATGAATGAACATCACAGCTCTATAGAAATACACACAGTGTTGGCTTTTGTATCCTGATTTCACTGAAGGTATCAGCAACATACAATTCAGTTGCCAGAGGCCTACACTGTTGATGAGAACGGTGTGGTATATCTTGCTAGGGGGGACAGACTACTTAGAGTCAAGCACTAAGTTTCCTTCCATAAAATTTATTTCAAAGGTCAGAATGGGACAAATATTTACCAGGTTGAGTGAAGGAAGAAATTTACTTACTATTTCTCTGATATCCACCCTAAAATGCTATCTCTTGGTTTTTTTGTGTGTGTCCTTTATTTACATGGTGAGGTTCTTGGCAGCTCTGAACTGATCAAACTTGTTTTATGTCAGATAAAGATGTAAAGGGTTCTCCACGAAACCCTAACTTTTTCCCATCCACAAATGCAGATATCCATGGTGTATATACACATTTTGCACATACTCATTCTGGTTTCTTTTGCTGTTACTGCTTCCTAGCTAGGTAAATTCACAATTAACTGGATTGCTGATATCTTGAGCAAATTGCATTGTATTTATTTCAGTTTTATTGCTGTTGTTTTTTTATATCTGCCTATTATTCCCTGTCTTTGCAATAATTTTGTCAAAATGTATTTGTAACAGTTTCAAGCAAATATATGCATGCTTAAGCCATTCAAGTTGCATCGCAGTAAACAGTACTATCCTTTGGCCATTTCTGCACACTCCTCACGTGATTCATCCCTAATCCTCAGGGCTACCTTTTGGCAAATTTCTGCTTGCTTTTGTTTAAATGATGTTGATAAAAGCGATTTGATTTCTAAAATCTTTGGCAGTGCTAGTGATTGCAATGACTTATGTAGAGATACCTTAGCCTGTTCCTGAAACAAAGTTAGTGTGTTATATTCAATACAATAACAGTACCCCAACATGTGATTAAGTGCTTAGTGAGTTCCATTTCCTTATAAGAACATGTGTAAGAACCCAAGAATGCATGCCACAAGTGAACTAAGCATTAATCTGTCAGCAGCTTAAGTGTGTTTGGGATAGTGCAATGGAAATATGCGGTATAGTGACACAGTGTTTGTTCTCTGAGAAGCACTTAAAAGCAGATGGAACCTGTAAAATAGGCTGGTTCATGAAAATGTGCAGCTTCTATCAGGTTTGTTGGATGCTTCTTTGTTTTAACCTAAATAAACACAGACCACATATGCTTGAAGTTTCACTAAGGTATCAGTAGCTGCAGGTGGAAAACCCAACATTAATAGGTGTACACAAACACATCAGGAATCGAATTCTACTTAGAAGGCATGCTTCTCTGCTAAAATAATGAGATGGGTAAAATGTACAATATCGTTGTAGGTATATCCTAAGGAATTGAAAAGAAAATGATTCTACAGCAATATAAAGCACAAGATGCTGGAATATCATTGCAATTCAATGGAAAATTAAGTCCATAGCAGATGTCTCTTAAAATTCTAGTATAGATCAATACCATCTATAAAAATGAGGTCAGATTATATGGAAATGGTACACAAATCTGTAACATTTAATAGAAAAATGTTAAATGTGGGACAGATCTCGTGAAGCATACTGTCAAACTCTGCAGACAATGGATACAGTTGCAAGTTGAATTCCACTAGTGTATGTAGGTAAGGGAGACATTCCTTTGTGTCCTTAATGGTGACTTTCTGAGCTTCCACCACTTGCTAATTTGAAGAAACAATAAACCCCATATCAAGATCTGGAAGACCTTATATTTGTGCAAAGCTTCACTACAGTCGCTATCACTACTTCATGGATTTTGAGTTGTGCTCCGTTGTGGTGGTGAAAATTTAGTTTGTGCGTTCCAAAATTTGCACCAAGTTTAACCTTGCAATGTAATTTGCATTAACATTTATCCAATTGTTTTATACTGAACCAGATCAGCCTAATAATTGAATGAAAAGAATGGCTAGATTTTCAGAAGCTTGGAGTTTTTATCATTTTTTTTCTTGAAAGCAATCAAATCAATGTGTCTTCCAAAATAAAAAAAAAAAAGAGGATGTGGAGTTCTAATGCCTTGCTTTCTGTGTAATGCAGAATTTCTTTGCCTATGCCAGAGATCTTGATTCAACTGATTTCGAGAAATTTGCCTGGGATGAGCAGAGTAAGAAATAATATTAAAAATGTGACCCTGGGAGTATAATTCTACTCTTATGAATTGTGTGCTGCAGTCTCCAATTAACTTCAAAACTACATTTTATATGTTCTTCAGGATATAGTATATGATATTCTATTGAGCTAGTATGCATGTGTTGTTGGTAGGAGGACGCATCCTTAGCATGCTTTTGAAAGGCTCAATAAAGGTCATACCTCCTCAAAACCTAACTGAATCTTGACTATGCAAAGTATGGCAAAACCTGTATGGCTGCAACCTCCCCCAACCAGCGAGACCAAACCCCTCAATTTTTCCCAGCAATAGTTTATTATGTGTATTATTTCTGCCAGCGCACAGGAAAGCAGAATGGCAAGGGTCATGGACATGCTGAAAGAATTCCATACATTGTCTCAGTAAGTGCTTGATCTTGCAGCAACTGCTAAAAAATTAAAGACATTTTGGTGTCAATGAGGCATCTGTGATTTTATTGTCTGTGCCTTTGCTTGTTAGTGCTACCTAGCAACTTGCATAAAAACAGAGATGTTGGGTGTAATAAGTTCCTACAAGTTTGTAGGAAATAAGAGGCTAAAGAAAGAAGCTTAAGCTCATGTTCAGATGTATTAATAGACACTAAAATGTCCATGTAGCAAAAAGCAGCTTTTTAAGGTCCCGATGGCAGGGAAAAGGTTTCATACCTATCTTACCCTGGTAGCATAAAACAACCATGAGGCATGGGAGCTGTGTATATCTTGGTGCTCCCACAACTAGTTGAACTTTGTCATGCTGCTGTTCCCCTCAGTGGCACAGCTATGGGCAGAAGCTAAGCCCTTTCTTACCCTCATTGGGGAGAGGGAGAAGGTATAAAGAAAGTGAAAGAGAGCCATAAATAGCAGCCAATATGTTTGGTTATTCTGAGGCCCATATTTCTCTTAGAAAATGTCATTAGAGCTCAACATCTGCATTTTACAGGCATAGTACTCTTTGATATTACAATGAATGTTGTAGATTAACAGAATTTGCATAGCATCAATGGAAACATTTGCTTTCCTGTCTGCTTTTCATGCTACAAAATTCTTGATTTGTTTTAATGATTTCATTTTGCTTTTAATGTATGGAGAAAAAAATTATCACAGTAAAAATGGAGCAAGAATTTTAAAAACAAGGAAAATCTTGAATCTTCTTGGCAGCTTCAATGTTACTTGAACATAATGTAGTAAAAAAAAGTAATTGCAAGCACAGCAGTTCTTACTACACTGCCTGGATAGAGATGAGAGGGTTTGTAAAGTCTGCATTCTTTTATATATCAAAGTAAACATAACCTTTGGTTAATGTGTTTGGAAAAAATTCAAAGCCATCAGGTGGAATACTTGGCATTACTGTAGTTATTGGCAAAACTCTTTTGGCTTCACAGGGCTAGAGTCTCATCTGTTGTTCTGGTTGTAGATCAGTCAGCTGTAGGTGGCTTGTGGATGAGTTATATGGAAATATCCTCAGTATCTTCAGAGCTGTCAACTCTTCCATACTGGTTAGGAAATTACATGCTCTTCTGACATCTCCCCCATACTCCCCAACCCCCGTGCAGTGGCTGTTGCTTGTCTGTATCTCTATGGCTGTGGCGTTTGACAATAAGTCAACAACATCCAGTGCATGAATCATGGTGTAGATCCTGTAGCATGTTTCTCTTCCTTGGTGCTTTATGGGTTAGAACACTTTCATAAATTCAAGACCTGATTCTCTTTCAGCTCTATGATTTTTAAATTAGCAAACATCTCTGGAAGTAAGAGAACTGCACTTATGACTTTTGTTCACTATACGAGTTTTTGTGACGATATGTCGACAGATGTTTCTAATTCCCTGTGAGTTCAGTGAAGCATTGTCTGCTCTTTAATTTTAGTGTAGCCACATTTTGAGATTTTACTTTATACTCAGTAGATGAAGATACTTGCTTTTCACAGTCTGATGGAGATTACAAATTATTTTATTGTGTAACCCAGACAAAGCAGGCATTTAGAAATCAAAGAAGATTTTGTGAGGCATCAGTAGAATGCTCTTCATTGTATTATACACCCTTTTCTGCTAAGCAAAAAGGTATTGGATAATGCAAAGTATAACTATTGTTAATTTTTTTTTTATCAGTCTTTAACTTAACATCAGTGAAGAAAACTACTGTGTGAGAGTTCAGGAAAATTAAAACGGAACTTAAAGTTAATAATTTTGAAACTGTCCAACTACGTTGCTTTCCTCATCTTGAAGAGCACACTGTGCAATATGGGAGTTTGTCATAAATCATAGGGCTTATTGAACGGCAGTCCTTAATACGCTTAACAATTCTCAGAAACTTTTTTTTATATGGAGATCATGTGGGGGCCAAAACCATCATGAAACTGTGTAACCAGTTTTGTGAAGACTGACATTTGCATGGCTGTTGCCCTCTTGTTTACTCTTTCACACCTTTTGGGTTTCAGTGACTTCAGGACAGTGACTTTTGATTTCAAAACACTTAAAAAAAAAAAAAAAAAGACGAGAGATTTGTGGATTGGAGGGACCAGTGGTAGTTACACTAGCTAACATGAAGTGATGGGAAAATAAAGTTGGTGTGTAGTGTAAGTTAAATAGTTAATGAGAATAAATCCAGTCTCTGCCTTGGTAATGGAAGTGTTGGGGATAGCTCATCACAGTCTCAAGGAGCAAGCCCTGATTTCTGTACTGCCTTGATTTTAATACCTGCCACCAACATTCCTTCTCTGGTGTCAAAAAAAATCTCCATTTTGAATACACTCTACCTTCTATGTTGCTGTATGTTGCCCTATTTTATCCATGACACCAACCAATGCGTGTCCTTTGACCAGGTTATCACTGACCTTTTACTTTCTGCTGATACAAATAAAGTGATATTTATGTAAGATATATCCAGACTTCTGTGTCTAATAAGACTACATTATTTCAGAAAAAAAAATCATTAAACAAACATACTCTATAGAATGTTGTCTGGTTTATTCTCCTCCAGATGACAGCTTGCTAACAACAGTCACTTGGGAATCTGTTTTTCTTCTTTACATTTAAATGTTAGCCTTTTGTAAGCCACAGATTTCCCTGAAGTGCTATCCATAAATGTACAAGCATACGGAAGAGCTGGCTGCAGGCATTTGCAATGAGCATATTGGAAGCTTGCGGTCTGTGGACCCTCAAATCAAAGGATTTCAGAGCCTAGCTCAGTATGTTCCTTGTAGCCTTTCACTGCTTGCTAACGCACAAGTCCATCACGATAGCTGTGAGCAACACCAGGAAAACTGGCTGGTAAGAAGCTCTAGGCAGTGACATGACAGCTCTAAAGGAAAAATACTACCATGCTAAAACTTCACAAGTGACTTATTCACTAGTCTCCAGAACTAAGGGACTTATTTTTCCATTAGATTTTTGTCTCTGATTGACTGACTTCTTATGCTCATTGACTAAATGTTAGCTACGCTGCGGTGTTCATGTGCTACCTATTACACATCAGAGAATTAAGTAGAGATTCAGCATAACAGGTTTTATAGTGCACAAACCAGAGTATACCATGAGAGGAGAATTTATAACATTTTTCCTGCATGCATTCCATCATATCTGTCTCTACCCTGTGTTCTATACCTTGAGGAATGTAGGATTGGTATATTCCTCTTCTGTTGTCTTGTTTTATTAGAGTACTAGAGCATCTTTGAGATTTCTGCTTCAGTGCCAATTCAGCTAAAATTGGTCAACGGATTCAGAAGTTACTAGAGAAGAATTGGCAGACAGGTGATGGCTCCATAAATCTTGTTATCAGGCTAAAAAAGGGATTCTTTTCCCAAGCTGTCACAGAAGAAGATAAAGCCAGCAGGTCAGGGAATGATAGGCTAAAAATAAGATAGAGCATGACCAGGACATCAGTCCTTTCCAGCCTTAGACTTTCTGACTACTGGTGGGCATGACTGACATATTGCCAGTTCCCACATAATCTAGATATTATCCAGAACTGTGAAAAGGAGGAGTTTTAATGAGGGATTTGCTGAAAGCTAGTGAAGTAGTTTTATGCATGCTTATGGGAAGCTTCTTTCAGGTGTGAAGGGCAGCTTGAGAGAAATTGCAGCAGGGAAAAACTCCATTAAAATGCAGGCAAGTATGCTCCCCTTCATAGCAAAGAACAGAATATTTTGTGCTGCTTCTAGCACACTTCTGAAATGAAGAGAGAAGCAATATGTATGTTTCCAGATGCTGTTTAGATAGTCAAATACCTCAAATGTCTGCAAAAATTATTCTTTTGTGACAAGAAATCGATGCTATCTGTAGAAAATTGTGTTTGTTGGGTTTTTTTACCCATATGGTCTAGTGTACAGATCTATTTTGCCTTTCTTCTGGGTTCCCAGTGTTTTACACTTTCTGAGTGATTCCTGACTTCCCTGAGCTACCTAAAATACTCCATCTAAGCAATATATCCTGAAACAAAGACAAGAATGTAATAATGTAATGTGTTTGTGCTGGATCCATCAGTACCACCAACAGCAGTGTTTAAAGTCAAAATCCAGCTGTTCAAAATTCCTTAGTTAATGTGTGGGTGAGGTCGGGGCACTAAACAAGCCCGCCTTCTTGAGGCTGCAAAACCTGAGAGAGTTGTGTTGGGTCACCAGTTGCACCCACTACCATACAAAATCATTGACTAGTTGTTAGCCTATCTGCCAAAGAAGAGAGAACTGGCAACCTACCAAGCTGCTCATGAGCCTGTGGAAAAGAGCTGACATTGGCCACTGTCTAATCAGTAAAGAAGTTGAGGAGATGTAGAAACTGTTCCAGGAAGGAGCGTGGTGCATTTTCATTCTGGGGTTAAAGATCTGTGAATGTTTGTTGTTAGAGGCAATATGGATCTTGTAGGTTCCCTTGGTTCAGGTTCTTTTTCTCTTTGTCTCAGTAGCTAACTTCAGGGAGTGTTTTGGATTTTTCCTTCCACTCCCAAATTCTTACACTCCTTACTGCCTCTTTGACTCCGACCTGTTAATAATCATTTCTTTCACTCCCCTCTCTGTTCCTTGGTGAGGAACAAGTTGGGGGGTGTGTGTGTGTGTATTTCTGTAATTTCTTCTCCTTTATCCCCTATTACCTCAGGAACTGGGGAGTACAAATGTCTGTAATCAGTTGTGGCCTCTCCTTTTAATACAGGAGACAGAAACCCAATCCTCCTTCCAGTAGCTCCTGTGGAAAAAGAATGAAGAACTTACAATTTGACTTCTCTTTTCTCCAAAGAATAGGTTGTTCCTCTTCACAAACTGTCATTTCTCCAACCAGGGTAGCAGAGGATCTTTTCCATCTCCCAAGAAGAGTGAGAGGATGCACCTCTCCTGCTTGGGCAATGCAGGAATGGGTAAAATAATCAGCTCACTAGAGCTAGACTGGTCCATTCCAAATGGACAGATGAGCACCTCAGCAACTGGTTACAGGGAACTAAAACTACAAGGACATCATCCAAATGACATTAACATCTGTGGGCTTTGGGTGTGGTTGTCAGAAGGTAGACTTTCACTAGAACCAAGCATTTCCCACCCAAAACATCTGCAGTCTGTCAAAAGCTAGAAGACTAGTTTCAAGAAAGACATTTTTTGAAGAGTAGCTTTGCCTTTGTAACCATTGTCTAGCATTGCTTTCCCCAAGTTCATCTGCTGTCTTCACAAGAATTAAAAAAAAAAGAAATCAAAAAAGATAGAGTAACTGACTGTAGAAAGGGATTTAATTTACTGCAGCTTCTTAGTCTGCTAAATAAAATTTTTACCTATACTGAGGTCCTTATAGATGATATATGATTTCCCCCATTACTTGTATTTACATAAACCATCGCTTTCCATGGAACTATGCTCCCTGGTTACCATTTACATTACTGTGCAAAATTAACATGTGGATGATGCAACAAATGCTCCCACAATGTTGCTGTTGTGCTGCAGAAACTATGTGTACATGTGCTTCAGTGGATGGTGGAGGGTTAAATGCATTCCTTTGCAGTATGTGCTTTCTTATGACTGTTCAGAGTTTTTTATAAAGCTATTTTCTTTTCACCCCTTTCATCTATTTGTTGTATATGCCTACATGACCTCCTGAAAATACAAACACACTCTCTTATTTGCAGAGCCCATTATCAGCCTTGTCTTTAGCCTCATGATAAAGGTCAAGTAGATTAGTTAGGGAGGCTCTTGCCTTTCTAAATCCACGTTGGTTATCTCCTTTTAGATAATTACTATCCATGTACTTCTCTGATGTGCCCCAGGGTATAGTTTCCATTCCTTGAATACCGTGATGTTATATTCATCTACTTTTGACACATTTTGTTGGGTTTCAGATCTGGTAACTGATTTAATACCAGTGCTTTTGTGATTAGTTATCCTGGTCAGGGGAAACAGAGCAAGCACTCAGGAAGAATACTGTTCTCCAATGCATGTTCTCTACGAATCACCAGAATCAAAGTTTCTGACTTTTCACGTAACAGTTCTTCAGCTATCCATGCTCGAATCTCTTCCTTCAATGCTGCGTTAGCTATGCAAATTCATGCAGTTTATGGAAAACCTGTGAGAATAAAGGAGCACAACAGTAAGAAAGCGATGACTAGTATTAACCTCCCTGTAACCTCTGGTCAGAATTTAAAATGCCACTGAAGCATCAAGGCTTTCGAGGTTCTTATTTTTAAAAAATCAGATTCTAATATCAAGAAGTCCACATTTCATATCTGCCAAAAAAAAAAAAAAAGAAAAAAAGAAAAAAAAGATATCATAGCAGATTTATTTTATTTTGTTCTCTGGACCCCTGTCTTCGTGACAATAATTGCAGGAGGACCTTGAGGAGTGTAAGTAAACATATAGAAACATTCAAGATGCATTTCCAAATTATTTGCATCCAGTGAATGTTCCTTATTTATCAAGTTGTTTAACGAGCTTTAATAGATTACTTGCCCATAGTTAAGCATGTGCTTTCCCCCTCATTTTAATTGTTACTCTTACCACAACAGGACATTTTAAATGCTACAAAGGATACTATGGCACAAGGAAGATGCAGAAAACAGGGTGTTCCTTTCAAGACCTTTACTCGCCTCTGTAAAATTTGCTGATGAAAATGCCTGGTTCTGCCTCATGGACACTTGTCAGTATAATATTGATTCCTGATATGATAACAAAGTGGTAGCATTTTGATATTTCGGTTTTTACTATACTGTATCTTTAGACGCCAAATGTTTTCATCTGTGATGTATCTTTTCAGCAAAGCAGCAGTGAGGATTTATCACAGTAAGCAGCACTGGCTAATCAAATAATTCCTGTCAGGCACTGTGTCACTATTTCACTATTTAACTCTTCCATTAAAAAATAGAAATAGGAATAACAATAATATCAACATTATCATCATTAACATAATAAATAGTCCATGTTACTGTGCCAGATACAGATTTACCAAAGACAGAATTTCCTCATTTTCCCAGAGTGATATTTACATTTATAACTAATGTTCGTTTTTTGATGATCCATGTGAGCTGTGGTCAAGCAAATCTATTATGGTAAGGAGCACTAAGATTCACACGCACATTTTCCTTCCATGCTCTTTCTATAGCCAAATAATTTCTCCTTATCACATGCTTCCTGTTCTTATTATTCCCCAGTGGTATGTGTTGAATACAATAGCATGTATTAAATTAAATCATTCAGCCATACTTTTATACTTAGGAAGCTCTCCTGTGCCTGAGGTCAGCATGAACAAAAGATATTAAGGCTAAAATGAAGACATACTCTTTTGCCTGTTACCCTGTAACTCTAAACAGAAACGCATTTTTAATGTAAGTTTGTTTTCAGTTATGAGAAGATTTAGACACTAGAGAGGCTTCTTCAGCATATTGTCATTTTGTATGCTGTTCAGATGCAACTGTATGTGGGGCGTGATATAAAAGCCAGGCTAGACTGCACTGTATCCAGCCTAACATTTTTCATTGGCTATACGCTTGTTTGATAAAATCCTTCAAAACGCTGGTATGCTTTTATTCATAAGGCGTTCTCTATATATCCAATATTCTGTGCTATTCCTGAATGATTACAACATCTCTGTAGAAGGAAATGTGGTACATATTGCAATATACAAAATATTTTTCAAATGCTAAAGCTCTGACCTTATAGAACAAAGAAGCAACCTTGACTCAGCCATCAAAGAGGCTTTTATCGGTTTAATGTAGCAGAACTCAACCAAGGGTACAAATTTTTGTATTGCCGTGCCACTGACGTGAATGCTACAGCTGTGTTTGTGTATCCATAGTCATTAGGCTGGTATTCCTCCTGGATTATGACTGATCCAGAAGAATTTTGAATTTTTTACCTTTTTTTTTTTTTTTTCTTGGTAGAAGCAGACAGAAACATAGTCAAGTTATCCATTATTTCTTTCCACAGTTTTCTGGAAGTGGCAGAAGCTATTGAAAAATGAAGGCATACATATCTCATACTATTCAAATGACTGGTAATTAAAGTGAAATTAAATTTCTCGTGGTGCAGATTGTGTCTTTTCCAAAGAAATTAGAAACTGTGGCCCTTTGAGAACTATGCTTTTAGTCTGTAGACATTTACTGCTACAGCTTTTATCAAATGTGATCATTGGTGAAGTCTTCACATCCAGCATACTTACATGAGAAAGTTTGCAGTTAGGTGAATTCTCTTTTTGGAAGTCTGTTGTTCCTATAGAAATGCACTTGTCCTGAAGCTTCCCATATGTGTCAAGTATTAGGAAACATAAGCAAAATCAATGATTCTGTATCCTTATTTCAATCTGGAGAATCAAAGTGTGGCACAAATTGCCCCACAGTTACAAGTATGCATCAAAATGACAGAAAACTGAACTCATAAGGTATACTTGAGTTCTTAATGATGAGGAATATTCAGCAGAGTGAGCTGGTTATTCTGAATTTTCTTCTAAAGGACCCCTTGACTCTGCACTGCCTATGCTGGGAACCTGGGAAGATTAAGTTTCCCATGCAGGAATCGAAAGTTAGACACCTGTGAGCTCATGGTGTTAATATATTGTTGGGATGAATCCTGCTCTCACTGTTGTGTAAGAATTTTCTCAAATCACATTAAAGTGTAGTAGCAGAACTGATTATTTGTTAACTATTTAGAACAAATTGTACATATTTCTGGAAGGGATTTAAATATGTGCATAATGCCCACAGAAGTCAACTAAGCATATGGTTAAACACTTACTTGAAATGCTTTCCTGAATAGAGATGGAGTTAGTTCTCAAATGCTTAGAAGGTACAGTGCAATGTACAGTACAAAGACATGAAATGACCTCAGAGCACAGAGTGCAAGATAGATGGACAGAATATAATGTTAAAAAAAAAAAAATATGCAGTGGCAGGGGTGATTAGAGGATTTCCAGGGTGGGAAAAGGCTCAAATTCTGCTTTCTTCAGGCACTGAAGAATATGTAGTTCCCTAAGAGGTATTTAAGTGAGGCAATGGTGATATTTTGCCCATTTGACAGGTGAGGAAACAGAAGGACATACAAGGAAAAATGCCCAGAAATGAAATTGAAAATGTTTTCTCAAATCTGGTATCATTAATAGATCAGATAAGATCTCATAGGAGAAAGTCCAGTAGAATGCAAAGCCTGAATTCTGTGATGCTTTCAGTGCAAATTTCCCACCTGAATTATCTGTGGCTTTTCTCCAGGAAATATAAGGAAAATTACTCCAGTAGATTTTCCTTTATTTCATAATTTATTGTGAATCCAAGTAACTGAATTCTTGTCAAAATGTTTCATATCTCAAATACAAAAAACTAAAAATGTTTTCTGTTGAATTCTGGGGATAAGTAGAGGTTCCATATTCAGGATTCTGCCTTCCTTAGAAATGGTGACTAATGCAGAAATGTAAAGGAATGGAGAAACCTGTAATTACTAAGAATCCATTAATCCCAAATAACTGCTTATCAGGGATCAAAGCCCAGCCCCTTATATAATGCAGTTTAATCATGCATTTGAAGTCTTACATTTATGTGAACAAAACAGGTAATCGAAGGCTTGTGTAACTTAGGAGCTTAGTGCAGTTTTTGTCCTGCCTCACATTTCCTGACATAGAAATTAATTTTATTGAGTACCACTAACACCTCTTCCTTTATAGTGAGCAAGAGAGAGAAACAGTCTTTTCCTTCAGAGATTGCCATCCATCTTCCTCTCTAGGCCATCTTAAATGAGAAAATTTAGTACTGTGGTTGCAGTTGCTTGTACCTGCTTTGTGCATGTAACCACTTTGTTTTACTATGAGAAAGGGAAGACTGACAAATGCAACTGAGGTGACAATGTCTGAGAATTTTGATTTGATTTGCTAACAACCTCCTTAATGTTCAGATTTCAGCTCTCTTAACAGGTATATTCATAGGGGATGAAATTCACATGCAGAGAGACAGCCCCAGGCTTATGCACCACATAAATCCTGTCTAAGCCTTTAAAATGGGCTTTAAGTGGGCCTAATTGATGTACAGGACCTGTACAGGCCCTTGTATACATGGGAGAATTGCTGCAGTTTTTAGGCTTGCAATAATTAACTATTGTACTTTGCTTTAAAAATCTTTTATTCTTTTTGATCTGCTTCCATTTTTCCTAGTGAACTGCTTCCTTGGTGCCTTCTGTTCAAACATGAGCAGAATGGAATATTTGAGATCACTATATATATATTAGATACAAGCATAAATTAAATGTATATTGGAAAGGTCAGCATTCAATAAAAATTCAAATCAGATATTTGGATCTGATGAGACACTGTGTGATCTTTGCAGGATGCACATGGGGATTATGCAGAAAATCCACTAAATGTGATTATGGGAAAGCACACATTTTGTAAAGGACAAAATTTATCCTAGCTTTTAACAATTCTTAAGACATAGGTGGTGACTAGAATTACTATGGCAACTGATTATGTACTTGTTGGTAGTTTAGTATTGGCTAGTGCATTAAACACAATATGCTGTTTCTGATTTGTTTGTAGTTTCTATTTATTCTCCTATCAGCTTTGGATCAAAATGTAGCACCGTCTTATTAACCTAATAACACAAAATATATTCTTGTATCTAGTTTGCGTCTTGTCACATTTTGCCTAGTATCTGAAAGGGCAAATCTGACTTTTTTTCCACGTTAGCCACTTTACTAGCTTCCTGTTCAGTTACAGCAATTTGTACAGAAAACATCAAATTTTATTCTGAAGAGAGGATAGATACACAATCATTTTCATAGGTTTGTATTTATACGTACATTTTGGTCCAATATTCTGAAGAAACATGGGCTTTTGTTTTTTTAAGAATACCATTTTTGCTTGTCTGAGGCTTCTGCCTAAAGGATGAATAATCCAAATAGGTTTTAAAATGCTTTAATTAATCTTTTCAAATACCTGTATTTTTCTCAATTTAGTGCAGGATGGCCCCACTTACTCTGGATATGAATCAAGCTAAATATGAAATATCTCTACATTAGTTTTCAATGACAGTGTTTACAACATGACTATAGTGATTACTTTAAATTGACACCATCAACAAATTCAGATTATCCTTGAAAGTCTATAGGTAGACAAGCTGTCTAACTCTGGTATTATGCAGAAGAATTTTGTCTACCAAAGAACTACAGTTATTTCCAAACTCCTCCTAAAAAACAGTGTGCTTGCCCACATATTATAAATGCTGAAGTTTTCTAATTGTAATCTGAAAAGTGTTTCATATTGCACACATTATTTTTAATCAGGTCAACTTGGGGTTCATTGGGATGGTCACACGTACGCTGGCAACTGTAGAACTCACGTTTAAGCCAATGCTCTTTCTTTAGAGTATTTGTAAATTGTCTTTAATCTGTTTTGAGTTGTTGACATATCTGTAAGGCAGAGAGATTTGTTGGAATTCATGGTGTTTTAAATGAAGTGTAAAAATCAAATGTGATACGGTAATACACATACAGTGATGTAATCAATCAATACCACTGACAATGGGGGTATGTGATGGAAATGGTTCAGTATGGTATACAAAGGTTATGTCTCAGGTTTGATACCCTACTCTGTACATGAAGCTTGTGATTCAATTAGCAAGTCTGATAAGTAATGAGGTTAACAATGCTGTCAGGAGCCCTTTGCAGGCAGAGACGCAGGAAAGATGCTCAGTGAAGGAGCGCTGGACGTGTGCAAGCCATGTTAAAAGCTAAAGGAGACTTAGTGGTGGAGGGTTCAGAAGAGGCTTGGCTGTTCCCAAAATAAAGACAAGGTTGTCAAAAAGAAGAGAAAAAAAAGAAGAGGGGAGTATATGTGCTCTGGGTTGGAGACAAAACAAGGCATTCCTGCACTCTGCAACCCAGTAACCTCTCCACTTATTGCTTCTCTGTTGAGGGGAAGATAGCCTTTTTCTGAGGTTGTTTTCTGATATAAGTATTTCTCCCCATGATATTGCCTTAAAATGTTATATCTTGTGTTTTGTATAATACTGTATGATATACTGTATGAAATGACTTGGTCTATTTTCTACCATGTTGGAATCAAAAAAATTGTAGTATGGTTATATTTAATCTGTCTAGGCTCATATTTTTAAATACTAAGGCAATCTGCATATCTGCATGCATTCATTTTAAATCTACTTATGTCATGGTAGAAATACTGTTACTACACAGTAGTGTTCATGCTGTTTGTGTACTCCCATGCACAGTGAAATTTCCCTCTTGTCTCATCCCTATTCATAAACAAATGTCATGGAGAAGTTAATATTCTGCAGTTTTAAAGAATCGAGTTTATCATGCTTCAAACCAACAATGAAAAAAGATACAAATTTTGCAAAACTTACTTGCCTGGTTAGCATTATTTATACTTTATAGCAACATATAAAAATCATCATTTATATGGGTAAACTATCCAGGCCCTCTCCTGTGTTGTAACTAAGTAACTCTGAATTCAGAGGTGGGTTTCATTCTTACCTGTATTCTGGAATTTT
Organism: Phaenicophaeus curvirostris; assembly: GCF_032191515.1. Taxonomy (NCBI): domain Eukaryota; kingdom Metazoa; phylum Chordata; class Aves; order Cuculiformes; family Cuculidae; genus Phaenicophaeus; species Phaenicophaeus curvirostris. The sequence goes on along the minus strand of NC_091393.1, from coordinate 71,107,480 downwards.
AAAAGACTGATAGCATCTAGAAGTGCTTAACTTTGTGTTTCCTTATCATGTTATTATTATCCTTAAAATAAATTTATTCAAAAAAAAAAAAAGCAACAGTAATCCAAGTTACGGCTGAGGGAGCTGGGGTTGTTTAGCCTGGAGAAGAGGAGGCTGAGGAGAGACCTCATTGCTCTCTACAACTACCTGAAAGGAGGTTGTGGAGAGGAGGGGGCTGGCCTCTTCTCCCAAGTGACAGGGGACAGGACAAGGAGGAATGGCTTCAAGCTCCACCAGGGGAGGTTCAGGCTGGACATTAGGAAAAAAATTTTCACAGAAAGGGTCATTGGGCACTGGAACAGGCTGCCCAGGGAGGTGGTTGAGTCACCTTCCCTGGAGGTGTTTAAGGGACGGGTGGGCGATGTGCTGAGGGGTATGGTTTAGTGTTTGATAGGGATAGTTGGACTCGATGATCCAGTGGGTCTTTTCCAACCTGGTGATTCTAAGTTCTTTGTGTTGGTGAAGGATGTTATATCTTAAAGCCATGGCCTAAATAACAAAGCAGTGCTCATTCAGCCTTAGGATGGGATCTGGAACATGCCTGGGAGAGGTAAAATGCACACATGGCAAAGCTGCTTAGAAAAGTCAAAGGAGGAGCTCAGCCAGCAACGTGGCCACCTTGTTGCCTATCCATAGCAAATCTGGATGAGAGCAGATCTGATGATTCAAGGCTAAAGACAGCTGTTGATGTTAGCACCAACCAAGTAAGGGCTAGAACTAAGCCATATACCTTCTTATATAGAGGTACAACTCTCATCAGCTGTTCATCCGGTAAGGGAAATGTAAAGAACTGCCATAAATATCAAGAACTGTGATAAGATGTCATAGTTTTTGCCCAAAAAATTCTGCAGAAAGCCAGTAAGGAATTAGCAGAGCTGTTTCTAACAACTGGTCTTTCACGTGAGTCAAAGTTGCTGGTCCTTTGACAGTCTTATGAGAAATGGGAGGAAGTGGTCCAAGAACATTACTTGGTGTACCACCATGAGCAGAGAAAGAAAGAAGCTGTATCTCCAAGGAAGAACATGAAGCTTTTTTTATTACAAAAGCTTACAGTGCCATAGTATGCATCTGTAAGGTGACTCCAGGAAAGATCTCGATTTTTCTGGGAGAGAAGCTGTCATCTAGTAGAGGCCTTTTCCTGTGCTCTGTTGAGATACATCTGGTCCAGCATGATATACAAAAATCTTCAGAGTGGATGCCATAAAAGCCAAGAGATTTCTAAGCCATATATCGTAGAAATCACAAACTGACTATCAAATGGTGAGGTCTCATTGTGCTACTTTCAAAAAGTAGATGGAGCTGTGTCATTTTGTCTTGCTTGAGGCAAGTAAGCACCATTTTAAATTTTGATGCTTGCCTCATGCCATGTGTTCATATTTAATAGCAAAGAGTCAGCATGTGGTTTTCCTTGCCTCACAAAGGAGTATTGACAGATTTCTTCTCATGGTTGCCTCCTGTACCAATTTAGAAAGATGCCCTCTAGGCTGCAGAGATTAATGGACATATCATAGATCAATAGGTAGTTTCCTGAAGGCTTTATTCACAGTATACCATTGCATGTCTTAACATATAATTTTCAGTGTGTAGAGGGAGTTACCTTGAAACAGATGTTAGTGGTCTAATAGTTGCTTCAAAGATGTGTTTCTTGCATGTAGCCCTTCCAAATGAGCAATCAGCCTCCACAGGACCTGCCTCTCTGGTTATGTATAGGTAGACAGGACCCAAGAGTGGAAAAAATATTAAATGATAACTGAAAACATGATGGGAGAAGGTTAGACGGGAAAAAACAACTTGGTGGGATAGAGAAAAATGAAAGAAGAAAATATAAGGGTAAGGACAGAGAAACTAGGAAAGAAAGAGGACACAAATATCTGATGGAGAAAAGGGAAATTTCAAAATAATGACTTGTGAGATAGACAGGAGGTTCTGCCTCAGACACAGCTGGTACTTGTAATAGGAAACCAATAGTAAGTATTATGCCCAAGGGGTTTAGCCAACAAAGGGGTATAACCTGGGAAACAGGATAATATAGTAGTCCAGGACCCATAGATTGGTTACCCTGGCAGCTCTAGTGCACTTGCACAACAGCTTGCTGGAGCTCTTGCCAATGTTCTGGCTATTATTTCTGAGAGAGAACTGTGAATCCTGTCTCACTGTGTAGAAATTCTCTGCTGGGAACTGTGGGCCAAGTGTTACAGAGTCTTTCTTTAGCTCAGTGGGACACAGCTAACATTTGATAGAAAAAACAGTACTTGATTTGCTCATTTCCCCTCCTGCACTCATCCATAAATCAATGTGCTAATTGCCTCCACACAATTGGCTGAGAGGGAAATGTGGTTGCTCACTGTTTTGTAATTTTAGACTGCTACAGCCATTTATTCATGTGCTTTAGGCATGATAGTGCAGTTGTAGGTCTTCCATTGTGCCTGTTGCCTTCAGTGAACAGGGTGCAAGGTAAACGTTTATCAGACTGTTTCAAAGGATTCTTGTCAGAAGTGTGCTACACTTATGGGATTTCTGCCTGCCATCTCTAGAGAAAGGAGGTTGGACATGAAATGCCTGTGCCTCCTCTGGTGCCTGAGCAAGAAAGGGCTGGACAAATCAGGTCCCTTTCAAGTAAGTCCCCAGGATTTCCTGTGCAGCTTCCAGAGTATTTTTTTTTTGTTACTATTGGTTGGTTTTTTTCTTTTCTTTTTTCTTCTGGTAGGTCCATGGCCATATTCTTCAGTGTCATGTTCAGCCACGACACTTGTGGTCTGGCCTGGAGGAGTAGCTGCTGTTCTATGGCTTTTCTTACAAAGGCTGGAGTTACCATAAATAGAGACAACATTATCCTTCCAGCAGACCTATTGTGTATTTTTATTTAGAAGTCAGTAAGTGAGAGAAAAGCCAACTAATTCTTTGGGCTCCTGTGTTTTGTGCCCTGTATTTTTAGTCTAGAAGCTCTTTGTTTCTGTTTTTACTCAACAGATTTATTCAGTTGGTTCCTGAATGCATTGCACTTTATCTTAAATGTTCATCCCTTATTTTGCCTGTAGAAATATATGCTTGTCATGTCAACACACAAACCTCTAATGACCTAATCTAAAAACGCAATCAAAAAACCTCATACTGAGGAAATGCAATGCAAAACGTCTGTTGGAGAGTATCTTTTACCATACTGTCTCATAGATCTCTAAGCAAGCTCCCAGTGGCTGGAGCATATAACTATAGTTAGGTATAGTTTTGCAAAACTTCAGAATCTTCTAAAACAACAACACCTGATTACAAAATGCTAAACTGAGATCACAGATGATCTTGAGCCAAAGTCTGGGCATAAAACTTTGCTGTCCCAGAGAATGCTGTAGGAAGAAAGCAACATTTGAACAAAAAGTACAACAGAAATCTTTTAATCCAAAGTACTATGCCTTCTGAGTGATGTTCTGGAAATTTGGAGTTGATTCTCTGATGCTGACAATAACATTGGTTTATAGCTCTTAGAAGCATGGTGTTCCATGAGCTAGCAAAGGGTGATATAACTATGTCAGTCTATGCATCAAGCATTAAAATCAGTGGCATTGCACTGGTTTACATCAGTGGAAAGTGTCTTGAGATGTTCTGCTATTTGCAACATACATGTTGGATTTAGCCATTGGAGACAGTAGCTCACAGGCTAAACTAGCTACTGATATGAGATACTATGTAAAGCATGAACTATTGAGAATTGCTTTATGTTCTATCAACTTAATTATTTATTTCATGGCTCTATTTCCTCCTCAAGAAATCTTCACTTAAAATTTTTTTTACCCCCTGCCTATTCTGCCAAGGTAGAAACGTACTCATTAATCAAAGAACACAGCAAATGTGACATTGCATGAAAAATGCTTGCTTGGTGAACATGCTACTGTCAACTACAGAGACTTCAAGCATGTCTTAGTCTTTTGAAGTGTTGCACACTGTTTCCCATGCCTCAAAGAAGCATAGTGATGTTACCTAAAAAAAACTCTCCTTCATATTCAGCCAGCATTTCAGGCAGCACTTTAGAGCCTGGGAGACATTATTGCTCATGATTGCTGTTCATAAAGTTCATAGCGGGTCATCTTTTTTCTGTAAAGAATGTTATTTTCCCCCTCCCCTTTCTTCCAAATTATTTTATTTCTTAGGACACTCTGGAGTAATTAACATGCCTTTTGGGTCATGCAAGAAATTTTCTAGCCAGCTTAGTGACTGGATGGAGGTTAAGCGTGCTCCAGTTCAGACAGATGGTCTTGTTTAGCTGACATATTTAACTGTGTAGCTTAGCAAGGATTTGTAATTCTCTGAGAACTTGTGCTAATATTTTGAACTTCTACAAAATCTTCCTATTGAACTGTCAAAGCTCTTCACAAACATGATTGAATTTAGCCTCATATCAGCTCCACTGAGTACGTCACTATTCCCATCTTAAAAGTGGAAAAACTGAGATACAAGGAGTAAGGCCAGATATCTAAATGAGGTATCTGACATCAGGAAATGGAATTCCTGTTCAGACATGCTGGTAGCAACTTATGCATAAGAATCTCATTAAATTTTCTAAGTGCTACTTCAGCTGATGTTGCTATTGTTATTGATTGTAACCATCCAAGAAGCAAGGAAAACTGAAATGGCAGCTGGTAAAGCACAGGCCTGACAAATATTGAAAGGTGGCAAATAACGCTGTGGGTGAAGATAAAAAAAGCTTGTCAGAGATATGAGTCTTGAAGGCAGCTGAGTAGTCAAAAATGAGAGGATAAGCCAACTAGATATTGCTAAGTCATTGAGATTAACATCACTGCTATCTAAGCAAATCAGAAGCCTGTACACATTTAACTGCATCAAATGTCTGATGTTGGGATGACAGTGAGCCAGCATCTTTCTATTTTGAAGATGGTGGGGAGAAAGGAGAGATCTTCGGCCTTCCATCTTCTTCCATGTAATGGAGTATTACTGAGTTACTGTCATTCTGATTGGTCATTTGCACAAAAATTATAAGGTCAGAAAGAGGCAGATTTGGGGAGAAAGAAAAAAAAAGAGAGAGAGATTCCTATGAGTCCTTTCACAGCCTTCTGCCTGTTCTAAGCTGGAAGCTTATCGTTTGGAAACAGCAGACAGAGATGAAGATTTGGTGATCGCAGGATGACTGTAACAAGCCAAATGCTGTAGTCATGGAATAAGAAAATATGAACCTGGACTTGCTTATCAATTTTCTTTTTGATTAAGAATCAATTGCATGTTGAGGTATTGGGTTAACAGTTCAACTGGTATCTGTGTGAGACAGAACATCTTTTATTTGTTCTGAACCTGCCAGTTGTTGGTTTTGTCTGATATCTTCTGGATATTATGAAAGACAGTGATCATTCATTTGCCTTTTCCATGCAGCCTGTGATTTCATAGATCTGATGTCAGATTCTCTTGCAATCATTTCTTTTGACGGCTTGTCTAGTTTATTTATTTACTGCTTCATTGTACTGCCTCTAACTGTCCTCGTCACCCTTGTCTATACCTTTCCACTGAACAGTTTTGAGATGACAGGATCAGAATCACATATATCTTGGATGTAGGAGTGTGATGTATTTTTACTGCACTTCTCTAGTTTCCTTTTCAAAAAATATCCTAATATTTGGGTTGACCATATTTTTCTGACCATAATTTTCACAGAGCTAATGTTTCCTCAGAAATATCCATTATAACTCCAAGATCTATTTCCCAAATCATACAGGTTATTTCAGAAACCATCGCTGCTTGTATAAACGCCTACTAAACCACTGATCTATAAGTATAAAGAGAATAATGAAAAAAACCACAAGAACTCTCTAGTCCTCAGAAGTGGAAAGTGACAGAAATCTAGCCAAAGAATATGCTGCTTTGGTTCTTCCTTGACCCAGAGAAAAATACTGTGAGAAAAATGACTACGTCTGTCCAGATTTCAGCCATCCTATATGAAATCATTATTTGCAACCATCTCTCTAAAGAGAAAGAGTTGTTACACTGCATCTGACAGTTTCTCTGGAAAATTACCTGGAGATGTGATAGAAAAGGAAACAAGGGAGTTTGATATTATTGCTTAAACCAGTGATCTAATTCACACCTTATCAGTCCCTTGTATTACAACAGACTTCTGAGGTGATCCAAGATACAAGTGAGTGAAGACATTTTGCACAGATGATGTCAATACTACAGCTGCATCCTTCCTTGTGCTGTTTGTGCTTGCACAGAGACACTCACCCAGCCTCTCTGAAGTTTACTGACACTAGTAGCAATTAGATGCGTGTGGCTCTGATACTGGGATGACTCATATCATAGCAGAGGTGACAGGGAATCAATTAGAGGAAGGTTATCTGCAACTCACAGAAGGGATCCAGCAGTCCTTTAACTTTCCTGCCACACTCTGGTTCTGTGGCTGAAGAAGAGAGGTCATGTGAACATGCAGATCTATCATCTGCTCTAAGAAAACCGAAGCCTAAACTTGCAATGCTTTCATCTGCAGCCAGTCTTGCAGTTGTATTCTCAGCTGTACAAGATACTGAAGGTGGGACATTTTACTTAACACTAACAGCTAGTCATAGACATTTACTTCTGTTCCCGTACATGTTCTCTTTAACTAGCCTTCCCACTCTTCCTTTGCTGTCTTTCTTATGCTCCTTGTGTTTTCTGGCGTTCTTCCAATGTACTCTATAGGGCTTTTAAAATCTTTTTATAAATCCTTTGAATTAAACTTTTGACCTTAATCTCTGACTCATCTGGTTATGCAAGGACTGACATGGCATATTCCTTTCTGCGGCCACAGTCCATCCTACCATCTTTAGCTTTCAAGATGGTGAACTCATGACAAAAATACACCAAATCTACAAGATGTTTTGAAGATCAGCCAGGACACAGAGACAATCCATATAAAATCTTTTCCTACTTCCATCTCAGACTGAGCATTCTTTCCTTACTTAACATCTCTTAATACCAGAAGGAGACAGAACATTTGGACAGTTCAATGGACAGTGTCAGTCTTTTAAGTGATCAAGAGCCAAGATGAAAATTGCAGTTTATACCACTTTGTCATTTTATTATCATTCAAATCTTTGCAGACCCAACATCTGGAACAATATCTATTTCAATGTGACATAAATTATCTCCATAAGGAATACAGCAGAGTGATCAGCAGCCAGACAGAAATTATTTCTAAGATGGATAACTAACGTTTCTTAGAATTCAGTCGATTAAGAAGTGTGATTGCTTATTTGATCACATCACTTAAATTACCAAAACAAATAGTAACGGAACAGTATGAGATGCATATATGATGAAAAATCTTTTGAGCCATCGTTTCAGAGATGTATATCTGGAGGCAGCTATTTCATTGAAATAACAGAACATTTCTTTAGTGAGGACAGAATAAAGAAAAAAAGCCCAGAAAACTAAATTGGCCATCTGGCACAAAAGTTTCTAAACTAAATTTACTGCTTTACTTTGCATTTCCAAATACAGCAAACCTTCTAAGCCTATAAGACTACATTTAGTTTCATTCGGATTGGCAGAGCCAGACTGATAGCAAGATGGCATAGACATAAGAACCAGGCTCCGCATGAACCAAAAAACATCCTAAAGTCACAATGAGATCTGGTTTCAACTCTTGGCTTTCCCAGAGATTTTCTGCGGTAACATCGGACAAACCACTTAATTTGCCTGGGCCTCTGTATTTATCTGTTTGACTGCAAAACAAAGGCTGTCATGACATGCTTTTTAGTGCTTAGTATGATGAGGCTCATACATGACTTGTGGTTTTTGGTGAAAATTGCAATATCAGGGATACTGAGAGTTTTGCTAGTAAAATAATACAGGTAGAGAGGACACGTAAATTAGTCAGCAAAGATATATGGCCAGGATATATTATAGGAGTATGGAGACTTCCAGCTGAACTCTGATCAAATGTGTTAGATCTGCACATCTTTACTGATATCAGACCCCAACTGTCTCAGAAAATTATGCCAACTTTCTTCTGTTATTTGGTTAAATCAGAGAAAGAGTAAAACATTTCAGGGCAGCTTGAGTATATGAGGTCTGCCACAGGTAAAGGATTTAGTCTGATACTCCAGAGATTGTATGGCTGCTACAGGAAGTTTAAGGGGAGTTGTAAGGTACTGAACTGATTTAAACTTATCTGGTCACCCATGATAAACAGGAAATTGTTAAGGAAAAAAATAAGAAAGGAGGGGAAAAAGAGAGAAAGAGAAGCTAGAAAGAATAACAGATTAACACCATTATTATTCCAAGAAAGAAAAACCACATTATTAACATGAAAGCCAGGGCAGTATTCTTTTGGAAGCCTTTCAGAGGGAACCCTGAAGATTATGTACAGGTTAATATAGATAAATTGCCCATGGAAATTATGCAGTTCCAGCTATACTCCTAACAGGCAAACCAGACTCATTTAGTATTGATAACACATTCCCACATCCTCCAAAAATAATTCAGCAACCTAGTTCTGTAACCTTTTTCCATCCCAGGCAAAACTCTTGCATAGGCCTAGTGCTTATTAAAAAATACTAATATTGAGCAAATTGTATAAAATGTATAAAGCTGCTTAAGATTATTTTCTATAAATAGAGCATTTCTAAGTGTGATTTCAGCTTCAAATTGCTGGTTTGGGAATTGCTAGGTGAAATTCTGTGTACAGACTGAACAGTTGAAGCACCGTCTGTTTGGCATTAATATCTGTAGGCTTCTAAATGACCACAGTTAGTTTACCTGTCTTATGCTCCTGAGGCATATGATTTTGTAACTAGTCATAACATATCTGGTTCCTCTCTGGAAATGTTGATAGATGCCAAATGTTTCATACCTTTTAGCACAAGTAATAATTTGTCCTTAAATTTGTCCTAAAAATGTTTCTCACATTTCCCACCCATTGATCATCCCAGCTAAGGAGGGGAAATAATACCACGTGAATTAGGTGACCAGTCTCTCGTCACTGAGTATTGAAAAAGCAAATAACTAGACAACATAAAAATAATTCCCAGGCTGCGGTTCAGTGAACAGCTTTAATGAATGTACTCTAATACTGAGCAGTTCAGAAATGAAGAATAAGTCAGAGAAAGAAAAGAAGGTTGAACTTACTGGGCGCTGTATTTGTGGTGAACATTTCCACCAGCTGTAATGAGTACGTTTCTGCCACAAGGCCGATACTGTTCCCTTTGCATTCTGCTCACCACCTTTCCTGGTGCTCGGGTGCTTCTTCTTAATTCTTTCTCTGTTGCTGCAGTTCCTATAACTGCTTTGTGTCTTTTATGCTCTCGTATTTGCTTGCACTAAAAGGAACTGCAAACCAATTTACAGCTATGTGTAGCATCACCTTTTACATGTCACCATATTAGAGATTCTTGTATCATTTCCATTGTAAACCTTTATCTCAGATTTTCTAAATCCTGCCTGCTTCTGATTTCATCAGGCTGAAGACAACAGCGTAACTATTAACCCCAGACTGATTTACAGGGAATGGTAGGCATCTATTTATTTTAAAATATGAGACATTATAGAAGGCAGTGATTTTGCATAGTCTCTTGTTTAGTACTAAGCTTTAATTCACAGGAGAACACAAAAGCTCTTATTATTTACCTCGTAATTGGTTGAATTAATGTAACTACTGTATTAAGAAATTGAAGGAACTGGCTAAAATTTGTCAAAGATTGTCATTTTTATATTGTCCTTTACATGAGAATACAAGGGATTGCTTGAATATATCCAGAGCTGATACACAGAACAAAGAGAAATATTTTTATCTTGATAGAGGATACGATCAGTGACTGCTTTGGGGGTTAATCAAGGCAAACCTTGTGGCTGAATTACAAATAGGAGCTATTGATCTCATGGTATATGGGAAACAACTATTGCTTTACACAAAATGACTGTTTCGTTGCACCCTGTTTGGATGACAGTAACAGTGGGATATCACAGAGGCCTTTCCTAGGACTTGTCCTGTTTAACATCCTTATCAATGACCTGGAAGAGGCAACAGAAGACACCTCTGTGAGGTTTGCAGTTGACACCAAACTGAGGGGGACCAGTTGATAGGCAGGAGGGCAGGCTGGGCAGTCAAGCTACTGCAGGCTACACCCAAAAGTAGATACTGTTGGTCAGAGATTGGAAAAAAATGGTGTGCTGTCTTATGTAAGAAGAGGATGTGATACAAAATATACAGGTCTTTTCAGCTTCCTTCAGTTCTCTTGTTTACGGAGCAGCCTTACTTGTTAGTTGTTGTATTCTGTTTAATCTCTTTTTTCAAGTGGGCTACTGGGCATTGGCCAATGCCAGGGGCCAGGAAACTTCACTCCACAGAACCATCTTTATTGCAGTATGTTACTGTTCCCCTTCCTGTCCCTCAGGCCTTGGTAAATCTCATAAAATCCTTTTCAGATTGAAATCCTACTCTTCCCAAGCTGTAATATGTTTTACAGCTTGTATTTCTTTATAGTTGTCTTAGTCTCATGTTGACAGTCTTTAGGTATCAGTTCCTTGGCTAGTAAATTTCTTCCTTATTCTTAAATTTATCCACTTTGTTTTGTTCAGAGCAATGTGTAGGGATAATAAATTGGCTCACAAGTACCTGACACAGTGTCTTAATTCTTTCTACCATGCCAGATTTTCATAATACTGAATCCTAGGGATATCTGGAAGCAGCAAGCAGCATTTTTCCCACTTGCATATCTCCCAGAAGAGCTGCAAGCTGCCTAGTTTTCTCTAGAAAACTCACTCAGAGAATATACTTCCACAAAAGGTGTTCCAATAGTTCAGTACATTTATTCTGGAATCTGAGAATAAACAGTTGTTTCAAATGTAAATTTCAAGGCTTGCAAAATGTAACTATGTACACAAGGAAGATAAGAGCATAAATCAGCTCAATAAAACAGCTTTGTAAATATTTATAAGCTCTTTGTTTCACACATACTTCTGTGTCCTCCTCTTAGTTTTTCACTTGCTTTAGTTTATGGCTGCTAGTCTGGGCCAAGTACATGACACTGCAAAATTGCCACCTGTTTTCTCTGGTATTGCACATGCCACAGGCCTTAAATCTTTATTGACTGCAGGTGACTATATGATATATAGAAAGAAACCTGTTTGCCTGGAGGGGCAGGTTCTGAATTGGCTCTGCAAAGGGATCTGAACAGGCTGGACCACTGGGTAGAGTCCAATGGCATGAGGCTTAACAAGGCCAAATGCCGGGTCCTGCACTTGGGGCACAACAACCCTGTGCAGTGCTACAGACTAGGAGAAGTCTGTCTAGAAAGCTGCCTGGAGGAGAGGGACCTGGGGGTGTTGGTTGACAGCCAACTGAACATGAGCCAGCAGTGTGCCCAGGTGGCCAAGAAGGCCAATGGCATCTTGGCTTGGATCAGAAACGGCGTGACCAGCAGGTCCAGGGAAGTTATTCTCCCTCTGTACTTGGCACTGGTGAGACCTCTCCTCGAGTACTGTTTTCAGTTCTGGGCCCCTCACCACAAGAAGGATGTTGAGGCTCTGGAACGAGTCCAGAGAAGAGCAACAAAGCTGGTGAAGGGGCTGGAGAACAGGTCTTAAGAGGAGCAGCTGAGAGAGCTGGGGTTGTTTAGCCTGGAGAAGAGGAGGCTGAGGGGTGACCTCATTGCTCTCTACAACTACCTGAAAGGAGGTTGTAGAGAGGAGGGTGCTGGGCTCTTCTCCCAAGTGATTGGGGACAGGACAAGAGGGAATGGCTTCAAGCTCCGCCAGGGGAGGTTTAGGCTGGACATTAGGAAAAAATTCTTCACAGAAAGGGTCATTGGACACTGGAACAGGCTGCCCAGGGAGGTGGTTGATTCACCTTCCCTGGAGGTGTTTAAGGCATGGGTGGGCGAGGTGCTAAGGGGAATGGTTTAGTGTTTGATAGGAATGGTTGGACTCGATGATCCGGTGGGTCTCTTCCAACCTGGTGATTCTATGATTCTATGAATTCTGTTGTATCCGTCTGAAGTTTAGCAGCTGCAATGCTGCTGAACTAAAGCATAGGCTGGGTTCGTCCGCATGAGCTGCCATTCCTGCGGTGGCTGCAGGTGAAGCAGGACTCAGATTCCCTATTTGTGTTGGTGTTTTGGATGGGGCTGGTTATTCGGGAAGGAGAGAAATTGGAGATGGTTTAAAGGGTGAAAGGTAAAGTTGTGGAATGAAGAACATGTGAAAAAGCCATGAAGGAGCAGTGGGAAAAGAACCAGAGCTGTCAGGATACAGCAGAGACAGTCTAGAGGGGGTTGCGAAGATGAGTTATCATTTCATGAAAAAGTCCTTGCCTACCTGACTGCTTCTGGTACTGTGATCCTTGCCGCAGGCATCCTAGCATTTTGGTGGTCCAGAGGACAGGGAATGACGTTTTTACTCTTTCATTTGCAGCAGTAACTGGTGAAGGTAGAAGTATGCAATTATATAGGCATCATTGTTTTGCAATTTTTGCAAAGCTGTTCATGTGCTCACCACTCCCATTTGTGCCATGTTAGCACCGCAAAGTTCCTGAGTGGTCAGTTTGGACCAAGATAGGTGCTCTAATTATTCTTCTCTCATGTGCTGGCTCAGTAGCTTTTTTGAACTGCAGCCCACAAGGGGTCTGAACAGGTAGTGCTCATGGCAATTTAGGGTGGATTATTCTCGTTGAGCAGTTGGTTTCTGCTATTTCATGAGAAGCTTTGGCAGATCAAGAGCTGTCACTCCTGAGATCCTGCCAGGCATGCTTCTCATCTGTTTCTGTATATCTTCAATGAAACTGCATGGAATCAGCAGCAAAGGGGATTTTGGGTGTGAAAACATTTTCTGTGATGTTTAGACATCTTCATTTGAGAATTGTAAGGACAGCCAGATACATTGTCATTTAAACAATCATCTGTATTTAATCTTGCTCGCATTTTCATTGGTGAAAAATAACACAGAGAGAGATAAATCTTTAATTTGCATGCTGAATTATCAGAAGATTCCTATACATCGCACAAACCCACATTGTTTAACATCTTAACATATACTTAAGTGTCTTTCTGACTGCAGTAGTAGCATTCATTAGTAATGCCTCTGAAGCCTGATGATCATAGTTTTGACATAAACACAAAAAAAATAATCTTCAAAGAGTAGATTTTTGGAAGCTTGTAGGTTTCTCTTCCCAAAGTTGTGAAAAATTTTGTGGTTTTTTAGACACTATTCAAGCACACCATTTGAGGAAATAAAATGCTGTTTGTTCAAATAGCATGTTTGTCATTGGTGAGTCATGCTTAAGGCTTTTATTCTTTCATTTGTGTAATTAATCAAAAGAGATCTAAGATCTTTCGCAGGTGATTTTACTTCCAGGTCTGTCCATTTACCTTGTGTTTCCTGCTCTCCAGTTCAGGCAAGTCACATCCATAGCTTTCTGCAGCCACCAGGTTGCTCTTCTGAGATGCTGCGCTCTCCACATCCAGGACACAGGGCTGGGATGGGAACCAGGCATTGTGAACCAAAGACCTGTGAGCTTTGGAAATGCAGAGTGGTCACCATGAAATCGTGGACATGTCAAGAGTATGTTAGGAGGAATTAATGACAACATTGCTCTCCATCTACTTCCAAAGAGAAAAGAGAGCACAGCTCTGATTTCATTAAGTGAGATTGATGGAAAACCTATGCTTCTGTAAAATTAGCTGAGTAAGAACAGGAGTCTATCCTCACACTAGCAGATGCACAAGCCAAGTCTGAGATGTTTCCTTGTATGTGCAGCATCAGTTCTTTCTGCAACAGAGGGTAGCAAGCAAACCTTCAGAAATGGTGACCTCAATATTACATACCTTCTTTCCCTGCAATTCCTCTCCTTCATCCTGGAGGATCCAGGACAGGGCTCCCTCCTGAAGCTTCCTCTTAAAATCATACCTCTCCAGGGATCTGGGATTGTGAAGGACCTCTGTTTGCAACACTAATACAGTAAATGCTATTGTTTTATCCAACAGTAGCAAATTAAATAATCCCACTCCCGTCACTTTCTAACAGGATAATGTTAAAGGCATTCCTCTGAGACGTACAGTAATGATTTGCTAATTCCCCTCAGTATTTCATGCTTCTCAATAGTGCAGCTAATTTTCTCTGAGTACCTTATTAACATTCACAATTACTTTGCAGTCCCACCCTAATAGCTCTCCGCAGAGGCAGTGACTGTGAAGGTGAGAGCTGACAGTGACACATTTTCCTCCTTTTTCTCTGCAGACTGTATTATCCTGGTTTTCATCCACTAAGGGCTGTCCAGCTAATGCGAGTGGGCAAACTGCAGTACAGTCAAGATATGTTTTCTCAAGCGCTGGAGACCTTGAAACAGGTCAGTGAACTGTTTCTTTTCTGTCCCCCTCCCTTACTTCCCCCGAACCTGTTGTGTGTCCTCTCCTTATGCTCTGGCTGTCCCTCATGCCTTTGGATACTCCTCACTGCTTTTTCCATCAGTGCTGTTTTGCCAAGCTGCAGCTGAGAGTGGTGATGGGTCACTATTGCTCAGCATTCAAGGCACTGACTTCCTCCAGTATCAATCACTGCTAATTACAGTTTGATAGCTCTGAGGTACCTGGATAAAAAACTACTATTCGATCCAAAGAGATAAAAATATCTCAGTGCCTCATATTCTCCCTCTTACAATAACGAAAGCAATCTGGGAGGACTGAAAGTACGAGAACAGGAGCTGAGCTGCAGTTTCTACACTCCCCTGTCAGGGATCTGCTGTTTCAGATTGGAGAACTTCACCTTTAATGCTTTTATTTTATTGTAAACTCTACTCAAATCAACAGACATCTTCTCAATCCCTCCTGTTTCTGTATCATTCATGATCTTTTGTCTTCTTTGATCTGATTTTGCAGCTGGCGGTTTACTAGTTACCTCTCAGCTTTAAACCATCCCACTGAGCTAACTTGTATATTAATTTCCTCCTACCCTGAGCTCTTATTTGTCCTGCCAGTATATTGCTGTTAGTATCATCCCAAATATACTGAAGAATCCCCTTCCATGTGCACCATATCCTTAGGATGTGGGCTGTCACTTGCTTCCCATCTCAAGCCCTCAACTGGTGATAGGAACACGTGCTGTCTCCACTTCCCCTTAGAGAGCTCTTATATTAATTTCCTTGTTTTATTGATTGTCCTGACGTGAACATGGCCTGAAGACAATATACACTCTGTGCTGTCCCCCCATCTCATCTCTCAGCCCAACCACCTCCTGTGCCTTATGTAGCTTCCTCATTACCTTTGCTGGGAACTGCAGAAAGGCACCTGGCCCAGCTACATGCCTGGTGCTGCTGAGCCCCCAGGCTGGCACCAGTGTTGGAAAGACATGCAGAAGTTGGCTGTTCTGCCCCCTTTGTCCATACTATATGAAGAGCTACTCTTGTGGCAAAGAGTTAGGGCAGCCGCTTGGGATAGAATGGGGTGGGTGTCAGCACTGCTGACTGGGAGAGGAGTGGTTTTTACACCTGCCTGGATACCCTATAAAGTTAATATCAGTCATGACTCTCTGGATAACTTAGTATTTTGTACTTACTTTTTTCAGCCCCCGTATCTATTTGGTTTTAATATGTGATTAATTGTGCAAGCTGAATAACTAATAATTTCCATGTGTTGAGATAACTAATTATTATTTAAGGCGGTACCTATCTTATTAATTCTTGGTAACTTAAATCTTCACTTGATATTTTCAACTTAAATTATGGACAATTCTGATCATTAATAAAAAAGGATGTAAGAGTAATCAATTATATTTTTCCATGTATTATTCAGTAGTAAGTCATATGTCTGATGTGTGCCAAGTAATCTGCTCTGCTATTTCCCCCATAATATTAATAATTTCCAAACATTCAGGCTTCTCATTTTAGCAGGTGGAGTGAGACCCCAGTCAGAGGAGCCTCCATTTCCAAGGATACTGTTGTAATATATCAACAGACATTCTTCTAATTGCATTTCTAACATGTTACTTCATTAAATTAAACTGGAGTAAATTCCCTTGGTGACATTCAAATGTCGCTCATCAGTGAAGGTGGAAGTTGTGGTGGGGTTTTGTATGTTTTTAGTGAAGAAGTTGCCTGTCTCAAGCCAGATTGATACTGTAACATGCTTTGAATACTGAGCAGTGCCTAACACAGAAACCTTTCTCCTCTCTTCCTGTAAAGGGAGAATAAGGTGCTGCTTACTGTTTTATGCCATACCTCAGTGCATCTCCACAAGGACAGAGTAAGTGCTTTACAGCTGAGATGCAGAACCATTTACAGACTAATCCTGTTGCCGTTTTACCTGTTCCCTGTAACCTCCCTATTTTCACTCACACATGTAAGACAGGGAGAAAGTGAACTTCCATTCTGGGAGCACAGCTGAGAGGGGGGAAAAGCTTCTTTTAATCCTGTTTCTCCCTGCAGCTTGTAAGCGCAGGACACAATGCTTCTTTGGATGAGATCTAAAGCTTATTCCCTCCATTACTGTCTACACTGGAACAAATTAGAACAAGATATAATTCCCAGTTTGTTGTGAGTAAAGGATGTGATTCCTAATATAACTCAGATAATGTCCTAGAGTTATATGAGAACACAGTTTGGCCCTTTGTGATTAGATGTGTCAACAGAGCATGCCACATTCTCAGAGCAGAAACTCGATTACCTTCTCTGCTTCATTACTCTTCTTAATACACTCTGACACTGAATAGCACCCTGTTGGAGCCCTCGTCAGACTAATTTCAGTGTGGCTTTAAGGAGAAGGATGTGGAAGGTGCAGAGGAATTGAGTTCTAAGTGAAATTCACCTCTCTCCTATATATTCTGTTTAATCAGGCATGGCCTCAGAACCGCTGGGGATTGACAGTGTCTCTGCATCAGACACGCAGCCTGGGAAAACCAGTAGATCTTCACACACAGCTCTGCAGCCCAGCCTTTACTGCTGCCCTCTGTGCCACCCAAAACTGAATCACAGCTACCTTGCTCTTAGCACCCTTTGAGTTTAGCCCTCTGCCTTGCAACCCCAAGGAAGGCTTAAATAATGTGGTTGGCTTTGTGTCACCCATTAAAATGAAATCACCCCCTGAAAGCATATTAGGCCATCCAGAATCTAATTTGCCAGGTTTGTAAAAAAAGAAATATTACAGAGAGGCAATACCCCACTTTTGGAATAAAACCTGAAGGTGGCCAGCCCTTGGTTTATTGTACAACCAACATATTGTTTTAAAATTTGTATACATACATATATGAAAAATGCAATGGTGGGAGGATGAGAGGAATTAAAGATCACGAAAACCTTTGTCAGCAAAAGACCAGAGCTGGAGCCCAGTGTCACAACCTAATTTAAAGAGCGTAGAATGAGAGTAAAAAGTGGCAATAACAAAATTTATGATGAGCTGTCTTGTGAAGAAAAAAGGCTCTCAGCTGGGAAGTAGCACTCCTGCAGGAGCCCAAGATGGACCTGCATCTCTGGTGCTCATGGAAGCCCCTACCAAGTGTATAGATTTGTCCTGAGGTACACTCATTTGCATAAATATTTGTTAGGTGTCATTTGTTACCTTCACAGCAGTATAAGCTCCTCTGTTTGGTTGTCCTTAACCTGAGTGGAGTTGGGCTTGGTTTGGGAGAACAGGCAGGATGCAGAGGGGAAGGCTTGGATCCAAGAAGATTACTTCATTTCTGAGTGTCATCTCCTGGAAGCAAGCTGCTGACTGCTGCGATGGGTTGTCTCAGCTGCCACTCCATCCTCTGGGCTGTGGTGGTTGCAGCATCTGCCTGTGCCCACTCACTTTCCTGAGCAGGACAGTGGTGTTCAGCCACTGAGTGATGGCTGGTGGGAACAGGAGCAGGCAGGCAGGAGGCTGAATACTTGTATGACACTGACCAGCCAGTTTCCACTGCAGACCCTGCACCCAGCTGGCACAGTCACAGGAGCACATTTGTCCTCCCATGGTCTGATAGGGATAGTGTTGTGTCTCATGAAGGCTTCAAGAAGTACAATATCATTTCCCTTCTTACTGTAATCCCTGGTGTGGAGGCAAAAAGCACAGGAATTGGGGTAAAACCCCTCCCAGGTTTCACAACCACACTGAAGAGATCCCCTTTCTCCAGGTGTCAAATGTCAAATATTTTACGAGCTGTGGTGGATTGTAATTATGGTATTTTTTTTTCCCTATGCCTGCTTTAACAAGCATCCACATTAATCAAGAGAGATGGAAACCCACAGATTCTCCCTCTGAAATGCTGCCCTTTGCTTCATGCTATTTTGGCACATGGCAATTTGCTTTCTGCTTTCCCTGTGATGCCCAGTTCAGCATCTGCACACAGCTCCTTGCAGCTGCAGTGATGGGCTTCCCATCGCCATGCAAATCAGGTGCAAATGACTGCACTGCATTTCATTTGCATTCACAGAGCAACAGTCGTACTGCTGATCTAATGGGTTCTGTATTCTTTAGGGAGACAGTATGTAGTGGATGACATTGTGGCCTGTTGCTGTCTTGTGATTACTATAGTTTTTCATAATTAGATTTGTTCTTTTAGCTGAGAAGAAGACCACACAGACCACAAGACTCTGCCTATCCTCGACTCTGCTGGTTAGCTGTTCAATTTAAGAGAGCAGGGGAGTGTTCAGAGAGCCCACATGTTCCTGTTATACCAAGTAAAACAAATCCTTGCTTTGGAGGTGAAATTATCCCCAGTTTTGCACTGACCTTTGCAAAATCAGCTACATAGCTTTATGCCAGTTTAGTCTGGGGATTACAGAAGTCATTGCTATTCTAACTTCACTGCAGCTGGTTCTGACTTGTACTGCAGTGTATGAGACAGTACACTGCATGAGAAGGATTTTCTCCCTGAGGAAACAAAAGGGTAAAGACTGGGTGCATTTATGTGCTGTACGGAGGAAAGAAAGGAAATGGAAAAGAAATGTCCTAGGTGAGAGAGAAGTTAGTAATGCTGGCATTATCTCACAGTTAGGTTTGATATAAAGAATTTTTACCTTTTAACAGAGACATATCCATGTAGACATCTCTGTCTGCATCAAGTCCATCACTACCTGCCTGACCTCTGTTCTGTAGGTGAGTTGAAGATCAAGGTCAGCTGCCCCAGGACTGTGACTCAGATATATCCAAATGCATATCTCTCAGCACAGGTCATTCACAAGAAATCCACCAGCTTTCTTGGCTAGGGCTTGCAAACACTGCGCACCAAGTGTGTCTGGATTTATGGCCAATTCACCTGGTCACTTTGCTCCAGGGTGATCCTGTCTCTTCCTAGTTAGCTTGGGTGCAGGTGCGGGTTTCTGCATTCCAACACACACAGGGTCCCACCTGCAGCTATCCTGCTCTGCACTGTTCTAGGATCCCTGTACCATGCAACAGTTTATCTTTCTCCATTCCACTGTATCTGCTAGGGAAGCACTGGCTCTCATCCTTGTTTTTTGCACTGCTTTTTTAATCATTTATTTAAAGAAAAAAAAAATCTCATGTACAGCTTTATACCTTACACTGCATTTTGTTGAAACACTTTTATGATCTGTTCTTTACAACATATTCCCCATATGTTAAATTAGGAGAAGCAGAACACTCAGAACGATTTAGGCAATCTTTTCAGGGAATGTAATTGTGACTGATTGGCAAACATTTTGGAACTACATGAATAGGTTTGTACTTCTGCTAAAATAAAAATTTGCGAAAATTGAGGATTTTTTAATTCTATTTCACATTTCTTAGGCATTTCTAATAGTGATGAAAGTATTGCCATTGCTGTGTTTAACTGAGTACTTTATTGTTTAGTAGTAGGGCATTGTGGTAGCTCAGAACATATTTGACTTTTTTGAGATCTCCTTGTACATTCTGATTTGGTTTGACTGCTATTTCAACTTCTTTTTGCAATCTTTTGCTGCCTCCTTCTTCTTTTAAGAATTAGCTAATTTAAAGCAAAAATAAACTGTACTAAAATTTCCATGCGTTTGCCAGTCTCTAGAATTTGGAAGAAAGCTTTCATTCATTCCACCAAAGAACATATTTATTTTTATTTTTATCATTCCAAATTAAACGAGGCCCCTTTCTCAACATTTATTTCCATAAAAAGACACTTTTTCTGCAATTCAGTGCTGGTTTAGCTGAATTTTGTCAGCTGAATGGAGCAGGAACCCATTGAACCCAATGTCTTTTCTCCTACTAGTGCATCTATAGCTTCCTTGTTCTTTCTTCAGAAGTGCTGAATCCATTTCCATTTTGCACTTCTCTCCTTGCAGGAGGAATTTAATAGAAGGAAGAAGCAGAAATGCCATATGAATAGTGATGGTCTAAGCACAAGCTGAGCAAAGAGCAATTCAGACATGTCTGTGGCAGGAAATCAGCAATACTACAGGCGCTATCAGCAAGTGTAAATTGGCCTAGCAATATGGGATGACCAACAGAAACAGCAAATAATGCCTGGGAAAAGCAGAAAAGACCCATTCCCCTGTGTCTTTTTAGAGGGAAATTATTAATGTACTAATTTGTTTGATGCTATGCATAGTTTCTCCTTATACAGTTAAGGCACTTTATTCCATCGGTTAAGCATTAATCCATTTCTATTTACAGGACTTTGAGGATACTAAGATCATGAACATAACAGTCAACTTTTAAATAATGTATCAAAACCTTGGATGCTGTAACTGACCAATCTTAAAATGGCCCTCCTGCCTCAGTGCAAAAGTATCTTCCGCTACTATTCCAAACATCCATCTGGGCAACATATTTGTGGGCTTTAATGCCTATGAATAGAGTGTCAGTGCCTCAGGACAAGTCATTATGCACCTTGGTATTCTTCACTCCTTCTTCTGCTGTGCCATGCATTCAAGTCTCAAGGCGCCAACCACTTGAGGGCCAGTACTTTCAGCCTGCCCCACTGCAGTGAGCAGCCGCTTTGCATGGGGTGCACAATGATTAACATCATTTTCTGTTCTCTCCTCAAGGCCTATGATATTATGAAGGTGACCCATGGGGAAGACCACAGCTTGATGCAAGCCTTGATGGAGATAAAGGAACAATGTGAGGCTGTCATGAGAATACAGTGAAGAAAACCTCCAGCCTGGAAAATAAAATGTTCAAGGAGGAAGGAAATCAAATGTTTTTTATCGCGTTGGGAAGTCTCTCACTGATTTTGGTGTCTTTTCATTAGGTCCTACTTGTTGTACAAAAATGTTCAGTATTTATTAGTTTTGCTGTATGATCCAGATTGAGCTGATGTTTGGAGGAATATCTGCGATTTTTAGAGGATTCTCTTTTTCCTACCAAACGATCTAATTGACAATGTCTAATTAATAATTTACAACAACTATTTTAATTGATAATAACTATTTGGAAATGTATAGAGTCTTCATCAGTTACAAAGTGATATAATTGCATTGATATCAGCAGTTGGTTTTTTATATCAGTTTATGCCAGCAATTAAGGATATCATATCAGACGTGATAAGTACAGAGAATATTTTTTTCCCTTTACTTTGCCCCTAGGTGTGGTTTCTAAAAGCCTGATCCAGTGCTCTTTGACATCAAATAAGAGTTTCCCAATGTTCTAAATGAGATTTTCCTCCCTCCCAATATATCTGCAGCACTCTGGCTCTTTTCTTCTTGCATTTCGTATATTATAATATTGAATATTAAAATGGATTGAACAAAAAATTTAATCAAAATTGTATCTATGTGAAAATTGCTTACTCTGCTTTCTCCCCAGTTTGACTGTTTCAAGAGTTTCTTGCTTCATAATAACTTTAAAAAAAGAGAGATATTTGGACCTGTGAACTCAGTGATGTGATTTCTAGACTTTTCTGAGCCTGTGTAGTTTGAATTTCACTTACCCAAACAGTGAAGCTCTGAGACCTACAGATGCCTGCTTAGCAAGGAGGTCTCTCTCCTGAGGGAGAGAGAAGGATGTCTTGGAAAGGACAGGCACCGTATTTCCCCACACTCATCAGCAAGAGAGTTGTTCTTGCCAGAGCTGCCGACTTCCATTTTTACACAGAAACAAATGTTAACAGAAGCCAAATACCTATGAGGAACATTGAAACCTAAATAATTTAAGGCCTCTGAAAGTATCACTTCAGGTGTATCACTCCTCTCTAACAATTTATTGCTGTTACTCCAGCCATGACTGTTAGTTCATTAATCCATCGTTGTTGTAAAGTCAAGCTTTTTTTCACACCAGTAACTTGACACCATTAATTAATATGAGATGAGAACACATTTAAAAAGAAAATGAACACTCTGGGCGTAATTTACAGCCACAGCACATGAATGCCAGCACTGAGGAAGATATCTCCTTTCAAGGCGTTTGAATTTGTTCCAGCGTATGGAGCATTCACTTGCCCGGCAGTAATATGCAAGCAATAACCTATGAAATGCAGTGCATTCTTGGAGTATGTAGCATGGCTTTATGCCAGAGGCCAAGTCGTATCAGCCACCCAAGAAGTGCAATAATCCTCACAGAAATTCACTGGTTGGTTGGGTTTTCTTGCTCTTATGAAAAGGAAATTATCTGGGGGAAAAGGTCAGACCTTTGCATTTATTGGGGTTTCTGACAAAGTAATGGCATCACTGATAGACAATCAGAAAATATGAGGGTTACTCAGTCTTCAAGAGCTATTTTTCTGGTTTTAAAGGGGCACACGCATATTAAAAATAACGTGCTTTTGTGTGAAGATGGTGTTCATGTTACCTAATATTAAGATTTGCAGATGGAAAGGACTTCAGAACGTAAGGTAAGACAATGCATTAGTTTATGTAGCATATGCTGGGAGGTGCCTGCCAACTCTTGCATATGCAGACACATGAGTATATGAAGTGCAGCAGGGCTTCTGGTACAAGGACACCACAACTCTCCAAGTGCAAAAGTAGGAAAGGATGGCCTCTACGGAAGAGTCATGAAGTCAGATGAGGTAGGCCACATTACATCAAGCTGAAGGATCTACCTACACTGGTATTTTCTCTGCAGCAGTGGGCTACAGCGGATGCTTAGGCAAAATGTACAAGAAAACAGTTTGACAACTCTCTTGGGAAATGGAGCAGAGGCACGCTATGTTGGCTGCAGAGCATTGCAAAGGCCAAGTGTGCTGCCAGGTGCATAGGTAGGGCTGTAGGAAACTGATTCACAGCTCACCGAGCAATGGAAGAAATCAAATTGGCTCCAGGCTGGTTTGTGGCTCATGTTTCCAGATGAGTGTCCTGAGCACTGCCACATTGCCTGCCCTGCCTGGCCTTCTTCTCTGGACTGGTCTGCAGAGATTTCTTAGCACAGGGGCATAATTAATGCTTTGTATTCATTACTGTTGGTGAAAAACTTGCATTTCTTTCAGCTTGGTCAAGGAAAGAGTCAAGTTTTCTGGCTGGTTCCGATCATTTACTGAGCGATTTCCCTTGGAGGTTCACAGGTACTAACACCACCAGCAGGGTTGCTGGTACTGCAGGGGAGGTTTTTGCAGGTAGATTTTTCTCTCCCAGTGTTCCCACTCCAGCCTATTTTCTGTGAAGAAGGCTGGCTGGTGACTGCAGAGAGATTTAAATGCATCATTTGAAAGTGTGGTAAAAGCAAGTGTGTCGATGAGGAAGGAACATTAGAGAAGCACTCATTTCAACTCAAGTAATCTTACATTTTCAGCTCAGACTGAGAGTAGTTGGAGTTGCCTTTGCATAGACATCATGTTTTGGCGTTCAAGAATAATATCTGTCAAATTTTTCAAGTGGTATCAGCTTGCTAAGATAAAGATGCTAAAGTCACTGAGAGGCAGACTATATCGTTATCTGTAATGCTGACAGACTTGCTGCTTGCTTCCAGCAGGTCAGAGGCTTTTCCATTACCTTTTGGAAAGTAATGGTATTTGGGGTTCTTCATAAAGTTTAGAAATACATTTTCAGTTACTTTTGATTTGTAACTGTCCCTTAAATTAGTCCAGGAGTAATAATGTTATTTGCACTTAGAGGAAACATTGGATTGTAGGCTTGTGTTTGGAAGAAAAGCAATGCCAACACTCAGGAAGAAAACATGGGGATTTATACAGTTTTGCTAAGAACAATTGATACCGGTTGAACAAAACATCTGTCTTTGAAAGAAAAAAAAAGTAGTTCCTAAACTATGCTGTTTCTTTAAGCATCGTGTAATTCTCTCTTTCCACACCCTGAAGGTGTGCTGACCTGATGCTAGAAGTAAAAACTCTCTGGGCCCTTAGCAAACAGAACCTTCGGTGCATAGCAGAGGTAGCAGAAAGTAAAGACACTCATGAGAAAATGCAGTGAAGCAATTTTTTAAAACTGTGACCTTGAGTCTCCCTCTATGTGGAGCTGTGCGTGGGTATCTGCCAGCAAAACTCCCCCACTACTCAACCTTTTCTCTATTTCACTCTATAAATGTGTTCTCTGATAGCTAGTTTTTTTAAGCTAGCTTATTTTAGACTTCTTATTTTTTAACACAGCATAGTTATGAAATACAGAGGCTATTTCCCTGCACAGCATATTCCAAATAGTCATTGGCCACTGCAAGTGTCTTAATGAGCAGAGTTATGTTTTTCACAGGGGTTGTGCCAATTACGAGGATTTTTTCTCACTGATTGAGAATTAAATCTCCCATAAGACAAGGAGGAGAAGGAAAGTCTTACAGTTATGGATGCAGAGTTCTGGCTTGGCTTATTCACTGCACCAGAAACTGTGTCCGACCTTGGGCAAATCAGCCAGGGTCAGACTGATGTTCATAGTTGGGCTTTGTCATTGTGGGATGCGTAGGATGGAACGGCATCATCATATATTCTTGTAAGTGCAGGCACTGCCTGAGAGTTCCTCCAAAACTGAGTTGCCACACGCCGACAACAGAGCTGTGAGCTGCCCCTGCCTAAGTTATGCCTCCTCCACATACAAAAAGCTCTGGTCTCCACCCACAGCACTTCAGCAAATTCTGAAGCACAGTAAAAAAAATCCCAAGCAAATGCTTTTGGGATTCTCAGACCAAAGCCACCTTAAATCTCCTTTTTCTTTTTCCTTCTTTTTAAATGGCTACTTTCTCTTTCATGTCAATATACATTTTCCTATAAAAGTCTTTTTCTTCTCCATTTCTGATTTTACGAAGTTAATCAGCCTGAAAATGCAGTTGAGATGGCTGTTTTGTAAAATATTCCCTACAAGAATGTCTAAGTGTGTATTTTTGCTGCCCTAAGCATAAAGAGTGCATCTTACCCGACTGCAGTCTACTCTTCTTGCCATTCAGCACAGTGGTTTCTGTTTATCCCCACAGTAGTGATGTGTAAGCCATGCCTATATGACCCCCATTAGTATTTCATGGAGAAAGTTCAACATTTTTATTTGCTTGGCACTTGAGATCAACATGGACAAATCAATTCTATTTCCATCATTCTTAAGAGTTTTTTGTATGTTTTAATAAGGACCTTAGAGATTCCCTTCCCCCTCTCAAAAAAAAAAAAAAAGAATAACTCAGGCTTACTAATTAGGCTTCGTACAGTCACCGCGCACACTGAGGAACCTAACAAGTTCTTTATAGTTCCCAGGAGACCAATTAACCTTCTTTTAAATATATCTCTATATAGCTACAGAGACAGGCACACACAGAAAGGCAGACACACAAGCTTTTTCAGTAGTCTCAGATGCTCCTACTCCTTGTTAACCAAATTCTGATGGGGCCTACAGCAAGCAAACAGGGCTGAAGCATCCTGTCTGAATCCTTTTTGACTCCCAACGTGCCTTCATGAGGACAGAGTACAATCTTTGTTTGCGAGTGACCCCACAACTGGAGGAAGGGGATACTCATGCAGCCTCTTCTAAAGTTTCCCTCCATCACCTTGGCTCGAATAGGCAGTGCTGGCTTTTCTCCTTACCTGGAGCAGAGGCGCCTGCTTTCCCAGCTCTGTTTCAGCTAAGGGCTGGTCTAGTGGGGCTGAGGAGACTGGAGGGAAGAGCAGTGTTTTCTTCCTCCGCCCCTCCAATTCAGCAGCTCTGATTTGAAGTCCCCAGAGGCTCTGAGTAGGAAGATGGCAATTTTACACACTTCTTGGAGGAAAACTGCACTTTAAATCACAGGTGATAGCTCTTGAAAATTCCACTTGACTTTCAGAGCAGGAGCCAGGAGACAGTAATAGAGAAGGATGTCTGATGAGAAAATTACCAGAGCTCCACTCCTCCCCTCCCCCAGGCCCTGTGCTCTGCTCTGTGCTGTACTTGCCTGTTTACTTTTAATGAAGCTCCTTTTAATGGAGCCTTTTATAGTGTTGCCTTCCTATTGCAGTAGATGCCAGGTGTGGTGCTGTTCATTCCATGATAAAACAGGTAGAGGAGAGGTCTCACCTGTTCCTCCTTGTGCTGTCCCTTGCTGAGCTGGGGGCACCCAAGTGATGTCTCACAAAGTCACGGAGCTGCCATCCGTCCCGCTGCCAGGAGTTTGCTGTAGGAGCTCACAGTGAAGGATGGAAAGGGTGTTGTGGTCTTTGGAAGGAGTCAAAGGCATCACACCACTGCAGGCAGGAATTGGCCTCCATACAGTGGAGGGACAGCCAGTGATCTGGGAACTGGAGTAGCAGAGAGGATGGGGGCTGCAGGAAAGGGAGCACCTGGGCAATTCCATTCTCCCACTTGAATGCAAGGATCCTTGTTGTGCTTCAGTCTCCTTTTCAAAGTCACATCAAATTCTGGGATAAAGTCTTCAGTGAGGTACTGGCAATGCCTGGTTTCCTATTGTCTTTAAAGTCATAAATGTACTCTATCCATGTTGTACCCTATACAGGACTGTATACCCTGAACAGGTCTATGAACAAAATGTCATTATTGGGAAATGATGTCCCCATCATGCTAACAGGAATGCTGGATAAGGGCAATTCTCTGTCATGAGCTGGGAATGTTAATTTCTGAACATCTGTGGCCAAGTGCACCAATAAAAAACTACAGTTTAAAAGGTCAATGTAATAAGGGTATATGAAGAAACATTTTTTCACCCTTACCAAATGTTTTCTGTGGGGACAGTTATGTAATTTGTGATAAACAGACAAAAATCTGATTTAGTATTTTCTGCAAAGACCAGAGGCAGCCCGCCAGGCAGCAGACAAGGATGCTGCCTTGCTTCATCGCTGGCAGATGGGAAGATAGATAAAAAGTGTTTACATGGGCATTGTCCAAGTTAATTTCATCAGGCCCCCAAAGCTGTTCATGCAATCCATGCAATGTGACTGTGATACACCCAGGCCACAAAGCTGTTTGTTTTACCATTCAAATCTGAAGTCTTGGCAAAATGCATCCTTCCATGGTGGTGGAGAAAATCCTCAAGCGACCGACATCTTCCCTGCTGTGGAACAGCCCTTTTAAACCTACTTCTAAGATCTCAGTAAGATCTGCTTCTAAGTCACAAGAAATGAGGGTTGATGGGAACAAGGAGCTTGTCCTGTACGTGAGCTGGAAAAAGACCAGTTTGCCAACAAGCCCCTGGTTAATGTTTACAGAATTTCAGAAACAACGTAGGTTCAGAGCTCAGCTGACTTATAGACTTACTCAAATCTAGCCCACAACCCAGACACGCTTTAGCCTGGACCTCTTTCCTTTTGGCCATGCCCTATCAGGAAGTTATAGAATCACAGAATATCAGGTTTGAAGAGACCTCAAGGATCATCTGCTCCAATTTTTCTTAGCAAAAGCTTGATCAGACAAGGTGGCCCAGCACCCTATCCAGGTGAATCTTAAATGTGTCCAGTGTTGGGGAAACCACCACTTCCATGGGGAGATTATTCCAATGACTTTTGCTCTAACGCATATTGTGGGAGAAAGGTCACTTGGGGCCCTTCTTGAGACCCTCTACCTCATGCTGCTCTGAACGTTTCAACAGCTGCAGGGTGCCTCCTGCTTCCCTGCTCTGCACTGCAAGAAAACCAGTGCCTTGTCCACTGCCTGCTCTGTGTCCTGCTCTGACAGTGATGAGCCTCTCATCAGGGGCCATTGCCCTTGAAGTTCTTGAGGTTTTACCCTTGTAAAAAGAGGTCAAGTATCTAGCTTTTGTTGGGGGGAGGAGAGGAAGGAAACAGAGAGCAAGAACCTCTATTAAAAAAATCCAAAACAGTAATTTCTGAAGCTGCATGGAAATGTTTAGCTTGCCTCTTCACTCTTGGCAAGTGTTGGAGAATGACAAAGCAGGACAAGTCTTCAACTACAATGTTGCCTTTGGACCACAGTTGCTTTTCTGTGCCAGCTGATCCAGGGCAGGTCTGGCACCGTCTGCCTTCACCCAAAGCCCTGCAAGAGTGTCACACTGAGTCAAGCTCAGCTCTCAGTGCTGTTTTGTGGAACAGAGCTTTACAACCTGGGAACACCCATGGAGGGAGCGGTTGCAAAAGGCAGCTGAGGAAAGTGACCTTGTTGTCATTAGGTTTGAATTTCCTCTACCATCTGCAACTCCCAGGAAAAAGCTTAAGCAGGATACCAGATGCAAATGGTGGAAATCCTGAAGAGCCTCAAGCCTGCAGGTGATCCCAGGCAGTGAAGCCCAGACTTGGCACGAGTGCCCTTGTGCCAGCCTTCACTCAGCCCTGGCATACACTTTAGGCTTTGTGTGACTTTTCTTGTAACAAAACCTCCCTGCATGAAGCATCCAGAAGTAAGTAGACCAACTTCTGGCCAGCCAGTGCAGTCAGCAAAGCTTCTAGACTGAGGTCAGATGTAGGATTTCTTACAGAAATGGGTTTCACAGAATCACAGAATAACCAGGTTGGAAGAGACCCACCAGATCATCGAGTCCAACCGTTCCCATCAAACACTAAACCATATCCCTCAGCACCTCATCCACCCGTGCCTTAAACACTTCCAGGGAAGGTGACTCAACCACCTCCCTGGGCAGCCTCTGCCAGTGCCCAATGACCCTTTCTGTAAAGAATTTTTTCCTAACGTCTAGCCTAAACCTCCCCTGGCGGAGCTTGAGGCCATTCCCTCTTGTCCTGTCCCCTGTCACTTGGGAGAAGAGGCCAGCACCCTCCTCTCTACAACCTCCTTTCAGGTAGTTGTAGAGAGCAATGAGGTCACCCCTCAGCCTCCTCTTCTCCAGGCTAAACAACCCCAGCTCTCTCAGCCGTTCCTCATAAGGCCTGTTCTCCAGCCCTTTCACCAGCTTTGTTGCTCTTCTCTGGACTCGCTCCAGAGCCTCAACATCCTTCTTATGGTGAGGGGCCCAGAACTGAACACAGTATTCAAGGAGCGGTCTCACCAGTGCCGAGTACAGAGGGAGGATAACCTCCCTGGACCTGCTGGTCACGCCGTTTCTGATCCAAGCCAAGATGCCATTGGCCTTCTTGGCCACCTGGGCACACTGCTGGCTCATGTTCAGTCGGCTGTCAACCAACATACCCAGGTCCCTCTCCTCCAGGCAGCTTTCTAGACAGACTTCTCCTAGTCTGTAGCACTGCACAGGGTTGTTGTGCCCCAAGTGCAGGACCCGGCATTTGGCCTTGTTAAATCTCATGCTATTGGACTCTGCCCATTGGTCCAGCCTGTTCAGATCCCTTTGCAGAGCCTCCCTACCCTCCAGCAGACCAACACTTCCACCCAGCTTAGTGTCGTCCGCAAACTTGCTAAGGGTGCTTTCCCATCTGAAACACTTCGGTTATTTCAGATTTAATTCTAAGTAACCTCAGGATGTTCTTTGGAAAAAAAAAAAAAGACCTACTCTGCCTTGCCTGGGGAAGAATTTCTAGGGTCACAGAGGGAATTTAAAGTTCAAAGGTTTACAGTCCCAGCAAGATAAGGCAGTATAACAGCCTCTGCGCTTTATGGTGCTAGCTTATGAAGAGGTCAAAATGGCTTAGCATAGGGGTCAATTTTACATAGAGTTCCTATTTGAGGAAGGGAAAAAAACATCCCGAATCTTCACAGCCAGCTTTGACTTAACTATTAGACTACAGGGGGTTGGGTTGATTCGGGGTTCCGTAGCCCAAGCCCCACTGAGTTTTCTGCTTCCAGTGTGAAAAAAATTACTCCCAACAGTGTCTCTATCACAGGCCTCCAGTGGGGCGATGCCACTGCATGTCCTGTGCCTTTGTAGGTGCCAGTGAAGCACCATCTTGTCCATCCTTTCTATAACTCGCCTAGTGTTTATCCGGTCTTAAATTGTGACAGCTCACCTCCATGGACCTGAACTGGTTCTGCCACCTCCTTGTGTCCCCTCGTTCCTGCCTTTCGGCAGTTTAATGTTGCCTTGTTCCCAGTCGCAAAGAACTGGCCTCAGTTACAGACTGGAGAACAAGTCTGAAACCACAGTGCAGTGGGAAATATCGTAGGACTGTGCACAGGCAGCATCACTGTCCAACTGTCTGTGTGATGTACAGTGGGGAAAACAACCAGTTCCAAAGTACCTTCATAAGAAATTGAGTTGCTTTCCAATGATCTGCTAGCGAGGCTACATACGTTGACTTTTATGTCTCAACTGAATTGCCACAGAGAGCTGGGAAATCTGCCTCTTGGACCAATATATGTTGTAAACATATGGAAAAATTCAGAAATCAAACTCTTATCGAGACAGAAACACAAGACAGGAGTTGTTCAGAGAGGCAATAAATAAATAGTTCATAGAATGAGTCACAAATGCCTAGGTGATATTACTGCATAGAGAAATGAATCTCAGAATAATTTTTTTCACTGTGGAAATATTTCAGTGCCCCTGTACACTCACACTAACCATATCCCCATCAAAGATTTCAGGTGTGAAACCATCTTGCTAGGCCAAAGATTTATTTAGTATGCACATAATGTTCATTCCTGCGACTGGCCTAGTCTGCAAACTACTTTGTGCCACTGCAATGCTAATTGTCAAGCAGACTAGCATTAGTACTCCCATTGCTTTGAGCTCACCAGCTGAAAGAACGGAGTCTGATGGATGTAAAGACTACAATGCCTGGGCTTAGATACTGTCCAGAAAGTTTTCCATGGATTTCACAGCATCTTAATGGCTTTATAACAAACCTTTGGAAATGTTCATTGAGCCCCTGGTAATTCAGGGTAGAGGTGAGTCCCAGCAGTCCCAGCTACCCCTGGATGCAGCACAACTCACCAGCCACAGACTGGAGCCACGATGTTATCTTTCTCATTATTTGCAGAATTGCAATGCTTTCCATTGTCCTTGGAAATTAGGCAAAAATGAAATTTACAGTGTCTTGCTTTATTCCCATGGTGCTGCTTGCTGGGTACTGTGAGGTTCCCATCAAATATGGTCAAGGAGCTGGCAGCTTGCTCTTTAATAAAAACAGGGCTGTGAATCTTCTTGCAGCTGCCATGACTCTCTTCATAGTTGTGTCCCTGGGCATCCAGCTAAAGTACAGAGATGGGAGTAAGCTGAGCCACTGTGCATCGGCAGGCACTGAAAGACAAGGCGGATAAAAGCCCTGCTACTCCTTCAGCACCGCTAAGTGCTCTTTCTTCAAGCAAGTTCCAAAGAGCAGTTTGCAAGGAGATGTGCTGAGCAGCACAGATCACCCAATGGTGCCAGTGTGGAGGAGTATGCAGAGCACAGCCCAGTCAGCAGGGTGGCTTGTGTGCTTCCCTCCCCTCTCTGCTTTATTGTAACTACAATCAGCAATTCATCTTTTGACAAATTACATATAGAACAATGTCAGCTTTTCTCCCCACCTCACTGGTTTCTAGTCATTCAGAGAATGAAGATGAACAAGGATGAGTCAGGGACAGAATCCCTGCTCCTTTTAAAGTGGGTGACAAAAGTCCTCCATTGCCAGAGACATTGCAGGAATCTCTGCAGCAATCCCTGAGTCCCACACAATGCACCTATGCGTCTGGCTGCATATGGGTCTCTAAGACATCGAAATGGAAATAAGGTTGTGTGCCAAACACGCACAGCTGCATACATTTAGCTGCCAGCTGGTTGGCGTGAAACCTGCAATGTGACACAAAGCATGGGTGCCAAACCTGTGCGATAAGCATCCACAGAAGAGATGCACATAAACGCACATGAAAATGAATGCAAGTCTCTTTCCTAGAAAAGTGTCCACTCGAGATGGACAAATTTTGGCCATCTTCGAGCTTTTCCCAGGCCAGCATTTTCCAGGGTTGTTCTTGAAGGGAGAACAGATAAGACCTCCAAGCTGCCTACTTGCTTTTGGAGGTTATGAAAGTCTTTGAGCAAGGCAGAGCGTTCATGTGGTCACAGCCTGTACAGTGTTGTTCAGTGGTTAAATAGCAGATGTCAGCCTCCCAAACTGCCAGATTGGCAACTGTCAGAAATACTAACAGATATCATAAAACATAAAATCCACTCACAGATGGCCTTTTTCTAGAGGAACTAAACATTAATTTTGTGTTCATCTGAGAGACTGTGAGCTCAATTTTCTTCCCTCCCTCAGCAGCTTCCAGGCTGCTTATGCTGCCAACCAAAATGAGAGTGAGCTCCTGGGACCCTCAGTGCTTTGCAGGCAGGCATTGGAGAGGGATCACCTTTAGCAACTGTTTCCCCTTCTCCTGGTTTTCCAGTAGCTGGGGAGCTTGTCCAGGACCCTGCAAGGAGACAAGGCCTGTCAGGTTCTCACGCTAAATCTTCTCTTGATTTTTAGTTTGGAAAGTTATTGGCACCAAAGACAGACAAGGGAAGACTTGGTCATGTCCAGGGCATTAGCTAACAAGAGGTGCCAATGATTTCAAGCAGGCCTCGTAAGGCGACTTGCCTTTTTCCAGGTGGAAACCCTTGCTGTTTCTTCACACCCAAAACCTTTCCTGGCAGTCTTGCCCCAAACTGGGGGCATACAGCATTGACATCTGTAGGGCTTCAGAACCGGCCAAGAGTGAATTGATTTTGTTTCCAGCTTATAAAGAGCTCCTCCCCATCAGTTCTGCCTCAGATATAGTCTAGGACTAGAGCTAATCCATTTTTCTCTGGTTTTTTGTCACTGTAAGGCACTTTGGGCTCTTTAATACTGAAGTGGCTGCATGATAACAGCAATGAAGATAAATTACCTCAAAAATAGGCAATAAGCCTTTTAGCGCTTTAGAGCAAATCGGAGCTATTCTGAACAGCCCACAGACGAAAGAAATGGCTGTTTATCTTCATTTACAGCTACTGCGGAAAGGCACCAGCATGTAAATTCACTGGCCTAGGGGCAACAGCTAAGGTAGTACTGCAGTCACAGGGTTTGCTGCTGGGAGAGGAGAAATGAGGAGAAACTCCCTCATCTCCACCATTTCAATATGTGCCAGCCTGTGCCTCTGTAGCCACCTCAATAGTTTTCATTCGTAAGAGCTGGTCACTGTAATTGACTACATCCCCTGCCACTGTGACTGTGAGCTCTGCCACTGAGCTAGTGTTATCACAAGATAGAAGAAAGGACTATTTTAAATGCTTACCAAACTGTGGGTCAAATAGTTAGACATTTAGCATTCTAACACTTCCCTCCCAAAGCATGGCAAATGAATCACCTGCCAACATATGATGTACTTTCAAGGAGATTTTAAAGCACTTGCATTTTTCTCTTCCCCAGAATTAAGATTGGTTGTTTACTTCCAATGGAAAGAGCACAGTATACTTATCAGGGCTTATGCAAGTGTCAAGGGACATCTGAGCTTTGCCCAGCTAATTCACATCTTGCTCTGCAAGCAAGGTTCTCTCTTAATTATCAACAGGGAATGCCACAAATGTGAGCAAAAAAACAAGTAGAAATTGTGTGCAGCTTAGCAGAAGGGAGGGAGAAGCATGAGTAAAAGACACACTCTTTTTATTACTCTTATGCTCTGTTATATACCTGCATGGTGGCCAAGGGGAATTTGAGTTAGTGGAGGTGATGAAAAAAATTACACTTGCAAATGCATTTTTAGTATTCATTTGGTCTCAAAATTTTCCCTTGCTCACAGATGCAGATTGAGCACCCCCTGCTAATATGGGGAGGCACATAGGCGTAACCAGCATATGTAAACGCCTGACCTATTGAGAGCCCATAACTCTGTTTTCTTGCTGTTTCTAGAGACCAGTGAGGGAAGACTAAAGCTGCTATGCTTGGTTGTAATGTTTTTTTTCATTGCTACCAAACCCTGCAATTCCTTATTGTTGTTTTTCTAGTGAAGTTGCTGCTCAGCAATACATGCTTGGTAGAACCTCTTGGGTTGTTTTCTTTTCAGGTTTGATCTTGCTCACTCTCACTATTATAATAGCACATACTCCTGTGGGTTGAAAAGTACCTTCTTTGTCATTTCCTAAATGCTCTCATCCAAAGTGAAATAGCCAGGAGGAGGAGGCAGATATATTGGTAAGATAAAAGTAAACATTTAATGCCACTATAGTTTGATTTTTTTTCCAGACATCATATTTTTGACAATGTTTCACATCTCATACCACAAAAGGGATATTTTTTAGCCAGCAAACAATAGACTTTACAATTTTAATGGCAAAAGGCTCAATGCATTTTTTGACCAACTTGGAAATGGCTGTGACTTTCCACATTTTTAACTGGTCTTCATGCTGTAATTTTTCTTTTTTTTCCCATTAAATTTAGTTGATAATATATATATATCTATATCTGCTACTGATACCCTCTTCTGGAATTGCCCACTGGTGGGACCAGTGTAAGTTCTGTATCCATCAGTTTGTTTCCTCCTTAGCCCTGTTTTATACCACTGTTATAATGAGAAAGAACATAGCCACGGACAGAGTGAAATGGATTTAGCAAACATACACTTCAATGCATAGCACTTAGATAAGCATTTCCAACCATGATGTGTAAATAAATTATAAAATACAAGCAACTCTATAAAACAAGAACATCCTGAGTTTACAAATAAATTATATCCTTCATACATAGAATATGATGTGGATGTTAGTAACCAGCAGTTTCAGCTATGAGAGGGAAAAAGGTAAAACTTAGAAAAGTTAGTCTCTATGCATACATAAAACATATATGTATGTGTGCTATATGTAAATACTCTCACACATACATATACAATATAGCGGGTGAATACATCCATATCTATAGTATATAGAGAATATGTAATATAGCTGAAACTGCCTCAAGCACCAATTTATTACCATTATTATAAAGTTTGCTCAATACTTAAGTAGGACCACTCAAAGTAAGATGGTTTGGGTTGTGTTTTATTTCCTGACCAGGGGGGTTTTGAAGGTGCTTTGAAATATTACATATGAATGCTACTATTTCACTTTCAGCACCTTCAGTCTTTGCAGAATCATCACACCCTTTGTAAGCTTCAAAATGTTGCATAAGTGAGCACAAGTCTGCTGTCCATGAAGCTGGTGGCAAAATCTGTATTGGTTTCTGTGGGGTTAGCATAAGGGTGCTACATTTGAGAAGGAGAATGAGAAAAGATAAAGACAATAATAAAATGGTTTATTATTTCCAAGACCAAATATGAAAGCTCAGATAACCCTGGGATGAGCGCACAATAAAGACAAGAAAGAGATTATTAACTTTGCACTGACAAATTATTCACAGTTCTGTTTGCCATAGTAATTTGAAAACCTGTTCCAAATCTAGTGATGGCTAGCAACAGCCAGTCTTGTGTCTCCAAAAAATGCTGGGTGTCACCACTGCAAAAGCCTATGGAGTAACAAAGCAAAGGCTGTGAGGACATCAGGATTAAGCAAGGTATGTCATTCACCAGTGGATTTGAGGAACAACACCTTTCTCTATGGTCATCACTCACTCCTATCAGTATTTAGTGACATGAATGCTTTGGTCTCTGCCATGAGCTGGTGCATCCCTGATTCTGTGCAACCATCCCTTCCATAATAACTGGCATCAGAGGGTCACCATGACTCTGGTTTATGAGAATCACATTTGCATCTGCAATGCAGAAGCTTCAAGTTACAATTTGAAAACTCTTAGGACTAGACAGAATGCTCCTGAGACCTAAGCGTCTGGGGTTTCCACAGACGTAACTATGCTGTATGTCTCATGCATATGCAGAAATGGTGATATTTAACAGCCATGAACGTAAAATAGCTTAAATTCATGACATCCTGAAATACAGAGTAGTTAATTAGGATTACCTTTAGAGACTTTAATGTTTCAGTGAGCGCCTCTACATGGGAACTGACGCAACTTGACGCTGAAGGTTGAAGAACATGGGGAAGAAAGGACCTTTAAAAGAAGCCTTCAAAAATGTTTCAAGCATAAATTTTCCCATGTAGTGTGGCATAAATCAGCTTCATCCTACCGAATGCTAGAGAGATTTTTGCAGGTACTCCTTGGAGGAGGAAGAGAAAGTGATATTGTTGCCATTTGTTAACAGCTATGCCACCTCTTCACAATAATATGAGAGGACTCTCTCTCTCAGGCCATGTACATATACATATGTCTGTACATATATACACTTATTTTTATGATCAATTTTAGCTCAAAAAAAAAGCAACAAAATCAGAAATGTTTGTAAAAGAGCCTATATCCTCCATCTGTCATAAA
The DNA here is from genome assembly GCF_032191515.1 of Phaenicophaeus curvirostris. Classification (NCBI taxonomy): domain Eukaryota; kingdom Metazoa; phylum Chordata; class Aves; order Cuculiformes; family Cuculidae; genus Phaenicophaeus; species Phaenicophaeus curvirostris. The sequence continues at coordinate 71,071,057 of NC_091393.1, read as the reverse complement.
ATTTGAATTCCATGCCACGGGTAATAGTTGCTATTTTAAGACAAACCATATTATTGAGACTGATGCAAAAAGAAAACCCAAAAAGTACACTTTAAGACTGAGTCTGTCCTGTGAGCAAACTTGAGATTTGATGTGCACTACTTGCAGCATCGCACCAAGCTTTCTGCCTCTGTAACTGCCATGTTCAGAGATTAAAGAAAAAATATATCAGTGTCTATTTTTCATGCTTTCTTACATTATCTGCAGCTCTCACTCAGCTTGCATTCATGTCACAGTATCAGGCTACTGCTCTTCACCAGTTAGTTTTATGTAGCTCCAAGTTTCAGAAGTAACAGGGTATGGCAGTGGGAGTCTTCCAAGACTGGATCAAAGTCAGAAAATATTCAGTGATAGCCCTGTGCTGGCCTTAAGCAAAATGAGGGGGTATCAAATGCATAAGAGAAGTATATTCTTCCACTATATAACCAGCAGCACAGTAAATACCCAAAGTGGTGGCAGGTGGACAAATTTTCCATTTCCTCCCAACTTGGTTTTCTCTGCTATAACTCTCCTGACTCTTAACACAAGTATGCCTTAGTTATACCAGCACAGGTGAGATGAGAACAGACCCTGTAAAAACCTAAGAAAGGAGAGTCTGAGTATTAGTTTCCAGTCTTGTGTTTCTGTGAAATAATACATCAGGTTGCTTAGACCTGAATGAATTGAATCGTTTTGAGGCAAATGCAGGGGAAAAGACACATAGCATTATAACAAATGCAATAGGAACCAGGGCTCTCCCATACCCTCTAGACTACAAAATGACCCAGCACTCAGGAGTTGGTGAACGCGCAACCTGTGGCTTTCTACCCACTGCAAGAGCTCACACAGACCAGTGGGATGTCTGCATCCAGACCACTGCCAAACCCTCTAGCTTAAGGTTTTGATGGAATTTGTGTCTATAAAGCAACTTCTGTTCCATGTATAAGTAAGGTTCGTGTATGCCAAGTTCTCAGAATGAGGCCCAAACTGCTGCCCAGCTGCCCGAGCACAGCAGCGCGGGTGCAGCGCAGAGGTGCTGCTCTGCAGCCATCACACAACCGGGAGATGAAGAACTGTGAACTCCTGTTAATGCATGCAAACAAAGAATTAACCTTCAAACCTGATTACGTTAACTTTGCTGTGCTGTTTCCTACTAAAGCTGCCCAAGGGACATAAGATTGATTTCTGAATATCAAAACTATTAAGCAATACATTCACATTGCTCTTGGGTATTTTGGACAACTTGATGCCTTTTAAAAACTCACTATAAAAACAGCATTACTCTGGCAATTGCTTAAAGAATGGGACTTTCTGGATGACTTGCAGAAGTGTATGGGTCTTTGGTAAAATAGTAGCTACTGTAGACTAAGACAAATTTCATAATAAGGTCCTGATGCTTTTAATTATCTGTTTTGTGGATTTTTGAAGTATAATAATATAAATACTGAAGTAAAAACCTATTTCCAACCAGAAAACATTTCACAGATGTCAAAGCTCCACAAACTTTCATTCCCTTTTTATGCATTAAGCCACCACAATTCCTAAAAATACAGTGGCAAATTCTGAAATGCACTGACATAAAGTCAAAAAAGAGAAGATGAATATGGATTTTAGGACATGAATATGAGTAGTTTATGATGGGAGTGTTAATGGCTACTCTAATTAAGTCCTCAAAAATCATGTATTTGTAAAGACTGTGATTCTGTTTGGTTAGTGCATAATTTTCAGTACGCCAAATGCCTGCTTGGCATAATCCATTTGGTTTCAGGAACTAATTTTGGCCCATCATGATAAACAAGGCAAATGTGCTCTCACTGTTTAAAACAATGGCTAGATAGAGGCACTTTTTGTTGTGCTTTCTAATCTACAGAGATACCAAATCTAGAGACTATGAAATTGAGTTAATGATGCTGAGGAATATTACACATAATATATATTCTACAATAGCTCTGAAATGTGTCCATTTGGTTTACAGAAATATCACCACTTCTCTGTCTCAAACTATGTGAGTGGGCTAATAATGCATTCTGTGAATGCACCATTTGCTAGGATTTCACTTTCTATCAAGTGTATGTTTTCAGTTTTACTGTTCTGCTTGCCATTTACTATCTCATCAGGTCCTCCTGGACCCTAATGTGCCCACTTTGGGCTTGTTTTCAGAAGTGGAAGGACAATACATCCCAATTAACCAACGACCACCTTCCAACAAACATATTTTCAGAAATCCTTAAGCTGAAAGAAGGCAACACTTAACTTTTGGGAGAAAAGCTTAGTGCAGTGTCACAGGTGAGAGCAATACAGAGCTGCCTGGGGACGCAGGTGAGCAAGAGATGGTGGCTGGCTGTGAAAGCTTTTCTCTTGCCTGTGACCTGGCAGCATGTATCTGGGGTTCTGTTGGACTAAGCCTATGAAGAAAGGGTGCTAGCACAATACTGCAGGGGAACTGCAGAACTGTAATGAATTCATGGGGTGGTGTTGAGAAGAGATGGCCTCAACAGAAACAATACATAATACGCAGTACTGAAATCGTTACAAAGAGAAACAAAGCTAGATAAATCACATTATTTGAGAGGGTGGGGAAAGTGTCAGAGGGTTTTGTTTGCCTTGAGAGAGGAGAGAGAGAGAGAGATGGGACCTATGTCTTTAATACTTACTTGGAATATAAATTTCATTATAGGAAAATGCTCTGGAATAGACTAGAAAGCAACTTTCATATAGGACTGCTTTTCCCTCCAAATAATCCTATAGGATATAAGGATCTTCTACCAAATCCAGTGACAAGACTAGTAGAATGAGTAAGACTTGTAAGCACAAGCTGTAGAGTATTAAAAGAAATACAAAAAAAGAACTATATAAACGTTATTTCTGTCTCTTTTTTTAAAGTTAACAGCTAGAAAAACTAAGTATTTTTGTAGAATTATTCTTCCATTGGGACTTGCTGCTTGGGATATTGTAAGATGGCATGAAAAACATGGTGCAGGTAAAAGAAGAGTCGCATTTAAGTAGAGCAGTAAATTGAGGCATACTGAGTATATGTTAAATGATGCTCTTATTTTCTCATAAGCAACAGGAGGGTAGCACAACTGTATGTGAGAGCAGAATTTCTGTGAATGGGCTTATTCTAATATAGAAGAAGAAACCTAATTCAACAAAATAATTCTTCATGCTTATACATAATTAAAATGCAGATTTTGCACATTTCTTTAAGAAATACAAAGGATGTTCTTTCCCACGTACTGTTTTGTAGATAGAGATGAAAACAACTAGAACATTTGAATGTGCATTGAGGCACAGACCATTGTCCTTTTGAATATCAATGTGAATTTTCCTGTTGCTTCAGTATTGGAGTGTTAAGGAAAATGCCATAGCCAACATGCCTGAAGTGCTATATCCACTCACTCATAACTCTTGCTTATTTCCAGACTAACTGAGCTGAACAGAGCTTGTACTTCTCAGGTAATTCTGTGACTCTGAACAAACTAAGACAGGGACCAAAAGCAGCCAAACTCTGTTTTCCAGTGGTATATGTCAAAAAGAGGTGAAGCTAAATTTTATCAGTTATGGTCTCAAGAAAGAAAGACAGAATAAATCGCTCATTTTTGGACTGAGAAGCATGGAAGCCCTCATCCTAAAGAATAATTTTGCAGCAAATTATTAGCACCAGAGAAAGAGGTCAGGATAAAAGTGCCCCTTTACCAATAACTCTACCCCATACTAAGCTAAAAATACATGATAAAGAAAACAAATTACAGGGTTAGATCAAATAGAAAAGATATTTACTTCATGGTAATGTCACCTCTCCTCTCTCATACATTGCAGAAGCTACAGGCTGGGAAAATTACTGTGTCCTCCAGCACAGCAGAGAAGAACATAGAAGCAAATCTCACTCACTGCTAGAAATATTTTTTTTTTTGTTTCGAAGTTCAATCTCTCTTTGAGTGGCCTTACTCCAGTAACAAGAAAAGACAGTTAACATTTATTCATATGTTGTACTGATTAGGAAATATCTCTACAAACACAAGTTACTTAGAAACAGCAAGTCTGAAATAGGAGAAAACACCAAGAGAAAAACAAGCTGTAAATACATTTCAAAAGTGTGTTTGTTTTTTTTCCTTTTTCTTTTCTTGACTAGCACCATCTGTACACAATAAAGTATGAACATAAATGTTTGGATAATAAAGATTTGCAAGGCACTTAAACAGTTTTTCTGGATAGGTTTTCTTTCAATGAACCTCTCAATGGAAGTCCTACAACCACCCTTCTTCCTCCCTCAGCTAACTCAGGGAAAGAAGTGGCTTCTGCCACCAGTTCTTATTTACAGACATTTCCTTAAAGGTTCCTCAAAGTGCTCTTTTAGGCTAAGAGAATCAACAAGCTTATATCTTCATTTTTCATGATCATCTTGGGGTTTTTTAATACTGCTCTTCTGTATAGTAAAGCAAATCTCTCATACACACAGTTGAGACTTGACTCCAACCTTCATCCTCATTCTGTTGTCTTTGGGATGCTATTCAGAAGGAGAAAGGAGGATGGCAAAGATGCGCATTGAAATTCTCTTGAGGTTCATTCTTTATCGGCGTCTAGAGGTTATATCAAAACAGGTGATCATCATGAGATGGGCCTTGCAGAAGTTGACACGGTTTTCCAAACGCTCAGTCACACATTCTAGGGCCTCCAGGTATTCCAGAGAATCCAGCTCAAATACCTGCTCCAGATCAACTGTGGGAAAGAAAATACACAGATAGAAAAAACAGAAAAAACACAGTGCTTGTTGGTGGGAGGGAGGGCTAATCCAAGTCTTTAAAGCCATCAGTGCTTTATACAACATTATCTTTGGCTTGTCTTTGTCATCAAAAGTTCCCTTTTCTATTTAATGGATATTCAAATAGCACAGCAGCTTCCTGATAGTGAAGAATACAGTTAAGATTGCATTAGATTCTTTCTTGATAAATATGCTCTACCATCCTCTCCAGAACTGCAGATGCCTTTGGCCAAACTCCAGTATCTTTCCCCAAGAAAAACCACCAGAACTGGCTGGCACAAAACACCTGGCTTCAGGTTAACCTTCATGGCCGTTAAGGAGCACACCGGTTGAACATAATGCGGAAATTCAGCAATAAGATGTAAAACAGGCCAAGTTAAATATTTTTATAATGATTCTGATTGTTTGTATGTAGGATCTGCTTTAGCTCCATGCTTAAGCAAATTCTGAGTGCTAAGCACATACTTAAAGTCAGTCCTATTCAGGACACGTATATGAAATGTACTGACTCACACATTCTGTTGATTAGAAAGAGATTTAAGTAGGCCCTCTACCCTCGAAGGACAAGTCCTTTGCTAAATTCAGAACTCAGAGTTAGCAACCAACCTCTAACCTCCTTACTCCTAATCTGCCTCCCTGTACCTTATGATTCTCTCTACATCACTCAACAGTGGCAAGAGAAGGTGTACACATAAACCACCTCCACTGCAGTGCTTTTATGTTGCCAGAGACAAGCTGGCAGCAGCTTCTGTGGATGCCAAGCATGAGATATGTTGTCTGAACCAGTACTTCTTGTCTTATCTGGTCCCTGAGGTCTGTACCATCCTTGAGGCTTTCTGCATTTTTCTCACTGGAATCAGAAGCAAGGGCATCACACAGTAAGTGGATGACAACGTATGGCAAATTCTCTGCTCCCTTTAAATTTGTCCTTTTTACCTCTCTTCCTTAATAGTGTTCTGGAAACATACATTGTGGTTGCTTTACAGCCATCAAAGGAAGAGTTAGGGTGCTTGCTTTAAGAGAACACACCAGATTACCCCCCTTTTCCACCTGCAATTATCCTAAATAAATTGAAACTCATTTTTTTCTCTAGAATTCTTTAACACGAACTCGTCTGCTTGCTAATACTAAAAAATGCTGTATAATTACTGCAGTACTCTCTATCTTTTTTCCTTTGAGGAGCTGAGGTCCTTCTTCATTTGAATGAGAATGCCCTGTAAGCTCTCTGAACTTTATATATCTATAGTTACAAAAAATGGGCCAAATTCATTTTTCATGTAAGCCACTGGTGCCAAGGGACAAGTTTGTTCCACAGTGTTATTTTGTGGTAGAAGAGCAGATTTATAATATTGCTTGTATGTCTGAGTGATCTGAGGCCAAAAAAAAAAAAAAAATCTCATTTTCAGGAGCTGTGGACTGAAACGCGTGAACGTTAATCTACCAATGGCAATATTCACTACTTCAATGCTGTACCATTTCAACATTCAGCTCTCAGGCAAAAAGGATTGTTCAGTTCTACTGTCAACATTTAATAAGCATTATAGGGATGAGTTCTAGAAATACAGTCAATCTAAAATTTGCCTTTAGGTCATACATTGGTTCATTGTAGTTTACAGACACAGTAGCTCACATCTGATTCTTAGCAAACATTTCTACTCCCCCCAATCCGTCCACCTCCATCCCCATTCCTGCTCCCCTGCACTGCCCCCCAAAATAAACCAAAGGACACCTGTAAGTCCAGGCAATAAAATGATGTGCTTACATTCACTGAGCCATTTATTAGGATCCAGCATAAGGTACTGTTTGGTCACCTCCAGTTCTCTCATCAACCACTCGTACTTGGCCTTGACCTCAGCAATTCTCTGCTGGCGATGCTCAAGGATTTTCAGCTTGGCATTGAAACATATCACTTCCTGCCAACCAGGAAAAAGGAGCAGGGAAGGAATAGGTGAAGAGGAGAAGAAATATCCAGATTCATTCAGGCAAATGATCTTCTACTCAACAATACTGACAATGAGCCATTTAGTCTGGAAAAGTATGAATCACTGCATGAAATAATCTATCATCTGTTTTATTTTTATTGCTTTTGTTTGGTTTTGATGCTTTCCATCAGTGAGCTTTGGAGACATTGCAATGATAGTTAATAATAAACTATAATAATTAATAACAGGCAGCATCTTGAAATCAAATTAACTGTAGCAAAACATTTCTGGTTTTTGTCACCAGAACATTGGCTGAGAAAATCTAAGCTCTTGGGAGAAGGATATCCATTGCTTGCTGTATTAGAATTCTAAATCCATCTTTGTGCTTGGTGCATAAGAAATGCAGTAGTCATAAAATAAGAGAACTGGTAGCAATATCAAATCTAAAACATCCTTAAATGAAGGGATTATGTTATGAGAAACCCTAGCAATTCATAATCATTAATAAAGAAGACACATTTTCTGTAAAGCAATGAGATACAGTAACAGAACAGGGTGCAATGCTGTCTAGAGACACCCAGCCTGGCCTCACATGACTTCAGAGGGCTGGCAGACATCAAGACATGCAGTAAGTGAGCCCACAATGAGGTCTATACTACTCTTGCTAGTGTGGGAGCAATCCCAATATAAGAACTATCCTACTCCAAGCATGTGTGAAGGTCCTAACCCTGTTCTGCCTTCTGCTCTGCATACAAATCTACTGCGGGTGAAGTGCAGTGGAAACCCCACCCCAACAAGTGATGCATCTTTTCCATACAAAACCATATCACAGAACATCACAGTCTAACCATGAGACAGGGCTAGGAAGAAGTGCCTTAAAATAATAATAGTAAATTCTATAACCCCATTTACTCTAATACTGGTGCTATTTCATCAGCTTCAGATACTCTTCCCAATTATACCTCTCAAGAGACAACTTTTACCATTCCCTGGTCTTTTCATAAGTTTGGAGGCCTGGGGTTGGCAGACACAACTTTGCTAGAGAGAAGACATTAGCCATCCTGAAAACAACGCTACCAAAGCACTTAAGGCACCATTGCAACTTTGAAAGGCGCATGTGACGAGATGCTGGAGAACAGGAATCACCAAGAATATAAGCAAGGGGCAAAAATGCAAGGGACCAATCAATGTACATTAGCTGAGCTGCTGTGGAAGCAGGCTGTTGTAGTTTGAGGTAAGTTAGAGTCAATTTTGTGACTAACTCAGTTGCTGTAACTAACTTCATTCTCTGAAAGGTAACTGCATGTTTTTGAGACAGCGTTCTTCCCTAAAAATGATAACACAGAGCATTGGTGTTCAAAAAGGCCAATGCTTATACTTAACCAAGGCCATCCTCAAGCTGGTGAAGAAGGGGCTGCACTGGCGAAGAAGGAAGAATAGGGCAGGTGATCCTAAACTGACCAACAGAGTATTCTATCCCATATATGTCATGCTTGGTATAACACTGACAGATCACGAGGGTCTCAGTCTCTTCCCTTCGATGTCCAGTGAGGATCTTGTCTGTCTGGTTGTTCTTGATCCCAGATCCATGTGTACCTGAATCTAGTTCCTAAGTCCAGCTCCCTCCTAGCCATGAACCCGCTCCCTCATGTCCATTCTGCAATATTTGAGGTGAAGTTTACTCATGAAGGAGTGAGGTGGGGTCAAGATCTCATGTATTTACATATATTTTATTACTTTTCTAATTATTTTCATTATTACTGTTATCATTTCATTAAAGCTGTAGTTTTAGTTTCCAAATCACAAGTCTTTTTCCTCTCATATCCATCCCCCCTTTCCCTGCCGGGTGTGGTGTGTACAGGGATTTCAGAGGCTCAGCTGTATGGTTTTTGTTGCCGAAGTTTGACCGAGTGAGGCTAAACCATGACAAAGGTATAATGTGAGTCATAAGTCTTAAATGTGATAACGGGTTTTGCTGCCTGTTGAATTAACCATATATGATACTATACATTCCTGACTGCATAATCTGAATTCACCCTCTTACACCCTCCAGGAGGAGGGGAACAGATTACCTGGACTGTACTCACCTTGCTGTCCCCACCTCGTCGCCGCTGGAGCCTCTCCACATCATCTATCTCATAGACTTTGATCTCAAATGGCTCCCCCAGCCCCCTCTGCCCACTTCGCAGGGGCCCATCCACCCAGCGGATCCCTGGGCTGTTGGCGGGCTTTCTTGCTGGGGAAGAAGTATCAAGTGATAAAACTGGAATAAGCCTCCGTCTCTGGGAACCTGTAAATGCAGAAATTGGCATTTTGCGTTAGCACAGTTATTGTCTTTCCTTTCTCCTCCATCTGCAGAGATGTCTACAATATAGATATATATTTTCAGCCTTCTTACACACAGAAGAAAACAGAGGAAAAACCCAAGGAGGTCATGGAAGTTGAGGTGAGCTCTAGCTGTGATGTGTTGTACCTACTCACCGTGAGTCAGACCCTCACATGTTCTTTAGTGCCTGATTCAAGGATTTGATCCTCAGAAGGCTTCTGTACTCTAAAGTGCCTGCCTCCCTTTGCTCAGGGTCTTGGTGTGCATGCCAAAGAAGGGCCAGAGCAGCAGGCTGAAAATGCTCTAGCTCTGCTTTCTTGTTTCTTCATTGGTGCTGCTTCTTAAAGCCTAAGGACAAGCATTTTTCCAGCCTCTGCACAGACCATCATCTCCAGGGCAGCTGCAATTTTGTGTTGTTTTTAAGCACAGCACAAAACCTATTTTGATATCCAAGTTCATTTACTATGCAGGAGTGGAGCACCAGCATACCACCGTCTAGTCCTTTGTATAACATCACTGTAGGGTGGCTAGAGTAGTAGGAACACTAGAGAGGACAGAATGCTTGCAGTAAGTACCCCTGAGCCTAGTGGTTGTACCAGAGTTGCATTAGCCTTGTCTCTCTTCAGTAGGATATTCTTCAAAAATGTTTCCCACTTGTGCGCTCACTGTGGTACTAGTGATGGTCAAGAAAGCAGCAGGAATTACAGGCTGGCAGAAGGGTTAGTCACTGTGCCTGCTTCAATACTAGTGCTCATGCACACCCACTCTGCTTTATAATACGAGCACAGCAGATAGGAGTACAGCAATAGCTCAAAATGCACTATGGTTGATAAACCTATGCCATATGGGAAGCATCTGCCATGTGAGTTGGCAAGTCAGGGCCTAAGGTAAAGAAAAGGAGAAAAAGTACATCACTGGCCTGATGGTAGTGGTAAGGAAGCTGAGCATCTGGTTTGTTGGGAGAAAGAACAGACATACACAAAAAAAAGAGAAACGACTCGTTACAATTCTTTGCTTGGTATAGTACAACCAGAGCAATGGCTGGGCTTACAAAAAAAAGAGGTTTTGTAGCTGACATCTCCTGCAGGGTCTCCCCTAGGAGACAGCAGGAACAGAAGAGATGGAAGAAACCAGAAACAAAAGCCAGAGCCAGCTAGTTTGAATGAAACTATTAACTGACTCTCTTGGCTGCAAGAACAAAACTGATGCCAGCAGGGAAGGGATGCAGACTGATCACGCAGATTTTATTTTAAAAACAAGATAAAATCATTTAGAGGAATCTCCAGTACTACATTTATTGAAACTTGAATCTAAATAGCTTCAACATGTCTGCCAACTTAGTGCTTCAATGAAAGCTAAAAAAAAACCACCCCCCAAAATATCTATTGATTGCCTCATGTCTGGATTTGCAAAGAAGAATGTATTGTCTAGTTTCATTCACAGGAGTCTGTTTATTTGCTTTCTGAACTATCACATCTTATCCCATTGACTTCTGAGTGCAGCAGTCTGTGCTAGAAGCTAACAGCAATTAACTTTTAACAAGTAATTAATTTGCAAAAGATAGCTCTAAAATGGGTGAGAATGGTCTATCTTGCTGTCTAGCTGGAAAGTCTAGTCTACAGAGTTCTTTATTTGTATGCCTCTGATATAACTCCATGCAAGACAAGGAGAGCATAGCCAAGGTGGATAGACAGAGAGCTCTACAAGGCGCCTTTATAACAAACAGCCTGAGATCTGGACTGCTCATCCTTTAACATCTATCATACTTGTGTTACTACTGAAACTGCAGCCCAGAAAAGGAGTCCATGCTATAATAAGTGAAGGCTCACAAATACTAGCAAGTAGGAGGTATTTTAGACCTGTTGTACCACTGACTGGAAGCGAGTGTCAGCATTCACTTAGGTTGAACGTGTTTCATTTAAGCTCTAGATTAAAATGCTTGATCAGCAGAAGAATCAGATCTTGATAAAAAGAAAAGCAAGACTGAAAAAGAATTTAGGCATTCATTACTTCTTAAAATACTTTTTAGTTTTTTGGCCATAGTGTCTCACAGGATCAATCTTTCAAATTTTGTCTGTGTGTAAAAGCAATGTCTTTCCTATCTTTGCAGCTCATCAACTTTTAGAGCCAGTAACACTCACAAGCACCAGATCTGACCTCCTGTGTAATGCAGCTGAGTGCTGCTAATTCTTTTTACTTTGTGCCCCGCACTGATGGTCACATCTCCTTTCATGCCATGTCTACAGGAATAGCTCTAGCATTTCAACAAAGCAGCTGAACAGACTGGAAATTCCTTCTGTCTAGCTCTCCCATGCATGGCTCAACTATGACTAAGGTAGGTTTTTTTGGTTTTGAGGTTTCATTTTCTTCCCTTTGTCTTCCTTCTTTCTCTTTTTTCCCCACTGTGGCTGTTAACACCACCTTCTTGTAAAATGGAGCACTTTTAAATCATCCCCACTGCATCTCCAACCAGAGCCGAAGTCCAGGTCTGAGAATGCAGGTGGATGGCTCTGATTCACTTTGCCACAGGAACCGCATCAGACTTCTGTTTGGGGCAAAGTAAAACAGATATCATCAGCACATGAAGAACAAGGATGATAGTGAATGTTTTTGCATTTAGTTCCCATTCCTATTTGGCTCAATGAGAAACAGAAGCTTGTGGTCTAGAAGGAGGGCTACAACCTGAGGCTCCAGCTACTAGCGCTTACCCCTTCACGGAGAGGCAACAGAGGCTACAGTAAATGCAGGAGACAAGCTAACATGAGCTCATTATGTTTTTCTAGCCAGAGCTCACTCCTGGATAGCCTTTGGGTTATCACAACAAAGCGAGGCTGCCAGCTCTTGGCACACTGGGGCAATGTAGCAGGACAGAACTGCATAAGGTGGGCAGACTTACTGCCGTCTGCCCAGGGGCTTCTTTGGGGTGCAGGGGCTGTCAGTGCAGGTCTGCCAATGAATATGTCAGCATGTGAGGCAGAGAAGAAAAAGAAAGAGGGATTTTTTTTATCTCAGCCTTGAATGCTGACTCAGGTTGATTTATCTGAGGCTTAGAGTACTTTTGGGAGTAACGAAATATAAGATATCATGCATTTTTGCAGTGAGGCAAATCAAATCTAGTTTATTCTAAACATGCACTGATTAACAGGCTGTTTATTAGCCCAGGTACAGAAAATAATGGTGTCTTTTTACAGGAGACTCCTGCCACTGATATCTCCATTTAGCCTCTGGTTTTTTTTTTCTGACTTCATCTTAATTGGGATCAGTAAGGAGATACAACCAAAGCAGTGATTCAGGGTGAGCATCACAAAGCAGCTGACAGCTTGCTCATCCGTATCAACACACAGACACAACTACTAAATTGTTAAAATGAATACAGTATTCCATTTACATAGAAAATACCCAACTGAAGTCCCAAATTTATTGAGAGCGCTTGATGGGGTTAGGATGTCATAAATTTTGAATGTATAATAAACAAACTCCTTTGTAGGAATTACAGTGCACCAGTCTTCTACTTCCCTACTCATGTCTTATAAATGCAGTGGGCAGCCTGGGAGCTTAGCAGAAGCAATTCTCAGCAGGTCTCTCCCACATCTGCCCCACTGCAGGACTGTGCACCCTGCACAGCACCTCGGCAAGCTGGCTGACCTTCCTGTCACACAAATGGGATTCATTCCTCCATTAAAGAAGACATTTATACCAAAAATCAATCCCAAAGAAAACCTGTAAGCTGAACACAGGACCAAATGACACCTTCAATTTATGACCATATGGCATGTAAAGCAACACACCATTTGCTAAATGTCTTAGAGGTTATGTTATTTTACTTAGCCTGAATTTATCCACACTCAGAATAACCCATCTTGAGCCTAGCCTGAGTATGAACAATCAGACAATGACATAGCCCTGAAAATGCACAGAATATAAGATCTGCTTTTACAATGGAACTGTTGCTCTGCCTTGAGCTATAGGTTAAAGTTTGGCCAGGTTAAAGTCTAGATAAAGGGAGTAACACAGCACTGAGGGCGTGCAGTGTGAAAGCAGAGCTGACTGAGGAGTGTCAATGAAGCTACGACATACTTCAGCAAAGATAAGCCCAGGGAAGCCTTAAGGTATTAGAAACGCAGACCAAGCCAGCTAGGTATGTAAGGGTAACTTTAAGGACAAAAAGACTCACTGGCCTCAGCAAAATTTCCCAACTGCATAAGGATGTGTGCTCATAAAAGTATATGTTGAGCAGGTCAGAAACTGTAAGAGTTCTGGTTTTGCTTAAGTACTGTATATTTCTGCATGCTCCCCTTAGTCTGCTTTCCAAGCACACATTCCAGACTGAGCAGCTTTTCTGTGAAAAAGGTAAAGGCAAAATGTATAAATGCAAAATCTTCGTGAAAAGATCTGATGCAGATCTCTTCTAAGAAGGATACATCTGAATGAGTTGCAAAACATCTGCTATCCTAGAAATTTCAAGGTGTTTCAAACAGAAAATGAAACTGTAACTTGATATATCATAATTCTGGAAGTTTATAGTGTGTGCTCAAATGCAGGATGTGGAGCCAAAGCTATTCCCAGCTGCACTTAATGTTATGGGAGATAAAATTGCCTTTCTGTACAGAACCTGTTGTTCAGCATTTTGCTTTTTCTTACTAGACAGTCCGTCCAAACTCAAGGCAATTACATAAAACAATCCTGGCTAAGTAGAGCAGTAGTCCTAAGCTCCCATTATGCCTTCTGTGGCTTCATTTCCAAGAAATACCATGCTTGTGCTTCCATTAGCAATGGCATCAACCTCAAATATGGCATCAGACTGCTTACTGGCAAGGATTATCTGCCCTGTTCCCTGTCACCATCTGACAACAGGGGCCCTGCTTTGTTTGATTTGAAAACACAATGCTGATTTCTCTTGTTCCTATTTCCTAATGGGATCTGCCCTCCTGGTCAATTGTCCATGACTGAACCAACTCCTTTCCATTCCTTTGACATCCTTTCTCCTAGTTTACTTTATAGTGCTCTTTCCCCAGTGCAGAGCACACTCCTCAGATTTCCATACAGTTTGCATAGTTTCCCTCCCAGTTACTGAAGACACGGCAAGCTTTCAAGCGGAAGACCCTTCTGATGGCCTGGAGATTTCACCAGAAGTATTTAGGGTGGCCATCTTCAGGTCAGTACTCCAAACACCAAAGAAGCTTGCCATTTATTGCCAGAAAATCTAAACAGCATTCACTCATCCTGGCAATTCAGATTAGATAGAATCATAGAATCATAGAATAACCAGGTTGGAAGAGACCCACCGGATCATCGAGTCCAACCATTCCTATCATGTTGCATCTGAACACCTGGAGTAAGAAACACTGACAGGATCTGTCATTCAGAAAAAAATCTCCTATGCCCATTTTGCTGTAAAATAATTTGGCTGTATTCTATGTTGATTTACATGCAATTCTGCTGTTTTGAATCAATAAGACATACAAGGGCACTTGAGATTAGAAATCACTGCTTGCTGTACAGAAGAATAAAGCAGCCTTTGTTTATAATCTCCTGTCCATACATGTACTAGATAATATTGCTTCTGTACTGGTATAACAAACATGCCAAGGTACAGCATGCTCCTGTTTTTTTTTTTTCTACCCACACAGTCAATTTGTTAACCTTGCTTCCTGAACTACTGTCTCACTTTAAATGGAGCTTTTCAGGGCAGTTTAGAGCTGGTGAATGAGAACTCCTGAAACTGGATCAGGAAGCAGCCCTCCTGCAGTGTGGCAGGTTGACAAGTGACCTGGGATATGCTCCTGGGAAGATGTGCATCATAGGGGTGGGAGGCGGGGTGGGTGAGTGGTGCATTTTCAGCACCCATGACTCCCAGCAAAAAAACCAACCAGTGTCTCTTCTATTTATCTCACTTCAGGCTGGATTTGGGTTTAATAGTCATTCATCAGCATTGTGGCATTACTTAAGGCACAGGTTATTGTTAATACAGTACTGTACTAGATAGCTGTGCCAGCTGCTTGAGCAGCAAAGGTAGAGGCTGGAGGGGGAAGGGGCTCTCCAGCCAGAGCATTAGCTCGCAACAGGACAGTGGTGGAGGCATTCCAGTGAGCTAATTCTGTGGCAGTGTCAGGAGCAGGTTTTATTTACACTTGGTCTAATGGTGTGGGACTCAGTCATGCATGTTACATAGAGCCTTCACCATGCACAATAGCCTGCTGCCATTTCCTCTGTTAAATCATTCCTATGTTCATGTGGCTGAAAGCTCAGTGCTGGCATGCGGTAGTCAAGCGTGTAAAAAATGATTACTCTGATCCCTTTCAACACAGATTTGCTGCATGAAATGGCCTGGCTTTGACCTGGGAAAATCAATGCTGTTGTTTTAATGAACAAAAAAAAATTTGAGCTGAAGCCCGCACTTCCCCTATGTCTGCTCCCTCCAGGGATGTCCAGCCAGCAGTCATATGCATAAAGCTGTCACCTGCATGGAAACAGCTTTTTTCTGTATAATTCTAAACATCATTTGTTGTGGCAAAGGTATAATGTAGGAGATCAATTAGCTACCATCACTTGAAAGCAAGTTAAAGTACAAATGCTGGAGACGCCCTAAGGCTTTGTGATACAATGGACAATTTCCAAACACTGTGCCCTAGGCAGTCTAAACAAGAACCAAATTCCTTTTCACTTGGATTAAACGGGAAAAGCTCAGACTCTTTTTGTTGATGTTTTGTTTCATCATTATCATTTTGGCCACATTTCAAAACGTGATGCTTTGCAATATTGGTTGGAGATGGACTTCCATAATTTACAACCTGTAGATTCGTCCTCCAGCTTTTTCTGCTGCTTTTGTAAGCAGGGCTAAATGCTTCCAGAGTGTTTGAATACACACTTTTTAGGGGTTTCCAGGAACCTCTAAATCTCCATTTTTAAAACCATCCCATCAGTAAAGCCGAGAGCACACAAGTAAGAGAGAAAAAGGGACATTAATTGTAGATAATTATTGTCATGTCTTAACAATCGCACTTTTTATTGAAGTGTTTAAAATCATGTAGCAATTTGCTCTGCTTTAGTGGTGAAACAGTACTGGCAAAGACCCGCAAGGAGTCATGAAACTTTACTGCAAAAGCCATAAAATGCTGCAGCAGGAATCTTTAATTATCTATAGTCAGACAGGTTCCCTGTGCAAAGAAGATAAAAGCATGTGCACAAACACACACATACACTTAAATGTGCACAAATTCTATCCTGGACTGCCAAGAGCAGCGTCTTAGGAATGCTGATACACAGCTCCAGCTCAGGGCACAGGTCTAACCTTCAGGAAGTCAGCATTTGGAGACTTCAATTTTCTGCCATTTGCATTTTGACTTGGCCTTTCTGTCAATAGCATCACTTAGATTTTTGTTTTCTGGTGCTCACTGATACCCAATATTCAGGAAGGCTGAACCGACCCAGACTGACACAACTTGAAAGCACTTCATAGGTAAGGACTTTCTCCCCTGTGCCTCACCTCTTCAACTGTCTCCCTCCTCCTCACATCTCCCTCTCATACCCAAGCCTTGGGCCTTTGTCCCGGTGAGTGGATCATTGCATACCAGCCGACAGGCAGCAGTCTCCACCAGTGTGTTTGTTATATGGGCTGCTGCTGCACATTTGCTGCTCCCCTAAATGTGCTTGGGCCACAGAGAGCTACTCCAAGTGTTTCATCCTGCCGGCACCAGCCCCAGCATCAATAAAGCTCCAGGCTTCGACTTGGCTCCAAAGAAACTGCAACTAGACAAATCAAAGGAGACATACTCCTTGGCAAAGGTCTATCCCACCTCAGCAGAAAGCTGCAAGCAGTGATACACTGCAGCCCGTCGGCCCAACTCAATGTCACGTGGGATGGGGTCTCTCTTAGGCACCCAACTCTATTCTGAAAGGGAACAAGAAAGAAAACAGCCGAAGGAAGATGTCTTTGGTCTCCATGAAAAGCTTTGTCTGTGACAAATTGTCTCAGAGCCTTTCCCATTCTGCTGTTCCCAGGGAAGGTGTCCTAATAGGCAGCTCTAAAACACTGTAAGGGGCAGGAACTGGTAAATCGTCTGTAGGAAATGAGGGTAAAAGGCAGAAACTAGGCATTCATGCACATTACATGGGAATGCAAACAGAGCCTGGCTTTACTGGGTAAATCTCAATAGACACAAGGCTCTTGCTTTGCTGTTAGTCCACAGTGGGAAGGACCTGAAGCTACCAGTAAAGCTGCATCTCTGAAATAATCCAGTCACCTTTTGCATTGAGAATTATTTTAAAGTAGTGCTCACGTACATCCAAACTAAACCAGGGAAAAGATGCTAAAAAAACAAAGCAGAAGAGCAAAAACCAGGTAGGTAACAATTCTGATATAAGGACCCTGCTATTACTTTTTTCACGACACTATTATCTAGTTTTATGAGGTGGTATCCAGAAAACACAGCAATTACATGAGTTGCCCAAGGTGATACAGTGAACCAGCAGCACAAGAGAAAATAACATAGATCTTGCAAGTCCTAATTTGCCACCCTACTTGCCTTCTTCTCACGCATGTTGTGTTCCTGGGATACAAATATGGCTTTTGTAAAATGGTGTTCAGCCAGAATGCATTTCCTGATAACACACATCAGCATGCATTATAAAAGCACTCGTCATTGCCTCTTCCATGAAGCAGCACTGGGCCCTTGCACTTGAAATTTGTGAGAAATTGAAAAATTATATATAATTGGTGCTAGTGATGACCACACAAATTATGCCCTAACACCTCTGTGCCCTGCCCAAGACAGCACTGCCTGAGAGAGAGAGGAGACTTGCAGGTGGAAAAGAAGGAAGGGTTTGCCACAAAAAGAAAACTATGAATGAAACCCTACTCTCCACTGCCCAGCAAGGGCAGGGGAGGATGTGCAGCCGTGTCAGTTGAAGTCAAGGTTAGGAGTCAAAGGTGTCTGTAGCTTAACCCTGAATCTGGCTCTTACTTTGTTGCAGGCATTGAGCAAGTCAGCAAAGTTCCCTGCCTTCATTTCTCCACTTATAAAAAAAGGGTTTGGAATAATACGAACATCACAGGGTGGATTGAAGAGCAGCTGTACAAAGCTTTGAAATGTACCACTGTAGATCAGTGCAAAATAGCCCCATTTCTGCCATAAGCAGTCACTTTGGGGCAGTATATAGTGACATGATGTTATAGGACCAATGTTAAATGCTAGAAAGATGGGAATGTTTATTAAATGGGTAGCTTAGCTTCAGGGGAAAGTCTTATGTGCTTCATGATGTAAATACATGATTTTTCAATAGGTGCCAGAATGGAAAAGGCATTTTTTAAAAACAAACAAAAAAAATTTTAATTTTGTACACACAATACTGGCCTGTGTCTGAAATGTACATGTACCCAGGCAGAGCCCAGAATTTAACCTAAGGCTAACACTGAAGGGTATGAACTAGCTTTATCTTTCAAATGCTGTCAATGCAGGTCTGATGCTTCATGTATGACATCCAGGTCAGAAGAACATACACATACAAATAATGCACTTACAAGCACTGAAAGACAAGATTTTAATCTCAAGAAAACAATGATGTCTCTCCAATGTGTCAGAACTCCAGAAGTAATTGTGAGATCTGACAGGGCTGCTGGTGATTATCTTAAAGACTCTTTATAGCTTCTTTTAAAGGGACCTTGGGCTTATTCATGTTGATCATGTCTGACAGCTAGCATTTCTGTTAATAATAATCATAAATAAAGTGGACAAGGTTGCCTGACCTGAAATGAGCATATCTATAGTGCCATATCCATTACAGCACAGTGGATCTGTGACCGCAAATCAGGAAAGGTCCAATGCTCTTGACAGTATGTATTAAAATAATATCTGTCTTTTAAGAGCTCAGAAGCTTTGTCTGCTATCTTTTCCATTTAAAAAGTTCTCTTCAAGAGAGAACATTCACACTAGAACAGACATGTAGAAAGGAGATATTACATAGGATGATTTTTTTTGTTTATCATGCAATAAAAATATATTTGTGAACAGCTATATTCTACCTTATATCTCAGCTCCTCCTTCATGTTCTTCTGCACTGAAGTCATAATCTTGGTTTTATGCTATCATAAATCTGCTGACATGTGAAAAATTATACTATTATCAAGCACATCAAAACAGAATTAAGATTTCACTGCTGGAGGACCAAATGCAAACAGGACCTGGATTATAATAAAGTGAAGCCTTATCAATTTCTGGGCAGTCGTTTGCTGCTAGAGATATGGAAGGTAGTAAAGATTTCTTTTTTTAATTTGCATAAAACTCAGATACAAGTACAACTCATTCAAAACAATACAGGAATTACTTGCAGATATAAGGAATCACTCAAAAAAGTATCAGAAATAACACACGTAGAATCTTTTATGGATTCAGCTCCTAAGAAAGAGGAAAATCAATTTATTGCTACATAAAATGAAGGAATAGGAAAAAGATTTTCTCATAGGATGCAAAGTTAATGTCAGAAAGATTATTTCACCACTGGATCTGTGCTTGCACCATGTAGAGGGATTACTTTCAGATGCATCCTCTGAACAGGTACAATCAGTCGTGCACTCATGGGTACGGTTTTAATAGAGATATCTATTGTATTCACATCTGTTTTGCACATGTTCTTCCTGCTACCACAGTCAAGAGCATAAAGAAAGGTAGAGTTATGCATTACTCAGTTAGTTCAAGGCAAATGAATCCCAGAGGTCAATATCGCAGCATGTGGGAATGGCTGGTGAATTAGAAACTCTGTAAGAATAACACATTTTAGACAGCCAGTGCTACTGTAGGCCATTTAGTCACTGATATTTCACATACTTGTGCACATTGGTTCCAATGTTAACGTGCATTATTCTCAAAATTAGATTAGGCAGGACTATCACTTCAAGTTGGGAAAACAGCATCCAGGAAAAAGGTAAGACAACCAGCTGATTGATGCTCCTCACCCCTGTCCTGTAACTGTCCCTGTTTCTGAAACTTGTTATTGTGGGAATATATGCTAATTGCAATGGCACAGACTCTTACTATGACCCAGGAGGCTCTTGCTTTCTAATTAAAAAGTTCTCAGGTAATGTGAAAGCTACTGGGGATTATACCTGAGCAAAGATGAAGTCTTTCTGATCCTCCCTGTGATCACTGAAAAGGTTTCGGATTTGTAAGTGCTTCAGTATAGTAGTTCTCATATATTAGTATCACTAAAATTTATTGTTCTCTATAAATTACTGGGAAAAGAAGGACTTGTAACTCAAAAGACAAAAAAAAAAAAAATCATCTCAGATGCAGGATAACATCTTTCAAGGGGTACAGACAGAACTTCGTCCTGTCTTCCAGGTGGGAACAAGGAACTCAGCAATGGTTTTCAGCTGCACCTTGGGGTGCCCAGAGCACACAGGGAGTAAAAGTGGGTTCACAAGAGATCCTGCCATTCAGCAAGACTCTGGTCTTGTGCTGGTGAAACATGTGCATACCAAGAGGGGAGTCTGTGCCCAAAGTGTTTATAATGAGTTAAGTTTCGCAGCCTCATGAAGGCATCTTTCTGGAATCAAATCTGAAGAATAATTGTAAAAAAGAATACTTGAATGTGGCTGCCTTTGGCAATACTAACCAATTTTAGTGATAAATGCTGTTCTGCTCACGTGAAGCAAACCTAAATGAAATGGATGAGAAGACACCGCAGCAAAGTCAATGCAACCAGACAACATTTGTGCATGCTGGAAAACGAAGAAAGGAGCCTAGGACATTTACCCTTGCCTCAAAATCTGCTAATAGATATAGGTGGTACTAAAGTTCACCTTTAGGGCTACTGTCATTGTAATGCATTCATTTCTGCTTTGGTCCGTGTCTCTCTTCCTTAGCACTGCAAGCTTACCTGCAGTTGATCGTTTCTTTGGATTTTTCAGACTTCGACATCTGCCACTTGCGGAGCTGCTGTTCTCACTCATGGAGTCTTGTGCTGAAGAGGCACTCCCCGTCGCCTCACTGTCCCTCATCATGCTCTCATAGCCACTGCTCCCTCCACTGTGGTAGAAGAGGGCTGTTTTCCCCATGGCAGGGGGCAGCTCCCCGCTGAGGACACTGCTGTTGTCACTCCCATGACCACTGCTGCAACGGTGAGGTTTCCGAGGAGGGGTGATCTTGCTGTAAGGTGAAGGCAGCATGTGAACAGCTGGCTTCTCGTCTCCAGGAAGGCCCCCACGGTCGTCTGCCTCTGAGCTTCCCCGCGGCTGTAAGCCTCTGGCACTTGTGCTCCCTTGAAGCAGCTCTGAAATCCGCCCATTTACAGCCCGAAGGGGCAATTTGGAAGCAAGGCTAGAGCCCCGGTTTCTGCTGAGGGACTGCGTTGACCAGGACATGTTCTTCCCACTTGGAGGCAAACTGGAACTCTGCCCTATGGACTGAGGCAGAGACTTGGTTGAGAAGCTGAGTGTTTTGGTGGCAGAGGCAGAGAGGCTGCGGGCCTTGGGACTTGCCAGCAGCAGTTTGCTGACTGCAGAGATCTTCGACTGGCTGGCTTTCGGGGAGGCACCTGCGGACTGGGAGAGGCCCGAGTTGGTGGGTGAAGACATGACACTGCGGCTGAGGCTCCTTCCAGCCCTAGGCATGGTGGTGTCTTTGCCAGGGCTCATTTTGGAGCTGACAGAGGACAGACTTTCTGCTCTTTCCAGCGACAAGCACTCATAGTGGCTTCCTGTGGACCTCCCAAGGGAGTTGGTCCTGCTGGCAAGCTGCTCCAGTTTGGCACTGAAGAGCTTGCTGCTGCTGTTGCCACTGCTGTCAATGCCAGGACTCTTCTGTTTGGCATTCGGCTCCTCGGGGAAGCTGGCCAGGAAGGACATGGGCTGGCTGGAGGGACTGCTTGTTGTGCTGCTGGCTGCACTGTGCTGGGGACTGGCTCTGTTCTTCTGATCCAAGCTTGACTTTCTCACTGGTGGCAAAGGAGGGGTCCCTTTGGGACGAGTGAGGACACAGTGTTTGGGAGAGGCCATTTTCTTGTCAAGGCAAGCCTTAGAAAACTGGGGGAGGGCAGGAGAGCCGACTCCGCTGATGTCAGTGGCAGTAGGATGGAGGTGACTGTCAGGCTCCTCTGGTTTGCTTGCCTTTGGGAGCCCTCGAGGAAAGCTGCCATTCTTCAAGGCATCACTAGAATGAACAGGGCTTTGGGTTGCAGAGCCTGACATTGCCACCTCACACCCATCCACAATCCTCTTTAGACTGTCAGATCCTGGGGAAATAGAGGCATCCCCAGTGCTGCTGCTACTGCTGCTAAACCTGTTTGCTGAAGACTCCTTTGTGCTGTACTCAGGCTTGGCTGAAACTGTGGCCGTGTCAGGCCTTGGCCCATCACTGCTACCAGAGCTGTCCTTTTTTACATCTTCTTCTCTCTTCAACCAAGGGTCGTCAAATTTGATATCCTTCTTGGCACTGGACTCTTTCCCATCATGGGGATGAGCAACCTTTGTGTCTGCAGTTACTGCCGGTATAACATCATCAGTGTCCTGTGCTTTGAAGGGATTAACAGCAATACATGGATACACGGTAATGTTTGTCCTCATTGGGATGTAGCCTTCACAGCTGCTGAGGCTTGCAGTGTTTTTGATTGTGACAGTAGTTTTCCCTAGAGCTGATATTTTACAGCCTTTTATGGGCGGTACTTTGCCAAAAGCTTCTTCCCCCATTTCTGACAGTATAAGCATGTTGTCCGTCACTGGCTTCTGTTTGTCACTTACACAAATCATGCTGGCACTTTGTATGGTGTTCGCAAACTCAGAGACAGGGGGTTCTGCCATTGCTTCCCCATGCCCATAGCATGCCTGGGCTATGAAGCTGTGGCACGACTGTTCACCATCACTCCCTGTGCTCATTTCACTCAACCATGAGCTGATGGATGAACGCCTACTGCCATCATCCTGGGATTTTTCATCCAGGCCTAGCTTTGGAAGTGGAAGGAACTGTGTGATGCTAACTTCAGACACAGGAGCTGCACTGGAGTAACATTCAAGATCTTCAGATATGCTGCTGATAATACTGACTGGCCTGGACCCAGAGGCCAAAGCCTGCACAGAGCAGTCACTGTTAAAACTGATGATACTAGTTGGGCGCCCATTGTCAAGGACCCCGCTGATGGTTAGCTCTTCTACAAGGGTGAACACCAGCTCATCTTCTCCATTCAGCTCTAATGGCTGCTGCACAGTCACCATGGTGGTGCTCAGAATCTCCTTCTTGGATTCTGGAGAAATGCTTTGTTGCTGATCTTCATCAAGAATGGTCTCTTCAAATTCCCCATTGCTGGAAGACACTGACTTCTTCATGATCTGAGGGCTCATGCCTACAGGTGGGGTCCGGATTTCTGGCTGCAATACAGGTTCACTAGATGTCATCCCAGTACTCAGAGGAGCTTGTGGGGGAGTGGAGCTGGGCAGGACTCCTTTCTGTGTATAGACTTTGCACCTCTGGGAAGGAGAAGTTGGAGGTTTGTACTCAGATGTCTTTGAGAGGCTTGCAATGCCAAGCCGGGGTGAACCCATTGGCCGAGGTTTGCCTTCCACAAACCCACAGGTGTTTAGACCTTCTCTGCTGCTCTGCAAGCTGGTGCTGTGTGCTAACTGACAAGAGCTAAGCTCTTTACTAGAGCTGCCTGTTACACTCCTGGGAGAAGGAGGAGCTGAAACATTAGTAAGTGCTCCAGAAGGAACAGGGGAGTTATTTCTCATAGTTTTGCTGGGTGTTGCATTTATATTTTCCTTGGCTTCTGTATCAGGATGCTGACATTCTGGCATCGTATCTTCCTTATCTGACTCTGGTAAGTGGCTAAGCTCTGCCAGCTGGCTTGAGACAGAGCACTTCGACATCTGGTCTGAGCTAAATTGAGCAGGCATCTCTTCAAAGGGAAATTTGTCAGTCTCTTCACTGCCATCTATACAATCCAGTCTCTCCTGGAGCTCCGCAAAGGTGTTGCATTTCAGGCAGTCTCTCTCAGATTTGCTGGGCCCTGATTCATTAGCTTCCTCCAACCTGTCCTCATTTTTGGTCTTCTGCAGAGCAGGAACTATGGGAACAAAGTCAGGGGGACCCTCATTATCTGTCAGTTCCTTATCAGAAAGGGCAGTGCCATTGGGGCCAACATAAATCACTGTGTCACACGACTGCTCACTGCTTGATGAATAATCAGGATCACTTGACAAATGCAAAATAGGGAAGTCTGGGTCAACAGTGTTTCTAGAATGGAAAGGCCTCAGCTGGGTTGGCCTCCGCATCCTGCCTTCCTCACAAGAGCTTTCTCCTCCAGAAGAACTCGATGTGTACTGCAATATGAGAGAGAAAAAGAGAGAACAACATTTCAGCATTGCCAACAGCTCCTTGCAGAAAGCACATAGACAAAAAGGTCACAGTCACATCTAAACGAGGAAATCTCAAAACTAAGGCACAAAGCTCTGACATCTCTTATCCACAGTCCTACAGCAAACGCATAACAATGTTCAATGGAGAATCCAATGCCCCAACTCTGTGTCCCACTCGAAATCATGAGACTTCCAGAATAAAAGTACTGACCAAATGGATTAGGATCCCTTGCTTAATTGAGCCTGGGCGAAGAAATCAGATATTTGGCAAAGGTTTTGCTGATTTTGTCTGTGGGTGTGTATGTGAAGATGAACAAGAAAACTCATAACAGAAATAAGGCACAGGCAATAAAGACAATCCCTGTTTGGTCATGCTAGCTGTGTGTGGAATTGTATAGCATGCACTCAGAGGTCTCTGGAGACACACTGCTGTGATGGTTTGTGGACTAAATCCCTTCACTTGTTCACTTGTCTTTCTTCAATCCATTGACAAAAATGGTTTTGTAAGTCCATAGGTTGTCAATTTAAATGAAACGCATAAAATTCACTCATTGTGCCAAATTCACACCATAAGCTGTACAGAAGTAACCAGGACTCTAAAACATGAAAAACATGAAAGCGAATACAGCCCATTCTTACTTTCCTTGCAAAATCTCTCAGGCGTATTTAGAAGCAGTGGGAATAAAAGGAGCATCAATGCTGGCAATGGACACATTGCTATGCATTTATTTTGCCCTGCTCTCTCTGAGAAGCATAGAGAATCTAATTCTTCATTAATCCCAATTTCCTTTAACTCTACAGCAGTTTCATTCCTCATTATTTCATTAGCACTAAGAACATAACTGAAAATAAATGCTCTCTGACAGCTATATCATTAAATGAGGCCAGCTTACAAACCTGATACAGCAGATATGTCTGAACTCACTCACTCCTATGTAGCTGAAGCTGAAGCATTTACATCCATTCCCTCACCCCCTTTATCTCTGCTATGTGCTCTAAACCACTTGCCTAGGACAGGGTACATATAACCCACACACTTTGGAAATGATTACTGATTTTGTTACATGCTGCTCTACCCTATCAAGGATCCTTTAGGGAGCTTCTTCCTCTCTCTTCCACTATTACAAGAAGGGAGTTATAAATTGTCTTACCTTAGTTTTCTTTTTCTTCATCCTGAGGACCCTTGATGCAATCTGGATGGTGGACAGTGTCTCGGCATAGTTCCCCGCAGCAGCTGAAATGTGAGCTATCATTGTGGTGCGGCAGTTCATATTCCCCAAAGACTCCCGAAGCAACATGGTGAGCTTGCTGTCTCTGCAAAATAAAATGAATTAAGGCTACATTAGTGAGCAAGGTTTCACTTTGACCATCATGATGTAACTTGGGTCTCAGGAAGATTTTTTTTCTCCCCCTTTAATGGAATCCTAATTAGTTTCCTTCCTTAGGTTTGAACTACGTTGTGCCTGCAGATGAGCGTGCTGAAAGACCCTGGACTGCAATTTAAACTTCTTTCCTCTTCCCAGTTCCCCCTCCTGTCTTCTGGCTTCTGTCCTTCTGCAGAGGTGCAGAACACTGTCAGAGACTATCTGTTCAGGGGCTGCTGCAGCAAACATCAAACTGCTGCCATTTTCCAGTGTGCAGTCTGCAAGATAACTATGGCCCAGCTCTGGAGGACAAGAGGGTAGTGGATTAGATTAGAGCACCCAAATTTTTTCTTGTCTTCTAGGGCACTGGGTGACTCAATAATAGCTAAATCACTGAAATTAATTTTGGATTATGCCAGTGAAACACAAAAAAAATCAAGCCTTAAGACTTCACACAATTGTTCTTTCATTTTAAATCTTTTCTTCCACTAAGGCTGAGAAATCAAATTTTCTGTTCTTGCCATTTACTCTATTGTTCAGCATAGGATAGATTCTGAGATGTTGATGCCTTTTTGTGGGGCTGTCTGTGACTAGACTAAGAATATGAATCTTAACAGCATATTGATACATATATAACACTTCTGTGATGGTCACCTAATCATGCAGCTAGAAATGCATGACATAATTTTTAAAGAGAGCTTTTGCTACAAGGTGTACAGCTCAACTAGACTGTTAGCTGGGAAATGGCATCCTCTTGAAGGAAGCCTCACCCGCACTAAAGGTTGTGGATCATAGATACATACACCTGAAAGAAAAGACAGAAATAGCCTGATATTTACTTATTGCTAAAGCAATCACTTTCACTCTTGTAATGATAGCAATACCTTCAGTGTCTGGGGACCAGATTTTGGGGACACATTGTTCAATATCTGTTAATGACCTTTGATGCACATGTGCCCTTGGTTGTCCACATTTCCAGCTCATTGGAGTTCAACAGCTGCTGGGAGCTGAAGCTATGCCTACTGGATGGGACTGACAGACAAATACCAAATTTCTTGAACCTTTCTTTATGACTGAGAAATCTACAGCATTGGGGATGCATATTTTGACTTGTCTAGCAATAAGTCTGGGGAGCTCATAAGTTGTACTTCTCCTGAAACTTCTAGTGCTTGTGACTTTAGCTAGGCTAACAGACTTTACTGGAAGTAAAACACTTTTTTTCCAGGAGTTCTGCTTCCATCTGCTCCAGACACATTGAAGACAGTCTGGTGCCTTTGAGAAGAAAACAAACATCCATAAAGACTATACTGAGACAGCCCCACTCATTTCATATGTGACCTAGGGTTGCTTTGAATCCACAGATCCAGAGTTAATAGGCTGCTGAATCCCAGGTTAGTGGCCCTCCTTTCCATCAAGGAAAAATTAAGATGTCAAATTTTGTACATCAGTTATTGTCACTCTGATACAGACTTACATGGAAATTATTAACATCTGCACAAAAATCAATAACAAGCCTTTCATTTGCTAGAGCTTCTATCGTAGCAAAACATGAGACGACAGGGGAAAGGGCAAAAGAATACATTCTGTACATGTCGGTCTCCTGAGAACACATAACCCATGCAGTCAGCACACTGTGGTGTGGTCCTCCTGGAGGTATATGCATTATGAATATAAAATAATCTGTGCCACCTGGCTTCAGCTGAAATACACACTTACAAGAATGATGATACAGAGGAAATTCCTATTCTATAATTCAAATGATCCTCTGACATTCTCAGATAAGAACTAAAGGGCAGATTTGTTTAGGATTAAAACCTGAAATCCAGCAGCAAGAAAAGCCCAGCCAACAGTGATTTCTAATTTCAGAGTTTGTTCATTCAACACACTCTGCATCTTAACAATCAGCTTCATTTTGCACCCAGACATAATAATGTAGCCTTATGTTACTACGGTACACTGAAAAATAAAGTAAAGAGGAAGAAAACTGCTAAACACAGATTTTTGTCAATTCTGAACGTTGTCATAATATAAGTTCACTGGCTCAGGGTTCACTGATCTCTCACAATAGCACCTGTTAACTTCTAAAGTAAAGAAAGAGAATCAAAGAGCAAATAATAACACAAAAATGTGTGGCTTAATGTTTAGCTCACCCTCTCCTCATCAAGTAAAATATCAGTAAAATATTTTGGACGTCTCACTGAAATTTGCTTAACAGACTTTATAAGACACAAAGTAGATGCTTTGTTCTTCTGAATGCTGGCATGGCATTTCCACCTAAAAAGAAGAAAGGCTGTGAATTGTTTCATTACATGATTCATGAGCTGGTATTTGCAAAAGCAAAATTTCCCATGAAAGCAGAAGTTTATAAGAAGATCTGTGCTGCTTCACTGGAAGAGCTTTGAGAAGGAAGACCTTTATTCTTCTGTCTGTGCAATCTAAACTAATTTTGAAGAAGTTTACAGGATTGCTGCCCCTGGGTCCATTTTGCTCAGTGTATTAAGCAGAGGCTGGCTTGTAGAAGGTCCTGGATTTCCCACAGAGGCATGGTGAAATGCACCAATGTCTTTATACCAAATGGGAAATCTTCAGGAATGCTAATGGCCTATCTCTGTTGGCTCCAAGAGCAATAAAATTACATGCCTGAGCAGTATATCGTTATGACCCCATTCTATATACCTGGCTTCATTTTAAATGTTCTATCCCATTTCTAATGTTTTTATAGTTTAGGAAATTTACCATAGCCTGTCATGAACATGGGGATATAATCCCCACACAGAGAACACTGAAGGTGGGTTCAGGATATCATACTTTAGACTTCTTCATGCTCCTCATACCTTTCTGCATTTTCCTTCTTCATGATTGACTAAGTATTCTCAGGTTCAAACAATATAGAATCTTACACTGAAGAAGAAAGTACCCAAGATCATGATACATTTCCTTGGACATTGCATAAATCCCACTTGCCTATGTGCATTAAGTCAAATTCTTTAAGTTCATTTCCATTTTTCCACTAGACCCCTGCCTCAGTCACTGAAAAGGACAAACATTGTTCACTGAACAAGAAGTTATGCAGTCTTTCATTTAATTCTATCCTTTTAATGTGTGGACTTATGCCTTATCTACTGTTAGGACTATACAAACGAAGCTCTGAATCCAGAATGACTGATTTCTTCAAAGGTTCAAAGGTTCCTTTTTACTTCTTTTATTTTTTTTCTTCTGTGGAGCTCATTAATGCTGTATCTGATGAATGCCCCTGGGGTGAGGTATATAATCCCAATAACACCTGTAGCATTGAATACTTCACTAACTATAGGTGTTTCATGTGAAGCACTGCTATTTCAGAGTACTGAACATTACACAGTCTTTTATATTCAAATTACAGCTAACTGACTTCTCTAGCAGAGAAAATGGGGCAGCTGGTTCTCAATCTGGCTATCCAGAAAACCGTGAACATACAGTTAATAGAACATCTAAAAATTTTAGGAACGGATTGGCAGAGCCAGTTCTGAAGGTTGTAGCAGCTCCTTTCAGAGTATCTCCCTTCTCCTCCGCAGTCTCATTTTCCATATACCTTCCAGCTTCTGCTCCAAATTAGGGAAGGAATTTAATGACAAGACCACATCACTGTACAGTCCTGATTCATCTCTAAAGCATGTTCTTTATCTGCCTTGAAAAAGAATAAGGTGGGGAGAGAGGGAATCCTACAAAGACAACACAACATATACCTCAACATATACCACAACATACAAACATGCCAAAGTATGTTTGCCAGGAAATCCTTAATTTTGGCATTTCCTGTTCCTGAAGTGATTAATTCCACAATTTGAATGCTCTTATTATATACATTTTATGCAATTTTATGTGGATTTCTGTTTACACTTCAATGAGACAACAGCAAGCCTGGAACCTTCCTATGTTCTACAAAGCCTCAGTGGCTGAACTTGTTGACTAGTGGGCAGCAGCAGCCAGCTGCCACCTTTTATATCAATGAGATGTAGAGAAGGAGGCCATGACTCACAATTTACCATGAAGCTTTGCTAGTATTTTCTGCCTGCAAAAGCGCAACAAGACTCAGGAGTATTGCTGTGATGTAGAAGTGCTGTGTTTTCATGTGTTCATATCCTTTTTGCCATGCTTTTCTCTCATCAGACAATCTTGTTCTTTCATCAGTATCCGTCCTAGGCTTTCTTCATCCAATGTTCTTACTTGTTCTCATCCCCATACCATGATCCCTCCCCCAGCTCCTCACCTAAAAAGCCTAGCAGAGCCCTATTTCATCATGCTGTGGTCTAACCAGCTACATCAGCCTTTGCCAGTCTCCAGCATCATTGCTAGACATTTTCCCAGTACTAACCTCCTCATTCCTCACCTCTTGCTCCCACTAATGTCCTCCACAGTCTCTGCCTGACCTCCAAAGACCATCCCAGGACTTGATTCCTCTCAGCTGCACACTGATACCCAGCAGAGGAACCCTATAGCCCTGCCATAATTTGGCATGGCTGACTGCATCATGCTGCCCAGGTGAGGCACAGGTCATGGTGCAGGGAAGCAGTGCCGTTCTCAATCTTTCTCTGTCAGGTCCTTCAGCTTTATGAAAATCCATGCGAGCAATATGTTTGAAGTGAGCTACATAGAAAAGAGGCAAATGGTAATTGCTTTTGTTTAGAGCTGCAAAATAGACTTCATGAATAGAAAATGAAGCAATAAGAATAAATGTTACGCTCAGGAAATTCGCAGGAGTTTTTGTTACCCAGCATCTCATTCTCTGTATGGGAGAGGCAAACACAGGACTGTTCCACAAAAGGAGGGAATACTAGAGAGGAAAAGCTAAAGTCTTGGAATAATGATTCTTTTGAGAAATTATTTAACCAATTATATTATATACTTTGGTTTGGTTCCTCCCCCCCATAAAAAATATTTTCTTTGTCTCCTCTTCCCTCACACCCCACTGCTATGAGGACTCTGGCTATTCAGTGGCAACAGCAGCACCACCAGAAATAGAAATAATAACACTCCACAAGGGATACAATACAGTGTTATAACTAAGCCTTATGATGTGCAAGGGTATGTGTTTGTGTTCTCTATTAATCATATACCTTAGTGTCTTCCTCGGCACTTGGCCAAAAGGAAAAAGTTGTCAAATCCCTCAAGGTGTTATTGTTACAGGATCAGATGATGTATGCCTTGAGGTGTCTTGTAATCTAATTATTTATAGAGGTATGTAAAAGGAAAAAATCTCAGTAACTTTGACAGTTATTTTTGATCATGAAGTCTTCACTCTGCTCCCTTGTGCTGATGCACTGCTTTATTCATAGTAATAAATGCTTGCATAACAAGGAAACCATGTAAATACTCCATCTGATTTTGGCTTTTATTGCATGGAAATAATCTCTACAGAGGACAGTTTATAGCTTTAAAGGCTCAAACCCAATAGCAGATGTTACAGGTGTGTAACAGCTGAGTTCATGATGAACCAGTAGAGTCTGCCTAGCTATGTCTTTCCTTTCTGTTAATAATTTTGACAGAGAGAGAGAGAGAGAGAGAGAGAGAGGAAACAGGAGGAATGTGTGTAGGCACAGGCAAAATGAGGCCAGGTGGAGTGATAAAGCCTTTAGTAGTTCAGCCATTTAAACCTGGCTTTTTTTAGCAGAACAAAGCAAGGCAGTAGAAGAAAGATGGGTAACATGTGGGACCTTTAACCTGGGGAATCCTTCACCTGGTGAAATGAGGTATTGGAGAAATAATGAACTTCTTCCAGGTGGAAGCTGACTAGCCTTAAAGAGAAAATTAAGTGAAGTGGAAATCTCCACCGCCACTTAGTTATCTTGTATGAGGAACGCCAGAACAACCCAGAAACCTGGGCTCACTGCACAAGGGAAGGGGAAGCCAGCTGAAGGGACTACACTGAAGGGGATACTGTCCTCGGGTTTGTGTAGTAGGAAAATCACAAGCAAATCTAGAAGAGATGTGACACTGCAGCAGTCAAGAGCAGGAGAAAGGTGTTGTTGCAGTCAAGTATGGGATAACAGGACTTACACTTGAGTTCTAGTGTTACAAAAAGTATGATGGGGTTCCCCCCATCATTCTTGTCATTTAAGAGCTTATCTATGAAAATTTCATATTGCAGAACAATCTTTGTGCCTGTGACAACACATGAGCATATGGCAGACGCAAAAAAACCCCAGCATCTTTTGCTTCTTTTACCAAAGACAGAAAAACTAATGACAGAAGAATAGAGTCTCAATATCTCCAGTTACTCTGACTTCTTGAAACAGACTGTCCCTCTCACCATAGAAGTGGATCATTCAGGAGCTTTACATTGTGTATAAACTTTGCTCCCGAAGCTGATGAAACTTGAATTGTCTACAAAACAGCAGAAGAGTATGTTACCCAAAAATAACACAAAATGGACATAAAATGCCCCACTCTTTGGAGGTCCTGCTGACTGGTCTTACCAATTCAAGCTTATCCATAGCAGAACTATCTCACAATAAAGTAATTGCTACCACATGCCACTTCTACTTTTGCCTATGCATTAAAGAACATATAGCTTCTAGCATTGCGAGCCCAAGTCTGAGCTGCACACCATTATGCTAGCCCTGGGGAAGCACTGAGAGGGCTCTATCTTCTCATTTCTGCCTGGTGACACCAGTGAAGCTAAATAAGCATGGGATTCATTTAAATAATTTAACCAATAAGAAAAAAAAGTTCCCCACAGTCTTCTCCCCAGCTACATGAATTCATGTGGTTGGGTTCAGGTGCACCTCACACTTGGCAATATGAAATCGAAGACATAAACCTTTATTTACAGGTCAACCTGCTACTCAAACTAGAACTCAGAGATCCAGATGCACTTTAAAGTCACAGCAAGAGCAAGTGTTGGGGTAGGAGGGAGGATGTTGTTGGGAGGGCAGCTCTGCTGGAGACCATTGACAGTTTCAGAAAAGAGGACTGCACCGAAAATGGAAAAAACAATCCCTCTCCCCTCTGTACTCCACCTCACAGCACAGAGCCAAACATCACTCACAAGCAACCATTAAAAACACACCAACAAAGCTCAAAGATAATGAAAAAAGAAAAAGATCCTAGTGGTCTGTCTCGTAACAGTGCCAGCTCCTAATCAATTCTAGCTGAAAAACAGAAGCACAGTTAATCCAGGGAGCTAATTAGGCTCAGCAACTATATGCTGGAGTTAAAGCCAGATTCCCCAAAACCTACAATGCCGTTGGTTAAGAAAAAGTGTGCAGTGAATAGACCGTGATTTACATGAGAAAAAAATACCCACAGTTAAAACTGATAATGATCCACATTTTAAATAATTTAAGGACTCTGCATGTGGCCAGGCTCTGCTGTAACTTCTACTTCGATCATGCATGATACACTCACAGATGGAAGGAAAAGACCTTCTCTCTCCCATACCCCTCCTTGTTTGGCTCTCTTATTTGGGAGCATTATGACAACCACAAGTTTGGCTCAGCTTATCTCTATGAAGCCATTTGGCTGGTTTATATGAGAAAGCAACAGCCATATCGGCTCATGACTAGCAATTGGAGCAGCTTAGGAGCCTGCTTGCCTCTCCTCCAGGGTGCCTGCACCTTGGCAGTGCAGCAGGAGCACAGGGAAGTGGTGAAGAGTGGCTGGTCAGCACATGTGCCTACAGAGCAGTGATGTGGAAAATACATTGCAAGAAAGAAGCATGAGGAAATATCCCCTGTCAATCTGCTGAGGACATGTTTTGTGAACCACCTTCACACCAGCCCCTCTGATGACTAATAATTGTATAAGCACAGCAAAGAGACCCCCAGCAAGGGCATTTCCAACACCCCTTCATCAGCATGAAGAGCAGGATCCACACCTTTTGCTCAGCATCTTTGCTTGCAGTGCTGCTGCCTCCAGCTCTCACCACCTTCACAGGGTCAAGCAGTAGTTTGCAGGATCGTGCGCTGTAGGACCCGGCTATTTTTGAGCATGACTGAGTAAAGCAAGTCTCTCCACTTTGTATTCAAGAGGCTAAGCAATGAAGATGTTTTCCAGAAGATCTCAGCTTCCTGCAGCTCAGCTGCTGCCAGTTCCATTGGCTGGGATCATATATACTGAAGAGCCACCACCAGTGACAGCCCCTGCAGAGAGGGCAGGACACTAGACACCTCAAAACCCCTTTCAGTGCAAATAAGCACCTGCCTACCAGACTGGCATGACTCTTGTGTTACTCACATCCCAGGCAGCTAGGTGATCCTTTTGGCTGTCTTCCTGGTGAATATGGCATGGCAGTTAGGAGGTGGAAAAGAGCACTCCTGTGCTGTCCGGCCACAAGCAGCCCACTGCTGGTTGTGCAGCAGCACCCATGATGAGCCTGAGCAGCAAGCAACAGCGCTTTGCTCTTTGCTTGCAAGGAGTGTTATGATTCATACATACCAAGAGTGGAATACCAGAGTTATTTCCTCAAACGAAAATTAACTTCAAATGTTTGTAATTGATCCATGAATATTCATGATCTTTTGGGAGGATTTCATAATTAGTTCATTCTGGTTAGGCTCATTTGATCTGCAGTAGCAACAGCAGTAGTTTACGCTCCTTCATCAAGATGCCAACAATTTGGCAGCATGACCTTCCCTGTTTCCTGCACTGGAAAGCAGCCCTAGTTATCCTAATTGCAATCCCAAATGGAGTGGTACCTGAAAATAAATTGACTGCTGCTCAGTTTTAGATACCTCTCCACTTGGCACTAGCATAAATGGATGACATCTCCACAAAACTAGGAAGGACATTCAGCAAAATTCTTCACATTTTAACGAATAAGATTTTATATGACAACCTCTTAAAGCTTTTAGCTCACATCATTATAGCAGAGGGCCGTGCGAGTGCACACACTACTGTGCAGAAAGGAAAACAAAGAAAAAAGAAGGCAGACTTTGGCTATCATTCCTTTTATGAAAATTACACAAGTCATCTATGTCACTTACTAGATGTATTCCCAAAGAAAGTTAGGCTTAAGAGTTCATACTGTCTATGCACCTGCATGCAAGCTTGACTTCATCACCTCCAGCAACAAAATTCTATCCTGTTGGACAATTTGAATAAACTTTCAGGAAATAATGTTAAAAGCCTGAAAGATATAGAGTCTCTGTAAATGCTATGATAATTGGTGGCTGAGTGGGTGAAAAAAAACAAACCTCTTATTTGTGCTGTCACAGAAACAAGACTGAAACTCCACTCTTGAAACTTCTAGAGAAAGCACACAGAGGAGAGACATTACCAAGCATAGAGGAACTTTCAGCCAGTATTTATACCCTTTTGGATGTCAAAATTAAGAGACAAATTGTTGGAAATAATATTTTCTCAATGCTGATGCTCTCAGAATGGTTCATTTAGATCAACAGACCAAAAAATATGCACTCATATGGAAGTGGCTCCTGACTATAAGCTGTCAAAACACAAAGCAAAGCAGTGAAAATATTAAACCAACAGTGCTAAAGCAAACTAAACAATCAGAAGCCTCCACTTGTGTTTCCGTCTTTGGTAATAAATTTAGTATCTTTTAAAGTCCCTCTTTAAAGCAGAGCAAACTCTGCTTCACAGAGAAGCATGAAACTGTTAAAAGCTGCTAAAAGAAGCAATTCCTATCCACTGGCAAGTGAGATGGACTTTGCACACTTTGCACCAGCCAACTGATGTGCTAACCTAGGATAGGAATGAAGCAGGTGAAGCGACTTCCAAACCAGGGGAGTTTTTATGTGTCATCTCCTATTTATCTGTTGGGGAGACACTGGCCTCAGCTGCTCAGCTCCAAACCATATAGGAATTAAAAAAACATGACTGTTATTTAGGAATACTGTATTGGCATGTACAGGTAGTATGTACAGGACCTAGACAATGTGCGTGCCCATCTTCTTCCAAAAATCTGTAATTACCTGGCTAAGTATGGACTTAGTTATCTAACTGGACACATTATTTCTCTTTTGAGAAGTGTAAGAAAGTTGAGTTTCTCCTTTAAACCTATGTTTTTTACAAAGCAAAATGGACTAGAAAGCTAGTTTCACTTCACAGATTCCATTTGTTTCACGATTCAACATATAGTTTCAGGGTCAAAGTAAGTTTCTGAGACACCTGCAATGACATCTGCAGAATCTGATGAACATAGTGTTCTGTGGCCTGTAAGTCTCTATATTTCTACTGCCAACAATCAACAGGAGCAGGGTAAGATTGTGAACTGGATAGAGACCAAAAACTCCTTTCACATAAAAATGAATGGCCTTCAGACAGCAACAACTTTCATCCAAAGATGGGCTGAGCTACTCACACAATGGGCTGATTTAGAGATGTGACTAGACATATTGAGTGACAACGGTGATGGTGTTATCTTGTATGACAGTTAAAGATCCTAGATGAAAAAAACTGTATCTCTGCCTGGTTTTGGTGATGTTCAAAACCGAGCCTCAAATCGGAGATTTTATGAACAGAAACACACAGCACTATGGCTTGAACTGAAACCTAAAGAAAGGCTCCTATAGGCTTCAGCATATTCTGAATTGTTTTTTTACCGATTTAGTGGCTGGGTACATGAGACAGTTAATAAAATAATCCCTTGTTAAGTCAAACACATGGGAACTAAGTTAAATTGCAGAGCCACCAGCAGATCTGTGATAACATTTTTGCAAGTATAGGGCCAAATCTAGCAGCTGCTGAAGGGAAGTGGGAGTTTTGTCAATTAAAAACACACAGACAAGAAAACTAAATGTTTGGTTCTTTTACCCTTCTCACACTCCACCATATTTTATTCACAGAGGATACCAAATAAAACCCGAGGGACTCCTGTCTCCATGCAAGTCCTATGTACTGGAAGTAAAAGTGAACAAATCAATATATAATGATTTTTAACATATACATATTTGCTATTTAAACCATTTAGAGATAGGCTGTATCAAATACATTTATCTTCATTTATGCAGCAATTTAAAATATTAATGATGCACATGCATTTTTCATGTTATCTGGAAGTTTATCTCCCCCTTTAAATACATTCTTCTATTTATTTTGCCCACTATAATACCATTAATTAGACAAGCTCCTCAATAGGCTGTTATCTCCCTGGCACTTCAGAGATCTTTTAATAGCTTGTGACAGCAAAGGAAAGGAACTCTTTTGAACTTGCCATTTAGTAATTGTTACATAGCTTGCAGTTTTACCTGAGGTAACCAGAGCACGCTTTAGGGTTTGATAGGTATCTATTAAGTCCAGAAAATAAACTGAAAATATGAGTATTTCCACGTTAATAGCTGCCTCTCCACAATGCTGGTAGTCAGAACAGAGTTGTGAGTCCAGAAAGCAATATAAAACTGCTAAAGTGTGTATGCATTTAGTTTTAAATGATAAAAAGTTATCTATTAAAGAGTTAGCTGTCCAAAATCCCAGAAGCACTAACATAAAATTTCAAAGGCAAGCTGAGCCAATCTTTCATAAAAAGCTCCTTTCAACCTTCAACGGTCTTCAAAATGCCTTAATCTGGACACATTTACAACATCCCTGGAAGGTCCCCCTTCTGTTTACAAAGCTGCTGCTGAAGTTCAGGAATTCCTGCAGCTGAAAACAGTTGAGGCTGCAAGACTATTTTGGCAAAGAACTTACTCTAGTCTTATACCCCTTCTTTGGCATCTGGTTTTGAATTTAGAGAGAGGATACTAGAAGGACATATTGCCTCAATCAGTATGACCATTCTTACGTTTTTAGGTTTATGTTATAGTGGTTTACAGGAAGGTTCTGTAACCTCCTTCCTGCAACCCCTCTGCATGTCTGCTGTGACCTCGTAAGGATGGGCAAAAGTGTTCCTCAGCATCCAACCAACCCAGCCCTGGTCAGTGTGTCTGGAGATACTGGAGAGGCCAAGAGGAAAGACAGTCATTCTGCATGGACTCCACAGCAGGAGGAAAGAAGAAACAGAAATGCACTGTTTTGTCCTGCAAGCTTGATCCCCACGGGATGTCATCAAAGCAAAGGTGAGAAGAAACTGAATAATCAACTCATGCCCCTACCCAGTACAAGAGAGTCCTATAACACTCCTTAAGTATTTAGAAGACTCATCCTTAAAAACATTAGGGCTTCCTAGCACTGCCCCCACACACTTCCATTTCAGGGTGGCATGCTGGAAGCCATCTACCCGCCCTGCCATTTACCCACGGCCCCTTTGTTTCCATTGTTCTCACTCCCCGGCCACAGGAATGTTCC
The DNA here is from genome assembly GCF_032191515.1 of Phaenicophaeus curvirostris. Classification (NCBI taxonomy): domain Eukaryota; kingdom Metazoa; phylum Chordata; class Aves; order Cuculiformes; family Cuculidae; genus Phaenicophaeus; species Phaenicophaeus curvirostris. The sequence continues at coordinate 71,033,100 of NC_091393.1, read as the reverse complement.
TACTGCATGTACAGATATAACTTACACTCCTTCTCTTGCTCTCTCTATTCCCTAGCTCTATTTGGGTATGCAAGACAATTTTTTTTTAATCTTCTCTGACATGAAAAGCTATCCCGCACCCCTTGTCAGCCCTTCTTGTACTTTTTTCAATCTGTATTCATCCTTCATCTATATCAGTAACCAGAGCTGCATCCAGGAGAGGATTTACTAGTCCTTACATAAAAGCATTACTATTTTCCTGCTGTCATTCCAAATAGCCCCTCAGACTTCATTACCTTCTCACTGTTACGTCACTCATGGACACCGGTGATCATTAACCAATATGCTTAAATGAGCAGACATACACCACCCCCTTTCTAGTTGATGAGATCCCAGATTCCGTAGAAATCGTTAGCAGTCTGTCAGGGTAAGCTCTTGCATCAGTGCCTTTTGAATTACTCTAGCTCTTGAGGTCCCACAGCTGCACCCATCTGATGTTCTCATCTTCCTTTGCACAGATGAAGGCTTTCAGCTTTGTGTAACCAGCTACTATGATTAGCATGCTCTCACTTTGTGTGTCAAGGCTGCCAATAGAAACACTAAATAAAATCTCTCCCAAAACTGGTCCTTGAAGAACTTCCCTGGTGACCTTCCCTCTACTCCAATACAACCCACTTCAATACTAGCTAGTACTGTCTTATCAGTCTTCACTATCTTTCTCACGCATCTTACAGCTCCTTGTCTTCTTCAGCTTAACTAATAATTTCTCAGGGGATTTCCATTTAATTAGTCACTCAGATCTAAACAAATTACATTTACCACTATTCTTTCATGTTGAAATTCAGACATTAGGTATCATGTCTGCATAAAGCAGAGGATGAGGGTACTATACAGAGGTTTATATCCAAATGTATCCCTGGTTTAGGAGGCACATAGAATTTCAATGCACACACAGCTGTTCCAGAGTTCCCTGTCTTGGGAATAGTTAAGTTATTTTAAGGCTCACCTTCTGAGAAGACAACACCTGTTGTCTGGATTTACTCTAAAGTGAGTTTTAACTCATGCCTTCAGAATTTGTTCCTCTAGCATCTGAAAGCTAATGCTAAGTTTTTGTGGTATCAGGACTTTCTTACCATTTCAGTGCTAACTTTTGTAGCTATTGCAGTAACAAAAATTGATCACTTAATTCAGATAATCTAGCAGTGAACTCATTTAAGCTCCTCTCTTCCCTCCATCTCTCCTCCTCTCCACACACGCTGATGAGCAAATCAGTGAGAGCAGGGTTTGTCTGTGGACAGTACGAATTTTACTCAGCCAGAGAATACATTAATCTAACTGCACTCCAAATTGTGAGGATCTGAATAAAGTCCCCCTGGGAGCACGGCGAAGAGGAGCACGGCAAAGAGGAGCAGGGCAGTTTGAGTGGCAGTTTGAGCAGGCAGGAAGAGCAGGCAGGGCGCAGAGAGGACCTAGAGACTAGACAGAAGACACTGAAGACCATGGTGGCCACCCGGCAGAAGATTAAAGCTGCTCCATGTGCTGCAGCAGGCAGGATGGGTGCTGCCACCCAGACAGAGCCACAGTGGGTGCATGCAGCTACCCAGACCCTGGGCTGCAGGCAGTGCCCCCCTCCCACACCAGCTTGTGCCTCTGTTACTGGCTCCACTTGTGAAAGCTGCGCGTGAGTGGGGGAACTCCTTCACATGGTGGAGGAGTTAAGGGAGGAGGTAAAGAGGCTGAGAACCATCAGGGAGTGTGAGGGGGAGATAGACCAGTGGAGTAGTGCCCTCTCACTAACTCAGCAGCCTGCTGGAGCTGGTGTCTCCAAACACCACCCACCTGCAAACTGCAAGGTTGGGGTTACAAGAGATGGGGAATGGCAGCAAGTTCCTGCCAGACCAAAGAAACCTGCTCCCCTCAACCAGACAGCAAAACCCTAGATCCCCCTGGTGAACAAGTACCAGGCACTGCAGGTGGAATCCAACCCTGAGGATGAGGATGATGGTTCCCACAGCCTAGAATCCTTCCCTAGGCCGCACCATCCTCAGAAAAAGATAAAAACATCCTCCATAAAGAAGAAGAGGAGGGTGATTGTTGTAGGGGACTCCCTCCTAAAAGGAACGGAGGGACCCATTTGCAGACTGGACCCACTCCACAGAGAGTTCTGCTGCTTACCGGGGGCATCAGTGAAGGAGGTAGCTAGAAAACTTCCTTCCCTGGTCCACGAGACAGACTACTATCCTCTGATAGTAGTCCAAACTGGTAACGATGGTCTAGTAAACAAAAAGACCAAAACCATCAAGAATGACTTCAAGGCCATTGGGAAAATGATGGAGAGCTCTGGGGCACAAATAGTATTCTGCTCCATCCCAATGCTAAATAGAGAGGAGCTGGAAGTCAGGAAGAAGAATTCAATTGATGCCTGGCTCCGAGCCTGGTGTGTGGAGAGGGGCTTTGGCTTCTTTGATCATGGGGTGGCTCACACACCCCCAGGCTTTCTTGCTAAGGATGGGACACGTGTGTCTCCTAGGGGGACTAAAGCCCTTGCTAAAAACCTAGCTAAGCTCATAAATGGAGCTTTAAACTAGATGTGAAGGGGGAGGGGGTTGAGACCAGGCTAGACAGGAACAAGCCTGGACATGGGGCAATGGTGATTGGGAGAGGGTGTGCTGGTGTGGACCACCAGTACCTCACCACACAGAAAGCGGGGGAGAACACACCTGGGGGTGCTAAGGGAGATACGGGCACTCTGGAGCTAGCTACTCCAGTTACTAGGCAATTGGGAATGAACTCTGTTCCCTCTAAGAGGGCTGAAGGCTCGGCAGATCAGCTGAAGTGCATTTACACCAATGCACGCAGCATGGGGAATAAGAAGGAAGAGCTGGAAGCTGTCGTAGGGCAAGGAGCCTATGATGTCGTTGCCATCACAGAAACATGGTGGGACGACTCACATAACTGGAGTGCAGGTATGGTGGGGTACAAACTCTTCAGGCGGGACAGGAAGGGTAGGAGAGGAGGCTGGGTAGCCCTCTTTGTAAGGGAGGACTTGGACGTCGTTGAGATGGATTGTGGCGATCAGGAGGTTGAGTGCCTGTGGGTTAAAATCAGAGGAGCCCACCAGAAGGTAGATTTTGTGATGGGAGTCTGTTACAGACCACCCAGCCAAGGAGAAACAGCTGATGAGCTCTTCTATAAACAGCTGGGGTTAACCTCTAGATCGATGCCTCTTGTTCTTGTGGGAGACTTCAATCTTCCTGATATCTGCTGGAAGTAAAATAGAGCAGAAAGGAAGCAGTCTAGGAGGCTCCTGGAGTGCATGGAAGACAACTTCCTTGCACAGCTGGTGAATGACCCAACAAGGGAGGGTGCCCTCCTGGACCTGCTCTTTGTGAACAGAGAAGGCCTTGTGGGGGATGTGGCAGTAGGTGGACGCCTAGGACAAAGTGATCATGAGATGATAGGGTTTTCTGTTCTAGGTGAAGTGAAGAGGGTGGTTAGCAGGACAGTAGCATTAAATTTCCTGAGGGCAGACTTTGAACTCTTCAGAAGGCTGGTTGGCAAAGTCTCATGGTAGACTTAAGGGCAAGGAAGCCCATGAGGGCTGGGAGCTCTTCAAAAAGGAAATCCTAGCAGCTCAGGAGAAAGCCATCCCCATGTTCCGGAAAAAAAGCCGACAGGGGAGAAAACCAGCTTGGTTGAACAGAGAGATCTTGAGCAATATCAAGAAGAAGAGAAACGTTTATGGGCTCTGGAAGAGGGGACAGGCCTTTTGGGTGGACTACAGGAGGGAAGTGAGATTGTGTAGAGAAAAAATCAGAAGGGCTAAGGCTCAACTAGAAATCAGATTGGCAAAGTCTGCAAAAGATAACAAAAAAGGTGGCCAGAGCCTTGCTAGCCCAACTAGACACCCAGAAGTCTATGGGGCCGGATGGGATTCATCCAAGGGTATTGAAGGAGCTGGTGGATGTGCTGGCCAAACCCCTTTCCATCATCTTCCAACAGTCCTGGAAGACTGGGGAAGTCCCACTGGGCTGGAGGCTGGCTGACGTTGTGCCCATCTACAAGAAGGGTCACAGGGAGGATCCAGGGAACTACAGGCCAGTCAGTCTCACCTCAGTGCCAGGGAAAGTCATGGAACAGGTGATCTTGAGTGCTATCATGAAGCACATGCAAGAGAACCGGGTGATCAGGCCCAGTCAACATGGGTTCACAAAAGGCAGGTCTTGCCAAACTAACCTGATCGCCTTCTGTGATAAAGTGACTCTGCTGCTGGATGAGGGAAAGGCTGTGGATGTGGTCTTCCTGGACTTCAGTAAAGCCTTTGACACAGTTTCTCACAGCATTCTGCTTCGGAAACTGTCAGCCTCTGGCCTGGACACTCTCCTGGGTGGAAAACTGGTTGGATGGCCGGGCCCAGAGAGTGGTGCTAAATGCTGTTAAATCCAGCTGGAGGCCAGTGACAAGTGGGGTTCCCCAGGGCTCAGTGCTGGGTCCAGCCCTGTTCAATGTCTTCATCAATGACCTGGATGAAGGCATTGAGTGCACCCTTAGCGAGTTTGCGGACGACACTAAGATGTGTGGAAGTGTTGATCTGCTGGAGGGTCGGGAGCCTCTGCAAAGGGATCTGAACAGGCTGTACCGCTAGGCTGAGTCCAATGGGATGAGGTTTAACAAGGCCAAATGCCGGGTCCTGCACTTGGGGCACAACAACCCTATGCAGTGCTACAGACTAGGAGAAGTCTGGCTGGAAAGCTGCCTGGAGGAGAGGGACCTGGGGGTGTTGGTTGACAGCCGACTGAACATGAGCCAGCAGTGTGCCCAGGTGGTCAAGAAGGCCAATGGCATCTTGGCTTGGATCAGAAACGGCGTGACCAGCAGGTCCAGGGAGGTTATTCTCCCTCTGTACTCGGCACTGGTGAGACCGCTCCTTGAATACTGTGTTCAGTTCTGGGTCCCTCACCACAAGAAGGATGTTGAGGCTCTGGAGCGGGTCCAGAGAAGAGCAACAAAGCTGGTGAGGGGGCTGGAGCACAAGTCTTACGAGGAGCGGCTGTGAGAGCTGGAGTTGTTTAGCCTGGAGAAGAGGAGGCTGAGGAGAGACCTCATTGCTCTCTATAACTACCTGAAAGGAGGTTGTAGAGAGGAGAGTGCTGGGCTCTTCTCCCAAAGTGACAGGGGACAGGACAAGAGGGAATGGCCTCAAGCTCCATCAGGGGAGGTTTAGGCTGGACATTAGGAAAAAATTCTTCACAGAAAGGGTCATTGGGCACTGGCAGAGGCTGCCCAGGGAGGTGGTTGAGTCACCTTCCCTGGAGGTGTTTAAGGAAGGGGTGGACGAGGTGCTGAGGGGCATGGTTTAGTGTTTGATAGGAATGGTTGGACTCGATGATCCGGTGGGTCTCTTCCAGCCTGGTTATTCTATGATTCTATAAAAGGAACAAATTGTTATATGAATAGAGGAATTAACAATGACTTGTTTCCTATGGGTTTGTGTCCTATGTTCCTCCATTCCGTACACTTCTGCTGTCCCTTCTTCTGCATAATCCCTATGACCTTTACCTTGCCACATCCCACCTAACCCATCTTCTCCAGCTGCAGCTCCTTCCTCTTTCCCTTTTGGCTTGTGCATACTGGCTGGCCAGCATTAGGCTTAGCTGGTTGGTGAGACAGCACACAAAGGAGTAGTAACTGCTGGCTTCACACCTATGATTCTATGATTCAAAGTGATTCATGACTGAGCCTGCTTCTGCCCTGTCCCTCTTCCAGTCTCAGCAGTCTTGCATGGACCTCAGATATCTGAAGGCCTGTCCCTGTGTTGAATCCGATTGGAAATGCCTAATTAAATTGCCAATTAAAAAATGTATTTGGATGTCTAGCAGTGAGATGGTGTGATCATGTATGCTTCAGTCTCTCAGAATGTGGCTAAATATCTCTTGGAGCATACATGTCAGATCCAGTTCTGCTCGTGGAGCTCATCAGGCTTCACAGTTTTGAAGGACAACATTGAGCATAGCAGTCATTTCCACCACCAGCTACTGAGGACAGATAGGATATTTCCCCTATTATCATTATGAGAGTGATTAGAGCCACCTAATTATAGCTGTGCATTGACAAAAATCTCAGCTCGCAGATGTCAAGTTTGCTGGTCTTTTAAGTATTTCATGTCCTGTGGCTTAGATTATTCCTGCTTTATAATTTTTCAGATCCCTGTTATGATTTTATGTCCAATTAATTCTGTGGGAGGACAGTACTTCTCAAATAAACACAGAGTAAACACGATCAATAGCAAACAGGCTGTTATGAGAGTTCAACTCATTATTCCATTGTTAATATATTCCAGTAGTTTCCAGGTTTAGTGCTTGGGTTTTTTTTCACGTGATGTATGACACATTAAATACATAGCAAATGGTTTAAAGGTCATGTCCTGTTTTCAAAGCTGCTACTGTACCAGTTTCAAAAAGAGTAATGATGACCCAAAAGAGACCAAAGAAGTTTTGACAATCCATGGATTTTCCCTCAGTCCAGCATATTTGCATATAGTGTAGCTAACATGTATTTGATCCAAGCATCTATAATTAACTCTTAACTTGTTATATATAAAGAAAAGTTTCACTCTCATTTCAGTGTTTTTGTTGCAGTATAATTCCAAGAAACACCAATTAGCTATCAAATGCTGACAGCTTGCACTTATCACTGATTAGGGCTAGATATGAACTATAAACCTAGCACATTACTATCATGCAACAGCTCATTACCAGTCTAGCTTTCCTAGCTAATCTTTTCTACTAATTTTTATTTAGGGACCTTCTGGCTAGCTCATCTGAAAATTATATACTAATGATCTGAGCAGAATTGAGAGCTTTAAATGGTAACATGGGAGAAAAAATAATTGTTTGATCTCTTTATGTTATGATAGGTGCCATTTAATGAATTAACACAGTAGAACATAGCATTCCATTTCAGATCTTGCAAATATTAAAGAAAACAGAAAAGAGTGAGAGCTTCGCACATTTCTAGACCTTGTCCACCATGTAAAAGAGCACCATATATAGTATCAGGGAATGCTTAGTAGTGCAGTCACTGAGACAGCAGTCAAGACACTATTTCCTGTGGGTCCCCTACAAGTCTACCATGGGGGATTGCCAAGGATGTGACTGCTGCAAGTAGACGGGACATGTCATATTTGAGAAGCAGCACAAGATCACTTTCAGGGGCTATGTCATTTCCTGCAATCTAACTGTGCTGAAGTTTCTTTTTTTGAAGACCACAAGATTCACCCAACAATCCTTATTGTGCCCTGTGTTTACTGGCTCCTACTCCGAATGAGTCAGAGATGGTCAAAATGCAAATTAATGCTTTGAAAAAAAATTGTGTCTCTAATTCAACCACTCAAACATATCCATCCATTGCTGCATTATACTTGCGTGATTCAAAACTTGGATAATGGCAGAGCACAGTATGCTAAGTGAGTTCTCAACACTCATCTAGCCCTGACCTTAAGACAATAAGTGCATAGCCTTTGGTTTGCAGAAGTTGGACATTTTTCCTAAATATGGTGGTAGAGCAATTTCTTCCTGCTAAGGGCAAAAGGAGCAAGAATCCCTCAGGACTTTCCTTCTTGGAATCTGCACAGCAAGAGCACTGAAGACTTGCCATTCTCTGCCCATCTTTCTAGATCTCCCAAAAGAACGTTCTCTACTTAAATATGCAAAGCTTTGCAAATTTATCTGCCAGAAATATTTGAATGCGAACATAATCAGACCACAGGGCTGCAAGATGTTAATTTACTATGAAAAAGGAGCTGGAAGGAAAAATCACTGTACATATCCCTACTGCATATTATGAGATTATCCAAGAAGAACTAACTTTTGCACTCAGATACTGCAAAATGCTGTGAAAAGTCATGTGGGCAGCATATATTTTACAATGTCATCATAGAATACCTATCTCTGTCCCTTTCTATTTAAAACAATAATAATTGGTAAATTTTATTAGTTGGCTTCTGGCACAATAGAATTCTACTTCTGAATTGTGTACTTTTAAAGAGGAATTTATATGATGCTCCAGTTAATGACACAATTAATGGATACGACACAGAGAAGAATACAGAATTAATTAAGTTTAGTATAGATTGCAGATTAGGTATTAGTAGGAAACATTTGGATTTTTATATTTCTGGGAGATGAATTAAGGTGAAGCAACACACTGGTAATACTAACCATGAAGCGCACAGTTATTGGTTTTCTATCTATATGGATATGAACATAAAATTATTAAGGAAGTTACTTGTGTTCTGAATGTAAGGTTGGTTTCAATAGAGAGGTAGCATAGCTGTTTAATGCATAAAATAGATGTTTAATTGCTAGTCAAAATGACTCTCGCATATCCACACTACTAGTGCTGAAGTGTAATATTACCTTAATATAATTTTATACATAGCCTACAACATTCATAGCCTACAACTAAATATTCCCTGTTGAAAAGATTTGGTGTTTTGTTTTTACTTTCTTCAGTTCTCTACCTCTGGTCTTCAGAGAGAGGGACACATTCAGCAAGAGTAGAGTTTGCTCTCTGACGAGGCATCTGAAGAATTACTAGTGCGAAGCTGAGTTTCCTTAAAAGAACCAGGTATCAGTCCACAGAGAATCACTGTTAATGGCTGGAAATTGGCCAACAGAATTAAAGTGTATTTTCAGGTGTTATACTATATTCTTCATGGATGTGATATAATAGCATTTTCAGAGAAAATTTGAAATCTTACATATTAAACAATGTAAATTATTCTCTAATCAAATAAGCCAATTTGTAAAGAAAACCTTATTGTGGTATCTGCTTGCAATAGCCAGTTTTCAAATTTACATAATGACTAGCTTGTAACTTTTTTTGCTTTCATTGTCTTATCTCTCTTTGAAAAAAGATGTTTAGTATAATAGTTTAAGAAAACTACCCATTTTGGGGGGAGAATGAAAAAAATCTGTTGCAGGTTTCAGAGTACACCCGGCAGATGTGTTTGTGATACCAGTAGAGACTAGAGGAGTTCTGCTACAGTGTCACAGAAGCATCACATCCCTGCCTGGACAAGCTTTGACCCTGATGGGAAGACAGGTGTCAGCCCTTGGAAGCTTGCACAGTACAAAGAGTCAAAGCATCACATTCAGAATCACAGCAGCCAGAGCCTTCCCCCAAACAATACCCTCATTGCCATGGGGCTTGTTGCACTAAGATGAGCATGAGGGAAGCTGACAGGGCACCTTCAAATGGACACAAAGGACTCTGCCAGTTGTGCAACATACTTGAAATATACATCTGACACACACACAAATTATTCCAGGTGAAGGAGCTCACAGAGGACTGCAATCAAGGGTAGCTCAAAACCAACAAAAGCCACTGATTGTAAAGCCATTACACAGCACACAGTCATCCAAAATGGCAGTAGTAACCTAACAAGAGAAAATCTATTACCAGCTTAACAGGCTTATTTTATATTCTCTATGATGCAAAGATCCCAAAAGTTACCAAAGCACATCCTCACTTTCTCTGTAAAATACACTCCACAGTAAGCAGCCTCAAGTCTTGGCTGAAGAAACATGGGAGCATTTCACAAATCTCAAAAAAATTGCAAAATGTGGTAGAGTGCCAACTAGTTCTCTTTCACAGACATGTATTCTCAGTGTCAAATATTATTCAGCTTTGGTCCTCATCAGCCTTTCCTTCACGTCAGTGTAAACTATTGCAACTACAGTAGCTACCCAAAGTTCCCTTTGACATAAGAACTCCATCACTCCAGCAACATCCGCACATGGGAGAGATAAGCAGGATTCAGGACATGCACGCCAGCATGGTCGACTGAGTATGCAGAGCTTTAGAATACTCTCTCTTCCCCTCTGAAAGAAAACACTTTTTTCACACCATGCCTCTCGAAACACTATTTTTTCTTATGCAGTACCTGCCAACTGGGTAGCAGATCTGGATACTGCATCTAATGCCTGTCCCTTTGCACAGCCATGTAACTTCAAAGCACTTCACATGGAGCCCATGAAAACTGTTTGTGCGAGAGAGGAAATACAGTCTAGGAACACAAAAGATTCTGCTACTCCGTTTATAGCTGGAGGGAGACATGAAAATTGTGCTCCATCCTTAAAAGACTGCTCCAAGAAGATTAAGGTCCCACTTGCACAGAGATGATGAGGAGCTTTTAACAGCTCACCTTGTAAGTGGTTCCCCTCATTGATTCTACAGCTGTCTCATAGTCATGCAGTGCAGGTGCCTAGTGCAGTTTGAGCTGCTTAAAGGGATTGACACGCACAATACGGGAGCCATGCGAGAGCCCTGCCCTGTGGAGCTCCCTCTAAAGGCAGGCAAAACACTCAGGAAAGCTGTAGGCTGTGCAAGTTGCTCCTGCAGAATATAATATGCTGTGCAGCCTTTTCTGTGCCCCAAAATCCCTTCACGTCTGTAACAGCTCTCAACTTTGTCCTTTTGTTCAACTTATAGAGACTGAAGACTGTATCTTTATAGCTCTCAGGTTTCTTAACAGCTCCCAAAACAGCCACGACCATCACTCTACTACCCAGCTCTCTGCTCTTCAGAATCAGCTGTAGCAAGGGGAGCCAGAAGAGCTGATACTTCTGACAGTACAAACATACATTTTGTCATTGATTTTCCAAATGAGTGAATCTTTATTTCCACCCAAGAATAAAACAAAGGAATAGGGAGAGAAACAATGTATTCACTTCCCCCACCCCTCAAAAATAACCGATTGGAAAATAATTTTAAATTTGGCAGGTACTTTTGCTGATGGGATGATGAGACAAAATACAGCTAAAACAGTTAAACCTGCTGTCTTAAATTATTTACTGAGTCTTGTCAGATATTGCTAGAAAGCATGTCACTTGATGGTATTTATAAACAAACAAAAATTTAATAAGTTCATTCTGCAGCAGGAGAGAGGTAGTTTTAATATTTCAGAAGATAGTTCTAACCAGCTTGCTTAACTCTGGGAAGTCAATGTATATTTTAAAAAAATTCACTTCACATCTGTTCAATGTGTACAGTCCTAAAGGCAACCACAAGTCAGAAAACTTTGATCATCCAGCAGGCGCTAGCTGGTATCTGAAAAGCACAAGAGGATTGTCTTCATTGCTTTCCTGTCAAATATGTTCTGAAAATAAGAACTTCAATTAAAGTTTGTATGGAAAAAAACCATCTTGCAGTTGCAATACCATTCAAATGCTCTTAAATCAATAGGAAAAAATGGCTGAAAAACTCCATATTGACATCTACGCAATTCTCTTTAAAGCTTCTAGGACCTGTCAGTCCAGTGAGAGGTTGGTGTTAAATAGAATCCAAGAGAAGAGAGAGTATGAAGAAAAACTGTTCAACTATTTCCCCAGAGAATGTAAACCAAGTTTTTGTTTATTTTTACATTAAGGTCACGTATACTATTTATATACATTGAAAAGGTATATCAAATAGTCCTCCTTGTGCCACTTCAGTAGTCACAAACCCTTGTTTATGCAGGAAGTTTCTGCGTAATCTTCTTGAGCTCCAAATTCATGGTTACAGATACATTTGCAAGACTATGTATTTCCAGTGTTCACATTCACCAACTCCATCAGTTACGTTCCTTGCAATCCTGAACAAACTCATCACTAGGTAACACTTAACCACATACTGTCTCTTTCAACAAATAAGCTGTTAATCATCTAATACTGAACATGAACTGTATACAATATCCCTTAGCAAGGATTTGAGGATTATCTCATCTAATTAGATATAAGCATGTTTTCTAATCTGTAGGCTTAAGCCAAAACCCAATAAAAAGATTTCCATTGATTTACACTGAGTTTTGGTTCAAGCACTGGGAGAACTTGATTTTGCAATTCAAAGAGAAAGAGACCTTAAATAAAAATTATAACTAAATGATGATGGAAGAAAAGCAGTTAACATGGTTAAATCATGTCACACAGAGATGGACTGGACATCCCATATCTCCTCTAGGGTAGATTCTTGGGAAAGATACCACTGAGATTTTCTGGATTTCTTTAATGCCATGAAAGTGTAACAATCCAGCTGACTGCCAGTTTTCAGACTCCTAAAACCATAGGAGATTTTAGTAGACACACTAGGACATATTTTATTGTTTATTTGCATAACTGCCTACCCCGTGCAAACACTTGCCAATCAAGGATGAAGATAACTATCAAAATGGAAGTACAGCTACTGAAAATTGTTAAAGATTTGGCCCCAGAACTCCGTAATGATATTGTGTAAGCATAGATTCCTAGCCAATCTGGAGCTATTTATAACTGTTCATTAATATTTGTTAGTTACATGTTTATTTTGCTTTTAAATCATTATACCAATGAAGTGTTCACTTCAGCTCTTGGGAATTTATCCCATTGATGAACAGGAATCACCCTTAGCATGCTTTCAAGTTTATATTCCTCTGTCTCATTACTTAAGGCTAAAAAGGCATTCTGACACTTTGTCTAACCAGAAACTATTTTTTCCTCCTGTGCATATGTGCATCCTTGAAGTACTAGAGAGCAGTTGTCATCTCACCTCTCAGAGGTCTCATTTTTCCCTGCCAGCTATGAAGCTTTATTTCTGTTACAGTGTTCTTTCAGGTGAGTAATGCTTTAATCTCAGACCATTCATCATTCTTCTTGCTTCTCCAGACTGTAACTTCTTCTTAGTAATGAGACGCCGAGCTCCAAAAACAGGGGCTACATACTGACACCATACAGAGAAAAGGTATTCTCTTTGGTCATCTGCAGTGGGATGTCTCTGCTCTCTTGCCCTGAATCACTCTGGTTTTGTGTATGGTAAGAAGGACCAGTAGGGAAATGAAAGTCAATTTCACAGATGATATCCGTATGCAACTATTCAAGAAACTGGAGATAACCAAAAACATTAAATAAGGTTAATAAGTACTACTACATGCTTTTTGATAATCTGCTACATTGCACAAGAGCTAGTTATTCCAAGACTATGATTATTAAAAAATTGTTCAATTATACATGAAATGAATTATCATCACATTTCCACAAGAAGAAATGCATTAATGTTCAATTGAGCCTGAACTAGTGGTGGAACAGGTGAGAGTAAACTGCTGGATACTCTGACTGAAGGTTCAAAATGGCATTTTAATGAATTAAGTACAAATTAATTTGTATATGAAATCACCACAGTGGCCTATTTGGGTCTCACTCACGTTAAATTTCAGCAATAACTGCACGCTGCTGGATTGCTTGTTCATTACCAGTCATGTCTGTGCTGGCCCAGGACCAAAGTAGTGTCCTCCTATGATGCAGCTATCTGCTGCTGATAGGAATCTCTATTTAAATGCAATTAGTAATTCTGCTAAATCTGACTATAAGCCACAAGCACTCCCTTTCCCATTTCTGTTTGCAGCCCATCATTATTTGCTTGTTAGAGTATCTCTAAAGCAGTAATTCAACAGTGGTTCAAAGAGCATTAAAAGAGCTAGGTCATAAGGCCTCATTCTTTCCACTTGAACACTTGTACAGAATGGACCCATGTCCACTGGGGGCTGCTGTAAAACTGGTGTAAGAGGGGATCGGGCTCAGTGAATGCATCATACTCGCTTACATCCACTACACATGCACACAGAAACCTTTGCTCCAATAATTATCATGTTTCCATGCTGGCAGGATTGACCTGAAAACCTAAAGCTGAGTAATGGCAGCTCAACTGAAGCTTTCGTTGAGGATTTTGTCTATGATCTGTCATTCAGTTGATGATTAAACACAGTACTGTAATACATGTGCAGATAAAGCTCAAATCTGCACCATCAGTGGTACAGACTGTCCTATAATAAAGCGCATTGTTGATAAACACTACAACAGTGATTGCTGTAGTGTGAAAAATCCATTATCCTCATGCTCTAGAGTTGCAGATTAGATTAATAAAATGTAAGAAATTTTTCTACATTCAGAGACTGTGCATCCCTGATTGCATCTACTTTATGTAGATCCCTGCAATAAAGGAGGAAATTGTCCTAAAACAAACAAACAAACGGTTGTTGGTTGACAACCGACTGAATATGAGCCAGCAGTGTGCCCAGGTGGCCAAGAAGGCCAATGGCATCTTGGCTTGGATCAGAAACGGCGTGACCAGCAGGTCCAGGGAGGTTATCCTCCCTCTGTACTCGGCACTGGTGAGACCGCTCCTTGAATCCTGTGTTCAGTTCTGGGCCCCTCACCACAAGAAGGATGTTGAGGCTCTGGAGCGAGTCCAGAGAAGAGCAACAAAGCTGGTGAAAGGGCTGGAGAACAGGTCTTACGAGGAGCAGCTGAGAGAGCTGGGGTTGTTTAGCCTGGAGAAGAGGAGGCTGAGGGGAGACCTCATTGCTCTCTACAACTACCTGAAAGGAGGTTGTAGAGAGGAGGGTGCTGGCCTCTTCTCCCAGGTGACAGGGGACAGGACAAGAGGGAATGGCCTCAAGCTCCATCAGGGGAGGTTTAGGCTGGACATTAGGAAAATATTTTTCACAGAAAGGGTCATTGGGCACTGGCAGAGGCTGCCCAGGGAGGTGGTTGAGTCATCTTCCCTGGAGGTGTTTAAGACATGGGTGGACGAGGTGCTGAGGGGCATGGTTTAGTGTTTGACAGGAATAGTTGGACTCAATGATCCAGTGGGTCTCTTCCAACCTGGTTATTCTATAGTTCTATGATTCTTTGATTAAGCAGCCAAAAAAACAGATTGCTCATTTGGTATATCATTCAATTCTTACGCCTACTAAGAAGACATGGTTGTGGGAATCCCACATAACTAGACTTACGACAAGCTCATAAATAAGGATAAAATCTCCAGTAGTAATACTAGCTATAATACAGGAACTGTACTGTGGACTGTTTTTTCGCTTTCCTTATCTCTTCCTGAAAAGTTTTCACTGACATCTCTTCTGAGAAAAATTATTTAACTCATGTTATGAATGCAAAGGCAAGATATATATACAAAAGATACCTGGGATCCACTTCCCTTCACATAGTTTTTTACACAGATGAAATAACTGCTGATAGATATGGTCATTTAACTAAGAAAAGAATCTGAACTACTGGATCCATTCAAACATAATTTTCATTTTTACTCCAATAATTAACTTACAATTTAAAGGAAATACCTGATATACAGCATATTATTCAGGAACATCTTTTATACTGCACTACAGTCCAACACTCTCCCTTTTCTCCTCTTGACTTAAAAGCAATAATAGTCTACCCTTGACCAATAATTACCTAAATCTTACATCTTATTAGGACCAACTATGCAAATTCTTAACTCTAAAAAAAGTGAAAAAATAAGCTAAAAGAGTCATAGCAACAGTTAAATTATAAGAAGTGCTTTTTTCAAGTCTGAATGCCCTCTACAAAGTCCTACTTGATTTTATCCAAGCTCAGTTTCATAAATGAGAATAAAGAAAAAAACACAGAAATAAATTATTTTCCAAAGGTCAGGCAGAATGAAAGAATAGATTAGTCCATCATTTAAGTACCAGGTTAGATCTTAAAACATGGTGGCTCTGACACTAAGCACTTTGTGCAGCCTTGCACCAATCACTTAATATCATTTTATTTTCTACTTATAAGATAAAAAAACAGTACCAGCATGTATGATCTTGGAGGAACTGCAACTATGTGACAGAGAAGTAGAAGTGCCATGAATAAAATTCACGCTTTTGACCCATGCCTGTCTATTTCACAGACAAGACTCCCTCCTTGGATAAGCATAAGCATGTAATTCAAAATATAGGATGCCTCCAGAAACACTAACACAATGGGCTTAGCACATTAAGAGAGAAGACTACTAAATAAAACAAGCAACAATTTCCTAAAGAGGAATTCATACAGCCTTGCACTCTTCTAAACAGTTTTCTCACATTCTCATAGTCATTAAAATGTATAAAAATGATTATTTCCAAAACAGCATTACCATGAATTATCACCACCCCTGTTGCCTAGCAACTAGAGTAATTTTTGAATAGTGAGCTATATAAACTAGTATCTGGAGTTTGTGCAAATGCGTATTCATTTGCAGATTTAAAACACATTCATCTTCAAAATCAGAGGCAGATAATACAGCACTAATGCAAAGCTAAATGCTCTTACAAAAATAAAATGGTACTAAATTACTGCAGCTTAGCAAAACCCTTATCCTGTAGCAGGTCTGAGCCCTGACAAACTTGGTTAGGGCTGGAGCTGACTCCTTTGCTCTTCACTGGGCTCGCAAGTACCACTTTCCAACATTTCTGAAGATATTAGATGTTCCTGCAGAGAAAATCATTCTTGCCCAGTCTTTTGAGGGATTTGCTCGTAGCTCAAGAGCAAAAGAAACTGGTGACAGTATTTAATGTATTTAAGTCAATTTAAAAATTTTGTTTTCATATAACATACTGAGCTGGAAGAACTCACTTGTTCATACCACGACAGAATGACATACTTAGCAAGGTGCAAAGAGGTCTAGACATTAATAGTGACAGAGAGAAAACACACTGAGATATTAGAGGGAGATTGTAATTACAAATATGAAAGACACAAACTCCCCATAATCACAGCCTGGTCACTTGTTAGCTGCATGTTTTTGCCCATTATAGGGATTCTTGTCCATTCTTGAGACCCATGTGGTATTTAACATGAATGCCAGACAATATCCAAAACCACATCAACCTATATTGTTTAATGTCTGAGAATTTCTACATTACTTTCTTACAATTTTAGCAGGCAACCCTGCTAAAGCTAGTGTAAATCTGTGTTACTATTCCCAAAATGTGTGTGTGCTTGTGTGTGGGGTGTTACTAAGGGAGAAAGATTCCAAGTAAATGGTTTCCAAGGCTTAGCCTTATGGGTAAGAAAAAAAAAATTATGTGTTGAACACCAGCATGTGTTTTTCATAGAGACTGCAGGCAGAGAAGCAAATTCATCCCTGGCATAAATACACAGCCTACTGAAGGCAATGCAGTAGCATCTGCTTATACCAGCTATGAATCTGAACAAGCTTTTCCCTACAACTAATACCTGTGGAGATAAAGCTGGATATAGCACTAAAGGAAGTTTAAGAGCCTGTGGTCTCTCAGAGTTCAGAGAACTAAACTTCTGCAGTAAGAGAAAACCTCATCCCTATGGAATTGTGAGTTTCCAGGCTCCCAGAAAGCCATGCAGTGCCTACTGACGGGCTGCCATAAAATACTTAACGGCTTTTTAATAGCTCAGATAAAGAAAAGATGTGTCATTTTTTTCTGCTGCTCTATGGAAATTTGCTGGGACCACACACTCAATGCGCAATGCTGCTGTCACGTAAAAAACCACTTCCATTGTTTGCCTTTGGTCCCACTCAAAAAAAGGAGTTAACAAAATTTTAACTTATCCTTATCAGTGAAAAAGAACACCCCTAAAGAAAGGGAAATTACCTCTGCTAGACAGGCTAACTATTGCTTTAAACGAGAGGTGGTACTGAACAGGTATCACACCAGTCTATGAATACTCAGCCTCTTCTAAAATGTAGCATGCCTGTGCTCACCCTGCCTCCTTCCACTCTTCTCTGCAGAGGAGCAAACACGCGAGTACTACCAATGCACAGAGGAAATAGCATTTGCACTCACCCAGCCAACAAGACTCTTACTTCAACAGCTCATGAATAGATCACACTTGGAGAAAAATGCTTTCTGTATTCTGCTCAGCAAGCAGTAGACAAAATTTGCTTCAAAATATGACAATAAAACAAACAAAAAAGCAAAACTTGGTGTGTTTTTCATGTCACCCTGTTGTTCCTAACTCCAGATTTCATATCCATGTCCCTCATGAATGGTGACATTCACAAGCATTTCGATTACAAGATGATACTCTAAGCCATTCCCGTCATGCCAGTTGCTGCTCCCTAGCCTTTAGGCTAAAGAAAAGCAACAATACCTAGAAACATCTCAATAGGAAGGGTATTTGACTGCCTGGGTTTGTTAATGAATCCAAACTTGCTTACAGACCAGCACACATGACAAACAGGGTGAGACAACGATGAAGAGAAATGAGTACGAAATATATCCACAAGATGAGCAATTCCTCTAATTTACTAGAAGCTACCTGCAGTAGCAAAGGCCACTTGTCTAGTGTGACAAATGGGTCCTACTTGTTTTTTTGCAAGTGAAAGGTTGACACTGAGATTGAAATCACATGAAAGAAAAATGCAAAGTAACCTTGAATCACAGACAGAATCTCATTAGAAACATGCATGCTGATTGTGACATATTTTCAAGAAACTAAACTCCACACAACGGACAGCAAAATAGTTTTCTCTATAGTGCTGCATTATGGCAGCAATGTTTGTGTCTGTAGAGCAAATATGAAACTGGTTCTCAGGCACTCTGAGACATTAAAAAAAATACTTGAATAATTCCAAAAAAGAAAATCATAATGTGGTGAACTTCAAGCCTTAAGATCTTTAAGACACCTGGGTCCCATTTCAGCAGGCTTCTTCCTTTGAGAGTTGAATGTCAAATATGGTGTAGCTAACAGATGTAAGGTTAGATCAGCTGTCGCTGGACCCCAGGCAAGTTCTTCAGTACCCCTGGAGGGCTGCCCTGATCCCAGCAGACTGCTTGCAAGCATCCTCTGATGAGGTGCAACACAGGATTCTACTTACTTGTATGGGATGTGTTTGCTTCCATTGACAAGGGCCAGGATGACGTTCCCCAGAGCTGACAATGAGAGACAGAGGCCAGAGCTTCCCTCCCGGTTTTTGCTGAGCACTTTCACACAGCTGCCCAGGTCAATAAGGTGCAAGCGGCTGCGACCTCCAGACACTGCCATAAACAAAGAAAGCAAACAGTTAGTATGTCACTCCAAAAGCAGCTTCCCAGGAAAGCAAAAGACTCATCATGACTTGTGAAGAGGAAACAATCCAGAAACCTCTCCTAATTCATGATAGCAGCAACAAACTGCAGGGGTCCTGCTAACTCACTGTCAGCCTTTATTGCTGTGCATTGCTCTCCACTCCAGACTTGCTTAAAAATTGCAGAGGTTTTCAGTACTCACCTGCTCCTGCAGGTTTAACTCTGTGGGAGTCACCACTCTGCTTTTTGGGTTTTTTTCTTAATACATTGCTGCTAAATGAGCAGTGATCCTGTTTTAGCTTCTGTTATCTTTCCCATCTTGCATACCAGATCTTCAGAAAAAAAAATATGGCAACTGTGGGACATTTGACTTTGTTTTAAGTCTATATATATTTACATTATCAATTGGGCTAAGACAAGTTTTGCCATGCCATACGTAATGGATTGTGGACAAGCTGCTCTGTTCCGAAAATAGTTTCTGTAATAATGACAGTGGATTGCTATGTTTTTCTCTTGTTTACTCTGTAACAACACACTACGTTTAAAGTGAAAAGATGCTCCTGTTGAAACACTAAGATTAACAGACATCTGCTTTCTTTAAAAGCCTATGGTTCCTTATGAAACTAAGATGGGGACCATGCAGATTTAACAGAAGTGCTTCTAATTCTCTACTAGCTCAAGACAATTTTCTAGCTGAGTTTTTTTCTTGCTTCTGATCTTTCGCCACTCTCTCTGTTTTCAAGAAAGCCATAGGAAAAGACAGTTCTATTTCTAGGATTTTAACTCAGAAGTTAAAACCACTATTTGAGGACTCATTAGCAGTAACATAAAACATGTTAACCTACACTGAAAAAATAAGGAAAGAGATATTTAATTTTGCAAGCACTGAAAAACGCAAGGCTCACTGCTGAGTCCTGCTCACTACTGAGTCCTACTCCCTGGTGTCTTGCATGACATTAAACTTTCTAAAATAATATAAAGCCTTTCTATAGAATGTGTTATATAGAATTCTATAATTCTCTTTCATTTGTAGATGATAAATGAAATGAACAACAATAAGACTATGAGTAGATTTTTATGATAAAAGGAAAAAAGAAACATGAACAAAGAGAAAGAAGAGAATAAACAAAAAAAGAAGCAGAAAGAAAAAAAGAAAGAAGAAAGAGAAAAGGAGAAGAAGAAATAAGAGGTAAGACCTTTTCTGTGAAAGTGATGTATCCAGTGAGATTTGTGAATAATATTCCAAAAATGCAGCCATAATCTCTGTCAACAACTGTTAAAATACAGTAACTTCTACATCTTGTAAGTCCTGCTGTTTCTTCAGCTAGAAAAAGTACTAGGCAACACAGGACTTTCATTTATTAAATTATAATATGACATTGGTTAAGTCATGCTAAGCATCACAAAACAGAACTGAAGAAGGTATGCCTGATTAAAACTAATGTTGGTGGCTAGACGTAACAGTTCACAGATTATAGGACAACCCATTAAACATGTCCATGGAAGTTTCAACTCTGTTCTCTGGTGGGAAGGGGTGGGATACCGCTTATGGAGAATTATCCACATGCCCTGTGGACTCTTGCATTCGCTGCAGAAAGTCAAGCTTCCCTAGGGAACGATACAGGTTACACCTTTGCCTCCTCTGAACTGCTCACAGACCGCTTCTACCTCCGCTTTAGGAATCATTAAAACTCTTAGACTTAAGGGTCCCCTAGTCTTCTAAGACTGCTACCCTCAGAAGGCTGGAATTACCTTTTTTGGGTATCCCCCAATGATTTCCTTACAAATGGGCCTAATTGCTACTGAAAGAGACTGCAGGTAACTTTACTGTTATTTGTTATACATACATAAATATTTCTGTTGCTAAGACTGCCAGATATTGGGGAATGAAAAGAAAATGAAAGAAATCACTACCCTTCAAAATTTCAGTCATATTGTTTCCACACATACTCCTATTACACAGGCTGAGGAAACCTAGAATAAGAGGAATTACCAGATCATTCCTTCTTATTTAATCTACAAGTCAAAGTAAGACATTTTTAGAATGGCAGATCCACTTGCTTGAAATGAAAACAATGTTACTTGTTAAGCAAGTTCTCCTCTAATGTGCCAGGCAACTACAGAGAAAAGAAGTGGAACATCCTAACACTTGTTTTTGTCTATGGCCACAGAGACTCTGCAGAACCGACAGCTGAAAAATGACTGTGCCAGTTCTGCCATGATGCCATTTATTTCAGTGGTGTGAAGTCGGCTTTGTGACATTCCTGGTAATGAATCTTACAAGAAAGTAAGTACAGTACCAATGCATTATTCTAATAGTAATTTTTTACCAAAATCATATGTTAGCCATCCCTTTAACCACTTACCCTTTCAAAGCTAGGTTCCTTTTTTATTTTTTTTTAATTTTTCCTACACTTTTTTAATCCTGCTACTAGAATCTATATATTTTTACTATCTTCAAGTTGGGTTTTTTCTGAGAACTCCTTCATTACAGCAGGAGACAGTGATAATCACTAGGCACCCTTTCTGAGCAACTGGAATTCCCCCCTCATTCAATTATCAGAGAGATCTGACCCTGCTTGGCTTATGAGGCCACTCAGATATGGGAATTTGAAGACAAGGAGGTGGTACAGCCACAAGGTAAAGATATAACTAAAGGCAGTGACAAAGCATGCCATATTATAATCCAAGAGGATCGTGTCTTCTTTTTTGAAAATGACTCATTATAGCCACAGGAAAATATTTTTTTCCCTTTTATTAATTGTATTTGAAGCTGGTAGAAATGGACAGAGTGTACATGTATTTGCATGCAGTAAAAAGAATAGAACATTAAATAATTGTAATAATTCCCTCAAAATTAGCCATCTTTATTCCTATGAACCAGTTTGAGCATTCACAGTCTTTCTTTCCACCGCAGGGTGGTTAATTAATAAACCTTTAGTTAATTGAGATTTCTGCCCGCCAATTCCACAAGGGTTATTACTTAAACACATGCAGACTGCATTTCCATTTAGAGCAACTTTCTGGTTTTCTCTCTTATAAGCACAGTCAATGTAAATTTTCTGTGTTCAAACACTAGACATCAATACTGCAGTGGTGTTCACTCACTACACATCATAGCTTGCAATCTATTCCTTATTACAAATAACCAATACAAAGCCAGGAGCTGAAACATATGCTATTTCTGCAGAATTGCTTAAGCCCACAAATTTAAAGAAGCAGAGGTCTCTGGTATCTTTCAAACAAACATTTTTCCCTGTAAAAGATTACTATTTTCAAAAAAAGTATTTTAATGTGAAAGCCTTCTTTTCCAGTGGGGGTACTTTTTATATTATACAAACCTTTCTAACACTGGAACTTAGTTATAAACAATTTGTGAGACTTGAAACATAAATATAATAAAAAATATAAATGGACCGAGACAACTGAAACCTTTGAAAATTATAGAAACATATAAGCAGACATGGAAGCATCTTTTCCTTATTTACAAGTTGGAGACGAATGTAGAGACACAAGTCAGTGAACATATCTATGGCAAAGAAAGGAAGCAAGCCAATCTGAAAAACTCTGACTGTTTACCAAGGACCAGGAGAGTGCTTTGTGCCCATGAAGTTAGGCCTGCAGCTAAAACATCACATATCTCCAAGAAAAGCTATAGTTTACTCATTGCCAAAATCAGCTTATACACACACTGCCCTATTTAGGTGCTTAAGGGGAACATCCAGCCTTAAGTGGCAGGGAATTCTCATCACATAATGTTTTAATCCATGATTTCTACACTATCAGTAAAGTTAGTACCAAAAGTCAATCTGAAAAGCACTTTTTTGTTTAGACAGAGGCCCGCACAGTGCTGAGGACCAACCTACGTAGTGCTGAGCCACTAAATTGACAATTAATGGTTTTCATAATTTTTATACTACTATATAATATAAATAAACATATATTTATTGTATTTATTTTAAATTTTATTTATATTATTTTATTTATTATATAAAAATAAATATCATGTTAACAAATATTGTAAATAAATGTAAATAAAGATAAAATAATATTTATAATAAAGTGGCCTTTAATGGCCTTCGGTGGGTCTTTACCAGGCAAGTGGACAGTCTGCTGTTATGACTGGCCTCGTCCCATTTTGAATGGAGAACTCTGCTAATTTTCACCACTAAAGAATATTGTTTAAAGGCCTGTTTCGAGGCAGCCTCGAGGTAGGCAGGTAGGAAGCCAAAGGGAGCGAGGGGACAGCTTACTTCCGCCTTTGCCGCTCTTTTCCATGCGGTACTGGTAGATATGCAGAGTGAAGAGCATGTGGGAGTTGCGGTGATCCTCCTCATCACAGTCCCGCTGGCTGCTGTGGCGCGAGGCAATGGCAGCATCAAGGAAGAAGGCAGCCTTCTCTGCTGTAGGGGCACGGAGCTCGCTCTGATTCTGAAGCTGCAGGTTAACACAAGGGAAAAATGACCTAGAAGCTCCCACACAAATCACACTTCCAGACAACTCCCCACAGTCAACACACTTTGTGAATACTCTGACTTCTGATGGCACCAAAAAGGAGGTGGTGCCTGATGGAATGAGACCCTCCTGACACCGGCAGTGACAATAGTAGTATGTCCTCCAGGAGCCCAGGATCCAGACTGAATCCAGGCTTCTGAGGGTTCTTATTCGGGGTATCTTGGTGGCAGTTGCTACAAATACACCCCAGCAACTGGAAACTGTCCTGTGGGCTGACGAAATAAATTTGTTCCTTCACTTTCCCAGAATTTTAAGCTATTTATGCTTATTAATTATTCACTATTTTCATTATTTTTACCGCCTTTTTCACCCCTGCATTGCTGGCTCTGGCAATCACTCTGTCCTTCAAACAGTTAGAAGTAAAGAAAAATAATTGTAGAAGCCACATCAATCCCAAACTCAACAGTTGGCGGAGATGTGCAGGGGCAGGTCTACATGTTACCCTTCAGAAAGTGTTAGAAGGGAGCAGTCCACAGAAAAAATTGGGAAACAGCAGGAGTGAAGCTTGTGTCCAGCCCCATGCCTTGTGGAAAGAGAAGTCATTTTCTTGCCCCTTCATTCCACAAGCATATGCACTAGCTCACAGGTCGCAGCAATCCATTAATGGGAAGAAGGCAGGTAATGAACATTCATTCATATTTGCTGGATCCCAATCCCAGTCACCAGCTTGCTCTTATCTCTCCAAATTGATAGACAGCATAGAAAGGCAGATATTAATCCTCCATAATGAGTGAGGAACTCCAATTTTCAGGGTCTGGGGTTGCTCCCTTGCTATGTAGCACAGCTAAAAGTTCTCCCAAAGAAGACCGCGCTCCTGTCTCCTCTTTGTGAGATATGGCCTGCAGAGCGATAAAGCCAAGGCTGTGCGTGGAATGGGGTGACACAGCTGAAGGCTTTGGGAATAGGGAAGGGAAGGGTTAACAAGACAAGCAGAAAGCAGGCCAGTCTGTGGGCTGATCTCACTAATGTAAGCAACAAGAAAACGTGCATACTTGGAAAGGCCCAATGACAGACAATATGACATACAGTGATTACTCATTTGCTACACACACTGCTGATTTTGTATAGCTGTATGACTATAAAATGACATCCTCCCTTCATCTGAAGATTTTGAAAAATCAGGTGTAGGACACGTGACTCCAGAATGTTGCTGCATCTTGTAAACACAGATAATAAGTCTCTTCTCACAGTTTAATTCATTTCAGAGACACATAAATGTTTCATGGAGCTACCTTTTCTCCACTGATCTAAAATAATTCATTTTGTTTATGGCTCTTCTATCTCCATCTATTTGAAAATAAGCAGCAATAACAGGATATTATTGCTATTGTGCTTAAATACTTTAGTAAAGAATTGTGCTTTAAGAAGGAGCTAGCTGTCACACCGCCAGGTAACATTTATAACATGCATACAAAGCTACTTCAGATCTTAACTGGACCATCTATCTTGCTAAAGGGAACTGTGAAGACTCAAGTTTCTCATCTTATACTCGCTGGACTGCATCCATTACCAAGGGGTAAGATCTCTTGTGATACTGTAAATATTTCATAAAGCACTAAAGTCAGGAGTCAAGTGAGAATGAGAACCTTAATTGCTATTTAAAACCAAGATGCAACTTTGTAGTACTCAGGTAGAGACAGAAAGAATTGAAAGTATGATCTGTGTATGTCCAAAAGTCTTAAACCACAAGGACATAAAACACAGAATTCATTAATTTGTGTTTAAAATCTCACATTTCACGAGTTTCATGGGTATGAATCACAATTTCTAGATGCTTGGATCTGGAAAGAGGGTACATGACCTTGTAGTTGCCTGTTCCCTCCTCCCTCCATTCCCCATTCTTGGATGGGCAGTGCTCTGCAGGTTCTGGATGGAAGCAGACTTTGCCTTTAAGGTTGAAAGAATGTATTCAAGCTCCATCATGCTGGTTTGCTCCCCCTTCATCTACTCATATAAAAAACAGATTCATTCCCTCAAAGACAGGAAAAAAAAAAAAAGGCTTTCTTTCTCCTCAAACCAAGAGGGAAAAAAGTATTAGGGCTGTTGAGACTTTCTAGTGGTTATCCAGGAAATAGATGGGCATGAGTTACTTATTCCTGCTAAACCTCCAGACCTGAGAAGAGTTTGAGTTATTCTTGGCTTGCCCAGCTCAGGAATTTACTTCTTGGCAGCAATTAATAAGTAGCGATTAATGCTTCCTACAACATTGCTAATGCAAGTTCTATAAATAATGTAGTTTATAAAAAGATAAACAGCTATATTAATGGCCTCCAGCTATTTGCACAGTACTGTAAATATTTTAGCTTGTTGTTTTATAAAAGAGAGATCACACTTTCTTTTTCTTTTTTTTTTTTTTTTAAATGAGGTGAATTTTTGTTTCATTGAATGTTTTCACATTTAATTGCAAACACAAGCCCCTGCTCAACATCAGTTATACTAGTGGTACAAATATTTAGGCCAGGAGAGCAGATGGCCCTGCAGCTGCAGGTCATAAAGTTCTTGCATGTTTTAAAGTAAACACTTTCAAGTCTATAAACTTTATGCTCTGGGTAGTTCTTGAATTTGAACCATCCCAATAGCTTAAAAAAAAAAAAAAGAAAAAAAGAAAAGGAAAAGAGAAAGGGAAGAGGAAAGGGAAAGGGACAAGGGACACATTGCTTGTTTCAGTGTTAAAGGTAACTTGGATTCACCTGCATGCCACAAATTGGGTCCTCACAAAGGTAGACACCTGGAGACTGGCCATCTTGCAGACTGCCTGTAGCCACTTCTGACAACAGGTCTCTCAGATTTTCTTCTTTCCCCCATACTTCCACTGCAGAAATTCGGACCGAAAAGCGGGCTCCTGTCTTCTCTTTGCGTTCATTAATCAACTTGAAGAGCCAGGAGATGGCACAAGGGATTATGCCAAGGTTTTGCATGGAATCATCCTTCCCGATCATGGTGTATGACTTCCCTGTCAGGAATGGTGGGATAGAGAAAAGATAACATCACTTCCAAGACCTTCACAGCCTTCTGCCAAGAGCAGTGAACCTGAACAGCCTCATGAAAACAAATTCTTCTCTACAATACTGACAGGCAGACAAAGAGTACATGGAAAATGGAGAGCATTTAAAAAGGACAGATGAAACTTTGAGCTGCTTTCAAAATTCATTCCCTGATATTCCCCATTCCCCAGGCAGGATGCTGCAGGTCCCTACCACACAACACTGCAGCCTATGATGTGGGTGAATAGTTGGGGGAATTTGGCTGAGCAGGAGTGCTACAGTCTCTAAAAATCCCTGCTTTAGATACTGTCAGTGTGCTATTCTTCAAATACCATTTTACTTCAAAGCACTTTACTACGCTTCATATGCTGGGGTTGGGATTGACATAAATATTGTGCCAGGATCATAATGATGTAACTTCATATAGAAAAAAAAAAACAAACAAAAAAACCCCAAACAGACAGATACAAGCAGTTATTTAGTGCATTAATGGGTCCAAAACAAAACAAGAAATATTTTGTCTGGGTCAAAGCCTTCCCCTGGTTTGATATTCTTTGACTCTGAAATTATAACTCTGGCTTGCCTCTGGTGTAAAAGTTTGCTGATTAAGAACAGTCACAGAGTATGTATTGTACCGCTTTAGGTGTCACTACATGTAATGTTCTTCAACAAGTTTTCTAAAGGTCCTAGATCAAGGTATACATCTTTTCAGGCAAATACTTGTGGCTTTTTTACCTTGGTTCAATTCTTATGTTGAATCTATATAGGAAAAGACCAGTGAAGATAACGTTTCTAGGTACGTGTCTGCAGCAAGGTCTGGATATGACCACAGTCAGTGCAGTGGTGGTGGTGCAGTAAATGAAGCAAATGCAGGGAATCAATTCATACTCCAGCAAAGTCCTAGCTACACTGCCTCCCTGAAGGATGCCTATCACTCCTCAGACATTGTTATCTGGTGGCTTTCTTTTCCATCTCATTTGCCATCTAGTGTTTGGCAGGTCACTGAGGGATAAACAGCCAAGTGCTCATCCTAGTATTACTCCCAACCTGGCCCAGAGAGTCCTTGTGGTAAGCCAGACCAGTGGTCCTGATTAATTCATCGTACCAGAACTGGTGGCACTGCAGCATTCAGTGCTCTCCAGTTTTTATTGCCTATAATTTGGGATAAGCATGGCCTGATACAGCTTGATCTTCTTTATCACTTGAAAAACTGAATTATCCTTCTAAGTTGTGTGTGTATGTCTGTGTTTCTTTGAGACAGCAAAGAATGGAGATCATCGCATACATACAATATAAATCTCTTCATTAACTGATATAATTTTCAAAATACTTTTAGATAAACATGAACACAATATATGATTAATCTTGAAGTCCAGTAATTTCAAAAGAATAGTGCAGTAATGATGACAATTCTCCTTTTTACTGCCTTCCCAGGAATACCTGAAATTATGATGATGCATTTGCAAAAAGCAAGCTTTGATCCATTTGTAGCATCAAGTTAACCATTAGAATAGGATTTGTTGAAGACAGAATAGGAATTGTATAATGAGTGAATTGTCTAATCAGGGAACAGGATAAAAATCAAACTATTTGAGTGCCCAGTCACAGCACTTGATTAGTGTCGTCACAAACATCAAGTACTCGAGTGGATACTCAGAGCCTTTACATAGCTTGATAAAAGTGGTATTTTGGCAAGCAGTTTCCAGTACCAGGCACATTTGTAAAACTGTAGATCACTGTTGGGTCATTCATTAACAATTCACCATTGGATCATTCAATAACAATTTAAGACAGTGCTAAAAATTGCTATAGTACTCAAAGGATGGAATCAAGCAACAACCCAAAGATAACTTCAGTTTCAAAAAGTATGCTGTACAACATTTACATAATCTGCAAAATGAACAGATGTGTAAGCAAGAGGTGAAGGTATAGTACAAGGTCATGCACAGTGTACAACTTTAAAATATAATTACTATGCACAGACAAATGAAAATTTATTTTCCATAATTTAATGTACTAGCAATCTTGGGTTAAAAACATTCACTGTGCTGCTCGAGTAGGGAAATTTAACAATACCAACCAAGCTTGGCATGGCCAAAGCAGAACACGCAGCCATCTGCCCCATTGACCACAGACTGGATCACCTCAGCCACAGTCCCAGCACATACTTCAGCCTGCCACAGGTATTATTAAAGAAAAAAAAAAAAAAAGAAAAAGAAAAAAGAAGAAAAAGCAAAAGACAGAAAACCAAACCATTAACAATAATAATAAGGAAAATCAATCAAATATTTTAACTGGAAAATGGTCATCAGTGCTCCAGATAGCATGTTGAAGTATCAAAAAATCTAATCCTGGTTGTCCATTCATGTGCCCTATGCTGTTGTTGGGAATGATATTATTTGTGTAAGCACATGAAGCAGGGCTTTCACTCTGTGTCAAATAAGTTTCATTTGTTGAGGCACCAACATCCTTTGAAGGGTTAAAAAAATACACATAGCGTAAGGGGATGTGGTTAGTTTGTTAGAACTGCCTATTTAGTGGACTTTAAAAATATATTTTTCCTTAAAATACAATCAAATACTGAGGAATTTTCACAGTCTTTATTATTTGCCCAGTTATGGACAGAGTTCAATTCTACTAGCAGGTGGGTAAGGAATGTAAGAGGAACAAACAGCCTCTTTGGTATTAGCTAGGTGACATTTATAAATTTTTCTGTATTCTAAATTTCTGTATTCTGTACTTCTAAATTTTCACCTTAGCTTTTATAAGCAGTAGGCTTCATTGTGAAGGTTGTATCAGTTTTTCAAGTACAACATATTTACCCTGAGCACTTTTAGACCAATGGTTCAAGAAGGATGAATGGTCTATAGTGCTTCCGCAGCAACTGCCCATCAATAGTGGGTGACGCTAAATCAGAATTCACATTTTAGGTTTATATGTGAAGCACTTCGCATTTGATAATAAATCATGTAAATTCACGTACTTCATGGATATTTCTATACTATCTAAATAACAATAGACAAAATGGACCAAGAAAGGAAATACTCGCAGGTCAGTCCTTGAACTGCACCCAGGCATTCTTCTGGGAGGTGCTAGCTGCCTGGACTAGAGCTGGGCCAGAGACTGACCTAATGACACGATCATATGGCAGTATTTTAGCTGGCCCTGTGTTCTAGCTCTGTTTAGTTTATGAGTGCAGAAACAGCCTTACCATACTGTTTACTAATTATACTTTGCAATGTTACTTTACTCTGCTACTGTCCTCCTCGTGACATTGGGGTAACATAGTTCATCAAACTGAAGTCTATAAATAATCCTTAACTTCTTAATGAACAGAGGAGTGCATTAGAGGACTGCAGCTCTGGTCAGAACCCTGTATACACCAAATAAGATTTCATAACATACAATAACTTGTTGATATTGAAAATTTGCCTGCTAGGCACCATTTAGTGTATTTAATGCATGTATAATTTTAGGAACAAATATTATCCAGTAAAGACTAAAGAAAGAACACAATTATCAAGATACAATTTAATAAACTGATTTCATGATTGATGTCACCGGTGGACCAAATTTAGCTCTGGTATAACTTCACTGAAGGCTTAGCTCTAGTGCATGGTATTATTTAGGTATTCTGATCATATGTTGCCTACCTGTGATGCATCTTGGGGGAAAACTGCATCGAAAGCAAACATCTTGGGTGGAACCTGGTTGCCCCTTTTCTGGAAGGCATTCTGACCTCCACAGGTCAATGGGTCATACAACGTGATTTGCTTCTTACGGGGGTCAACTTTTAAGAAAGAACTGGACTCAGACGTGTCTCTGGCAAGGTTGGAAGAAATGCGCACCATGACTTTGACCTGTCAGTAAACACACAAAAAGATAACCTCATTTAATTAGCCTGTTGGATGCTAGTGTCTCAGTGTAAGTCAGTGAAGATGCAGGAATTGTTATAGGCAGAATTTGGCCTAAAATGCACAGGAAATAAAGCCAGTACTCAACTCCATCTACTTCAACAAGCAAATTGCGTATTTAGAATTACAAGGTACATCATGGTGTTTTAGTGTTGATGTTACTCAAGCACAATAATAAGGTATTATATCACTTTGTCTTACTCCTAATATAAATTGAAAATTAACTGTTCCCCAGTGGCCCAATTAAGAAAGCTGAAAGGTAATCTAGACTGCTAAGCTACCAGAACTGCTGCAGTTCCTATGAAGCAGTCTGATCAATAAAAGCACATAAAAGCCAGATCTGTAATTTACACCTTTCTGATTCTAATCCATATGCAAAAAGATTAAGTGCTCGGTTCTAAGTGTCATCATCAAAGAGTTGTGAAAAGAGCCCTGTTTTAATGGTCAGATTTTGAAATTATCGTCAAAGGAGTGAAATGTAATAAGCGATAAAGGATTTGTTAAAACATATTAGCTCACAACTCATTAAATGGCTACATAATAAGACATTATTCCCAAGACAAAAATACATCTTCATGGATTTAATGAGGTTATACTGCATCCTTAGCCCAGTTGGTAAGCAATTCAGAAGAAGGTAAAGATGATGACAACTGGTCTGACTTTAGTTCTCTCCATAAATTCACCACCTGCAGACATTTAAGTCCCTGAACTTCACAGGGCAAACATCACCTCTCTGCCAGCTTTTGCCTCTAGCCACACCTGCACACACTTTGTCCTAGAGCAGACTGACTTTCACACCAACCAGACAGAATTTTTATCTTAATGCTCCTAAACTCTATGCCACTTGTAGCAAACCCACCCATGGTCAAAGGGTCACCTTAGCACAGAATGGAAGCACATCTTCTGTTGCAATGGCAAATGTACCGTGGGAGGAGGTTATAACCCTAAAAGTTAGCCAAAGCTGCAGTTCCTGTTGGGCTCAGTGAGACGGGTGCTCTTTGTATGCAGATCTCATTTCATGCTAGCTTAAACTCATCCCACATGGAAACAAACCAGCTGTTTTGAGAAGCAAAATCTGAGCAAATTCATTTTTGACACAATTCCCTTGAAGACAACAAAATTACATCAGAAATTAAGTGGGATTATTCAGTATTATTGTGATGTCTTCTCTATATGTTTGTGAGTGAAAGTGATAATTTCACAACAAGTATTTTAACCCAGGAAAACAAGTTCATATTAAATGGTGAGATGGTCAGAAATCTGTGCACATTATTTCAGTTTTACACAATTAGCAGAGGGAAAGAGGAAAAATATTGCTTGGATGTGAATGTGCTGTCTTCTCAACTGCTCAGCTGAACTGCTTATGAAACCTAACCTCTAACTGAAAAAAAAAAAAAAAAGTGACTTCACTTCCAATATTTTGCCAAAGGCATTCTTTTAAATCCAGCCCTAAAAAGAGCTGATATCTACTGAGGACAAAGGCAGCCAACACCCCTGGTCAGTTCACATGAACTAAGCAAGGCTTAAATGTTTATTCCAGCCCTAACATCTGGCAGCTCAGAAAGAAGTCACTGGTCAAGTTAGCAGGGAAGGGTGGGTGTACAACACCGTGAATCCTAGAAGACCAAGAAAACAAAGAGCAATATCAATCTTGATTTGTTTTCCTCTTTTCAACTGCAGATGCCTTTGGCTTTTTCTGCTGTGTCACACCTTTTCAAACAGATGCCAATATCAAGAGCATTAGACTGATATGCTGGAAACCAAAACAAATGCTATTCTTCAACTACTTTAAACAAATTACTTAGTCTGCTTCAGAAAAATATCTCCCTATAAGTTCTGTGTATTTTTGGCTGCTCTGAATCCATGCCCGCCAAATCCTTGATCCTTGCGTTCGAGGGAGAGATAACTGAATATCTAAGGGCTAAGTCTCTTTGGGTTTTGGAAGTAGACAGTGCATGAAATTTAACAACTCTTCATATGCAGGCAGTCTGAGTTCATTCTGGCCTGAAAATATATGGGTATTCAGTTTTAACTTCACTTACACCATTTTTGTTACAGTGTCTTGGGTCCTGATTTAAATCTGTCCACACAAAATCAGATTAATGCCTGTCACTTCTTGCTGAAGTAATAGTGTGAACCCTCCTAACTCCAATAGCTATAGTGATAGAAGTTGAGGCACCATGTTTCTCTTTCCCTGGAGTAGAAGTCCAATTTAACTGATATTGTAAAAATTTACTACCCTCAGATGATAAACTGAATGAACCTCAATAAAAAACAACTCCTCTCATAAGTCTCAGGAGTTGTCTAATAGCATATGTTTTCTGACCATCTGGCTCCTCAACTCCAGCAAATATAGATCTCTCAAGAAAAACACTGCTATTGCCATGAACCCTTGTATTTCCTGTGCACTGGGTATTTTTGGTTTGAGAATGGTTCATAGAATTAATTAGGTAGGAAAAGACCCATAAGATCACCAAGTCCAGCCATTAACCTAACACTACCAAGTCCACCACTAAAGCATGTCCCACATTCATGTAGAACCACAGAATCATTTAAGTTGGTAAAAAACATATTCATGTGTGTTAGGGCAGAGGAATATTATGTACATGTTGGTATCCTGGACTGCTTCTTAGTCTGAAGCTAGTTTGTTTGCAGTTGGTGTGAAGATGTCTGTGCACTTTGGCACAGCTTACTACAGATAATTCCCCTCATCTCCATTTAGACCAGCCTGAAGGAATTATACCCATGTGAGTCAGTTGTTTGGCCTCTCTGTAGACAATAGAAACAGGCACTTCTAGCTGTTAATTCACGTGGCCTGTTTTGTAGACTTTGACTAGATAAGATAAATCGCATCCATAAATGGTTCTTGCTTTATCTATACCACCACAGGCATCTTAAATGATCACCTGAAATGTAGGTGCCTATGTTGTAGGTTATTCTTTTTGTTATTTTTTTTCAGTAAGCATAATAAAAATGCTTTTCCTGGAAAGCACAGTCCCTGGCTCAAATTCAGTAGCACACACAAATCTGCCTGACAGGCTTCAGCAAAAATTATCCGCTAGCAAAAAAAAAATAAAAAAGATGGGCACATGAGTGCGGTGGATGCTGAAGACAAGTACTAGCAAGAGATTAGTTAAACTCATCTGTGAATTTTTAGACCCTAGAGTATTCTTCCAGGCCAGTTTCACACTAGTGCAACTCTTTCAAATTACTCCTGATTTACATTACATTCATTAATGGAGAAGACAATCAAATCCTGGCTGTGCAAAATACATGTCTACTTTATTCCATGGGAGCTGTGACTACAGCAACAACCCAACAGGCAGGCAACCTAGAGGCAAGCTTCAGCTGAGAAACAGCTATTGGGATTCAGAACTGCATTCATAACTGTGGCACAATAAGCTAGGCAGACTAAAATAGACTTTAAAATACCTGAGCTAGATGTATCTTCTGAGGAGACAGGCAGGGTTGTGGTCTGGGAATCAGAGTGAGATAGGGAAGGCTCAAAGGACTGGCAGTTGCCATTAGGTAGGCGCTCCCTTACTAAACATTACTATGCATGTAACCTAAACCCAAGGACTCATCTAGAGTATTTCCCAACAGTGGTTATGACAAGAGTAAATCAACTAAACTATACCAGTAGAAATGATGGGAGACCATGGCCTCCTGCTCTGCTGTTTCACAGTCCTTCATGCAATTTATAGCTGGGGATAGTGGTGTGAGGCTCAGAGTCCACGCTGGCCCCCTGCAGTCCATGCCATGGGGAAGGCAGCACAAGGATGGGCAAATATAACTCAGCCAGCTATGGGGATAGCACAGGAACTTAATGGACTTAAAAGACTTCGGTTCAATTTAAGGAACAAACAAGCTGAAGATCACAGTGCTGCTCTGGGGAAGGGAGAAGTACAGCATGGTTAATTTGAAACTAACTAAGTTTAAGAACTCTAATACTTTATGCCTGCAATCTATATTTAAATAAATTGTAAATTGAACTTCTTAAAAAGAAGAAAGAAGGTTTTCTGCTTCACTTCTTTTGTGTCATTACTCCTTTAGTCCAATACTACAGTTTCCCACTAATCTCTTGTAATTGAAGGGTTTAAGAGATACCACTTGTGATTAATGGGACCACTCAGTCTGCCAGAAATTTTTATTTGAATCCCAGTGATCAGGTCTTGGCAGCGCCCAGCCTTAGATGAACCTCTGACTGTTTCTACGGGAAAACATGAAAGCAGTCCCCCAAGAGATGAGCTATTGTTAAAACAATCAACCAGGGCCTAATTTTGATCTAGTTTTACACTTCTGCAAATCTGGCTGAATTCAGCAAGAATTACCCTATTGTAAAACTGGAGAGATTATAAAAGAGTCACTCACTCTGCATCATTATATGTATATGCAAAATATATGCATATATTCTAGGATATAATTTCACCTTTTAATTCTGCTCATGTTGGAAGCATTTTTAACGTGTTTTCTCCTGTGAGGTCACAGGATTGCATTTGACCACTATACAGTCCAACATGACCCCATTTAGTTCTCTGGATTTCAGTTCCTGCCTACAAAGATTTGTTCTGTTCTTTAATGAGTTATACAGTCATTGAATTTCACAATATTACTCCCAATGTGCAATGCCACAAATCAAAGCACAATCAGAACTGCACTGGTTAGGTTTCTTCAACAAGGTTTCTTTGTAAGTGTATTTATTTTACATATAAGTATGTGTATTTAAATTACATACACTACTTCTAAAATGCATAAATATTTTCTAACTGTATAAAAAAATCTATATGTATACATTTTTCATAAACTTCTCTTGAAATCATAATTATTGGAACAGAAGAGTTCCTTCATAGGTACTGTTCATAGCATCAATGGAAGATACAGGCAAATTGCTGTAATATCAACTATGCTTCTGCACTTTACAAATAAGCACAGAGCTTTTAATCAGTTCTTTTTCTAATTTCAGCTGCATGAACCATATTCCTTTGCATTTTCTTTTTTTTATCTAGTGCATCCAAACACGTCAACTACCTGAAGAGGGAATTTGCTAATTGCAGGATTTTTCCCCAGCTAAGCTCAATTTGTGACCAACCATGGACCTTTTGTTATGTTCTTGTTCTATGGAGAAGGACAAAGGTTCAGCACATTCTGCAAAGTAGATCTGGTGCCATAGGAAAAAAAAAGAAAACAAGAGTCCAGCCCCAGCCACTGACAGTCCTATGTCTCCTGTGTCCACAGGGGTCCGTCTGGAAGACCGGCAGTGAAAAGATTATGGAAGGTGGGAGAGGTAAGCTGTGTCAAATCTGCATCAAAACCAAAAAAACTGCAAACAGAGGCTGAACAAGGCACCACAAGCAATTGGAGATTGACACTGTAATATTATGACTTCCTTCTACTCTTGCTTGTAAGATTCCATTTGGGGTTCATTTATCTAATTACTGCAGGGACAGAGGCAGACAGCTGTTGCTTTGGGCACTGTGCTTGCCTTTAGGAGCTGTTTTTCTCATCAATCATTTGAACAGCTTCTGCTGGATGTGTGCTGGGTAGTGTTGGTAGGCAGGAGCTGCAGTGCAGTCACAGGTGAGACAAGCCAGTCGGGGCTATTGAGCTGTATTAACACTCCATCAATGTAATAGCAATCACATGCTGCAGGAACAGCCTTAGTGGAGGTTAATGAAGAGTGGGTTTTATAATTTCTTACTGTTACAGTTGTAAATAATGGTGGCAGGCATGCATTT
Source organism: Phaenicophaeus curvirostris (assembly GCF_032191515.1). Lineage (NCBI taxonomy): Eukaryota > Metazoa > Chordata > Aves > Cuculiformes > Cuculidae > Phaenicophaeus > Phaenicophaeus curvirostris. Next base: position 70,997,126 of record NC_091393.1, on the reverse strand, counting down.
TTTGCTGTAGCTAGCCAGAAAATACTACAGTTCAAGGAAATCTATGACATCCCAAATGCCTACGCACATACATACTTTTCCACGATGAATGTAAACCTAGAAGCCTTTCTGTAGTATGCAAAATACGTAGAAATAGTCTGTTAAGCATTTTAAAGGATCTTACAGACTATGAGATGATTAACTGATCTTGTCAAAATGAAGTCTAGGAGGTCTAGATAAACAGACTGAGCCAGAATGAGACAAAACCAGAATTCTATGAGTGGACATTATTTTAACGTAAATTTCTCAGTCACATTTAGGAAAAAAAAACAAACAACAAAACAACAAAACTAAACAAAACGCCAGCATTCAACAATCTCAGCACGAACAACGCAGGATCAGCTGGCAAATCTTGTCTTCCCTGCAGTGGATCTGCAGATACATAAGCATGCACCTACTGGTACTGCCAACAGATGCCTTACTTAAGCCTCTAAAGTACTACTGCAAAAATTTGCTCTATTTCTCTCACTCCCATAAGAACTTGTTTTTCTGTGCCAAGGAGCAAGTACATTTTTTGCCATGAATTTCAGGAGCTCTCGATTTCCTTGGCATCAGATCTCTACCTTTCAAAACCAAAGATGTTTTGCCTTACTTTTGTGACCTTTCAGAGCACAGTTTCCCCCTTTTCCTTTTTTCTACGGAGTATAACCTTTTCAAAAGGTCTAGATGGAGAGTATCGATCTAGTAAATTAAACATGGCAAAAACTCTTCCCTGGTACAAAATAGCCAACATCCTTCCCTGCCCTAGGCATCCATTAAAGCATGTACTGGTTTTGGCTGGAATAGTCAGTTTTCTTCCAATGTCGCCATGTTTTAGATTTGTGATTAAAACAGTGTTGATAACACAGGGATATTTTAGCTATTGCTCAACAGTGCTTTACACAGTGGCAAGGTTTTTTCTGCTTCTCACACTGCATTGTCAGCAAGTACACTGGAGGTGCACAAGAAAGTGGGAGGGGATACTGCTGGGACAGCTGATGCCAAGAGGTTGAAGGGATATCCTCAGACCATATGACGTTGTGCCCAGCACTAACAGCTGTGGGAAGCAGGAGGAAGCGGGGGATGTTCAGAGTTAATGTCTTTGTCTTCCCAAGCAACTCTTATGTGTGATGGACCCCTGCTTTCCTTGAGATGGCTGAACACCTGCCTACAGTTGGAAAGTAGTAAACAAATTTTTTATTTTGCTTTGCTTGTACATGCAACTTTTGTTCTTTCTAGTAAATGTCTTTATCTCAAGTCACGATTTTTCACTTTTAACCTTCTAATTTCCACCCATGTGCCACTGGGGGGTAGTAAGTAAGCAGCTGTGTGAGGCTGAGGTGCCTACTGGGGTTAAACCACAACATAATCCCAGCCACAGAACACTGCACAGCTTAATCGTATTTTCCAGTCTTTAAGTTAAATACAAGAAACTCAGGTGGTGCAACAGTGGCCTCCCAAGCATGTGATGTGCCATATGTTGCTCTGTTTGTATTCCAACATGCCTTGGTATGTATAGATCCTACAGACAGATCCACAAGACCCAGCAAATAAATTTGTGGCATCAGCAGGGCAAGCCTCCTTAAAGGAATTTCTCTGCTCTCATGATTGATGACAAGGCTGCCATCATTCTTGCTGCCTGCACTCGGTTTCTGTCAGACCCTGGGGGAAGAGTGAGCCAACAGTGGCAAGTCATATGGCTGTTTTACATGGGTAATGCTCATATCCTGCTGCAGTGCAGAAAGACTGAAGAGAACTTCGCTTCACTCAGTTTCCTCTTAGAATCCTGCCCTTCCAGCAAAACATGACCATACTGCCTCGGCTGCCATAAGGATTGGTGATGATTAAAAGCAGTAGCAATATCTACAGTAGCAATATCACAAGTACCCCTATTAATAATTATGTGTGCTATAATACTCCTAAAAGCCCAGTTTCCCTTTTTGTGAAGTTGTGAAAAAGGTGCCTATGATGCGGCATGGTAAGTTTAAGCAGGCAGGTCATCTCATCCCTAATTAGAGAAAGGGAGGCACCAGGGACTTCACATTATACATTCTCAGGAGGACAGGAATTCCCAGATGCACAGGGCTCACTGTTTTTTTTGACTAAGGAAACAAGAATTTCTATGGGAAGAACACAGATAAAAGACAGCTTCCCTTATGGATGTCTTTGAGATGTCTTTCCAGTGCTAGAGAAACAAAGGATATACAAGTATTGCACAGAAGATGTATAATCACAATTGTGAGCTTTTCCATTATTTATAAAGATGATCTCCATGACTGCATACAAAAGAAGATTCCCCAGTCTGCACATAATAGTGTATGGCATAGCACCATAAATAACAAGGAGACATACAGTCAGATAAGAAGGATTTACATTATTTAAGCCAAGCCAGAAGAAGTGACAAATGGCAGTTTAATGCAGATAAGTGCGGAAAAAGATGTGTAAAGCTTTGGAGTGGCAGTTAGTAATGACAGGTAGTAAATAAAAGGGATGGTTTATGCTACTGACTAGGAAATGGATTTGGGAATTCATGAGGAGGAATAATCCCAAAGAAAGCAAAGGGACACATTGCTAAAGAGAGTCCAATTATTATATTAGACAGTATAGGTGAGATATCTAACAAGTGCTTGGGTATTTAGAGAGATCCAGTCACCAGAAAGGGAGTATAGCCACCCTCTGGTGCTATATATTGCATGAAACAGTCAGCAGAAACTTCAGAGATAAGAGCTAGATGCTTTAGTAAGAAATTTAATACAACATAACGGAATTCAGCAATAATTCCTTATATACCTGCAAATACATGAGTTGAGAATATAACCTTAGTATCAACCAACAACAAAATGAAATTCAAAAAGAAGGAAATTATAAAAACTGGATCAAAGCAATGATATGATTTATATAGCTACTGAACCTTTCACCTGAAGATCCTACAGGGCTTTGCAAGTACTTCCGACAGGATTAAGACATATATTTACAATTACGGTCATTTTCAACTTCAGAAATAAAGCATAAGAATAAAAGAATCACCTAAGATCCCAGAAAATACTTGTTTTACCTAACAGACTACCCACTCTAGCACTTCCCTTTTTCATTCCATAACTGTAAGCTACAATGTTTACAAGAGCATAAACATGATATTAAATTTACTTTTTATTTCGTGTTGTATCCTGTTTAATACTACCTGCATGCTATCTTTGGCAGTGGTACAAGGAGGTACAATAACTACAGCACCCAAGCAGACAGTCACTTAAAATTAATCCATTTGTAATCTTATATATTATCTCTAACTAAAAATGTATTTGTTAAGCTTTAACAGAAGTCTGTGGAACAGTTTTTTATGGTGGGATTGATTCCGCATGCTTCTGAAACAAACAGGATTTTTTAATTATGCCTGGAACAAAAGAACAGAAGATCATACAAGATACGTCTAAAGGTTCATATAACTCCCTAATATCCCATCACCAACAGCGACATAGCAGTCTGCCCTGTAAGCCCCCCAGTGCAGTGGGCTGCACTGACATCCCACTGGTCTGCTCCAAGCTGTGCTTTGCCAATAACTGCATGGCTCACATGCCAGTTGCATCCTACCAAGACACAAATCGGGGGGAATTTATACCATCAGGAGAGCGCCACAAGCTCCCATTAGCCCACTTCTTCTCTGACTCAAGCTTACAGCCTGTTGGGGACTGGGCTTGGGCATGTTCATAGTGCCATTTGTGGAATGTCACTCATTTCAGAGATGGGGACAGTAGTGTCCAAGAAAGTATATATGATTCCCTTGTATGTACAATCTCTCCAGGGTACATACAGTACAGGAATATACATCTCCCAGCTCCTCCAGAACCTGTTGCTAAGGCTCTGGTTACTTGCCCTTCCCAGATTTTTTTTTTTTAATGCCTTCCCCAGTCCTAACATTCAATTGCTTTCTGACCAGTAAAAAAACATCGTGTTGAGATTTTCAGCAGCTTCTAGAAGGCACTACAACCTGACACTGACACTTACCCCTGGAGGAAAGTGAATCCAAGAAAGTCATACATCTGAGCAAATTTATTTGTAAAAGCTGGGGATCAGTAAACACAGCCTTTGGTGGTACAAGGATACTCTTACTTACTTGGGAAAATCCAAAAACCTATTAGCTAAGTCTGTTCTGCTGGTGCAAATGATGCCTGTGTTGTACTCTGATATTGATTCCTGGGCATGAATCTGACTCCATGTACAGTGCAGCCCATCTCCACTGCATTCTGTGTTCCCATGGGAAGAAATCCACATATGCAGGCAAGGACGATGTTTAGTGCTGAAACTGGTCTGTCTGATCACAGAACTCAGTTTTCTGGACTGTAATGCTTTCCTATGCTTTTTGTACTGAACAAAATTAGCTAAAGAACAGAAGCAAAATCAGTTAGGCAAACAAGAAAAAGAAACTAAACAGAGGACCCCAGGTGAGAACTAAGTGGAAACAGTACTTTGACAAATGAAACTCACCTCATGTCACAGGGAGCCACTAACTTCTTTTACCCTCAGCTGTAGTATACAACATAACACTGCTATTGTCCCTCTTCCTTGACAAATGTGACTCCATAGCAATGAGAAACAGCCAACAAAGTGCCCATCTGCCTAGTGACTCCTACCACTAACAATCTCATCCACTGCTTGCTGCCTTGTTAAACACTGTAATAAATAACAGCAGTGTTTGTGAACACACCAGTAACTAACCACCTGCCCTAGAACAAATATCCACTGTTTGTTAGTAGCCTTTGTACATGCTTTCAGGAGCAATTCTGCAATCTTAATTCAGGTGAAATTCCCATCATCCTCAACCTCAGCTGCCATTACCTGACTTTTGAGTACTTAACCATACAACCTTAGCATTCCTTTAATGCTGCTGTTTGCCAATGGAATACATTATGTTGTGTGTGGCTTAGGGACTTTGTAATTCTTTCTAGCAAGAAGCAGCCTTTAATGAATGGCACCTGATCAATAATGCAAAATTCAACATTTGAGAATAAATAAAAAGCCTATTTCATGAGGGCTGTCTGTAGGAAATGTCAAAACCATTTATCAAGGTTTCAGGCTCACAGCCTGCAGCTGCTGTCCACAAGAACTATAAAAATGAACTTCATTGAGTTCTGCAAATATGTTTTTCTGTCTTAAGTCTAATTAACTTCTTCCATGACTAAATACAAAATAAGGACTTATTGAGAACAAATACAATGTCATTAGAAGAGCTTTCTAAAAGCAAAACTTTGCTACAGTAGTACTTTGTCCCTAATCTGCTAGTTATACAGAATTCTTCTGTTTTCAATGCACAACTTTAAAACAGCCCTCAGTATAACTCCAGGCAGGTTGAGCTGCTCAATACAAATGCAAAAAAGGCATTTATATTTGGGTTATAAAAACTCACATTAACTCACATTAACAAACATTACAAACCAAGACAATGGTAAGCACTATAACTCTTCCTGATATCCAGATGAAAAATCTATCAAAGGAGCAGGCAGTTTGGACTGTTATGGAAGGCTTTTATTTTCCTTAATAAATGATCTAACAGAGAAGCACAGGGCAACTCCAGCTCCTTTGCAGATAATTTGTATCCAACAGTAAGTGCAGTAGCAACAGTTAAGTGCTATAATCACTACAGAAAAATATGAGCAAAATGATGAAAATAGAGGTTTAATGGAGTTTGCTCTAGTCCTGCACGGATTAAAAAAAATTTGTTCTTCATTGTTAGTGTCAAAGTGATCCCTCCTTGACAAATCTTAAATCTAGTGTGATCAGTTTTTTAGACATGCTGTTTAAATAACTAAGATTAATCTTACTCTGGTCTCTATATACACAAGCAAGGCTCTTTCCATTGCACCTATCACCAGGATGCGGACTGCATCAGCCACATAAGCTTACTTTCTAAAGGTCAAGCTCTTGATCACTTAGAAGCTACTCAAGACTTCACCTTTAGCTAGTCTGAACTATACTGACAGTTAGATTTCTCTCCTTTCTGATGAAGAGTGATCTGATGGTGGATAAGAACAAGCGGATGACCTTACTGAGGCTGGGCAGGCAACAACTCCCCTGCTCCATCCCCTCTGTCTCAGAGGTGGGTGACAAAGCTGGCTGCCTCATTTCCTCCTCTAAAGTCTTATAATTTCCAGTGTGGTCGCAATGGCATCACCAGGAGTCAATATTAAGATTCAGGATTCTCAAAACTGAGAAAACTCAATCAGAGTTTGATAGGTAACAGCTCTTACAGAGACACAGTATATCTCTTGATGCTACTGGAGATAGGACCTACCTATTACAGCAATGAATTTGTTTCAAAATCCATCTCTTTAAACAGTCCTTTTCCACTACTAGGAAATTTTCTACAGTAACACTGCTATGGGTGGCACTACATGCCAGCCAATGGCTATGAAAGTAGCAGTTAGTGCACAGGTTTCGCAAATGCTTGAAGCAACTAGCTGTCTCTTGAGCAATAAAGAGATATTTCATTTTAGGGTCATTCATCCTCCATGCTTGTCACTACTGTAGCTTAGTATCAGGGAAGAAATGATCTTCGATGCCTTGTAACATTTTGTTACTCATCACAAAACACAGGGCTTAACGGAGAAAAAAAAAGGGGGGGCAGAGGGGAGTAGTGAGGGTTGTTTTTTTTAAGAAACATGATCCCATAGCAGATTAGAGCATAGGCAGAAGAGATAAGGAAGGTATAATACACCAGAAAGATAAAAGGGAGAAGACAACAAAACAAATAACACTTACAAAGTGATTGTTAATGTGCAGCATAGAATAAAGCTTGATAAAACATTCAAACTTCAGATCTAAATGTGATCCTAAATCAGTACTATGTGGTAGGGAAGGAAACAGTTCTACTGCCTGCCTGTCTGATGAAGGATGGTTTTATACCACACAACCTGAATAAGGTATGTCTTGAAATAAGCAGTACTGCCTGAGTACAGACTGATCATATGCTTCAGCTTGAAATGTAAGAAGCACAGAAAGCAAATGTGGCCAAGGTTGGGCTGGGATCCAAATGAGAGTCTTGCCAACCACAATAATATTCAGATTTTCACTGGTGAAGCAAAGCCCTAACTTGGATCAGCTTGGTTTTTCTTCACTTCTTTCAGTACGTAAAATCCTTCCAAATAGTTCCTGTAATTGACAGTCCCACTTTTAGATAGAGTGGACCAAAAATCTGGTGGGCTGAAAAGCCCCAAGTATATTCATAGGGATTATAACAAGTATTACAGTGAAAAACGAACAATGTGGGGATTTAATTGCACTCCTAAAGCTGCCCTTATCATTTGTTGTCCAGTACTATACTTGTACGTTAGGCCATCATTTTTTTTACAATCCTTACAGCAACAGGACATGGTTTGAGCGCTGCAAACCATGCAGTTCAGTGCTTGCTTTTTGAATAGCCAAGTATTTTTCATTCTTATATAGTATTTTTGCTATACAAATTAAAAAATGTTATATATTATAGATCTTACTTTGGATGGTGTGCAACTCAACTTAGGGTACATCTACATCTGGCATGTTATTCAGATCACTCAATTACATAAAGCCTAATAAATGCTAATATATCATGGTTCACACGCAGCTTTTTTCCCACTGCTCTTACTGTATTTCTCTCAAATGCTGCACATCTCACCTGACTGCACGTGAAAGTACATTAGCTCATAGTCAATACAATTTTTGGTAAGGTGAATATTGCATATGAACTCACCAAAGTGAAAAAAAAAATGGATTCTGTCATTAATTTCTACCAATTTGCATAGAAGTTGCAAGAACTGTGGTCTGTCAAGATGCTTCAGGACATATCTTATTCACTGTGTAATAAGGAGGCAGAACAGGGTGACTGTCTCTGAATGTCTTTGGATAGTGCAGGATTCAGTAAACCTCTTAATATTATTTTAATTAAACCGTTACAGTCCATCATGTCAAAATATAAAAATTCAGATTACATGAAACTGTATTAGGGGACCTTAAAAAGCCCTGATTAATGGCCTGATAGGTTGTAAAATGAATCCATACTGTAAATTTATAAGGGGGGCTTCTCTAAAATGTGAATTACTGACTTCACAGATGACAATAACTCTTTCCAAGCTATCCTGGTCTATGGTTCAAATATTTTCTGTATAGTTCACTGACATATACAGGAAGTCTAATTTACTATGTCTATTATTGCATGAACATCCACAGACTGCAACATCCTCTGAAATGTATTCTGAAATATTGCACATGACCAGATGAACAAAGGCTTGAAGAAGAAAATGCCATAAATCTGCAATGATTGCAGATAACAGTAAGTCAGGATTCCTCCTACTAGCTCACCTGGCAGAAAAGTTTCTACCAGTAACAAGATACACCGATGCCCGAGTATGGTACATGGAATCTGCTTTATGCATCAGCTACCATGGCTCTCCAGTAATTCCCGCTAGTAAACCATGATTTATTTGCTGTTTCAGGATGCCATTATTTTCTATAGCCCTAACACAGGAAAGATATTTCTAATAACTAGCAGATTAAATTTAGACTGCTGTATTAATATGACTCTAAAAAACCACTTGAATCCAAAACTTCTTATCTAAATTGAAAATTTGTATCTTGTTGCAACTTACACAGTTCTAGCTCCTTTGGCTACAAGAAATCACAAATACATTTTAACTTGACAACTTTCAATAACATGTTTAAAGATCCAACTGTCAGAATTATTATTTTGCCAGGACAGAAATAATTCAAAATACAATTTTGTCTTGAATAGAAATAAAAATCTGCAAGACTGACATTTTCTGAGAAATGCCAAAGTTATTTTGGATTGATTTTAAAAGTTTCTGTTAGTAAAACAAAGTGTTTTCCTCTCACTTTTAAAAATACTTTGAAAATGTAGTTTATATGATGCATTGTATAAAGAAAAAATAATTTTGAAGTTAAAATACTTTATACCTATGGAGCACTGTCAACCCAAATTTGGTTTGCTTTTAGGCAGGGGAGGGGATGACAAACTCACAAAAAAACAAACCTCAAAAAACACAAATAAAAAAAAGATTAAAAAACTTACTTTTCAAATAATCTGATTAGATTAATATTGGGAACCAGCATGACCTGGCTGGAAGTGGCTATCCTGAAATACAGCTACTAATACAAAAAATGACATTAGATAATTAAGTTGCTGCTTCAGTAGACCTACTAACGTGCATATCTTAAAGACTTAAGTACTGAAAGAGTTAAGAAAAACCCAGCAGAAAAAAAGAAATATTTTTTTCAAACTTTTACATTGGACTCCATAAAATCAAGGAAAACATGACTGAGCAAATGATATTTATAAAGAGTTCTATTCACACAATTTCAAACTAGTGTAACTTGTGTTTTATAGAGGCAATCTACACTTCGTTACTCTAGAGATGCACTACAGAGCAAAGTCTACATACATTCATCAAATTTCCCCATCAATAAAAACAATTCATTATCTTAAAAGTAAACAACACAAGTTTTAAAAAAAGATACCCCCAGAATCCAGCCTAAAAGCCAACACATCTTTTGTGCACAAAACTTTGAAGTTTATGTAAGCATACATGGCATACTGTCCTTGATCTACATTTTCCACAGCATCTGTGAAGGAAAGCAGGAATGTTTTTCACGTATATACCTAGAAATGTGTGTAGAATTCTGTATCATAAACTTTTTGCAAATAATTTCTATATCTGAATAAAAATGTAGATGAGGAGTATACAGAACTGCTTTAAAGAAAAATGACAAGTATATATTTGAAATGTTTTAAAAATTTTTGTCAATATTTGTGCACAGACAAGTCAAAACATACAAGATGAAATCCTGGCTCACTGGATTTATCCACAAACTATCACACAGATTAGGTGATCATAGGACCTTGGACTTATTTAAGTTAGTTCAACTTTTGAAGCTTAACAGGATCTCCTCAGGCTGGAGGAAAAACTTCACTGGAAGGAATGAACAAAAGTATGAAGGGAAGATCATGGTTAGAGTAACCCCAAAAAGCAGGCACCTCACAGTGGAGGAAACTATTAAGGATAACAGTCAAACTCTTTGGAAAGAGAAGCAGACCTGGCGCTGGAGATCGGGGGCTAAACCTAGCTTTCAAGACTCCTTCACCTCATCTATCATCTTTTTCCTCAGAAAAGAAAGAGAAAAGCTGCCTGGAGACCACTATGACGCCAAGGGCTGCATATATCCCCCAGGGCTTGAATACAGCCAATTACTGTAACTCTGCTGCTGTCCTTGGTGAAGAGAAGGAAGAAAGCCTATGCATGGCCAAATATTTGAAACACTTTCTGCATCAGTGTGGCCAGTAATATAATTCCCCCAAATGGAACATCACCCCTGTGTTGAGGTTCAGCTAGATTCTGCCCATTGGGAACTTTGCTGTTGAAATATTTGGAACTATAGTAAAAGAAAGGTTTATAAGTGACAGGTAGATGAAGTTGGCTTTTCTAGTTCTAACATTCTGTGATAAATGCTTTAATAAAAAATTCACTTTGAATTCTCCAGCAGGGAAAGTAATTCTAGGAATGGTAACACCAACCATTTCCCTTCAATATGCAGCACTCACTACTATGTAGAGCTCTTAAGGTAAACAATGTAGCTGGATTTTTATTTTTTTTTTAGTGTCCGGATGATGGTATGACCTTAAAATTATTTTTTTTCTGCAGTTCCCAAGGAGCTGCTATGAATAACCAAACTTTCTACACACCATGCCACCTAATTGTCCACAGAGGTTAAGAAACAAGCATTCCTCTCCCTTTCCCCAGCCAATGCTGCTGCACAGTTTGCAACTTAGTTTAACATGTCCTTTAAATCACCAGACAACGGCTTTTGATAGAAGCAGCAGGTGACCAGACTGTTTAGACCACTGACCTAATCTTTGCCAAATACACAGTATGAGCATACATCAGTATGTTCATGAGTTTGTTTGGATCTATCTGATATCCTTGCACCTCCATCTGTGGTCAATGCCTTCAAGAGCAGGATTTTTCCTTCCCTCCATTCCATTATACATTCATATACAACTCGGTTATCTGGGATTAATATCATAACTCATTAGGTGTATGCTATCAATTCCTTTGCAAGGTACTCCAGTATCTTGAGGAGAAAAGATCATCTCTTTGCCCTCAGCATCTGACAATGGATGATTCCAACACTTAATCAGGCTAAATACTCCTTTTTCCTGATAAATTCTATGGAAGGATTTTTTTAAAAGTCAGGCACTGCTCAACATAGCCTTAAATTTCAAAATCACTCTTCAAATTACTGAGAATAAGAGTTAAGTACTCCCAGAACCTGCAGGATCTCGCCTTCCTTGCAGTATCATTCAGGAACAGTGGGAAGCCATAAAGGTGCAGAATTGTAACTGCCTACAACAAATGGCACCGTGGAAGTGTCCAAACAAGCACCAAAAATTCTGCATTGAATTGATGGTATTTCTATTCATCCACCACAGACACACTGAAAAATTTTCTTGCAGTGTTTTATCAGCACTCTTGATTTATCACCTGGAGAAGGTCTTCTGCTATTCCATTCCTAAGACTCTCCTGGTCAGAGATGGAAACCTGCCAAAACATGCAGGAGTACTGTGAATGAGGTGTGCTAAAGAGTACTCTGGGACTACAAACTGATTTTTACCCAAGTTCTGAGCAAGGGTGTGAACCCAGATGTCTAGAGATAGACTATTGCATTGATCTACTGTGACATTTGTTTGCATTCATAACAAACTCATGCTGTATTGCATGGACAAGGCTGCACTTTTCAGCCACACAGTGATAAAAGAAGTGCCACAATACTCATTCATATTAAAAAAAAAAAATCCACGTGTAGCCATCTTTTGCACTGACAGAAGAAGCCTCCTTTTCCACCAACACCGCAGGGAATGAGTCATCAGATGTCAAGGGGGATTTTTCAAAAGCCTTCAGAGACCTAATTAGGCTGCCACTGAAGGCAGTGATAAAATTCCTGTTTTCTTTAGAGCAACAGGAGAAGAGGTGGGCTCTTGCTGTGCTCTGTGAAAGCTTTTGCTCTCTCAACACATGTTGGTTGAGACTCTGTTTTCATCCAGTCGTTTGGACCTGGTCCATACCCTGGTCCTATATGTCATCTGTTTTTCTAGTCTGATTTATAAGAGAAGATCATTGAAACAACACTGAACAAACTGATAGCAAAGATAAAACCAGCAACAATAACTGTCACTAAAGATCAAATTTTTAGTGCATGACAGAAGGAAAATCTGTCTTATCTGAGAGCTGTGCAGATTTTTAAAATACTGCTCTAAAAAAATATGTAGACTGTCAGTTGAGCATTCCTATTTTAACAGCCTTGTTGTGACCAACTAATAAATATATTTATGCAGTAAATTCATTGCCATGACATTAAAAAAGAATAAGGTTTGGGGTTTTTTCCAATTTCAACCCATGATGAATTCCTTTTTATTTTACTAGCTCTCTCACACTGTATTAACAGAACTTTATGAAGTGTTTGCTAGGCCAGAGGCTAATGTAATTACATAGACTTTTCTGGATCAGATCCATTTGTTACAGATTATTTCAGTGACTTGGCTTCTGTCTATGCTCGTATGCGTCTACACAAAATGATAAAATTAATGTTCTCTCCCCCCAAGCTGTGAATTTAAATACTTTTATACACATCCTTCTCAAAAGATTCCAAATGTACTTTAAAAAGGAAGAGGAAAAAAACTGGAAGAAACAGAGAGGTCATTTTGTAGCATGAGTTCATCTGAGATTATAATTTACACTGCAAAATTACTGTGTAACAAATAAATATTTTGCTCCCCAGCAAAGCCTGTGTTCATCAAGACAGAGATTTAACTTCCTTTTCTCTCCTTACTCTTTTCCTTTCTCTAATTCTTAGCTGCTCAAACCATTACTGTTCAGCAACAGAGCCAAATTCACAAGTGACGTGAAAGACTGGTTTATGCAGTGAAAGACTAAATGCGTGCTTAGGTAGTCAAGAGAAAACCCACATGGGTATAACGTGCTTCTTGAGGGTGTAAAATATCTGTTGAGGGAGTTGAGAACAGATGTCTGGTTAGATTCATCATTCTCCTGTTCCAGTGCATGAAACTCCATGTGCCGAGGCACATACCAGCCTCCTGTGCGCATGGGACTCCTACACATTCATTCATTCGGTGCAAGAACTCAACAGCTAGTCCATGAAACATGTACTGCTCCAGCTGCACTCCTCCTTGGCCCAACACACCAGGCACAGCTAGTTAGTACATCAGTCAGCAGGTTAGAAAGTGGGAACGAGGCTTCACTAGGCTTCAAAACTAGGAGATATAGTCCTGTCCATAGGGGAGCCTGAGATGAGGTACAGCTCCTCTCAGTCGCGTGTGCATCACAAGAGGCTTGACAAACTTTCTAAAACCTTAAACTCCATTAAAATTGTTTGTCACATCTCTAGCACTGCAACCATGTTAAGCAGCAACCTGAGCAGCTGTTGACACCCCTAAAATGGGGAAAGCCTATAGAATTCCTAAATAGGAGTAAGTGGGGCTTTCTAGGAAGAACACCAACCTTTGAAAGGTTCAGCTACATAATGAAAATCCCAACAAACCCAAATATAAACTATGTAACAGTCGTCTTCTAAGGTTCTTGAGAATGTATTAGCTATTGGACTCTATAAACAATTTCCCATCCTCAGCAAGAACTCAGGCAGGTATCCACATTGATGAGCCATTTTCTGTTTTGTTACAAGAAATCTGAGTGAAGCTATTCAGCCACCAGCCTCCCTGTATTCTAGTAAAGTAACTTACTATTACTTCTTCTCCTGTTCTGTCTCGCTTCTCCCCGTCTCTCTCTCCTACTCCTAATCTCTTTGCTATAAACATGATGACCAAAAGGGGGAGGGGAGAGGAGAGGAGAGTAAAGCTGACATTGCTAGAAAGTCAAGTGGTTACTGGTTGAAGAACACGATAGCTAGGGAAAAACCTGTCATCTACTACCGCCACCTTCAATAACTTTTGGGTTGGGTTAGGTTTTGGTTTTTTTGTAAAAATATGAAAATGAAAGCATTCAACTCAGATGGCTGCTGTCAGTCTGCTTGCCTGTCACCCTCAGAGAGCAATTTGATTTCTGTATTTCTCTGCAGCAGCATGGCAAAGTGAGCGAGCTGCTGAATCCAATATTCATGTAACACACAGAATGTAAGGGTCTCCTAAGGTAGAGCAGAGTATCTGGGAGATCTGTATTCTCAATGGAAAGTCCCAGACACTGTGTCAAAGGCATGCCGCAAGCAAAGGAAATGCTGCTGGAGCATGTCCCACTCCACAAACACTCAAGCAAAACCAATGGTTGCTCACAAGGCCACTTAAAGCATGTGAGAGTAGCCCCGAAGCTGTTCAGCTCCTGCAAGTGCAAACACACAAGGAAGGTCAGAGGAAACCTAGAGACCCTGTTATCCCTCACATCATTCCTGTATTAAGTGAAGCTCATAGGGGACTGAGAATGTGGCACAGTACCACCTAATTCCCAATTTAACAGTGTAAAAAAGGGGAAGGAGCAATCTGTCCAACTTGTTTCTGGTAATGTTCAAACTACTATTCATCCAAGCCATAAGGCACACGCATCCAGCCCGTGTCCTAGCAAAAGCCCTGCACAGATGTTCCCAGACATCACTCGGGTAATAGTTTTTCACAGTTTACTTCTCTTCAAATTCCATAAAGCTAAAGAGTATTTTCAGAAAAGCCATAGCATGCACAGAAGAGAAGCCAAAATGTTTTAATAAAAAGACTTCTCCTGTTATCAGGGGATATTGGATTAGTGCAAACCACATCAGAGGAAACTAGTTAATCCAAGTTTGGTTGATTTGTACACCGTGAAGACCAAAAGATTTTAGCAGCCAGTATTATTTACAACAGCTATAATATCCTGTCAGTTTAATGGCAAAAAATGCAGCGCTATTTTTTTTGTTGAATGATGAGGTTTTGGGGTTTTTTGGGGGTTTTCTTCTTGATATGTACACATCTCAAACTATCAGACTTTTAAACCAGTATTATAAATATACTTTGATTTGTGATGTCAATTTCAACCATATCCATGACACATGAACTAACTGTGCAGATAACCTCCAAAATGTTGCAAATAGGAACATGATGTAACAGCCGTGGTAGTTATTTCAAGAGTGCTTTAATTCCACGTGACAACAGTTCTCTTAATGGAGGGGTGGGCTGGGGGAAGCCAGGATTTACCTGGATTATTCTCTAGGATTACCAGAGTGTATTCTGACACATCATCTACAGTTACGTTCAACAGAAAAGCATGAGAACTCTGTCCTGTCCTACTGTGTGCATAAACCAGAACAGCCTATTCAGCTTTTGTGTTGCTTTCTGGGTGAACATACTAATAAATAATGAACATACCTCTAAACACACTCTTTGTTAAAGTGAAAATGGGGTTCTTCATTTATGGTCCCAAAGTTTCCATATTCCAGGTAGGTCGTTTCTGGTCTTTTTCTCCTCAGCACACTGTTTAGACAAAGAAGCATCTGTGTGTTTCACTAATCTTCATGCTGTACTAGCTCTAGGCTTGAACTTTCAGGCTAGGTGATACTTTTCCCCTTTTCTAAATGAATGCCTTGTTCAACATATTGTTGATACAGGGCTGAAGAGAGGTATATTATACCATAAGGGACCAGTTTACATACAGCAATACACTTTTTTATTTTATTAATGCAATCCATCATTTACCTTATCCTCTCTATGAACAAAAGGATCAAATTTATATGTAACTGCCCAAATGCAGAGATTTTTGTAAGGCTTGTTTATGAAAAGAGAAGCCAGTGTGGGAGTGAAATGTAATTCATAACATATAAATACTTCCTGAAGGTACGATAAACATCATGGCATCAGCAGAAATAAAAAGCATTATGGGAGAAATAGTAGCAGATTCTCACATTAGAAGGCAGCAGAGAGAGGTCAGGGAGAAAGGGTAAGGTAAAGCTGGTAAACCCCACTCTGGCCCACATTAGCCGAGCAGGAGGGAACAGAATGTGAAATTTCTGTCTCTAATAAGTCTGTTAAAGTGCCACTTCTAGCAAGCAATATCTCAAATATCAACTAATATAGACATTTGATATTGCAGTAGCAGTATCTGGACCACATCTTTTCACATAACCAGAGTGAAATCAAGTCCTTGTCTACTTCTCCTGTCCAGAAAGAAAATAGGAGATGACGAATTAGCTGCAAGTTCCTAAGATTTTAGGATCTTCAGCAGATGTAAATAAGCACCAATCGGCAGAGCTGCTCCCAGAGCTGCTCCCAGAGCTCTGCCCTAATCTAGTCAAACATTGATTTCTGCTGCAGCTCAGGCATCTACCTCCCCTTGAGTAAGGTCAGCAGAACAGCTGGGGGAAGCAGTTTGGGAGTGAAGACACAGATTGGTGTAAGGAGAAAAGACAGATTCAAAAAAACAAAGACAATACAGAAGATAGTCCTGAGAGGAATGTGGAAGGATGAAAAAATGGCACTAAAGAAGATGATGTGGATGGACAATACTCTGGGAAGCAAAGACAATGAGGGGCAAGCTGCAGTCAGATGCTGTATTCTGCAGAATAAGAGTGGTATGCAGTCCAGAAAACTAGACACAGCTAGTAAAAGGGCAGGCTGGAAGAGTTAAATATCACAGACATTAATGGACTGAAATTAGATTATAAATCCTTTTGGATCTGTCACCCATTATGGTAATGATGCCCTGCCACTTCTCTTTCAGTACAGAAACTATTTCTGCTTATGAGACTGTGAGCAATGAGAACAAGAGCCATTGACACCATTAAATAAATACATCAGAAGATACACAGGTCAGAAGACCAGCACATCACAATCTACATACTTATAATGCAGCTACTATAAAGTATGTAACAAATGCAATGGTATATAATGGTTTTGGCAGCTGCTGTCAGTTAATTACAGAAACAGGAAAGATAAAAAGCAAGAAAACTAGACAGCAAGGAGCTGTAGTTGCCACAAAAATTCTATATAAAAAAAAAAACTGAATGGAAATAAGGTAGTTTCCTATTTCACTTCATCAGGGCTGGTTGCTTCTCTTGTTATTGGTATAACAACAAGCAGTTCTCACTACGAACATTTGATTCTGTTTCATTTTCATGTCCTCTGGGCCTCCCAAACCTGTTGGTCCTGTGAAAACAAGCCTTCTGAGAAAATAAGCAAAGAGTTTGGGAAAAAAAGTGACACTTGTTACAGCAGCAGAAACAGCTATTGAATTTCAGCTTTGTCGCACTGCTGCACTGTGGGCTGGCAGCTTGCAGAAAAAGAAGCCTCTAGGTCTGGGGTTTGTAAGCAACTTGCCACACTTGTCATCTTTGCTGTATAAAAGCCTTTCCCGGAGGACATTGTTCTAACAAAATTATCCACTGCAAAGGCCAGCAGTATGCTCATTGTGTCTCAATCACGGCTGCATAAAGAGGAAAGTCAACCATGCATGTCTATCATTTGGATGATTAGCCTTTCTGACTGCAGACACTGCTCTGAAAGGCTAGTCCTCAGAAACACCTAATTTCTCAGTTGTAAATTATTTCTCTTTGTCTGTCAGAAGCATAGCAAGGAATGTCCTCTGAGAACAACATTCAGAGTTTTAAAGTAGAATCAATGCAAATACATCAGAAGCATCCTTGTAGCCTCTCTATGACCAAACAAGAAAAAAAAAAAAGAAAAAAGCAGGGGGTATTTGTGGTATGGAGTAGCTGAAAACTACAACAACAAAAAAAGATGTGCACAGCACACTCGTCTTTGAGTATCAACACTTACACTTTTGATACTGTTGTTGTCAGTCTCCTTCACTAAGCCTGCACTTCTGCATCTCATCAGCTGTGTTAACTACAATTACTTTTAAGGAAGAAAAAACCCCACAGGATCAAAAGAAAAGAAAAAAATATTTCCAAGGAACTCTTCATAATCACAATACACTGCTTTAATCCCTGAACTGTATTCTGTATCTGATTTATACTAAATTACACCACCTTCTGTTATCAGTTAAGTTTTTTAGTATTTTCTTATCTGCTTGTGCTCCCTGGTAATGCACAGGAAAGAAAACTCATAAGCCACACGTGATACCCTTGCAGATCCACAAATATAAAGGTCTGATGAACACAACTGATAAGATAATTTACACAACACTAAAATTATTGCTTAATCTGCAATAATTATTTATTTACCATCTTGTATGCATTCTGTGAAGGCAAAGTTCAAAGCAAGGCAAGGTCTAAAAATTTCCAGTTCATTCTTAATTCCTCTCTTCATTCATGTTTAACATCTACTCAAAAGAAATTCTTCAAAGGGACCAGATCTGAACCCTGATGGCAAAGGCATGTCTAGATTGAGCTAGGAGAAAAACAGGTGGGAAGGTTTCAGTTTTAATTGAAAGGAAGGTTCATGTCTTTCCCTATCTGCCATATCTCTAAACCCAGTAAAACACAGACAAATTGACTTCTAATGGGGGAAAAAGCATTTTTGTACTACAGAGTTGTAACAGCCTTTACTTTCAAGCTCAACTAAGTATCACTAAATGCAAATTAACATCTCACTTAATATGAAGTTCTTCTTGCTTGTCTATAATCCTCCTCCTCCTCTGTACTTCCGAACTCAATGTGGTCTCTGCAAGCTATTTGGTTTGTGTAAATTAAAAAGCAGCACTGCATGACAGAGGTGGTTTTGTTTGACTTCTGCATACACAAGCTGGGATGTGGATTAAAGGCATGATTGTTGGGACAGCCTGCCCAACATTCATAAATCAAGATTTATTTTTGGTGTTCTTTTTTTCTTTCTTTCTTTCTTTTTCTTTTAATAAAGCAAATTAAAAACTAAAGAAGATGCCACATTGACAATTTTGGAGGTCCATCTCTTTCTCTAAACAGACCAGGTACTGCATAAACTGTATCTAGATCAGTTTGCCTATTAACATACCTCAGATCTATTTGACTAGGGCCGTTTTGAGGAGCAAGAGGATTGTTTGGCATCTGTGCCTGTTTAATCCTGGGCTCTCAGTCAAGACTGCTAATTCACATACTGGTTTTCCTGATCTATTTGTCTATTCACCAAGAGACCACCAACAGCCTTCCCTCCACTGCTCTGAATCTTTAGCTGTCTGGAATTTGAAAACATCAGGTCCTAGAACTCTACTTTTAAGAAAGTATCTTTCCATTCTGCTTCCATTTGGGGATATAACACAAACTATTAAAATGAAAATTAAATGGGCTCCCATGGACTCTTTGCAAATTTGATTTCTCCAGCATAACACCTCTCTGGGGATCCAAAAATCAGAATTCTTGCATATCATCACAGAGCAAAAGGCAGTTGCTAGAGGGCCCCCTGCATGCTGTGAGGTGACTGCTGTCCTAAATAATCCTTGAACGCCAGTTACCAAACACGTTGCTGTTAAGTGAGGTGTTACTGGGTGAGTACAAGGGCAGCAGATCTGTTAACATCCCCCTAGACATGCACAGCCAGGAAAAAAGTGAAGTAAAATTAATCTTTCTATTCTTAAAATCTCAGCAGCAGGATCACATAGTGTTCATGAAACAACCATTTTAATTGAGCATTTGCCTTCTGCTTGCAAGAGTCATAGCTGAATTTGGCTTATATTGTTTCAGAAAGCAGTCAGTCATTCTCACAAAGGCTTAAGTCCTTTTGCCTTTCATTAAGAAGCTTGTTTTGATATCTAGTCCTAAAGAAACTCACTTCAGATGGTAACATTTACATGACACATACTCAGTCCAGCTTCTGATTCAAATCTTACTTATTTGTTGAATTTCCACAGTTTGCTAAAGCATAGCTCATTCTGAGGTATGAAAGGTCAGTCACCAGAAAGTATCAAAATCAATCACCAGTCTTTAGCCATTCTCAGTTTTAATTTCTTAACAGCTGAACTTTAAACAACCGTTACAAATTTGGACTTGAAGCACTTACTTCAAAACAAGTAAGTATGTTACAATGTAAGGCTTTGTGCATTTTGCCTCTGACAGTTAAGAGGACGCTAACACTCTTCCAAGGAGATTAACAGGGAGTATGGGTGGGCAGCAGTGCTGTAGGATTAAGGTGTTGGGAACAAGGGAGGAAGAACGCGTGTTACCACAACTTTATCTGTCTTGTCAGGTCATTTGATCCTTGACTAAGTAATGGACATGTTTACTTAGTAGTGTATTTTGAAGAGATTTCCAAGAGGCCCAGACAATTTGGTGAATACTTGTCTATCTCACAATAGTGTAAAAAAAAATAATAATTGGAGAATGAGGGAGCAAGTTAAACAGAAGTGGAAGAGTGGTTGGGAGAGGTAAATGTAAGCGTAAATTGCAGAAAAAGGAAATCTGAGATTTGTCCGTAATCTGGTATTTTAGACTTGCTAGCTAGAACATATCCTTTCTAGCCATGTTTCCATATGCTCTAGGACTACCCTGCAGGAGTGACAGGTTGATATAAATCATTGTGTAACACACAAAAAAAATTGCCAGAAAAATTATAAAAAAAGACCAATGCACTGAGATGCAAATTCTTCCTATGAAATCTCTCAGAGCCTAGAAAGTGTTTTCAGGTCTTACAAACCATCCTTGAAAAGGAAGGGGACAAAAATAAATAGAGAGCAGGCACTCACTTTGTATATTTCCTGCATAGACAGTAACTGGGAAATGTGTAAGAAAGTATTAATAGATTGCCTCTGTGGCATTCATTGCAGATCTGTTTTGTTCCCTGACAAAATCTCCACAGTCTAGCCTTGAGAGAGAATGGATGCCAACAATGCCTTAAAACAAGGATTGTCTCATTACTTGTTGTTTTGTGATTGTTGCCTAGAGAATTTAGTGAAAGGACACCCAGACATACGAGAAGAGTGGTTTCAGTTTTTATACTTTAACCCTGTTTTTTGGTAACCAACTGCTTTCTGTTCTCCCCTTTTCTCTCTTTAGATGCAATAAAAAAGCAAACTTTTTAATGATGCATATGTAAATCACATCGAGGGGCGTGGGGGGAAAGCCTTCCTGAATGCTAAAAATTGTTCACAGTTAAGATTCAGTGCTCAGACCAGAACAAGCACAGGTAAAAGAATTGCAGGGTCAGAAGAGAGGCTGGCTGAGAATGCAGCGATGGCGAGAAGGGCATCCCAGCTAATGCAGGATGCACACCAGAGACATGTAGGCACACAGAAAACATTTGTGAATCATTTGTAGGGAGGAAGCAAAAGGAAGAGAATCTAGATTTGGACTGATAGACTTAATATGATAGTATGACAACAACTGTTATCATGGGTAACATGGATATGGGTATCCTGGATACTCAGTTTGTTGGCAGGTTCTGTAAAAATGCCTATGAACTGTGAAAGTTTCAGCATCCACACGAATACACGTGCTCAGAGTGTTCCAGTCATCTAGTTCCTGACAAGATAATGTTCCACACACTGCTTTCATCAAGAGTAAGCACAGGTAAAAGGTGTCTGCCCACTTCTCACTTGGCCAGTGTAGTTTACCTGTTTTCACTGTTTCACCTTGAGCACGAAGCCAGTGAATTCACCTACTGCTATGCTCATCCCTGATGCTCTAACCTACACAAATTAGATTAGTGGAAGTAGAACCTGAAAGATGAAAAGTGACCAGCCAACAGTGTGCCACTCTCTTTCAGAAGCTAACCATCAAACTGTGCTGGACAGTTAAAACACTAGTAGCATGCACAGAAAGTTCAGGATCAGTGTGCAGATAACACATCCTTTTGTCCTTCCCTTCCCTTTCCTTCCCTTCCCTGCCTCCCAAGTCCTCTCTCATCCCTTCCCCTCCAAAGGTCTTATTTTCTTCTACCTCCTGTTACTGAAAACATCAATATTTAAGCAACAGCTTCCTCCACCCTTTTAATCTGAAAAATCATGGAGGACACTCCTCTGGCAACAGTGATGAATTATTCTGTAATATTACATGGAGAAGCTTTTTGGACTACTAAAACCGTGTTAAAATCAGGATGAAATATGATTTACAGTCTTTGACACTGAGCTCCCATACCGCTACTTTCACAAATGATGTTGCTTTCCAGAAAAATGGTGGTGTGATAGCTGCGCTGCAGTTCTTTGCTAAGCTTCTGCTTCATCAGTGTATCAAGTGTTCGATCAAATGGGTGTCCCTTGATAGCCTTATCTCAGTTGGCCAGTGTGGCTAGGATGGAGCTGTGTGAAATGGCTGCACATTGCATTAGCTCCAATACCTATTTCACTGAGAGCAGAACTTGAGCGTCCTGAAAATTGCTTAGCAAATAAGGACTTGAAGTGACAACAGACTCATGCTCTAAGTAAGGCATATTTTGCTGCCCCGCAGAAGACCAAGGAGTGGTTCTGAGTATCACTTCAATTCTATTAAAAAGAACCATGCAGAGGCCTCAAATCAGGAAAAGCCCTGCCAGGTCAGTTGGTGACACACATAGGATGAGCAAGAAAAGACTGAGGGGAGCACAGTTGCCCAGTGCCAGAGAGTCAGATACCCATATTTCTCTTTGCCAGCCCAGCAATTGAATCTCAAGAGACTTGGGGATGTGGGGGATTTCATGTCACTGCAACCCAGTAGGAGCTTACAAACCTCCTGGGAACCATCTGCATCAATTTGTCCTGAAGCCTGAGTATCTGACACTTGTAATGTCTTGTCTGCCTTTGTATTGTGGACATGGAGCGGGAGGAGAAAATGATAAGATGCTAATAATCAGAATAATCTTCTTATTCAGCATTATTAGTCCCTACTGAATTAGATGTATAAGCAAAAGACACTTCATTTCTGTGGAGATAAAGAAGAATAGTCAGAAATCTTGAAAAAATACTGTGCCTATTAGCGTCTATGTAAAAGCCCTAGAAATAATGATCACAGAGATAAGATGAAGAATAAGAAAATAATAAAGGCAAAACAGCAGAGGCAAATTTACCCCCATGCAACTGCTCTGCAATTAACTGTTTGAAACAATTTCTGATCCCCTTAATCTCATGAACTCTGCTTATCTGCCTATCCAGTTATTTTTAATTTGTACTTCTATTATTACTGCTGCATTATTAATATAACCTGGTAAGATAGGAAAGAGCTTGATGGTGTTCCGTTTCAGCAATGTCTCACATGGCATAACAGTCTTTATGATGAAAAACTCCCTCCCATCAGAGGAGATCCATGATTCTCACTGCTCACAGAGTACGAGGCCCTGGGGGAATCCTGGTTCTTCCTCTGTGCCACTATTTTGTTTCCCAAAAGTAGCCTGGGCCTCCTTGTGTTTATCACATCTACACACACTGTTATCAGTCAAGATTCATGCCTTCTCCTTCTGTGTGGCCAGGCAATACTTATCCCCAGTGCCTCCGTCTGATCCCGTGCCAGAACACACCTTAGCGTTGCTCCTTAGAGCTGACAAAAAATAAAAAAAAAATTTAAAAAAAGCACAGTATTTAAGATATTTTCTTCAGGTGAGTGGGGAAGGGAGGGAAGCTCTTCTACCAACACTGCTTCCAGAATCTGGGCTCAGGGTGCTGTGGCTGAGCTAGTCATGAACAGATTTGTATTGCAAATCAAGATTTGTATTTGAATAAACTTCCAGCAACACCAAATGGTGGAAAGAAGCGGGCAAGACATTAAAGCAAAAATAATTATTCTCACAATATACATTTTGAAATATTTATGCCATATTTTCTGTTGGAAAAGGGGGCAGGGAAGAAAAGATCAACAGTTTTTAAGTGTTCTCACATCTATGTTTCTGTAATGGAGTATGTACTGCTGTAAAGGTTATTGTATAGCCTTCCTACTGGCATTTAAGGACACACCACATTTTGACACCACACCTTTTTCCAACTAAGCATCTCCCCTTCAGTACAAAGTCTAAATTTAGCAGCTCAGTGGAAAAATCCAGCAGCAATTAATATGGATGAGACCAAATTTGATCTACAGAAATGCAATAGTCTCTCACAGGTACCTAGAGAATTTAACATAAAATGCTATTTGTATGAGCATTTTCAATCACCTCATAGAAGAAAAAAAAACCATGCAATATATACGAGGACTAAGCTAAGCAAAGAGGATATTATTCTTGATTAAAATCCATGAGACGTTATTGGGAATGTCTTCAGGGAATGTTGACTTCTACCTCTTAAGAAAAAATAAACCTGCTAGCTTATAAATAAAAGCAAGGCTATAGCTAGTCAGCCTCTCATTTTTTTTCAGATAACTTGCCAGGAACTCCATATATAACTGTGTCCTGTGTATTCCTACCCATCACAGGTGCATCCACAGCATTTCTGTCTTCTGAGAGCTACAGCAGTATTTTTGAGGGTCATAGGCCTTAAAAATCTGTAACTTCTCCTCTCTTTGTAAGATAAATCAGGTCAATTATTTCAAACTTCGGTTTTACCTGTACTGTATAGAAAGATTCTTTCATAAAGAAAAATGGGAACATTCAAGTATTTTTTTCATACGTAGCACTTCATATCTCACTATCAATCAGAAGATCTTTTAACTATTAATCACTTTAGCAACAATATAGAAGAAAAAGTTAATTAATATTTGGAAAATGAAACAGTATTTGTGTACCAGGAATCCAGATCCACTACTGAAATGTTTCCAAACCAGGAGCCACACTGCCTACCTTTCTGGGAAGGAGTCCTTACTGGAAGCGATTCAGAGGTCATGTTACAGAGCAATGAGAATCGGGACATCTGAGGGTCAGAGGCTCTAATCTAATGAGTGTGCACGTCGGTCAGAGGCTCTAATCTAATGAGTGTGCACGTCATGACCAGCTTTAAAGATCCGCCCTGGCAGAAGCACACCCCAACATCTCCAGTCCTTAAATCAATAAAGACCAATTCAACTTTCCTTTGTCATGCATAAGTCAAAGTATGCAAAAGCCTGCTTGGTCCTTTCACTTGAAGATCCAATTGCTTCGTGGCAACCAGCTCAGTTGCATACAGGTCTGCTCAAGCAGACCTAGGTGCAGCATAGTGAGCCTCCAATGTTTCTTAGACTCGAAAGAAGAGAATGCAGACTTCCCTCTGGAGGAGAGGTGCAAATAGCTAGAACTTTCTGCAAGCATCTCGTTACTACATCTACCAGTAGCTGGTTTAATATTAAAGTTAAAGGTGCAGAGCAGAACACAGGAAGAAAGTGTGTCCCTGCTCAGAGAGAGATTCATTTCACCTTACTTGAGCCAGCCGAAACACAGATATCTTACTCTAAGGCAGCTGTCTAGGCTGCCTCTGTTAACAACTGAAAAGTAATGGAACATGTAGTAGGTAAGTCAGTCCATCCTAATACACGTAGCACTTCTCTCCATTCCTCCATGGGAGGAATTAATATGACCAGCCTAGATCACAAGGGCAATGATTAGCTTACTTAAGCAAGCCACACAAATCACAGCCTAACGAAGTACAATAATGATGGCGCTAAAGAGTGAGGAAAAAAATCGGGAAATAATGACTTGAAGCACGGAGAGACCGGCTTCTCACGAAAGAAGCATAAAAAAACGGATAAATTTCTCCATAGAGAGATTCCCCAAAATGTTTTGATTCCTAAAGGAAAAGTCAAAACAGGGGGAGATGGTGAGTAATATCTAATGGTATTCTCAGTATTAAAAATACTCACACTAGGCTCTTCCTTGGCTGAGATGGTTTATCTATTTAAGTCAGCATGGTACCAGAAAAACAAGGCAAAGCCCAGACCTTTAGGATAATGAAAGAGGAATAACCTTGCAGTAAAATCAAGAGGCTTAGTCGAATCACTAGCCCATGATGCTACGGTATTGCTACAGTGCAGCCTCCTGCAGTGTCACCATCCTGCCTGTACCACTGAACACTGCTCTCAGACACATGCTGAGAAGAGTCAAACACAAAAGGAAAAGGCTGGGAGGAAAAGAGCTACAGGAAGTTTTAAAGAGAAAAAAAAATGTAATAGGGCCTACAGCTGCATGCTTAAAGTACAGTGCCTGCAATTTGCATAAGATCTCAGAAAACTTACCATGATCCCATGATTACCAAACTACTCGGCATTTAAATTTCTTCCTCAGCTTTGTTTGAGAAACACCCTTGTAATTTTCAGTTTCTTCCCTCTTGACTTTCCTGATTTATATTAACATCTTATTCATGGATTTAAAAATTGATTTAATGGGGTGGGAGATGTAGGGGGAGAGGGCAGAGAAGAAGGAGCATTTCAAAAAGTACTACTGAAAGTCTTAGAAATTAAGTTGAAGTGATTAACTAGGACTATCATAATGCCCCAAAATACCAACCAGCAGTACAAGTTAAACTGAAAATGAAAGGAAATGTAAATCAGCAGAGATTAAGGAATTAACAGAAGAGAAAGATACCTTAGCATCACACTTTACCACACAGTGCCCAGATTGGTGGAGTATTCCTAATGCCATACAGCAGAACTGCCCCATTTTCTGTGGTCAAACGTAAGCCTACTCCTTGGTATCCACCTCCACTTACCTACCTGCATCTGCAACGCTCCAGAAAACCATCGCACTAGCATCAACTTGCCACGTCCTTCTCTCTGGGATCTGCTCCTTGCCAACTGACCTTAGGAATCCCATTATCAGGAAAGACAGCTTGTCAGGCCAGGAATTGTGAAGCTACTTTCTGAGCTTTTAACAGCTTGCAGGTGGACCAAAATGAACCCACTGCCCTTAAAGTGGCTCATTAATAGGTAGGGGTGAGACCTAATCTTCTGCTTCTAAAGAGGCTGGCTAGATTATATAGTTGAAATGCAGTCCTGCTTCTCCACAAAGGGATTCTCTATTGCATGGTGTAAAGTTTAGGCAGCAGCCCAGCTTTTCCCTTAACAGGCTTGATTGATAGTCTCTATGCAGTAGCAGCTTCTGCACTTCACAAGGAGAAGGAACAGCTGTTACGGCCATTCTCTAAATTGTGGAAACATGAATGCACAGAAATTTCTTCTAAATATACCTTTCTTTAAACCTCACAGCCAATCATAATGCAATCTGACAGACTCCTAGCATGTCTGGGTTGGTATTTCCACATCCAAGATAAGCTTTACATTAGAGAAAGACAAATTAAGTGTGCATAGAAAATATGATAGAGAGAGGAAGGAGATTATTGTTTGTAGTAATTCTTCCAACTTTTATTAATTTCACATTTTTCTTAAAGCAACTTGATGTATTAAAACTCCTCCCAGAAAAGCTCACCTGGCAGGAATCTAGCCAAAGATCATGAAAGCCTCTGCCAGGTCCAAATAATGTTTGATGAGGAAAATCCTAGTTCTGAGCAGCTCTGGAAGGAAAAAGGACACTTGGATCTCATTCCAAGTGGAATTTATACAACAATCATGCAAGCAACAAAGATGAACATATATGTCCTCTTAAAATGCCTCAAGGAGTTATCCTTCCCCCTCCATTTCAGTAACCATGGTAACTTTGGGCAAAACCAGCTTTCACATGAGAAGCTGTTTTCTGTGATAAAGGGTTTAAAACCATTAACTTTGTCTCCTTATAGACCTGAGTGATGAAGGAGAGAGAACTTCTGCTTTCCTAAGGAAAGAGAACCTCTTCTCGTTCCCTCTGAAAAGCCTCCAAGATGGATGGCAGTGAAACGCAGAACATATTTTTCAAGTCGTGCTTCATTTTTTGCTGACCTCAACACAGGCTTTCATAAATAGTCGCTTAATGTATATCATAATGTTGCAAAAAAAAACTTCACATCCACTAAGCAGCTAGTCAAAATGCAAACTCTAGTAGTAAAAATGGAGGCTTCCTGTATTGGATTTAATCAAAATATACATCAGTTTTGTTTGATTCAAGTCAACTTTGCAAATCATATAAGTTTCAGAATGTCTCTCTGTACTAGTGCAGTGGAAAAAAGAGTTAACACAGCTATTGAAAACATCTTTTTACAAAGACTATTCAAATCATGACACATACAGGCTATAGCCAATAGAGAACTTATTATTAATAAACGTATTGCAATGTTACAGCTTGGATTTAGGTATGTCAAGGCCAGTGCAAATAACCATTGCTCCACTTAGCGAAAAGTCCAATAAACTATTTTAAGGTACTAGATTGCTGAAATGTGATCAGTTTGCAAGTGCAAAGCACTGGCGTACACATCTGCCTCCCACAAAAGATAGTTCTGAATTTACTCATAAACCTGAACTGCTTTGGCAGTAGGGCTTTCTTCATTGTTACTTTTCCCAAACACATAAACAAAAAACGGCACAAGTGGAGAAACAGGGACAGAAGGAATAACAGAGGGAAGAAAAACTTGAACTAACATTGGTACTGTAGGACAAAGAAATGTGCTTAAGCTGAGGAAGAATTGAGACATTGGAATCCTAGCTAAAAGGACCTGGTGAAATAGGGAAAATTGCATTTGGTTGCTTGCCTCTGTTGGCACTCAAGATTTTGTATTTCCCTCACTGAAAGAGATATTACCACTCATGAGTTACTCATCTTGACTATGGGAACCTTCAGTGGGGCTTGGGCACCATCTCCCAGTGGCATTCACAGAAAGGCAAAGGAATGACACAGATGAATGCATCTGAAAATACACTGATGTTTGATGGAGGCACTTTCAAGTTGGACAAAATATTTCTGGTGCTTCCAGATAGAGTTTTATGCAAATCTGTATGAGGAAAAGGTAAGCTGCAAACTGATGTAAAGTTACAGTAGATTTTAGCTCTAATGGAAGATTCAATTCCTAAAGCCAGACACTGAAAAATTATTTTTGACCAAACCTTCCTTAGTATGTGATACTGATCCTTAGGAGAAAGATGTATAACTCATGAGTCTCTATCACACCACCAATCTCCTACCAGCATTTTGCAGGCATTCCTGGCATTTGGCCATGATTCAGATTCCATTCATGGCCCCTTCCGCCCAAGCTCTGCTCTCAGCCCCTGCCAGAAGACTGGCTCCCAAATCTCTCACTCACTTACTAGACTCAAAACCCCTCTCTCTGTTCTGCATCCCACTATGCCCTACACACTTAGGAAGGGCTCTTCAGAAGCATCTGCAGTATAATCTATTACTCCCCATTCAAAGATTTTAATAATCTCCTCTTCTACAACACTTATCAAAGCTTGACAAGGGGTATCTAATATTAGACTGCTCATGAGTTCAGGACACTGCTATCAGGATGACCAGTAATACCTCATTACTTCTTCTTCCTTCCTGTCTCTCTGCCTGTCTGGTCTTCCTACACTGAGTTCTTAAGTGCTCTCGAACAGGGACAGAAATAGGACAGTGCAGGACAGTGTCCAATGCTTCCAGTTGCAACATTTCACTGTCAATACCATCTTCTTCCTTCTGTGAAACTAAACTTTGGCTTTCAAACAATACTTTTTCCAAATTCCAGGCTGGTACAGTTTGATTTGCAAGGTATTTTGTAAGCAAAGGTGTGAAGCATGCAACCTGATATACACTCTCTAATTCTCCTCTCTTTGTCACTTGTACACATATCCATATTAAATGAGCTACTAATTAACTTTTAAATAAGTTGCTGATAGAAAAATCCTCCTAGTTTAACTCACTAAAATTATACTCCTGCATGACAGCTGAGAAACTCTACAATTTTAAATTGTAGATATTTAAATTAATTGTCATTAATTTTGCAACAAAAAGTAGAATCTTTGAAATTCCCATAAGTGATAATATAAAATGGCAATTGTTTGGTAGCAAGTTCATTTTAGAAAACTGTGAAATTAAATTTACCCTCAAAGTTTAAGCTTTGAAGTACCTGACTTCCTATCCTGCAGCACCCTTAGCAAGTTTGCGGACGACACTAAGCTGGGTGGAAGTGTTGGTCTGCTGGAGGGTAGGGAGGCTCTGCAAAGGGATCTGAACAGGCTGGACTGCTGGGTAGAGTCCAATGGCATGAGGTTTAACAAGGCCAAGGGCCGGGTCCTGCACTTGGGGCACAACAACCCTATGCAGTGCTACAGACTGGGAGAAGTCTGTCTAGAAAGCTGCCTGGAGGAGAGGGACCTGGGGGTGTTGGTTGACAGCGACTGAATATGAGCCCGCAGTGTGCCCAGGTGGCCAAGAAGGCCAATGGCATCTTGGCTTGGATCAGAAACGGCGTGACCAGCAGGTCCAGGGAGGTTATCCTCCCTCTGTACTCGGCACTGGTGAGACCACACCTCGAATACTGTGTTCAGTTCTGGGCCCCTCACCACAAGAAGGATGTTGAGGCTCTGGAGTGAGTCCAGAGAAGAGCAACAAAGCTGGTGAAGGGGCTGGAGAACAGGCCTTATGAGGAGCGGCTGAGAGAGCTTGGATTGTTTAGCCTGCAGAAGAGGAGGCTGAGGGGTGACCTCATTGCTCTCTACAACTACCTGAAAGGACGTTGTAGAGAGGAGGGTGCTGGCCTCTTCTCCCAAGTGACAGGGGACAGGACAAGAGGGAATGGCCTCAAGCTCCGCCAGGGGAGGTTTAGGCTAGACGTTAGGAAAAAATTCTTTACAGAAAGGGTCATTGGGCACTGGAACAGGCTGCCCAGGGAGGTGGTTGAGTCACCTTCCCTGGAGGTGTTTAAGGCACGGGTGGATGAGGTGCTGAGGGATATGGTTTAGTGTTTGATAGGAACGGTTGGACTCAATGATCCGGTGGGTCTCTTCCGACCTGGTTATTCTGTGATTCTGTGATCTTGGATATCTGTCTATTCTGGCAAAATGACAGCTCTCAAGTTGACAACAAGCCAGCAATACCCAGTGTCTGTGCCAGGGCCTCCAGCCCTATAGCAAAAAGCCTGCCTTCCAGGAAGACCTGTCCCAGGGCAGTTTATGCATAGCTGTCCTCAGGAGTCTCAGAAATCCAGAATCCCTGGCAAGAGCCAGCCTTCCAGCTCTCATGAACAAGATTTTCTAGTAACAAACTGTCATGTTAGAAATTGCCCAGCCCACTCAAACCCAAAGCAAAACAGAGTTTTATCATACTGATATTGCTGGTAAAATGCTATTTAAACACAAACAAGAAAAAATCCCTATGTGATTGAAAATAATGTTTCACCTCCCTGAACACCATATGGGTCCATATTTTGTAAGTTTATACCCTTACAGAAAACACTGGAAGTGAAAAAAATCTTGAGAAAAGTAGCACAGCTTTTAACATGCTTCTATCAAAACATAAGCCAACTAAACTGAACAGAGCATACATGAATAACAACAATAAAAATTAAAAGCAAACAAGCTGAAATTCCTTTACCTCATCTGAAGTTTTCCCAGTCAGATAGATAAATCACATTGTAATCCTGCAGTTATTTACTTACTATGCTTCACACCTATTTCTGACATCTTAAAATGAAAATTGTGCTAAAGTAGGAAACTGCTGGGAAACTTTGATGAAAGTATATAAGGCTTAGGTCATAATTGCATGGTAACTCCTAGAATAAACCAGAGAGGTGAAACATTAAACTGATTTCCATACACTGCAGGTTAGAAATATCTTTGCTGATGGAAATGTGTGAAAAAAGAATTTTCTTTATTTTGATTATATGAATTAACCTGATGTGGTTTACTGCTTTGGAGAAGAATGTGTTAAAACATTTTTAAAAATCTCTTAGCTATTTCTCATATACTCTGACAGCTACAGGATGGTAAGTCTAAACTGAAAAGAAAAATCCTCCTTCATTAGCTGGACTGTAAAATTTCAGTTTTACTTACACAGCTGGAAAACCTAAGCCTGTTCTGATACATGGTGTTGACGAAGAAGCAAATCATAGATCTGTCCAGGCATAATGCAAAACTGTATCCCAATCCCTATCCACTGGAAGCCAACGATTAGTGAAGCAAGAAGGTCTCAGATCAAACTTGCAGTGTTTTGACAGAGTTGTGTTTGTGTCTCTGTGTGAGTAGACTCTTTTCTTGGGAAGGGTGAAAACTGATAGTCAGCAAAAGCACTCACAAAGTTCAACAAGGTAATTAGTTCCTTATTTTCATGAACGGCCCCCTTCAGTTTTCCTCAATGGAAATTTTATTTTTATTCAGCTATAACCTCCCAAGTACAGAGAAGTAAGAATCCTGAGAGGATGGCTTCTATTGTAAATATTTTCCGCAGCAGCTTCTTACAACAATGAACATGTTCCTCCTCACAGAATGAACACGTTCCTCCTCCCACCAATGTGAGAACTTTTATAACATCATAGTAGATTTGTAATTTCTTCCCAACTACCAGACCAGAGGAAATGAAGGGAGGCTTGTGTGGAGGGAATCCCTTTTCAAAAACGAATTAAACAACCCCTGAAAGTAATACTATTGTTCTTTGGAAAAAAAACCCAAACAAACCAGGAACTGCAGAATAAGAAAGTGAGTATCCAAAGTCAGCAATGAAAATTCTGAGGCCTATCCTATGCTCAGCACTCATAGATCATACGTTACCATTTCTCTTCTACACATAAAAATTTTTGCAAAACTCATTGCCACTGCTTAGTACTCAATGAATAGAGAAAAGCCATGCACGCAGATGCTTGCATAAGAAATTACTTTGATTAAAGCAAACTGCTGTTCTCAGCAATTGCATGCATGTATTCCCAGGTGTAATATGCCAGGCTTTCCATTTGTGACAGGGAAAAAGGAAGGGCCACTCAGAGAAACAACAACGCAGCTGCAAAGAATACAGCCACATCTTCCATTGCCTCAACCG
The DNA here is from genome assembly GCF_032191515.1 of Phaenicophaeus curvirostris. Lineage (NCBI taxonomy): Eukaryota > Metazoa > Chordata > Aves > Cuculiformes > Cuculidae > Phaenicophaeus > Phaenicophaeus curvirostris. The sequence goes on along the minus strand of NC_091393.1, from coordinate 70,964,473 downwards.
TTTTCCAGTATGAGTATGCACTTAAACAGCTCTTTAAAAGAGTGTGATTATGGAGAACAGGAGAAAATAACATGACAGAAGGAAAGAGAAGCAATCCATTGTTATTAGCACAGGTTTCGTTCAGGTACATGGACCAGCCTTGTCCTGACTACTGGAAAAAAGCCAGGACCAGGAAACGTGAGCCAGAAGCAAATTACAGCATGTCCATCTAAGACATCATGCTGGACAGCAAACAGATGAAGAACCCAGAATATGCCACAGCAAGCAACTGATACATAGTTTAAACACAGTGACCAACTGCTTCAGAAACCCTAGCAGACTAGACACTATCACTGCCTAACAGCACTGTGGTCCCAGTGCAGTTGCAGTTACTGCAGCTGGGGCTTGGAATGTCTTACTGCTGCACAATGAGGTGTGTGACTTGGCTGTGCTGTAGTCAACTTCAATTGTATTAGAAATTCACTTGCACTAGGTAACTTACATTGTTAGGCCTTTGTACACATGTTCAGGGACCAACTGCAATACAGCCAACTGAGAAAGGACATGGTCTTCCAGTTCCCTTAGTGTTTCGTGCAAAGATAAAATAACCCCCAAATAAAACAAGTGTTTTAGTAATACTTGCAAGTCCTACCTTGCCCAAACCAGGGGTGTCTTTCACTTTGCTGACTGCCCTCAACAAACACGGTGGTGCGGGGGGTGGGGACGTCTGAAGGATACTGCTGAAGCTGGTAGAGAAGAGAGGAGATTCCGGGACAGATGATGCAGAAGGCCTGTGCTTCTTCTTTTTGGAAGACAGGTTCAATTTCTGAGCAGCTCTGAGGGAAAAAGGACAAAAGTAAGATAAACCAGCCCTAAACACATCAACACAAGCAAACAGGAATAAATAAAGTTATTTAGCAAGTAACTATTAATGCAGAATCTCAGTTTAACCTCATTGATTCCAACAGTTTTATAGTTCCTGTTGTTCAATCATTATTACTAGTTTAATGCCACTGACTTCACAAAGTTACTCCAAATTTAACCTGGAGTCTTGCATTAGTTAGGGTTGCAATCAGGCCTCTGTCACTATCCTATCTGTTGACACAATTCAGCCTGCAAGAAAGCTCAAAACCCACCAATTAAATCAATAAGCTATATAGCAATATCTGTTCTAAAATTAAGTTCAGTCACCAAATAATTCACACAGAATTCTATCTCATTCATAAGCCTCTGATTAAAAAATTAATATTTGTGCAATATTTGGATGCAAGAACCCACTGTTAAATTCATTGCTTTAAAATGCTCAGATGAACTGGCAGAGGTGTAAGAAGCCTTGCACTATCTGTTTGATATTTTTATCACCTTTTAAAACATCAGCCAGTCTAAAATCTGAACAAATAGTGACCAATGAAAATATTACTGTTTGCAGTGAGATGGAGACAATCATACCAGCTACAGCTGCATTTACCACCAGTAGTTTTAATAGTACTGTATTCTTAGATAAGAATGCTGAAGTTTGTATAGACTTTGATTAAAAAGCTAAGCTTTTCTGGAACAGAATCATGAGTATTTTTGTTTTGCAAGATGTTTTATTTTGAGAGACAATTCAATATTCAGCTTCTCTTGCACTTGTTTTGTTTCAACACTTGTGCATTCTGCACTGCCCGGGGATAATGTTAATACTAATCACTCTCTCCTATGGTTTCTTTTTTGTAAAATAAGCACTTTAAACAGAGGAAGTCAACTGGAGCACCATCTCAAAGGGGAGATGGATATAACAATTCATTTGGCTACTTTCATCTTGTTTGCAGACAAATTGTAACTCAAAATAAGTGTAAAAGTAGTGTGTGTTGACAGTAGCTCTCCATACTTTGCTGAAGGATGACAGTCAAGACCGATAATTCTAAATCCTCCTATACTTTAAGAAGCTTTAGCTCCATTACACTGCTATCAGTATATATTACCCAACATTGAAATTACCAAAGTAGCTACATAATTTTATCCCAAGGAGTCAGGGAAAATATACTCATTTCAGTATGCAAGTACCTTGTGTTTGTATCAGATGTCTCAGACACATGAACAAATTACTGCTGGGCATGAAGTTGCCACATGCCAGCTGGTCGTGTGCACGCCGTGTACATTGTCAATATGTATTCTTTTAGCCTGTGGCAAGTGCAAAGCAGTTCCAGATAGATTAGGTTTTAATAAAAGAAAAACATTAGGAGATTTTAATTGACCAGACACAGAACTACAACTCAGAAGTTTCTGTACCACCTCATTGTCCTTGTCCTTGTCCTTCCCTTTGGCCTAAAGACTGCAGTTCATAACCTGGCCCTCTCTTTCAAGAGTCTGCTTTCTTTTTTTGGAAAATCTAATCAAAATGTTTTGGTCAAAAGCACCAAGTTTTCCTTTTCCTAGCAACATTTCAATGATTTGAGAGGATTCAGTGATTTCAGCTTCCACATTGTCCAGCACTACTGCTTTTATGAAGTTGTCTGTGTTGATTCAAAATTTTCTATATGTCTTAGCTTCACTATAAAAGTATTCTAAGAAATTGCATACTATATGCAACAATTGAAGACAAAATTTGGCCAAACACACTGAAATATTTATTCCTATGGTCAAGTTCAGTAGTTCAGTCTTAAATATAGGCAGTGGCTCTACTCACTCCGGTCATATATCTGGTCTCTTTCACTCATGACAGGTGCAAAAAAAACTTCCTAAAAGCCATTTTCTAAGTTGACTGACAGAGCCATTATCCTTCTTGTCACTAAATGCTTCTCCAGCATTTGATGTTTCTGTTGCAGAGCTGATAGTATAACACAAGGCACTTCTTGACCCAACCAAATCCATAGCTGGCATTTTCTTAAAGAAGAAACATTGTTGTAGGTACCTCACCTTTTCAAAACCTTGGAATTCCATTCTTGTTTGACAGCAATAACCTTTGAGATTGCATTCAAATGGAAGAACCTGCACTTTCCTTTATATTTTTGGCCTGTAACTGGCAAAATGTATGAAAAAGCAATGAACTATTACTCACAACTTCATGGGGTTTTCTATTTTTCTCCAAGGAGAGAAAAATCAGTGCATGGCAGGCTAGAAAATAATTTACAAGCCCTATCAGACTCGACTGAATTTTGAAGGGGATCAAAAAGGCAGTAAGCCTCAGGTAATTCCCAAAGCATTTAACTGGGAAGAGAAGGATATTTTACCCAGATGTAGGCTGAAATAAGAGGCTAACACGTACAGCATGGCTTTCTTGTGAGCATGTGTGCATGAGTAAAGTTATTCAGCTTTACGTGGCTAGCATTGTTCTGAATACAGTTAGTCATGCCAGCTGATGCCGATTTGGCCCTCGGATACAGCACAGGAGGTTAAAAATTCTCACATTTCACTTTTTAAGGCATCAGAGGCCTGGCTATCCTGTGTAAACTCTCTGGACCTCCAGGCTTCTCAGGCAAAGCACCAGGCTGGATCTTGGGAGACCGGATGCTGCTAGCAGCTGTTTAGACTCTGCTCTTTGTATAGAAGCCAGCTAATCTGTTTTCATCTAATATCTAGTATAATATAACCCTGATTTCCACTTAAAGCTATGCATACTGCTGTTGCAATGGTAATGGTGATGATGGCAGCATGGCTTTATGTATTGACAATAAGCTGATCATACTCCAAGTTACATTACATCCCACTGAAGCTATGAACTGCGCAGGGGTGCACAGTGGGCTCCAGTGCAGTGCAAACCACTTCCCTGCTGTGTGCGACATAGCTGTGGTGGGGATTGTGTCCGCTGAGACACACAAGAAATTTGATCCAAATTAAATTTTTGAAGTGCATAATTTAAACCATATTAGACCACTGTGTGGGTACACTCATTCACAACAGAAATGCCTTTAATGTCATTTTACTGAGTTATGTTCCAAAGTCATGCAGATATAATCCAGTTTAGCTAATATACTTTGGATTCACACCTTCAGTTAATATGGATTTTTTTTTACTGAGAGTCCCTATGTAAAGAAGCAGCTGGAAACTCTTTGAAAGCTTTGAAAGATTTGTGGCAGAGGAAATAATCACAAGATCAAGATTTGAGATTGCAGGAGGAGCATTAGAAAGCTGATTAAAGTTCAGTACAAAGAAAACTGATGGATTGCTGGCAGGAAAGAGGAATTGCTCCAAATCTCCACCCGATCCATAGCAAAGACTGAGGTCATTTCTTGAAAGGATGTACTCTGTTTTTTGTTTTTTCAAAAATACAAGTTTAATGAAGTATATCTTTGGGAAGCAAGAATGCTTTTCACCTCCCACCTGTGCAGAAATGCTGATAAATCTTTTCCCTTATTATTTCATGGGCCAGCTGGGATTTTCAAATACATTCATTGCAGAGCTAACTCTCCTACACTGGAAGCCAATTCATGACTGATAGGAACTTTCTGAAAGCTAAAGATCCTCTGTGAGATTCACTGAAGAAATGGAAGTAAACCAGCTTAGAAGTAATTCTGAGACATGAGGAGGCAAAGTATGCTCTTCGGAAACTTGTCGAGAGACATGAATGAAAAAAGACGATTAAGTAACCCATTTTTAACACAGACCTGCTAGGGGCAATGCAAAGATCTCTGCTAAGAAAGTTATTGGTATTGCTTATAAGCAATACAAGAACGAAGTTGATGAAACTCTTTAGACAAAATGAAAGGCATTATGGAAAGCTCTTTAAATTCCTTGCTTAGAGAAGTCGCTAGGTAATGGTTACACCATAATATAGATACGGAAACACTATGGAAAGAACAGTTGGAAAATTCATGGTTTCTAATTTAACTTCAGGTGCTTACAAAAAGCAGCTTCAGAAACTGAGCACAAATCCATACATCCAATTGTTGCTAAGCAATAGTCAGGGAGAAAAAAAAAAACACTTAAAGAAAAGAACAATAAGTATAGCGTCTCTTCAATACCTAATATTCATGTGCCTCCAGCTCAAACAGAGTGGACTGGGACTTCATTTGGCATAAATTCATATAAGATTCTGAACTTCAATGAGCTTGGCTATGCCAACTCATGGCACAGTTGCTTACTCTCATTTAACCAAGAAAACAGACACTGCTAATAAAATTCAAGGCATGCCTATATAGCTTGATAAAAAAATATTTTTACACAACATACAACACAAAGGAAAATTAAAACTTTTGGACTTACTGTCAAGGTAGAGGTCAGGAAAGCCAGCAGGTTCATTAGATTCAGAAGAAGATTAGACATTTAAGTGAATAAGTAAAATATTATTCACATTCATGTCAGCAAAGATCATTGATAAGTAATGCTGACTCTCATGCTTCAGCACCTGAAAAAACGCATCACCACTGATATCTATATAATTATTAATTACTGGTATTTCATATTACACTATGATGCCTCCAATGTTTATCACCCTTGGACACAGAATTCCTATTCACAGGGGCCAGTTTCTGTGTCACAATAAAAAATGTCCATCTGCTCACTTTCAAATAATATTTTCCACAGAGAAAATGGCTCTCACACTGTGGAAGCTAAATGGTCATGTACTAGCTAATTTTAGTGTAAATATTTGCAATTTTGATTAAAACTAAAAGTCTATTTTTCTTCTTTATTTGGAGGTTTAAATTTCATTTTATAAGGCGATTACTCTATGCCGGGTGCACTGTTTAAGGACCAAGGTATGAATTTCATATATGCAAGGAAAGAATGGCTTTCCAGAGCATGTGTCGATTTGACAAGCCCGAAGGAGATTAATGATCTTTTCTAGTAATTAAAACACTATCTTTACTTTCACAAAAATTACCTTGCCTGCTCTGTCTTCGTGCTAGGTTGGAAAACAGATGGAAGTTTAGCTTGGAAATAAGTTTCCTGAACTAACTCCCAAAGCATATTTGTGCAGATGTATCACCACTTATAAAATACAACTATAAAATATATTTGCAACCAATAGCACAAAACACATCCTATGGTCTCAGGATGGGCACCTCAAAGTGAAAGACACTGCTCCCCCTTCCTCACACAAAAGCCCTAACAATGATTTTTTTTTTTTTAAATCCCCGCCATAATTCTTCCTGTAGAGAGAGCAGAAATTCTTGACAGTCATCTACTAAGTAAAATGTAATCTGCATAGCAGTCTAGTTAACTGATGGAATGCCAAACAAAAATATACTGGAAGCCTACCATTAGTTTTTACTACTTCCAACTGAAATGTTTGCAAATATGGGTTCAAGGTGCATTTTCTGTCTGGGGTAAATGTGTTTATATAAAATGAGTCATCATATCATATCACATAAGTTCTCATATAGCTTTAAGGTAAAAACCAATGGAATACAGCAAAGTTATAGCCATACAGGCTTTTTTCCTATGAGAAACTCCAGCCTTGATTTTTGGTTACACAGGATCACTCAACAGTTGCTTCTTGTCCAGGGTCTTTAGTTATTGAATTATATCAGTTATATGCTGCCAATACAAACTGGACACTGGGCATTAAATGAGATGTTCACATATTCTAATGATAGGGATCTAACCTATCTTCTCTGAATCATCACCAAAAGTGATTCTGTTTCTCACAATCACCTGTATAGGGTGATGTAGGCTCAATAAGGTTGAGGACAACTTACAATAACTTACAGGAAGTTGACCTAAGCACTGAGACATAAAGGGCCTTCTCTGTATACTTCCTTTCCCTCTGTTGCTTCTTTCCTCACATTTATTTTGGCTTGGCTGCTACTGCTTTAGCCTCCTCAACTGGCCTGTGCCAAAGGGTGTTCTAAATCTTACTTATTTGACGTGACTAATATGCCTGTATTACTATGGCAAGCACTTCCCCCACCTTAAAATCTGAGGCACATAGTAGTAAATGAGGTTTCATGTAAAATCTCATCTTTCTGTTTGGAGGGAAAGGATCTAGTCAGGCGCCATGGCTTCCTTTGTGCTATGCCTTTCTTCGGGTCTTCTAAGGAAAAGAGAACAGAGATGTTTTACAGGTTGTTTAACCAACAAGCTACCAGCTGTGCTCTGCTGTAAGGGGCCAGGTTACCTCTCTACCATCTACTGCAAAACAGGGGTTCCTCTTGAGAAGCATTCTCTATGGCAAAGTGAGAATGCCCTCTAAGAGCTTTTTTTCTCTCCTCTCTACATGGAACGGTTTTTCTCATCCAGACTGAAAGCAAAAAGACAATGTGACAAATTTTGCATTTATCTTGCCATGTTCCTTCCCAGCTCACATTCCAACAAGGCTTATGAGCTATGAACAAGAATCAGAGCAACTTTACTCCACTTTAATTATCTGTGTGGCCAAACCCAGGGCTATGGCTTTGCAGCCTAGTAAGATATATAAAGAATGAACTAGGAATCCTCAGAGGAACCTTTCCTGGATTTGTAGTTCCAGTAAGATTCTTAGTATTTGTGTTTAATTATTTTACAATACCTTTAAAATCTGGAGATAATTTGAGCTTTCTGCTTATGCTGTAGAAGGTATAATAAACATCTCTCTAATGCCCAGTAAACACTTGCCCCTTATTGTTCTCTTTATTTTTATGTGTGCATTCAATTTCATAGCAACAATAAAGCTGTCCCAGGCTGCAATCTTTCACTTCTTGGGTGGTTAATTCAGATGTTTTGGCCACCGTGCCTTAGTGACCGTGCTCTCCCCTGAACTGTATTGTAACTGTCCGGAAAATCACTATTTTTAACTTACTTAATTCTAAAAGAGTCAAAATAGGGCTTTGAACTTTATTCAGGACAGGTCTTATAAAACTTGAGGCTTGTTGCACACACGCAATTTTAGTGAAATTAACAGCTCAGACCTGCTCTTATATCAAGTGCAAATGTGTGTAAATCACTGGCAACAGAACTGCTCCTAGGTTGCACCAAAATGAAGAAGAATAGGTTAATGAGAAGCTCAGAGTCCTATACAAGTACATATTGCAGAGTAGAGGGCTCATATTCTATACAGCTGCTATTTGGGTGAAATTCCCAGTTTTAGACAAGGATTTGACAAGATACAAAACACGGTACTTCTCATGTCACCACTGTGCAATCCAAAAGATTCTCTTCACCATGTATCACTGTACCCTGGAAAAGATCTTTTTACCTAACCTAAAAATTCTCAAAAAAACCCTGATTCCATGAGAGATCACCTTCTCTCTTTGACAACAGGATCATTAATTAGCTCTCATGCACAGAGGTAATGTTGGCCTAAAGAGTAACAAATGAACTATCACATCTGGAGTTTCTAAAAGAAATGATACCCTTGTCCTTCCACAGTACCCATCAAGAAAACTACATCTTTAGTCAATAGCTTGATACACTTAGCTAAAGAAAGCCCATTTCTGATCTCTTTTCTTTCTTTCCATTTCTTTTTCTCCTAATTCTCTTTTCCTCTTAGTACTATTCCTAAATTTCAGGCATTACTGATCCAAGTCACTACACACACTATAAAAATGACCAGATTCACCCTTCCTGCTGTGTTTTTGACTGCAGACACATAATCAACCTTCATTTTCAGAGAAAAGAATGATTTTGGTAACCAGCAAAAGGGTTCAACTCTAAGAAATTGCTCAGCACTCAAACATAGATGACAAATCACTAGTAATTTTTTTTTTAAAAAAAGTACAGGTTGTTTTTACTATTAAACTACTTTATTTTTCTCTATGAAAAATGCTTTTATTAAAAATGGTAGTTAGAGATGGTACTGCTCACAGCATTATCCCATTCTTGGAAAGCTCTGAGGATGAGTTGGACGCGCTACTGTATGCTTAAAGCACAAAGCACACTGAACCATTATGCTTGGATAAAATAAAATCAGATGTTTAGCATTAGTTTAATATGGGAAGAAAAACAGCTATTATACATTTACTATAGCTCAAATTAATTCAAATGTAAGCATTTTGTAATTACTGCCATGGTTACTTGGCAATGCATCTTCAAGTCCTATGGGAAAACTGCATAGGCAGGAGACTGAGAACCACAGACCAGAGTAGCCTTCATTACAACCGCACATAACTGAGGGCAAGAGTACTAGCATCTTTCAAGACAAGGTCAAAACCAAGCTCTGTCCAGCTGAAGCATTGGGTGTTAAGAATTATTGCCTGTATGTGCTGAACATTTAGATTGTAGGATGCCAGCATTGCCACTAAGTAATTAAAAAAGGAGATGTGCGCAGTTTTATATTTGTACTGTTAAATGAGCACAACAAGAAACACAGACAGATGTTAGTCTTCAAGTGTCAGCTGGAAAATATTAGGGACATAGATGTAGTTACACTTAGTTACAGTGTCTTCTCCTGAAAGTACCACCAGGAATGGCTAGCAAACAGATCTTCCCCATGTCTGAGACAATCTAGCAAACTTTAAACCATGGAGCAGGACTCCTTGTTACTCAGCCCCTAGCTAACTCTCCTCATGACCAAGAAATAATGACAGTTACGACAACTCAAAAACATGACTAACAGAAGCTTTGCAAGGAGAGGTCCACAAAGCACTGGACATTTAATATCAGTCCTTAAAATCATACAAAGCAATTTCTTTAACTGTAAGTTTTATGGAGCTTATAAGAGTACAGTTATTCTATTACTTTGGATGCTAAGGCCTGACCACACACTGTGTGGAAAGCTATTTTGCTTCATGTCTGTCCCATCCAGCAAAAAACTCTCACACCACCAGGAAGAAAAAGCAGCCAGAACACAGATTCACAGTTCATTTTGTCATTGTTTAACCTTCCAGCTGGCAGAACAATTAAACAGACACATAAAAAGGCCAAAAGGCAGGTATGCTTTACAGGGTATTTTGTCTCATCAATATTTCTGGAGGCCAGCACTTTTAAAATAACACCAGCATATAAATGTTAAACTATTCTGACAACACAGATGCACCAAAATTCTATGCACTTAAGCCCAGCTCTGACAGGTAATCTCCTGCCATAGTCAAAAACATTTCCTCTACAAGTTGCTGTAAGTCTTGCCTTGTACTTATTTAAGCCACCACCAGAGATAGTGATAATTCTTTGAGACAAGTTGTTTTCAGTTTCTGGAGACTATCACCATTCCTATGTATAATATGTTCAGGTCCAAGATTGAGGTCTTCCTCTTAACAGACTGCACACGTGCTAAAATCAGTCCAGCCCCAACAGCTCATAAGCAAAACAGAAGAAAAAATTTATGATCCCACCTTCACAAAGATATTCTGAAGCACAAAGAAATTCATGAGCAGTGGTAAGTAGTAATTTAATCTGTATCTCCTCAGCAGATTCACACAAATAGTTACAGTGGTCTTGTAGGTACTTAAAGGTATTCCCCTGGTACCTACAAGGAGGGTATCAAGATGACAGAGCCAGGCTCTGCAAGCCAGGGTATACAAGGAGGACAAAAGCTAATGGGCTTATGTTGAAACAAGAAAGTTTTGAACAGGGCATAATGAAAAGTTTTTTCATCCTGAGGACAGTCAAGCAAGGTTGGGCAGTCTGCCCTTGGGTAGGTTTAAGTCCTAAGTAGATGAAGTCCTGGGCAACCTGCTTGACATCAGCGCTGAATCTGCTGTGAGCAGCAGGTTGGACTGGAAACATCCTGAAGTCCTTTCCAGCCTCTGTGATCCAATGATGCTATGAAAGAAATGTTACTGCAATTCTGAGAGCAATAAAAATATTATGCCTTATTTTTTTCTTCCAAAATATCTTTTCTCTAAGAAGTCTCAACAAAATCACTTAGCATCACTTTCAGTGACTCAATTCAAAATGAAAATTTTCATTTTTAGAATATTAATTTAAATATAATTCAAGTAAAGGTCAAACTACAATTTAAAATGGAAAAAGTTAATAACTACTTCTTTTTGAACCAAAACACATTAAAAAAATTCTTGATTCAGAGGACATGAACTAAATCAGCAGACGCCAATAAAGTAATTTACTTTCAACGAAATCCACATTTCTTACTGGCGAAAAAAATTGACAAAAATTTCACCCAAATCACTTTCAATGCTTTGTTATAAAACCTTCTATCCTTATCTACTGAAGATTCAGGAAGCAATTCTTCACAACACTAAATGCCCTCATGTCACCCTATTTGCAGAGGAAGTCCTGCGCGCCCAGCCTTTTGCAGGAATGCTCAGCACTCTGATCGTTCAGACCCTTTGGGAGCCGACCTTGATATTTAACCTACTTTAATCATGGTGCAGAATGAATTATTATGAAAAATTATGAAACTGGAAAACACTATTACTGTTGGAAATTACTGTTATTTTTTAAATAAACCTTTTGTTCTTAGTTTTCTATTTCCAGTAAAGTGAAATAAAAAACAGCGTGAAATTATATACACCACACAAAGTAGTAAGGCATTGCCAGAAAGAAATGAACTACACAGATGTGTGGCACAGGCAGCAAAAAGCAGAATTTATGAGATGTAAAGCCTTTAATCTGCAGGTTTTTGCTTTATTACCTGTACAAATTTCAGTGAAAGGCAATTAATGTTCAGTTCTGAGGGCAGTTCTCAGACAGCTGGGCATACTGCTAAACTGAACAAGTATTTGACATGCATTTTTGTTTCTCAGCAAAGTAAACTTTTGAAAATATCTCTAAAAACAAAAAAAATAGTTATTTAAAATAGCGTAGAATTTTATGCCAAAAGTATTTCTCTAAATGCATCCTGACACATACAAAGAAGACAGAGAAATGTATTAGCTGCTTGATTTCACTTGGACCTCAACCTCTTTTTTGATTGGTTGATAATACCCACATTCAAACTTCTGTTTCACCTGAATAAAGTGCCAGTAACTCATGTTCAATACTGATAAAATACAGCTGAGACTGATGGATGTGCAGGGGAGGGAAATCACAGGAATTTGTAAAGGTCTTGTCTTCTTTTCTAGATCACCAAAGGGACTGCAGTCTCTGAGTTCCATGGGTCCATAGTAGGTATGACAAATACAATCAGCAATACTAGCAATACAAATCTTTTCCCTCTTAAAAGGTATATTCTTGCTTTTTAGATCAGACCTTGCTGTTGTGATACATTTTTGTCATCTGCAAGCTCGAATATTGCTGTTTGCTCTAGACGTGAATGTTTCACTTGGGGCAGCCAGAATGAAAGCTTATTTCTGAAGCAGGGAGATTCATCTGAGCTCTCCTCTTTCCATCGTGTTGTCTTTCTCCACCATACTCTAGTCAAGGGTTACAGAAGCAAGACAAACTTTCTGTTCTTTGTCTTTCATAAGGCAAATCATGCTCAGTAGATGCCTGAAGCTTTCCCAGAGATGTTCGCACCTGAAGATTTTCTTCCTGGACAGCTGGCCTACTGAAAGCCAGGTGAGCTCTTTCAGGAATGGTGCCCTTTGGTTCCAATTACCCTTATGTTCCTGATCCACAGCACCTAATGCTTGGTGCAATCCTATCAAAAGGCACATCCCTTATACTACAGCATCTTGGTACAAAGTACATTCTTCTAAAAGTCCTGGTCCTCATCATCAAAGTAAGCAGTAACCTAAGAATCACCTCCTCCGACAACTTAGAGAATACTTGAAAAGACAGGAACAAAATCCCTCTTTCAGAATACCTCTTACTTAGTAATGCAGATCCCTGACAGAAGACATCAGGCCACTGTGTTGCCTGTATCAGAGAAGAACCATTTCTCTATGAAGTTCTTTCTTTGATGAGAAGGCCTGGAAAATTGGTTCATCTACCTCCTTCGTAATAAATATCCCGCAGTCAGGAAACCAGAATGTTAAGCTAAGGATCTTACGGACAGTGTTTTCTGTTCGGACTTGGAAAACATTTCCAATTATTCTTTTTCTGCACGCCTACCTCAGAAATGTCTATAGTTGCCAAAGTACACCTATATTGTTCTACAATACATTTTATCATGCTCTCCCATTTGCTATAAAGGAAAAGCTTACAGACACTGGAAATAAGATGCAGGATAACCACAGTCACATCCCACCATCTCTCTTCTCTGCAATAAAAAGCTGGAATTTGGTGCCTGCCATATAGCACTCTAAGAATAAGAAAAAAATTGTATTTCTTACTGTATTTCTTTTATACTGGACAAAAGACAGAAGAAGAACTACAGAAAGAGAGCACCTGGGACAAACTCAGCACTGTGACATTCTAGTTTTGAATGGTAAATCTCTAATGCATTGAAAGGAATACAATAACAGAAGCCTTGAACTCGGTCATGATAAATCAAGCCCTTCAAAATGAGGACTGCAACAACGCATTTTGTAGAAGTCAGCCCCTGAAATTGAAGAAGAAATTACACAGGCAGGAAAAGCAGAGTAGGGGGGAGAGAGGACCTATAAAAGTGCAGAAAACAGTATCTCTGTAATGTCAAAGACAAAAACACTTAAGCTGAATTTCTGGAAATCAGTTCTGTGCTGTGACAACTTCTATTAGTGAGCACATCCCTGGACATTGGCTAGGCACCCCATTACAGGCCCTCGATCAAACACTGTAGCTTAACTTGACACTGTTGTTAAGTGCTGTGTAATAGGATGAGACAACTCAAAATTTCACAGATGAATTTATGCACAACCGCAACACATCCAAAGCAAAACTTTGGTCATACCAGGAACAGTATGGACTACCTCAGACTAGAGAAATATGGGAGGAGGTCAGCAAATAGCTTATACAGCACACCGGTTCATATAGACAGTGGATGGTATCTAAGGGAAAGTCACCTTATCATTTACTGTGTTCCCATACCACGTAGAGGCATATAGATTTGTTGCATCAAAGATTTCACTGAGCTTTTTACTGATCAAAGACTTCTTACGCATCCCATTATAGGGTAGATGATGTTGGAACACACTCATGAGAAACCCACCACAGAGGTTATGATTTAAATATCTTACAATATTTATGCAGCTACCTTCAAAAAATCAATCCAGTTTTGCTCTATTTATGTGACTGTTGGCCCTTAAGACTGAAGCATTCTCTTTCTTCCTACTCACAACATGGATACAATCTACTTCCAGAATTGTCCATCTTCTAAGCTCAGGTTGCCTCATCTATCCATGGATAGAGCTTGCTAGTCAATTTCATTGTGGTTCCTCTTAAGCTTCCATCTCAGAATGATGGTTTTATGGAAGGAGGGCTAGAATATACACTGCCTAGAGTACTAGAATGAATCAGTTTGGCCCAGTTTTGACCTCAAAATCCATCAGCTGATTTTAGAATTATAGCAGTGTAGCTTTTAGTCTTTTTTTTTTTTTTTTTGAGAAAATCAATTGTGTATGTTGATATCCTGCAGTCTAGACTGTTGGTTATCTGGATAACATGTCCTGAATACAGAAAAACTAGAGTTATACTTTGTTTTCCAGACTAGAAGGTAACAGAGTTATGAATTTGTTCCTTCTGCTCTACCACAGCTACCCACAGCAAGGAACAAGCAGCCCAAATGCTCCCTCCCTCTGTGTTTGCAGCAAGAGAAGCCCTTGTTTTCCATTCTGAAAATGTTATCACCTCAACACATCCAGTACATTGGTCATTTTAAAGAACTATAAACCCCTTAACACAATGGCTAGCCAGAAAATAAAACCTGGGATTTAGATTCCAATGTCACAAGTCTCTGCTCTAATTTGAAGCACTTTTATTCAACTTAAAGAACAGAAGATGGAAACTTTATTGAGCGGGTAGTGAAGTTAAAATGAAGTTGACTGACTGATCTGGCATGTCTAGGGCTGCCCCCTGTATTGAAGAACTCTTCAGCTCCTCTGGAGTAAAACATTCTCCTGTTGAAGCTTAGATCAAAGTGAAAACTTCTATTCTATATTTAAAGTATTGATCTATTTGGGACTTATTTAAGCTGCCTGGCTTTATCAGTTTCGGCCTCCTGGGCTCAAAACAAAATTGGGCAATACACTGAGGAGGCTCAGGCAGACTCTTCATTCATCCTCCCACCCTGATTCTTCTGCGTCCTAATACCCAAAAAAACATAGATTACAATCAGCCCTTTCAAAAGGCTGGTTGCAGATCCCAGCATATCATATCACTTTCTCATCACTGAAAAAAACCCTACCCTGCATCCTGTCACAGAGCCACAGAGTTTCAAACTTTGGTTTTAACAGGGCCCATCAGACTCGCAGTGACCAGTAAGGCTGATAAAGCAGCCAGGGAACTTCTCTGCCCAGCTTTGCACACAGCTGCACAGCCCCCCAAGTTCTCAGGAACAAAGCTAGTTTTAGTAAATCTTCCATTTTGTCCACTTGCAACATCACCATAAACTGCGGTCATCACTGGAGCAGCCTTACTCAAGCAGTCATAAAGACTGAATATTACAACTTGGAACACTATAAATACTGGGGGGCAGTGGAAGAAGCACTTTAGCTCAAAGGACTTGATTACACAACCTTTTTACCCCAGAAGAAATATTTCATTAAATTTCTAAATATACATTTAATTCTTCTCCTTGATATTGTGCTTTGTTGGGAAAAGCACACATACATATCGTGTTCACAGTGCAAAAGCACAGTAAAGCTGATGCAGGCAGACAAGACTGAATTTATGCCACATAAATACATACTTTTTGTCCCTGTCTAAACATGTTATCCTACTGTACTTTCAGCAGGATGATTATAGCAAATAACCTCCTTCGTGTGAAGGCACAGCTTATTCCCAAACAGCAAGGGGAATAGGGGAATACAATGTAAAGTACCACTTAACGACAAAATTGCAATTACACAAGAGCAGCTGCACTGATATTGGCAGGGAGTAATATGCCCCATAACAAAAATGACTGCATTGTATATATGTGAACACACATATGCAATACATCCAGTTCACTTTCCTCTATACAGATCAATACCTACACCGGTCGTCCTGCATGCACAAACCAAAGAACTAGAAGTGCTGCGGAGAACAGGTCAGGGAGGCAATTCAAGGCCTTGTTAGCCAGGGCAAATGTCATCACACCTTAGCTGGGACAGCACAACATTGTGCCAGATAAAGCTACCAGCCCACAGATCTCTGTTCTTCAGTCACCAGTATCACTGACTTCTTTTTTGTTTTTTTTTCCATTGCATTATGGGCTCTTGTAGCTTTTTTTACATATCTATCATGTTACCTGTTTTCTGCTTTGTCTGGTTACTGCCCCATTTATTCATTTAATCAAATAATACTGGAAACACACAAGACATGAAATGCACTGAGCTCATCACTAACATGCTGATAGCTATTTGGGGTGATGTTACAATCCTTACTTTATTAGCTCCTGCATACTACACTAAGTTAGACTTCCATTTGCCATTCTGTCCCCCAGGCTAAAGCACATTTGTACTCCCTTTGGATTTATTTTCTGTTCTAGATATCTGCCTCTGAAACTGAAGATATGGAAAGAAGACACATAATTAGACAGCATTTTGTACTGGGAGAAACAGTGTATCTGCAGGGGCTTTTTGCATGGTTATATTTCTCATCTCTAATATTGCATGGAAACACACTGATCACATTAAATGCAAATCAATAATGTTAGGGGCAGTTTCAATGAATCTCAGGAGATAAGATCATGCTGTGAAGCTCACTGAGGCCAATCTTAGATAACTTGTTGCTGAGCATACCATAAATCTGCTGTGCAAGTTCAGTTTTGCAAGGATCTAAGTACCTCCTGTGATGTGTGCTGCATGTCTTTAGCTCCTACTGACATTAATGTGAACTTAAGGGACTGGACAAATTTCAGGAACAGGCATTTTGTGACTTGGTAAAGGGACTACTGCCTGAGGACCTGATCCCACACTATGATGTATGCTCTGTATCGCTGCTGAAGGAAGCAGAAAATTCTCAGTTTCTTGAAGGAAATTACAGAAAGCCCTAATGTTAGAACAGAAGGCAATCAGTTCATGAATGGATCTTGTCAATCCAACTGAGAGGAGGTTCTTAGGCAATTTGGCTGTTGGGGCAGCTAGTCAAACTGAGGTTACCACAATGTGTGTTAGGAGGGCAGGACATGATTACATGATCCATATTCACGAAGTGAGATGCAGAATTTTTTCAAGCATGACTGAATTGCATCAGACCTTGAACATCTGGTTTGGAGTAAAAATGGCTTACAAACACAGAGAGGTTGGCTGCCATTGCTGGAGATAAACTCACTATCACGAGAACTTCAAGAACAACACGTGGTAACTAAAGGAACATAAATTTAAGGCATGTGACTATGGACTATCTTCCCTTCTCTATCAGATGCCACAGGAAAAAGTTGAATGACAAAGTAAGATTTCAGCAGTAGCAGAAGGGCGGTCATGCTGGTTTAAACAAGGACAGTGGTGTGATATCTATCATGAAGCTAGTTCGGGGGAATTAAAAAAAGCACCACGAAAAAAAAGAAAAGTCAGTAGTCTATTTTAAGGAGGAATCATCTTACATAACAGGAAGCAAACACAGTTATTCTGGATGCTTGAACACCGTCTGTTACATCGCCACAAGCAAAGGAAGTATAAAGAAGTATGTATGACCATTTGAAGACTGTAAGTTTAAATTAGTATGTAATAATGTTGGTTACATAAATCCTTGTAGGCTGAATTAAAGGAAGAAAGTGCCATGGAGATTAAGGCTACATAATATCTAAATCATTCCATAGCTATGTGGAAAATTGGTTTTTCCTTGCAAACGGCAAGCTCAGAGATGAGGGTGGCAGTCAGTGTGTGGTATTTACAGGCACTAGCTGCTAACACTGGTCTAAATTCTTCAGGGCAGGAATATACATTTTCAGAGATGCGGGGGACATGTGGCTGCTCAGTGGCAAAGGAGCCCTCTTCTGTCCAAAAGCTAATGAGTGAAGCATCAGCTATCTATGTACAGTTTAGCTGGAACCCTAGAAGGGTCTCTCAAGGCTATGCTATACCAGCTGGCTCATTAGCGACTATCCCTGCTTAGTCTGCAAGGACTAAAGTGCTTCCCAGAGCTGCTGGTGCAGACAGCTAGCATGCTCTGGCTACCACTTCTCTCTAGTACAACACACGTGTAACACAGAGCAGGATGTGGTCCGCAGTTTTTTAAGGTTTCTAGGCTGGGGCTTAGAATTCTGTTAGTAGATTTGTCACAGTGTTTAGGATTCAGGGATTTACTAGAATTTCTAGAATACCAGTGAAACATTTCAGTGCCTTTAAACCACATATGCGTAACTTTGTTAAGCTTCAGCATAGATGGAGAGAGAAATAAAATTGTCTGTATCAGATTGAAAAGAATGTTGCGTCTAACTCAAACCAGAATTTCCAATGTCAAATCAAAAACCAATTGTTTATACAGCTTTAGTTACTACACTGATGAGAATTAAAGGAGGACACTATTCAGGTTTGTGAAGCTTTACCCCAACCGACCACTGCCTGCTTCTCTTAAAGCTGCTCAGGTGTATAGAATAGAAGTACATACCCAGAAATGCAGTGCCACAGAGAAACTCTGCAAGCTTCAAGGAAAAAAACCCCACAATTTAGGCACTAACACATAATTGTGCACAACACACCTGAGGCAAATATTCAGGGAATCAAAGTTAGTGTCAATCCATATATTTCTGTGCTGCTGGTTCCTGGAGAGCTTGATATTTGTCCCACTCTTTATCCTGCTTAGATTCAAAACTAAAATCCTCCTAATCCACAAATGACTGTTAAAATAGGAGAAGAAAAGATGAAAAGATGAAACTTAGGTAAGCTAATAATAATATAAATAAAGATAGCATATTACAGTAACTGAATATTACTAAAGGTCAATGTAATGCTCTACTGATTTTTATCCGTTTAGTTCTTGGTATGCTGACTTAAAAAGAGTAAGACCCATTTCGACATACCTTTCACATGTAATATTAAGCCTTTCCTTCATGAAAAAACATCTTCATATCTCAATGCTATGAACTTTCCATAGAGATAAACCACGGAAACATATTGCCCTGATTATACTTTTAAAATGGGCATACTGAAAGTTATAAAAGAAGCAAAGAAGGTAATAAAACTACTCCTCTTCACCATCCAAATAAATAAAATCACATTACTTACATTGCCTTCCCATCCATCATTATGATTACTACATTATGGCTAGATAACCAAACGCAAGAAACTTTTCTTTAAGTCTGATAATAAAAAGTTTTGCTCAGATGTTCTTGGTTAGAGCTCCAACTTCCCTCACGGAAGTGCAACAATATGGATATGAAGAAAGACAGCCATTAAGATCCCCAGATCCAAAGGGATGGTGAAAAGCCAGAAGGAATGGAAGAATCAAGACTTCCCAGGCACACATTGCCATTGCCAATCAGACTTCATCTGAGAAGGCATCTCGATTGAACTTCATAGGAATTTCCCCACTCCATTACCGTGTACCTGCTCTAGCAATATGTTTCTCATTTATAGGAGGTTTTGACTAGCATATTGCAAACTCCTCCCTGCAGCTTTCTGACAGGAACTGCATCCATTTCTCTCTTACCTTACCTGCTATCCACCATGTGAGCATGACTGAAAGAGAAAAACACAGGATGTGTGTAGCCAAGAGAGGCAGAGAGAACACAAACAGTTGCTGGGACTCAGTTTAACCTGTAACTCAAGAATTCCCTTGCATAGAGCTGAAGAGGTTAAGGCTTTAAAATGTTCCCTTTTTTTCTATACTTATACACACAGAATGTACATCTATCTCTGTTATGAAATGAGCTAACTATAATTTACAAGGCTAAGTATACATGAACATAAATAGCTGTAGCACATATTTCTCTTGTGTACATGCAAACCGTTGCAATGGCTGATGGAAAGGGCAGGTCCAATTACTTCAGTGCAGAAGTCAAAGCGTACATGTAACAGCCAAGATGAACTGCATTTTCCTCTGATGCCCTGCTAGTCATGGCTTTTCATGTCAAAAGAGCAAGCATACCCCTGAAGAGCTGCCTTTTTAGCCTACCAGTCATCCACTTTACAACACAGACCCACAAAGAGCTATATTGATACCACAAGGGGAAGAGGGGTCAGTCAACTGTGGCATGAAATCAAGGTATATCCAGAACCATGGTGAGGAGTCATTCTGCTTTCCCCTCTGTTTTTCTGTGCCACCATGGTCCTTCCTTTTATCTTCTGCTCCAGCTCATTAATATTCTCCCAGCTGTTGTCGTAACATGACTTTCAATTTCATTTCTCTAACTACAGTTTGATTTAACCATGTTTGCAAAAACTCTCCTGAGGTTTCAGAATCACTGTTGCATGTCTCCTCATTCAAATAATGATGGAGCCTGCTCAGGGTTGATGATATGCCATGCAGGCCCAAGAACTCGAGCCTGATTTTTCACTACCTTGCAAACTGATTAATTGTTTACACCTGCATAAAATTCAAATGTTAAATCATTTTAAACTCAGCTGGCCTACGTATAAATGGCTGCACAAGAGGCAGAATGTCAGGGCAAGAAAAACATGCCCCCCTAACAGCAAAGAGATATTGAACAACACCACACCACCTGCCTACAGCTACAAGAACCTCAAGTGATGGCATTTGCGTAAGCTCCCAGTAGCATCACACTGCATACAGTGTGCACAGCAGGCACGGCACCATCCACTAGGAAAAAAGGCATCGTCAGTAGAATCAACAGCACAAATGTGACTGTAAGTAGCATCAGAAATATGTCACTGAGGGAGCACTGGGACAGCAGGGAATCCACACACTCCTTATACATAGCCGTGGCTTAGACAGGCAGAACTGCCTCAAGGATTTGATGCTGTTTACAGTTTTGCTAAGGCTCCCTTCTTTCTCAAGACAAAGAGTCTATCAGTGTACACAGTAGGCACAAGTTCTGTTCAAAGTAAAAATGCAATGACTTAATCAACAGAAAAAAGACATTATTTCTGCACATATTATTAGGTGCACAAGGTGCCAGCGATGCTTACAGCCACATCTATACAGGAATATCTCTGATATATTGTGAGATTTGCACCGATTTGCCTTCAGGGGAAGGCAAAACAAAACAAGAAACCCAAAACATCAACGAAGAAAAACAGGTCCAGGAATTTGTTACTCTTTGAGAGCCTAGAGGTGGTAGACCAGCAATGATGCCACTCCCTCTCCTGTCTCTTGCTGATTGTTCCAGTTGCATCTGTGGTATTTTTCTAGCCACGTGTTTAATACACAAAAATGTCAGGGTCCCACACTTCCACAGGACATTTATTCCAGAGGGTAAAAACAGAACTCTCATTCAGGAAATTGTTCTCAATATTGGAATTAAGTTTCTCTTTGTTTTATTTCCTCCATATACTTATAGCTACAACTCGTCCTTTATACTAAGTAATTATTCTTCTGTTCCTCTTTGGGGAAGTTACATCCCTCAAATATTTGTGGGCTGTTCTATCCCTCAGGCCACATTACTCACCATTTAGCTAAACTAAACGTATTCAGTCCTTTATATTAGGACTTGTTAATTACTCTTAATCCCCTCCTCTGAACTCCCCAACTTCTCAATCTCTCTCACAACACTGCAGCCAATATTTCCCATGTCCCTGCATCATAATACTAGAGAGAGGAACTCTCTTCTCTGCATCCCAGGGTTTCTGGAAATACAGAATATAGTTTAGCTTTTGCATACTACATCTCTCCATCCCTACATCTTCTTCAGCATTATTGCTTCCCAGTGCCAAATCCTGCTTCCCTCACCCACATGGCTAGCCCGACTGGAGCAAAGCCCACAAATAGGATTAAAAACTGTCTTTCTCTTCAGTCTGAAAACTGTGTTTGCTTTGCTTAGTCTTTTTTTAAAAAAAAAGTTCATTGCTCTCTCTTTCAGGTTTAGTACAATGTTCATTTTTGCAGTAATAAAAGGCCTCAATTTTGAACAGTTTCTAAATGTTTTCAGTAGCATGTAAACTAATGAATGTTAAGAATCTAAATACCTAAAATCTGTCTTAAATACTATTAGCAATGTATTGTGCTCAAGCCAATACATTTCAGACAATTCATAGGCTGATATTTAGGAACCAATTTTCTTTCCAAGTATGGTAGTTTAAGTGCTGTATACTTTAGTTCCAATAAAAAGGTAGGCATAATTATGTCTCACTACTGTCCTACTTTATTTTTAGAAATGCAACAGTTTTGTCACCATAGGCACTTTCTGTAGATGTTGGTTGAAAAATAAATTGACTTTTACAAAAAAAAACCAGCAGTGCCATGCTGCCTATAATGCTCTTAATAATCAACTCCTATTTAATAAAAATACTCAGTGAGGCACTCTCTCACTGTGAAACAACAGGGATTCACAGCCTGTATCAGTGGCTTTGGTCATACCATTAAAACCTTTTAAATGCTACAGAGACAGCTTTGAATCAGACTGACTCAGTAGATGGATATAGCAAAAAGGATTGGGGAGTGGATACAGAGCATGTATATGGAGTACATCTTACTTCCCACAGAATCAATCCTTCTCAGAGGCTACAGACAACTGAAATGCTTTGTACCCTTGGAGAGGAAAAGAGGAAGAAAGGAATGCAAATTGACTTCTATCCCTCCAGTGTTTGATGGCAAAAGAGTACCCTGTCCCATTCCTCACACAGCCTCAAAACACACCTACATAAATAAAGCTTAGGCACAGACCTCTGCAACATAACTAGCAAGAAATGGCAAATCACAAGCCCAGCAAGACAAGAGGTGGTGACATAAATACTCATCTGCTAAGTAGTCCTGGTGTTTAATGGAAAACATTTATCGGAAAAACAACCCTCACTCCTACAGAGCAGCTTTGACTAAAAGAATGGGAATGGTATTTTGTCCACAGGTATTCGTAGCTACTAAAATAACAGTTTCTGACAAGGATTAAATGATGAAGTGGTATCTAAGGATAAATTTACTAGATCTACAGTCAACTGGCAGGCTAACACATCCTTTCCCAGGTGCTATGATGTCAGAGTATGGCAGAAAGATGATAAAGTTCAGAGGAGCCTTGACTACTCCATCAGTGTGGGACCTTGTTTTCCATAGACTTTAATCACTACTTAGTAGTGAGTCAAAAGATCAATCGAATACTGTGTTCTGCTGGCGTAACACTTATTTCACTAGCAGAAAGCTGACTGTTCTGGACATTTATATTAAAAAGTCCAAATATCAGCCACATATCCTGTGCCTGTGCTGTCACTAACCTCTGACTTACCTTCAGATGCATGCCACATTTTATCTTTCATGTGCTTGTTTCTGCCTCTGCAAAAAAATCTCCTAAAGTATACAAAATATTTCTCCAATTTGACTGGAGTTGTCTACAAGTAGGAGATAGTGAAAATATATAATGCTGACGCGTTCCAGCAAGTGCTCTACTGCAGTTGGCTAAGTTGCAGAAGTCCTTTTGTTTAAAAAAATATAATCTAAACTGAAGATTTTTGTTCTGTCTAGCATTTATGGGTTTTTTCCCAACATTTCTATCAAAATTTTGGGTAATTTGTTTGCTGAAACTCTGTAGTGAACTAGATTATTAAATAAGGAAGGTTAAACATTCAGAATCAAGAAGAAAGTCTCGTAAGTGCTGTTCACATCTTAACATGTTCTTCACAGTTAACTTACTAAAATGACAAACCTTCATTCTAAATCCAAACTGTTGAAGAAATGCCATTCCAAGCTAGCTGAGGACTTGCATACATTATATTTCCTTCAGTTATGCAGGGTATTTCCTCCTCTGTCCTAGTCAATTAGGGAACAGTCAAAGCAAGCAGTCACTGGTCTCGGCTAGGAAGACACTGAGCACACACTTGAGTGGCCAAGCTAATGTTGCACAAATTGCTATTTACTCAAGAATACTGGATCAAATGGAAAATGCAGTGCTGCACTAGGAGCCATTAGAAATGTTTATGCTTGGCCCCCACAGCATTTCTTGCATTTCCTTAGAAGCTGCAAGCTGCTTATTAGAAAGCAGACAGTGAACTAAACAAACATGAACTTGACCCAGAAGTTATTTCTGTTCTGCAACAACTGCTGCTTAACACACCAACTCACCACCACTGGGTGACTTGTCAGCATATGTCTTGTTCTGCAAGAACTCTGAGTATTTACAATCATAGAATCATAGAATAACCAGGTTGGAAGAGACCCACCGGATCATCAAGTCCAACCATTCCTATCAAACACTAAACCATTCCCCTTAGCACCTCGTCCACCCGTGCCTTAAACACCTCCAGGGAAGGTGACTCAACCACTTCCCTGGGCGGCCTGTTCCAGTTCCCAATGACCCTTTCTGTGAAGAATTTTTTCCTAATTTCATAATACTTCAGCTCTGCCTATCTCAATGATGCATCCTTTGCCTCATTAGCTGATGCGGTTTTTTGCTCCATAAGGGCATAGCTCTGATTTGGCAGGAATAACCACATTGTAACAGTTTGACCACCATCTAGCTACTGGGACGTGCTGTCCTAAGCCGCAGTGGACCTATGACATTTGGTATTACATAGGGGTACAGGTAGCATTTCATGTTCACCAGTCAAGCCACATAAAAGCATGTACAGATCTTGATGGCCTTTTAGTGATAGAGGTTATTTTACACTTTCTCCTCAGTACAATGAGCAGGATGCAGACAGAACTCCAGGGCTAGGAAGATGCCAGCCAGAAATACCACAGGGAGCCTATCAAATGGCTTTGTGGCAAGAAAGGCATTTCATGGCAAGAAGACAATTCACAAATAATTAGATTACAATTTTCTGCTGACAATCCTCCCGAATGATAAAAGAGGTGCAAAGAAAGAAATGTGGAACTGTATTCAGAAAACAAAAGGAAATTAGGAAAACAAGCAGAACTGCAACCTAAGGCAGTGCAAGATATCTAATTGTCACTTCCAAAACAATACTTCTATTCCACCTTTCTTCTTTTTTTTTTTAATTGTCAGGGTCTGAGGCAAATTATTAGAATAATCTAAATTAATTTACATTCTGAAAAGAATGTAGGAAAAGAAAGCAGTCTGACAACAAGTAACGTAGCAGCAAACAGTGGAGACATGTTTAGAGGCAACTATTCTATCTGCAGTCTGTGGAGAATATTATTTAAAAGTTAACATTAAAATCAGCAACACTTTCATTTGGGAATGTCTTAGTTTTAAAACAGCAGCTACACTGTATGACTAGATTAAGTCTACCTTGTCTGTTGGTTGGTCTATTAGGGAATTCACCAGACCCACACAATTCACTATATATAGTGTCTGAAACTAAAAAGGTAAAAGTGCTGTTTGGGCACGGGCTGTATATATAAGTAGAGCAGGGGTCTGGGGCATCCTTCAGACAGCACAGACATACTCAAATCCAGAAAGAAGTCCAAGAGCAAAAAGTCACAGTTAGACTCCTTTTAGAAGGATAGTTCTGAATGCAGCAACAAATAATTAGACTGCCAAACACTGATACACTAACTTTATTTTCTTTTACAAGATCTGCACATAAATTCACATTTATGTCACCTCCAGCGAGGGGAAGTGCACAGAAAACAATTAGGTATATACATGTATATATATATATATAATGCCAAACCACGTGAACCTGACTCAGTTATCCAAACAAATAGTATCTCTAGTTTCTATACAGTCTATGGAGAGAGGCAAACTCCTCAAGAAGACATTGAGAGCATCTATATTATGTTCCTACTCTAATCCATTGCCTGCAGGAGTTCAGCTTGTCCAAAGACTGAGAATTTCAGCAGCTGGTTTAGTAAGAATATCCTTCATTATGTATGAATTAGTTTACTACTACAACATCGCTATGGCCTCCTCCAGAGACCTGCAGAAAAAAGGCTGTCACTTCTTTTCTTAGTTGCATATGCAGGTTTTCTCCACATCTTCAACTTCAGAAACATCTGCTGCCCTTGATAATCATTATCCCAAAACACATCTTCCAAGAAATGTTTTCTTTTTCTGACTCAAAATTAACTTTTTCTTTCATATTGCCTCCTTAATCAAATGTATGCCCACATCTCAAGAAGTAAAATATTTAGTTTTCATGATTAGACAACCAAATATTTATTCATAAGCACACTACCAGGAACAGGAACATACATAATCACTTATTTTATCTGAGTTAGTACTTTCACTCCTGCACTGCTGACAATTAACCAATAAACTTTCAAGTGATACCTCTATAACTTCAAAACATCAAAACTAACTATAGATGTCTTCTTCTCTTAGTACATATTTTTCCACAGCTTGGTCCAGTCCCTTTGAGGCTTGGACTGCAGGTGCTAGCGAGAATTGCTAGTTCAAGAATTATTCAGAGGAAATGTAGGAAGAGGAGGCATCGTGGCACCTAGTACATCAGTGACACAAAGCCTGCTGTGCTGAGGACATGGAAAAGAACAAAAGCAAGGAGAGGACTAAACCACATGAAGAAAATAAGGCTAAGAAGCATAGTCATGTGGATTATAAATCACAGTAGAGGCAAACAGAGGCAACTGACTGAAAAAGAAATCATGAAGAAGCACTGAGTATGTCAAAATACAATCCATCGTTGAGCACCCTGCAGTCCACTGAAGCTGACATTACCCGTCTGATCCAGAATGATTTATTTGCTGAAGTTCTAATACATATTGCATCCACAGTCAATTCACTGTCAGAAGACAGTTTCTGTGCAGAGCTTTTTAAAAACAGAAAAACAGAGCAGCCCCTCTGCAGAAATTCCTTCACACAGACATCTTTCATCATAAACTCCCTTTGCACATGGAAAAACTTTTCAGCAACAAAATCCACACATGGTGAATGAACACATTTGCCAAAAGTTTGCAGAAAATTCCATTTCCAATTATCTGCGTCATCTAAATCATTCTTTGTAGAGAGCTACAGTGTAAAACTACTCAAAGCCAAATAAAAACTGCAATCATGTTATTCTTAAGTACAAGTTTCCTTCAGTTATATCTCCATATTTCAGTCACTTCTGTACATGAATAACAGTTTCAGTGGATAGAACCTATTCATTTTATTATGTATTGTGAAAATCTTAATCGAAAAAAGCTTTAACCTTCTCTGTGCTAACAGAATCAAGTTTTCCAACCACAGCTGACTGTACATATTATATTTTTGACAGACACTTGCCCACTCTACTCTTAAAGATGTCCTATGATGGCAGCTCCACAGCTCTTTCAGTCCATCTACCCCAATACTCCATTACCTTTATTATACAGGAAGTTTTCCAAATGTCCAATCTGAAGCATTCGTACTGTAATTTGTTCCATTAATTACATGGTAGAAATACTCTCTTCTACTTTGTAGACCTCTATGGAACCCCTCTTCAGTCTCCTCTTTAAATAGCCTTGTTTCTTTCAGTGTATGCTTGGAGATATTGTTTTCTATATATGATCCTTCTCACAGCTCTCTTTTGCCCTCTTCTCAGTTTGTTCACCTCTTGCTGCAGGAAAACAGCACAGACACACGACCACTCTCACCATAGCCAAAGGTTTGGTCGCAATCACTGATTTTTTCTGTTGCCCTATTGTGCACCTCACTGCACTGTAAACAAGAATAAAAACATAACTCGTTTTCAGTTTCACAAGAAGTAAAAAGTGGTTGACACTACTGCAAGTGGTGAGTTTTTTTCAAAAAGGATTAAGAACAAACTTGTATGCCCTTTTAAGCTGCTGCTTTAAGTACTTAAAACCAAACATTTAGAAATCCAGTTATCTTTTAAGTGAAGCATTCTTTCAGTCAAAAGAAAGTTTCAGATGTTTTGCTGAGCATCAGCATTCACCACTACTTTATGTGTTTATCTCATAACTGAAGAACATCCTGACAATCCTTTGGAAGTTAAAAAGTAAGTCTTCTGCTAACAAACATGGTAGCAAGGGTGCTATTTCGTTTTAAGCTTTTGGTTGTGATATAACTTTGCTTCCACAACGAAGATAAAGAGATTTGCACCAGAGAATTCAGTCAGAGCCAAATCAGGCCAGGACCAGAGGAAAAATCCTCTCCTGCAACACATGCAGATGGCACATTAGGACAAATCTTACCGTGTCACTTGCCACTTAGATAACTTAGATAACCCACAGATGTGCCTATACTTGTACATAAAATGGACAAGGAGTTGTATTTTGGCCTCAAGACTAGCTGGTACAGCATTCAGCTAAACACTCTCAACATTTAAAAGAAGGTGCCTGTAACCAAACATAGCCACTGGGAATAATCTCTGGTCTATGCTAAGCTATGAATGATGCCTAGTCCTTCTCTGAGACACTGCCAATCAGCCACACTAACTCTTGAACGCCACAGGCAATTGCCTGTCACTTCTGAGGCCCATGCCTATCCATGCTACAGTCAGGAGGTCTATAAGGAAACAGGAGGCTGTGGGAAATGGGAGTGACAGGAGGTTTAAAGGATTTGAGAATGTATGCTGAAAAACAGAAAGAAGCAGATAGTTGGTAAGCATGTCAAAATAACAGGTTTTTTTCCATTAAAATCTATTTGGTGTGACTCTCCAGCTGGTCTTGGATAGGAAATGCCTGCCCCAGCACTGAACACCACCTCTGTTTTCCCAAAAAGCAGGAAGAAAGCAGCTCCTGCTAGGAGTGGTAGGAAAGGACAGGGAGGAAGCAGGTAGCGGCACCTGCTCTGCAGCCGCTCACCACCAGTGCTCACCAGTCCCCTGTCTCAGTGGTAAGACAGAGGACACAGCTATAGGTGCTGACTGCCAGGGGAGCTTCAATGAAAAGAAGAGGGAGTCTTAAAACCTATAATCAGACATTATACTTCATGTGAAACTAAGTAAAACAGTGATGCCTTATTTTTCATTGCTATTTTTCTTTTTCTTTGTTTTTCTTCTTACTCCCATTTCTGGAGTGTTATTATTTCAAGCCAATTGTTCTAACTCTGGTAACACTACCTGCACAGTTCATGGCCTTAAGAAAATAAATCTTAGACAGTTGCTGCTCTTAGATTAAAAACAACTCTGCATCATTTCCCTTGATAATGAGGCTATGAAGCAAGCAAAATTAGTTTAGACCGCAGCATAATCTACTGTGGTAAAATCTGTGTTGCCTACATGGTTCTACATGGATTGCATACCATTTAATGTTTCAAATAAGTCATGACACTACTTTTTCAACTACTACTTTCTTCATTTCTTTTTGTTTTTATTTAAATGGGCAGCCTTAGCCTAGCCAAATGCACTGTTTGTAAACAGAAAGCTCATTCTTACTTACAGCTTGCAAGGAGGCACTCGGCAGCCCTGGAGTAAGCTGTGAGCCAAATCAGAAAGCCTTTACATTCAATTAGTAGCTTTACTTTTCCTCTTGGATTTGTAACTGCAGAAACCAATTTAGGATGAGAATGAGCAGAATCCTGGGAGCTGTCAGGAGTGTAGCAGCATGCTAAGCAGAACTCTGATTGATAGAAACCACACAAAGAAAACACTAAACTCTTTTTCCCGCCCTTAGCTCTCCCAATCACCTTCACATGCAGACATACAGTGCCCTCAGGACTCCTCTTCTCTCATTTCCAATTTTTCCTCTCCTCATATTGTGCTTGATGGACAGTCCAATCAAATGTACTGTAGAAAGGAGAATTAACTGGAGGAATGCACATCATCATTTGCTCATTCAGCTCTCTTTAAACAATCATCTGTTTTGATAACTTGAGTTGTAATCTGAAGCAGGATTTCTCATGTTGACTACATGAGGCTCGATTCCAGTGGACACTGAGAGCTCACAGACTACATGCCATGATAAGAAAAGAAAGAGTGGGAAAGCACACAACATTTACTCAAGCTGCTTGCATTACTCTCTTAATTTTTCAAATTCTAAAATTCTGATTGATTTGTTTTTAAATTATTGCTGAAGTAGTAATACTAGTATTTCGGGGAATCTTCAGATGTAAGTCTCAGAGGATCCTTCCTGCCGCAGACAAAAATAGTAGGGAAGACCTGCCTCGATATTAATTTTTAGCAAGCACCCAATCTAGCCAGTTACAGAATATATTGTATGAGGCCTCAATGTCATAATCCTACAAGTATCTCAAATCACATTACACCTGGATGGAATAACCAATAAAACATGTCACTCTGCTCTATTTCTTTTTGAGGATGACACTAATTTATGTTTCCAGAATTCCAGTTACGTCACTAGATCATAATTAACCAATAATGCATATAGAGAAATTGTCTGAAATTAAATTTCAGATCAAATCACAGCCCTGTTCTACTGAACAATACTGCTAAGAACCTCAGCAGTTATCACGGAGTGGATGCTCTCCAGAACAGCCTGTGTGTGCCGGGAATATCTAAAGTGTCAAGGACTGTCAAGGGCATCATATCTACAAGCCTCTGAAGTGCTTGAAAGATCCTAAAAATATGACTCTTCACTCTTTTCCTGGAACTGTGCACTATTTGGTACAATGCCTTCAGCTTTCGTTGCAGCCAGGGAGTGCCTGAGAAATTCTTCCTGGGAGTACCTAAATTTTTCTCCATGTCTTTTGTAAGCATGGTCTGTCAAAAACAGTTCTTGTGGAAGAGAGCTAACATAAAATTTTATGTTAAGGAAGTGTAAATGGTTGAGGTGTTTTAGTGGGCATCTTTCCTTCACAGAAGGCACAAACAGCATTGTACCACCAGCAATAACCAGTCCAGGTAGAGAACTTAGCACACATAAAAGATTAAGGAAGAAATCACAATTCTTGCTGTGTTTGGGATTTAGCATGAAAATAACATTTATAATGCATACAGGTTTGGTTGTTGCCAGTTAATTCTTATGTTCACTTGGGATAGAGTACGCACCATGCGCTATGATTTAGAATGAGTATAAGAAGAGTGTTGGTAAGATAATGATGTTTTCAGTTGTTGCTAAAAGATCAAGGACTTTATCAATTTCCCATGCTCTGCTTGTGAGCAGGTGTACAAGAAGCTGGGAGGAAGCACAGTCAGACAGCTGATCCAAGCTGGCCAAAGAGATATTCAATACTACATAACATCATGCTCAGTATATAAATAAGACTGCTTGGGGATCACTGCTTGGTGATGGGCTCTTGCAAGTGAGCATCTGTGTGGTGTTTGGCTGCCTACCAGGTTAAACCACAACACCAGTTAATGGAGTAGTTCATTTAGAACAAGTAACAAAATGAGCTTTGTGAGTCCAAAGCTGATAGTGCTTAGTCACTACTTTGTAAATTCACTCATTCTTTCAGGGTTTCTGGACAATCCAACCATCTCAGATCAACAGGAGCAAAGATGAAGATTCCCAAAGTGACTTTCTGCCCTGCCACCCTAGGTCCACCTGAGCTACAAGCCCTGATGCTCCACCGAACACATGACACCAACCACAAGTGCCCTTGAAGCACAGTACAAGATATTAACTTCTGCTGCACCCAGTCACAGAAGGGCACCTGGAATTAACAAGACAATCCAAACCCAAGCTGACATGCCTTCACATGAGCCACTCAGCCAATACTTCCTAGATCTGTGGGTTCTTGGAAATCATCTTAGCTGCAATGAAGAGCAACACAGATGGATACTCTGGCTGAGAAAATAACCTTGGCCTCCTATCTGCTCCACAGAAGTCAGCTTTGGATTAGAAGCACAAGCTATCCAAATTGGCTGTGCACACTGGTCACTCAGCTGTCTGACCTTAGTACTGCATTATCAGGGTTTTTCATGGTGTTTCAGCTCCCCTGTTATCTTGTGGAATACAGAATCAACTATAACACAGAAATACGTTAAATGCTTGTAAAACAATTTATAAGCCACATAGTGCCTCTTGCTGTAAGACACTGTCCAAATACAGCAAGCAATGCTGTATTTGTGCTTTGAAAGGAGTAAAGTAGCAGGCTGGTTCACTAAACTTATAATTAAAACTGGATGTTTGGGAAAGGAGCACATCCAGGTATGTAGATGGCTATGTGCCAGCATATGCTGGCATGCATGCACATGCAGAAGCTCATACGCACTTACTCATAGTCTCCTGCAAATGAATTTTCTCAAAAATAACTCATTATATTGTAAACTGAGTTATACTGACAATAACGAACCATGGCAACTTCCAAATATATAAAAAGCATACAAACACTCCTTTCAAAGTGCAGTCTGTCCTTGAATCTGCATTTTTAAAGCTTGTGAAAACAGTGGGATGCAATAATGCAGGCTTAATTTGTGAAATTCTGCAAAACAGAAGGAAAGAATCGAGTAGGCCTCTGAAGAAGCTATATTATAGAAGACAATTTTTGGTTTTAAAGTCAAAAGCATCATCCTGCAATCTTGTCTGACCTCCTGCATAACAAAGGCCACAGAAACTCACTCAGCAAGTACTTCTATGAGTCCATACTATCTGTTAAGATATCATGTATTGTTTAAATATATTGAAGAAAAAAAAATTCATGCACTGCAGAAGTCATTCCTAGTCTTCTAAGGCTGAGGGCTCTAAGTATCATTTTTGGACCCTGTGCAGCTACCAGGTAGCACATTACCAGGTAGCTAATTAATATGCATGAAAA
The DNA here is from genome assembly GCF_032191515.1 of Phaenicophaeus curvirostris. Lineage (NCBI taxonomy): Eukaryota > Metazoa > Chordata > Aves > Cuculiformes > Cuculidae > Phaenicophaeus > Phaenicophaeus curvirostris. The sequence continues at coordinate 70,932,144 of NC_091393.1, read as the reverse complement.
CCATATCACACTACCAACAAGCACCAATAGTGTCTATTACAATATGAAAGATGATTGGAAAACCAAGTTTTACTGGGCATGAACCATAAAATGCACTAAACATGCATTTAAATATGCTCTAATATTTGCCTAAGATATTTTATATGATAAAAAATTCATAATTTTAACAACAAAGTTTCTATGTCCAAAAAAGAACCTGAGCCATCTATATATGGTTCACACAAAACATACTGAACAGATTTGCGTGGAGACTGCTTTTTTCTCCACACGTGGGATTCTTTTTCATTAAATGGGAAAACTGAAAAACTTGCCAGTGGAAAGGGAAAAATTTAATTTAAACTTTCATTAAAGAGCTTGCTTGCAAAACTAAGGCTGAGGAAAATGGCTAGTAGTCCCAGATGTGTATACTTTATGCAGCATGCAGTAATCAAAAAAAAAAAATGAATAAATAAACAAATAAGCAAAGGAAGGGGCATGCCAGCAAAGCTGACATCCTTGGCCTCCACTCAACACCTATACAAAACACCTATACTCTGTTACTTGGGGCTAGAGCATCTTTATGCACCTTCATGAGATCACAGGTGCTTGAGAATGTAACAACACAGGTTTTCTAATTCAGCGTTATCCCAGAGCTGGGCTCTAACCTATCTTTACTGTGATGAAGTATGTGGCTTATGACGACATAAGCCACAAGGAACTCCTGGAGATTTTTTGAGGGTTCTAAAAGAAAAACAAGTCATTTTTGACAAACCACTAGCAATAATACCAAAAGCACTGCCAACATGCTCAAGGCATTCAATATGTTAGCAGGTAGTAGACCAGATGTTATTGACATTACTTTCATTGAACTTACCTTTGATACTATTAGGAGTTCAGCAAAAAACATTCTTCCCCTCACCAGCATCATCAGCACTATCACCATCACACCACTGCCACCAATCCAGAGATTTCAAAAAGGCTAAGAAAGGAATGTTTCCAGGGAATCAGCATGCACCACACCTACAGATCTAAGGCAAGGGCCAAGCTGTCAAGACAATTTATCCATCTACAGATGATTTCCTGCCACTCTTGTTTTCCTGCAGGGCCTTCAGCCAGGGGCAGGGAGTGGGCTGTAGGAAGATGAATTGTTCCAGCACCATCAGCCAGCTCTTGGCCACCGTTTTTCCCAGGGGCTCTTCTGCCTCCCCCGTCATGTGGCCTGATGCACATCTATTACATGAACAAAACACAGGCCAGCATTGTGAAATGATGGGTGCAACCTACAGGCTGGTCTTGGTATGGAAACATGTTCAGCCATATGAGGGGAGAACATGACCTCATCTACCTGCAAATTAGAAAGAAATGGCATTGCTGCTATCCAGGCACCAGCAAGACACAGTACAGCTTTTGGATATAGGCTTTTGCCTGTTTGGTATGCCACTGTCTGTTCTTCTCAGAATTTCTCGCACAGGTACAAGCAAAGGGAACAAGCAAATCTCTCTGCAAGTCAACAGGCTTCAGCTCATATTCTTGATATATTTGTAGGCAAAGTCTTCTCTGGGAATGAAAGCAAACAGAGAAGACTTCCTAAATCTATGCTTGCTTAAATCAATTAGTGGGAAAAAATAGTAAGTTTAGACCACCACAATTTCAAGGATAATTCACTTTACTGTAGGGATAACTAAAAGCAATATTGAAAGAGGGCTGGATAACACATACTTGCTTATTTTGGACAACATTACTTAATAGTAACCTCAGTAGCACTCAGGTGAAAGGCTCATTTTTGAGAACAAGCAGCAACGAGAATGAGCAAGGACACTATTTCTCACATTGCCTTACGCAATTACACAATATCTGCTTATGGAACACTGTCAGCAGACTTTCATCCATTTGCACTGCTGCATTCAGAAGAAACATCTTATCTCCTCTCTTTTAGTCTATATTAAAGTGTTCCTACTAAAGCTAGTAGCAGTTTTAGCATTAGCAGCAGAATTGAAATTCATATCACATACCCAGCTCTTGCCAGTCACTATTTTGAAAAGGCATTTCCTGTTGTTCAGAATCGCTTTGCTATTTAACAGTCTGTGCTAAGGGAAAATGGGAATCTCCTGCTGTTACTAACGTACACCAGAGATCTACCACAGATAGAAGAGACACTAAAAAAAAAAACACAATGAAAACTGTCTGGCAGTACACCCCTTTTGCATCCAGTGGTTAATGATTTTAACTAGAGTCTGCTTTCCTGAAATATCTCTGCCACCTAAGCTGTTACAGCTTTCTTAGTGACTGCTCCTCAGCTGTCTGTTAGCATTACTTAAATGAGATATCTGATGTAAAAGCACTGGAGTAAATCAGCAGTTGAGGGTGAAAATGCAAATGCTGTAGTTATCAGAGGTAACAGAGCAAGTCTTTTCATGCACGTTGGGATGACTTGTTCACCGGGGCTTGGGAAAGCTCTGTCACATCAGGCCACAACATATTGTGCTCCTTCATTCTCACAATTAAAGCTCAAGATGTTTGGGGTTTTTTTAAGGTGATATGAACAGGTAGGACAGAACTCACTAGCAGCCAGTTACAAATACAGTATTGGGGTTCTGGGGAGCTGGGTTTTAAAACAAGGTATCCAAAGTGGCATAGCATCCCTGTAGCAAGGAAAATCACCCAGTCCCATCCATGGTCCACAGATACAGAACATTATTCACCTAGACTCCACTGTTTGTATGTGGGCACTGGATCTCTATTGGGCTCCTATTGTTTCTGTACTGCCTATAAATTATTTGTTATAAGGAAAAAGAAAATGAGAGCAACCGAAAAGCATAATATCATGAAAATCATTCCATCTTCCTACCTCGTAAAAGGTTTCAACAGCTCCACGGAAGCAGCCACTTAAATTTATTATTTCATTCATACAGCATAATGCCAGCCCCAGCATTTCTCTCCTCTCATTCTCTCCAGTGGTTGCCCCAGATAAACAAGCCTTAGTTACGGTTCACAGACTGTTTGCCACACACTCCTCTTCACCACAATTTCCTTTCTAATGAAGGTTTTGACACCGGTAAAGTAAATGATAATCTGCTACTCAACTTCTAATTAAGCACACAGAGCTGATAGTGATAACCTTAGCATCGCTGCCTGAATTTTCACTTTAGAGGCCCTTGAGGTTCTCAATTCAATTTCTAGCTTCTCCGACCACAGAAGAATAATTAGGTTGAAAACACAAAAAGCGCAATATGGCACGCCTCCTTAGATGTACTGCAGTAGGTGGCAGAAAGAAAATCCTGTCAAAAGGAAAAGACTAAGACAAAGGAACTTCAACCTGCAGAGATACAGGCAAGATGCAAAGAAAGTTACAGCACCTGTAGATTAATTCTCTTTAAAAGAAAGTAAAGCAAAAAAAACCCTGTGCTTTTATATTAAAAATAACTAAAACATGATCATCATATCCTAGACCAATAAAAAGCGCTGCTGTGTCACAGGTATCACTGTTTGGAATGCATGAATATATGTGAACAATTTTGAAAGAAAACCTTAAACTTCCAGCTCAAAAGAAGCATCTTCGTCATATGTTACTTGATCATAAAACAAATGCGCAGTATTAGCTACCAGTACAGGAGACAGGGTGTATTTGTATCACGGGATTCAGGGGCCATATGATAAAGCTTTCCCTTGGTACTCCAATCCACAATGCACAGCTCTCACTAAATTTGAAAAGTCAGCAACAGCTTCACACTGGATAGGAGATTGCATGCTGCGCTTCCACAATTTCAGAGGAAAGTGCAACAGACAACAAAATACACCACTTTTAGAAAAGGTACTCTCTATTTATGTTGAAATGTACAGGAAACAATAAGTGATACTAAGGATACAGTGCTACAGTCTGTATTTGTTGTCCCACCTTTCCCATATATAAAACATTATACCACTCGGGTATAATGTTTTATCTTACAAAGCACATATTGTTTATACTGTGACATATTTAATATCATGCTGTAAACTGGAAGTTCAGGAAGTAGGGGAAAATAGTGCAGACACCTCTGTTACTTTATCAATATTTATTTTTTTTTAAAGTAAAGCTTTTACTCAATCTTTCAGTAAGCTTTTTATAATTTGAAAAATAATTGCAATCCTGCCTTTTTTCCCCAAACACAGAATAAGCCTAAGAGAATGCAGGCAGATACATCAGTTTATTGTGTTACCAATTAAGGATACAGTTCTGCATTGCTTCTACAAAGAAGTTATACAACTAGAGGGTATTTTTTTCAAGTCATACTTCATTGGGGTTTTTAACCTATTCTCATGGGAAATTTCCATCAAATAAAATACGGATGAAACCAATAAAAGTTTTAAGTAAATTAAACAAACTCTAAAGAAATTACTGTAAGGAAAATATGGGTCATAGGAGAGTTCAAAAAAAATATTTGTGTAACTAACTGAATTCTATGCAGAGAGGCATTACCCTTTAAATCCCATAAACTACTTTAAGAAGTCTATGACTAGGAGATAGTCCTCCATCAAATTCTACAGGACTTTTCAATCAGTGAAACGAATACTCAAGCTCTTTCCAGGAGCAGTCTAGGAGGAGAATGTGTACAAGATCAGGAGAACGTTTTCTGAAAAATAACTCATTCTAGCATGTTTTTATAAAGAGCAGTGCAAGTAAAGGCAGGATGGAAGTAGAGGAAAAGACAGTCATGAAAGCCCAGTTTTTCCACCTCAGTAGCTGATAGCAAATTATTAAGTACAAAGCAAATGAATTAATAATTTAAAATATTTTTTATTATAAGGAATCCTAGGGTGGAAAACTATCAATGAAAGGGAGTACACAATGAGATATGAGGTATATCAGCATGGCAAAAAAACGAGGCATTCATGCTGACCATATTTTATGGGTCTCAATCAGCCAAAACTCTTTAAGAAGAACCAATAGCTTTGGTCAGCAGTTTTTATTTGGCGGAGAGTGAAAGAGAACAGGGAAGGGAATTTTTAGTTTACTTTGTTTATCTGGAAAAAACATGATTGTCCAGCTTTGTGTTAGTGCAATCAAAAGGATATTCTAAAAGCCAAGAATACAAATATACTATGAAAATAACGAATGCAGAAGTGGAGCTGTTTGAAAGGACATTTCTGAAGGCTTTCTTGCTTCATTTAAAATGCAAGGCACTTGTCTTAGAAATGATAAATTGAGACAATACTTTCAGGCTCCCTTGGTGCCAATACACCAAATCATACAGGGTGACATCTCTTTGATTTTCACTCCAAGACTTCAACACATCTTGTATAATTTCAGACCAAAAAAACACTCAGAAGGGAATAGCTCAGATAATGTACAACTACATTTTTCTATGTCTACATCTCTATTCCATGCATATTAATAATTGACATGTTCATGTAAATTGACAAAATGATCAAGCATTCTCATTTTTGTCTCTCACTTTGGAAAGCAAACTGCAATCTCTAAAATATTTTTTAAAAAACCAAACAACTGTGAATAAAATTACTTTAGCCTTGTAATAGAAAAAAAAAAAATGCACCCAACGATTTTGTTTCCGGTGTTTGAAACTGTTAACCTAACCCTCAGCAACCTTTCTGTGAGGTTCTGGCCTAGCCCATACAAGCTGTCTATGCTGAACTTGCAAGACTGAGTATCAGCACTTTCTCATAGTCTTATTCAGAACTAATTCGGTCTGTTATGAGCGTGTGGAGTCAAACAGCCACTGTGAACAACCAGAAGTAGAGGACCCTGTAGGATAGGGTCTGACAGCAGTAAAAGTCTCAGTACTACAGCATTATCATCCTCCTTCTGGACAATTCTTAGAAGTACATTTGAGCAGATCTCTTGCCCATTTACTTACTAAACATGTTTCCTGCTTGAACACTTCAGCTTCTTGCATCCACAATGAAGGCTTGTGGTGTTGTGAATAAGGAATTGTGTTATCCATCTTTTTTGCCACAATTTTCAAAACCAGTGAAGCATATATTACAAAGGAAAAAATGTAAAGTGAGAGTGCTGTGCTAACCACTAACACAGTAGGGTTGCAATTCAGAGAGGATTACCAGTTCCTTAGCACTGCCTTTGCAGCCACTGTGTCTTACACTGTATTAGAGAGATTGTTCTGAAACCATCATGGTCAAAAGCAGACATTATCCTGGATGTAAAATGCAAGCCATTTAACAGCTGAGCTCCCCAGTACAAAAATTCACTCTGTATCAAAGAGAAAAAATATACTTATCTTCACTTCGGTTTTGCTCAACAGAATGTCTCAGAGTATTGACTGTTCTGCCTTCCCATCCTGACAGCCTATCAAGTCTGCACAGCAGCTTCCACAAATACTCTTTTACTAGGACTTGTTAAACACCCCTAGTGTGATAGCAGCAGACCATGACCCACACCAAAGAAAAAACAAAATGGTGTGAGAAAGTTCATAATGTCAGCACATATCCATGACGGTATTGGTTTTCTCACCTTTTTTTCAGAGAAGCTTCACAGATGTTTCCTTATCCCACAAGAGTCGTGTTGCTGATTCATCAGCATCCTTTTACCTCTGCATCCCTTCTGCTGCCTCCTGTGGTGCCACTGCAGAGACCACACTAATAAGCTCAGCAGATTTACTAGGCTTTGCTACCTATCCCGCTTCTTGTGTGGGTGTGTACCACAAGGATAGCATGCAGTCCCAATTGGGAATGGATGAATAACAAAAAAGTTAGCGTCAGCTCATCAAGTTCTTTTTAACTATAAGGTATAATTGAACCTCCTTATTTTCTTACTCTAGTCATCAGAGATTACAGTCACGGTGCTACAACTGTTAATACCACATCTGCATAACCCCTGTTTACCTGGCAAAATAATTTGCTCTAACTGGGAGAAAAGCATACATCTGTATTTCTCTTGACCTAGTGAAATCACTAGATAAAGTGTACATGCAAATACTGGGAGAACAGTTTATACTCAATCTAGCTGAAAAATCCTACATGGGCAAATTAGCCCTTCATGATCCTTAAACAAACATGACCAGGCAGAATAGCTCGATGTCATTTCACTGATTTGCACCATTTACCTGGTGTCTTTCATCTAGTTCTGGATGGTCTTAAAACAAATCTACTAATTCGCAAAACAACTGCTTGATGCTATGTTTCACTTGGTGCTCCCCCTTGAAAGAAATAATTTTAACATTGAAAGATCCCAGTTCACAAATCACTGAGGTACATGTTCAACATTTTAAAGTCCAACTGCAAACTCCAAGAAGCACTTAAATGAAGTCTATGTCTTAGTAGCCTGAGGTATATAGTTAGGTTATCTGGTTAAAGCTTCCAAAAGTAGGGCAACCCAAGAGAGTTGAAACTTTAGCTATCAAGACTCCTCTGTCCATTAATCTTGGAACACTCTTTAAAATTGTTCTGTGCAGAGTGTATTATTATAGGGAACATTTCTGTTGACAATTGTCCTGCAGAGCACAGGGGTGATCCGATCACTATTAATTTTATGCATATCAGTTGGACACCGAAGGTAGATACTGACAGCAACTTATCTGACCCTACAGAATTAAATCAAGGGAAGCTGTAAAGCATCAGAAGCAGAAAACAATACAGAGGTAAGGTGCTATGAGAAATAACAGTGGGTTATTTAGTAAAATGAGAAAAGAAGAGCTACCTACTGAAGAAACACCAGTCTTGTCAGATGCAGATCCTTTTCCCTGGGAAATCCAGAATGCAGGAGGCGAATTCATAAAAGCCCTCAAGATAGAGAGAGAGAGCTAGAGACAAACAGCAGCAGCTGTCCAAGCAAGACCCTAATATCATCATGTAAACAGTGCAGCAGCTTGGACTGTATCTTATAAGGAAAATAAGCCACTACCTTCAAAAGATTTGCAAGGAAAGGAGAATATCTTGGTCAGAACACAGAAACCTTTTGCTGTTTCATCTCCTTTCTTGCTATTTATCTTTGAGTGAATGAACAATATACTTCTTCTTAATGGATACTTCTGGGTCACAGTCAGCCAATGCTCTCAGAGGGAAGATGCTTCTCTGGTGCCTAATACAACCAAGATGTCCCTCTATCACAGAGAGCAGCAGGTAGGCCTCAATCAAAGGAGCTCCACTAGGTGGAGTTGAACCATAGGATCCCATCTGGACACAGGTTGATGATGCCATGTTTGTCACCATGTTTATGCATCCTCTGACACTGGGCATTTATTTCATGACAGACGACTGCCCTCTGCACATCTCACTGCAGTTTTTAAGTATTATTTTCCTCCTTCCTCTGACTACACCTCTGCAGTTCCTCCTCCCCTCTGCTGCTGACTTTGGTGCTTGTTCAACTCAGTCATCAGCTGGCCTAACTAAACCCAGTCAATAGTTTTCTCCTAAAAAATCTCAATGCTAAGACAGCAGCCATTACAAATAGAAACGAACATAGCACTTTGTACTTCCAGACAACTATTCTGTGACTTCTTTCTGTCTTGAAAACACTCGTAACCCTGAATCTACTGCAGTTTGTATTACTTATAGCTTGGCCCTTCATAGATTTGTGGGGTTTCTGTAGGCATCTATAACTAATCTTTGGACACCCTCTGGACATAGAGAAGATTCTTTCCAAAGCATCACTTGACACTGAATCAAAAGCTTGTTCTGATTTTCAACAGTGGCTGAAATGGAATGTTACATGCTGCGATGTCAACACTGGCACATTGTGGAAGTACTCTATCACCATCTCTAGATGGAATAGAGCACAAAGTGGCAGTGGGTTTTTTCCATTTTATGCCTATTCTTTAAAAACTCAGATCACTATTTCAGACATTCCATTTGAGACACTGTTCGTCCTTAAAAATATATATTTTACAGGTTGGTTGTTTTCTTAGCAGACGCTACATATATGTCTGAAACACGATCCTTTCTGAATCAAGAAAATAAGCCACTTTTTTGCAAAGTGATGTCACAAATCAGTTAGGTTTCACTGTCTTGTACTTCATCTTTTCAGTTTTAAAGATCAAAGGTCACTGACTAAAAACTACGATGACTGCACATGGCAGACACACCACCATAGGACAAGCAAAGAAGCATGTATCAGTCTGTATTGCTAATTAAAGTTAAAATTTTTACTTTTTAAGGTGTATTTGCAGCTTTCTCTTCAGATGCAATAAAACCAGTTCTAAACATTATCCTTTGTCTGTCTTTCTTTTCTTCACTCCAGAAATCACATTTCTATTTCCTATAAAGTGGTGACAATCCAGCCAGCTTGCTTCATGTTACTGTACATTTGTCATGATGTTTAGGGATAATAAATTAACCTATATTCAGATTTGCAGTGTGGTTTTCTCCAGTGGAGGTGTAATTTGCAAAAGAATTATTAATTAATTTCATGACCCAGCCAGAACTAGAGGATTCAGCAAGCTTCCTCCACTATTTGCAGCACTGTTTAAGATTTCAATTTCCAAAAGTGGTTTCTTATTCCCTTTAGGAAACAGTTAAGTAAGTAATTTTTTAGTTGGGACTGAATTGGCTAGAGAAAGGAATGCAGTAAATAACTTCCAAACAAATATCCTGTGCATTGAAAGGACAAGTTATCCAGGGTGTTTTGAACACCATTTAATTTTCTGTACATATTATTCAGACTGGTAAGCCCTGAACACTCCACTTGTTGAAATGCTGCTAAAGGAGGCAGCGTGAGATTCCTTTGTCACTGTCTTTTAATTATCCTAAGCAAATTAACTTTGCTTTCAAGTCCGTAAGATTTTTGTCCTCCTATTGCCAACCCAAAATGCTCAAGTTGAAAGAAAACTGTTTCCTTTCTGGCTCACTTGCTCACTGCCCTGGGGAGTTCTGGTGAAGGTGAATAGCTTTGTGCAACCTGCCTTCATGCAAAGAACACACACACAGCTCTGTGTTTCCTGTAGGAAAATAAGTATGTCTGGGCCAAAGAAACTCTCGCCCCATGGCTTTACAGGTTCTGTAAAACTAATGGGACTTAAAAGTTGTAAAAACATATTTCTTTCTAATTGTGAATACACACAAAGAGCAAATACTGATAAAAAAGAAAGATGAAGTTCAGCAAGAACAAAATTTGTTAATGTAAAGCACAATCTACCTTATTCATGTTGGACAGAGAATTAGCCTCTTGTTACTTAACATGATAAATGTGCTGATCATAGCTTCAAAAATAAGTTACTATTGCACATGGCAAACAATAGTACTCTGTCCCAATCACTCTGCAAATCTGAGATGTGTCATTTGGTGTAAGTTACAATCTTTATAAAACCATCAAAAACCACAGGCTCCACAATTACACAAAATTATTGTGTATTTGTAAACTGAGAGAAGAGGACCAAACAGTCCTTTTCAACAGTGGTCTCCCATTTGGCAACTTGCAAATGTGTTGATTCTGGGAGGAAAAATGACCCCTAATATAACAAGACATTTTTCCAAATTCTCATGCTGTGCATTAATTTCCATTCCAGCTGACTGAGCAACTAGAGTCTCACCCACAAAACTGGAATTGAGCTCAAGAAGACTGTTTTATTCTTATTCAAAGAGATTGTATTTTTAAAAAGCAAACAATGTCCAACTAGTTAGTACTTCTGGCCATGTATTCTCACTGCTCAGAAAGTCACCTCCCAGCTGCAAAGGAGGCTCTGATGAAAGCCATGTTGATACAGATGCACTGTCTAGATCAGCCTGCAGAAAGACTTGTAGAAGTCAGGCAAGGGTCTCTCAGTTAGTAGAGCAACGATGTACAATTAAAGTCTTAACAGCAAGGGCAGAACTACATAATCCTTTGCAAACAGCACTACATTTACCATACACTTGCCCACAGGCAGACAGATGGTAATAAATTATTGCCTTCGGCACAGGAAGGACATGGAGCTGTTACAGCGAGTTCAGAGGAGAGCCATGAAGGTCATCAGAGGGCTGGAGCACCTCCCTTATGAGGACAGGCTGAGAGAGTTGGGCTTGTTTAGCCAGGAGGAGAGAAGGTGCTGAGGAGACCTTATAGCGACCTTCCAGTATCTGAAGAGACACATATAGGAAAGCCGCGGAGGGGCTTTTTATCAGGGAGTGCAGTGATAGGGGTGATGTTTTTAAGATGAAAGAAGGGAAGTTTAGATTTAGATATTAGGAAGAAATTTTTTTACCGTGAGGGTGGTAAGACACTGTAACAGGTCACCCAGAGAAGTTATGGATGCCTCATCCCTGGAGGTGTTCAAGGCAGGGCTGCATGAGGCTTTGATCAACCTGATCCAGTGGAAGATGTCCCTGCCCATGGCAGTGGGGCTGGAACTGGATGATCTTTAAGGTCCCTTCCAACCCAAACCATTCTGTGATTCTATGAAATCCACAGCATCCTTAAGATCTTATCTGCAGAACTAGAATATACACAGGGAGGCCCCAGACACAGTGAAGAGCTGTGACTTGGTAAAATGTCATGTTTAAGGATAAAAAAAAGGAGGAGTAAATAAATAGTAAACTGATAGGATGACACATCAGCAAAATGCTAATCAAAGCACTATTTGTATTTAAATACATTCGCATTCCTCTTTTTTTCCCCAGACAAAAAAAGCACCCTAGGGATGTTAGGGCTCAGATTCTTCAATGCTGAGCTGAGACTAAAACCAGAAGGAAATTAAGAATGACCTTGTAGAAATGAACCAGCAAATGATGTTTATTAACAACCAGCCATAGTAAGGCAATGGTAGAGGTAACCTGATGTACGGTGAGTGAGGGTTACCATGGACACAGTTCAGGGACATTTAGGAAGAACGTGAGAACAGTAAAGAGAATTGTGTCAACAGCATTAACATACAGGATGAAAATCATAGATTAAGAAAACACTTAGCTAACATTTATTTAACAGAGAAAGGCACTCCGCTAATGCTGTTCAGAACTGCTTTGTGCATATAAGTATTGATTCAATATTACTCCTTTCCTTCCAGTTGTCAATAAAGATGATAACACTAAGGCTTAGAGTACAAATGGTGCAAGGAAACTCATGGCAGACTAATTTTCTGTTTTTCTTACTGAGAGATTACATCAACTGAAATACTTCTTAATGATTGTAATTAGTTCCTTTCCCTTTTTTCAGATCAACTGAAATTTAATTAATATTATCTCTGTATAGGAACGAGTCTTGCCTAGTGCTGTTCTGCGTCATTTACTCAGAGCATGCTGCATTCAGATGACTGTCCAGCGACCCATGACTACATGTAAAATTTATAATCCAAATGCTGAAAAGAAAAAGAGAGAGGGAAAATAAATTTGATTTTAATAGGTATATGGAGTTAATGAATACAAATTCTTCTTATGTTATTATCTAAACTTCCTTGTCTGGTATCCAGTTAATTATCAGCTATAGCCTCAACATAGAGTGTTCTTTTACAAAGTTTCTGTGAAGTTGAAGCCTTCTTTCTCTGAAAGTAAGGAAAGACTTACTCCATGTAGATTAAAACAGGAAGAAGATAAAGCCCTCAGACCTTAACCAAAGCAGTGCAATATCTGTTGATGTGACCTTAAAAGTGATAAACATTACCTAACAGCTATTAGACACTTAACAGCAAACTTGACCCAGCTTCCATCACATTAAAGACTTGGTTTCAGTGGGAACTGTATCACTAATACCTGTCCCTATACTGCCAAAAATAATCTGTGACACTTGTTTAATTAAAAATTCTAAATTTACTTTAATAAATAAACTTATGTTTACTCTCTTTTCACAGAAGCTAAATGCATTTGTTCACATCTATGTCCTCAGCATAAGCACACATACCAATATGTAAACCTCAGCATACTTTATTGCTGAAAGTTTTAAGTAAAAGGTAGTTCTGTGGTGATGCTCATCCAGGTCAAAAACCAGAAGTAATGCCTGAACACACTGAGTGGGCTGCCACAGTAAAGGATGTTCTGCTATTTACAATCATATTCAAAGATGATTGACTCAGCCTTTTCATCCAGACAGTAAAAACTCCAGGATGGTAATTCATATCCAATGTCTGTGTTTGCACCAGTATACTATGGAAAGAAATCAAATTTGGTTCAAGGTTTGTCCTAGTTTTTTAATTAAACTGATATCAGATGTCTGGAGCCTCATTCTTGAAAATATTCAAAATCCTTCAAATAAAACCAAAAATAATCAAACAGAAATACTAAACTCAGTAACACCTTTTTTTCTATGAAGAAAATATATTTCCATACTAAACAGGTATTTGTGAAAATTAACTACAATACGCATCTTTTTTAAAATTCATATTTTCATATTTTTTAGAAAAGTGCAGATGATACAGCCATCAGGAATATCTCTATATGCATTTGCTACCAAGAGATTAAAAGAAACAGCTTTCAAAGGGCTACACTGCATATTTACTTTTTCAGGCTGAAGTTAAGAATAATATAAATTTTTATTGCAACTCTTTAAATGCAGAGCATAGACGGAACATTTTTGTTCCTTTCTTTTGGAGACAAGTATGGAATACCAATGGGCAAACTGCACATCTATTCCATAAGTGCAATTTTCAACTTTTTACCAGCTAATTTTGAAAGGAAAAAAAAATGTCTTTTACTGCAAGTATTGATTTTCTTTATTTTACTTGGGAAACACCAAGATTGAAGATTTCTGATCATGAAAGAAGATTAAAATCAAACCCATATACAATTTTGAGCTGATTACTGATTAGTTTAATTAAATCAGTTGAAAAAGAAAGGACATATTGTGTAGGCAACTGGGGAGCGGGTAAAATAAAAAACCCCATCTCAGAACAAATCAGACTAGCATGTATATCTCAAATTATTTTAAGTTCAGAAAACCTGTCTTTACAGGAGGTCTTCTGAATCATGAACTACTAATAGCAGGGTAATGAAAGCAATAGTGCAAGACCAGTATAAAGTTCAGCACCAAGACAGACAGACGTAGTTTGGCATAGAATCATAGAATCACCAAGTTGGAAAAGACCCACCGAATCATCGAGTCCAACCATTCCTATCAAACACTAAACCATGCCCCTCAGCACCTCATCCACCCGTCCTTTAAAGACCTCCAGGGAAGGTGACTCAAACACCTCCCTGAGCAGCCTGTGCCAGTGCCCAATGACCCTTTCTGTGAAAATTTTTTTCCTAATGTCCAGCCTAAACCTCCCCTCGTGGAGCTTGAGGCCATTCCCTCTTGTCCTGACCCTTGTCACCTGGGAGAAGAGGCCAGCACCCTCCCCTCCACAACCTCCTTTCCGGTAGTTGTAGAGAGCAATGAGGTCTCCCCTCAGCCTCCTCTTCTCCAGGCTAAACAACCCCAGCTCTCTCAGCCGTTCCTCATAAGGCCTGTACAGGGGGAGAATAACCTCCCTGGACCTGCTGGTCACGCCGTTTCTGATACAAGCCAAGATGCCATTGGCCTTCTTGGCCACCTGGGCACACGGCTGGCTCATGTTCAGTCGGCTGTCAACCAACACCCCCAGGTCCTTCTCCTCCAGGCAGCTTTCTAGACAGACTTCTCCTAGTCTGTAGCACTGCACAGGGTTGTTGTGCCCCAAGTGCAGGACCCGGCATTTGGCCTTGTTAAACCTCATGCCATTGGACTCTGCCCAGCGGTCCAGCCTGTTCAGATCCCTTTGCGGAGCCTCCCTGCCCTCCAGCAGATCCACGCTTCCACCCAGCTTAGTATCGTCTGCAAACTTGCTAAGGGTGCACTTGATGCCTTCATCCAGGTCATTGATGAAGACATTGAACAGGGCTGGACCCAGCACTGAGCCCTGGCGAACCCCGCTTGTCACTGGCCTCCAGCTGGATTTCACGCCATTTCCCACCTCTCTCTGGGCCCGGCCATCCAACCAGTTTCCCACCCAGGAGAGTGTGCGCCTGTCCAGGCCAGAGGCTGACAGTTTCCAAATCAGGAAGCTGTGAGAAACTGTGTCAAAGGCTTAGGTAACACCAAGGAAGGACTTAATTGTTCCATTGACTCCTCACTGCTTCCAGCGGCAGAACCCACTGCATGCTGAATGAGACATAATGACAAACTGGATTTACATCACCTTTCCACTGCTAGATGCCAGTGTCATTAGGCACCTTGTTTGGCTACAATACCATGTTTTAATAATCAATATTGCTATTCATGGATTAAGAAACCACAGGCAAACAACTTTGCCCTCTTGTTAGGTTAAAAATTGACCAGTGTAGCTGATGGCAAAACTCTAGTCAGTATCAGAACACGGTAAGATTTTATCTGCTGATTATTGTTACCAATAATTTATAGTTGCCATCTGCATTGGACTGTACTCCACATACTACACACAGTAAGAAATAAGGACCATTCTGACGTTCTGACACGAGCCCCGTAGCACCCACTTGCAGTTCTGCTGACCTCCTAGTGGAAGGCACTCTGTCAACTGTGTAATCCAGACAAGAGGGAGGCAAAGCAGGAGACATTTAGAAACACGAAAGCCTTGATAAAGATAGACTTGATACTTATGATGTACTTAGGTCCATTGTATTTATTAAAAATGGAAATGAAGAAAGGCTTTGCACTATTTCTAGGCTCAAAATTGACTTAAACAGTTTGACAGGAAAATATATTTTTTCTCTCTGAACCTTTGAATGAGATTGCTTATATTACAGATGAGCAGAACCCATATTCGCTATCACAGTGAGGGAAATCAGTACAAACAAAAAATATCCACCCACCATCCCAAGTGGTGTGGCACTGAGGTGCTGAGCTTGCTGAAAGACAGGAGTGCACAGCAGAGAGCACACCAGGCTGACTCCTCTCCCTGAGAAACTTTTAGTAAAAGGCAATTAAACTGAGCAAAACCACACAGCAGGCCTATCCATTTGCATTTATAAACATTACAGTTTGTGCTTCAGATTCCTCTTGCCACACTAAGGCAGTCTGCGTTTTGTACAGTTCTCAGGCGGTTCAGACCAATTATGTTGGGTTCATCCTTGGCAGATCATCTAACCAGCTTCCACTGATGCAAAGTCAGGATACAGTACAGGAGACAAATTCTGCTGGGAAAGCTTTTTTTAAACAAAAATAGATTTTTTTCACCAGAACTGACCTTTTGCACCAGACCAGGGAGGGAAGGAATAGATAGGAAGCTGGGAGAAAGGGATTATTTCCATGACTTATTATCACTTTTGTGTTACCCAGTACGACTGAAATGCTTAAGGGGTATTAAAACATGATGAAGCTGACCTAGAATAAGGGTGAAGAGAGGAAATAATTGTACCCTGAAGGAAATCTCCACAGGTCTCCCAAGCTCAATTACACTCAAGTTTATCCTAAGGCAAACACTTTTTGTGACCGTTCTCAAAGTGATGGAGCTTGAATACCTGTCTTACTCAGACCAATGTCTTTCCACAGACTTAAAAGGAGTATTAGTAGTAGAAGGTATTATTCAGTGTAAATAAAGAGTTGCAGTAACCAAATATTTAGATACATTTTTTTTTCTGTATTTTAGTACAACTAGTGTGCCCTTGTTCATGTTCAGCAGAAACTTCCTACACAAATATCACAACTCAAAAAGAAAAAAAGAAACCAAATGGTCAAATATCAAGCACTGAGCATCATGACAATTGGTGGAAGAGTGAGATCCATAATTTTACAATTGAGATTTGTGCAATTAAGAGACATTTAGAAAAACATGTTTGCAAACTGAGTATTTCATAAATTTTAACATAAATGCCTATTCACTGAAAAGCACATACACTGCCCCACTGTTCCTCAGACTGCAAGGCTTCTCAGCTGAGTTCTTTCTCCTGGCTCCATCCCTGACTCACAGTTACAATTTCCTTGCCACTTCTGTAGGATGTACCCATCATCCTCTCAGTCTTCCCCAGCCTACATGCAGTGCCTTCCTATTCTGAGACCCACGGGTTTATACACCCAGAAAAAAAGCATCACGATTACCACAGCTGATTTTATAGAACAGGCCACAGATCTGTGTTGCGCATTTATATAAGTCATCATTAGTAAGCTTCTACCAGCTTTCAGTTGGCAATGGTTAATCACGTTCATAGTAAAGACCTTATTCCATCTCTGACTTAGTCTTTATTTCCTAGCCACTGCCTCTCTTTACACACCTAGTAGACTTAAGAGTCCTCAACTACCAAATTTCACAGCAATGCAATTACATTTAATCAACTCTACTTGATATTTCTTTTTGATGAGGTTACAAGTCATTTTGACAAGAGCTATTTTCCATAAGTTCATGTTGATTGGCATTAATTATATTGCCTTCTGTTAATTCTTTATTAATTATTTTTTATTAATTTCAATATGCTACTTTGTTCTACAGGGTGCATAACTGGATCTCCATGAGCAACAGGGTGCTTTCAAAATGGTAAAGAAGTTTGAAAAAACAGCAAATAATTTCACTGTAGAAGCTGCAGGTCAAAACCAAACCTCATCTACCTTTAAGCTCACTATTGAGTCATAGAATCATAGAATAACCAGGTTGGAAGAGACCCAGCGGATTATCAAGTCCAACCATTCCTATCAATCACTAAACTATGCCCCTTAGCACCTCATCCACCCCTTCCTTAAACACCTCCAGGGAAGGTGACTCAAACACCTCTCTCGGCAGCCTGTTCCAGTGCCCAATGACCCTTTCTGTGAAAAATTTTTTCCTGATGTCCAGCCTAAACCTCCCCTGATGGAGCTTGAGGCCGCTCCCTCTTGTCCTGTCCCCTGTCACTTGGGAGAAGAGGTCAGCACCCTCCTCTCTACAACCTCCTTTCAGGTAGTTGTAGAGAGCAATGAGGTCACCCCTCAGCCTCCTCTTCTCCAGGCTAAACAACCCCAGCTCTCTCAGCCACTCCTCGTAAGACCTGCTCTCCAGCCCCCTCACCAGCTTTGTTGCTCTTCTCTGGACTCGTTCCAGAGCCTCAACATCCTTCTTGTGGTGAGGGGCCCAGAACTGAACACAGGATTCGAGGAGCAGTCTCACCAGTGAGCAGACAGCTGCTTGCTGGATGGATAGACCTGAGAGGGGGTATATGAAAAACAGGCAAGAGAAGCCTCACAGCACGTGAGGAACAGGCAAGTGTCCCTCATCAAGACAAAGTTAGGATAGATTCCTGCCAGTGTGCAGAATGTCTGATGTCCCTGAGGACTTGGGGGCACAACCTACATTGCTGTTCCCTGGCCACATCCTTGCAGAAAAATCTCTATTAGAATACACATGTACAATTTGACCTGAAGGAACTCCCTTGCCACATTCATGGTCATCTCCACCTTTTTAGCAGGTTTTGCCATTGCTAGGCAGAACCCTGCTGAATTTGGGGGGAGGGGAAAAAGAGAAAAAAAATATCAGAAAGAAGGACAAGACTAATCGCTGGTGCTAAATGATAGGAAAATTGATCCCACAGAGCACCCTGGTGCCACTCTCAGCACTTGTGGATATGTAGGCATATCACAGGAATTATTCAAAATACTGCTTTTTTAGCAGCAATCAGGGTAACACTGTCTTGACTGATGAATTGAAAAACTCAGCATTTGACATGTATACAATTTTTAATTACTAATTCAATAAGCTCCATGAATGTTTATTTAAAGGTATTAGCTCACTCTTCTCTCTCACCAGCCATCATTGAGACTTGTTTGCTAATCACAATTTGCACATATTTAGAAACCATAAATTTTAACAAGCCCACGAGAATTTACATATGACTCAAAGCACCAGCTCTCAAGCTTTTGTTGTTTACAGCAGTTTACAAATTATTTTGAACAAACAGAGCCAAGGCAACACTTCTGTACAGATACACAAATATCAGATACTTTGGGATTCAAATCCCAGTTACTTCATGATCTAGACAAACCCAAATCTTATACTGGAGATTGGCCATTGGATAACACCTTTTCTGGTGCAGCCTGCATCACCAATTTAACAACCAAGTGGTTTTTTTTTAATTAGACTTCAGTAATTAAACAAGTAGCATTTATGTTTTGAGACATACTAACACCCACACAAATGTTACGGTTCTTTTATGAAATAATATACGTGTCGGTATGTAGTACCTCTCCATCTTTATGCCTTAGAATGTGCAATAGTATAAATTAGGATGCAGTCAGAGATACCACCCCTTCTTCTCTCTCACAAGAGTCTCACTTTGTCCCCCACCACAACCCCTTGCCCTTTTCAGCTGTGCTGAAACAACCATTTGTAGTACAACGCTGTAAACTAAATCATGATTTAAGTTAAAAAAACCCAAACCTTTACATTGCTGGAGGGCTATTCTTAATGCTGGTCATACAATAGTGCAGCATGCTGGGCAGGCCCACAGTTTCATTAGCATAATCAAAGGGAAGGTGTAGAGCCAAACCAATAGAAGAGTAAGCATCTGGGGAAGCTGAGGGATAGGAATTTAAATTGATTACACAGCAAAAATTGATTCTCGGTATCCTGCATTTAATGAACTAAGAGCCATATGGAAGCAACTAGCAATGGAAAAGGAACCAAGGAATGGTAACAGCAGAGCAGGAGCAAACAGTAAAATTAGTTAAGAGAGATGGCTAGGGAACCAGAAAAGGCTGAAGAATCCCCACAGGTCACAGGAACCCTTCAGAGCCAGGAAATCCTTTCAGAGCAGAAAGATTTATGTAATGGGAGTATCAAGTGAATCAGAAAAGATCAAATTGTTAAAAGTCTTTATTGGGCTGTTGGACACACCACTATGAACACTGTGAACTTCCTTCAAGTCAATAAACTGAAAGTGGTGAAGAAGCACCAAGGAAAAAATCGTACTATGCCTATTAAAGCACAGAGGAAGGAAGCAGAAACTGAAGAGCAATTTTGCTCTTGAATCCCCAAGACTTAGCTTAACAGGGGAACAGAAAATACCACACCCTCATATTGTTCCTAAAGATTTTTAAAGCACTCCTTTACACGACCATGCTTACATGTTACAGTATCGGACCTTTTCATAAAATACAAGGAATATCATGGCCATAAGACTACAAGTTGTCAGGAGCTACATATTCCCTGGATAGGAGTGAGAAGTAGAACATCCCCTGTGCATTTCCAGAGAATACATGCATTACAGGATATCAGACTAGTCCTCACACAACTGAGCATAACTTCTCAGCTGGTTCTCCTGACCACCAAGCCAGCTAGCTCTTCCTAACCCAGCAACTCATCTCTCCAGCTGTCTCATCTCTTTCTGCTGACATCCAGACCAGGGGCCTGATGGAAGCACTCTTGCCTTCCTTCGCTTCTTCCTGAAAAAACAGGGCATAGGGAAGAGATGGTACCAGACAGATCTCATGGGCACAGGTACAACTTAGCAGATGTTGCAACATCAACTTTGAAGCAACAGACTGAAGAGAAAAAAAAGATATTTTTTCCCCCTTTACAGAGAAGTTCTAAATATTAACATCACCATCACCATCCAGAATAAAATCCCAGTTCAAGGTGGGAAACTGCTTAAAGAATTGTGAGCTCACAAGGATGTAAAAGCAAGTGCCAGAAGACAACAGCCTCCTCAGACTGGGAAAGAAGAGAATCAAGGATGAATAGGGACACTCTATGAGCACATTACCACTTTGCATTTATTCTCCTGTACCTGCCAGACAGTGTTGGGTAAAACTAGGCCGATCCAACTAGTCAAGACATACTCACTGAGCAAGTTAACCAATATCCTATTCTGATACTCATACTAAGGAGGAAAGTCTGAATTGAGTTTATATACAAGTAAGTATTTGCATGCTCCAGTATAATCTTTGTGTCTCCAACTATGTGGATATGGAGGGAATGTGCTGTTTGTAAACAGACACATAAAGAGGAAGTGCTTAACCTAAAAACCATAATTAGCACTTGCTGCTGTTTTTATGCGGCTTGTATGCAAAACGAATTGTGACTGGTCTGAATTTCCTGGCTTTTCTCTATTCCCTCCTTCATTAGTAACTAAAGCAATAAGAAAATGAGAGCACTACTAGTTAGTTGTCCATGCAGTAAGGCTCATGGAGATCAATGTCACCTGCATTCATCTCTGCTGACCTTCCACAGTGGGGAGTCAAAGAACTTAGAAATTATACTAGCTCCAGTGTAAAAACAAAGAGTGCCAAACAAACTGAGAAGTCCAAGAAAAATTACAGTTCAGACAGGTATAATTATTGCCCTGTTTCTTATATGCTGCAGACACAGGATTGGGACGTGCTCTGAGAATCTGATAGATGTTTGCAGACTGGTAATTTTTGCCCTCCCCTGTATTGATCAGATCCTCAGCCAAATTCCTCTGCAAGTCACTGAGGGAGAAATCCTTTCTACAGCCTGCTCTGTGATTTTACAGCCCCTCTTCAGCCTCATGCCACACATAGCTCCATGTTTTCACCTTCTAAACATAATGCTAGGCCTTGGCTCCCCCAGTGTGGTGGCTCATGTGAGCAAGCTTACAGAGGGAAACCTTTTCACAGCCTGCACTGCTGTTTCAAATCCCTTTTCCAGCCTCACACCCACTGCAGGTCTGGACTTTGTCCTTCTCCTAACCATAGCCAGATCTTTAGGTCTGTCAGGTCCCTGAAGGCACACACCAGCCTTACAGGTCTTGGTCAGCCCCTGGGGCTCCCCTCAGCTGCCCACAGCCCAGGCCCCACGTCGGCTCCCAGGGACACCAGCCCCTGCCCCAGCAATAAGCCCTGGATGCTCCTGGCTGGTTGGTGGGATAGTCCCTGGCTGCCCGGTCCTGCCTGCAATCCACCACGGGGAATCATTGAATCACTAGGTTGGACAAGACCTTTGAAATTATCAAGTCCAACTATACCTGTCCACCAATAAATTATATCCCTGAGCACTTCATCTACCCATGCCTTATCCTCATCCTTTGTCACTATTGTTCCCCCTGAGTCCAGTACAGGATGGAGATTGTCCTTGGCCCTTCTTTTCTTATTGATATTTGTAGAAGGATTTTTTATCATCTTTCACAGAATGGGTCAATCTAAGTTCTAATTGGCCTTTAGCCCTTCTTATTTTATCTTTGCAAGATCTCACTTAATCTCTGTAGTCCTCCAGAGATGCCTGCCCTTTCTTCCAAAGCTCATATATTTTTTCCTCTTTTTCCTGATTTCCACCCCAGAGCTCTCTGCTCAGCCAGGCCAGTTTTCTTCCCCGCCAGCTTATTTTCTGGCACATGGGAACAGCTTGCTCTTGTGCCACCATGATTTCTTTCTTAAACAGCATCCATCCTTCTTGGGCTCTTTTGCCCTTAAGGACTGTCTCCCATGGAACTTTATTGACTAGCCTTGTGAACAGACCAAAGGCTGTCCTTCAGATGTCCAAGGTGGCCATTCTACTGACCCCCTGCCTTGCTTCTCCTGGAACTGAGAATTCTGTCATCTTGCGATCACTGTGCCCCAGGGATCCTCTGACTCTCACATCTCCCACAACTCCTTCTCTGTTAACGAACAGCAGGTCCAGTGGGGCACCTTCCCTAGTCAGCTCAGTCACCAGTTGTGTTAGGAAGTTGTCTTCCACACACTCCAGGAACGTCCTAGACTGTTTCTTCTCTGATGTATTATACTTCTAGCAGACATCTGGTAAGCTGAAGTCTCCCACAGGGACAAGGGCTAGCAATCACGAAACCTCACCCAGTTGCTTACAGAATAACTCATCAGCCTCCTCATCCTGGCTGAGTTGTCCATAACAGATTCCCACCATGACATCTGCCTTATTAGGTGAACCTCTGATTTTCAGCCATAGCCATTCAACCCTATCATCACCATCAATGAGTTTGAGGCTGTAGAAACTCTCTCTAACCTACAGGGCTACCCCACCGTCTCTCCTTCCTCACCTGTCCCACCTGAAGAGTCTATAGCCTTCCATAGCAGCATTCCAATTATATGAGTCATCCCACCACATTTCCATGATGGCAATTATATCATAGTCCTCCTGCCTTACAATAACTTCTAGTTCCTCTTGTTTATTGCCCATGCTGCATGCATCGGTGTAGATGCACTTCAGTTGATTCCACTACACTCCTGCATCGGGCAGGAATCTGCTGCCATTCCCCTCCACCTCCTAAATTTCTCTCCTTGGCTGAATGGAGAGAGGATGGGGAGTTCTCTGTCATACAAAGCAAGCCCACCTGTTGGGTCTGAGACAGGGAGCATAGAGTGTTTGTTATTCCAGTGGTTGATCTCCCTCTCACACTCTCTGATTGTCCTCAGCCTACCCACCTCTTCCCTGAGCTTTGTCACAAATTGCCCTGCCTGCACAAACTGCCATGCCTTGCTTTTCTGACACACCAGCCCAGCCCAGCAGCACGTGACAAGACCTTGGCATGGGCTGAGCCTCTGTCCCCATTAGCCCACAGCAGCAGCTCACACAACAAAGCTTTCTGGGGAAAAATCCTTCTGCAGCCTACACAATCATCTGGTACCCAAATTCACAGAGTCTGCAATGATGACTTTTTCCATGAAACACTGATACTTAACAGTTCCTGAGTGTGTGAAATAGAGGCTCAGGCTGTCTAGAACAGGGTATCTCTGAAGGCACATCTCCACAATCTTCTCTCCAATAAGACAATGATCTCTTTGTCCACTGAGATGAACATCCAGGATGGTCAGGGGCTGGAGCATGCAATACATTAGGAGATGTTGAGACAGCTAGACTTACTTAGCCTGGAGTAGGAGAAGTGGGGTACTTAGTGCTGTCTACAGCTGATGTAAGCATTTAGGAAAGACAGGGACAGAATCGTTCTTGGAGATGCACAGGTGACAGGAGAGGCAAAAGGCATAAATTGCAACATGGGAAAGGCAAATTATATATAAATATTTCTTTTTTTCACTGTGATTATGGCCAAGCAACTAGAAAAGGAACTCAAAAATTGTAGAAACTCCATACAGAGAAATTCAAAGCTCCATAAGACATGACCCTGAGCAATCTAATCTAACTGGACCTGTTCTGAGCAGGAAGTCAGACTAGATGACCTCCAGGTGTTGCAATCTGAATTTTTCTGTGATTTTAAAAACATCAGCTTTGAAATGGTATTCATAATACTACTGTAGTATATTTGAGTATAAAGCTTCACACATTTGTGTGTTTGACAAACACAAAGCCAGCAAGAAATAAAATCAGATTCTGCTGTAAATTAAAGCGGAATTTTGTTTCCATGAACATCTGGGATGTGTGTCTGCAATTGCCATACTGCTAAACAAAGAGCTGGCACGAAGAAACCGAAAGGATCTGGTTTAGTTTAGGCTATTACCCCTTGAAGCTAACATGTTGTATAATGTGTTTGGTGTTTAAGTGTAGTTGTGTGTAAGGAATTAAAAATAAACATAATTTTCAAAATACAAGAATAGGGCTTTATGACAGAACCAGAGATAAATCTAAACACAGCTATAAAATCTGCCTCCTGGAGGTACTGAAAAAGTTGTAATCATTTCAAAGGTACAATATAGGTAACTTCCAACTCCAGTGGTAGTCACTGCTACTTAGGCTCATAAGCACTTTAATAATTTATGAAAATGGCACTTATACTCCTGAACCTTTAACATTTCAGTGCTCTTGGAAACCTGGTATCTTCAGTAATTTTCAAATTTTTATTCTAGAAATATACAGTTCTTGAATTCGCAATGTACTAGATATTTTTAATGTAAATTAAATCTGAAACTTTTAGACTGAACATACTCTTCAAACACAGGTGCAAACTTCAGCCTAGGTCCATGCCTCTCTCAGGCACAGCAATTTCTGAGTTACTCTGTTCATGGGAAAGTCAACCCCTCAGCTTAGGCACTTAATTTCTACTCACAGAGTATAGGATCATTGAGGCACTTGGCCTAACTTCACCCCAGCTTGGCATGCTGCAAACATACAAACTGACCCATAACAAGTGCTGAAGACAGAGATTTCTGAAATAATGCATCTTTCCTAGACCACAGCACCTTTGTAGCACAGAACTAGGCACCTATGTGAAAAGGGGAGTCACAGCTCCAGATTTCGTTCTGGGTGTAGTCACAAAGTCTCATATAATTGTTGCCATCTCACTTTTCTTTTAGATGTAGGTGCTGAAAGAAGAGAAGGACAGCTACAGCACTTGCCCAGTCCCACTCTCCACGTCTAGGAAAGAACTTGTTCACTTTCACTTGCTGACGGTGACCCTGCAGATCCCACACTCCTCCCTACACAGTAGAGCATCCTCAGTCCTTAGGTGGCATTATTCAAGCAAGCACCTATTTCACCCTTGTCTGTCATTTAAAGACATTCCTGTGGGTTGTATGAGCTGTCATTTTTGACTTTTTTTCAGGTTCAGGGATGCCTAGAGTGAAGTCTTCCAGTTTCCTGGAGAAATGTACTAACCTCTAGGTTACTATATTAAAGTCAGGCATGTTCACACAGTACAATGGTGAGTCCCTGAGGATATCTGCTATCACCTCTTCTGCATATATATATGTGCATAATCAGGTGTCCTGGCATAAAAGTAAGCTTAATTTAAGCACAGAGATGCACTTAAATGCATTTTGTATTTGCCTCTTAATGAGATTGATTTCATTTCCAGCCATAAAAGAAGCAAAACATTCATATCATCTCTATTTGCTCTATCATACTGCTTGTTGTTAAGTGAAAACAATGTGCTGCGCACTATATCAGCCACAAAATCAGTGCTACATCTGTGCCCAAGTTCAAGGCATCCTGAAGATTTTGCTGTAAAACCAGATGTTAATAATGCATAGCAAATTCTTAATGATGTAATATAATTTTACATAAGATAACAATGTGACTACTTCTTGCAAACAAATCCAGTTTGTAGAAAGGATAAGGGATTAGAATGACAAATGTGATGAAGGCACATGTGATAAGGCAAATTATCATTTTCTTTGTTTTTCAACTGCTACTAAATCCAATGTGATGATTCATAAAGGGCACTTCATATTCCCTGTTCACATCTGATGACAATTAGTTTACTGATCCCACTGTTTGCACTCTCTGTGAAGGACACAGCCTCTGTGAAAACCCTCTGACTCTCTTGGTTTAGGTGCGCCTTGCTTACCTTCTCTGACTGATTAATCCTATTGACTCAGGTGTTGCTAGCTTATCAGTCCACTCTTCACAGGTGAACAAAGGAATTTTATGCCAGAGCTGCTCCTATTGATTATGTTAATCAAATTCTACTGATTCAGATTTCACCTCCTCACAGCAAACCCCAACATCTTTCCAGCTTGCAGACAATTACATTACATACTGAGTGCTTGTCTGAAGCATTTATCTGTGTCGTAGAGGTCCTCTGCAGCAGACAGCCCATTGGTGCCTGTGGATTCTCTGAATTCCCAGAGATGGGAACCAGATGCTACCATAACTATGCATATAAAAAATAGTTTCTCCCTATAAAAAAAAAGCCCTTGAAGGACTTTATTCAGAATTTATGAGCCATTAAGTGGAACAGATGGAGATTTTTTTGGTTGAGTTTTTGATTTGAGTTTGTTGGGGTTTTTTTTTTGGCATCGGTTTCAACCCAGTAATTTTAAAGCACAGACATTTGCCCCAAAGCCCTTGCCTTCAGATACAATACAGGTATTTTATCTCAGCTTCAGCTGCTAACGTCTCCTTTAACTTTACGTGTCAAAATATTAGGATGCTCTTTTTCCACTCATACAATTTTTAATAATCTCCTAGTGACAGCAATGAATGCCCATCATCTTTGCTGACTGTCATACTCAACCAAAGAGGAAAAGGAAAAAGCAAAGCATTTATAACTTTAGTAAGGTTGGTTTGGGGTTTTTTTTAATAATATATACAGTGATGTACTTTCTGAAACAGACAAAAAGTGTATGGAATCTCAAAAGAACAGGAAAACAAAGCAGATGTGTGCCCAGGAAAGCTCGGAAAGAAACAGATTCCCATATCTTGTTGCATAAAAAGGCAAAGATGAAAATTCCAGATACTGTCCATTTAAAGAAAAATGAAAACAAAGAAAAAAATGCAAACACAAAAAAAACCCCAAACTCCTGAATTTAATCTACAAAAACTCACATAAATTAAAATACTTCCATGTTAATCACTCCTAACAAAAATAAGAAAATTAACAATTTACTCCTTTCCTCACAGCAATATTTTCTATTGCTTTTTTACAGCATTGCTGTTTGAATGAGGAACAGAAACACTATTCCTTGTTGCTTGTATCTTCACACATAAGTGAGTATGTCTTCCCAGATTAAGTAAGACTACTATGACTCTCTAACATAATTTCCTGCATAGCAAAAGCAATGGATCTTCCCTACATTAAATCTCTTAAAGCCCCCCAGATCGCAGTTAACTATAGCCCTTTTTTGTGTTCAAATATCAATTTTAATTTAAAAAACACACTGAAAGAGAAATCTCTGCTACTCTTGTGCATTTCAGCGGGTCACTGCCCTTTCCTAAACATGCATGTTTCATTATGAACCTGAGTTTGTCTAGATTCAACTTCCTGCCATTATTTCTTGATGTGCTTTGCCTGCTAGACTGAAGAGTCCTCTAGTATCACGTTTCTGTTCTCAGCAGAGGTGCCCTGCACATTGTCAATACATCTCTCTCTAAATCAGTTTGATAAACTAAAGTCAAGCTGTCGGAAGGCATGTTTTAATCATTGCAGTGTCTCTTCACTGAGGATTCTCCATTTTTTCAGCTCCTTTCTTGAGTGTGAACATCAGTACTAGACAGTACTCTAGCAGTGGTCATATTCCTAATGCAGAGTTAAGGTAACTTCCCAATCTCTTCATGTATTCTTATTCTTACAGATGTTCAAGACTTGCATCAGCCCTCCTGGTCATAGTGTCCCACTCTGTGCTTATATGCAACCAATGAACCACATCACACAGATCCTCACCAGGAAGCACTTCTTAGACAATAAGCCCCTATTCTGTAAGCACAGTCTACATTCTTTACTATTTGATTTATGAAATTACATTTGACACTGATGTAACACCTATCATTGGCCCAGATGACTAAGCAATGTGTTACTAACAACCTTCCCAACATCACCTGAAAGGTTTAACAATATTCTTCCAGTTAGTGCCCTATGGCATTCTGTACCTCTACAGAATCCCAACAGGAGCAGAGCCGTTGCACATAATACATAATTTCATCTAGTTTGGTCTATTTAATGCATTCCAAATTTGTTTCACATTGCTATAATGTATTAATCAAGAACTCACAGACTGTTAACCCAAATAGCTCAGTGAAATCCACATAGATTGCATTGCATCAGATGTACTTTATTAACTAAACATGTAATTGATTCAGGAAAAATATTTCAAGCCAGTATGACCAACACCTGTTTTCCATAACCTTAAACTCATTGACAATATTTTGATTATTTTTTTTAATTGTATCTCATTGTAGGTATTTTCCTGTGTGTCCTGGATCAATTTTATGTCTGATATTGTGCCTGGAGTATAGTTCCACTAAACCCTTGTTAAATAGTGGCATATTAGCTCTCTGGTGCTAATTCCATGACTTGATGAAATACTTCTGTTTCCTTTTCCAAGTTTTATTTTGTTTTCCTTCCTTCTAGTCCCATTCTCATGCATGGCTTGATTCAGAAGATCTATGTATTCCTCATGCCTATCAGTTCTCCACATTATTTTATGAATTCTGTAATACAGAATGTTTCTCTTCAACTTGAGGAATTATAGGACTATTTTTCTCAGATTTCATGATGTGAGTCCACTTCTGACCTTCATTCATGCAGAGAGAAGTAAAAAAAAACAAACACTAAGAATCTGAGTCTAAGAAACCTAAACACTCTTATAACTCAAAGATTGAAGAAATTATCTTTAGGTTTATTTCATGATGATTTGTGTCTCACTCATGACAGGTAACAGTGGAGTTCTCCAGAAATGCCATATTTGGAGTGCACACCCTACTGCGTAGTGTCCTATGGAGGAACCCAAAATAAATCAGAATAAGCAGGGTTCAAACAGGAAGTAAAAGGCTAATTAACTGACCTGAACTAAAGGCCATGGGGCCCTTGGGAATCTCCAAGTAGTGCTATCTTGCACATTTTAGAAATACATAGCTGGACATAACTCAGACATCTTTCACGTTGCACAACTAGTCTGATATTTCCACAGGATCATATAGCTGAATTAAAGTAGTTTTGTCTTAATAAGAGATTGGTGATGCTGTGGGAAGGGACAAACACGGTGGAACAAGAGAGCTGGAAAAGGAATAGCTATT
Organism: Phaenicophaeus curvirostris; assembly: GCF_032191515.1. NCBI lineage: Eukaryota > Metazoa > Chordata > Aves > Cuculiformes > Cuculidae > Phaenicophaeus > Phaenicophaeus curvirostris. The sequence continues at coordinate 70,903,042 of NC_091393.1, read as the reverse complement.
GCAATGAGAACTCTTAGATTCACATTAATTCATTCTCTTTCAGGTAATAAAAATCTAGAGCAGAAATAGGCAACTTTGAACTTCTATACAGTGTTGATACGTTCCACCCTAGATAGGTTAGTAACTCTTACAGATGGCTTGAACAAGAGACACATCACTGTGGAATTTCTCTCCATGTACTTTTGCCTTTCTAATGAAAGGCTCGCTTATTTCTCATATTTGCATATAAAAAGGTATTGAGAAAAGAAACTGAAATAATTTCTGCTAATATTGTCTTTTCTGCCTTTGCCTAGATTTCCAGTTTTCACTTATTCAGCATTCTTTCTTTGATTCGGAGAGATTATTGATGCGATTCTCACCAAGTAACTAGTTTAGTTCCTTTCTCTCATGACTATTAGCATAATAAAAAAAAAGTTTTTAGCCTGGCTATTAAAAGAAACGACGATGACTGATATACAGTCAAAGTGAATCTACGTAATTCACTCTGACTATACTCTGAAAGGACTTTTGAATCCATTGGCCGATTTTAACCAGAAAGACAGAAGAAAGAAATGGTGTCTATAGTGATTTCCTGAAAATAGACAGCTGAGCTGAAGAGAAGAGGAAGACCCTGACAACATTTTGATGGAAGAAATCAATAACAATTCTTTATTAGACAACATAAAATACACTTGAGAAAAAAAAACTCTAGAATTCTCTGATCACAAGAAAACCTCTAAAGCTACACCCTAAAGTCAGTAAATGTCAAGAGATGGATTTACAGGGAAAATGCTCTCTGTTAGCTTCAATGATCCTGTAATTACTTTTTTCCTAAATCTGAGCTGATCAGAAGAGACCAAACCAATATTTTGACTGAAATATGCCAATGAGCAGCAGCTTTAAGATGGGCATCATGTCCAGTCTACGGGTTACCAAAGAGGTAAGGTTGTATTTGCTAAAATCCACCTAGTCGTGCATACAGGTATAGTGTGGTCTCATCATATTGTATAACCACACTACAGAGATGCATATATATATATATATATATATATATATATAACCCCAACTGGCAGTTGTCTACCTAATGCTAAACTACTTGGCAATAAACAAATACTTCAAATTTTAAACACATTTTCTTGTTCGAGGTTTTATTCTAAGAGCAAGGGAAACTAAAATCATCTGTACTCATGGGTAATTGTCAGGAAAAGCCATTCCGCTGTTGAATAGTTTGCTCTCAAGGTTAAGAAAACACCGACTCTTTGAGCAGGCAGTGAAGAATTCTACAGACAGGGCAAATCACAGCTGGAATTTCAAGGCTGCTGGGGCTGCAATGTAACAGTACTTCTTGTAACAGGAAAGCAGTAATCAGAAGAAAAGTTTGCCACTGAACTTCCAGGTGTTTAGGAAAAAGACTTGTTACTATGGATTTATGATCTATTTGAGTGAAGGTTAGTTTGATGGTGTTAAAAACAGAAGGGGGGAAACAACTGGTGGTGCATATAATTTTCCGCTATAGACAGTGCAACTACATGAATTCATCTTTTTCTCTCTGCAAGCCAAGATAGAGACACTATAAATCAGAACTTTTATGTCAAGATTTAAGGGAAGCAAGAAATATGCAAACCAGTAAATCAACATGAGGTTGTCTATACTATAGTTGGCAGTCACAACAACACTAGAAGTCAGAAGATTAATGTTGTCCATTTTTATTTCCACTGCCCGAAGAGTAAAATGCACGATTAAACGCCAGGAGTCTTTGGTAACAGATGCTGAGGGATTACTGCATATGGTGCTAGCAATTTTTCTCAATGTACATGTCAGGTACAGGGAAGGGCAGTGCCGAGACAAGGAAATAGCCTTAGTTCCTCTTAAGTTTTTCTGGATCTGCAGAGAGCAGATGTTCGTGTAGCAAGTATTCTGGTACCTCAAAAGAACCCTTAGAAACTAGGAGGCCAAACCTATCCTTAGTTAGACTCCTTCTTCGCAATGTATTGAAATCAGCAAGAAATCATAAGATGTGTTGAGAAGAAGAAAAGAAGTTATCTCTGGTTTAGCATAGCATATAGAGCACTGCAGGAGTTCAGCTTCCAAACACCTAGGTAATTCTGTACTGAATGCTTGTAAACACCAGTGAGAATTAGGAACACATATCAATGAAAAACTGCCTCCTTCCTTAGCAAACCCATAAAATAATGAGTGCCTCGATGCTGTATCATCAGCATCCAATACTGTTCACAGCAATTCAAAGCATTTATTGGTACACAACAGCTAAGATGTGTTGCAGCAAGACTGGAGCCAGCACAGTCATTTATGGGTCTAAAGCTTCTTATCTGTAATAGCAGCAAACAGTGAGATACAAACAGAGAAAGCAAACTTTAAGCTAAGGTAACATCTCAGAAACACTGGGCAAAGGCCATTCCTCCTAACTACCAATGACAGGAAGTGTCTTGTTTACCTCCTTCTGCCTCAACAGAGGCTACATAAAACTTAGAGCTTCTACAAAGCTCTTTATGCCTGTATGTTGCATGAAGTAGATTAAGTAGGTGTTTGTATTACTGGCCTTTTCCATTGTAATATAACCAGCTATTGACTCTAGGGTCTTAGACAGTTGGACAGTGTTTGCTTACTAACTAATGAAGCCTCTGGTTACCAAAAATTTTGATGGAGTTATACTTAAGAAAATAAGCAGAGAGAAAAAAGATGGAAAAGCATATATGAACGTATTGTATTCCCAAATGTTTTTTAAAAACTGAATGTAACTGATCATATAAAAATTAATAAGGTAAGTGAATGCTGGACACAAGATCTCAAACTTGTGTACACACATTAAAACCGAAAGTGATGCAAAGCACTCAAAGACTTACAGAAACAAAACGTTTACAGGAAGCAGAAAAGCTTTACAGTTCTGGTTTTCAGGTATTATGTATTAGAAACAACTATTATTATTAAGTAAGGAGTAAGTCAGGAGGCAAGACATGCATTTTAAAATAATCTCTTAAGCAGAAAAACTTTCATACTATTTGTCCTCTGTTTTAGAGAACCAGATATTCATAAGATGGAATTGGGGATTGTATCACAGATGCAGACTGATGTACAGACTGTATATCAGTCAAAACAAAATATCTCAAAACACTCCCAAAGAAGAAGGGAGGATAAGGGAACTTTACTTAGAAAATTATCAGGATATCTCATGACTCTGAAAATCTAGTTACACAAGAAACTCCAAATCTTAATGGCCATTTTGTTAATGACATTATTCAGTGATTACCATTACCATCAATACAAAACATACCATATGCAGGGCAAATGCAGTTCAGAAAACACTTGCCTTGTGTACTACATAGAAGCAGGTGTAACATATTCCAATACAGATGTAGATTCAAAGTAACATACCTTCTGTAGACTGGAATTTTAATTTCTCTGTTCGATAGTGAATAAATTGTTCCTGGATAATAATCTTTTACTTTAGATTGTTTTAAATAATTACTTTTAAAACTTGCTTAGTCCAGAAAACTGTATTTGTTAACTTAGAGTAAACACTCCTGCATCTCAAATGGATTACTTTGATACATAGAACATGAGGAGGATTTACATCCTTTTTATTAGTTATGTGCTTTGAGGCTAAGCAGATGGCACAAATCTGCATAAGTCTAGTATTCTACCATATTCTAAGGGTAATTTTAACGTATTTCTTTTATAGCTCCATGGATCACTCCCAAAATCCTGTTTGAAAATTAAGGTCCATTATCTGTATTTTAAGCTGTGAATGAAAGCTATTAATCTGCAGCCAATATATAGTGGATCTAACTGACAGGAAGGTTCAAATTATTTCTGTTGTATAGCCTAATGCCAAATTAAATATATCACAACTAGATTTCCAAGCACGTCTAAAACTGCATACATTTTCTTAAGTTTTGTTTTCTGACATGTACCCTACACGCTTCCTATTAGAAATGGACCCAATCTGGAATCTTGTTCTTACTTTGTTGTAATCAGAATATATCATAGAATCATAGAATAACCAGGTTGGAAGAGACCCACCGGATCATCGAGTCCAACTATTCCTATCAAACACTAAACCATGTCCCTTCGCACCTTGTCCACCCATCCCTTAAACACCTCCAGGGAAGGTGAATCAAACACCTCCAGGGAAGGTGAATCAACCACCTCCCTCGGCAGCCTGTTCCAGTGCCCAATGACCCTTTCCGTGAAGAATTTTTTCCTAATCTCCAGCCTAAATCTCCCCTGGCAGAGCTTGAGGCCATTCCCTCTTGTCCTGTCCCCTGTCACTTGGGAGAAGAGGCCAGCACTCTCCTCTCTACAACCTCCTTTCAGGTAGTTGTAGAGAGCAATGAGGTCTCCCCTCAGCCTCCCCTTCTCCAGGCTAAACAACCCCAGCTCTCTCAGCCGCTCCTCATAAGACCTGCTCTCCAGCCCCCTCACCAGCTTTGTTGCTCTTCTCTGGACTCGCTCCAGAGCCTCAACATCCTTCTTGTGGTGAGGGGCCCAGAACTGAAAACAGGATTCAAGGAGCGGTCTCACCAGTGCCAAGTACAGAGGGAGAATAACCTCCCTGGACCTGCTGGTCACGCCGTTTCTGATACAAGCCAAGATGCTATTGGCCTTCTTGGCCACCTGGGCACACTGCTGGCTCATGTTCAGTCGGTTGTCAACCAACACCCCCAGGTCCCTCTCCTCCAGGCAGCTTTCTAGACAGACTTCTCCTAGTCTGTAGGAGAAGAACTGATCCAAAGAAAAATGCCACAGGGAATGTGTCAGCTTTGGGAAAAGTACTGCCACTGGAAATTGTTTGGGACTTAAGATAGAAATACCATACTAAGTCAGAGATCATACAAATACTTTTGCTTTTCCTCATCCAGATGTGGCACGTAAGTCCTAATTATTTTTTTCCGTTTATCTCCCTCCACTACAAGGCATTGGGTATTATTCATGTAAGTTCACATAGTCTTTCCTGTCAGGACATTTTTATTTTGTTTACATTGAACACTGGGAAAAAAAGTATTCTTTCTGCCCCAACTGCTAGCCAGTTTTGGCTTCAGGAGAGTCAATCCCCTTTTGACTGGCATTTACTTTATACACATGAAATAACACCAATAACAGGAAGTAGAAACAGCCTGTTAGGGCTCTCACAGCAATGGGAAGCACAGAAAAGCAGTGTCTATAAACTTAGATTTGCTACATTTCTGATTAATATTGAGCAAGTATAAAAAATTCAGCCCCAGAAGTTGCGGACTCAAACTTAGGTGCCACTTTGAAATATTTCTTTCATGGTCTTTCAGGTTGACTGAGATCATTGTGATTGAAATTTCCTCTACTAGGCAGCCCCAAGACAGGTTTTGAAGGTGGAAATATTCATGAAAATTATTTACAGATGTTTTAAAACTTGCTGCCAGCATTCCTACTGGAAGATAATCTATGGATCTTTAATCTTAACATTCTTCTTTCAATATATTTCTTATGCTGCATATGATAAGGATGAGGAAAAAGCATAGAAATTCTGATCAAAGTTTTTAATATAGATTTCTTCAAAATGTCTGGGAGACTGACCACAATTTAACCAGTAAATTTAGTTTGTTTAGCTAATAAAAGAAAATCCTGGTCAGTTCTACACAGTTTAGACAGCAAGAAACGGAAATACGTTTTCACCTAAGTCTCAGAAAATAATTTCTTTTTCAGGATCGTAAGGCCAGCACTATTTAACATCTAGGACTTAAAGAGGTACCTAACCAAGGAATGACGGCATAGCTCGTAAGTGCCGCTGGGTCCCTCATTCTTTCATATGAAGAAACACTCTCATCTGAGTTATCTGCAAATCAGACCACTTTAAAATGTTCAAAAGCTAGGTGAAACTTTCTTCAGAAAGGCATAGATCATGGGACAAACAGCTTTCACTCTCTCACAATATTCACAGGCTCTTTCCTGCAAGGTGTGGCAGTCCTCAGCAGCACAAGGTCCTGGCTGTGCCTACACAGCCTGCTGTGCACCTGCACAATTTAAAGCAGTACGAGCAATAGATTCCTGACCTGACTCCACATCTGCTAGTGTAAAGTTTCAGCCATAATAGTTACAGCTGCACTACTGACACAAATCAAATGTGGATTTGCTCCCACAGAGCTTCCCAAGCCAAAGCTGGGCTTTGTGGTACAGGAATATCTACTCCAACCCATTTCCTTCTATACTAGCGGCTGCCTCTGTTTCTTACATATTTTTGCTGTGCTTGTTCTGACAAACCCTCTGTTGCAATGTCAGGAAAAGTTCATTTTTGTGCACTTCCTGTAGACCTCCTAAATATTCCAGCCAGGACTTTCAAATGATATGATTAATTTAAAACAATACACAGATTTTAAGAAAAAGCCCTGGTGTTCCTCAATTCTAAGTCTTTGGGCTTGAAAAATTTCCTTTGTAAGCAGAAAGATTGATCAGACTAGCTCCTTAGTTTAAGTTTCAACAGAAAACACATAATATTGCATGTATAAGGAAAAACAGCAGACATCAAAATTGTGTGATAAGCTAATATGGAGTATTATGCATGGAATATGGAATATATATGCATGGAAAAAAAACCAGTGAGGCATGAGGTTCAGAGTTCTGCGGTTTCTGGGCTGCTCAGTCATCAAAGCAACACTGTGGCTTTAACAAGACCGTTCCACAAATAGTGTCCTCATATAAGCTTTATAGTTCATACAATATGTACTAGAAATTTTAATAAGACTCAAAAAGGCTTCTCAGGAGTGGAAAGGAAATCTGTGGAGCATTCAGCAGCATTTGGTACGTAACATTCACAATATCCCTTTGCAGTAAGACACTCTCACCTCTACCCCCGCTGTCAAATCATACAGGAATGGGGAACAAATAATAAGTTGTTTTTTTTAAACCTGAACATTTCTGCCCTTCATTTGAAAAAAGTGCCTCACTATACCTACAACAGGAGCATTGTGTGGCCCCCGCCTACCATTTAAGCTGTATAAAGACATGGAAAATTATCCCTAAAACAGATTTTTCAGGCTACTTTCAAGATTAACTGTATTCCCATTAGGCTCAATTTAGCCAAACACAACTATATCTGATTTCAGACTGAGGCAGGTTCTTTTTTAAGATACATGGTTACACTTCCTGATCAGTAACAGCAAACCACTTTTAGGACTACCATTTAAAAATATTTCCTCCTCAAAAATGTTTTACCTTTTTCTCAGGTCCAAAGAGAAATGTGCTTTTATGTTTCTCCTTTGTCCTGAAGCAATAAAAGCTTTTTCTCTCGGAGAAATCTAGCTTACAGTGACAGCGCAAACAAGGATCAGTACCAAGATCCCAAAAACCTTTAGACATTGTAATGACAACTGAAAGGTCTGGCCAGTTTTGACTGCTAATTCCTGCACTAGGCTACCATCCTTTGAGAGACTATTGAATCTCTACTGCCCAGTCACAACAGAGAAGTTTTATTAAGGACAACGGGGTTATTTACAGAGTCATCAGACCAAAGCTGAAGTCAGAGTCCCAGAAATTTTCTCCATGTAGAAAATAGCATAGATAGGAACAAGGTTCAGTACAACACCTTTTGACCTGCTACAGCATCACAGAGACATCAAGAAGACAAGCAACTGAAGGCCTCTCATTTCTTTGGCAGCATCAGCACTGGCATATACTTATCCCTTAACCACAGGTGTTACATTCCTACACTGTGCTTGGAGGGCACAAGGCAAGAGGATAGTACACATTAGAATTTGATACCCCCAAAACACTGTGCTTCTTTTATGACAAAGATCCAAACTGAAGGCAAAACTAAAAATCCTAAAATGCTCAGTGAATGATTCCTTTTGCATAAAGAATCTTACCATTATTTAACATTCACTAAATTAATTATTTTCATCACAAATGTGTATCAGTAAGAAGAAAGACAATGCTAAATTAGCATGGATTGGAGGATATCTGAAACAAAAGTGAGTGATAATCCTAAACAGAAAGGCAAATCTTGTACTTATCATTAAAAGTGCAATTGATTGAATATAGTTACCGTGTCACAATCATTGTTTGAAATTCATTATTCATACTGGTATCATCTAATATTCATAAGCCTACCAGCAGAGCACTTTGAACAGTTTTCAATGTTTGTTCTTTTAAAATATTCCCATACTGTCCCATGGGAATAAGTTCTCTTGCATCAATATTCCAACAAACGACAATTAAGAGAAGTTGCAGCCCCTTTAGCTGGTTTAGAAATCTGTTGACTATAGATGACGAAACATGACAGTTAAGTATTGATATAACTGATAAGTCTCCTGGGTTTTCAAAAGACTGAGAGTCACTGTGACCTTCAGACACTTGCCCGTGGCTCAATGCCAGCTATGGGCCAGTCAGTGAGTACGACTGTTGGTCTAGTAGTGCATGAGAACAGAAAAATTATAAGCTCTCAGTATTCCAGTCCTGATGTTTCTCAAGTAATTACAACCAGAAGTTCCCATGGATGCCTTGACATTTCCTCCATACTATAGCATTTTAGTTAATGGGTTTCTTTTTCCCTGCTGATGGATGACTTTTATATCTGAACCTCAGCTGAGATTTGCTTTGCTTGTTAGGGAACTTCAGAGTGAAATATTGCAGGACATTATTCAAATTTCAAAAGAATATTTTCTACTTCTCTACTTCCAATTTCAGCTTCATATCAGCAAATCTCCCTGGCTCTGTAATAATTACTTACTGTCCATGAAAACATTGTATGTGACACACATTCAAAAACAAACAAACAAAAAAAACCCCAAACCAGCCGTAGCTGTTAGTCGCTACTCCACGGGCCACTTACAATTAGAAAAAGCAAAAGTTTAGAATTCATATGCCTGGTTAGAGTGGCTGCTTCACATTGAAAACAGAGCACCATGCTGATGAGTTTAACAGCCACTGCCTTCTACTTTTTATTCTATAACACACATATACGTGGGTTCTTACACTTCTTATGCCAACTTTACAGAAACACAAATAGACACAGAAGATGCAAATCAAAAATTAAAGACAGATCCACATTTTGAAAACAAGTGGTGGATTTTCTTGTTAAAAGGCTAAGCAGCAAACAACCAACTTGGATTTGCTGCTTGAACTACCAGCAGATGATATAGCTTGAAGTCCAAAGCAAAACTGACTTTTATATAAGTGATATTAATCTAAATATGCAGTACCTTAAACCAACCAGGCAGTTTTGTCTTGCTAAGTACAATTTAAAAATAAACAGCCTGAACATGAAATATCTGATGGGCCAAGCATACCCAAGAATTCACACCATCAGCTAGAAATGAACAGAGTTCTACTTAAAACACTGTGATTTACAGTAGGGATTTTGAGTAAATTTAATTAGTGTCCTGCCTTTCAGCAGAGCATATTAGGAGCAAATGAATTCTCTCAGCATAAAACAGTGAAACAATGAAGTACAAATTAGTTAAGGCATCTTCATGAATCAATTCATGCTAAAATATGTGCTAACCCCAATTTGCACCACGGTTAGATATTACCATATGAGTATATTCAGCAATTTTAATTTAAACTGCCTGCAGTTAAACAGAAGAGGGCAACAAATCAAGACCACTGTCATCATTCACATTTGCCATTGCAGCATCATGTCTGTAATGAAAAACTGGTAGGGCTATCCCACACAATGTTCACTGTGTCTTCTAAAATGCTACTCCTAATCCTCTAACAAGATTCACTTATTGTGTGATACGGGCTCAACTTGTGCAGTCCTCGTGTTTGTGAGGAAAAGTAGGAGAGGAAAATCTTTCCAGATTTACAGAGTCCAACAACTCCATTGGTGGTGTTCCATTTACCTTCAAAATAAAATAGAATTGTGTGTAATTACTAATAGTTGGCTCTCTAAAGGGTAGGAAGTTGATCTGAACATGCCTGAGGCATTTATTCAAAAGTTCACTCCATGTTTTGAAATTCAGATCTCTCAGTAGATTGTACTGGATGTGCTGTGAAAATAGCTTTTTCTCTTGTTATTTCACTACTTCCACAACTCTTCCCAAGTCAATCCTCTAATTATTGAAAAATATTAAAAGACCGTGTTTATTTCAACTTCTTCAGTTACAGAAGGATTCAAGTGGGCTAAAAAGATTATGTTCTGCAAAGAACATATTTCTGCACAGAAAACATTTTGGTAGTTGATAATGTATTTTTTACTTATTAGCTGCTATGCCTATTTAACAAACCATTTTTACTATTCTGATATTATGTGATATTATCAAATTAATAAAGAGAGCCATAAGATTTTTTTAATGAAACTTTGTCTCACTGAGATTTTTTTTCAAATATCGGCTAAATATTCAACAGAAAGGGTGTTCCAAGGGTGAGTTTAGACCATAAGAGCAATAAAACAGCCCAATAGGGACAGAAAATGAAATCAGAAACTGAAATCAGAAACCTTAATTTCTCAGTCTGAAAGCAGAAATCTTGATAATTTCACTAAATGGGAGTAATATTCAATACAGAAGCCTGAAGGTTGCCCACCAAACAGAACTATCCACCTCCAGTTAGCTCTATGATTAATTGCCTATCTCGGAAAATTACTTGGATGTGACCTTCTTGTTCAGGAACACATTCCTCTAAAATATCACTAAATTGGCAATCACATTTGAACCCAAATCAAGAGTTAAAGCAATATTTTACAGAAGAGGGTAGAAGTATCATCCCCATCTTTCAAATACATACAGGTGAATTAAAGAACATTTTCATGGTAATTCAGCATGTTTGTGATAGGTTGTATCTATAGCCATGTTTTGACATGCGTGTTGTAATGTGTCAACCGCAATTCTTCACTACAGAATCACCTCCTTTGAAAGAAATTATGTTTCCAGAGAAGAAAAATCTGAGAAATCTCTCTTACCTGGCGAAAAATGATGCTGCCACAGAGGTGCCTGTGGATACTTCACTGGCAACATACGTGCTCTGGGAAGCAGGGAAGCTGTACAAGGAGGGTTTATCTGCATTGTAGCGGTTCAATGCTGCTTCAGTCAGTCCCTCTCGACTAGTCTCTGTCATAAGCTGAGATATCTGAAGACAGAAAATAAACATAACGTGTCATCAGCTAAAGCTCACTGGCTGACCCCACCTCATCCAGAAGTGCCTCTGGATTGCAGATGGAGTAAGAGAGGCATTTCATTTACTACATCTATGCTGCTCTATGAGCAAGTTTATTGCTTCTGTCATGGTAATCTACAGTACTTTGGTTCAGCTTTAACCTCGTCTGCACTAAAACTAATGAGTAATATTCATCTCATCACTAGGAATATCAGTAATGTCTATGGCTTTCCATCCATATAGAAAAGAAAGAGTAAAACATGATCCTTGCTAGGTTTTACTTCAGGGTGCCGAAGAGGCAGCTTAGATATGTGCAAGACATTAATATTTTACTTCAGGAAAAAACAAAATACATTTGTTTGCTTTTGTAAAATAACACAGAACTAGTGTATTAAGTACTTTGTTGACCCTTCTCCAGAGAAGCCAGCACACAGCATAGGAGTCCCTTGGGATCATAGACTATTTGCCATCTCTCTGGAAAATTTGCATCATTATCCCTTACTTTCACTGGCTTTCTTAAAAGGTTTTAGACATCCTATGATTTCATTCTTTTGATGGCCCATTTAACATTTTTTCCCTGCTAGGAAGCTTCGTCTTAGCCTTTCATTGTCTGGGAAAATAAGTGGAGTTCAACCAGACTTGACGCAGCTTTCCTCAAATTAACTGAAAGATCTTTATTGACTTAAGAGAAAGCTGGGTCAGCCCTGTTGAAGCACCTCTACAAAACTTTGATTTCAGTTTCTTGACTATTACTTATGTAGGAACCTACACTGTTGCAATGTCCTCTATCGTACTTCATGCTATTACTAACAACTTTCCTTTCCTCCCTTCCTTATTTTAAAGACAAATAGCTTTTGTTCATCTATGCATGCCTCAAAATTGTAACATTCGCCGAAAAATAACTTTCCCATATTATTGCTAGCAGGGGTCCCAGGCATTTCTGCCTTTCCCCTGCAAAAAATTTGCAAGAATCATTCTCTCACCTGTTCAATTTCAGTTCTCGTACCCATCCTTATGACCACAGTAACAAAAGGACATCTTGGTGAGTCACAGCAAGAAAAGTACTTGAGATCACCTTGTAGGTCTCTTTCTGCTTAAGGTTGCTTTACTTCAGCTGCTAAACATTTCAATTATTGAGGGCAACGTTGATCAACTGTGATTTGCATGTGATAAAGCAACATTTTTTAGACCAGACATCAAGCCACCTATTTCTTTTATTGAGAATTGCTACACATCTCCTGAGACCAAGAAGATAATCCAAGAGTTTATCCTGATTTTCCATATTTTTAGGCCAATGAACTGTAATACTTCAAGAACGAGAATGCTAAACTAGGCACTCTTATTTTCTGAAGAACCAGTAGAACTGCCGAAATTGCCTCTATCATGCTGCCACACGCCAAGCCTTTCTAATTTACTAATCCACTATACTGAATGAGCAGTGGTCACAAAAGGCTATAGCTAAAATCCTGGATTTAAATCATCTCACACTACTGTTAAAACACAATAATTTAGTCTTGCTACAAGGACATCTGCCTACATTTCCAGCATGCAGGCAAACAGACATTTGTTCTTCAGTGTTCTGCTAACCTATGTATGTCCACTTGGGGCACCCTGTACACTTGAATTCACTAAACAATAATTTCCTCAAATTTTCCTTAATTTTAGCTAACTCATCTATTTATATTTGCAGTGAACTAGCACAAGATTCTACACTATCCCCTCAAATTCTCCTGAAACCAGTATAATAATCTACCGTGTTGGGAACTGCTAAGCAGGCAGGTTCACAAAGCTCTCGCTTCAGAGAAGACTACACTTACAAACCCAACCTCACCTTAGTCCATCCAATTTATATACCTGAAACCAGGGATGGGCCATCATTAATCAACTGTCATTGCTGACAGTGTCACTAGGAAGTGCTACTCACTTCTATGGCAACCTTATAGCAGTCAAGAAATCAATGAGTTGGCTTATCTTAACTGCAATCCCAATCACAATCATAGCCTCCTCATCTTTTGCCATATAAAGATTTGCAGCTACAAATATGAATTTCCAGAGCCAGTGCAGCACTTTTCATTGGAGTCAGATCCCCTTAATTAGCAAGACGGTGAGGCTTATAAGACGCATTTCAGCCAACTGCAGAACAGAAAAGAATTTGTGTGTTCGGGATATCCAAAAACATCCATCATGACGTGGGTATAAAAGCACTAACTAAATGGTTTCTGTGATTATAGAGACATTCAGGTGATCCATGCCCATATCCACAAGTCCTATCGATGCAAACAGCACAGAGCAAACAGAGCAGTAAAAAGCCTCAAACTGGTTGTGGACATTTCCTGAAAGGTTTTACTTTCAAGCTTCCTCAAAAGCTGATTAGATGCTTGGTTCTTGAGCTTCTGAATAACAAGTTCTTAAATACAAGCACTCCAAAATAATCAAATACTCACTCACTCAAAGAGATATGAGATTCTTTTAGAAAGACAAAATTATAAACCATTCCCTCTCACCTATGTATTCAGATATTAGTCAGAAAATGGAATATTAATGCTTTTTAATAAGTGGGGGTGAAGATCTTATAAGGCCTGTATTCAGATCACATTTTCCTACAGGATAACACAAAGGAACTGAATAAGAAGCTGGAAATAATCAAACATATTTACAAATTCTATATTTGTGGACTACCACACTAACCATAGGACAGAGAGAAGATAGATAAATAATATCCATCTTAGGATTTGCATATACTATGGATGAATGCAGATGGGGTTGTCTCTATATAAATGTAGGTCTTTCAGTAGTACTGCTACTCTGTTGTGCACCCTATGCAACGGCTCCAAGTAATACAGGGATGGTCAGTTGGTCAAGCTGCAAAATATCTGTATGGTACTGACCATAAGAGTTTGCTGGAGAGGCAGGCACTCTCTTTCCTGTCCATTTACACATCTCACATTGTCGCAGAAAGCAGGAAGCAACTGTTGACATTTATATTGATGCATTACCTGTGAAAAGCAGCATTCCAGTGTAAACAGTGACCCCTTCCAGAGCTGCCCTGGATCGACACTCAAAATTGGGCGTGTTGGTCTTTTTTAGCATCTTCTCAGTCCTAAGAGTCCAGCAGCATCACCTGGTTTACTTACCCACACTGGCACATATCCTGGGCAAAAATCCATTTCTTGATGTGAGCGCGCTCAGAACCAAACAGCCAAACACATGTACTGCCTCTCCTTGAGCTCCACTGATTTAATGTTTGCCTCAGCAGGGGCACTTCTTAAGTGAGAGTGTCTTACAAGGATACCAAATCAGAAACATACGTTATTTTACCTAACACAAGATACAGACAAATTAAGACAAAATAAGATCTAGCTTAAGTCACGGTTCAGGAACAGTTTCCAGTTTCAACACTTGCTTACTTTATCTGCCAAAGTCAGATTTTTCAACAGTGAAATGTCTCCAGAAGCAAAAAGTGCTGAAATATTTCCCTGAAATTCAAACAATCTACTCTTCTTTATCTGGGAAGCCTGCAACACCGCTTGGTGGTACACAGTTCAAAGGCCACAGAAGTACCTTGTGATATTCATAACATCAAGCAGACCATCGGGTTTTGCTTGAACTTTTTCCTCAAATGTCACTTACTATCTTTTCCTTCTGTCAAAGCAAGAATAGGATAACAAACGAGAATATTTAATTATGGAATTGTGGCTTTGGTCATACAACTGTGGAAATGAAGGGCAAAGACAGAGCTATGTTAAAATCTGGGCCATGCTTGGTGCCCCTTTTTTGTCCAGTACTTAGAGTATCACTTATCCTGTACAAATTTGTATATCTGCGTCAATTCACAGGCTGAGTACCTCACTAGACACATACCTACAATATTTCACTAATAAATCCTCATCTACTCCCAGAGTTCAATAGATATATAAAGAGAAGTGGGCAGAAAGAAGTTAATATAATTCACATATCCAGAGACCAGTGACTTCAAATCAGTTCGACTGCATTTTTTTCTTTTGCCTCATAGATTGGAGAGATTAGCAATCATTTAAACTATTATGCCAAACTGAACAGTGGGCTTTGGAGGCAACTCTTACCACCTCATTTACTTTTCCTCATGTCATGGTGGCAAATTATCACTTTCTCCTCTGACATTGCTCGCTGAAGTTCACACAAACTTGAGTAAACACACCCTGGGTATATTAAGCATTTAAGGAAAAATACTCACAGAACAGACATTTCCAAAGCTCCTTTATTTTTTTTTTCCTCCCTGACACACCCTCCAGTGTATGCCTGGCAGTTGCATTTCACGTAAATTTGCCTCTTCAGTGACACCCTATCTCTCACTAGATATTGTTTCTGGATTTAATGGAGGAAAGAAGAATAGATTCCTCAATTCTCTTTCCTTTCTCTTCTGTGAGTGCCCACATACCATATACACGAGGTTCAAGACTGGCTAATAGGATAAATTTTGAGAAATTCCTATATTGAATTGTTGGCAGCACATCACTGCCTGGCTGAGCAACAAAAAGACAAAGCATGGAACAACACAACCTTTCATGCCTCAATAGAAACCTTTCAAGTGCATGTGGAACAAGATAGATGTCCCTCCCAAGGACCCATTTTTTTTCTACTGTCTCATAAAAGCAAACCATCTATTAACCTCTTCTTATCAAGAGCTGAAGGTAAATCATGATTTAAATTCTCTACTTCACAGCAAAAAGATGATGGCTCTGCAGCTGAACTACAGGTGTCAACCAGGCTAGATTCTCTTCCTATTCCAACTGAAGAGTCACTCTGTGCATGAGACTTGTCACCATGCAGTATGAGGTTAATTATATTTACATAAGAACATTTTACAACCAAGCTCATTAATGTTTCTAAAGCTCCTAACAGAGGACTCCTAACTGAAATAACTGTACAAATGGAAGTTAGCACTTATGAAAGGTGTGAAACATCCCTTGTGCTGGAGGTAGTGAATTATTCAGCAAGATCCCCAAAATCTAGTTAATGTCAATGACTGACCAGTGAACTGGATGCACAGATACATATGAAATATCTGAAGAAGTTAAATTCAAGATAGAAATCTGTGTCTAAATTCACTATAAAGCAATCCTCAGTGTCTAAAGATCTTAATCTTGGGAAAGAGGCTCACTAGCAAGGAGAAACTGAAGTGCAGAACAAGACAAAAACCTTAAATTTGTAAGCCACAAATCTTAAATTTGTAAGCCACAACTTTGCCAGGCACTACAAATTTCAGAGCAATTAAGATTAACTTGCCAACAGGAAACATCAGCAGAAAACAAACAGAGTGGGAGTGGATACTTCTTGAGTCTCTTCAGCAAAAAAGAGTTTAATAAAGGGGATATCAAAGTCCTACTACACCCAGAGAGGGCATCTTTCAGTAAGAGAATGTATCAATAAATAGTAGGTGCTCTTCCTTCAATTTGGCTATTTTATCTGAGACCTTCTGGAAATACTGACTTCATTCCTTTTGCCTAACACCCAAGTTATGCATTGATTTCTGTGCAGTAACAAAAAAGGGCAGCAAAGGCTTATCTAAGGACAAGGTGACAGCTGGGATGCACTGTGCTGAATGCCAAAAAGAAAAAGAGAAATGTGGATAATTTGACATTTACTATATTTCAATTTGATAATTTTAGAGTGTTGTTGGGAGAGGTTAGCATGTGAAAATACGAAAGGGAAATACTTAACAGTCAGTTTCAAATGTCATCATTAAATATAGCTTCAAATGCATTGAGGTAAATTTCTTTGGAAGAGAGTTTACTAAACTGCCAGTAAAATTAAGCAGGTTTGAGCGAGAGGGGCAGAGGTGTAGAGGGAAAGAGGAATCTTGTGCTGCCCATGCAACTATCAAATTAAATTTAACACATCCTTCACAGGGCAAAAAGGAACAATTACACCATTCAGTGAGAGGAACTTGAAAGTGATGAGGATTTGCTAAGTCAGTCCTCTTTAATATACCATGGAATACCAAGGACAGACTCCACATCTGTCACAAACTAGTCACTACAAAAGTGACAATTAAGGAATTATTCAAGATAAAATCCACCTTTAGAAAAAATAATTTTGGAACAGTAGCAAGTTCTTGTAGCTAAAGGCAGAGGCAGGATCTAGATGATATTTAAGGTGCCTTTGAACCCAAACCATTCTATGATTCTATTATCACGACCTTTTTCCCCACATAGCAGAATACTACGCTGCTACAGCTTGAGATCAATGTAACTGCTGATACAGACATTGTGTGAGCAAGAGCAAGACAGCAATTCCTGATTGTCCTTTCCTGTCAAAATAACGTGTTCTACGAGGAACAGGCTGGAAAAGGACACGCATATTGTCTGCTGCATTCCGTCTCTTTCTTGGACGTTGACATACTGAATACTGCTTAGTAAAGACAGTTCACTATCATTGTGAATAGTGAAACGCTAAGGAGAGTCCTTGGGCATATTTTGTTCCTGCTTCATGAACACAAAATCTGAAATATCCATCTCCCAGAAGGGGTTGCCATAATGGCATAAATTTTTATTGAAACAAAAACCAGTGGACGTTTAAAAAGACTGAGGTTTTTCAAAGGCAGAATCACTGGGATGGCAAGAATGCTGATTATGCTTTGCATTTAACAAGGAAGAGTCAGACTGCATCTAGCAAACTAGTTTCACTTA
Organism: Phaenicophaeus curvirostris; assembly: GCF_032191515.1. NCBI lineage: Eukaryota > Metazoa > Chordata > Aves > Cuculiformes > Cuculidae > Phaenicophaeus > Phaenicophaeus curvirostris. The sequence continues at coordinate 70,885,313 of NC_091393.1, read as the reverse complement.
AATGTTATTTAGTTACTATGACAGCACCTAAAGTTTAATTACAACCTCCAGCTTCCTACTGTCCAAAAGAAAGATGACCTTTGACTGTTGCAGCCACATCCCATGTTCCTCTGTGAAAAAGGTGGCTATTTAACACTGATCCAGTGCAACCCTAAGCACAGATGAAATCCCAGTTTGCACAGGCATGGGTACATCAAAACTGCTAGGACAGAGTTACTTCCTTCTCAGAATCAAGAGCCCATACCATTAAATGAAATATTTCACAACAAATCTCTTAATGTTTTAAAATCAGCTACTTAGAAGCTGATCAGACATCCAAATAATGGATTTCTTTACTGTAGGAAATTTTCATTTGATTTTTTTTTTCCTTCCTGAGAGTTCTGCCTTATGAAACAGTATTTTTTAAATTTATTTATGCTGTACTTTCCATTGTAAATAATGAAACTAATTTCTTGGCCACCCAGTATTCTCCCTCTTACTTTCGCCTATTCACTCAGCACACATTCTTGCCTTAGCTTTTGAATTGAAAAGCAAAATAAACAAAAAAATCAAACCATACAGAGCAACAGTAAAGCCTGGAAATCTGTAGGTTACTTCTTCAGCATAGTCTCCTCAAAAACAGTATCAAATAAGAATTGCATTGGCAACAATGAAAGCTTTATGATAAAACAGGAAACGTGCTCTATTAAGCCTGTGACAACGGTTCATTTGCTTGATCAGCAAATTCCCCTACAGACCATAACTTAGTAAATGTAAGTTGATGCACATTTCCAAGCATCCTCCACCACCAAGACACGAAGGATATAGACTCATTTTGATCTGGCTTTGCAATAAATCTATATTTCTCAGTTTGCCAATGCCCTCCTGAACTAAGTAATCCATGGAGGAAATAGTTACTACTTGATCTACATCAAAAGGAATCAGTATATTGAGCCTGAAAGAGTACTGAGCAAGCCTGCTTCTTGCTCACTCGTTTTGTACCGATATAAGGCAAACATGGGCAGGGAATATTAGAGGAGTGGAAATTACACGATCTGAAGCATTCAGGAAAGCCAATATCTACCTAGAGTGAATTATTGTTGTATAGAAGTGGCAGATGACAGTGCACAGGGCTCCTTTAGTCTAAGTGACATAGCCTGCACATTTTATTTATTGGATACTACTTTATTATCCAACTATTTTCTGAAAGGTAAGGCCCCTGCCTCATTACCAAAACAAAAGAGCCATCATTCACCTTCCTCAATACTCAGTGCTTTCTGATGTCCATTCCTACCTCTCCTATTCCTCCCCAACATTGCCACAGGCAGGACAGAGACCCTGGGGTGCAAACCTGTTCATCCCCCACACCCTAGAGTTCCTCTAGTGAAGCAGGGATGCCCAGGCTTCCCATGGGCATCTGCAATGCTGTGAGATATTCCGTGTGAGTAGAGAAGTAAAGCTTCATCAGCTAGACTCAAATACGCCTCTCACTCATGAAGCTCCACCATCAAAGTCTCTGCTGAGAGAACAGCAATGTAAGGTTTCATAGCTGGCTTATTCCCATACTTTGCACGTGAAAAATAGGAACAGCAGATAGCAAAGAGGGATTCTGGTCTCCGTTTGTGCCTGTAGGCATTTCAGCAATGCAAAAAGATACTGTGCAGCAACACAAAAAAGCTGCTTCCTTTCTCATCATGAAGACAACAATAATATGGCAGTCTGTGGGAAAGCTGAGGCTGACTCTAGCTCTCAGAAGTTTTTTTAAAATCTGCTTTTAACAAGTTGTTAATTCCTTTAATTACCTGTATATTCTGCTGCTGCACTATAAAGCTGTGCAGCTGGAAATTAATTGGATCTTTTTCTACTATGAACTTTATTTGCTATCAGATTAGTAACATTTTACAAGAGAAAAGGCCTTTCTTTTGTGTCAGTCACTTGAAGTTGATTTCATAAATCCAGATTCAGAGACCACATTGTAATCCCTTATTGCTCCAGCTACATTTTAAGACCTCAGCAGCCATACTAATTATGCTACAATAACTAATGCAGCAATGAGGAGTGTGTGCAGACTATGAAAGATGAGCACATTTGACTTCTGCCTGCCTGGCCACATGGGGCAGCAGCTATATGAAGTAACTGCACTTTTGAAGCTGAGGTGCAAGTCTCTCTATGTTGAAGTGTTGCACAAGTATGCACAAGTTCACTGTGCGCAGGAGTGATGCATTCTTTATTAAAACAGATTCTCATTTCCCTGATCAGTTACTAACCTGCCAGCAACACCAAGACATCAGAAGAAGTTCAAAACTTACTGTAGCTGTTTCCCTAACACAAATAGAGATCTGTAAGCCACTGACATTTTACTTGTCAGTTGACAAGAACAGCTCTAGAAGGTACCAGATTATGCCAGCATGTAGACTTAATTTAAATGGCATTATTGACCAGAAAGCAGCTTCTTTGTATAGCTAGCAAAAAAAGTAAGCAATAAAAAATACTATTCCCTTTTCCACACAGGTGTATGAACCTGATCGCTGGTCTTTACTTAAAAGACATTTGATTAGGTTCTACTAAGTAAACACAAAGAGAAAGAACTACTTCATTTCCAGTATGAAAAAAAATTCTGACAGGCTTAGAGATTCCTGCAACGATTATTGCCTAAGAATGTGGTATAACACAAATTCATCACACACACATAATCACCCCAAGACTTGACTTGAAGGGGTGGGGGTGGGAGTTAGAAGGGAAAGATCAGTACATGTCTGACGGGCCACTTAAACAGCTGCTCACTGAAACGTGCATGGGTTTGACCCCCACGGATCTAGCAAATGCCTTGAATCTATTTAGAAACTGGTACCATTCCAGTGGCTTCTCAATCAAAAAGAAATTATGAATATCAGTTTGTCTATAAACTGATGCCAAAAGTTGAATTGTATTAGTGTGACAGATACTGCAACAATACAAATAATTTTCTTTATGCGTTAGGTCATAACACTATCAGTAATGTACCTTATAAAGGGAGGAAACAGAGGGCTTAAATCTTGCATGAAGCACGAACTTCTTAACTAACAGAAGAGGGCTGCTTACAGAGAAGGGAAAATTCAATCAGAAGCTAGGCATATTTGGACAAGTAATACGGAAGCCTGGGAAATTTAGGTTGAGAGAGACTGAGAAAACTTTCACAACTCATTAAAATTCTAAGTTTGAAAATCTATTCTGTAGTATCCTCTTCCATACACTTTCCTAAAATATCTTCACAGAGAAGTAAATTTTTTAAAACTGACTAAATAAAAGTTAACCTTTGATACCAGTGACTGTTAATATTGCTTATGCAGCTTTCTCTTCTGCTTTCTCAATGAAATATTAACAACTCATCACCTGAAAGGACTCTAAGGAGAATCTTTTACTTCCTGATCCATCCTTTAGTGGAATAAAGCTTAGGATGCACATTTGAATGCTCTTAAATTTGCATTTCTCAATATAGGTCTAAGGCTCCAAGTACTCTTGGCTCTTCTGAAAATCCACTGAAACCTGCAAGCAGCAAAGAAAGCTTTAAAAAAATCTTAGTGATCTTAGTGTCTAGTCATTAAGTTAGCGTGTCCCTTCCCTCCATTTCAGTTTAGCTTAACCAATACTACAACTCATTTTTCCAGTGTATTACCTGCATTCAAGTAAGATCTTTCATCTTAAAAAGAGCAATTTGTCTCCATTCTGAAGAAGAAAGCATCTTTTCTGCTGCCTCTATTTGGGCTCAATTCCACAGGAAGAGGCAAGAACTGCAAAGTACCCAGTCTTCTGTATGAAATTTAGTTCTTAAAGTGTTGATATCAGTTTACATGCTCAGAATGAAAATAATATCACTGAAGCTGCACTTATCATATCCAAGTGAACCATTCAATTCATCATTTGTAATGCAGCCTAAGAGCCAGTTTGCTTTCTCAATGCTGGCCAACTGACATTATATGAGGTTATGAGCACTCAGACACAGAAATTATTTCTGTGCTGAGTCACACAACTGCCCACATGCGCACACTTACCCTGTGGCAAAGGCAAGGTAGTAATGATTTATCTTATAATCATTTTTCTAGAGCTAAATCAATGAAACCAAGTCAAATTACTTTAAATTTGCTGTAAACTATGAACATGCATTCATACTTAGCATGTACTGGGAAGCTTGCTAAAAATTTATCAAGCTGATCATGTGTCTCATTCCTAAAACTTAGATTAGGCTATGATAGCCAAAAACAAGGAGCCATTACGTAGAGCTGAATACAGATGTACTTGAAAGTTACACCTTATGTTCAGAACAGTTCAGTGGAATTAAATGTAAACAAAGGGCATTGGCTATCACTTAGTCCAATAACACACTGGGTATGTGCAGAGGTGGAAACAAGGTAAGTACCACCAGACTGGCATTGCAAGAAAGGCAATTTCAGGGAGCTGGGTTCCAGCTGGAAAAGACTCAGAACTGTGAGCCTTGCATTTACTAAGGAAATGCTCTTATTTCATTCCCACAACCAGAGATGTTGACACATTCTTCAGAAGTCAATAGCATATCCTTTCAATGCAAAAGCCTTGGAAGACCTCGACACCAGCCAACCTCTCAAGTCAAAAAGCATAACAATATTGTTCCTCTTTTCCCACGAGGAAACATGGTTTAGTTTCAACTTCCATGCTGCAAACTTCCATCTTTGCAGTGAATTGCACAAACCATGCTCTAATCCACCATCTCGTAGTGTAACTTTCATACCAAATTGTGCTGCCCTTTGGCTTTGTGTAGCTGCCTTGCCCTTCTCAGTCCCTACTGTTAACTGTCGCTTCAGGTGTTCCTTCTTTCATGTACCAGCATGGAGATACAGCAATAGCTAATTTCACAGTTATCAGTGCTAATGGGAGCTGCCATAAAATTGTCTCATTTCCAGAGAAGTCAGTATGCAGTTACTAATGCAAAAAAAGGCAGTCCTACAGAAGCTATACATCAGCGGGAGGGACCCCTCAATAAATTTAACAAGGCTAGTCTTTCTAATCTCTGTCACAATGCATGAACACTTGTCCTAATTCCACGTTAACAATAAAAATGTCCTGCTGGGGTTTTTAAATTATTTTTTGACAGCAACAACCATCACTTTTAACAGGAATACATGGAAAAAATATCAAAAGGTGCCAGAAGAACCTTAAAATGAGATCACTAGCTGGACAGAAACAGTTCCTTCCTGTCCCTGAAGGGGAATGCCTTAAGGCATAGGTTTGATTGCCTTATTACCTTAGTTTGCATAGCTATAGCTGTTATTAGCAGTCATAAAAATCCTCCAACTGTAAGTGTTTAACCTGGGAGCTACTTCCTGCAGTGAATCTATACACTGACGAGGCAACAAGTTATGCTATGTTGTCTTCTATTTGCTCTAGATTTACTACCCTCTCAGATAATGAAACCAAAACAAGGAGCAGATCCTCAACTGATCACCAAGTTATGCTCTGTTGGTACATTAGGAACTGGGCCTCTCTGTGTTCTGTTCGCCTTTCAACCACACAGTGAAGAGATCAGCTTGTGAGCATCAGGCTACGCACTTGCTACAGTGCTCTGCGGAATAGGATGGGTATTTCTTGCACAGCATTGAACATATCCTCAGCTTTTAACATATACTCCTAGTCCACTTCTGTTTTCCAGGCTCGATGTGGTTTTGCATTTAGCAGCAACTTCTGTCATCAAACAATGATGTTTCCCCTGTATATGTAATCTGCATTTTGGTCTGCAGGACCTATCATAATCCATCTTCACCATGACGGCTTTACCATACGAAGTTCATACTCCTACTTTTCACACCATATGAACTTTAAACATGGTGACTGTCCATTCTCAGCCAGAATTTAGTGTGCATTCACTTACAGATAAAGTAATTAATTCCAATCCTCATGTTACCTGACCAGCTAAGTAAGGCCAGATGAAAAACAATATTTTCTCCTCATGACTGATTTTAGATTACTCTTTTTAGACCACACTGAGACACAACTCATGTACTTTTCTCAGATGACATTAACAAAACAAACAAACAAAAAAAAGATCAATGATCGGTTTGGAAGATATGAACCAGATATGCATGTTTTCAAAATTGTATAGCTGTGGAAGTGAGTAATAAAGTGGAGTAGGCACTGGCTCCAGTCTGCCAGCACTCTACAGCTCTTTCTGAAAAGGCAAGAGAGGTAACAATTGAACATCCATAACCTGCAGCCCTAATAAATAGCAACCATTTTTCAAACAAGGATATTCTTTCAAATTCCATCAGCATAACCTATTGTGAGAATTCTGCGTGGCCAAACAAATATCCGCTTGATTCATCAAGTATTATATTCCAGTAAAACAGAACTTAGATCGAACCAGGGGTAGACTCCATACAGCTGTAATGATCTTGTATCAGCCATTTCCTATCCAGAAGGGCCTAAAAGATGAATAAGTTAGTCATATGCAAAGTTTTATGCATCTTACTGCCTAATGTGTTTAATTTTGGAAAGCAGTGCATGCAGTAAACACTACCAACTATTTACCCTTTACGCATAGATACACTTTGTGTTTATTGTCAAAGCAAAATTTGTTCACAGTACACATGCAGCATGTTCTTCCAGATTTTGTAGTAAATCACTGCCTGTCTCTATAGTACATTAATCTCAGGTAGACCTGTACTGTCTGAATCATCTAAGGTCCTTGTCACTTTCTTACTTTCTGCCCCATTGCAGGCTTATTATTTCCTAATTTTTACCGCTAACATCTGCTAATTTTTATTCTTGTTTCTTTACACAGCCTGATCACTTTTCCTGTTGGCAGCCTAAGAGACAGGAGAGAACAAAACAAACTATTTGAAACTTAAAAGATCTTAACAGTCAAAAGCCAGAAGGTTAAGAGAGAACATCAGAATTACTACAATTACTTCTTCCTCATAAAAGTTGGTTGCATCAAAAGCAGCGTGACCAGCAGGTCGAGGGAAGTAATCCTCTCCCCTCTACCTTACTCTTGGGAGACCTCACCTGGAGTGCTGCATTCAGTTCTGGAGTCCTCAGCAGAGGAAGGACATGGATCTGTTAGAGCAAGTCCAGAGGAAGGCCACAAAGACGATCAAAAGGCTGGAGCACCTCCCATACAAGGACAGGCTGAAGGACTTTGGCTTGTTTAGCCTAGAAAAAAGAAGGCTCCAGGGAGACCTTAGAGCAGCCTTCCAGTACTTCAAGGGGGCCTACAGTAAAGCTGGGGAGAGACTCTTTATCAAGGAGTGCAAGGACAGGACAAGGGGTAACACTTTTAAGTCAAAAGAGGGCAGGATTTAGAACAGGTACTAGGAAAACATTTTTTACTGTGAGGGTGGTGAGGCACTGGAACAGGTTGGCCAGAGAAGTCACAGATGCCCCATCCCTGGAGGTGTTCAAGGCCAGGTTAGATGAGGCTTTGAGCAACCTGATCTAGTGGAAAGTATCTCTGCCTATGGCAGGGAGGTTGGAACTGGATGATCTTTGAGGTCCCTTCCAACCCAAACCATACTAAAAGCCTATGTAAATAACTTTCAAATGGCACCTCTTTATTTTTTTCTTCTTTTTCTTTCCTTTTTTTTTTTTTAGATGCACCACGGCAACAATAAAGATACACTTTCTCCAACATACCACACAAAACCATAAAGACATTGCTCCAAGAAGTTAGTACAATAAACTAAATTGACAAAATGCACTTCACTAGAGTCTAAAAATAAACAGTGATTAAAATTAGTGCAGGAACTGTTGGTTGATATTTTTTTATAAGCAAACAGTAAGATTACACTAACTGGCCCCTTGAGAATAAGACAGATTTACAGTAGATGTAATTAAATGCATTTAATGAAGTCCAAATATAAGAAAAACAAACAGGCTCATCATCTGAAATAATGCCTAAACTGTCATAAACTATTCTGAACCCTAATAAATGCCTCATCGTTACCTTCAGTTTTCATTTTGGCTTTCAGCACTCCACACAGAATTTTTATTTGCACATGAAATGTTTTGGATCTTTGCCTTTCAACTTGTTTGCTAGATTTGTAGCATAAGTTTCACAAGTTACTTTAAATCGGTTTTTGAAAGGAAGTCTTTATTCTATTTTAATTAATTTTTAATAAAGCATTAAGTACTGATTTTCTACTCCACAGTGACATGCCAAAAGAAGGATCCCTGACTACAGGTCAGTGGAAGTGCTGTAATTGTAATCTATGTAATTGAAGAAAAAGGTCTCGTGTCTCTTCACAAAGTATAATGCAGGCATTCACTAACTCATCTTGCAGTCATTCACAGTAGGACAAAGAGAAGTAAAGATGGGCATGAACTAGCTCCAAAATGTAGAGCACTACTCCATATGCAGGATAATAGAGAACCAAGCCTGAAGTGGTTCTAGAACTGCTGCTTAGTGCACATTCTTAAGAGGCGCTGAAACACTCTCCTCTGTAACAGCAGCTTTCAGAACTCTGTGTAATCTGATTTTCTTAATATCAACAGAATGGCATACAGTTAGTAAAAGCAAAAAGCATGATGATACTCTGTCATTAGTGGAGTATGCTTAATTTCAGATCAAAATCTATCCTGAAGTTTATCAGCAATTTCCTTTCGAAAAGCAGCACAGGAATGTTTCTTAGAGGAAAGAAAAAAGATGTACTTGTGTGCATATGTGTGTATATATATATACACACACACATAGGTACATGTACATGCAATTAAAGAAACCAGACCAAGCATACTCAAAAAATCAGAAATAGAATGAATATATTTATACATTAAACCATTCAATCCTCCATATTATTTATGTATTAAACAAAAAAATCAGGGATAATTCACCAAATACTTCTTAACGCTATGTTCCTCTACTCACAATGGCCACAGCAACAGAAGCCACGTAAAACAGGTGCATTTTGCCCTGTGACTAACCCAGATGACTAGGACTCTGAAATACTCGTGCACAGCTTCCTCTGCAGAGAGGGGGTTTTGTGCACACAGGGTTTAGTACTATCCAACAGGATGATTATAAAACTTTAAGAAAAATTTTACAGTTTCAAAGCTCTCTTTTCCAGCAGAATAGCATTATAGAAGGTTCCCTAGGAGGAAACAGAGCACTGTAAAAGGATGACAGGATTTTACTATTTGCTGGAACTACTTTTATTAGGAATTAAGGCAGAGTAAACAAAAAGGGATATATATCCCAGACTCAGAAGCTTTTTGAAAAAGGAAGTTTCAATCATACTAGAACCTAAAGAACTTCAGAGGTCAATTTAAAACTTCTGTAATCTTGTACTTTCCCAAGGGCATGCTTTCAAGTGGATCCCTCTAAAGCAAAGCCCTTGTTTTCAAGTTTTTTCTTTTCAGAAAGCACAGTAGCAGCTTGTTGTAAATGGTAAAGTGTATGAACTCTGTGCAGTTGATAAAAATTCCAGCTCAAGCCATATTTGATGATAAAAAACAATTAACCAGCAAGATCTTTTTCATCAGTCTCTTCTGTTTCCAAAGTTTTTCCCAACTGGCATAGACCCGTATAATTTCTCTGCTTCATAATTCACTCTGATATTTATTCTCCCAGGCAGGCACGGAAAAATCTACATTCCACATATGAAATGATAAGATGGCCTTTTTCTCCTGAGTATACCAGAAGAAAAGGTATTTTCCCAACTCTCTGCAAACTGTATAGCACCCATCTGAGGCATACCCTTCCACTTTCCTGTACACGTAAGCACGGGACAATAAAGTTTGTTTTCTTCAAATGTATTGCCAAGTTTAGTTTTGATGCTCGAAGTATTTGGGATCATTTTCCACACATGGACCTTACAGTCTGCAAAATATTTTACAGTTGCCACTCCAGTTCTCTTTCAGCTGAGTCTACATTGCATGTTTCCTGGTAGAATTTCATTTTCCCCCAATACATATTCAGCAACATTTAAAAAGTCTTGGGGGCAAATTCTGTAATCACATAAGCACAAATAATGTTCTTTTTCTAGTAGAGCTGTGACTACTGACAGGTCTTTTGGTTTTCTGTGGTACAATCTATGGGTTCTTCAAGAAATAATGAAGCATTTCTACTCTATGTACTCAAATTGGGTGCAATAATATTAGCAGCAGTAGCATCAGCGAAACCCATTTTTTTTCTCACAAATGTTATAAAATTGTCCAGCAGATAAAACAGGATGCTGAGGAACAGTTATTTTCCAGCATTTCTGTTAAGCATTTGTAACAAATAAGTGCCCTCCCACTCTCCTACACTCAAAGAGAAATCAAGCCATAATAAGCCTCCACTGCCACACTTGAAACCATCATTACTTTAAAACATACAAGAAATAAGGTGCTATATTACTCATATTCATTATATCATAAAATGCCTAGAGACCCTAGAACTAATGGCCCTTCGCACCAATGCTAACTGTCTCTGCCTCAGAGACACAGCATTGAGGGGGCAGGAAGAAGAAGCAAATACTCACAATATACAATTAAAGTCCTTGAGTAGTGAATGGAAAAGGAAGTGGAGAAACCCATATCATTGAGCTTGGGAAAAACCTCATAACCTACATAACCCCTCTCACAAGTACCTTTCCAGAAGTCTTGATGTGGCCCTAACTATCATCAAGCCAAACATCTGCATTCTTCTATGTATATAAAACTGGGAGTGCAAAGCTGATTATATCCTCTTCCCTCTTTGAATCTAGTTTAAAGGCCTTTCAATGAGCTTCACCAACTCATGAGCAGGAACCCCCTTCTCCTTTTGAGACCAGTGACCAGCCTCTTCACAATGACTTACATAGGCGCTGGTCCAAATGTAAACAAAGCTTTCTGAACACATTTTCCCTGTTGGTCCTGTTTGTGATCACTGCCATGATATATATACCTGCATGGTACAGTTGAGAATTGGGTCACATTCATTTTCACCTACTGCACATTGGCAGTAAACTTCACATAAAGTTGTCAGGGATCGGAGACACTGACCAATCAAGAACTGACGATACCTCATTACTATATACTTTCTTCTGATGTGTTCTGTATAATTTCTTTAATAACACTTGCACTAATTTTCCATCTTCTATGTTGCACTGCAATAACTGAGAAAACATCCAAGAATAAAACACAGATGATTGTGCTTATGGTTTGTGTTTAAGTCCAGCAATACTGCATAGCTCCAGCAACCTAAGACCTGTCAGGAAGCAAGAAAAACAATAATAAACACAATCTACCTGCTCTCTGTTTCTTACAGGAAACAAAATATCACTCTAGATGCTTTAAATAGAAATTTTATTCAAAACTAGGCTTAAACTCTGCTTTTAAAAATAGCCTTGATTTTCCTGCAAAATAATAGATAGTGGTAAAGGTGTAAAGAACTCACATCACAGGTGTGTTACATAATTATCCAGTGATACCAAGCTGCGCTCATAGAGCAGTGCAGCCACAAAGAAGTTAAAGAAGCAGAACCTTTAATTCTTTTTTTGCTTTCCCATTAGCCAAAAGCCTGTGCATAAATTTAGCCAGCTATTTAATAAACACACATACACATATATGCTACTTTCACAAATCCAAAAAAAGAATCAAACAATTTGAAGTCAAGTATGACAGAGGCATGTATTTGATTCAAAGAGCTGTCACAACAGCAATACTTCACTTTCACTCCCACGCATACAACCATTACCTTGCACTGATTGCAGCTTAGTCACTTGATGTTCACATCTACCAGACAGACGGGAGAGTTTTGTGGCTTGTGAAGCCAAAGTCCTCAGAAACCTTAATGACACGAGTGATGGTGGCTCGTGTACTGACATACAAGGAAAAGCTACAGATGCTTCTGCTGAGATTAAGCACAATAAGCACCAACCAACCCCTTGGAACATGAGAGCTCATTACCTTCCCTCCCCTTGAGCCTTTGGAGCAGTTCTGAATTCATCTAGAGGTTAGGTGAAAGTGAAAGGTGAAGTGCAATTTCATTTCTCCTTGGAGTAGCTTGTAGATTTAATAAAAAAAAAAAGGTGGTTTTATTAGCTGAGAGAGGCTTTTTCTCACCCATGTACAGATGTAATCCTTCCTTATTCTTCATAAAATACAGCTAGTTATGTTCAAAGTTCAAAAGCTGCTGAACAATGAGCCTTCTGCTTTCATTTGTCAAGAGTAACAGTTCCAACAGATTCTTCAGCGTGGGGTCAGACCAGAGGTGTATAGAAAAAGAATGCTTCCCCCATTCACCAGCCCAAAGGGAAGTTGAGACCACTTGGAGTGCAAGACATCATATTCACTCCCATGACCACAGCTGTTCTCACACTCCGGCTGATCAGATCTTACAGGATTGACATTGCTCTCATTCGTATCTGTATTACACCAATGTAGCCATGTCAACTGCAAAGCAATTATCCTGGAGTGAGACAGAAGGGGCTCTGGCCTTCAAATCACTTTATCTTACAACATCCACCTCTCAAGTTCCCAGTGCTCTGGAATATAAAGGAAGCATCAACCACTTTAACTCCAATCCACAGAATTAAAGAGAGCTGTTCCAACAGAGAACTGGATGCTTGATTTCTGATGACATTTCAGAAACATTTTAGAGAAAAGGAAATGGGTTTACATGATAGCTATGTAGAATCACATTTCAGTTCCATCAGCCTCTAGCTGTTTACTCAGTACTTCCCAGAAGCACAGCATAGCATCAAAGAAAAAGGCTTTGTCAATTTATTTTTTGCACAGTAATATAATTTTTCATATGTAAAAGCCCAAATGTTTTTCTAAGCAAAATCAAAGGATAGAACAGGATTTTACAAAAAACAAATGAAAAGTATTTATGCTTGTATTCCTAAATTTAACCTTATTTCTATGTTCTATTTATGCAAAACAATATGAGAAATAAATGCGTTGGCCAAGGAGACAATACATTAATCTGTGTCACTTTGAGTGGTACCTGTTGGGAATCTAGATGGAGACACCCAAAAATTTGCTTTCTAATTCTTTCGTCATCCCCTCCTTCCCTTCCACATCTCAGTTAAAATGAGTTACTCTGCGTCATGTCTATTTTCTCTCTCGCAACACATGTTGGACAACAGCAAGATACAGGAGAAATATCAGCCACAGGACTGAATATCTATACAGCTCTTAAAACCAACATGTTGTTCATAAGAATGGTTCAACTCAACAGAGGTTTTAGAAGCCATCAGTCTTCACACATTTGAGTAAGAAATAAATTAAAAGAATTCTGAAACATACAACACTTACATTGAGCTCTGGCAATGTTGTTGAAACTATTGGAAAAGCATTCTTCGCTAATCTGTTCATCACAGGCCTCCATCCAAAACACAGCCCCAGTCAGATAGTGTCATCTGGTGTTTATCCTTCACCAGGTTCAGGCTCTAATCTAGGCTCTTTCTCCAGCTGCCTCTCAAGGGCCACTTTCAGAATAGAAGGACAACGTGACAAGAGCTAAGTACATCAGTACACCCTCCCAGTCAGCCCAGTTAGCTTCAGTGGTAGTTTCAGGTATTCTAGTCCTTAGCTATATATTGGATGTATTTAAAGTAAGCCTTCTCTATAGAATATGATACCCATTGCCTTAGGTAATATGGAAATTTCTCTCTTACATTTTTTTTATCCTAAAATCAGAAAGAAGGGATTTTTTTATTTCACATAAAAACATGATCCTTTTATGATTCTTCCTCTTGGCCTCAACACTATATCCACAGCAATAAGTTCCACAGAACTGTATACTGTGTGAAAAGTATATCTCCTCACTTCCAAATCTGTATGTTCTTGAACTATGAAATAAAGCAGAATCTGACCCATTTTCCCCTCTGATTCTGTGCCACCTAATTTACAGTGTGGGAAATAAAAGAACAATTTTGTGTCAATGTATTTGTTTGTATTCTCGCTCTATCCCATCTCTACATCATTTTTCCCACTACTGAAACATTCCCCTCCTCTCAATTTATACTTCTGTTCAATGTTGCAAGCAATCAGCACAGCTATTATTTCAGAAAAGAAATTAGTCTCACATGTGGACAAAGTCCTTGAGCTACAGAGCAGAGGAGGAAACCAAGACTCCAAATCCTCACTAATTGTGATCTCCTGGCTTTCACTGATTTACAGGATTAACTCACTCCTCTAACAGTCTACAGATTTCTTCCTCACATCACAGCTGGGTCATGGGGTTTTCATACTCATAGGATAAACCTACTTAGCTCTTTTCAGTCCATGGGATACCTTTTACCTCTTTCTTCCCTTGGTCACCCCGGCATCATGAAGGGGAAAAGTAATGATTCTAAGGTCATTAAGCCATGCATAAAAATGCCGTAAGAGATCAAATCACACCAGAGTAACATAAAAAAAAAAAAAAAAAAAAAGAAAACCTTCCTACAGTTCACATAAACATCAATTTCCCCTCTTGATAATATTAGAGAATCAGTCCACAACTCAGTTATTAGTTGAGGGTGTGGGCAGGAAGAATGAAATACAAAGAGCCAACTCCTGTAATACACAAATTGAATGATCAAATACTCATGGCAAAATGTCAGCTGATGACTCACTTCAGTAGGGCCATATCTAATTATTACTGATGTGGTTTAAAAAGGCTTTTAGTCAGAGGAAATCTACTTCAGAGACAACAACTAATGCATAGGGGATGAAGGGAGAGATAATTAAGCAGGAATATCATTTTCAGTGCCAATGAATTTGTTTGACAGTCAAACAAACTTTGGAAATAAAATTCCCGCACTTTCTGTCTTCAAATAGAGTCCAAGTCACAGAATTACAAAAGGGAACATCAGTGCAAGAGTTCACATACATTTGTTCAGCACCATCATTCATGAGCCGTCAGTAGTAGGAACAAAGTTTTCTACTATGTTCAGGAGCCATCACACTGCAATGTCTATCTCATACATCTAGTTACTGAACTGCTATTTAAATATAAAAGTCATCCAAAAAGTTCTGGAGCAAAACCTAAGTGGATGAATGCAAAATACCTCCTGCATTAGGTACCTCGTACTAAATCGTGTGGTCATAGAACATCATGGTACTAGAAGAGACAGTATACAAATCTCCTTTTCTTTTGTTGCCAGGACTCTTTGCAAAATAGGTCTGGATTTAGGAAGCATGGAACAAATACAGAAGACATCAGCTAGTCTATAGATGGAGCAAGTAACTTGATTTCTATGCCATGCATTATACGGTTTAGAAGGAACTTAAATTACCCTGATACTGTTGTAGCGATTGTTAACATTTTAGCTTTATCCTGTTGAACACTTCAAGAGGCAACAGAAGCAAGTGGAAAACAAATAAATTAGCAGAGACTTGGAAAAAAAGCTTGGAATCAAAATGCTGGATGGGAATACCCCCCACACAGGTGTTGGCTCTGTATCTGAACTCTCCATCTTGTGCCCAACTCTAATCTTTACCGTTGTTTTTTAAAAGCCTGTGCCTGAAAGAACTGATGTGTTATGAGACAGCCATGACCTAAGTAAACTCCAAACAAATCATTCATCACTGCAAACCTCCAGAACAAGCTGGTACTTTCTCAGAGAACTATGTTCTTCTAAACACACATTATACATAAAGAGGAAACAGAAAGAACATACTGTAGGCTTTCATCAATTGTACACAAACAAAGCCTTTGAGAACCCTCTGAATAGGCTTCATTATGCCTGGGGCCAATAGGCTCTCAGTAGTTTAAGACCTCATTTTCCAAACTCTTGTTCAAAAGGGTCTTTTTAAGAGGGGGGGCTGGGAGGGGAACACTTTTTCCTTTAATACCATTAGCTCACAATACCCCTACTTAAATTCTTACATGCATTGTCTTTTTCCTTACCTGATTCAAACTTCGAACAACCTCAAGCTCTGGACCATGAGGTGCTTGCCTTACCCACATCAACAGCCATCTTTCCTGTTATCCATCCTTCCCTTTCTTGGCCCACATTGCTCTTGGAACTACTGACCTTTTCCAGTTCTCTGGTTCTTTCTTACCTCTCTGTCACTCAAATCTACCAAACATGCAGTCCTATATTTTTGTTTCTCTTTTAGATAATCTAATTAAAGGCATGAAAAGATTCTTATGCCGATCCCGGAAAGTAACTAGAGGACTGAGGAAATGCTCGTGATTTTATGTTCTGCAGCTTGCACCACAATGCAGTTAATAACACGTTTTTGGTTTAGAAGCGTATCAACATGTGAGAAGCATGCAGTTAATGAAGGTTAAAAGAGGCTGCTCATTTTAAAGAGGAACAACTACTTCTAAATAATGGAGCACTTCTACTCCAGAAAAAGTGTGTTAATGTAACCAGCTTAATCTAGCTACTATTTTCAACACCTTTCCCCTTAAATGCAAACCCTAAATCAGTCTGAACTACTAAGGACTCAAACATATCTCATTCTTTAATGTAGTGGTTTTGTCTTAGCTACTGCAGATCACCAAATAATAAAAACATAATGCATTCAATTTATTACCACATTATCCATAAAAATTACAAGAAACAATCATTTCATCATGGTATTTGGACTTTTGCCTTCTACATTAGTACCCCAAGCCCAAAGATTTCTTTTTTTTTTTCTTTAGAAGTGCTACATAATAACCAGTAAGCAACAGAAATGTACTTAACACTGTGATACCTTTTAATTCACATAAGCAGCTGCACAAATAATTACAGCCCTTCTCAGGTGAAACCTCTCCAATTTAAATGAGTTTTCTCTGAGCAGGGAAGGATTGAAATCCCTTTGAGTGATAGGGAGATCAACAGAAGCCTTTACAAGTGTTAAAACGCAATCTGATCCCCAGGGTATACAAACACTACCTGCTGATGACTGAAAGAGCAGGATTTTCAGACTCTGGATCAAATTCTATTGAATTTTGGTTGGTATTTTCCTACATGTATTCAACAGAAAGGGCTCACTCTTACCCTGACCAGGTAACCATTTTAGCATTCAAGTATTCATACGAGGGTTTTAACAGGCCATCCTTTTTATTTAAGATCAATCAACTCCCTTTTCCTGCTTCCAATTCCCTATGCTGTAGAAGACCTCTTATAGAACAGAATCATAGAATCATTTAGGATGGAAAAGACCTTGAAGATCACCAAGTCCAACCATAAAACTAGCACTGCCAAGTTCACCACTAAACCATGTCCCTAAGCGATCTTAAACAATTGAGAGCCTCTTACTAACAAAATTAGATTCAGCTCTTTACAGAAAACAGCTGTTTGTTTGCAAGCCAGGCCTAAGGGACATAACAGGGTTTTGGAAATAGATCTTTGTTTCTGTCTAGTCAAGGGGTGGCTAAATATGGAATCACATAAAGTGAGGCTGCTACGGACTGGCGGGGTCTACACCATCTCCAGGTGGGACCAATTTTGCCTAAAAAATTCATAGGAGCTATTTCTCTGACTTAGTCTTAAGAGACTCCATTGATGAGTTCCCACAATGCCTCTCTGAAATTGTTAGAAAGTTTCTTTTACATCTGACATGCATCTCCACGTAAAGATAGTATTGCTTCTTCTATTTTTCAGGCTTTAAACATATAATATGTCACTAAATCTGGTAGTATATAAATTCACTTTTGTTTTGCGTACTCCTGGCAGCAATTACTCTTTCTGCAAAAGTAGTTGAAAAGTGGCATGTCATTTAAGACTTGCCTGACATTACTGCAGCTGCTCAGCCCTACAGTATCACAGCACTCAATATTTTTTTTAATGTGTTCAGGTGTTTTTCTACCAGAATCGAAACAAAAATTGTAATTCATTCCCCATAACAAGGTTCTAATTTTAGGCAGTCTGGAAGGGAAGATCCCAGGAAGGGAGTAACATTGTAGAAGTTAACAGTAGTAGGAATACATTTTGGTGTACAAAATTGCTATGAGTCAATTCCGAGCCACATAATGTCACTTCCAAATTAATGTTTTCTCTTTTTGGTGATACTTCAAGAAAGAAAACACAGTCAGTTTTCAAGGTACTCAACCATTTCTGTCATGTCATCTAGACTGTCTAAGAAAAGCTAATTTACAATGGGAGGTGTCTACAACAGGCGCCATTAAGTCTACAGTCATGAGACTGACTTCTCCCTGAACATCAATTAAACAAGATTATGACGTAGGATACTGTACCCCTCTGTGTGAAATGCAAGGCTTTTTCTCCCTATAAATTATTTTCTGTTCCTCTTAGCTAATACACAATGAGTTTTTTCTAATCACTGTACTCAAGGATAGGCAAGAAAATTTAAGTAGCTAGCACCTCTTTGTTAATTCACCTTCAAATCAACAAGATTTCAAATTAAGATGAGATAACAGATTCATCTTCCTTGTGTTCTTCCTCAGCAGAGTTTTATAACTGTAAGTTCATAGCAAAAAACATTTATATGGGAGAGATCTAAAATGTTCTGAAAATGCATAGCAAATAAGATTGAGTTTAATACACAAAAGTAGAAAAAGCAAATGTTACATCTTCCTATTACTTCAAATTACAAATAAATTGCTTTTCAAGTTTTTCTTCTGACTTGACTAATTCCCTGTCTGACACAGATACTCCATAACCAAACACTAAAATCCTTTCAAGATGGTTGATGGTATTGTTATTATTCCTTGACTGGAAAATTAAATTTGACACTTAAGTGAAGTGAGAATTTTAACATTTGAAGGTTCAATCCTAAAGAGAATATAAATCTTAATATCAACACAGTCTACCACAGATTGACATTACTAGGTTTATTTGAGGGGTTGTTGGTTTGTCTGTTTTTTTTTTTTTTCGTTTGGGGTTGGGTTTTTTTCGGGGGGAGATGTCTTTTTTATTTCCAGATTATTAAAAGTAGAAGGAAATGGTAAGGAATGGTCCTTAAACTAACTCGAGCCAAACTACAGGATCCGTCTGGCAAACCAAGACATTTACATACAAGATGAAGTTAGATGACTGTGAATACAATAAAACTGAACCAATTTTCCTAATACAAATAATACAAACAATTACTCGAATTTTTCAATTTGCATTCTTTCTTTAGTTTTTTTTTCTTAGATCAAACTATGATCATACAACCTGCCCAGATGTGATTAAGGTTCACTAGAGCGTAAATCCACAAAACTATAAAGTTACATATTTTCCAGATAAAATAACTGTAGCTCTGTTCTGGTTTCACCAAGTTTTCTTTGGTGCATGACAATATCTCAATGTTTATGAATAACATCACTTGTTACTGGCTGTAATATCAGTTACTTATACTGATAAATGTTAAATATTAGAGATCTATCTTTCAATCTGTTCATAACTTAAGAGAACTAAGACCAACTTTCAAAGATATTTATGTGCCTAAGGAAGCCCAAAGGGATGGCTGGGAGAACTCAGAAAGAACAGGCCTGTGTTGCAATTTGTAAGTGCTTGGGCACTCCGAAAATCCCACCACCTGCAGCTAAGCACATCAGAAAGCCTACCTCCTGCAATACAGAAGCCCCTTCTGTTCCAGCTGGTGAAAGATGGGTTCTACAGGTACTTATGGGTGTGGTGTACCATAAAATAGCAGACAGAGAAAAAGAACATGCTGAGAAGCACATGAAAATCTCCCTCAAACTGCTAGGGTCTGCAGACTAGTGGACCTGTTGAATCTATGAGAACTGATAAAAATCAAAATACCGAGAATCAGATGAATCTGCAGAAGGCCACCAGCACACAAGAGCATCAGTAAGATTGTATGTGTAGTGCCTGCTATATGTAGGCAAAGACTACAGGATCAGATGTACACATGATAAACTTCTAGATAATTCCTGAATACCAAACCAGAAGTCCCTGGCACACTAATGCCATTTTCCACTTATAAATAAACAAATGTGGTTGGCTCCTAGCTGTTGCTCCAACTAAGTATTATGAGCAAGAGTGAGTGAGAACTGTGTGAGGGAAGAATTGCATATACTATATGAATAGCTAACTGCTATTAAAAACAAGAGCTTGGTTCTATTATTAGTAGAAGCTGAATTAATAAAAGGTGTTCTAGTTAATACTGGTTGTGATCTATGTCTCCCCCTACTCAATCCCCTACCAGGAAAACAGGAATTTATAGCATTCCTTGGTCCAGTGCTCACTATATGAATAGCTCTACTTCCACCCAACAGAAGCAAGCAGTGCTAGCAGCCCATTCAAGCTTTGATGGAAAGAAAACAAACACGTTTTGTTATTTTAAAATACTTACTTGGTAAGGATATAGAGTGACACCATTCGTTCTTGACAAAGACCAGGTGCCATCAAGGTACTGATGAGCCTGGATAGCCACAGAGTTGAGAACGTTACCATTGCTGGGGCTGGTAGCCACTTGAAAGCTGACCTTGGCTTGGTGTCCAGGAGAGCCATTTTTCTTCTCCACCCCATTGACGATTCCTAGACTGTTGGGTTTTCCACTGTGTTTGTTGGCAACAAAACCTGTATAATTAGATGTAGCATAAGGAGCAGGCACGTATGCCCAGTCCCTGGGCTGCAGGCTGCCCATGTGCCGAGGACTCGCTAATGTGGGGATATTGGAGAGAGGTGGGGGAGACCCTGGTGAGGCATCATAATGTTCTGAGTTGGCAGTTTGCTCTAAGGTCAGCACCATCTGAATGGCCTCTTGCTTCAATTGGTTCAGGTGTGTGGCACAAACGTCACATCTGTTGTCCTTCTCATTCCACGCCTTACGAATAGTATTAGGAACTTGGAGCTTGTCGTGAATCACCAAAGAGAAACCTGGGTCCTAAAAATTAAACAGAGAAGGGAGGGGGGAAAGAGGAGAAAAATGTTTAACCATGGTCACCACTGTGAAACATTATTACTACCAAACGTGCATTTCAAAATCCGATTTATAAGATAAGCTTAAAATGCAAACAAAGGCCATTAGATACAGTCACCATATGCCACTGATACTGAACAAAAATGAGAAACCAGCTTGTCTTAGAAAGAAGAAATTCTTCTACTTTTACTGATAAGTGGCAAGCATTATAATTCCACTGGAAGCTTCAATGCAGAGAGAATGAATTAACCTGCTTCACACCACTGCACCTAATTTCTGGCCTGAATGAAATCTACTCTTAGTTACACAGGTGAGATCAAGAGCAACTCCACTACAACCAGTAGGTCTGAAGCAAGGTTCACAAATCCATCTACTCATCAATGCCAGCTTTTTGTACTCAAAAAATCCATTAAATACTCTGTAACAGAAAGGTAAGATCTAGAAGCCTGCCTGTAAAGAAAAAAAAATAAAATAAAATAAGAAGTACCATCTCTCTCCCAAAATCCTTTTCAGAATTGAAAACGTATGGATATTTCAGTTTTCAAGAACTTTTCAGCATTTCATTTACCACTAATACGTTTTTCAGCCAGTGAAAAAGCCCAAACTTTTCTGTTAATGAAACACTCTACCACTATGTAGGCTACCTGCTGATAATACAAAATGAAACAATACTTTTATTTAGAAAATAGAACATGTATAGGGTCAATAATTTGAAAAGAATAATTTTCTTCGTGGAAATCACAGGTTTGGCGCAGAACCACATAATCAGATTTAAACTTCTTGCCTCATACCCTTACCTCTGGGTAGATCTTTGCATGTCAGTGGTGCTCTCCATAGAGCAAGATGCCACCCTGATTTGAGTGCAGTCACTGAACATTGGCCTAAATTGAAAAGTGTTTCAGTAAGCTGTGAAGCTAAATAGTAGTCTTAGCAGGGGCTTATCCCCAAACTTGCCTAGTTCTTACAGTATTGTGGAGTTTTAGAAACACATAGCAATGATGTGTGCGTTACACAGAGCAAACAATGGAAACATTTCTTGGAAATTTCACACCACGTTTTTGTGGTTTTACTGAGCAGGCAGAGCAGACTTCACCTTCTCCTCCTTAAGTTTTGGAGAATTATTGGTGGATTTTCTTATGGTTACTCAAGATTTACACTCAGTAATATCAGAATCCTTTTTTTTTTTCTCCCCTTCATCTTTGTGGCTTTAGCAGCAAACTGAAATCAGACTGAAAGAGTGTGGGGCAGGGGAAAAATCACACAGATAGACACCACCCTTATCAAGTAATTTTAAGAACTCCATGCCATCCAACATAGGCAAATTTCATACCCTGATAGTTTGGCTGTGCTGGGAAAGAATGGGTAGGGGTATAACATAGGGAGGGAGAGAATACATTGGTAGATGGTTGTATTCATTATGATCAGTCTTTATTATATACTCAAGCATTTTATTTTCACTGTTTAACTACCGTGAACAGCTCCTCAGCATGCAGTGATTAATTGATTCATAAATCATGGTGCCTCTTTATGCACAGCAGCAAAAGAGCAGTTCTAGCTCCACAAGCCCAAGAGAGTCATATAAGCTGATGGGAAACAGCAGGAGGCTTGGATCCGATCAAGCCTCAAGCTGATCATTTCTACTCTATGCACAAAAGGGGTCAGAGAATCAAAGCATGTCAGGAAGGCAGGAACTGGATTCTGCACCAACCATTCCACCTTAACCTTCAGGAAAGGGGCTGGTGGAAATCAGGGGGAAAAAACAGGAAGCAAAAGATGTCAAATCTTATTTTCCATCCCATACCATAACTAGGTCAACAGATCACATCAGATATAGGCACCCCACCCATGATGCCAGATAGGCAGGAAAAGAAGTCTCTACTTTTCCCATAATGAGATAGACAAAGCTACCTATAGAGCTGAAGTAAGGTGTGAGTATTCTTCCTAGGACTGTTCCACATCAGTTCAGGAAAAATCCTTGCCAGCTCTTCCTTCAACTAGCTAGGAACTAGCTGTTGTTCATTGAAAGTTAGCTTCCCTTAGGCAACTGAGCTTGAACCCACGTAATTACATAAAACATTCAGATCCAGCAACAGTTCAACACAGAAATTCTGGATACTGCGATAAATATTCCAGGGAAATAAAGCCTTCTCTAAAGTAAGCAAATGTCAGCAGAATATAAATATTCAAGTAGCACACCAACTTTAAAGAGTGCTGGACAGCAGTGAATTCAGCTTCATCTCAGTGTTAAAACAAACATCAGATCATTCTCTGATACAACAATAAACAGAGAGAGAGGAAGAGAGGGAAGGAAGACAGGAGCAGAAAGGAGAAAACAGGCACAACCTGAATTGATTACTCCTGAGACTGGCCCTACTAATCTATCATGCTCTGCTAGATGGATAGCTCAACATTGGATCCAAGTCTGGCACATGAAACAGCAAAGTCTACAGGACAGCAGATAAATCTGGAGAAACTTGAGTTCCAGAAACACATTAGTCACATTTTGTTCTCAAAACAAAACTAATAGAGCCTAAAAGAGAGTTTATTTTCTTATTCTGCACTGGGCAGCTCCACTGTAATTTCACAGAAGAATCTTCTGACAGTCTTGCAATACATTTAGTGGGAAAGAAGCCAAAGCTGGACAGTCAATACACCCTTGCTTGAATAACAGGGAAATGCAGCTCCACAGCACTTTCTGTTTCAGTATTTCATCTGTAAGCAATCATCTGCACAAATTCCCTTAGGAATGCTTCAATAAACAGGATCATGTCCCATAGTCATATGACATTATCTTGTCCTGTATGAAATAGTTACAGACAAGCCTCACTGGATAAGCACGTTGAGCTAGCTGCACTAAGCAGCAGGAGCTGGAAAGGTTATACTCACTACTGAAACTTGTGAGGTCTATGAAACTCCATGCTCCCTGGCACGAGAGCAGATTTGCTTGTGAAATCCGAGGTTGACACTGGAAATACCATTTATATTTTGGCACTCATTTCCAGCCCTAACAGAACAAAGTACAGTGACACTGAAAACTGAAACAGAAGTCTAAAAATCACAAAAGAGTTTGGTTTGAGTTGAGGACAAAGGTTCATGACAGTTTCTCCTATTGCTGTAATGCTTCACCCATCTTTACACAAACAGCATTACTATGAACTCCTATTCCTATAATAATAAAAATGGAGGCGTGTAAGAGGTCTGAAAGCTTCTGGAGATCAGTCACAACACAGAACATAGCATAAATGCACAAGGCAAGCAGTGAGCTGAACAGAGTGCTCAGTGAGCTTTGTTGCAAGGAACCTTTTCACACTACCTTTGAGTTTTCAAGTTCAAGTTAACGTCAATTCCAGCTATGCTTGGTTGTTCATCTTTTTCACTGTAACCAGCTAGTACTTAATCCCCATCTTTGGTCCTGAACTAAAAACTCACATGTGAAAGACAGAAGAGGGAAGGAAATTTTGATTTTCAGAGACTCATCATAGATTGGTATGCTGAGGAATTCTTGCTTTAGCCAGGGAAGGCATACCCAGCAAACAGGCTCTAGTTAAGAAACACTGAAGTACACGGACAGCTGTACCAGGGCAAATGCAGTCCTGATCTCATGGAGGAGGAGGAACGACACTACTATATAATCATGTAAGGCAATGCGGAAGCATTCTCCTCTCTTTCATCTTCCTTCATAAATTTGTACCTTGCTGTATAGTTTTCATAATATTTTACCTCCATCACTAAAAGCAGACTATGAACAGAACAATCTTTTCCTTCCCACTACCCAACTTGGTGCCCAACTTCCTCAATAGAGAAAGCAAACAGCCACTTTCAGCATGCAGCACAATATATCTGAACAGGCTGGACCGCTGGGCAGAGTCCAATGGCATGAGGTTTAACAAGGCCAAATGCCGGGTCCTGCACTTGGGTCACAACAACCCTGTGCAGTGCTACAGACTAGGAGAAGTCTGGCTGGAAAGCTGCCTGGAGGAGAGGGACCTGGGGGTGTTGGTTGACAGCCGACTGAATATGAGCCAGCAGTGTGCCCAGGTGGCCAAGAAGGACAATGGCATCTTGGCTTGTATCAGAAACGGCGTGACCAGCAGGTCCAGGGAGGTTATTCTCCCTCTGTACTCGGCACTGGTGAGACCGCTCCTTGAATACTCACCACAAGAAGGATGTTGAGGCTCTGGAGCGAGTCCAGAGAAGAGCAACAAAGCTGGTGAAGGGGCTGGAGAACAGGCCTTATGAGGAACGGCTGAAAGAGCTGGGGTTGTTTAGTCTGGAGAAGAGAAGGCTGAGGGGAGACCTCATTGCTCTCTATAACTACCTGAAAGGAGGTTGTAGAGAGGAGGCTGCTGGCCTCTTCTTCCAAGTGACAGGGGACAGGACAAGAGGGAACGGCCTCAAGCTCCGCCAGGGGAGGTTTAGGCTGGACATTAGGAAAAAAATTTTCACAGAAAGGGTCATTGGGCATTGGAACAGGCTGCCCAGAGAGGTGGTTGATTCACCTTCCCTGGAGGTGTTTAAGGCACGGGTGGACGAGGTGCTAAGGGGCATGGTTTAGTGTTTGATAGGAATGGTTGGACTCAATGATCCAGACGGTCTCTTCCAACCTGGTTATTCTATGATTCTATGATTTCACACAAAGCCCAGAAAGAGAAAATGCAAGCAGGCAGAGCTCAACTGGTCGACAGAGAGGCAAGCAAGAAACAGGATGAGCAGTTTGCATTTTTACATATTACACAGAATCTAGCTAAGAGATTCATATACAAATATCTCATACACATACTACTTTTTTGCAAACATGTAGCAGGCAGACTAAGATACAGGACAAACTAAGATTTTGTGTACAACTGTATTTGATTTGGTCAGCTATAGGCTAGGCAAGTTAGACATTATGACCCTATGTCATTACTGTACCTCAGACAAAACTCAATCAGACAATGGATCTCAAGGCCTTCTTATCAAATTGTGTTCTTCAACGCCATTATTATTCATTGCTTTTCAGGGAAAAACAAAGCAGTCAATACTAACTAAATCACAGAAGTCAGCTTCCACTTGGAGATGCTCACCGAAGACTCAGAGTTCTTTTGTTTCTGAAAGGATCCAGGCAGCAATGACTGCTGGTATGTAATCCATCACACAAAGTGAAGTAGGGGAAAGCAATGATCAAAGTTCTGCCCAGGAAGAAGTGTGTTTTCCAGACTCTCACTCTCCACAGGCAGTGAGTAAAAGAACTAATTAAGAAACATTAGTAGGAGGGAAGCTTTAACCCTAATAAAAGCCACATGTTTTTCCATGACTGTGCAAACATATCTGCTCTAAACACAATCCTGTTAGCCCATGGTTGGTCTCTATTTAGGAAAAAAAAACCAACCATAACCATACAACTTCCTTTGTTCTCCTTTCTCTCAAGGGTGTATTTTCCAGCCCAATAAAGAGATTATACATGTAAACTTACTTTCCAGAGGTAGTTAGGGTATTTTCCAAGTGACTCTGCATTCTAACCTTAATACATCCTATCATCTTCTAGGCTACATTTCAGAGTTTTGCTGTTTTCAGCATTCCAGAGCCCCAACAGTTGAAAAACAGCTCCTCACAGTTACAATGGCACCACTTCTGTTAAAGTAAAGGGACGTTCAAATAAACTGAAGTGAATAGGAGTTATTCCTCAACTAATCATGACAGGATACACGCTATGACTATTAATTAGTAACAATGCACCATCAAATTGCACTTGGATAAAAAACAGTGAGCTTTGCTAAGACAAGACTGAGTCATCTGAATTATATCAGGTGGCAGGATCTCCACTAGCACAAGCAATGTTTCGGTAAGTAAAAGTCAAAGTTGCACATCAGCAAGACCAAGAGGAGGAAGTGAAGTAGCTTCCCTTTTTCTGCTGCTCTGTATGTGGTCATTGACACTTTTTCTGGGCAAGATCATATTGCCTTACCCTCTCTGTCACAGATGACTTCCCTCATGTCCACCATGTCTTCTTCACATAAGCCATCCATTACTGCTCCCAGCTCAGCAAATGAAACTATCTCATCTCCTTCACTGTGTGTCTGTGTATCAGTGTGTCATCCCTCTTCCCAAGTGTTGTTACTACATGTTGGGGAAAGAGAAAGGAGGGCAATCCTGAACTGGAGAGCTGCAAGCAAGGAACTAGGGAAAAAAAGGAGAGGAAGAGGTCATGAGGAAAGCATAGGGGCGTAAGAAAAGGCTTTTTACATCAGCCATTTTCCAGCATTGCTGTTTCCAGCAAGCCCTTGCAAAAAGACTGTCTTGTCAACTGCAGTAAAAACCTCTGCATTGTCTCATGTCTCACCTCTTTACCTATTACCATTTTTATCCCTCAGACTTGAAGGGTGCTCTCCACTGGTGACTTAAACCTTCACTTTCAAAATATCCATGAGAGTGCTCCATTTCCTATAATCAGTATCTCCAGAACACATTTTGGGGACCAGTTCTTTTCAAGGAGGGAGGAGAAGGAAAAATCAAATCTTAATCCTGCCTGGTGTAGCCCTCACAATATTTCTGTTTTCAAGGTACTTTCCTTGAGCTGGCACATGCTACTGATATTTGGACTTCTATAATTTAACACATCAGTATGAACCAGCCACTCTGAAGCCAGAAAAATGTGTTCCTTTGGTTTAGGCTCTCTTTTCTTATCTGAAAGAGACAGAAAGACTGAGCAATGCTCACTTTACAAACTTGCAGCAGCAGGAAGAAGAGAGAAAACCCTGGAAAAATAGGAGGATTAAAAATGGGGAGAAGTGATAGAAGGGGAAGAACAAAAAGTGTTTTCTAATTGCTCCATGGATTGGCTTATGGTTCTGATGATGGATCAGCACTGACAGACTTACAACTGTACACATCTGGCACACAGGTGTTTGTGTTAGCATTTGATAGCTAGACAGCAGCCAGCTTTTTTATTGGGTTGAGTAGAAGACATGAAATAGAAGCAGGAAAATCTAAATACACATTCAGTGGTGCAAATCCAAGCCTTGCCCAATGAGCTCTGCAACCCAGACTGAATCTGTGGCCAGAACATGCACAGGGTATTCTGCAGGGAAGCTTCTTCTAAAGCTATATGGCAGACAATCTCAGTTGTTGCTGAAGGGGAAGAATTTGTCAGGATCCTTTTTACAGCACAAAGAATAGAAACAAACAGAATTGCAGAAGCCTTGTCACTTCTGCTGGAAAAAGCAGCAGCTCCATTCTCTGCTCCTTGCTTTGTATTTTTCTGCCTGAACACTGAAGGATTGCATTTGCTTTCTTAGCCACCAGAGCACACTATGAGATCGTGTTCAACTGATTATTCACCTTGACCCCCTAGTACTTTTCTGCATTATTACCAGAAGCAGTCTTGTGTCATGCATGCAACCCAGATGTGTAGCAGATGCATTTTTTTCTCAAGCTTCCAGTCACGACACAGAACTCAGTTGCTCTTGCTGCCTCTTCGCTCAGCTGGGGGCCAACTACAAATCTGGCTTAACCAGCATTAGAATGAGATGCTTTCAAGAGCTTACAAACAGTTAGCTTTATCAACCAAAAGTTTAGTCTCACTAATGTGGCAAATGTGGTACTTTATTTTCGTAAAACACTTCTTGACTGCCACTCACAAAGAAATTGTTCTTTATTGCTGATATTCTGTCATCTACACTTTCAAACTCCTCTGGGACAAGCACGAAGCATGACTGACCTATGACTACATGGGCCAGACATGTTAATATACAGTAATAACATTAGTTTTTCTTTGACATTTTCAAAATTCCAAGCTTTGATAAGCATCAAATCAACAGACCACTTGAACCTCTTTGAGTAATCAGGCTACAGTAGCAATTACTGTTCTGACACACCTCCACATTTTCAAAGTTCAGCTTGCTGTTCCCGTGAAAAGAGCATTACAGTTCTCCAATGAATGCCAGCACTGAGCTACTACTATCACTGCAACTAGTGATTTCTTCAACAGCTGTCCTACCTTCAGAATGGTAACTAAGCATCATGTGTGAAGGTCAGGACATTATTTGCAACACCTATATACTTACTATTTTCTGATTTATAAAGGGGTTTGTAGCAAGCTGAATCCTTTTCTAACTGTTTTCAAACATGAAAATCATATCCTTTTATTTTAGGCAAACAATGATTAGAGAAACTATTGTGATTTTTATTTCACAGTTTAGCATTCTCAAAAGAGCTATTCAGCTATACGGTGTGTAAGATTTTTTATCAAATCTGTTCAGCTTCAGCACACCTAAAATTGACATGTATCAGAGAATCAAAATCTTTATACTATTCAGCTTACAGTACCCTGTATTTTTCCAACCATTTCTGCATGCTTACTTCTCTCCACTGTAAGGAATATCAGCATGCAAGATCACTGCTTTTACAATAGCTAAAGAGCTTCACCTTTGCATGTCCAGCCTTCCTTATGTGTTGGTTTTGGGGGGTTGTTTATTTTTGTTTGGGTTGGGGTTTGGGTTTTTGGGGGGGAGGAGGAGGGGATAGGAGGATGTTTGGTTTGTTTTGCTGTGTTGTTTGTTGTTTTTTTTTTAATTCACCCAGCTTTTGGAAAAAAATAACCACTTTCTCCACTTCACAATGAGGTTCTAACCTGGTTCGATACAGCTACCTTTTGTTGATATTGGATATGCTCTCCTCAGCTAACATTTCTTCAGGCTTTCTTCTCTAGTGTCTTTTCTGCCACTATCAGATTTCCACTCTTCTCAACTTGTCTAGAGAAGAGCTGGGAAGGTCAAGGATATAGACTGATTGGAGTTTGCGCATTGGAAGCCTTAGTAAAATACTAATAATAGTCAGTTAAAACCTGAAGAGTTCTACTGCAGTTTAACAAATCCATTTGAAATTCACACTTGAAGTTGACTTCCTTTCATGTCCTTGAACATGACAACACCAGGCAACCCAAGTAATCTTAATCTTAGCAAAACTACAAGTAAAAGTAAAATCCTACCAACTTTATTCAAATCAGATTGAGCTTATCTGTGTGCTAAGAAACGGAGAATGGAATTTTGTTCCTAAGCACAGGCAAAGTATATCACAAAGACAACAGCCACTTCACAGTAATAATGAAGACTCTCCCATTCACATTCACAGTCAGAGGCACATGAAAAATTGAAATGTATTTGCCTCTTGTCTGTGTTTCCATTTTGCATTAGACAGATAACATTGTTAAAAACACGTCATTTGGAAATAGGTGTGAGTCTCCACTCTGCACTGATTCTCAAATCTCTGTACATGCAGAGCATTCTAAGCTGCACACAAACCTGCTTTTATCACTCACATTAGAATTGACCAGGGATTTCCACCAGCGTTTTGTCCTGACTAAACTTAAGACATGCACTTCAACATCTGCAAAGCTTCTACATGTGTTCTTTAGGAGCTATTTCCTTCACATGGATGCACCCAGGATCAAGTGGGAAGTGTGAAAGCTGGAGGGTTGGTTAAGACCATGAAGAACAGTCCCCGATCACTGTACAACCCTTGAGATTGCAGGGGAAAATTATGAGATACCCACTGATGGTGTGAATTCAGGGGAGGGGGACAAGGAGAAATCAAGGGAGTGATCTATGAAAGGATTATTTTTTAAAAAAACTAATTACTGTCACAAATTGTTTGAAGGTCTACTGATGGAGTCAGCAAAGATATCGAATTGCTGACATAGAAGGAAGATCGCATCTCTATTAATATGTTGTATGCCACACTGCTTTCCCAAAATACTTTAAGCTGTGTTTCAGGTGGACAGAAATTGCATAAGAGCATCCTGTAAGCGGCTTCATGGTTTGACAGCACCTGTCTGAAACATCCTTCTTGACACATACCAGGCCTGCAGCAGGCTGCTGCTTTTAATAGTAGCCACATACCAAGTGCTGACAGTCACTTGCTACACAAGCAGCTAATGTCCCCTGCTGTCTAGTCATAGAGGCTCTCACAGTCACACTTCGATCTACTAAATCTTTCCCTCCCAGTAACATTTGGCCTGTTATCATTTACCACCTCCTTCTCACTCCAAGCCATTTGGCCACAAAAGGGCTGCTCAGCTTGTTCCTGCCTCGAGATTCTTCAAATTCCCATCATGTCCAAGATCAAACTACATTTCAGTGACTCAGTCTCTTGGTAATCCCCTTTTTTCCTCAGAGAGAGAAAAGCCATCAGGATCCTGTTCCTTTCCTACCAGCAATACCATGCCAATGCTTCCTCCCCTGGTTTGCGCAGCCTCTTGCAGTTCAGGCTTACCAGGTTTACCAGGTGCACAGCTCCCAAAACCCAGCAGATACCCTTTGACCCTTCTCCTGCCCCTCTGCTGTGATGCTCCACCTCACTCTGTGCACTAATCTCAGCTTCAGGTTGAGTCCATACTTGCCACTTTGGATGTGCATTACATTACTCATAGTTTTTATTAGCACTTCATTATGTTTTTATTAACAATGTGAACTGCGAAGAGAAAAATACCAGCGTAACCCACTGAAATTTTATTCTAACAGTTTTACATTATCTCATGGTGCATTATGTTTGCTTGTGAAAGCTCCTCAGCTTTGACCCAGTATCAGACAGTAACCAGATACAGTTTTGTATTTATAGTTGTTTCCATTAGCACACCTATATTAAGAGCTTGCTAATTATCTAATTATCAGATTGTCTAATTATGGTTTTGCTTAATTTCGTTTGTGCACATGGAATCACTTGCAATTATCACCTGTGATCCCCAGAACCCCTAAAATGAGATGTAACATCAAAGACTTTTCTTTGGAAGTGAAATTTGTATATGTAAATATACTTCTCTGTCTAGAATTTTATCACTTCTGATGCCCTATATTCTACATCTCTCTAGTGTACAGAAATTTAGATATATTGGTATCATTTTTATGCTTGCACAAAAATATTAGACACATGGAAACAAACAAAAACGTACCAAAAAAGTTTACCTTTATCTTAGAGGGTGCTGAATGCCCCTAACTTCCATGCAGTCAAAAAAATCTAAAGAGCATTAGAGTAGCCATGAAAGAAGATTTATTCCACCTAGTATACAGGGCAGGAAGCAGGAACACACCTCAGCTTTTCAACTGGGAATAATTTCACAAGCAAAGTTTGAAGGTTTCCACTCTGCTTGCAAGCTCAGCTTATGTTTGGTTAGCACAGTATAAATATTTGGGGTATGCAAAGGGGAGGAAGAAAAATCAAGATTCTGAGAAACCTAATGAAAGCAACAAGAATTTGCTAGCTCTCAGTGGCAACAGAAATACATCGTGACCGTCTCTCATATAGTGTGAGGATAAACTGCAGTGTATGGGACACCTTTTCGCTAGGCAAAGCTCTGTTCTCCAGCCCTGGGGCAGTTGCACTGTTCAACTATGCTAACACAGCTCAAGTGGTAAATTGTGTGTTATGACAAGCCCATAACATAAGGCTTTTTCTCTTAATCTGCTGCAAACATACCTGCTGAGTTTCATTAAACTATGCCTGTGTGTGACTTTCTACACAAACAATAAACTGATCTGCATATTCAGCGTATGTCTCAGCTCCAATTTGGCAGACTGTCTGCATCTGCTGAGGAAGGGATTGGGCTGGATTTGCTATTTGGTGCCAAGGGTAGCTGACAGAGACAGGATTTGAGGGGCTGGTGAGTGCAGAAAGATGTGTGGAGAAGATAAGAAGCTGTGGTCAGGATGGAAGCTGTCAGGCTGCTGAGTGGGGCTTTACGTGAAAAGAAGAGATCTTCACCTCCACTTACTATGGCTTTTGCAGATGCCAAAGGACCTGCTTTTGGCTGCTCCCTCGCGAAGTGATCCAGAAGGCACCTACCACACCAGCACTGACTCAAGCTGACACAGCTGCATAATGTTAGGCTGCTCTGAATCTACCTGTTTGGGTCCAGAGGCTGATGGGCCCCCAGACACCTAGTGATGTGGGTATGGCCAAAACCTTCATTGATCTGAACCCAACTACAGCTGGTATAGGGTACAAAATGATTCTGTAGGCTCTTGTCAGCCCCCAGGGAACGCTGCTGTTTCTGAACACACTTGCAGCCAGAAGCAAGCAACATGGTCTAACAGTTGCGTCTGCACTTCTCCAGGCTGGTAAATGCTCTTTTTCAACACATCTTTACAGTCAGATTTGTGACATTAGAGAAGCTTTTGGAGTACAGTTAATAAACTCTTTCATTGTTGTCACCTATTAAAAAAGAACATCCCAAACTCAAAAAGCAGGCATTGTTTCAATTAGGGATCTATTTGGTTTGTTGAAAAATACTCACACTGCGACACCCCAGGCTGTCACAGCGTCCACAGCTTGTATCCCACCTTCTGCACCCTCAGAAAATCCCAAGCAATTCAAACAGCGGAGGATGTGACTGGGCTCAGTTGGAGAGTGTTCCCACCAAAGTCTCAATGAAAGCATTCAGAGCTGAAGGAAGCCAAGCGCTCCCCTCCCCACATCCATTCACTGAGAACAGAAGCCTCAAGCCCTGGCTGTGGGACCACAGGGGACAGGCACATAATGAGCCCTCACTGCCAAACAGCACGGAGTTGCTGGCCCCTCGTGACACCAATCTACACGTGTGGGATAAAAACTCTCACCACAGTTCACATTTTGTCCTGAATAAGCTGACTGCTGACAAGCCCAAGTGAGGATCGGCCTCTTGACTTGTGTGGTCTGATGAAGGCTAAGATTACAAGTCTTTTCCCAAATAGTCCCCAAGTGAGCCACAGAAAACAAAAAAAAAAAAGAAAAAAAAAGTAGGAGAGGGGAGAAAAAGCTTCCAGTAGAGCCTGGTAACATTAGCCAGCCTCAAACCAAAATACAATGTTCCTCAGGTTACAATCTCAGCTGAAAAGCTCTCTAACCAGTGCGAAGGAGAATGGATTTCCAACCTTTGTAAAGATTAAAGACACTGATCATGACTTCAGACTAATACACGGCTCCTTGTGTACCCAGTCACGGCATAATCAATAGGGAAATGGGAATAGCATCTGAAACGATGAACCTATTAGTTCTAGTGCTAGTCACAGCCACCATGGCACTGTTCCTGAAACACACTGAATAAGGCTACGCCCCCTTCTCCGTCTACCTAAGAGCACCTCCTACAGAGGTTTACACCTCTGTAAACTCATGCTCCAGGTTCTTTGCTACTGTTTTAACTTTGTAGATTCAGAAATCAAACCCAATTAAAGAAAACTTAGACTACCTCCTTAAAAATTTCTTAGGATCTGTGGAGTAACACAGTGGCCTCTTAAAACACCTTTTTAGAATCTCAGCAACCACTGATGAGGTCAAAGTTATGAAATCTACATACCTGCATAATTCATGCAAGATGGGGGGAATCTCCTTTTTTATTTATTGACAGACAAGCAGGCAATTGGATTTAGATTTTTTAAATAGAATAAAACAAGGTTAGCGTCTGGAAAGATGCTTCCAGGAAAAGAATACAAGAAAAGGGAAAACAAGGAGTCACTATTGTACTGGCTTAAATTTATTTTGTCTGAATAGCTGAAAGCTATGTTACAAATCCAGAAAGAAGAGAGGAAAGAAATCCAACTTCAGTTGTGGGATAGAAAACTTTCCTACCACTGTATTACCTTATTTTCCTTACTTTCATTTCCAGAGTCTGGGTCTCATTAATTTTAAATTTAGTATTAGTCTCTATTTACCTCTTACGCACATCTCTACTCTTGATTCACGCAGACCTGGGCAGTTCCTTCAGAGAGTGCTTTGTTCTTCTCTGAAGCAGACGAGGCATGAGCTAAGGAGCACAGTGTCTTGGAATTAACACCAAACCACGTTATTTCTAATGCTGTAGCAGAAGAGCCACACTGAGATGGAGACAGAGTGGGAGGGCAGAAGGAGCCCATCAGTCGCAATTAAAGATGCCACTAGCTTTAGGCTAGATTCACAAAGCATAGCAATACAAAGCACTATGCTTGTCCTTTGCAGCCAGCTACCATAGCTGGATCTGGAACCTGGACCCTTTACTGCCTGTAGCCCTTATATAATCCATCAGGAGCAATATGGACACCTGAGCAGTGACATCTGGCAGGAGAACCACATTACCTGGCAAAGAAAAACTGTGGAACATGAGTTTGCATCTTATGGCTATAGAAGACCAGAGCTATCACTATTCACTCACTGGATCCTTCCCAACTGCTAAGGCAGCTGCACCCATTTAGGCCAACAGCACTTGGCAGAGCAGCCTTCTGGAGTCAAAACCTCCACCTTCTCCAAAGCTGCACCAGCTACCTTCAGGCATAGAAAAATAAGATATGCTTTCTATTCTTCTCACAAAAAGTGTGCTGTTAAGCAGCCATCCCTGTACCACTTGAGCGCCTAAAGTCCAGCTCACCACAAGCAGGTGTGGGCATGGAAGAGTTTCAAGTCAGGTGAAGTGAGTGCTGCTGCCACCACCTCTCCTTCTCCACACAGCTGAGATTAGGCAGTTCCTGAGGAGCAAGGCAACATAAAAGGTGGGGGAAGGCTGCAAAGCTGAGAGCTGGTGAAAGAAATCACCACCTGCATGCCTTGATGTTGTAGCCTTCATCCACTTGTCTGGTGGAAACACATCTTAACTGTTGAGGGCAGTTGCCTGAGCAGGGAAGCAGAGTTTCTTCAAGCCTTGCTGAACACCATCACGTGGTGTTTTATGCCAAGGCTGCTTAGCGCAGCAGCACCACCAATCAGAAGGATGAGAGGACAAGACCCCTTTTGGCACAGTAGTGTTATTTCTTGGCTCAGGCCACGCACCTCTGAATATGACTAATCTTGCATGGGAAACGACCAGTCATCGCAGGGCATCAACACAACCGAGGTCAAGTCTGCCAGCTGAACTGACCTAATTTAATACATCCAAGATCAGGCATCCAAATCAGAGACTGAAACTTTATATGGCTTCTTGAAATTCACTGCTGCTACCTCTAAACTTAAGGCCTAGCTTTAGATAGAAACTGAAGAACAAAGAAGCTGCCAAGCAATCAAAACACTAAAAAAACATATTGAACAGAATCTCCATTATACTCAGGACCCGGGCAAAGGATAGAGACTGTCCTACAATAATCCACTCATTACTTTGTATTTACTTTTCTTATGAGCAGATTAACAAAGGCAGAAGATCCCCAGGCCATTGCACTACTCAAACTAGCAAAAATACTAGATACGTCCCATAGGAAAAATAAACTGCGCTTGCACACTGGGAGCTTACATAAAGACACAGTTCCTATACGCCAACTGACCTTTATGGAAACATACAGTGGTCCCACTAAAGTGTGTATAAGGGTGGAGGGGGTTTTTTGTTACCCATACTTCAAGTTTACAGGCAGAAATACAGTTGCATTGCTCAATCAAATTGTTCACTACATTTGTAATTACAAGCATTTCAGATATTTTTGCAGCTGTTTATACAGTTTAATATTAATAACCAGAACTATGGCTCCAGCTTAAAGTCTTCATCTGAAATTATTTCACATATTTTATCAACACTACACAAGCTACACGTAAGGTCTTCAAGGCTTTTCCAAAAGTGATACTAGAACACTGGGATCTTTTTGTGTTATTAATGTTTACAGCATCTGCACTGAGGACTCGGCTGATTACCATAGGGACAGGCAGTCTGGAGTTACTGGGGAGTCCAATTCCCCCTTCCTCCCCTTCTCACCCAATTTTAAATGCTTTGGTGTTCTCAACTAAACCCTGCATTTAGTATTGTAATTTAACTCCCTGTCCCATGTTACCATCCATAGAATGTTTTCTGGCATGCTCACAAAATTCCACCAGGGACCTTTATTGGCATCCACTTCTATAGCATTTTGTGAATTTATTATGTAAAACTTAAGGGACATGGAAAGAGAAGGATTACAGAGACATCACTTGGTATTCAGTGCAAATATAACTACAACAAAGTTTGATGTGTGTATTCACATTCAGAGTTTTTATGACTTTTCTTCTTTTAAATACACTACCCCATATTAAGATAATTTTATTTCTAGGGAGAGGGGAGAGTTGCACCTGCACAGATAGAACATTTTACATTATCTTCTGCAACAGATGTGAACCTCTGTTTCTCCACTCCACCTCCTGGTCATGTTCCCAGCCAGACTTTGTATGCAATTGTTTTCAGGTTTATTGTTGCCAGCGATGCCAGCCATGTCAGATGCATCAGGTGTTCCCAGTGCTCTTACACACAAATAAGCACTGAAATGTCTCTGCCCTGAACTGTGTTATGCCTAGTTTCCTCATGTTCACATTAGCATTTAAAAAATTGACACAGAACTCTTCCTTTGCTACTTAATAACATACAAAGTCAGCTTTCACAGGACAATAAAAAAAAAACCTCAAATGTTTAAAGACAGTACAAGTTATTCCTCTTCACCACATTTAGTAACGGTTTTAACTGCAAAAAGAGAATTTGCAGTTCAATGAACAAATAATTCTAATTCCATCCTGACAATACCAGCCCCAAACACAAAAAGCAAAAATGTGCACTTCCTATACTCTCCTTGCCCGAGTCCCTAGTTCTGGCTAAGCACAAAAAGCTTGATATTATAGAATCTGAGTGAGGGAAGTAAAGCAACAGAATCGCAGAATGGTTGAGGTAAGAAGGTACCTATGGAGGTCGCCTCATCCAACCCCCATGTTCAAGCAGAGCCACTTTCCCGGGACCATGCCCAGACAGCTTTTGAGTATCTCCAAAGACAGAGACTGCACAACATCTTTGGGCAACCAATGCCAGTGCTAAGTCACCTGTGTGGTGAAAGAGTTCCCTGATGTTCAGATGGAAGCTCCTGATTTTTTTCCTTATTTCTTTTGGAGCAACCCATAGCTCTGTGTGGGCTACGGTACCTGGTAGAACAGATGCAGCAAACACAGCAAGGTGAAAATGTCATCCAGAGTTCAAACCACCATTTGGGAGATGATTCCTAGAGATTCTCCACCTTAGGCATGCTTGCTAGGCTGGTACCCAGGGGGTCAATGTGAATACTTATCACAGCAGCCACCACTACTATAAGTCATTCTCCCTGACTTCCTTAGAAGAGGAAATCCTCGGGCTTTCTTTACAGTGACAGAGCATGTACAGTCTGGGCTTACAATACTGTCTACTGTCAAATACATTTCAGCACACTTCAAAACGAGAGCAAATATGCAAACTGGTGCAGTGCAGCCCTTTGGTGAATACTCTGCCTCAGTGGGAAACAGTTGTCCTGCTGGCAGACTGCACTAGATCTGGGACACTACCTTAAGTCTTAAGCCTCATCTTGATCCAATGACTTCCAGGTCTCATCCCCAGAATGTAACTCCTATGTCATCTTTCATTTACAGTTTTTAGCACATCATTCATACGATAAATCCAAAAAATAGGTTGCCTAGGCCACTATGTGCAATGTCTAAAGCAGAAAGGATTTTCTAGGGTAAAGCAAGAAACCTGCAATCTGATGATTCCTCACGTAGTCACACAAGACTCTAACATACCTCCCTGTGGAAGGGCTTGTAATATGCAGTAACCTACAGAAATTTTGTCCCTTTGTCTTCTGCAAAAGCTTAGTCATTTCATATTAATACCAGTCGGCGAAAATAGAAGTAAATAGTATAAGAAGACTCCTGAGATGATAATTTTAAGTAGTGTCACAGTAGTCCTGCGTGTGGAAAACCCCATGGTAGGGAAATGGGTGTCATACCTACCACTGAGCTGCACCAACGCTCGGCCGACAAGCATGGTGCCTGAGCGCCAATGCTGTAAACCCACAGGACCACGTTCACAGCTTTGGAGCTCTCCAACTTGAACCACTGAACCTGACACCAGTAAAAAAATTCAGTTTTCAAAAGGTAGTTGCTATACCATTCTCTCAATTCTGCTCTCAGAGAGCACAGAGGCATCATGCAGTCAAGCAGTTGTGGGTGCTGAGCCCCCCATCACCTTTCATTGCCCCCACCAAACATTTTCCTGTCCTTCTGAGCTCCCAAGGGTTTACAGCTACCAGAAACTTTTCATAAGTCAAGATACCACTGCAATACATAAATGGCTAAAAAAATTAAAATAAAAATAGAAACCTTATAAACCTAAAAATAACTATAGACTACTCTCGGTTGGGTGGGGGAGACAGGGAAGAAAAGCACAGTAATAAATCCAGATATTATGTGACTTACTCCACGGAACATCTTTTCTTGATTATGTTTATTAGAGAGCTGCTATCCAAAACCTCAAACTACCCTAATTCGAAACACATCAAGCTCTTTTAATGTAAAATACTAATTGAAAGAAACTAAATCTTGCAAAAGCAAGGAAGAATCCAATTTTTTGCCTCTAACTACAAACATCACAGTCAAACAAGAGCAGGTCTTTACGTCTTCAAAGTCTTCTCTTCCCTTCTAAACACTCCAGGCCTAGTCTTGCTCACACTAATTTCATTAGGACCAAATTCCAGAACTGAATCTCTCTCTTTTCCTCTGACAAAATCCCCAAGTTTTTCTTTATTCTTCCACTCTTCCGTAAGTACCACACAAATATGCAACAACCTTACTTTTTTCCAGCATTTTGTGAATTAGAAAAAGAAAACTTCCCATAAAATAAAGGATTGCTTCATATGTGACACTTCAAACTATGATCACTAAATGTAGTAAACTACAGTTACCACTAAGGAAATGCTAGAAGAACGCTGCATGCTGAGAATTAATTCCCTTTCCACTTTCTCTGCTAAGTGGAGAAAATCATGTTTGGATTTAAAATTAGAAAAGTTTAAATTAGGAAAAATTAGGTTCTTGGAGCCTTTTTATTTTCCCTTTCCAAAAGGAACAAACAGAAAACCAGATTCCTGGGGCCCTCTCTTTTTATATAAGGTTTTCCTTATATAAGCAACATATAAGATATCTGAGAAAAATAATACCATCAAGTTACTCACTTGTTTCCTCAGTGTCCATTTATATCAACAGCTCAATTAGGGTATAGTTTGAAAAGCTCCACAACTTTGGAAGTGTTTCTGCTCCAGATTTTAATTTTTACTAACAGACCTTCTAACCAACCACCCCAGTGGTTGCACGCCCAGTGGTATGCACAATGAAGATTTTAACGTTTACCTAGGCATGCTACAGAAACAGTCGCATTAATAGAAGAAGAGCATTGATCTAAGTGAAATACAAATATGAGTGAGCAGACATTATGAAAGTGGATATTTGGACATTTTGTTCTGCCTAAGTTTTACTACGCTCTCCACAGCTGCAAGATGCTTGCATACGGCTGTACATTAAACTGTCATTTTCCATTCTCTCCCCCAGATGGAGAAGCACATGAAATAGAGTATGAACACTTCTTTTGAGATGCCAAGTATTTATACCAACAGAAGTCACCCACACAAATTACGTTACACTCATTAGAGAAAACTAAGTAAAAGAAATTATTTTGTATGTGGAACAGGCTGCAGGAGAACCTGCAAAGAATTTTACTCAGACTCATCCTCAGTTTTGGTGTATGAGGGCTATATCTCCATCAAAAATAAACACTTTTTGTAGTTTCACACTGAAGAGCAGTCTTGGATCTCTGGTTTTTATTCCAGAGTTTTAATTAACGTTATGCTAAGCCCACACACTGAGCGCTTCAGGTTTGACTGTACTTCACGAGAAGTCGTTGCAAAGAGGGTAGGAAAGGCTGCATTGCCAAGGAGCTAAGCTTCAGCAGTATTAGAAATGCTTCTGCAACAGTAGGACTACATCAGACTGAAAGCTTTGTGCATTGTGCTCTTCTCTATGCATCTCAGTTTTACCTTTTAATTTGAAGAAAATGAAGCCTAACTTAAGTCTTTAAGGCATACGTAAAAGCTGATAGATACTGATTTGTTCCTCCCGAGCTATGTTAAATGCACTACAAGTTCTTCTTTCTCATGTTACCACACAGACCATCACTGCTTTTGACATGTGACCAAAGCCTAGACATCAGGAAACAGAGGGAGACCATTCTAAACACAAAACAAGAAGTAATTATAGCTTACTTGAAAGCCAGATCATGCCCGACTGGCAAATCAGCTAGCACTTATGAGTGAGTACTTTTTCTTTTCCTTGCCAACACTCCCTTGATAAATTGATGAGATACTCACCTTTCTCCATCCAGAGTAAGATTTATAGTGTCTTATAAAGCAGGCTATTAATATAAGAACAGAAACTCAACATGGCAAGAGTCAGACAATAAGTGAGTGTGAACTGAATTGATGCAGGAAGTTGAGGTAACTGGAAAAGAAAATCAAAACAGTCAAAGTGACTAAGGAAAGGCTTATTCAGTACATAAAAAGTTCAGCATAGAAAGCATTAGCCTTCCTGACCTGCAACATGTAAGAAACTCCATTATTTAGGGATGTCTCACTGACAAGTACATCTGCTTTGGCGATAGGATTTTGGTTTTGCTACTAAAAGATAAATACCTGGAACAGGTTTCTACTGGAGCAAGCACAGTAGAAAGAATCAACACTGTGTCTGAGAACCATATCTTTGAGTCAGAGCAGTTCACGCTCTTGGCGGTCTTTGGGGCACAATCACAAGTCAAGTTGAATGATTTTGTCAGTGTCATAGTTTGTTTACCACAGTTTTCACCTCTCCTAAAAGGCTGACAAGTACACATATCCTCAAAAAGATGCAACTAATAGTATAAGCACTTCCTCAGTGACACAGCAGTATAACCAACAATTTGCACAGGAAACATCAGGCATTAGAAGAATTAATGTAATTCAAAAATCAATGAAATAGTTTGAATGAACATAATACTGCAAATAATTTTTGCATAATAAGGCTAAAATACTGAAATATATACTAAGAAATTTTCTCCACAGAAAAAGCAAAAATGGTGCTGGTGGTTTACTTGCTTGAATTTCTAATGCAACACTCAAGCCTGGAATTACTTCATAGAATCATAGAATAACCAGGTTGGAAGAGACCCACTGGATCATCGAGCCCAACCATTCCTATCAAACACTAAACTATGCCCCTTAGCACCTCGTCCACCCATCCCTTAAACACCTCCAGGGAAAGTGAATCAACCATCTCCCCGGGCAGCCTGTTCCAATGCCCAATGACCCTTTCTGTGAAATTTCTTTTCCTAATGTCCAGCCTAAACCTCCCCTGGTGGAGCTTGAGGCCGTTCCCTCTTGTCCTGTCCCCTGTCACTTGGGAGAAGAGGCCAGCTCCCTCCTCTCCACAACCTCCTTTCAGGTAGTTGTAGAGAGCAATGAGGTCTCCCCTCAGCCTCCTCTTCTCCAGGCTAAACAACCCCAGCTCTCTCAGCCGTTCCTCATAAGGCCTGTTCTCCAGCCCCTTCACCAGCTTTGTTGCTCTTCTCTGGACTCATTCCAGAGCCTCAA
Organism: Phaenicophaeus curvirostris; assembly: GCF_032191515.1. NCBI lineage: Eukaryota > Metazoa > Chordata > Aves > Cuculiformes > Cuculidae > Phaenicophaeus > Phaenicophaeus curvirostris. Next base: position 70,843,278 of record NC_091393.1, on the reverse strand, counting down.
CATCCTTCTTGTGGTGAGGGGCCCAGAACTGAACACAGTATTCGAGGAGCGGTCTCACCAGTGCCGAGTACAGAGGGAGAATAACCTCCCTGGACCTGCTGGTCACGCTGTTTCTGATACAAGCCAAGATGCCATTGGCCTTCTTGGCCACCTGGGCACACTGCTGGCTCATATTCAGTCGGCTGTGAACCAACACCCCCAGGTCCCTCTCCTCCAGGCAGCTTTCTAGACAGACTTCTCCCAGTCTGTAGCACTGCACAGGGTTGTTGTGCCCCAAGTGCAGGATCTGGCACTTGGCCTTGTTAAACCTCATGCCATTGGACTCAGCCCAGCGGTCCAGCCTGTTCAGATCCCTTTGCAGAGCCTCCCTACCCTCCAGCAGATCAACACTTCCACCCAGCTTAGTGTTGTCTGCAAACTTGCTAAGGGTGCACTCGATGCCTTCATCCAGGTCATTGATGAAGACATTGAACAGGGCTGGACCCAGCACTGAGCCCTGGGGAACCCCACTTGTCACTGGTCTCCAGCTGGATTTCACACCATTTCCCACCACTCTCTGGGCCCGGCCATCCAACCAGTTTTCCACCCAGGGGAGTGTGCGCCTGTCCAGGCCAGAGGCTGACAGTTTCCAAAGCAGAATGCTGTGAGAAACTGTGTCAAAGGCTTTAGTGAAGTCCAGGAACACCACATCCACAGATTTCCTACTCCACCTATGTTCTTCCATAAGTAGGGGCACTCTATATAAACTTCCAATGGCATCTATGCAGACATAAGGTCAAAGGTAATACAAAAAGAAAAATAAATTTAAAAAATGTACTTATTTTAATTTACATTAAAAATGTTCTGTATTTCACAAGAGAAAATTTTATAAAACAACATGAAGGAAATAGCATGACCTTTTCCTCTATCAACCATTTCAAAAGGAGCATGGATAGAAGCTTCAGAATCTGCCTGGAACAAGGCAGAAAATTTGAAAAATATCACCAAGATAAAGGTTCTTTTGAGATCACTAAGCACATGCTTATGTTATGAAGAATCTAACAGTACTGTGAAATATAAATCAAAAAGAGGCAACTTACTCTTAGCTTATGAACAAACAAAAATTTCTGTCTACTAGCTCTCAGCCTTTAAATCAGCTTAGCCACTACAGTACCACCTCCGCTTGCTACTCAGCAGGAGAACGAAGGCTAGCAAGATGGTTTATGGCTAGGCTCACTTACCCAGCTCCTCAAACACCAGAAGGCCGTTTTCAAGAACTACACCCATTTAAGGGCTTAGAATAACCAACATGAATAACAGAAGTGATGCAGCAGCCCTAAGATGACAAAAAAATACCACACTTGTAATTGCTTCTTTCCGATATTCTTTGAATATCAACCTTGAACTTCCCACTGGCAAAAGATTAGAAGGAAGGAATCCCTGCTCCTCTGGTCGTAACAGGTACAAGAGAAGGAAGAATCTGTCATGAGAAGATGAACCCACCACTGCTGTGGTAGTGTTATTTATATTCAGTAAACATCTAGAGATCACAGTCAGATTAAACTGAGAGACTGTAGAGAGCCAGGAACCAAATCCATGTATTCTAAACCCTATACAATGTGCTCAGTTCTCTTTAGCTGAGCTAGGAGGATGCCTTCAAGATTATTCTCTTAATGTTGAGCATCAAGGAAATTGAGTGTTTCTGTTCTTTGTCTGCTCTTCATTTGTTCTTTATTAACTTTAAAGCCATTTCTTTTACTGAAAGGAAATAACCACTGCGAAAACCCCTAATTTTCTGTCCCATTTATAGAAGTGTTCATAAAGCACTAGATAAAAATGGAGGCAGCTCTGTTTCACAATATATATACCCCACTTGCAATTCACAGTGGCTCATAACAACAAAGACGAGGTATTCATGTTGCCCTGACTCAGACAGCACAGGCCATCACTTGACAAAGATTCAGCAGAACAAACTTCAGTTAAAGCTCATCATCATGTCAAATTTGGATGTGAGCACTGAAGTACTGAACATCATTCTAGGCTCCCCAAACTGCCCACAGAGATGTGAGGTCTTCTGAATTATTTTTGGGAGGTTCCTTAAACTCAGTTACCCAACAGATACACTCTTCCCAACTGACTCTAGAAAGACTATACCAATGGAGGTACAGAATTCAGTTATGTACCAGAAAGTAGTATGATTAACAGACCTGTAGTTTTTAATCAGGGTTATAAGGCCAACCATATACCAGGATTCCCCATGTCTTTGGGCAATTGCCTCTTAAGTCCAAACTATTAATACCTCTTGGTTATTGCTTTCTGGGCTAGTTAGCTCGAAGTCAATGTAGGTACATAATTTCTAATACAGCTACCCCTCTATTTCACTGCACAGCCACAGATGTGGGTTGGCCTAATACCAAGGGCTTGGTCCCTTCTTGCAGTTTAAGTAGCACCTAGACAGAGAGAAAAGCTGAAGGTGTAGCCAACCTGACCTTTTCTGTTACTCCCAACTCTCAGAGCCATTCCTGAACCTGCAAGCATGACTGGGAGCCACATGGCCCATGAGTAGCACAAGCAGATGCCAGCACTCCTGAGCCTGTGCTGCAGGAATACCACTAAGGGCTGATGCCTTTCAGACTAGAGGCTTGGATGCTAATCTCAAAAGCTTTCTGACACTACAACACTGATACAAATCAGGGGAAAGGTTTTGTAATGGGAGGATTAGATGCCAAAGTAGGAACCCACATGACAGAAGACATCAGACTGAGACCAAACCTCAATTTAACATCAAGGGAATGAGGTAAATAGCTAGCTCTAGAAACTCAATCCATGTCCTGCTGTCTGGCATGACATTTCTGACCGATACTGGCATTTTCCAGTTTCTGCCCAGTAGCTGATCATTTATGGCATTACCTTTATCAACTTCTGAACAGACAAAACACTTCTTGGGCAATATTAGGCTTCTTACTATGTCTCTCTGCACCTTTTTATTGACTGACAATGAGGATTTTTCTCTGTTTCCACTTTGATTTAGAACCGCTGTAACCCTTTGGTGCAAATCTGATATAGATATTGGTAATTGCATGTACTGTAAAAGCCAGGCTCTATTTTTATTTCAAGCATGAGGCAGCAGAGGAAAGTCCTGCCTGGGTACACTGATACAGCTTCAACTAAAGTTCAGTATTAATTGACCTGCCACACAGATGTAAAGCAAGCCAGCCTTCCCATGTCCCAAAGCAATTCTGAGGAGCCATTCAGCCCTTCATTGCTAAAACACACACATGCATTCTGCAGGAGACTTTTTTTTTAATTTGTAAATCAGATTCTTTCAGCCAGTGCATAGAGTTCCCAGCTCATACATTTCTGACTAGACACTTTCTGAAGAATGGACACCATTATACTGATAATAATTCCCTAAAATGAAGCTGATATTAATGAATACGAATAACCATGCAGTCTTTTATAGTAACACATTATCCTCACATTAAAGGCTCTGTACTACTGAAGTTTGGCCTTCATGTTTTGTTTCTGCAGTGTGTGTGTCATGTCTCAGATGTTATGCAGTTCTCCAATAATTCAACTTCAGTAGAATACATTTGAAAATGGGTGAAAAATGACATTTAATAAGCCTTCTATACAGCCTACAACACAGTGATGCCTACAGCTTGGCTGAGCAAATTACACCAACCTATCTGATTTTAGAAACAGATACGTGGATGGAAAATTACCTGGGAATCCAAGGTTCTGTAAAAACACTATACTGAGTACTGGGCCACTGCTGCAGGCTTGATGAACAGGAATTAAAAGTGAAAAACTATCTGTGTGCTGAGTATCAAGCTATAGGGAGATGAGCACTGCACAGTCAGACACATTACAACTTAAGCCCATCATCTTTGCCACACAAGAGCAGAAAGAACAGCATTAAGGAGCAGAAGGGTGACCCAAAGCAACAGTAAAAATTAAGACTCTACTTGCCTTCATGGACAAGTGGCATGGTCAGAAAAGGCAGGGAGTTAAAATTGCTATCTCCTATGTTCCTTCAGAAGTGGGACAAAGGTACGATGCTAAGAAGGATGAGGAAGAGTAATTACAAGTCAGAAAAAAGCAATCTGAACCACTTTTCTTAGGGACAGCTTTATTGCTAGCTCAGCAATCCAGGGTCTCATGTCTCCCATGCTTACCTGCAATCCTGGGTGCTTTCCCAGCAAAGCTCGCCTACCCCAAAAAACAGAGGGTGGAGATGTTGCGTCCCATTTTAAAAGGGTCCTTACCTTTAAAGGGACCTTAAAAGGGTGTCAAGAAGGCACATCACTTTTACAGCTGAATACAAAGTTAGCTGAGTTTGAGCAAGTTCGCCATGATGGTAGCTCTACTAGTTGAGAGTTCAGTACTTGATACACAGTCCTACATACTTAAAACCAAGAACACAGCATTTAACAATAAAAAAAGAGTCTTTCAACCAGCCTATGTGTTCCCACTGTCTGTGGACTTATCCACATACTCCTGTCAAGTTGCTCCACTGGTTCTTAGCAGTACCACAGAGTTACTGTGAGATATAATGCAGCTTCCAGTAGTACAGTAATAAGACATGCCCGTATAATGGGATTTGCAGGGTTAAGTTGCAGTCTGAATAAAACATGGCAAAGTTAAATGAGGATAGACTGGTTCTGGTATATAAGAGGATGAAGGGAAAGTGTTGCCAAGTAGGCAGATACCTCTAAACCCAGCTGCAGCTCAACTGAAATTCTGAAATGGAAAATTAATTGAGGAGTTTTATCTATAGAATAGTAAAAGGTGTCATAACGAGGGCTTTGATGAACTGCAACTGGAGCAGAACAGTTGTCTATGTTTGCATGTCGTTTTAAAGACTCAGGTCTGTCAGTGCTAAAAATAAAAGAGAAGTAGGGAAGAGGATAAGGAAGAAGCAGAGCATAAGTAGTTCCTAGTGGAAAAAAATACCTCTATGCACACTAAACTCTCTTTTTATTGCAACTCTTAAGTCATTCCTCCTGGCTTCAGCAATACCTACCACAGTGGGCTGAGAGCCAGCCAAATCGTTCACAAATCCCAGCTGGATGTGGCAATAACAGCAAAAATTTGGGGGAGCGTGGGAGAGAAGGTGGATAAAAATGGAATCCACCAGCCTGGTCTCTATCATTTATCACTAAAAACTCATTTGTTTCTAAAGTTGTCTTCTCCCACAGTGGTGGAGACTTAGCACCTGGCTGTGGAAGCACAAAGCAATATCTGCAGAGCAATCAGGCTGCCTCTCAGCAGGATGCCTCTTCACAGGAGGTCACAAGAGAGGTCTTGGAATTAAAGAAGGGTACACAGAGCCTGGTAGATGTTCTTCAATTTGTCCTCCTTGAGTAGGCAGAGAAGTAGGCTAAAAAGTATGTTTTCAGGCACAAAAAGGAAGTATTCTTGCTCCTTGTAATCCTGTTAAAAGGAGTCACTGTGTCCATTTCCCTTTTTTTCTTTCTTTTCTTTTTTTTTTTTTAACAAAGTTAGCATAGTAATTATCTTAGAGAGTACAAAAGACATCATAGTAAGGAAACTTCAAAATGCATGGGTTAGGGATGTAGAGAAAAAAGGCTCAGTCTTTGGTGCCAAGCAGCTTTCTTGCCTAGCTGTCACACCTGGCACATGGCCAAGAAGAGGAGGGGTTTGGGGTTTTTTTGGTGGGGGGGGTGGGGGGCATGGCATTTGTTTGTTTGAGGTTTTCTGTATGAAAGCTGAGCAAGTGGCACCTCCAAGCAATAGAAAGCCTCCTGCATTTAAATAGGCTACTATTTACATTGAACATAATATACCCAACCAGACAAATACAGAGTTGTAAATCCCATGTAAAGCCCAGGTGCATTATTTGTGGCAGGTCACATCTCTCTGATGTTGCCCTATCCTATTTCCCAAATGGAAGGCTGTAATGGTTGCAGTTTCCCTGTTGGCTCTCAGGTAGAGTTTATCCTCCCACCGGCCCTCCTCTAGCTACACTAAACCATCTGTGCTAGAGGGAAACGGTTCCCTGCCTCTGTTAGATAGCATTTATAGCTGCCCCTGTAATGTGTTAGTCGTACCAAAGGGATGCCATTTCAGCATCTCCATCCCTTACAATTTTATTAGCATCTGGCAGCTACAGCTACTGACTGTCTCTCAAGTGGAAGAAAGAATGGGTACAGGAACACGCCTCAGAAACAGAAAATTAGCTGTAAAATTGGGAGGCGAGGGGCAGGGGATTTAACTGACAGCCAGTCTCCAAGGCTGCTTCCTGTAAACTTAACTTGCAAAAGACTTCTACTTTAAAAAAAGAGCGATGAATTACCATCAACTTTGAGTTAAAGTAGGTACTTTGCAAATGACACTGAAGGTTCACACAATCTGTTTTCTACCACACACAGAACACAGCCCAACCACCTGTGGACCTGCCTTGAAAAGCAGGGGGTCTTGTCCTAGCTGAGACAGCAGGCAGTTTTCAAGTCATTGTGAAAAGTCAACAAGATTCTAACAGTTTGTTAAGCTACGATTTCATCCCTATCATCACCACTGTGTCTACATCTCAGCATTCAGCCACAGCTCCTTTAAAATAGCAACGATATTTCTACATTACATGTTCTGGTCTGGCCCTTTGGCTTCTCTCAAAACCATAAGTATCTGGGATTCACTGCTGTCCCAATGCAGAACAACTGCAACAACCAGCTTATGATGGTGCAAGCCAGGATGCAACTGGGTTTCAGCCTAGGTCTTCTTAGGGCACATTCACCACATTTAAATAGAAAGAGAATTTCTCCATTATAAGGAGCAAAATTCTAATTCACAGGCTCTTGGACAGATCAGAGACTGGGGAGGAAGAGGGACCTTTGAAGGAAACAGTTACAGTGCTCCTTTGTCATGTGCCTTTCAGTTCTTCACTGAATATTTCTCAAATGCTAAGAAAAGAAACGGGTTTTATTATATTTTAGGCATCCTTGCTAGCACATCACTCAATGGCACAGCTGTAAATTCAGTCTTACTAGTCAATTAAACCTGACTCACAGCTACGTGTCACAATAACAGTACAGAAGTCACCAGAGCCAGAGCTAGATCTAGGCTTATGTACTTCTCTCAAAGGGATTTCCAAGAAGACACAGTCAACCCAAGCCAGTGATAAAATTCACATTGATGCCAATGACTGAAGAGTTCAGTCAACACCGAAATTCTCACCATACTTTTAATCAGATGCAATACTCACCCTTTCTGAAATCCCTTCTTCCATGTCTTTTCTTGGTAGTGAGCTGCTACAGGCAATACCGGTAACACACCAGCAAAAAGCCTTACCCAACACCTTTCCATGGAAGACAAATGCAGAATAGAAGAGCTTGTGACCCTACTTACAGATCAACAGGTTCCACAGTGAGTGTGATTTTTAACACTATAAAGTTTCAGACACAGTTTTCTGTCCTCTGTGCCTCCCCTCCCCTCAAAATGGTCTGAGTGCTTGTATAAGGCATAGGTAACAGAGTTGCTGTTCCCGACAATCATTCTCTTATGCAGAAAACAGTCTGACCCACCAACAACACACTCTCTTGCTCACTTGCTCAGGGAGAAGGAAAGTGTTACATCATCATATAAAATTCTTCTAAAAGGGCAAACTTTCTCCTAAGCCTGGAGCTGGGCACTGCGTCGCTTAAGCTAGGTGACTTTAACCAGTGTGTTTGTTACGAACATATTTACTCAAATATCTTGACAACATGTTTCATTTTCTAGGATCTATTCTCCTTTTCCCCACTTCACAGAACCACTAGGTTGGAAAAGACACACAGAATCATCAAATCCAACCATTCCTATCAAACACTAAACCATGCCCCTTAGCACCTCGTCCACCCGTCCTTTAAACACCTCCAAGGATGGTGATTCAACCACCTCCCTGGGCAGCCTGTTCCAGTGCCCAATGACCCTTTCCATGAAATATTTTTTCCTGATGTCAAGCCTGAACCTCCCCTGGTGGAGCTTGAGGCCATTCCCTCTTGTCCTGTCCCCTGTCACCTGGGAGAAGAGGCCAGCTTCCTGCTCCCCACAACCTCCTTTCAGGTAGTTATAAAGAGCAATAAGGTCTCCCCTCAGCCTCCTCTTCTCCAGGCTAAACAATCCCAGCGCTCTCAGCCGCTCCTCGTAAAACTTGTTCTCCAGCCCCTTCACCAGCCTTGTTGCACTTCTCTGGACATGCTTCAGTGCTTCAACAGTTGTTGCGCCTCAGACGCCAGGAAAACATTTTCCCCATGACGGGGAAACTGTCCAGAGCAAATTTGCCCTGATGATGGCATTAGCCCTCAAAAAATTTGCTCAAAATAATTTAAAAAAAAAAAAAATCGCTTGACACTTCTAACTGCACAGGGAAGGGAGGAAGGAAATCTGCAGTCTCCAGGTAGACAGGGAACAGAGAGGTTGTGCATAAGCAGTTTGCCCTCTCATGGCTAAAGAAACAATAGTATTTCTTCTATAATGGACAAATTACGGGCTAGAATGAGGACCTACACACTATTGCACAAGTGAGGTCCTTTGCTTGAGCCCACTAATGGTAACATTCATGTGGAACACGTAATGTTTCTGGGACATCTTTCATATCTAATCTCCTCTAATATTTCTCTCCTTGTTTCATCTTAGCAAGATGAAATTTTATTTTTAAGATTTAAACAATTGCTGATGGAATATTACTTACTTTATTTTGCCCATCCCCCCAACATCTATTCTAAAATGAGAAAACTCAGCTAACCTGGTGGAAAAGAACACCATAACAGGATTTTATATCACTTCCTTTAATATGTGAAACAAAACAGCTACTCCATTAGACTTTGAGAAACACTTATGGAAAATTACAGGTGATGAATAACCCACAGGAAGACTCATTTTGTTCCTTGAATGCAATACTGAGAATTAAAATATTGAGAGAAAAGAAAGCCTAAAAGATCAAATCACGTTTTGGTTCCTACCAAAAGCTATATATATTCCAGTTCCCTTAACACTTCCCATCTGTTTACTCCAAGCTTTGCTTCATCAAGTAAGAAGAAAGAAAAAAAATATCAGATGAATCCATAAGCAGATCAGATACTTCAATTGGTTTTGCTCAAGCTATAAATATTTCTGTTACAAATTCAAAGAACATATCCCATTGCCTGGCTCACAAACACCATCCTGCTGTTTTCCCCTGGAATAGCCACATGAACAAAGCAAACAACTTTGTTCTAAAAGGAATACAAAATTGGTATTCCTCGGGTTTTTTTTTAATATTTTTTAAATGTAACAAGGAACCAAAGCAGTGTTCACTCCAACATCCCGGATCCCTTCAATGAGAAATACCAACAGCCACCACTGTGAAATAGGAGCAAGGAGCCCTGGCCCATTCCATGTACTATTTTTTTGAAGAAATGGATCAATCAGGCCAGTGACACAGCAGGGTTTTACTAAAAGCACTATCGAATGCATGACAAGTCTTTTTCCATCTCCAAGTCAAGAACTCCTTTGTTAATACATTTAAATGAAATATCTAGATTTAAATTAGAAAAATTCAAGCCTTTAATGTTTGTTGCACACTAGTGGATGTGTTGCACATACTTCCAGTGTATCTGTCCTTATTAAATAACCAGATGAAGGACTGTGCAAAAAAATTTCCACTACAAGAGAGCAAAAACCCAAGACAAACTCGATCTGTTCAAGTCATATATCATTTGTTTGTTACAGATCCAATATACCATCCTGACAAAGTCATCTGTTACCAAGCTTGTGCTCAAGACTTCAGGGATCACCTTAATCACAGCAGTTAACAGCTCAAATAAATCTTGTGGTGAAACTCACAGGAATAATTCTTTTTTTTAACTCCATATCATGAAAAAAAATAAAATGCAGTGATTCAAGGCTTCTAAAAGGTTTCCACTGGACAGTCCATAGCTTAATGGAAGGATCTTGAAGATGCAGTTCGTAACAGTTCCTACTGCACAAAGTCTATAACACTCCAAGCCATTATTTTATAACAGCCCAGAGAGGATGGGAATCACAGATTAACATCAGGCAAGAACATCAAGTGTGTGGGTTTCTCTTAATGGCAGCTAAAGACAGCGCCACAGAATCATACTCCTCCCTCTAACCACTAAAAAGTCCATTGTGAACCACAGCTCAGCTCAGGCTGACATATGACAGTGGTGCCTAACAAAAGCAAAAGAAAAGAAGAATTTAACACTACCCTGTCATACTAAGCATGATCCATATGTTTAAGATCTCCTGTGATCTTAAGACAATGAATTAATACATTACATAGACGGGCATAAAAATAATAAACTCAACTTATTAGAACCACTTTGTGCACATATATTTGACAGATGCTTACATACAGCTATCTAACTACAGAAAAAAACAGGCAAAGAGCTCAGCTTAACTTTGGGTACCTCAGATCATGTTGTCCCACATCTCCTGACACTATTGATGCCTCCATCCTTATTATCCCCAGTGCAGATCTTATCCCCAGTGCGGATCTTAACTAGCATTGTACGAAACTTTCAAAACAAAATGCAAAGCTAGAAGAAACCATAAGGCATAGAGACGAGGTTAAACTATGGACTTAAACCGTTTTTGTTCAAGTCATTGCAGTTCCATTAAGAGCTCAAGGTAAAAGCCACCCCCTTTGAGGAAATGTACTTCTAAGACTTGAGATTTTAGTGTCATTTTACTTTTATCACAAAACCAAATAAACTTTGTGTGCAAGCATCAGATAGATGGATGCTTTACCAGTCCTCCATCTCTCCTTGCTTAAAGTTCTGACTGCAGCAAGCAGACCACAGAACTATTTTGTTATAGCAAAATAAAAGCAGAATACTATTAAAAGAACAGAAGAGTAGGAACCCTAGATCTACTCTCCTTTCAGAGAAAAATTTTATTTCCCAGTTTCACAAGCTCTACTGCCTGACACACTGGTGCCAAGTTACAGAAGTAAGGCATAGTCTTCTATGTCCAGTTTCCATTTCAGAGGAAACCACAAAACCTCACAGACACACATAAATGAACCCAAGGACTATTGAGTTTTACATAAGTCTTGGATTTGTTCTGTGGGTTTATACAAAGTAAAATCCCACAAAAATTAAACTTAAGAAAAGACACACTATTCACTACTATGCAATTTTAAAGTAACAGATAAAAAAAAGACTCTCCAGTTATCACTATAATTCAAGGGTATTCTGACAATGTATCACACTTTAAAACTTCATTCTTTCAAAAGAGGAGTACTGAAGTGAGAGATGTTACTCCTGAATTTCAGTGCTAATAATCATGATTATATTCAGTCCCCTCAGAGAACTCACAGCTTACAGCTAATACTTCCACAGAAAGATGTATGCTTGGCTGAATGATTTATTCAAACTTTCACACCACCTCGTTGCCTCACTAAAGGCTTTTTTGCTTCCCATTCAAGCTGTTTGTTAGGGTCTCAAATACCAGCCACCCATCTAAACACTGGGATCTCCACCAAGTTAGTAGAAACTTATTCTGAGAAAGAGGAACTATCTCAGCTCATTGATAACTTAATATGAAATATAAGAAATTTAAAGGATGGGGCATGGAAACTCAGTTGCATCAATGCTATAACAAACAGCTGCAGGTTACACTGGATGGCATCTTCTTCTCTGATTTGCCCAAAGGCAAAGCCCAGGTCAATCTGAAACGATCTGCGACTAAGGCTATGGTGCCTTGGTTCCATGACAAGTAAGAGCAATGGATAAAACAGCAGTTAAGACCAATTTCAGAACATCTTTAAAGGAAATACAAACTTAGTCACAGCCCTGTTCAATTTGCTGAAAAATAGAGCTATCTTGATTTGTCCTCCCACAAAGGAACATGCTCCCCTCCCCCAGCAACGGGTCAGGATTCATCACACAGCGACATCTTTCCAAACAGTAGTGCTCTTACTCAGATGCAGCCTCCGGTTAAACAAAATCTGATAGCCAACCACAAGAGTATACAACGGCAGCAGATTCATTCTCTCATTTAAGCAACATTCACTTTATTACAGTGAGAAGCAAAGTTTGACCCTTGGAGTTTCAGGGAAAATTTTTTAAGGCTAGAAAAATACGAAACATCTAAATACTGCTGACTAGCAATAGGTACAGTATTAGGAAAAAAGTATTTAATAGCTCAAATATTACATGTCATCAAGAACTTTTGTCTAGATGATAGTCTCCAGATAATTTGCTGTTATTAATACACGACAAAACACAAATTCATAACAGATATAATTTGACAAATCTACTTCACATTTTTCTATGGTATATTAACTATGATTTTCTTTCAGAATTTATTCCATAGTGCTTTGTTAAGTTTCTCACTCTACAGAATAATCACAGTGTGTTGACTATATTTGATGCGAAGAGACTAATTCTGATCTATGTTGGGTAACAAAGATTGACTAGAAAAGTCACTTGAAATAGCTTCTGGTGTCTGACTGGACTGATTTGTCAAACATTTCCAGCATGAGCAATCATGCTTAGTAATTTCAAATAGGATTTCTGAGAAGTGCTATGGATGTGATTTTCAAATTAAAGTTGCACTTAAGCAGAGAGCACATTTACTGGATTATTTCAGTGTCCAGAGACAACGCAACATTAACATCATGAGATTAGTTAAGAGCAAGTTCATTTCAAACTTTGGCCGCACACGTGGGAAGAAATACAACTAAGGAAAAGGGGAGACTTCTGTATACTCATCTGCCTCTATTTTTAACTGATATCTATTTTTTCAGATTTTGGGGGGAAAGAGACATTTCCAGTAGAGAAATAATCCAAATTCCTTCCATTTTCTTTCAAACTATTTACATAAAGAAATATCCAGTGAAACTACAAAATCTGTACCACTACTGAAGTAAGGCAGTGAAAGCAGCGAATTCCTAATATTGCCTGCTGAAACATCAAGTTTCAGGGTCAAATATTAAGTGATCTGAAGTGGCAAAACACTTAAAAGTTTTACCACCAGTTGACTCCTTCCCAGTGGGACCTACCTCAGGCCCCTTGGTGCCACATAACCTGACCAAAGCCTTCATGTTAGGAATGGGTCAGAAGCTTGATTAGCTGTCATGCTTCCTGTTGTCTTCCTCTGGACTAACAATACCCAACCAAGTTTTCCCAGCAGTACTCCAGTTCTTGTTTAGATTTCCCTCTCAAACTTTGATCGTTACCTCTGCTAATAAAACAGAGGACCAGTACTGTAAACTCCATTAACTGCTTAGTTATAATTTTAGATCTAAAGAGACTTGAGCTCAGTTGATTGACTTTATTGCTTTGCATGGCTGCTTACTTACTTCTAAGCATTCAGATATTCTCTTTAGATGAATAAGTCTGAAGAAGATCATCTTTACCTAATAAGACTGCTTTGCTCTGCAAGATATGTACAAATGGAGACAACAGGAGGAAGAAACATGCTCCATTAGAAGCTTAACATTAAAACAAATCACAGCAAAGACACGCGCTAACTAAAGACTACAGTCTTTAATTCTAGAGAGAAAAGTTCCTGGAAGCCCTAAACCTCCTGAAAGCTTCCCCACAGAAAATTCTATTTATCAAAATAGAAGCAATTGCTATTGCTCAGATTTGGGCTATGGTAAGTAGTACCGCATATAACCTAGCAGGGAAGTGCCCAAAGGTAGAAGAAACAGGGAAATAAAAGGAAAATTAATAGTTTACCAAACATTTTGAAGAGGCAAACATTTGCCAATAAAGTAAATGAAGGGAGAATTCTGGCAGCTGAGTTGGAATATTACTCCAAGGTGATGAGGAAAAAAAAAAGTATCATCTGCTCATTCAAGGACACCTACCAGCCATATCTGTGAGAGGGGAGAAACACTATTCAATTCTCAAACCACAAAGCTAGAAATTGTCATTACCATTGCTGTTTTTAAAAAATAAAAAATAAAAAAAATAAAACACAAAACTTTTTTTTTTTTAACGACTGCATTAACCTACAAAGTCCAACACAAAAGAGAAAAAAGAAAACCGAGACTAATCCTGCAGCTTGGGAACCAAGATTGGGAGGGGAGAGACAAAGAGATGGTTATAGAATATGTTTCTAGCCTGTTACAGTGAGATAAGTTCAACTAGATAGCCAGTAGGAGTGGACACATGTTCAAATATAAATGTTTTCTTACACCCAGTCAGAAAATGTTGGTGTGCACCAGCCCACAACACTTTTTCTGTGAACCAGTTTTTAACTAATAACAACATCTCTGTGCTTGAGCACCCACCCTGTACACTAGACCTGGCTCCCTCTTCCCAAAGATCAAGTCAGTGCTCGAAGGAACCCACTTTTTGTTGGTAGAAGATGTGAAAGCAAAAACAGAGTTCCTCAACAGCCTTTCATACAATTATTTATGGAACTATTTTGAACCTTGGCAGCACCATATGCAGCTGTGTGTCAACTCAGAAGGGAACTGTTCTGAAGGTGATTGTAGTTGATTGTCTTAATTTGTTAAACAAAAAAAGAGTTACAGGCACAGTCTCTTTTTTGTGCTGGACCTCATATTGCTGAGAACCTCTCACAAAAATCTGGTTGAAATGACTGGGCTACACTGCCCTTCCTGAAAGTGAGGTTTATGAGGAGTCTCCTTTGCTACATAACTCCTCATTACTCTTCCACCTTCAAAAGCTGACATTATCTTGCTCCCTTCTGGTGGGACAGCCAGGCACACTAGTGTGTCACAGTGCTGGAGAACAAAGCCAAAGGAAAAAGGTACAAAAGCAGTAACAGCAGCTCCACATCCTGACCCTCCTGCTGAAGTCACTCCAAAAAAACAGCCATTTGCTTCCTTGGAGATACGCATGAAAGATTTCTTATTTTTCCAAGTTTCCAGTATCTCAATTTGGGCATCACTCACACTCGACAAAAGTCTAGTGCAGTCCTATTCCCTATAATTCATCAAATCGTAAGATTTTTTAGTAGAACTATTTGCAACCACAATCCAACAAAATAGTTGCTTGAAGTGCTGCAGCAGCCCTTAGCACATCAGCTATACTACAACAGAAGTATTCTTGAGTGTTTTTATAGAAATAGCTGAATGTAGAACTATCTTGGGCAGATGATACATTACTCCGCAAGAAACCCCAAAAGGCACAAATGAAGTAAAAGAAATAAAATAAACAAGATTTTCTGTGACCCTAAGGATGGGATTATAACATATTTTTTTTTAAGCTTGAGCAGGAAGCCTTTCTAAATTACATTTCTTGGATTTTATTGTATTATCTTCATGGCACAGTTATTACACATTAAAGGTAATGACTCTCTTCTGCAAGTAACCTAATATTGAACATGATTGATAACCCCTATCTGGGCTTCAGAGAACACTGAATTTCTTAAATGGAAGGAGGGAACAGAGTTGGATGAGGTAAACAGGGAATAGCTTGAGTGGATTATGTGAATACATACAAAAAACTCACTGCTAGGTTTTCACTAGAATACCTCATTGTCTTGAAAACATTCACTAATGGCAAACAACTAATGAGAAAAAAATCCCAGATCTTCCATTTGTAGGTAATTCTGCTCAGACTACAAATACATAAATTGTTGTTGTTGTTTTTCTTACCCATTTAATAATTTTAAACACACACATGAACCAAGACACACACACAGAGAACATACACATATACACACCAAATGCTTGGGGAAATGGATGAGAAATTCAGGTCCAGAATTTATATTCCAAGGGAAATGTGGCTATTTTGATTTCTCTTGTTCCTTAAAAAAAACTGTATGGGCTGGACTCACTTGAACAGACTACTGGTGCCCAGCTGTCTTGGACACTCTAAAGAACCAGGTTTATTCAGGCCCTGAAGAAACAGTGGCGTAATAGGGCAGATGGCCCAGCCACAGAGTGTGCAATGGAGACTTTCACTGCTTCCCTGAAGGTGAGGCAGATTCTGACCCACTTGCCTGGAATGAAGTGCCCACACTCATTATTTTTTGATCATTAGGTATTCAACAGGAATATGTCCGATAGGGAGAAATATTTCAGCAATGTTCCCCACTGAAAAAAACACCATTTTTCAGAATATCTACTAGAAAATTTCTCTGGCTAGCTCCAGCACATGACAGCTCATAACTCATTTCAAAACATTCTGGCTCTAGAAATTGCATTTTCAGGGAAATCTGTAAGTATCCTGCAAATGGTCATTTCTTGATGCTTCATGATATCTTGTGTTTCCTGTTTGTAGACTGACATGGACAAACAGAACATGACATGACATGGACCCATTTCTCTGCTATATCCGATGACTTCTTTTCCTTTAATGCTGGGTTAATTATACTCCCTGCGGAGGCAAAACCAAATCTACGGCCTAAGAAGGAACGGCATCCACAACTTCCCTTGGCAACCTCTTCCAGTGCCTCACCACTCTCATCATGAAGACTGTCCTCCTTATGTCTAGTCTAAATCTGTCCCTCTCCAGTTTATACCCTTTACCTCTCTTCCTATCACTACAAGCCTTTGTGAATAGTCCCTCTCCAGCTTTCCTGTAGCCCTTTTCATGTACTGAAATGTTGCTATAAGGTCTTCTCTGAGCCTTCTTTTCTCCAGGCTGAACAATCCCAACCCTCTCAGCCTGTCCTCATAAGGAAGGTGCTCCAGCCCTCTCATCACTGACCCAGGTGTAGGACCTTGCACTTGACCTTGTTGAACCTCATGAGGATCTCACAGGCCCACTTCTCCAGCCTGTCCAGTTCCTTCTGGATTACATCCCATCCTTCTGGAACAGAAGGATATTATATTGCTTTTAACCAAGGAAAGCGAAGAGGAAAAAAAAAGCAGAAAAAAATATTTTAAAAAGGAACAAAATTTGTTTCCTGACAAGCAGACTCCTTTCTGTGTGAAACAGAAGAAGTGTTTCTGGGTTTGGGTTTTTTAATTGCAGTGTTTGTTTCTTTTTTTTTTTACTAAAAGTTTGACCAGAGATCAGATAATCCTTAAAAGGCACAATACAATCAGTTAATGGCCCCCTAATCATGACACCAGAGCAAGCCACTGACAAGGAACAGCTTCTGATGTAACTGTAAAGCAAAGTACATCAATGTTTCTCTCTGCTGTCAGATTGCTTTGGTGAAATTGTCCTGTGATTTTTAAAGCTATTTTATTTATCCAGGCACTCACATCATTAATTATCCCCTCAAAGTAAAAAAAAAAAAAAAAAAGTGTCACCTAAACATCAATAGAAACACTTGGATCCAGCAGAAGTTGATTGTTTGTTAAGCTCTTAAGGGGCGCATTTTTCCTTCTTCTTGCAGGAGGGGAGAATATGCTTGCGCCTTCTCTGCCCAGCAGATCAGGCTGGGGGAAGAAAGACAAGGAAGGTTGCTTGAGACAATTCTCGTGAGCCCTGTCATTTGCCAGAGGAGGAGCCACCAGTGGCTGTCGACCCCTTCTGAGATCTCAACAAGCTCTAGGAGGGCAGCAGCGAGGCTGCAGGGGAGAAAGGAATATGTCAGAGTTTGCAAGAGGCTAACATGGTGACACTGCCAGGAGGTGGTAAGAGCTATTTCAGAGTCACTATATCAAGCTTCCAAATGAGCTAAACACTATCCCCACCCCTCCTCTTCGCTCACACTGATAAACAGACACATTTTAAAGATATTTTTAAAAATTAAAGTGTCATATTTTGGATGTTGGTGTTCATAGTGTCAGCCTTTTGATTTTTGAAGATATGGCAAATTTTCTACTCATCATCATGACATCAAGCTGTGGAAAGGTCTTGTCTACTTTAAAAACATCTTCCAGTAACAATTTCCTGAGATAAGCCTCTATCAATAATAGCCCAGAATATTTCTCTTATTGCAAACTGAAGGAATTATTTCTCCTCTATTCGTAAATTTCTGCCAGCTACAAGTTAGGACCTCTGAACTACGACACAGGAAATTTTCCAAATTCAAGAGTTTATAAACCGAACAAGCTCATGAATTCAAATACTAAAGAAGAGAAATAATTAATAATAAACCCAAAAGCAACTGTTTGGAACTATGAAGGAGGAAATAAGTCATCAGTGGAGCAGCTCTTGACATTATTTGTAATCTTATTCACGTTACAAGGTGAACACTGTGCAGAAGCGGTTAAACAACAACCTATGGACTTCAATAATGGAGTCAGGGAAGAAGTTTTGTCCCATGCAAGCTCTGTTGTTTGTCCGTTTTCACATCGTCTCCCATCTGTCTTCTAACTCAGAAGTTTGAGCCTTGCGTCTTTACTGTGCCATCATGGGTTTCATCATGCCTTCTGAAAAAGGGATTTTTCTGAAACGTTCTCAAACTTAAGAGCAGTCCTCACTTTTTCCTTTCTCTGCATAAAAGCTGCACTAAAATTTATGCACAAAGACTGAAATGCAGTCTGTAGCAGTAGGTTAAAAAATTACAGCACTATAATTCAGTAATATTTCATTCTTTGGTATTTTTTTTCCTTGAACTGCTGTTAAAATCATTTTTCCTGACACGACCTTTCTTTTCAAACTTGAGTAATCTCACTTTTGCTCTAAAATGTCTTTCTGAGCTTCTGTTCCAATGCATCAAAAGAGCAATGCATGAGTAAAACAAGCAATTTGCCCAAACCATGCTCTCGCGACTCAAGACAGAAACAAATATACTCACGTGTTAAGTTTCTGAGACTATATTTTCTTCTCATGCCGATTTTAATGTGGTACAGTTCTCCACACACTTAAATTTTGTTGCTTCCAGCTTCCCTGTCTACTACCTCAGAAACAGCTAAAGACTACAGCAATTAACAAAGCAACTTGCCAGAGGAGCAAGGCAGTAGAATTATACCTTTGTACACATTACTAAAATGTACAAAGACTAAGAAGCAGCCCATAGTAATGGAGAGTTCTAAACTATCATCTAATACTCTGCTAGAAATTAATCTGAAAGTGTAAATTTATGCAGTACAAGAAACATCTCATACTTTAAAAACAAGCAAAACAATTAAAACAATGAAACAAAACAAAAATCTCACCTCTATCCTCTTTTGCTCCATAATCTAAGTAGCAGGCAGCCCCTAAGTAAGACCTGTTCTTGAACGCAGCTCACTCCCAATAAGGGAGAAACAGAGGAAGTGGGAAAAGTTACATACAATGGAATTATTTTTCCCCACTTCAGACACAAACAACTAACCAACAATAGTCTGTAGTGGCCAATGCCAGACACTTGACCAGCTATGGAATTTTACCAGTTATTTCTACTCCTAGATCTATCACTAGACTTGGGATTTTAAGGAATAGGTATGAGTTTGCAATCTCCAAAGGGTAAATTTGATTTATTTTGACATACTTTTCATTCAGATTAAGAACTAGTGCAACTTTTTAAGTAAACCAGTGTAGTGACTTTTAATTTCGGGGGAAAAGACACTTGATTGTAAAACTAACAGAAAGTCTACTAAAATGATCTCTCCAGCTTTCACTTCTCAAAATGATTTAGCAAATGCCTCCTTATCATAGACAGGCAGTATGTTTATAGGCAACTGAGAGTGAGTTGTTGAGCTCTCAGACTAAATCAGAAGTGATGAATGATAAGAAAGATTTTGGGAAGGGGTAAATTTGTCTTTTTGACAGCTGAGTTAAGATAGAGGTCATTGAAGTCTCTCTCAATCCTACAAATTAACCTTACATTCTCAGACACAAAATTTCAAGGTTAAAGCCATTAGAATATCAATGCAGTATAATCATTTGCTGAGGTTTTAGTAAGCATTTTTTCTACCATGCAGAGTGTATCTAAAGGCACTTTTTGACCAATTCTCATACTAGGATTCCCTCCCCTAGGCTTGCTATCTCAACCAGGGGACTTCAGTTACTTCCTAGTCAGCCCAACCTATCTCCTATAGAACTCTGCTCCCAATAATCAGTTTGAAGGCCCAATCAAATTTCCCACATGAACGTTGAGGGAAACACTAAGATTCAAACAAAAGCTCACAATGGAACCAAAACAAGGATTCAAAACTTGGAAGCAGAAGTCACAGCAACCTGGAAAAGCACAAGCCAGGGGACACCATGGTTCCTTGCAACAGTCACTTGTGGACCACCTTTTTGGGGACAAGAAGCCACCAGTAAATTGTGGCCTCTCTTCAGGGGAGCACTAGGAGTACCTCACTACTGGTCTTAACTCATCCCCTATCTGCACTTCTCACAAGACAGATACATGCAAAATCACTGAAGAGCAGAAGACGTTGTAACTTACTAACATGCCAAAGACTTTGGCATCAACTGGGATCTCTAATGCTAAGATATGGAACTGAAAGAACTGAGGGCTTTCTACAAGGAAAAAAAAAAACCAAACAAGTAATCTTACTCATACATTTGAGGTGTCACCTAGGAGACAGTTTTCTTCAAAGTGTTCAAGTTATCTATTGTGTGGACCAGGAGCTAAATCAATTCAATCATGATGTAGAAGAAATCTTATTTCTAAGCTGAAAATACCTTACTAGATCGGAGGTTTTTGATTCCTCTCCTCAAAGGAAAGTTTTTCTATAGTAAGAGATGGCGCTTATTATACGGAGCTTGAAGCACATATCCAGAACAGCTTTCTGAATGCTAAGAAACAAGATGCAATTTCCTGTACATGATCTTTAGAGGGCCTACACCTCCCCCTCTCATCATGCTGGTGCTAGGATTTCCTTGCTGGTTACCTCAAATGAGAAGAGGACATACCACAAGAGTGGGTTTCAAACCCAGAATCTAATGCAGATTCCCCATTAAAACTGCCAGCATACAGACACCCAAGATTCACCAGTTTTTAGATAACTATATGACTAAATATCTTTCTGAATTGATTATAAAAAGATTGAACAGACTTAGCATTTCAAGTAGAGGAGACCCTTCCTTGCACATGCTAAATTCACTACATGTTAATTTCTCCATTTGTAGAGAAAATATGCTCCATAAGAATTCCTCTCTTGCTATGAGGAATAAGATGCCACTTCTTTCGAAGAGGTAAAAGCCAGTGCTATAAATTAATAGTATCTTCAAAGAAACATCCAGTGGAAATACATTCTTCTACACTTTGTGACCAGAACTTCTCATAAATTTCCTTTGAATGTTTAAATTAGGTTTTCCATGCTACTTGCTATCTGTTCTTTTGCTCCAGTTCCTTACATACAATAATTGGCACAGCATTATAACAGGACATTTATGTTCAATGTATCTTACTTGTATTAGTTTTATCTCAAGAACGCTCTGAACTCTTGAACATTATGGAAAGAAACAGAATGTAATTTCAAACAACTGACTTCAAAACAACATTTCATTATCCTGTTTCTCACATCGCATTGAGAACAGTCAGTAGTGAAAAGCACAAAACTGTACCTAATTATCAAACAAATCTAACAGAAAGTTCAATGCAAGTGGGCATTTTGATTTTCTGAAAACAACAAAATACCTTCTGTATGCTCTCCAATTTTTTTAAAAAACATACATAAAACTCACAGGTACAACTTTGATGAAACAACAGATCTCCAATATATTTTCCTTTTCATCCTTCTTGCATTTTCTTCTTCAAAATGTTACAAATAGTTACTCTTCAAAATAAACATGAATATCTTATGGATTGTCATGAGTCACATTTTTAATTGGCTACTTCTTTTCCATGTAAGACATTGCCACCACCTGGTAAATGTCTCTGGACAAGTACACTGAAAACCCCCGCAAGCTCAAGTATTTTATGGCTGCCCTGTAAATTGGCCCTCAGATCTTTATGCTTCCCTTCAGGAAGTGAAATTTATCTTCAAGGTTTGTTCCAAACAGAGTATGTGTGCAAGGAAATAAATCCATCAGTGGCATTTCCCACCAAATTACAACCTCGTAGTTATAGTTGACTTAGAGCATTCCTCTTCTTTCCTTTCTAAAAACCTATAGAGAGCTGTGTCAGTGAAAGAAAATCCATTAAAAAACATCCCTTTATCAATTCTATTATGACCTTTCCCTATATCTGCTAATGAAAGCCAAACCATCTTATTTACTTTAGAAAAAGGGGATCTAGATGTATGATAACTGTTGCAGAGTGGTTTGCTTTTACAAATGCCAGCAGGCAAGTCTTTGGGATACTAACTAGTTCCTGATGCTCCCCATTGAGTGTCACTATACCTAGTAACAGACAATGGCTTGAGGACAGACTAGTGTGGTTCTGTTTCTTGTTTTAAAAAAAAAATCATCACATCAAAATAATATTTCTGCTGGGCAGTCAGTACCAATGTTCCTAACACAGGAGGGACTAAATCTTGTTCTGTATAATCAATGACCAACTGATGATTAGGATCTATGAACAGGTTCAAATACCAAAGTGAATCTTGCTGATTAAAAAATAAAAATTTTTAACAGACTTCAGCAGAACATGTAGACTTCTAAAAAGCAGAAGGCATGCGGAGTATGCTCCAGAAAAAGGGTCAGACCCTGCCAGGGTTTGTTTTTATTTTTTTCTTTTGTTATTTGACATAGGTCTTTTCCTCTTTTATAAACTTTAAGAAAGAAAAGCCGAGGAGAGGAGTAAAAACAAACCTGTGAATTGGTACTGTAGTTGTTCTGGGGTTTGACTGAAGGAAAGCAAGCAGCCTCTGAACGTGGAACCAATGCTAGAATGATTTAGAAAGTAGAAAGCCCATGTAAATCCAATGGTTATTCTAAAAGGAACTCTACAATGGAGTTACTGTGTGTAGTTTAACCTATTGTGTCCTATTTCCATTCCTTATTAATAGGGAAACAAAAGTCAGTACACAAAGCTTTACCTCAGGGACCACTGCAGTTTTCACACATTACCCCAGGTCCTAGTCCTGTTTTTGAAGCTGACTCTGCACGGCATTATCCATGGATGTGACATCGGTGCTTCATAACTTTGACAGCTTCCATTCTACTGACAGGCTCAATCTGAGCCTCAGCAAAGGGAGACTGTTCCACATACCTGCCCTGTAAAAATATCTCAAATCAAGGCAGAAAACAACCACAGAAATACCTTCTGCTAGCAGCCTCAGATAGGGGGATTGCTCTCCCACAGGAAAACATCTCTCACTGGACCCAAATGTATGCCATCATCATTTACTCTGTGGCAGGAGGAAGACTACAGGAAAAGCCACACAGCCTAACGTGCTAGTCAATACAGACCATTCAAGTTCATCACCCTGTAAACTGAATGAATTGCAAGGAATTTCTCATTTCTTTTTATCTCTTAAAACACTGTCAGAAAAGTTCCCTAGCAAAGATTGTCAAAGAAGTTATAATAAGACATTGACTAAGTAGTAAAACATCTTGTATCAGCAATGAGCAAAAAGATGAAAAGGAGGCAAAAAATACTAAGCCAATTCTTTAGTACAGCAAAAGATCAGCTGTAAGTTTTGAAGAAGTACTTTTGCTTATTGTAAAGCATGTTTTCCTGCAAGTGAATCCCTAGAATCATATTTGATGAATGCTACCTTTTGCTATCCTGAAAACTCCATTGCAGAACCTGCTGGTTCTGCAGTTTCGTAGCCCCACGTGAAACAGGTGAATGCTGGAAAGACGCCCATTACTAATGAGGCAGACCTGAAATGAGTAAAATGAATGTTAATCTCTAGTCACCAACCTGTTCATTCTTTAGCCATTTAAAACAGAAAAGAGCTTTGATCCAGCTCCAACACAAATACTGTTGTTTACACAGAGTGTTCAATATGTTCAGCCTTGATCTGGAATTAAATCAGAGATTGGCTGCATATTTCCCAACTCTTGCTGTTAACAACCAAGACTCTTCTGGCTCAGAAATGCTGGACTGACTTTCTTGCAGGTGAACATTTACCTGCAAGAAAAACTTACTTTAGCAGCTGCTGCCATGCCTACTGAAAAGACTTTAATAATAACCTCTCCAGAGACTAAAGAGTGCAAAGACATGCCTGGCACCATTGACTTGTAGAAGGCAGTTCAGTAATACAGATGAAAGGAGGAGGGGTGGGCTTGGTGCCTACTGTTTGTAAAGCTGTATTGAAACAGCTTTTTCTTTTCTTTTTTTATAATTCTATGAAACATTCAATTCATTATGATGAAAACACAGATTCTGAAGGTAGAAGTAGATACTTCTTAAAAAAACACAGCTGGAAGGAGGTAAATATTTTACAGTATGGTTGGTGCTTTGGTATGGCAGCCTTGAACATACCTTCACATCATACAGCAACCAGCTGAAGGTTTGATACCTGTCTATTATCAACAATTGTTAGCATTTAGTGGAAACATAACAGCAGCCACATGGGGGAAAAAAAATCAAGGACTGCAAGAGAAATTCATTTTCCTTGTACATCTGAACTTGATCCAAATAGATTTCACATAGTATTCACTGAAGTAGGAGTAGTGCTTTCCAAAGATTTCATAGAATCATAGAGTCATTAGGTTGGAAAGGACCCACTGGATCATCGAGTCCAACCATTCATATCACTCACTAACCCATGCCCCTCAGCACCTCATCCACCTGTCTTTTAAACACCTCCAGGGATGGTGACTCAACCACCTCTTTGGGCAGCCTGTTCCAGTGCCCAATGACCCTTTCCATAAAAAACTTTTTCCTGATGTCAAGCCTGAACCTCCCCTGGCAGAGCTTGAGGCCATTCCCTCTTGTCCTGTCCCCTTTCACTTGGGAGAAGAGGCCAGCTCCCTCATCTCTACAACCTCCTTTCAGGTAGTTATAGAGAGCAATAAGGTCTCCTCTCAGCCTCCTCTTCTCCAGGCTAAACAAGTCTTACCTGCACCAGCTGACAGACACACTGCTGCAGCCATGGTTCCAGAAATGAAGGTGCCCCTCTGGGCAGAGAATTGCACTTTTTCACAACCTGCTGGCCAGTTCCCAAAGCAAAAGACACCATGCTATCCTGAGTCAGGACATGTCAGCTCTTCCTTCCTTGCTCAGTCCTGGAAGCTGCACAGCCATAAGACCAGCTTACACTGGGAGAACTCCTCTGCAGAAGTAGGTCTCTCCTCTTCCCCGAAATTCAGTCTATTACCCCTCCCCAGCCCTTAAAGTCTTACAGTTAAAGATTTGTTTTTTGCCAACAAACAACTGAAGGAGTCTAGGAAAACAGTTTGAAACTCCCCATCTGAGCACAGGAGATGTTTGGTGAGCTAAGCGCTATTCTTTTCTTTGTACAGGTTGCTTATTGCAGGATGGAATCCACAAGATGTAGCACAACAAAACAAACAAAACAGCTGAATTCTAATTACTATTTTCCACCTCTTTAAGTGCATTCAGTGCACTTAAAAGTTCTTAGAACTCTTCCTGTTACCTGGTATCTCAGAACTTATATCAACCATCTTTGGGGACATACAATAATATAGCACCTCACCTATTCACTTCACTACTAAAATACTTCATAAAGCCCACTACATCTCTCCTGTATCACAAAAACACATCTTGCTACCACCTATCCTGACAGCCATAGACATCTGTCAAGAACGAAAGGAGTTTTAGGTCAGACTAGTTTAGAAGACATTGTATTTTATCTACATTCATTCAACATGACTATACAACTAAAATTTTAGGTAAAGCACCTTTAGCTAAGATTTAATATTTTCAATCAGTATGTCCCATTCCCACCCCAGATCCTATGTTCCCAAGTTTGCCTTTGATAAGACAGTTCACAAGCTCAATATTCTTGATACAGCCCAAGAGTGTGTGCACAGAAAAGAACAGGGCAAATGTAAAAGTTTGTACTTGAAAATATAAATAAATAAATAAATAAATAAATATCGAAAAGGCACAAGTTCCAATTATTTAAAGGCCGCTTAAAAAAATCTATGTTTAGAAGCTTGCTCAAATAAAAAACTATGCATACTCGCTGGCATTCAGGCATGACAAGGAGACACAGATGCCTTCTTTCTCAATATGTGTGTCAGCGAACCACTTAAGCTTTTAAGAAAAACAGCTGAATTTGTGGGTTTAACTTCTCAGTAATTTCATAAGAAGATGGAGGTTAACAAGAATTTAAACAACATTATATGCATTAAAAATGAAAAATCCATGCTGTCCTCTTATACTTCTCCAACCAAACGCAGGATGTCTGTTAGATTAGCTAAGAGGTATTGCTGCTTGTTAAGCACATGGTGTTTTAACACAACATGCTTTCATTCTGTTATAAACACTTAATAGAAAGCGCGCATCACAAGACACAGTGGAAGAGCTCCCCTACTGGGCTGATTGCTCACCATTCAAAAGCTTACAAACCACTTGAATTAACTGATAAAGAAATCTGTACACCTACCCCTTTTCTCTTCCCACAGCACTGCAACCCTCAGTGGCTGGCAGTAATCCCAGCCAGAGCTTGAATTACTGCAAAGCCCAAGAACCTC